>NC_135783.1:201353946-202826446 GCF_051106095.1 Pogona vitticeps
TGTTTTGGCAAAGAAGTCAAATTCAATGAAAAATGTGACCGTTTAACATTGAAAAGTATGCCAATTATTAGGACAAATCTAAGCATTTAGAACCAAACAGGAACCCTGAATATATTTCAGACTGGACAATGTATTAGCCACCTAACTTTATTATTTCAGATAGGATCAATGTAATAGTAAACTTTACATGACAAACATTGTTTTCAGATCATTGCAAAACAACAACAGTTTGTAGCCCTTTATTCAGTAAAATAAGAAACCTTACCAATGTTATAACAAAACTGTAGTTCTTCTGCATATAGTTAAGGTACTGGTTTATCATATTCTGTTAAAATTCTTAACCTGTCTGTAGATCGAATACAATATCACCTTCTAAAATCATGATGCTGCTTAAATAAAAGATACTTAAGCAGCATCACAAGTTTCAGCTACTTGTAGCGTCTAAAGATGTTTCTCCTTGCTTGTTTCCTTCATTATTATTTCCTATCTTATATAGCCACATATTTCACGAGAAGGAAACACTTCATTGTTTGGCTCGGTAGCCTTATCTTTCTAAAGATATGGAATTTGCTCTTCTTTCCGAACACTAGAGGGCAGAGGCTGATTAGGTGCCCAAACTTATGCCCTGTTGACAGCATTTAACTGTGTTGTTATGAGATAATAACGGATGCAAACAGCTTTGCATTTCATTCAAGCTGATGCGAGAGAATCACATTTTCTAAATAGTATCATGGCTTCACTTCTCACAAAATCTTTGTCTTCCCGTCGATGGAAACTGGAAAGAGCAGTTTCATTTTGTAATGTACTGTTGGTTTTTGTGATTGTATCTTGTTTGATCCTTAGCATTGTTTGGGGAAAAAAAGGAGGAAAGACAAAACAGTTAAATTTAACAGTCCACTGTTCAAAGCATTCTACTAGAATGCATTAATAAGGCTATCCAAGACTGTATCTCATTCTCTTCCATTTGATAGCTTGTAAGGTATGCAATAATGTAATTTTGAATGTAGGTTATTCTCTGTAGTATTGCTACACTGAGACTGTAGAGACCAGCAGGGTTTTAATAGGTTTGTTTGAACCGCAGGAAGTGTGTGCAATGGAGGAGGGGAGGGAGGGGGGAAATCCCATTATAATTGGTTTGTTGTGGCATGTGAACCATCTTGTGAAAGTGAAATGAATCTCTAACCAAATAAGTAAATCAGAGTCATAAATAGATCTCACATTTTTAAAAGTCAGAAAACCTGTTGTCAAATCATAAATTATGAGAACACCCCTTCCTTTGGTTATGAATATGGAACAGGTTTGCATGAAAAGCTATGTTGTGATAGTAAGAAATTTTACTTGTTTTTTCCCCCTAGATGTTTTGATCTAAATACTAAATAATTTTCTGTGCCTAAAGAAATCATTTAGCCTGTAAATTGTAACATTTAAGTCAGTAAACATGCAAAAGTATATATATATATATTTGAAAAATGCAGATTTCTGAGAGAATGGATTTGAAGGAAAGCTGGTGATTGCCTGGGTTGTTATTGTAAACAGTACAGGCCGCTGTTTATTTCTGTTTATATTTCCAAGTTGATTCTAGGAGTTTTCAGTTTCAGCTGAAACAACCGTAGTCATATGGGTCCGGGCTGCTTTGTATGTTGTCAACTAATTGATTTTTAAAGTTTATTTTTGTGCGCATCTAACGCACACAGTACAGCATAACTAATTTAATGCCAGTGCTCTGAACTACACACTGAATTGCTCTGTGTGGGCTTTGTAGTCTATTGGGATATCACATTATTAGCAATCATATCTGCTTAGGCAAAGCTGGCTTCTACAGATGGCTGCTTTCAAGTGCAAATGAACTGGTTAGACGTGTCTTGTTTAATACATACTCAAGATTCACAAATGGGTATTGATTTTTTTTCTCCCCCAGTCAGTGTTTCTGATAGCAATGGAAATGGATTAAATGGCCTCTAGGGAATTTAAAGAAACACCGTCACTTTTAATTAATTGTGAACTGGTAGCTAAAATACATAATACTTGTATTAGTATGTCAAAATGGATTTAATTAAAACTGACTATGCCCACTTTGTGAAAACAATGAACATGCGGCTTTGGGCAGAACAGGCGGCCCCAAGAATGCTGCTACATTCAGCATCTTTGTAACCTTTTCTACACGCTCATTTCCTGTGCTTGCACATTGATGTGCTGGTGGGACCCAGAGTCAGCTGCCAGCAGGCCCTGTTGTTGCTGCCTCTTTCAGCTCTTCCCTCATTCCATTAGTAGCTCTTCTTTTCTTTTTAAAGTAAGGGGGAAGTATTGGTGTATGGGATTGTGCCTACCAGTGGCGTTTCTGTCAGTATCTCATGGATAGCCATGAGGGGTGGTTGTTCTGGGCCAGATGTTGCCGACATAGAAGGTAGAGAGGGGCCTAAATGCTTGTTTGAAATATGGAAATATGTATGCAGGGGGAAGTGGGAGGGGCAGCAGATCCAACTGTACCATTTTTTTGTGGGTGTTCTTAGTTGCTAACCTTCGAAGATGCAGGCTGAAATCCTGTGGCTTAGTGTCATACGTCACGTCTAGAGTTGGAGGAGTTGACTCAGCGGAGACCCACTGATTAACTGAGCCTATTCTACCTGCAAGGGGCTGTGCCAACTAGCAAGAGGATTTCAGCCACAAAGTCATCTTTCTCCCTCTCTGCCTCAAATGGTCCAAAGGGTAGGGAATGAAAGGAAAAAAGAGGCATGGGAAACTGAAAGAGATTAATGCGTCTGTAACACATGCAAGAAGACTGGGACTCTTGAGATTGCAAGTAGCCAGCCCTGGCATAGTCCTCAAGGTTTGTGAATGCATCTTGCATTTGCAGATCAATTAGTATAAACTAATTGATTAATTATTCCTTGCTTTATTCAGCTTCCAGATTGGGGAATTGTACTAATATGTCTAAATTCTCGGTGAAATTTTATAGAAAATCCTTAAGAGTCCTTATTACTAATTATGCAGTAATAAATATGCCCAGACAGATTAAAAGACTGCAGCTATAGCGCCATATATATATATCTTCCTTGCGTCGGCCAGATTTCAAGAGGATTTGTCTGCCAGAAAACAAGATTTCATGAGCGGGATTGGGAGGGGGGCACTTTTCCTACCTTACTGCATAAACTGTGCATTCCCTACCCCTTGGAAAGTGGGCTGTCCACTGCCCAGAGTCTTGTTTCAAAGCCACACCTAAAACACCAGCAGTCTGGCAATCCAGCCGAAACACAACCTCAGTTAAGCATTAACTAAACCTAAGTGTGTGTTGCTTCCGAGAGATTCCATTGTAATGTTGGGTATACAATTAACCATCACGTCAAATTGTGAATGTTAATAATAACTTTGTCGAGTTCCTGATCAAGGTTGTTGAAAGTTTTTTACAGCAATTAAGTTTGCAAAATTAAGATGGTTAATCTCTGTGTTTCTGTAGCTGTTACTAAACTGTGTGACCAACTTTCTTGCTGTATATTGTAAAAAAGCCCTTAGGACACCGAGTAACATGGTCTGGTCGATATCTTTGTTTGTTTTTAATTTGCAGATCAAAACACAGAACCATAGAAGCATTATTCCCTTCATTACCTCACTAATCCTGACCCATGCTTTCCCATATTACCTTTAATTATTGGCAAGAATAATTTAGGACACACGGAAAGTAAATATGAGTCATGCATATTCATTCAGTATCTGAAATAATGAAGTGGGTGTGGACTTCAGTGTTGTGGTTTTATTGTTTTAGATGGCCTTTAATTGTTTTAAGTTTTGTTGTTTAGTCGTTAAGTCGTGTCTGACTCTTTGTGACCCTATGGTCATGCCAGGTCTTCCTGTCTTCCACTGTTTTTACACATAATCTTTTCAACAGCTTTTGCCCATATTCTGATCTTTTCCATCTTCCTTCAAAAGTTAAATCCTAGCACTCTTAGGTCAGTATCCTGTTGGAGGTCACCACATGTAGGGCTAAAATGGCAGAAGCAGTTGAGACAGACACTATGCCACACCACACAGCCACAACTGCTTCTGCAGCTTTAGTTTCAGGTGTGGTGATCTCCTAACAGGGTACTGCCCCCCCTCTGCCTTTTAAAAATTATTAAAAATAAAGTGGTGCCTCGCAAGATGAATCTAATTTGTTTCACGAGTAGCACTGTCTTGCGAAATTTTCATCTTGCGAAAAGCGTTTTCCCATAGGAATGCATTGCAATGCATTCCTATGGGAACCTCGCAAGACGAAAATAATTCATTTCTCTTGCAACGCATCTGTCTTGTGAAAAACATTCATCTTGCGAAGCACAGCCACAGAAGAAGCCGTCTTTTGAGGCATTACAGCAACTGCAAAAAACATTCGTCTTGCGGGTTTTTTGTCCCGCAAGGAATTCGTCTTGCGTGGCACAACTGTATAGAAACATAAAATGTATTCCATATAAGCTTTTACAGATGCAACATGCTGAGATCTTTGCTTTGCTATTTAGCTCTTAAAATCGGCATGGGTAAGGAGAAATATGAAGTGGCAACCTCACATTTCCAGAAAGCTCATTCTCTCTTAAGAAGGGGGTCTCCAGTTCCCCACCCCCTTTCTGCTTGTCAGGTCTAGGACCTGTGGTGGATGCTTTAAATCCTGGTCCAGAGCCTCGATGCAGGAGTGTGATTTAATTCCTTGCCACTCCTTTGTTTTGTTCTTACTGGATTGCAGTGCTGAGGTGAATGTAATTGGGTTCTGAGGACACAGACCTGTTCATACATCATCTGTGGGGTGGAAGGAGATGGGTGGACCTTCGCTGGGTGGGCAGGTCGTTCTACCTTATTCCCTCGTATCAAAGCACTCCAGAGTTCTTGCTCACCCCTTCTTCCCTTTGCTGCAGGGGACATCCTTCCTGGGCCATCAGAGGCTGCTGACCTGTATTTTTCCCTTTGTTCCCCACCATCACCTCACCCCCCAGGACGATGCAAGCTCTTCTGAGAGGCTCCAGTGTCATGTTCTGTAAACTCTGGCACAGGAATTTACAGAACCAGACCAAGGTGTTTTTTTGTCCCGATCAAGTTCTTTGAAGCTGGACATTGTCCCTTAAAATAGTCTTGTGCTTTAAATAGCTTTCTTCCTTTCAGGGAGATAGAAGCTTGCTTAGGTATATACCATGTACCATTTTGGAGAGCAGGAGGAAATACAGTCTATCCTAAGAGAAGTTCGTAAACCAGCTTGATAAAAGATTTACTCCTGTTGATTGGAGGTAATCTGTAACAGTGTTGGCTATTCTGTTTATCAAGATGGTTTTGGAATAAAAAAATAAAATAAAATTGCACGAGACCTAAGGATTTAAAGTACTTTCTATGAATTGTGTTGATTTTAATGCAAAATAACAATGGTTGGTGCCTAAGGACACAAAGCAATTGCACAGTCAGCGCGGCATAAGAAAAGCCAATAGCAATGTTAACACTATCAGCAATTAACAACAAATTATGATTATATATTTGTCAGTCAACTTCAGCCCAGATCAAGAAGTTCATAGCTACCAAGTGTTTCTCTGAGCGGATTGTATTTTACTTGTTTTGGTCATTTCTGATTATATAGTGTGATTTTTATTTTTATATAACCATTATGTTTGATTTTGTGTATGTGTTTGTTATTATTTTATTATGTTGTAAACCATCCAGAGTGGCCTTGCAGCCAGATGGGTGATATAAAAGTCAAATAAATAATAATAAATTCAGAACTGACACTGCTTTTTTTTAATATAGCGGAGGTGTAGACATATCAGAATTTTATTCCTGATTTAATCTCTTTGCCTTCTATCTTTTTTAGGCTGCTGGAAAATACAGACAGCAAGGCAGAAATTACATAGTCGAGGACGGAGACATTATCTTCTTTAAATTTAACACACCTCAACAGCCGAAGAAGAAATGAATATTGGATCTGTTCATTACTCAGAATTAAACTTGGTTACTTAAAAAAAAGCAGATGAGTTTTTTATTATTTCGGTAGGGATTCCTGGGTGAAGGAAAGGATGCAGTGTGCGCGCCTAAGGACAGATAGTACCCATGAATGAAGTCCCTCTTGTTCGTGCTTGTTTTAAATTAAATTATGACAAACACCCCCCCCCCAATCATGAACATACAAGTTCGCTTAAATGCGAACAGCTCTGCATTTCAAATGATTAAGACTACTCCAAATTGCAGGAGCTTTTCAGGAACCATATTACTCTCATGATACTTCATTAATCTCCATCATATATGCCAAGCCTGACATGTTTGACAGTGAGGACAATGTGGCTTGCTCCTTTTTGAATCTACAGATAATGCATGTTTTACAGTACTCCAGATGTCTACACTCAATAAAACATTTGACAAAACCAGCCTCTCTGTGTTTGGGGATGTCTGTATTGACTGAATGTGGTGTGTTGAATGTGATACGGCACCTGCTGGATGCTGATTACGGAATTTTAAGACGTGTGTATGATACAGTAACTGGCAGTGAGGGGCAGCTGCTGTGGTATCTTGAAGAGAGAGCTTTTCAGTGGAATCAGATGATTAAGGATGCCAGTGATTTGCCTTGGGAAAGTTTGTGCATTTGTAGATTGCACTATCACCTTTGAGTGGATGTCTTAACGTGATAACAAGGTGCACAGCTTTAAGTGGCTTTGGAGAGAGGGAGAGCAAATCCAGTGTGTAAATCTCATTCTTTTGAAGACCTGTGCAAAAAAACAATACATACAAAAAAAAACCCAATATTTTTTAACATGATTTCCATCAAAGACTACTTAAACAGTAGTGGTTTAACATAACTGTGTAGTAATGAGAGCAAAACTGTAGGTCCGGGTTGCTGCCTTTTCACCCCTCCCACCAATACCAGATGTAGCCAGATGTCCACTTCTAGGTTCCAGAAACCTTTATTTAAAAAAAAAAACCAAAAAAAAACCTTCACACAACTAAAACAAAACAAAGCACTCAAGGGCTGCCTGCCTTCTGTTTTATTTTGAAGGAGCATCACAATGCCTGCAGTAAAATTCTCCCTGTTGTAACGATAACAAAGAATTTGGGGGAGGGGCCCTCTGAGCAGCATGTTGCCTGCTGTTGCTGCAGGTCATAGGCAGGGACATTAGGAGTCCTGAGAAGGAAAAAGTGACATTGACATTTTCAGTATTTCCAGTTCCGTACGGAAGCTTCATCTGAGTATATCCCCCCCTCCCATAAATTGTAGGAGAATGATCATCTGAATGGGCCACCGTTTTAATTATGTGTTCATTTTAGCCTCTAGACTGCTGTTACTCATTTTGATATTTTAAAAACACACCCAAATGAAAATGCCTAAATGAACATTTAATCGGGGAACACAGAATCGGGAGATGAGGTGTGTGTGGACATGTGTGGGTGGGAATGAACATTCTGAATGCATATATGGGGAAGCTGACTACCTAGGAGAAGTAATTACAGTATTTCCCTAAAGCTTCATGCATGTGTGTGTATAGGGAACACTGGCAAATGTTGCATAGACGGGCTACTCTTGTTAATTTACATTTCTCTTTCCAGCAGGTTGGATTCTAGATCAAAGATCACAGCATTCGATTGCCTAGTGTGCTCGGTTGGTGTCTGTGTCTGAGCTGTATTTTCACCATGGAAGGCTGTGCACCATACACATGGCACCTCTCTTTCTCTCTCTCTCTCTCTTTTTTTTTATTTATTTTTTTTTTTTTTTTGGTCTCCCTCGGGGGATTTAGCAATTTATATAACATCTCTCTAAAACACACGATATTTGGGGATGCGGGTATTTTTATGTTTGGTTTTCTATCGCCACACTTCCTTGCTGGCACATTAATGTTAGTGACTTTTTCCTTTAAGGAAAACTTCAAAGGTATAAATGCAATGGTAAACACAATTGCACTATTTGTGTACTTGTGATTCAAGCAGGAAAATTAGTCAGGTGGACACCATTGGCCAGCCCCAAAGCAGTGAAGCTTGTAAACCAACTTGGACACTTTTTTAGATGGAAAGACAGGGTGTAAAGGTAAGAAATAATTCTCTTTCACTGTGGTGTAGGCCATGGAGTGGGGGGGGCGGTCTCCAGCTTGAGCAGACCCCACCTGTTTTGGACCCCTTTGCTCCAAGGCAGAGTGACTGGGGCTGGGTCCTTAGGGATGTTCTCTTTCCAACACATGGCCGCCTGCTCTCAAGACAGATGCATTAGCCTCCACACAATTGAAGAGTTATCACTTTGGGGAAGCTCTTGACTCCCTGAACATCACTTCCATGTTGCTCTTGTGTAAGAGTGGATGACCACCTGGGGGCTAGGATTGAGAGTGGCTACAGCCCCTTCGGATCAGGGCATTTCCTAGACTGGATTGAACTCTACCCCTTGCTCTTCTATATTGTGTTTCTGCACCACCTTCTCTTTCTTAGATTTTGAGCTTGTGAGCAGAACCCATTTTGTTCTACAGACTCCTGTTTGCCAGACCTCTTAGCGTCATGACCCAACAATCTGGAGATAACAACATGATTTTCCATGATAAACCCTGGATTAATTTTCTGTTGGTCTATTTCAGCCACCACTGATAGGAACCTGTAGAAGTCTCTTGTGCCGCCTTTGTTGAATGGTCTGCTTAGCAAGCACCATGAAGAAGAATGACATGGTGGAAGTGAGGGAATGGAATCAGAATGGTGACAGCTAAAATGTTGGAAGCTAATTGCAGTTCATTAACAGTTTCTCACTTCTGGGTGTCAAAAGCCATTCAGGGGTTGTTTTTCTTTGTCATTTTTGTCAAAGTGCTCCTTCCAAAATTCACGGAGGGTGAGGTTGGTGCAATCGGTCACCTCGAAGCACTGCTGAAAAAGCTCCTTCGTGTACCTCGTCTTGAAGTTTGCTATCACCTGCTGGTCCATTGGCTGGAGTGGTGTTAGGTGGCAGAAACTTTTTTTTAATGAAACGGAACTCCTGCAACAAGTCGTCCTCAAGGCCTGGAGGATGGGCAGGAGCATTGTCCATCAGGAGCAAGGCCTTCAGTGGCAGGTCCTTCTCCACCAGGTAACGCTTTACAGCTGGGCCAAAAGCGTGATTGACCCAGTCCACAAAGAGGACACGTGTGACCCAAGCCTTGGCATTGGATCGCCACATCACCCTCAGCCGGGCTTTGTCCACCTTATGCTTCTTGAAAGCGCGTGGATTCTCGGAGTGGTACACCAGCAAGGGCTTAATCTTCAGGTCCCCACTGGCACTGGCGCAGAAGAGGAGGATGAGACGGTCCTTGATGGGCTTGTGGCCAGGCAGCTTGCTCTCCTCTTGCGTCAGGAAGGTCCTTTTGGGCATCCTCTTCCAAAACAGCCCAGTCTCGTCGCAGTTGAAGACCTGCTGTGGAAGGTAGCCCTGTGTTGTCATTACCTCCAGAAACTCCGTGGCAAAGTCCTCAGCCACAGTAAAATTGGAGCTGGCAGCCTCTCCATGCCTCACCACGCTGTGGATGCCGGATCTGGTTTTGAAGCGTTCAAACCAGCCTCTGCTTGCCTTGAACTCTTCTGGCTCAGCTGAGGTTCCGGGCTGTTGCTCCACGAGGTCCGGATACAAGGCCATGGCCTTCTCACAGATGACAGCCTCAGTCACTGTGTCCCCTGCACGCTCCTTCTCTCCCATCCAGATGACAAGGAGCTTCTCCACCTCCTCCAGGACAGCTGGCCATTTCTTGGCGATCCTGGTGACACCCTTCGCTGCATCTGTGGCAAGGATCTTCTCCCTCATCGCTACAATGGTGTCGATGGTGGATGGATTCCTGCCATACTTCCGGAGGAGCTCTTTTTTCATCTCCAGGGTCATCTTCTCCCTGGTCGGCTTGCCTACCTTGGTAGAAGCAGGCTTCTTGGGACCCATGTCAGCTGTTGCTACGTTTAAAAGAAACACAAAAGTCAGTGCTTTACATCTGCTTCACCTTCGCACACACCTTCCCACACCTGGCCAAAACTGCCCTCGACAAACAATTGACATAAAAAAAAAAACCAGCACAAGGTAAGAAGAAGAAAACACAGGAGAAGAAATGTAGACCTACCTCTTGCTGTCCCTGAAGCAGCAAACTCCACTGCAGGCCACACCATGCCACGCCACAGGAGCATGCCTGACCGAAGGGAAAAAAATTAAACTTGGCCTAACTTCCCCCCCCCCCAAAAAAAAACTGGAGAAGAAATGCAGACTTACCTCTTGCAGATGTTTTGGAAAAGTCCAGATGTTCTGGAAAAGTCCACCAGAGGCCACACCACAATGCATCCTGGGTATTGACTGTTGAAATTTGAAAGAAAACAGCAACAGAGAAAAACACCCTGGAGACAGTCGCATAGCGAAACAGCGACTGTTAAAACGCCTGTCAAGTGAAGCACTGACCCTGGGCTGTTTAAATCATAGTGAAGCGAAACAGGGGCCCCAAAATGTAATCGTCATGCGAAGCATGGTCCCAAACATCGTCAAACGAAAATCGCCCATAGGGACCATCGTTAAATGAAGTGCAAAAATGCTCCGGAAAAGTCATCGTAAAGCGAATTTGTCGTTAAATGAAGCAATTGTCTAGCGAGGCACCACTGTAGTAGTAGTAGTAGTAGTAGTAGTAGTAGTAGTAACAGCAGCAGCAGCAGCAGCAGCAGCAGCAGCAGCAGCAGCAGCAGCAACAACAACAACAACAACAACAACAACAACAACAACAACAACAACATGTTGCTATTATGAGTCAGTTGAGTTCAATTATAGATTTGGGGCATATTAATACCCTGTTTCCCTGAAAATAAGACCTAACCTGAAAATAAGGCTTAGTATGATTTTTTAGGATGCTTGTAATATAAGCCCTACCCCAAGAATAAACCCCAGTTAAGTGAAATCCTGCCCTCCACCATTGTGCAGCAACCAGAAGAAGATGGCATGACTGTATTTGAATAAATGAAAAAAAACACCCTGAAAATAAGCCCTAACGTGTTTTTGGAGCAAAAATTAATATAAGACCCTGTCTTATTTTCAGGGAAACATGGCATGTGCTGCAGGACTACTCTGGTGTCCTGTGAAATAGATAAGCAAGACAGAAAGAATGAAGGAGCTGAGACAATGCACAGTAGCTACAGATAGCTTCCATCAAAAGATAGCAGTTGGTCTCTAAGGTGCCACAGCATTTGTGTCATCTTTATTTTTTATTTTGTTTTTGCCTGATATGCCAGCATAGACCAACTCATTTGCCTCTTCTAAAACTATGGTATGTAGTAGTGTTTTTAGAAAATGGGCACAAACACTGTACAGTGCGTCTCATTTCAAGGACTGAAATGGAGCTTGTCTGCTAAAGAGGCCAAGTAAATCTTTTAAAGGTAGCCTTTCAATAAAGAGTGTCATTTGAAAATCAAGTGGCGGTACTTTTTCGACACAAGTAAGTACAAAGAGAAGTGCCATCGCTGTTTGCTTCTTCCAAATACAAAGCTGCTTTTCTAATCAAAATGTAGGATTAAGAGAATGGGTGCTTTTCAAAGTCTGAGTGAATATGCATCGTGCTACTGGCTATTCCACAGGTACTCCCTATTCCAGTGGGTAAGTAATACATGCTGGGAAAAGGTGTATGAAGCTTTCCCTCCTACTCTGCCAGAAATAATAATATAACCTTGATAAGGCATAATATTGTTCAACTGCCCACAAATATGCAAGTCATTGGCTCTGAACAGCGTATGCTGTGCCAGGTCTGGTGGTCCAGGATCGTGTGGCATATGCCATCTAGCAGGCTGTTGCCTTCTGTCTCTCCCAACTCCGCCTCAAGGTAACAGGACTAAGGTACGTAAAGCATGCTAGACACTCAGCTCTCAGCAGGAAAGACTTTTGCCTGTAGCAGAAACTGCTGGCAATCATGACCATATTATTATTATAGCATTGGAGGGAGTTCATTTTAAGGTGTTGCAGCTTGAGCATCCCTGTTGAGGCAAAAATCCAGCATAGACTGAAGAAACATTTTGCAAGGATGCAAAACAAGGCCTTTGGGCAGTTATAGTTTCGTTGTAGTTCACCCAGTGCATAAAACTTTGGGTTTCATCAATTGAATTGGCTGTCTCTACCGAGAAATATGCCATGATTCCTTCTGCTTTTGCCATGCCTTTGGGGAAGGTACTTCAGCTCGACTGACAAAGCAATTCACCAGCAATATTGTCTTTGGCTGTTGGAATGACAAGAGATTCAACCACTCATCTGCCCAGAGAAGAAAAACAACACAGAGAACTATCAGAATTTAGGATCAGAATATATGGGTGTGTTTGAAGACGCAGAATGTTTTGCAGTCCCTCCTGTATCATCAAGCAGGGCCTAAAGCGGAGGTCCAGGAGCTTGCCCTGCAAGTCTTTAATTGTGTCATTTATATCGCAACGTCCATCAACGGACACATGGCTCCCCATCACTACCATTGCTTCCAAATCCTGCTTCTCATTTGTGGTCTCTATGATTCACGCCAATGGGATCTTCTGGGCTTTCACAGCTTAATCTCAGAGCCTTCCAAAGCTGAATCCTTAAGTCTTGGTGGGAGGTTCACCTTTCGCCCCTCCTGCGCATGAGTGCATGTTTCCCTCCTCCTCCTCAGTTCCTTTTGTCTTGTTAAGCACCAGGCCTTGTCCTGGAGCCTTCTCTGTCCACTAGCTGAGCCATCATGTTAGGGGAGTAAATGGTTCCTTTTCCCACCGTTTCCTTCCTCGTATGAATTTCTTTAATGGAAGGCATGCAGCTATAGTCAAATGTCAGTTGCTAGAAGACACAAATTAAGCCAAAATAATTAACTATAAGGCATGCAAACAAAAAGAACTAGCATTTATTCATGGTTATCATTGCCTGATATCAAGAACAGTAGCAATTCTCAGGAGCAAGATTGGACGGGGCTTGTTTTTGCAGTGTATGAATGAAGTCACATGAGACTCCCTCCTCCATTAAGTGCAGTGTAGGCTTCAGTCCACTGCCATTCTATGTGCAGGGGGAAGAAGAATGGCAGTGCTATGAGACAGAGTGTGTCTTCCAATATTGATGGCTGCTGCTGCTACCCTTTGGAGAACTTGCACCCATCATTCCCATTTGCCACTTCCATTGCTCCAAGATTAGCTGGTTGATCCCTAATGAGATAGAGCAGGGCACTAGGAATGGGGCTTTTGTGTATGCACCAGCAAAATAGAGGAGGGGGCTTTCTGTTGTTTTGTCCTCTCCCAGTGATTCCCAAACCAGAGCCCTTAAAAGATGAATGGTTTGAATTAACCAAGGGAGGGGTGCTTGAAAGTGTCATTCTCTTTCAGTGCCCTTCTTTTGTTTAACCTTTTTTTCACCCTTTTCCTGTTAAATTGCCTGGGGAATTTTTCATCAAATAGTATTGTGAGGGCTGCTGTCAGAAGCCAATCAGAATGTCGGGGGCGGGGGGAAGGCTGGAATTCTGAACCTGTAAAAGGCCTGGATTGGTTAGAATCCAGGCCTTTTGCAAGTTCCGAATTCATTGAGAGAAGTGCTTTTTCTAAGGTTCAGCTTTTTGGGTGGGTGGCAGTAGCGGCTGTATGAGCTCCCACAGCACACTCTGGAAAAAAGAGCATTTCCTACAAGTAAAATACATATCTGTTATGAGGTAATTTATTGAAACAAGTACTATTTCAAATGCTGGTTGGGAGTTTCTGAGGTATAATTTTTTTATTTTATTTTTTTGGAGCTTGATTATGCGTCTGAACTGGCCTGTGCAGCAGGATCTTTTGAACAAAGGAGCAGGAAGGTTAGAATTAAGAAACACCATCTGGGTTGGAAATTATCTATTTTTGCTCCATCGTCTCAGGAGCGCATTCACACCTGCTTCTTTCCCCCCCTCCTTCTTAACAAATGAACGAGAAATCACAGTAAAAACCCCCTACAGTTGAATTCAGTCTTGGGATCCCCACCCCCCCCACCCCTGCCCGGGCTTAGCCTTTCCACATTTTACAAGGCCATCTAAGGTACAAAGGAAATAACCCCAAAGAGCGAGTGCATCGCAATATTAGCACAGCTGGAGATCATCAGAAAGCTCGCAAGGTGAAGAATCATTTCAGGTCAGAGAGGGGATGTGCTGAGGAACTGCTGCTGTAATTCCTCAGAACGAAGCCAATGTCTGAAAAATTGTAAATGGTAAGTAATATGCAGTTGACTGATCAATAAATTATAAAGACATCAGACCACTAGCAGCTGAATCAATCTTTGTGTGTGGAGTGTGTGTGTGTGTGTGGGGGGGAGTGGCACTTCTGCCTAGCTGCTGTGAGTGGAGGCTGACCTATAGCGCTGGACTGCCGACCACATAATTGTGCCCTCGAGGCAACCTTCCTAAGGAATCTTCCACACCAACCAGCTTGTAAGCCGGCAATCACCAGCAGGGTTTCAAATCGCCTAACAACCATTGCCACGAGCAAATTCCTTGCCTTCTGGAGCTTTCGGAATAAGCACCATGACAGAAGCGAGACAGCTGTGAATGCAGTTCATATTCACTGTGGAGAATTCCATTGTGACTCTGGTTTCTGTTACCTCAGGAGCCTCAACTGAGACTTTGTGACAGGGTGTCAGATGGCTCGGTTTTCCTCCACATACTGTAGTATTATCAGTGGATGAGTTAAAAGAAATACATGTAACATGTATCAAATGAGAAGCTATGGTATGTATTCCTGAAAGAAACGGTAGACTGCCAATGAGTATACAGTACTGTATAGCATAGAACGTTCCTTTTTCTTCAAAATAACTGCAGTGTTGAGACCTCTTCAGAAGTCAGCGAGGAAGTGGACTTGTCCACAAAAGCACACGTTAAAATATAGCAGTTAATTTTTAAGGTGCCACAACATTTTTGGCTTCTTTATGTTTTCTTTTCTCCCCCCCCCCCCGGCCTGATAGGCTAGCACAGACCAACAGGCTCCCTCTTCCACCATGTAGTGAGGTCACACACCCACAAACTGCAGAAGTTGCTTCTACTGCAAAAGACGCCGAGTCTCTTTCAGTCACAATGGTCAGGGTCATGCTGGCCGTGGCTCAAACGGAAGTGGTGAATGGCTACTAATTTGTGAGTTGCTGCTTGGATCGGTTGTTGTAGGCCACCACACTATGGATTGGGTGTGTGACAATTGGCAGCTAATTAACAAGGAGAAATTTTGGAGCAGCTGTGTCCTGCAAAGGGAGAGAGGCCTTAGCTTGACATGGAGAGAGCTAACCTGCTTTTGGCATACAATCTCAGTGTGGTTGCTTACACCCCGTTCACAAAAGCACACAACAAATTGTTAATTTTCAAGTAGTTCCATCTTGGGGAAAGCATGTGGTGTCTCCCCTCCCCCATTTGACTTTCTTGCTAGGACACTGCAATCGTAAAGAAACAGCAATCACATGGGAGACCATGGAAGATCTGGAAGCTATTGATGGTGTGACACCAGTTTGTTCGGAGAAGAGAAATTCTAGTAATTCTTCGAATCATCCAGCAGAAAACAATATTTTCCCCATTCTTGGTTTTGGCCTATTTAAATCTACTTGTTTTAATGTACATAGAGCACAAAGTTTTGTTCATAATACAATGTGATTCCAATCTTAGAGATTTATACTATTTGAAGGGAAAGCAGAGTAAATATTTTGTGTATATTCCTATTGTATGATGTACACCTCTATAAATAATCAATAGTTCTTATTTTTAGAAGCTTTATTGCACTAAGGAGAGAATTGCTTTGGGGCAGGGCTTGCAACATTGGTGAAGAGAGCATAAACTTAGGTTTAGCCCTTCCCTTTAATTTCTTCTCTTTTTCTTTATTTTAGAACAAGCTATGAGATCAAGTCTCCATTTTTCTTAAATGAAAAGTACAATTACTTTTTAGATCATGAGACACAATTTATTTATAATATTTTTGCCTTACTTCTACTTCAAGATAGTTTACATAATTAAAAGATACTATTTAAAAACAGTACGCATATAAATGTTAAAAAATCATCAAAAAAATCAAAAGAATAAAACAAATTAAAAATGGTAAACAAAATCAACATCAAAAACAGATTCAAAACAAGGCGCACAACACTGAATTTAAACATGGGCCTCCCAGACAGCTAATCACTAAGGGAAAGCCTGCCTGAAGAGAAAGGTCTTTGCCTGCTTGCGAAAGGACAGAAAAGATGGGGCAAGCCTGGCCTGCGGTGGGAGAGAGTTCCAAAGTCTGGGAGCAGCCACAGAGAAGGCCCTCTCTTGTGCCCCCATCAGACACACCTGTGAAGATTCTGAGACCGAGAGAAAAGCCTCTCCTGATGATCTTAACACACAGGAAGGGAGTTATAATTTTTGAGATAGCTTGGATCCAAGCTGTTTAAGGCTTCCTAGGTTAGAACCAGCACTTGGAATTGTGCTGAGAATGTAAATACCAATAGAATTCTGGCCATTTTTTAAAAACTAGGAAAGAAAATTTTATATCTTTTCAATCAAGGGTAGTGTCCATTAGTTTGCCCAAGGTAAAGAATTGCATTCAATGTGATGCTTGCCTTGACTCTGAGCTAACAGCAGCTGAAGATCTCAGCAGCAGCAATTTTTTAAAAATTATATATATTTTTTTGATCCCATAAAAGGACACAACACGTGTTTGCTGCTTCTGCAGGGTGAGATAGGGAGTTGTAGTTTGAACTATTGGCAGCATATGCTAGTCCATTATTTTAATATATTTGTGTGCATTTTAAAAACACCACATTAACACTTTTGGATTAAACACAGCCAGAGTGGTTTACAAAACTCTTAACAGTGGGCACAGTTACCTGACGAAAATAAATTGGAAGAGAGATCGGGTTTTTGAAATTAGGTTAAAGTCATGTGGCAGTCACATGGAATTTGTGTGTGGTGTGTGTGTGTGTGTTTGTGTGTGTGTGTCCTTTTGGGAAAAAAACGTTAAACCCATTTTTAAGCTGTGTTGTATATCTGCTGTGAGGGCTACATGGGCTTTAAAAATGGTTGGAACTGAGGTTTTGTCCTATACTTGCCTGCCCTTGTGCTGGTCGCTCACCGCTGCTGATGTGGTTTCTTAAAAAATATTTGTTTTATTTTATTTCTTTCAAACTGACATGTTGATATACCAGTATTGCAGATGGGGGGAAAAACAGAGTCTTCCTGCAGCCCATGGAAATCAGACAGAGTCTCCTTCCTCGTTCAGTAAATTTTTAAGTGACAGCAGCTTTTTCCTCCTTGAAAACTTCTGAGGATGCCCAGTGGGGAGAGAAAGAGAGAAGAGACACTGACAAAGCCCCACCGCTTCTAGGCTTGTGAAGGAGGGAGCACTTTTTATCTCATGCTGGATGCCTTTTTAAAAGTGTCTTTCACACTGGAGTATCACTGTATCAAAATAACACAGAGAGAAAAACAGATTGGACAGCAGCCCAATGTACACAGAAACAGACAGACACACAGACAGGCACGTGCGCACACAAAAAGACCAGTGGAGAAGAGAAGGCACTGGCAAGGAGCTGGCAAGATGGAATGCAGACCTGTGAGTACTGCGAATGGCAAACCCCATAGACACAATTTACATTGATAGAGGCATTCTTATGTGCCAAAACAATTGAAACTAAATTGATTTCTCAAGTGAGTTAAGATAAAGGAACCTTTTGCTGCTAGTAAAATGCCTTGCTTTCTGACCTAAAAGCACTCTTCATGGGGGGGGGGAAATCCAGTCTTCCATGTGTGTTGTGTACTCACCTTTTAAAAAATTAATTTAAAACATCCTAAACCTGATTCAAATATGTTCCCCCCCCCCCAGTGTAAGGGCCTGGTTCCAGTGCTGGAATAAACTGGGCTAGGGATCATTTCCTTGTATTTTGGAAATACTTTTATGTACTTTAAAAACCTTTATGTTGGTGTGCGCATCCCCACCTTTGCCTCCTTTTGTCTGCACTATTGCCACCTATGCTACTGCCGCCTGTCAAAATAAGGTCAGTGGGGCGGGGGGGGGTTGATCAGGCAGGAGAGTGAATGAGGGGACAGATGGGCAATGGGGCAAGTGAGCAAATGGGCAATTGGGCATGTGGAGGGTGAGTAACATTGGGAGGCTCATTGCTGCGGGCACTTCACCCTGCAAGGTAAGGCTGGCAATGCTCCAGATCCCACAAAGCCAATCTGCACAGTCCACATCATCATGACTACAGCCTAACACAACTGGAAGTGACCAATGGGGCAAAGGGATCAAAAAAAATCAAGCCAAACCGTAAGGTGCAAGGGTTCGGGAATTTAGCCCTAAAAGAACTTCAGTGATGTATCTCTACAAATATAAAGTAAGTGACTGCACCACTCCAGGAAACAAGAGAGGAAATAAATAAATCAGTTCTATGGTGTAGCCGGCCATAATAAATAGGAAATGTTATAGGTAAGGTTGAAACAAATGGGAGCGTTCACCCTGATATATATGCAATGTGAACTGTGATTCAGTACAATGGAGGTATGGAACGTATTGTTAGAAGTGGGGAACATCTGGCTGGGGTGCTCAGGGCCTGAGACACCGGGAGAGCTGGGATCTCTGTGTGTATATCCCCTCAACACAGCAGAGAAATGGTCCTTATGTGGTATCTATTACAGCAGGCCGGTACCTCTAGACACACATACATGGATGCTCAAATGCTGCCCACATGTCACATGTTTGCTCCAGAGAACCCCTTTATTGTGCAAAGAGTAGTGCTCAGCATGGTGAAGGTGGACTCAGAGGTTGCCGAAGGCAGGGGCAGGCTGACACCAGCTCTATGGCAGCTGTGGGCTTGTTCTTTTTTCTTTCTTCCTGTTTTTTTTTGTACTGGCATCCTAAGATCTACCAGTTAGAACCACATGGGTCAGAAGGGCAACTCGGAGAGGGCAGATGCAAAATACTGGTGCAGAGCGGTGCCAGTGGCCTCCCACATCTCACGAGCCATGCCATGAAATGGTGGGCATCTTAGCTGCCATTGATCAAGGATGCTCACAGCCTTGTAGGGACCATCAAGCCTTTTTGTTGTTGCCACTGCTCTCTGAATAGGAAGCTGAGGCCCCTGTGTGCTTGGTGCACATCACCAGGAGCAGCTGGTGGCCTTTTTGGCTGGTGGGGCAGAAAGCACAGTAGCCAAGAGAGAGCAGAGACAGGATGACAGGCCAAACAATGAATCAGCTGATGCTGTGGTAGACCCTTCCCTCCCCAGAGAAGATCCAGTTGAACTGGACCCTGCTTGCCACTTGCTATACCGGACTTGTCTGGTATTGAAAACACAGAAAACAAGAATTCTTGGGAATAAGTGCTCTTTTTCCCAGACCACTGGGGAGGTTGAAACAACCCTACTGATGATGCATAGTATAAAACAAATTCAGTACTTCAGGTTATGCTGTACCTACTTTTGATGGATGTACTCTGTAGTTCTGCACAGTATCTTTTTGCTGTATAGCAACAAACACAAACCAAACAGAATTTGCCTCCTGTACTCTTATTTTTGCAACATGGTGAGGATGCAGACACCAACACAAAAGTTTGGGATTTGGGCTAAAGTCCACATGTCATTGTTGAATTGCAAAATTACAGATTTAAAAAAAAATAAAGATTCTCAGTGTTTTAAATACAGAGAGAGCTAGTCACTGATTGTTATAATTAAGCTGCAATTAAACAGGGTTTTTTTTTTTTGCTTATTTAACCCATTTACCTGCTGTTCAAAACAAACAAACAAAAACCTTTTTGGGATGGCTTTCAATGCAACAACAACAACAACAACCATAATCGAAACATTTTAACAAAACATAATAAAAATTATAGGAGCAAAGCAAAAGCCAGAGTAAAATCAGTTACCAAGAATTAAAATAAAGCTAAGTAAAAAAGTTTTATGGGCCTTCAATCAGAAACAAAGAAATTTAAAGAAAGATAAAGAATTGAAGGAAAGAGACCGAATCACATCTTGGGAGTCTCCTGTGGAGACGGCCGCTGCCTCTGGAGAGCTCCATCTTCAGCCGTCACTGACCAACCAACCACACATGTAATGGTAGGAGATCTAAATACTGGAAGCTCTTTGAGAAGCTGGGAAACTCCTTTTCAGCAAAATGTAATCTCCCCTGGGTATTTTTCCAAGTTTATTCAGACATAGAAATGGGTATCTGGAAGTGTCTGTGTTTCCAAGTAGGTAGAGGGAAGAATCCGGAGGGCCTCTGCAAAGGACTTCAAGGTAGATATCAGGAGCCTGTGGACCAGGATGGAAATCCTGGTCTGACTCAGTCTTACTGCCAAAAGCAAAGCAAAGCAAAGCGTGCTGCTTATATACCGCCCCATAGCACTTCAAGCACTCTCTGGGCGGTTTACAATTTAATTATTCAGGCTACACATTGCCCCCCCCCCCAGCAAGCTGGGTACTCATTTTACCAACCTCGGAAGCATAGAAGGCTGAGTCAACCTTGAGCTGGCTACCTGGGATTTGAACCCCAGGTCGTGAGCACAGTTTTAGCTGCAGTACAGCGGTTTAACCACTGCGCCACGAGGCAGTGGTTAAACCTTCCCATGAGCTTTTAAAAATCAGTCTCAGCGAAAATTTGCACATTTCCGAGACTGGTTTCTGAACACTTCTTTAATTATAGAAAATTGGGAGTGAAGTGCAGTCACCTAATTCCAAGCCTTTAAGCAGACTTGGAAACAGAGAGGGCTGCATTAGATACCAACAGACAGCATTGCTATGATGCTTTAAATTTATGGTCCTAGTACATATCCACGCAGAACTATTGTCTCATAGTAATGGCGGCTTCCAAATCGTCTGGGAAGATATGCTCCAGGTGCAGTACATTACAGTATGGATGGGTTGATCAACCAGCAGATCTTTGATAAGTTGTAGCAGATTGAGAAGGATATCAGATGTCCAGGTGTGTAAAAATAGCAATGATAATACAACTACCCTCCAGAGGTAATGTACTGCAGAGGACTGGAGACCACTTGTGGTATTCGAGGGTGGGTTTAAGGATGGACAGACTGAGTGATCACTTCAGCTCTAATTCTCAAAACAACCCTGCCAAACTAATTCTAAGAGTCTTCGTTTTGTACACCCTTCCACCTGGTGGATCTTGAGGATCACATAGATCATCTCACAAGAATGGCCCATTGAGGATCACAAGGAAGATCCCAGAAGGCCTCCAGCCTGGACTCTTTACAAGGTTAGGTAAAGGTAAAGGTTCCCCTTGACATTTAGTCCAGTCATGTCCGACTCTAGGGGACAGTGTTCATCCCCGTTTTTCAAGCCGTAGAGCCAACGTTTGTCCATAGATAGTTTCCATGGTCACGTGGCCAGCACGACTAGACATGGAACGCCGTTATCTTCCCACCAAGGTGGTACCTATTTATCTACTTGCATTTTAACATGCTTTTGAACTGCTAGGTTGGCAGGAGCTGGGACAAGCGATGGGAGCTCACATGGATTTGATCTTACGACTGCTGGTCTTCCGACCTTGCAGCACAGAGGCTTCTGCAGTTTAACCCACAGCACCACCATGTCCCTTACAAGGTTACCAGGGGTTAAAAGTGCAGGATTAAACCCAATTTTTACTCCAAACTTTTGTTGTTTAGTTGTTAAGTCTTATCCAACTCTTTGTGACCCCATGGAACAGAGCACGCCAGGCCCTCCTGTCTTCCACTGCCTCCCGGAGTTGGGTCAAATCCATGTTGGTAGCTTTGATGACACTGTCCAACCATCTCATCCTCTGTCATTCCCTTCTCCTCCTGCCTTCACTCTTTCCCAACATCAGAGTCTTTCCAGGGAGTCTTCTCTTCTCATGAGATGGCCAAAGTATTGGAGCCTCAGCTTCAGGATCTGTCCTTCCAGTGAGCACCCAGGGTTGATTTCCTTCAGAATTGATAGGTTTGTTCTCCTTCCAGTCCAGGGGACTCTCAAGAGCCTCCTCCAGCACCACAATTCAAAAGCATCAATTCTTCAGCGGTCAGCATTCTTTATGGTCCAGCTCTCAGTTCCATACATCGCTACTGGAAAAACCATAGCTTTGACTATGCGGACATTTGTCGGCAAGGTGATGTCTCTGCTTTTTAAGATGCTGTCTAGGTTTGTCATCGCTTTCCTCCCAAGAAGCAGGTGTCTTTTAATTTCATGGCTGCTGTCGCCATCTGCAGTGATCATGCAGCCCAAGAAAGTTTAATCTGTCACTCCGAACTACCATGGGCCTATTGAACAAGTGAGACCTGTTAACTTGACTCATATATAAGTGCCATTGATTCAATGAATTACTTAAGTTAATACCAACACCTAGATTTAACCTAAAGTGCATTTCCTTTTATGAGTCTGCTCAAGTGTTAAGATCATCAGTCCCACCATTGTCTGACTGAAGGGGACACAGGAGGGAACCTCCTCTGTTCCTGCTTTCAGACTCTGGAAACTCCCTTCCATGGGAAGCTGGGCTGGCCCCATCTTTGCTCTCCTTTTGTAAGCTGGCAAAGACCTTTTTTCAAGGATAAAGGTGGGTTAAAAATATTTTTTTAAAAAAATTGCAGGGAGGAAAGAAGGAGATATAATTCTTTGAGTGAAGTGATGAGCATAACTATTACCAGCATAACCTGCTTCCATGGCAGTTTCACAATTTTATAGAGGCAGCAGAAGCTGGTTATTTTATCTCCTGCGCTCTTTTAAAATCTGTGACAAGTTTTGAAAAGTGTTTATTAGTATGCCAAGTTACAGCCATTCAAATTTCTCCAACACCACCATCAGGTCTGGAGTTTATGCCTCTAGTACTTATTTGTCAGGGCCACTGTTTTCAGGAAGAGAAAAAAAATGATGTTCATAGCTCCGAAGTGTAATAATGCTAGCACACGAGCACCAAAGGAAAATCCCGGCTGTGAAAAATGAAATGTCCGTCCACATATTCCAAATGAGCAGCAATGGCTACTTACATTCCTCATTCTAGAACAGATTCTCATCTCTGGAGCCTACGGACTTTGTGTTTTCTCTTCCTCCTTTGTAAACAGAGCAGCACTTCCACATCAAGTGCTTTATATCATCCTCAGTAAATCACGAAAGAGGCCTGCT
The DNA here is from genome assembly GCF_051106095.1 of Pogona vitticeps. Lineage (NCBI taxonomy): Eukaryota > Metazoa > Chordata > Lepidosauria > Squamata > Agamidae > Pogona > Pogona vitticeps. The sequence continues at coordinate 201,376,952 of NC_135783.1, forward strand.
ATTTGGCGCACACCTTCTTTTTCCGAGACCCGGGGGTCAGCGCTCTGAACTGTGGATTCCTGCTGAGTCTATGCATAGAGCAGTCGTTGCCACGGTGTGTGTGTAAGGCCAGTCGGAAGAGCTGCTCCATAAAGATTATTATCGCATCCCTGTGACGTGAGAGAGGGACCTGCGGCCTCATTTCCAAAGCTACGAAGTGCGAACAATTTCCCCGTCTCTGCACTGTGTCATCTCCATTTTCGCACCGCAATCAAGGTTTCATGGAGAGAACCTTTAAAATGGATGGAAATCCTCGCGTTGACTCTGGGGGGTGGGCTGAGGTTGGTGGGGAGACAGGGGCTTAGCTCCCCCCACCACTTGTACTTCAAAAAGAAGTTGTATACATTGTTTTTTTTTTTTTTTTTTTTTTTTTGCAGGGGGGACAGCACCATGGAGAAGAACACCGTCTACTTCATAATAGCTTCCTCTTTAAGTTCATGCAAGCTTAGGGAGTTGTAAGTGGACTCAAAAGGATGAGTGGCTCTTAAGATCCACTGACTGATACTGCAAATAGAAGGTCTGAAATACTAAAGGAGTTAAGGATACTTGGACCTTTGCCCATCACATCAAGAAAACGAAGAAGTTGGAAAAGGGAGGGGGGAAAGAAGATTCTTGTGTTATACATTTCAAGGCCTTCTCCAAAAGGAGGGGGTAACCAGCCCATTAGTACAGGTGCCAGGAAGAAGCTTGCTTTTGTGACATCTTCCCACACACACACCCACATTCACTGGACCACAGAAAGATCAATCCTGTTTGAAAACCACCCATTACCTAAGACATCTAATTTATATTAGAAGCTCACTAAAAGGCACCGTCTGGCCTCCAACCTTCACTTCCCATGATAAAGAGAATGCTTTACACCCTATGTGACACTTAATCAAAACCGATATGCTTTAACGAACCCTTAACCCCTCGCACGCAGGAGTCACCTGAGGCCAAGGGACAAGACACAGACCCATCTCAGGGTGGCATATCCTTTGATTAAGATGATAAAGATTCCCCATTTTTTTCTTTATCAGAACAGCAAATTCTGGATAGGGCCCTTTTTGATTTGTCAGCATCAAATCCCACTAAGAGGTTCAAGCCAGACAGAGAGAGAGACCAGGGACTAGTTCTATCTTCAACTTGGTATTCGGAGGTAATTTCTAAGAACCCTCGACTGTAATGATCCTCACGTCTTCTGATCTTTCCGTAAGCAAGGTTTTCCCAGTGAACCTGGATTTAAGCTGGTACAAGCCTTGCTTCCATCTGGGTCTTTTCTTAAAGGGGGGAGTGTCCCAATGCACTTATTGCATCGGCCCCTCATCAGACCTCATTCCCCCCCATTTCCTTTGGTCTCTCCCCCCCCACTTTCTTTCCTCTAAAGAGATGGATTTTTGAGGGAGTTCTTTCACCCTCTCTTGGATTCTCGGAGCGGGAGCTTTTTTTACTTATCCAGCCTCTGTTGCACTTGGACAAAGGCTCTACTCCCCATAACAGAATCTTTACATGTGGGCCCTGCAACAAAATGGTGCAGTGCAGAGTGTCCTTATTCAGGAGGCCAGCCGGCCGGCCGGCCAGCCAAAGCTTCTTTTAGGATACTCTTTCCCACTCACCCCTAGCCCCCCCCAAGACAAATTGTCCTTCTGTTCTTCTCAACATGTTCACTCCTTGCTGGGCTGGGGTTGGGTCCCCCTGCCCTGGCCCATGATTAAAAACCTCACCTCCCCCCCTCGTTTCTGCAAGTAGTGCTACTTGCTATACTTTTTTTAAAGCTGCCCAAGCATATGGATATACCCTCCTTATTTTCCAGCTGCTGTCTTTCAGCTACCTTGACACCATAAGGCAGCACCTGAGTTTGTCTTTGGCATTTCTGACCATCTCAACTCTCCTTTGCCTCACTTTGTTGTGCTCGAGTGCTATATGGCTGGGCTTTTGGAGGAAAGGAACAAGGAAGGGCCGCCGTTCCTGCTTCAGAGAAAACCTCCCCAGCCAACATTGTGTGGTCCAGGTGTTGGTGTGAAGCCCTTTGTTGCGATTTGATTTTTTCTCGTCCAACAAAAACATGTAGCTCTCTTACAGAAGCTATCTTTTGGATATAGAGAGGAATTCATGGTGCTTCATTGTAGCTCTTTCACCCCAGCAGTTAGAGTGAGTGCGATCGAGGAGGGACTGCCTGGCTTCTGCTTCTCAGTGAGCGTGTGTGTGTTTGCAGGAAGGCTTGGGACTGCCTGTTAGGTAAGGTAAGGTGCTGTTTTCTGCTTTTTAAAAATGTTCTGGGTGTTTTTGCAGTGTGGTTTTAGGCTGGGGGGTTATGTTTCTGTGCTGTGATGGGTCTTGGGGGTTTGTTTGTTGGTTGGTTTTTTTCCCCATTTGCAATGGGTCCTGCATGCTTCCCTTGCTTTTTCCTTTGTTTTCTGTGCATTTCCGACCTTGTCCCTTTGTTCTCTGTGCATTTCCATTCTGCTCCGTTTGTTTTCTGTGCATTTGCAATGGGTCTTGCACACTTGATTGCTTTTCTCCCCCCCCCCACTTCAGCCAGAATGGATTAATTGCATTTCAGTGCATTCCTATAGGAAATGGTGCTTCGATTTATGACCAATTCAAGTTACGTCAATCTTCTGGAACAGATTATGGTCGTAAATCGAGGCACTACTATATTGGACTTTACACTTCAGATCCCTTCTCCCTCCCTCTTTCTCTGTAGACATTAAAAGTAGGATTTAACATGTGGCCTTGTGCAAACTAGCAAACAAAGTAGTTGCCGTCACACATTAAATACTTTCCATCAGAGAAGGAGTATTTAATTGGGGAAATGAATAGGAAGGAAGGGTCTTCACACCCATTCTGCTACACCACAATCTCAGATGAATCGGATCACAGATTTTGCTCCATTAAGATTAATTTTAAAAAACACACACAACCAAAATGCAACCATAATCTCGAGATTAGACCACTGCAATGCACTCTACATGGGGCTACTTCTGTTGATGCAGAAGCTCCAAATGGTGCAGAATGTGGTGGCCAGACTTCTTACTGGAGCGAGGAAATACTAACACATCACTCCCACCCTGGCCGCCTTGCATTGGTTGCCTGTATGCTTCAGCGTTGATTTCAAAGTGTTAATGATTACATACAAGGCCCTAAACGGTTTAGGACCTCAATACCTGGCGGAGTGCCTCCTCCCGCCTAGATCTACCTGTACCACCCGATCTAGCCAGGAGGGGCGACTGAGGAGCCTAATGCCGAGGGAGGCCCGGAAAGAAAAAAACAAGACACCCGGCCTTCTCGGCAGTGGCTCCTTCTCTCTGGAACAAACTCCCCTCTGAGATCCGCTAGGCCCCCTCGCTGGGTATTTTCAGAAACCAAATTAAGACCTGGTTATTCAGACAGGCCTTCCCTCCAGGCACTACTTAACTCTCTTTTCATCCCATCTTGAACTATTATTGTCCTGTATATTGTTGAAAAACTGTTAATATATATTTTGAATTGTTTTTAACTTGTATGCTGTGAGCTGCCCAGAGTAGACTATGTCTAGATGGGCGACATATAAATGCAATAAATAAATAAATAAAATAAACAAACCATTGATTTTTACTCCTTCTCACTTCATATAATAGCAGTTTGCTGTTGATCTGCAGATGCAAAATTGTCTCATCCCAGACTTGTTCTCCACTTCCTCTTGTTCCTGGAACCTTCCACATATGCTCTGAAGCTTGGTAGATTTCCTTTTTTTCTGGTGGCTGTAACTCCCCAGTCTTCTGACTGGAGGTTCTGGGTCCAAAAAGGAGCATCTCAGTACCCTGAAATATACATCCATGCTTGGGAAGAGCTTGGCCTGCCACAGATATTTATTACAGGTCTTGCAGCTAATTCAGTGGCACCTTGGCTGAGAGGAACACGTCAGGCCACGATGTTACACATAATTACCTGAGATTAAGTCTTTTCGATGGAAGATAACTAATAAAGTGTGGTAAAGAAGTTATCACTATCATTTGAACATTGGGCCTGACGGGTCTCCTCTGCTCTTTAATTATATGTGTTTTTTTCCTATACAAAAAGGAAGGCAGGAAAAACATTATCGTAAGAATCTGTCCTAATTCTTGCCCATTTTATTGCTTTAGAAAAACAATGCAAGTTTTCAGAAGAGCAGACAAGCCAGTCTGTAACAGTAACAATATATTTTTAAAAATGCAGTTGCTCTTTAGAGTATTTTCGGCCTATTGTGTCCTAATGGGAACAAATTGAATTGTGACAGGGAAGCCTTGTTCCCTGAATGTTTTAAGGCTTCATTTTCCTTAACATTTGTCTAATTATTATGCTTTTAGTTCAAGGCAGTGAAAACTGCTGATGTCTCTTGAGGCATCCATAAAATCTTTCTGGTAGATGAGCAGCGATACAAATTAACATGGCCACGAATTCTACACACCAGAAAGAAAGGGGAAATGAGTTTTATGAGTGCTTGGAGATGTGGTCCTCAGAGGGAAGCACAAGAAGAGGACAAAGGCACCCGCCTCCAGCATCTGCTGTTGAGATCCACTGAGAATATACCTGCTGAGAGAGTCCCTAGATCTCAGTGATTAAGAGTACCTGGAGGCCAGGAGTTCGAATTCCCATCGTGCTTCTCGAGAGAGAGAGGCGAACTAACAGCACCTAGTGTATGGCTGACAGAGTCACGTGCCCTGCCACTTCTGCTGCCACTGGCAAAGTACACAATCCCATAGTGCCACCAGAAGGAAGAACTGGGAAATCACTTTTAACCATTTTTCTCCCAGAGAAAACTCTGGGAGGGTTGATTTCTCAGGACATAGGTGCTAATTTTTAAACATAGATGCTTATTGGTTGCTTATAGAAAGTTAATACTAGCAAACTAAATGTAAGCATGTTGACCTAATACTTCAGCATGTACAGAGGATTAATCCCACTTTCTTCAATTACTTCAAAATACTTTAAAAATCCAATTTTTCAAAAAACACCCTCCAGTTTTTGAATGTGGGGTATTGTACTTTTGCAGCCATGGTTCAGTGTCAACAGCACACCTGTCCATAGTCAAGAGGGTCTGCAGGAAACAGAATACTCTGTTGTGCTCACTACCATTCACAAAGAGACACCAAGCAGGGGGGAATTCCAGAAGCTGACTCCTTTTTTGCATGAATGAACGAACCCCTTCTCATCCAAACACAAAGCAATGGTTGGGGCTGTTTTTCAACAAGTTATCTGGGTATCTATTGCTCGGAAAATATGGCTGATCACCAAGTGCCATGGTGAATCCTCTGCTTTGGGTTGGTGGCAACTGAGAGTAGCTTAGACACCCAGGTGATGATTTCCATTCAAGAGTGAACCGGCCTTTGAACGGATTGAAGATGTGCATGGAGAGAAGTAGCTTTGACTTTGACAATTTCAAATCTTGGATTTTGCAGAGTCATAGGATGAAGGTCTTTTCATTTTCTTCTCATTTGCATCAGGAACTAATCCCCCCCCCCATCTTCTTTGCTGAAGGATGGTACCAGATAAACTTCTTCTTTGCTGCTGCTCTTGTTCTTGAATCTGGATACTGCCAATGTTTCAAACACAAGGTGGTGGTTTAGCAATTCTGGCATGGAGGAGGAAGCTGGGAGGGAGAGAAAATGACAATATTGGCTGCACCACTCATCTCGAGGCAAAGCAGCAGCTCAGCAAATACAGAAAGGTAAAAGATGTTGATCTAATTTAATTTTTTTAGTCCAAAAGAGATGGCTAGTCAGATGCCCTAATGTAAGCCATTTCACTTCCCTTAAGAAAAGTTCAAATGAATCCCCAGTAAGCATCATTTTGCAGAGACTGCACTGAGAGTGTTTTAAAATGAGATTTAAAATACCCATATCTTTCCTTTAGCCTTCTTTCAGATTCCACATGAGTTGTCTTCCACTGCTGAGCAGAAAAGAACATTGGCGCTGAAGTAAATGACAAAGAGTCCTTTCCCAATATAGATGGCTGTGTGTGGTGTATGCCAAATGGCATGGGGCAGAAGCACTCCTAATTTCTATAAAATCTTTTCAGATTAGCAATCCAATACTTTCTAGCTGTGTAAACATGTACAGTACTTGAGTTCACACAGTCAATCTGAAATGCAAATCAGTTTGTGGCTCCAAGCACTAGATACCCAGAGAATGTTTTTTAAAAAAACAGTAATGACAATTGCTTTGTGTTTGGGTGAGAAGAGGTTGACTGATTTAAAAAGGAGTGAACTTCTGGAATTTTCCCTTGCTTCATAAATGGTAGCGACCACAAGAAGGCATCCTGTGACCATCTTGATCACTGACACGGGTGTTGTTAACATTTAGTCTGCCTTTACGTATGTAAAGTTTGGCATCATTTTTCCTGCTGGCCACATGGGCATTTTATTGTGTAGCAATATCAGCCCATTTGCTGGCATTTTGAATCATGCATACAGAAGGACCATATCCATAAATGAGAGGGTTTGTTTGTTTGTTTGCTTGTTTGTTTGTTTTTGGGAAGAACGGAATTTCCTGGCTTTTTGAAATGGAAGTTTCAGCATGCAAAAACTAAACACAAATTCCAACAGCAAATTCCTTCGTTTAGAATTACCCAGTGCTGGAGGATCCCAGAAGATGATCACATGATCTGTATTATGGTTGCTGGGAGAGGATAGAACCAAGACAACCTGGGATATTGCTGCAGCCCCTCTGTGCCAAAATAGTTTGAAAGGCTGTTTTGGACTTTGTGAACTGGTGGAGCAAATGCATGAGTGAATGCAACACAGAGAACTATATGCACTCTTTAACTAATGTTGCCAGGCCCACTGTGCAGAATGCAGGCTAGAGAGCTATGTCCCAACTTCCAAACTCTTTCCTTGGGGTAGGTAAGAGTTGTATTGGACCAAAAAGTGTACAAACATATCTGCATGTTTTCCAAAAGATGTCTTCTAGCCTTTTGGAATAGGAAAAAAGGGAGAACTTAAGAGTCAGCAAAGATGGTCCCTGGAAGCTAAGGTCAAAAACATCCATACCATGTAAAAGAAAGACAGTGAAGATGGGGAGCAGGGGCAGAGAATCAACTAATTTAAAATGTGGTTTTGGAGGTAACCCTTACAGATACCATAGACCACCAGAAAGGCAAATGAATGGGTGCTCAATCAAGTCAAATTTGAACTCTCACTAAAGCAAAAATCAGTAAATTGAGGCTATCCTACCTTGAACGTATAATGAGAATACAGAACTGGACAGAAAAGACAATATCACTGGCAAAATTGATGTGGAGTGGACAGCAGGAAAAGAGAAGATCTAACATGTCTTGACTCAACAAAGGTGTCACCAGGCTAATAATAGTTTATGGAATGGGTGGAGTGACTTACAACAGGGGAACAACAAAGTGAACCTGCTACAGCGCGTTTCTTTGGGATCTTTCTAATACGGCTGATTGTAGCCCAGAGTCCTAGTCAGGTGCTAACTAAACCCAGAGATGAAACCTGGGAGGAGGCAGAGTGGGCGAGTCCTGCACCGTCTGTCTCTCGGTCTGTAGCTTTCTTACACAGGGAGGGAGACAGTCTAAAAGAGGCAACTGTTCCTGTCTATGGGATCAGTGCCTGCGGTTTCACTTATCCACTGCCTGAAGAAGAAGAAGAAGAAGAAGAAGAAGAAGAAGAAGAAGAAGAAGAAGAAGAAGAAGAAGAAGAAGAAGAAGAAGAAGAAGAATAATAATAATAATAATAATAATAATAATAATAATAATAATAATAATAATAATAATAATAATAAAAACAAGTTGTATTACTTGTACTGGCCAATAGATGGAACCAGAGACTAAGCTACAGTATATACAGAGAGCGTAAGGGAAACACCCTCGTGGCCTGACTTCTTGGAGGGAAAAATGAAGAAGCCACGTTTTTTTGTGCGTATGGGGGAATGGAAGGCTCCCTGGGGAACAGGAGGGCAGGAAACCCAGTCCTTTGGCAAGACTGGGCGAGGGGGTCCTTCTCTGCACCATGCAAAGAGAAAATGCAAATAAGTGCTGCAGTATACTATGGGTTAGTGGGGGAGAAGGGGGGAGGAGAGGATTCTGTGGCCACCTGGGTTCATTTCCTGGTGCCCCAGAGTCATGGTACAAAACTTGGGGAGCACTGATTTATATGCACAGTTGACAGTTGAACAGGGCTCAAGCCTCTTCTGAGCTCTCTTGCAGGTGCAACTATTGTTTGTGAGTGAAGAGAGGGATGATAAAACTATCCTTCCAGTTGTCATTGGGAACCCACAGGATAGGGCATTGTTTTGAGACAGAACAAGGGCTTTGCATCAAATGGGCACCAGTTCAATCTGTGGCCTCACTAGCTAAGTGGGTTAAGGGAATGACACTAGGGAGTGACTCAAGAGAGTCAGGTCCAAGTCCTCTTGGACCAACCACTTACTCTCAGCCTGACCCACTGCAGAGAATATAATGGGAAGGAGATCAGCCTCTACTACACCATGTGTTAATGGGAAGAAAGGCTGGATATAAATGGAATAGGCAAATCCTTAAATAGTAGCGTATGAGAAAGATTTCAGTGGCCAAAATCTTGTTGCTTAGCCTAATAAATCACACTAGACTAGGCCCACAGAATCAGGGCAGGTTCGGTGAGTCCTCTGTAAGTTCCTTTGATTCAAATGGGCCTACTTGAACTTCACTTACTTTGTTACAGTAAGTCATGGTTAGCTCATATGAATCAATGGAACCTGACTCTACAAAATCCCCAGTGATTCAGTGGGCCTACTCTAGAGCAATTTACTATGCTAAGCAAGAGGATTTGGGCCAGTACAAGATCCTGGATAAGGCACTGCCTGTCAGAGTAAATGGGGGACTGAATGCACCAGTGGGCCTGATTCAGTCCCAGTGCTTCATATGTTCATAAAAACTCATTCCAAAGAATCTTGAAATGCAGTTTAGCAAACATCTGTCATATTACTGTGGCATTTGTTCTGAGCAGAGCTTGGAAAATAGAGTTTTCAAATTGTGACACACACACACACCCAAGAACCCTGTACCCAGACTGGGAGATGGTGGGAATGGTACCTTTTCAAAGCTGTGATTCCAATGGCACTAGTGTGTTATGACAACCTTTACTGAACTTTAGATTTATCATAAAATAAGATGGCTGGGGAAAAAAAATCTGCTTGCCGATTTGAATATGGAGCATGTGTAGGACAAGGTAATTGGTACGAGGGTCCACTTATCTGACAGTAATTCTTGACACAAGTCTGGTGGAGTCTGTTGGCTTTCCGCTCCATTGAAGGGCATTTAAGAGAAACCATTTTTAGCTTACAAAGATGCACCCCGTCTCAGAGATGAAGTCCGATTTACAGCAACGAAGAGAGGCTGTCGAGATGGAAAACTATGGAGGGGAAAGGGGAGGAGGGAAAACCTCAAACTATTATATGGCAGGGGACTTCAAAATAAGGCTGTCATCTCTCTTCTCTCCATTACAGCTGAACAAAGACAAAAAGCATCCATTACATTATATGGCATTGCCATTCCCTGTTGACATCTCCTGTGCTGAGGTGTCGACAAATGTTAATAATGAAAACTCAATTAAATATTAGTCGAGAAAGCCAACTCACTTTAGTAGTGGCCTGATGCTCTGGGGAAAACTTTCTCAACAGCTAATACGCTAGGTCTGTAAAATATCAGGAGACCCTACGTCAGCTGCCAGTTTTCTCAAGAAATCTAGCAGTACGTGGCTGCTTATTTGGCAGCTGCCAGGAGGTGTGAGTATAAATTGCTGGCAGGTTCTCTATGTGATTGACATATCAGGTACTCCAGCCTGTCATAAATTAAAGAGAGGAACTAGCAAAATGCTCATTTCGTACAATAATGTGTTTGCCGATTTCTTTCAGGTGTGATCCAAAATAATTTCTGGACATTTGTGATTCATGATACCTCGATAGCGGAACCTCTGTGTTCAATACCTCTGATAAACTTTTTTTTTGTAAAACAGTAAAGCAGATTTGGACAAGGTATACAGTCTAATTCTAAGGTTGCAACACTGTTGATCTTCAACACTCCTCTCTCTCTCTCTCTCTCTCTCTCTCTCTATATATATATATATATATATATATGTGTGTGTGTGTGTGTGTGTGTGTGTGTGTGTGTGTGTGTGTGTGTGTGTGTGTGTGTGTGTGTGTGTGTGTGTGTATGTATGAGTGAAGCATTGTAAACAAAGAGAAGAGAGCGATGAAACATGTGATGGCACCCATCTGTTTCTTGTGTGCTCTCTCTTGCCCTCTCCCTGGATAGCCTGCCTTTAAAATCCCTTCACTTTGAGAGAGTCCTGCAGCCTCCACCCTCTATTGACTCAAGGTCTATCTCTGCACATAGACCTTTCTTGTTTATCTTTACTTTCCCCTCCCTGCCCTCTATAGCCTCCCCTGGATCAAATGAGAGGTGGTGGCGGCAGGGCAAACTACTTTAGGTTTCCCATCAGTAATTCTGAAATCACTTTGTGCCTTGCCCCCACCCCCACCCCCTATAGTTATTTGCAAAGGCATGCCCTGTGCTCAGTGGGATGGATGCCTCCTGCATCTGTGTACCCAAGACGACGGCCTTAGAAAACTTCCACATTCTTGAAGAGCTTTTCCATTTCTCTGATACAATTAATGCTGCAATTATGACAAATTATACCCCAGATCCAATGTTTAAACACTGAGAGTGCCTTTCCAGGACTGGCATTATCCATGTTTGCTGATGTTTCCAGCTAACTGGCTCTCTTCCACATCTTTGGTCACAGAATTTGTTAATACAGGACAGGCTTATTATCAAATTAACTGGGAGGTTGTTTTTCGGCTGTTACTCCAGTTGTCAGTTGTGATCCTGTCACAGCTGCTGTCCATTTGGTTGTTCTGCGTTGCTGGCGTCAAATTGCTGGCTACAACAGTGAACATTCACATCATCAGCAAGCATTGATTTCCTCAGTTTTTACGGTCAGTCCTATATCCTGCCTGACATACCTACAGAATGATCCTTTGTCGCTGGTTATTGAAGTGAGAAGGAGAAAACATCCTTCACATCCCTGGTTTCCCCAACCATGTTTTTTACTGACATTTTGTTCCTATAACCAATGGAAGATGTTTGTATTGGAATTGTTCAATATTTATTTTATTTTATGTTATTTATTTATTTATTTATTTATTTATTTATTTATTTATTTATTTATTTATTAGATTTATACCCCCCATTACAGAAGCACACTATTGAAATGGTGGGCTTTCTTGTGGAGTATTTTGCTCTATGCTATACAGAGAAGCAGAAGACCTCAGTAGTTTACTTACTAACCTAAGAAAGGTTTTTCAAGGTCTTTCAGAGAAAATAACCACGGCTGACATACTGTTGTGTGGATTTTTGGCCTGCACTGTGAGTCCTATTGATGGGATTGCCAGTAGCAGACTGCAGCTATTAATGATTTCTTTTTTTTTTTTTTCCATTTCAGGGTACAAACAACACACCATGAAACTGAAAAGGGAAGTATTTAATGAATAGCAATCTGCCACTGATAACGATGTCATTCCTCTTGCAGAGGCAAAGCTGTGCAATAAGATTTTGGTCCCTCCATTAAAATCCAAAGAGTTATTTATTTAAACATTTGTTGTCCTATGGCTGGGGTGGGGAGCTTCCTGGTGGCAAGAGGCTCCCCTGGACCTCCTGTAACCCACTGAAAGCTGTCCCAACACTGCTTCCAAAAATTGGAAGTGACTGCCATGATTTCCAACAGCATCACACACTCATCAAACAGTGCCCAAAATGTGGCCTATACCACAATGGTTCTCTGTGGTGCAGTGTCCTGCAGGGCAGAGCATTTCCATCCCTTCCAGATGGAAGGTGGAGAAGTATCCACGTGGTTGCATGGTGCCACTGAATGTTGGTGGCAAACATCTAGCAACAGAAGAAAAGAGTGCAGAAGGGGACCTCAAAACAGCCAATGCAGAGCAATAGCACCTCCCTTGTGCTCGTTGTCTGCTCCTGTCTTATAGCCTAGACTCAAAGGGTGATTATGTACAATAAACACAACACTGTAAACCAATAAATAAACAAACAGTTAAACAAGCACTTAAAAAACATATACAGCAACAAGATGCTTCAGCAAAATTATGGTTGCAAGGTAATTCAAACCAGAGATTAACACAGCAATAAAGCATCAAGTAGGCATAATAATTAACACCTCCCCCCACTAAAACAGTCATGAAAGTAAAAGATCTCAAACAGATGGGGTTCAAGCCATAAAATATAAAATATACCTGTATGATGAAAACAGAGAACAAGTGAAGATGCTTGAGAGATGAAAAGGTTTTCTTTACCTGGCACTGAAACATCAGCAAGAAAGTTGCAAGATGAATCAATCTCTTTAAGAACAGTACAGTATAGCACAACGGAAGGAGGGGAGCAGGCCAACATGTGGAGCAGGGACTGTGATGATGGCTTCTGGGCATGGGTAAGACATAGCAAAATTCTATCAGTCTGGCTGAAACTGAGCAGAAGTCTTCAGTGTGGACAAACCCCCTGATACAGTGGAAAGGTGGGAAGGGGAATTTTATATTGCCACACAACGCAGAGTACTAAGATGAGAAACCACCAGGAAATCTTGTGAAATAACAACTCACCACATATTTGGTCTCTAGTTTATGTATCACTGATCTGTGCAGAAATGAGAAGTGCTACAATAGTTTCAATGACTATGACTTCTAGTACCTACACTGCTTGGGGTATTCTGGGAGTTGCAGTGGGTTGGGGGGAAGACCCACCACTTCCCATCTTTGATCTGTTTCAGTGACTTGATCTATGCTATTGCTAACATGGCTGCAGAGCTTGGAAAAGTTATGGTTCCGGACTTCAAGAATCCCAAAGTTCCTCTGGTGGTAGAAGTTCTGGGAGTCATAATCCAAATGAATACTACTACTACTACTACTACTACTACTACTACTACTACTACTACTACTACTACTACTACCTTTTATTTATTTATTTATTTTTTGATTGATTGATTGATTGATTGATTGATTGATTGATTGATTGATTGATTGATTGATTGATTGATTGATTGATTGATTGATTGATTGATTGATTGATTGATTGATTTCTATCCTGCCCATCTGGTCTATTCGACCACTCTGGGTGGGTTTTGAGCTGGCAATCTTGGAAAAAGGCAAGTAACATAATGTGGTGATAATATGGTATAGGATAATTGGTTAACAGTACATCTCGTGTTTAAGAAGCAGCATTCAATCGGACAGAAGCATGACATCAAATTACCCTTGGCTACACCACCCTAGAGGAGAAAAGCAGAATACTGTAAACATCTTGTGCCATCTTGTACCTTTTATCCCGAGAGTAAATCTCACTCGGTTCAGTGGGGCTTATTTTGGGGGAGACACCCACAAAACTGCATTGTTGAACATCAACTCTCTATTTTGGAAAGAACCAGGGCTACAATGACCTTGATGCCTGCAGCTGCTTCCTCGCACACACAAAAGGGGCAGCCTCCCGTTCAGTATTTCGGTGCTTGCTTGACAATCACACCGCTGAAACATTTTTGGGTTCTGTAATTTAACACATCTTAGGATGATAGCAGGTTCCTGTAATGCCCCAGGTAATCTTACATGGTATTACAAGTGCTTCACAGATTGCTATATGCTGTAGGTGCTTGGTTCTAGGTGATATTGGTCATTGTCACAGCAAGAGTGACTCCGGCTACCCTCATCTCTTGTCAGGAGGATTGGTACTCCGCGGGCTCCCATGGTTCTTTCGGGGGGGGGGATTTTTTTTCCCAACTCCTCTAAGCACCATCTGTGAGAGCCGTTTTCTGTGTAGCAATTACGCACACAGTTGAGGTGATCCTCCTAATGCACTGAGTGAAACAATAGCTACCTCCAAAGAAAGAAAGAAAGAAAGAAAGAAAGAAAGAAAGAAAGAAAGAAAGAAAGAAAGAAAGAAAGAAAGAAAGAAAGAAAGAAAGAAAGAAAGAAAGAAAATGACTTTGATTCAACAGGAAGTTATCATGAGGTTTACTACATAAACACTTTTATTATTGGAACCTTTAAGACAGGAATTATATGTACGCTTATAAATAATTCTTAATAAACTTAGTGGGACTAATAAGGAAAATAAACACGTATCAGATTGCACTATATCTCTTTATAGTGAACTTTAATACATACAGATGTACTTTCCCCCTCAATAGTCTAGTCTGTTGTGCACATTTAAAATATGTTACATATTTAATTTTTACTTGTTATTATTGATTAGTTATATTTATATCTTGCCACTCCTCTCTAGAGCTCTTCTCTCCCTCCAGTACTGTCTAACCCATCTACCCCATGGGCTTTTGTCTTTTCTAGCCCAGATCCTCTTGGTGTTCATGTAAGATTTGTGCAACTTGCTGCAGCTAATTGCGGCTAATTGACAAGGTACTGGAGCATGGCTCAGTTGCATGCTTGTTCACACATCTAATAACTGCACAAATGAATTGAATCCTGGCGCTTTAGTTAGCTACAATTAATTGTGACACTTATGCAAACTTTAAATGAATGTTGGTAGGGTACTAGCCAATATTCCTGATTCCTGATACACAGAGTGCTGTCCTCTGAAGATGCCGGCCACAAAGACTGGCAAAACGTTAGGAAGAACAACCTTCAGAACACGGCCAAAGAGCCCGAAAAACCCACAACCCTTCCTGATACTATTGGTAGGTAGAATACGTCAAAAACTCAGGTAAGATGGCCAAAGACAAAGTCACAGTTCAGTGGAGGTGGGTGTCACCAATGTCTGATGGATGGGGAGCTGTTCGAGGTATGTATGTACTGTATGTCTGTATGTCTGTACGTACGTACGTACGTACATACGTACGTACGTATGTACGTACGTATTCATTCATTCATCCATTCATCCATTCATCCATCCATCCATCCATCCATCCATTCATTCATTCATTCATTCATTCATTCATTCATTCATTCATTCATTCATTCATTCATTCATTCATCCATACTATTTAGACTCTTCCTTTCTCCTGAGAGAGAACTAAGGCAATTTATGGAAACAAGCAATGCTCTGACACTTAAAAACAAAAGGAAAAAGCAGCCTTTTTGAAGGAGCACTCTTTAAGGCTGCCAGTTCCTGACCAAAAGCCCACCTGAAGATAAAGGTAATTATCTGTGGAACTAACCAAGGTGGTGAGGATTATCCTGCAAATAACGCAATACAATACCTTGGACACTGCCTTTAAGGCTCACCCCAAAACCTGAAGCAGATTCACTGTCCTTAGTACATTGAGACCACCAGCTCTCACAGAGCTCAATGCTACATAAACCTCCTCAGACACAAGTCCTATAGAATGTAATGATTCTAAATCCCAGGCAATTGGGTACAGAATTGTCAAGTCAGGCATGCTCAGGTCTATTGATTTCCATGGGTTTGTATTTAACAATTTTAGCTAGAATCTGGTTAGAATCTCTTTAACATAGTAAACTAGGAGTGCTTTTCTTTGAAAGAAACCCTTGGCATTTTAACATTGATGCAACAATGTGAACCGAATTGGTCTTTATAGGCCATGAAAGGCACTGTTTATGGTGGCATGTTTGGAGTGGGATTTATTTTTCTAGATATAAAATTGAACAGAGGCTCAAGGTTTATTTGCAAATGAGGGAAAATTTGTGGGGGGGTTTATGTTGAGCAATTAAAGCACTAATTTCTATAGCCTGGCAAGGCTGCGTTCAGCTTTATAAAATGAGATGACATTAAGTGGCAGAATTAAATGCATTTGAAAAGCATTTGTGAGAGTTCACTCTTAATTAAACTTTACTAGAGCTGTTAAGTTTGTCTTTACCTATTTTAGATTTCTCTTCTTCTCCAGGATTTTTCTTAATGGCTTACATAACAGCACTGATGTTACCTGTCTGTCATGGGTTTGGAGGGAAAGTTCCATCCTATGGGGAGTGGAAGGCGGGACATCAGGAGGAGGGGCTGTACTGTATAAATATGTGATGCCTGTGTGGTGAAGAGGAGATGCTGAGACAGACTGTGAGACACTGGGTTGGGACGAAGCAGCAGCTGGGAAGAAGAAGCTGTTGTGGAAGTCTGTGTGTCTGACAGGGTACTACTGTGTGTCAGAGTACCAACCTGATAAGTTCAGGTGTCTGTGGGTTAGCCAGAACTGATGGGTTCAGGGTCTGTGCTTTAAGTTAAAGGTTCTAGGTGAACCAAACTGTATGCTTGTGTGTGTGAGAATAAGCCACGTTACTTTATTTTATTCACCTGATTGTTTTATTTACCCTGTTTGTATTTAAAATAAACCTTATTCTTTTGTTGTTTAAAAATCCATCCCTGGTCTGTGTGACTTATTATAGGGAATGGTTGGTGGCAGCTTAGTAACTGTGTGATAGATCCCAGTAGGTCTGGGTTTGTCACATTGATTGGTGTCCAGCGTGTGGGATACGACTGGTCCAGTTGTCCAGTGGTCCAGCAAAGCCTTGGCAGGTGTGCCCAGAGCAAGGGGGGTCCAGTCAGGGACAGTCTGAGGCGCGTAGGTAATCTTCTAGGTGTACCTCACGGGGAGGTGCACTAGTAGAAGAACGTGCCAACTGGGGAGACTTAGATTAAGGTGCTCTGAGGCAGCCTGATTTTGGCGGGAAAACGCTGAGGCAAAACTGCGTAGCAACAGTGAGCTAGCTTGCCAGCTGAGAGGCCCAGCAGAGGGGGGTAGGCTCTGACTCGATACTGTTGCAAATTTAGTGCTGAAGAACAGCAGCAATCTCTAGGAGAGCTGGTTCTGAGGCAAGAAGGAAAAAAGTGGTCGTTTTATTTTGAGGCTTGACTTTTTAAAGCCGCCTGTTCTGAGGGGGGATTATGCCCTTGACTCGAAGCAAGATAGCAGACATGAGTGAAGTGAAAGACCCCCAGATTGACCAAGGTTCTGAGGATGAATTTGGCTCAGTGCAAGGTGACAGCACAGGAGAGCAGAACCCAGAACTTAGAAAATTGATCCTAGCCCAACAGCATGAACTGAGGATGAGGCAATTTGAAATAGAGAGAATGGAAAGTGAGGCCAGAGAAAGAGCTGAAATCAGTCAGGTAGAGGCAGATGCCAGGAAAAGGGAAATGGCCATGAGGATAGAAGAGATGGAACTGAAACACAGAATTAGAATGGCACAATTAGAATTAACATTCCTCAATAAGAGAAACAACAATTTATCAGTTGAAGAAATTGCGGAAAGAGAAAAGTATGAGGCTCAGGCCAGACAAAGTGAGCAAGATCTTGAAAAATATAATCAGCAAAAAGACATTAAATTAAAAGAAATCAGAGATAAGACTGAAGAAAAAGTAAAAGAGATAAAAGCTAGGGCTGAGGAAGAAATTTTACAGATCAGGGCTGAGTTTGAGGCTAAGCAAAAGGAGCTGGAAAAGAAACCAAAAGAAGGCACACAGGTTAAGGCACAACCTCAAAACCTGAATTATTCTGAACAAAACATGAGGGAAACATGGGACCCTAAGTACTCCAAAGGGTTAGTTCAGAGCCTGCCAAAAATGGGCGGCCATTTTGTTGATAAACCTTCTGGGCAGAGCCAGTCCAGGAACCAGATTTTGGAGGGAAAACCAAACCCAGAGGAGAAAGACTCCAAGTACAGCAGAAAATGTTATTTCTGTGAGGGAAAGGGCCATCTAATCTCAGGGTGTGAGAAATGGAAGCAGATAAAAGGAAATGTGCCTCATGATTCTAGTGGAACCAAGCCAAAAGCTGTGTTCTGTGTCCAGAAGGAGCAAAGCTCATTGTCACAGAGGGAGCCTGTTGCCATGACTACTCAGTCTGGAACAGCTACCTCTGCTGATCAGGCTGAGGAAAATGGTCCTCTTATGGAGGTGAAGCGCTGCTTGCTGATAAAAACAGATTCTCAGTTGTTTGAGACAGCAGGGGTGGACGTAGGAATACTTGACCGTCAGTATAGGGGACTGCGGGACACTTGTTCCCAGGTAACCCTGTGCCATCCAGATATCATCCCTAGGGAGTTTATAATCCCAAATGAGAGCATGAAGGTGGCAGGGATTGAGGGGCAGATAATCTCTCTGCCAGTAGTAGAGGTACCTGTCAACTTTCAAGGCTGGAGGGGAGATTGGCGGATAGCGATTTCATCGACTCTGCCAGCAGCCGTGCTCGTGGGAAATGACCTGGCTGAACATGTGAAACGGGTGCTAGTGATTACACGCTCACAAGCCACCACAGGGACAGTTCAGGGGGGTAATGATGAGCCAGAGACGGAAGCAGAGGGGAGTTCGGAAGCTGTGGTGGAAACCTTAACCACAGACAGCAGATTTGGACAGGAGCAGAAGGCAGACGCCACTCTCCAAAAGTGTTTTGAACAGGTGACTGACGCCCAGCTAACACCTGAAACCCCAGTGAGATTTCTGGAGAAAAGGGAGATTTTATATAGAGAAACCCTGAGGAATATCTCAAAAGGGGGAGTTGGGATCAGAAGTCAGCTGGTGGTACCTGAAAAGTATCGCCCCATGATCTTACAAAGGGGTCACTCTGACATGTTTGCTGCACACTTAGGGGTGAAAGGGCCCCTTGATTTGATCAAGCAAAATTGGGAGCAGATCACCCAGGATGACCCACAAGACGTTGTGACTTACATAGACACCTTGATGAATGACCTAAGGAGAAATCTAGAGCTGGCAGCAGAAAACCTGCAAGCTCAGAAGGTCAGACAGAAAACATGGTATGACCACAAAGCTAGAGAGAGGCACTTTGACCCAGGGGAGGAAGTGCTTTGGCTTAGGCCCTGCAGAGAGAATAAACTGCAGCTCAAATGGGCAGGACCATATAGGGTCATTTCCAAGATGTCAGACCTGAACTACCTAATAGAGCAGGAGGAGAACCAGGCAAGGAGGGTGGTTCATGTGAATGCCCTAAAACCCTACTACCGAGGGGAACAGAGGGTTTTATTCGCGATAAAAGCAGCTGAGAGTGAGGAAGCGGAATTACCCTTCTGGGAGGGTAGAGGGGAAGTAAAATACAACCCAGAGGAGGTAAAGATCAGTCCTGCACTCACCCAAGACCAGCAGCAAGAACTAAAAATGCTGCTTAGTAAATATCAACAGGTGTTTTCCAACAAGCCGGGGATAGTGAAGGGAGTGATGCATCGGATCCACACCGGGGATGCACCCCCGCAGGCAGTATCCCCATACCGAGTAACGGGACCCTATAGGGACAAGGTGCGGAAGGAGCTGGACGAGATGCTGAGGGAGAACATAATCGTCCCCTCTTCTAGTCCTTGGTCCTCTCCGATAGTCCTTGTGGACAAGCCTGATGGGAGCATTAGGTTTTGTGTTGATTACAGGAAATTAAACCGTGTAACCACTCCTGATGCCTACCCAATGCCCAGGCTAGACAACCTGATTGAAACCATAGGGGGTTGTCGGTTCATCTCATCATTGGACCTGGTAAAGGGATATTGGCAATTAAGAATTGATCCCAGGGATCAAGAAAAGACTGCCTTTTGCAGCCCTTTTGGTCTCTATGAGTTTCGAGTCCTGAGCTTTGGTCTCAGAAATGCACCAGCCACATTCCAAAGGCTGATGGACCAGACCTTGGCAGGGCTCAGTGACTTTACAGTGGCCTACATTGACGACATAGGGATCTTCAGTAATACCTGGGAAGATCACCTGATACACCTGGAGTTGGTGCTGCAGAGGTTAAGTGCAGCAGGGCTAACAGTAAAGGCCAGCAAGTGTCAGCTGGGTAGCCCAGAAATAAAATACTTAGGTCACATGGTAGGGGGAGGAATGATAAAACCCCTGGAGGCCAAAGTAGAAGCTGTTCGTGATTGGCCTAGACCCAACACCAAGAAAAAAGTCAAATCATTTCTTGGGTTGGTGGGCTACTACAGAAAGTTCATCCCGAGGTTTAGCGAGATTGCGGCTCCGCTGACCGATCTGACGAAGAAGACGGCTGATGACCGCATCCCGTGGACCAGCGACTGTGAGGCGGCGTTCCAGAGGTTGAAGGAGGCGTTAATCAACTATCCTGTCCTGCGTGCTCCAGACTTCGACCGGGAGTTCATCATCTACACCGATGCGTCTAACAGCGGGGTAGGAGCAGTTCTGTGCCAAGAGGATGAGAATGGTGACCAGCATCCAGTGTCCTACCTGAGTAGGAAACTTCAAAAAGGTGAGAGACATTTGGCAACCGTGGAGAAGGAGTGTTTGGCCATAGTCTACGCGATCCAGAAGGCCAAGCCTTACATCTGGGGAAGACATTTTGTTCTGTGTACTGACCATTCACCATTGCAATGGTTAAAGACAATGAAAACCCACAATAGCAAACTTATGAGGTGGGCTTTGAACTTACAGGACTATGACTTTGAAGTGAAGGTGGTCAGAGGGTCAGTGAACTGTGTTGCTGACGCCTTATCAAGAAGACCTGAAGACTGAAGACGGCGAAAGAACATGGACTATATGTATATAATGAAAACAAAAAGTTAAAATGTACCTGGTTTTAAATTGGTTTGTATTAATAAAGGTAAATTGATGTAATGTATATGGTAAATGTTTAAATGCCTATTTGAAATGTTTAACTTAGAATGTAAGTAAGTATAATATGGTAGGTATAATTGGTGTTGTGTGTTTTATACAGGTTGTTTTTTTGGGAAAAAGCACCTTAGCTTTCCCCCTACAAAACAACTTATAAAGAGGGGAGGTGTTACATAACAGCACTGATGTTACCTGTCTGTCATGGGTTTGGAGGGAAAGTTCCATCCTATGGGGAGTGGAAGGCGGGACATCAGGAGGAGGGGCTGTACTGTATAAATATGTGATGCCTGTGTGGTGAAGAGGAGATGCTGAGACAGACTGTGAGACACTGGGTTGGGACGAAGCAGCAGCTGGGAAGAAGAAGCTGTTGTGGAAGTCTGTGTGTCTGACAGGGTACTACTGTGTGTCAGAGTACCAACCTGATAAGTTCAGGTGTCTGTGGGTTAGCCAGAACTGATGGGTTCAGGGTCTGTGCTTTAAGTTAAAGGTTCTAGGTGAACCAAACTGTATGCTTGTGTGTGTGAGAATAAGCCACGTTACTTTATTTTATTCACCTGATTGTTTTATTTACCCTGTTTGTATTTAAAATAAACCTTATTCTTTTGTTGTTTAAAAATCCATCCCTGGTCTGTGTGACTTATTATAGGGAATGGTTGGTGGCAGCTTAGTAACTGTGTGATAGATCCCAGTAGGTCTGGGTTTGTCACACATATCACTTCAGCTGTTAAGACAGAGTGTTAATCAATTTTATTCAATGGCCTGAAACTGTAGGTGTGAAAAACGCACTTCAAACTGGTATTGCAGACAGCGCTGTAAACATAAGTATATAGATTGTAAATCCTTAAGGACATAATACATGACTCTTAACACCAAAAATATTGCTCTAATGAGCCTATAAGGAGACTGTTACCTATACTAGGAGTAGCGCTGACTTGATTGTTGTGATGTCGCAGCATGTTTATAAGCATTTTAGCTGCTGTGAGAACAGTAAAAGGTTTCTTTGAGCAGGAGCAAAGAACCTCAAACAGGACTTAATAACAATATAGCAATAAGACACGGCAAAGGAAGTTAGTGTATTTCACACATTTATTTGAAATACTTACCCACATGGTGGGCTGCAAATCTTATGTCCTTGATATCAGAAGAAATGAGGAAAGTTACTTTTTTTAAAATACAACTCCCAGTACCCAATCCCATCTCTGTTTGTGGCCCTCTATTTCTCTTAGTTCACGACATGTTTGCAACCAGGTGTCTTCTGGATCATGTCTGCCTAGCAACTACACATTGGACGTCAGTGAGAAGGATGCAGGAAACTCTTCACAGCCTTACAGGTGTGTGTGTGAGAGAGAACATGGAAGAGATAAACAGACAAAACACAATTGTAATGCATGAGTGCAAGGCCATACAACAACAGCTGCCATCTGTGGGAAATCCTCTGTAAACATGTTCTTTGTGGAGCTTGAAAAAATTAATTCTTTTCATTAATTATTAGTAATCTGAAAAAGTACTCCTCGTGACACAGTCGTTAAACAACCATACTGCAGTCAAAATCTCTGCTCATGATCTGTGTTTGATCCCAGTGGATCCAGGTAGCCGGCTCAAGGTTGACTCAGCCTTTCATCCTTCCAAGGTCAGTAAATTGAGTCCCCAGCTCTCTGGAGGTGGGGGGCAGGGGAAATGTGTAGCCTGCATAATAAATTGTAAAGTGCTCAGAGAGTGCTTTGAGGACTATGGGGCAGTATAGAAACAGCACACTTTGCTTTTTTTTAATTAATCAGTTGTGGAATCATTCAGTTCATTATGTTAAAAACAGCTAAAATCCTCTTGCTCAGTGTAGTAAGCTGCAATTAGAGTACACCTATTGAATCACTGGGGATTTACTGAGTCAACTCCTCCGTAAATTCCATTGATTCAATGGGATTACTGTAGTTGCAACTACACTAAGTAACAGGATTAGAGATGGGCATGAACTGAACCATGAAGCAGAAAACAGACTGGGCTGGTTCACGATTCGGTTCGGGGATCCCATTTTTGCTGAAATGAAACAAAATGCCAAACTTTCTCCCCCTCAGAGCTTCATTTTTTTTTTTCGGCAGAAGGGGAGGCCCACCCAACCCTCCTGCCACTGCCACCACTGGTTCCCTAAGTTGGCTTCAAGCGGCCACCACCACCTCCTCTGTCGCCTCCGCCTCCTTTTCCACTACTGCCATCCTGAGAGGCAGGCGCATGTGCGCACACAGCAGACTCAGCTTAAAGACCTGGGCCTGCTGTTGCTGTGCATGCGCCCTCTGCTCAGTTGACAGGTGGGCGTCTGTGCACTAGCAGCGGGCCTGGGTCCTTGAAGCTGGGCCTGCTACCTGTCAGGATGGTCTCAATGGTGGTGGTGGAGGCTTCAAGAGAAGGTAGGGATGGGGTCAGTGAGTGGTTCCCCCCTGCATGAACCAAAATTTTTTAACTATGAACGAGTTTGGTTTTGTGTGTGTGTGTGTGTGTGTGTGTGTGTGTGTGTGTGTTCATGCCCATCTCTAAATAAGATTTCAGCCATTATGATATTTCTTCCTAAAGAAGCCATAGGATTAATAGATAATGACTGGTGTACATTTGGTCTACCACACCTTCACTGCAGCCATTCCTTTAGACTCTGAAGATGAATTCTAGTTCAGTTTTTTCTAGCTATTTCCTTGCAATTTAGGAAAAGTGGGGCCAGTGTCAAGGAAATGATAGGAAGACAGTGTACCAAATCCCAAGCCTACTAGAACTGCTCACATCCCTTGAGGCTGGCCCTGGGGAAATGTGAAATCAAGGCATGAAGGGCTGCCTTAGCTTGATCCTCCCAATACACAGTTTAGCTAGATATGAAATCCCACTGCACCCACTGCATCCAACAAGTTCCCCTCTAAAGAAATGGGCGTGCAAAGGGCTGCATCTCTCTTCAAGCTAAGCTGATTTAGAGGGAGGGCCTGTGGAGAAGGCAAGCGTGGCTAGCTCTCAAATCCTTGGGGCAGATTCTGTCTCACATACTGTTCCATGCATTCTTCCTCCCATGTACACCACCCAGGAAGGTGGATGGAAATACAGTGCACTTGGCAGACCCAAGCTAGCATGTGAAGTTCTGACGTCCTCCTTCTGAGGTCACAGCTCCGCACAACCTCGTAACTTCTTAGACCACAAAATGAATGGGTTACCATTCCAGGTTGACGAAAACCCGGTTTCTTAACATAGTAAATTGTGCTAAAGTAGGTCCATTGACTCAATGGAGATTTAGTGAGTCATTTACTAAGCTAAATTAAGTTGCAGTTAGAGTAGGCCCACTGAATCAATGGAATGTACAGAGGAGTTAATGCACAATATCCCCACTGATTTAATGGGCCTATACTGGTGTGATTTACTATACTAAGGAACAGGATTCTGGCCTTTGTTTCATCTCACAGGGGAGGAGACTGGTAACTGTGACTAGAATTATTCTGATTAACTGTTGATATTTTGATTCTATGAAAGAAAAGGCATTAGAGGGACTAGATTTTCTTATCCCTCTATGGGTGATAAGAAGTGACTTTGCTCCAGAGTTTAGAATTAATTGCAAGCAACATGTAACCAGATACTTTTTGGTAACAAGGGTAAACTGGTTTGTATTTCAAAAGCAATGTAACAAGAAGTTCCAATTATTATTTTTTGTATGACAAGCAGCTTTTCCTACTTGTTTCCAAACACTATTTTTAAAGGGCATTTTGAGGCATCTTTCAAGTTTTGCGCCATTCTCTTGGAAAACCTAAGGGGCACAGGAAATGTTTTGTTTCCTCATTTGCCCTTGTAGGGTCAGAATTGATCCCCAGAGGGAAACAAAGAGTATTTTGTAGTATTTTTCTGGCCTGTTAGTAAGGCACTGTGGAGCGCTGATATGTTGAAATGCAACAAATAAATTTGTGTAAGTGGAGCAACAATAAAGCGAACAATAATTTGGCTGGGACATAGTATCAATAACACAAAAAGTTTCTTTAAAACGATAATGTTCCAAGCTCTGCTTTTGCTCTAAGATAGTGTTTCCCAACTTGGGGTTCATCACTCCCAAGT
The DNA here is from genome assembly GCF_051106095.1 of Pogona vitticeps. Lineage (NCBI taxonomy): Eukaryota > Metazoa > Chordata > Lepidosauria > Squamata > Agamidae > Pogona > Pogona vitticeps. The sequence continues at coordinate 201,401,585 of NC_135783.1, forward strand.
AGGACACAAAGAGTTTTCTGGGGGGGTGGTGTCAGCTTAGAGTATGTTGTGGCTTTCGTTAAACAATTTCTTCTTTGACCTTTCGGAGTTGAATATTAAAATTAGCATGTATATATACTTGATAACTCTGTGGTCAAGAAAGAAGCCTCTGCTTTCTGAGAAAGAATGAAGTTACCCCATTTAAAAAAGCCTTTTAATGCAAGCATGGTGGTGATGGGGAAAATCACGGGTTGCTTGGCTACTATAAAAAGGTTGAGAACCACTGTTCTAAGAGGTGCCGCTAGAGAGAAGCCATAGGTGTCCTCAGTCATTTACAGAGACGAGGCGCAGCCTGTACTTACAGCAAGTACAATTTAAGTTATCCCTGGTGTCCCTAAAGTATGGCATAGATCAGGGCCTTCTTGCTGCTTGGTAGTGTGGCCCAAATTCTTTGTAAAGGTAAGGCCCTGTTTATTTGTCACTACAGCTGCCTGGCTCTAGCAACTCTGTGGCCCATGGCACTTTGCAACCACTTCTTGGCTCACAATAACCCATTTCCCTTCTTGTCCAAAAAGCCGAGACTTACAAGCAAAGGAAAGAAATGTCGGCACAGTTATCTGACAAGTACAAATGAATGATGGATTTAATTAAGAACAGAGAGCAGGAGAAATATATTCATCAATAGTTCTATAAATATGACGGTACATAACATTATATCATTGCCCATTTAATGCTTCATGTTGAATTATGAAACCCCTGAATACAATATCACATAAGAGCCAAACATATGTGAATAGCATGATAGCCTATTATTTCAACAGCAAAGAGAATTTTCATAAGTCATTCATACTCAATTGAATTAATGCTAAGACTTACTGCTGGCTGTTAATTATCCTCTGTAAAGAGTTGGTTATTGTGCTCAGCCTTAGTAAAGGGAACAATTGTTATTGTGCGCGTTGAAAGAACGGTACCTGGGGGATTGCTGAGAAAACAGGCCTGTGCACAATTTTAACTCATGGAGTTTTTGCTGGATGAATGAAAGAGTGCCTAGACGGTGGCTTGAATTCTATCTCCCGGAAAGGAATGGTTTCTCTGTTGACAAAGCAGTGGATATGAATTCTTCTCAGTTTGCAGATGATGTGCTTGGCTTTAGATATGTGTTCGATAGGTCACCTGATATTTCAGAACAAAGCAACGGGAAGTTACTTTTTAGGGATGGCAGCTTCTAGAAGTCCCCAGCAGCTGTGCTGGCTGAGGTATCTTGGAAACTGTCACCACAAAAGGTGCTTTCCCAACCTCTGTTCAGATCCTAAGTGATATGCATGGACTAAGATAGGGCTATATTGCTGCTTGTGTTTTGATGTTGTGATTGGGAAGCTCAACTAACATTGCTTTAGCAGATCCAGTGGCAAAAATGAAGAAAACGAGCTGAGTGAGACTGGATTAAGATATGCTGAGGCCCAAGCTATTTATTTTATTTTATTTATTTACTTTATATGCCGCCCACACTACCCAAAGGTCTCTGGGCGGCTTACAACATTTAAAATATAATAAAAATTCAGAACAATTAAAATACAATAAAAATATATATAAAAATTGCCATCGGACCCACAGCTAATATTATTTCAATTAAAAGCCTTCTGGAACAGGAAGGTTTTGACCTGGCGCCGAAATGTCATCAGCATCGGAGCCAGACGAATCTCAGTCGGGAGTAGGGTTGCCAGATGCCTGGCAAAAGGAGGACATGTCCTACTTTTCAGGATCATGTCCTCCATCCGGCAGGCAAGACTAAAAAACTTTAAAATGTCCGGCTTTTGTATCTCCACCCCACCCCACCCCCTCCCCCACCCACTGCAGCCGAACCTCTCCCTGTTACTTCCTTGGTTGCAGCCCTTGTAAATCCTCCGTTTCTTTCAGAGAGATCGGAGATAAGGTGGCTTGATTGTTTAGGGCTGACAGCCCTGGGTAATCAATCCCTGGCCTGTGGATGGCTGCTTCTGCCTGGGAGCTGAACAAGACAGGAAGGTGCGAAAGAAATGGATGGAAACGGACAGGAGTGCAGTGAGTGCACTTGCTTGCCTCCTGGAGGGGAGGCTGGTCTGGGGTTTGAAGGGGGTGGTGGTTCAAAGCCAGGGAAATAGGGGCCAGCCAGGGAACAGGAGGCACTTTTATCTCCCCCTTCTGCCCTGACCTCCCCGACCCTGGGGCATGTGCAGAGTGTGTTTCCAGGTCCAGGAGCATATGCAGAGTTATCCCCTATGCTTGTGGGAGCTGGAACATACACACACAAGCGGATTTCTCTCAGCATGAGAAATTGCAAAGGGTGAAGAAAATGGCTTTGTGTGTGTGTGTGTGTGTTTGTGTGTGTGTGTGTGTCTGTCTGTCTGTAAATCCATTTTCTCCACCCTTTGCATTTCTAAAGCTGAGAAAAATCCACGCCTTCTGTTTTTTTCCTGCTTTTTATAAAGTGTTTCAAATCTGTCAAACAACTTTTTAAACTTTTTATTTTACTTTATTATGCTTTTATTAAAATAAAAAATCAATAAATAGAACCAGGGGGATAGGTCTCCATTAAAGGAAGGAATAGATTGTCTCCATTGGTCCTGGGAGTCCAGTAAGTGTATATGTAGTTTTGTTTTGTTTTTATTTTTAAACATTTTTAAAAACACGAAAACACAGTGACCAGTAGATTCTGAGTTTTGTAGTCCAAAAGATGTAACTTTCCCAGTCTTGACCTTTCAAGACTGAGTAGGTTGAATGGTTATGGTATTGCCCCATGATCAAAGAGCTATTCTCCCCAATACCTAATTCCAAAAGTGACATGCCCCCCACCCCACCCCACCCCACCCCACCCCGTGCACAGAGCCCCCCCAATATATCCTCCTTTTTGGCTTTTGATGTCCTCCTTTTTGTACACATGTATCTGGCAACCCTAGTCGGGAGGGCATTCCATTGTCTGGGGGCAGCTGCCGAAAAGGCCCTTTGTCTAGAAGCCATCCCTCTTACCTCTTTAAGGGACGGCTCTTTCAAAAGGGCCCCTTGGCTAGATCTTAACTGCTGGGTAGGGTCATATGGAAGGAGGTGGTCCTTCAGGTATCCAGGGCCCAAACCGTTTAGGGCTTTATATGTCAAAACAAGCACTTTGAATTGGGCATGAGCAGCAACTGGTAGCTAATGTAACTTATACAGAATCGGCTTGATATGTTCCCTGGCGGCCGCACCACTCACCAGCCGCGCAGCTCGATTCTGGACCAGTTGCAGTCACCGGACCATCTTCAAAGGCAGCCCCATGTAGAGCGCATTGCAGTAATCTACAGTGGGGTCTCGACTTACGAACGACCCTACTTACAAACAATTCAACTTACGAACCCGCCCTATAGGGGAAATAAGGACTCGACATACGAACTTCCCTCGAGTTACATACAGGAAAAAAAGTGCCCCTCCCTCCCCTTAGAGGCTTCTGGAGGGGGAAAAAGGTCAGAAAATTAAATATATATAAAAGAAAGTCACTTACCAGGCCTTGGTAGCCCCCAAACAGCAGGAGCAGGAAACAGCTAAAAGCCCACACCCAGAAGGGAGCCTGGCAGCCATTTTGTGGATTTTCCCCAGATCCTGCACCCTCCTCTCCCCGCCTATCAGCTGATGGGCTGGCTCTGAAGAGGCTTGGGGAGGCTTGTTCAGCACCTAAAAAGCCTGTCTGTGTGTATTTGTGCTGAAAAAAATCAGCACAACATGCTTTAAAACATGATTTAAAATTGGCTTTGTTGAAAAAAAAATTTCTAAAGTGCTTTGCAAAGTGTTCCCTGCCTTCCTCCTTGTTTCCTGAACCTAAGGGGAAAAAAGAAAAATATATCCCCCTCTAGTGGCAGAAAGCGGAATAGCAGCTTCCCATTAGTTTCTATGGACAGAAAAGAGCAGATACAGATTAAATGGTTTTCAATGCATTCCTATGGGAAATGCAGATTCGACCTAAGAACTTTTTGACCTAAGAACCACCTTCCAATACGGATTAAGTGTGTAAGTCGAGCCCCCACTGTATATGAGATGTTACCAGTGCGTGTGTAATTGTCATGAGACTCCACTCATCCAGGTAGGGCCGTAGCTGGTATAATTTCCGCAGCTGAAGGAAGGCGCCCCTGGCCACCAAGTCCACCTGGGCTTCCAGTGTTAGACTGGGGTCCAGGAGCACCCCCAAGCTGCGGACCCTGTCCCTTAGGGGGAGTGTAACCCCATTCAGGGCAGGGAAATGGCCCTCCAGCCTGTCCGGTGAAGCACCCACTACATAAAACTTGTAGCAATTTTTAAGCCACTGTCCTCTTGGGTTTTTACGTACAGAAAATGACAATCTGAAGAAGCAGTTGTGATCATTTGATAAACTGAAGGTGCACACATAACCTGGTATGGGACTAGCACTTTGCTAAATTGCCATGGCCGCTTCTGCAACTTTAAATATACAGTACATGGAGTGAAATTTAAGGTGATACTGCTCATAGATGTTTAAAGGATACACATGATTTGAAGGTCTAAACTGTGCCTTACTTAGTTTGTATGTTTCAATCTGGCATGAATGCTTGGTTTCACTAAGGCATTGGCTGAAATCCTGTTCCATTACTGTGCAAAAGGTGTAATTTTTGGAAACAAATTGCCTCAAGTTAAGAAATCTCCATAGACATTATCTGTTGTACAAAGAATCACACAAATTACACCATGTCATGCAACTTAGTATTGCAAGAAATTCTATATGCTGAGGTATCTGAACTTGAGACAACACCTGGTTAAACTTATTAAAAGAAAAGAAAAGAAAAGAAAAGAAGGAAGGTCATTAGACCTAGGTGAATTTTCTCTCAATGACAGATAACATTGTAGATTTTGCAAGGGAGTTTTGTTTTTTAGTCGTCAAGTCGTGTCCGATTCTTCGTGACCCCATGGACCAGAGCACGCCAGGCCCGCCTGTCTTCCACTGCCTCCCAGAGTTGGGTCAAATTCAGGTTGGTCGCTTCTATGACATTGTCCAACCATCTCAACCTCTGTCGTCCCCTTCTCTTCTTGCCTTCACACTTTCCCAACATCAGAGTCTTTTCCAGGGAGTCTTCTCATGAAATGGTCAAAGTATTGGAGCTTCAGCTTCAGGATCTGTCCTTCCAGTGAGCACTAAGGCTTGATTTCCTTCAAAATGGATAGGTTTGCTCTCCTTGCAGTCCAGGGGACTCTCAAGAGCCTCCTCCAGCACCACAATTCAAAAGCATCAATTCTTCAGTGGTCAGCTTTCTTTATGGTCCAGTTCTCGCTTCCATACATGGCTACCGGAAAAACCACAGCTTGGACTATGCGGACTTTTGTCAACAAGGTGATGTCTCTGCTTTTTAAGATGTTGTCTAGATTTGTCATCGCTTTCCTCCCAAGAAGCAGGTGTCTTTTAATTTCATGTCCGCTGTCACCATCTGCAGTGATCATGGGGCCCAAGAAAGTAAAAGCTGTCACTGCTTCCATATCTTCCCCTTCTATTTGCCAGGAGGTGATGGGACCAGTGGCCATGATCTTAGTTTTTTTTTTTGATGTTGAGCTTCAGACCATTTTTGGCACTCTCTTTCACCCTCATTAAGGGGTTCTTTAATTCCTCCTCACTTTCTGCCATGAGAGTGGTATCATCTGCATATCAGACGTTGTTGATACTTCTGGCAATCTTAATTCCAGTTTTGGATCCCTCCAATCTGGCCTTTCGCATGATGTATTCTGCATATAAGTTAAATATATAAAATTTTAAAGGCCAATTGAAAACCTGGCTGTTCAGGCAAGCATTCCCTCCAGCCACCACTTGATTTTTTCCCCATCTTGAGCACTGTCTATTAATGTATTATTTTGTTTCTATATTTTAAATTGTTTATATTATATGTTGTTAGATGCCCAGAGTAGTCAGTTGACTAGATGGGCGGGATATAAATAAATAAATAAATAAATAAATAAATAAATAAATAAATAAATAAATAAATAAATAAATAAATAAATAAATAAATAAATAAATAAATAAATAAATAAGGAAGCAAGCAAGCAAGCAAGCAAGCAAGCAGGGAGGCAATACACAACCTTGTCGTACTCCTTAGCACCTTAACAGTGTCATCTTTTAAGGTTTTAAATAGTTCAACTGGAATGCCATCACCTCCACTGGCCTTGTTGTTAGCCACGCTTTCTAAGGCCCACTTGACTTCACTCTCCAGGAAATCTGGCTAAAGATCAGCAAACACACTACACTGGTGCCTCAACTTACGACCATAATCCATTCTAGAAGATGGTCGTAAGTTGAAGCACCATATAGGAATACATAGAGAACCGGGGAGGAGCTTCGTCATGGTGAAGCTAGCAGCTCTTGGGAATAGCTGCCGGAGAAGCTAGAACCGATTCGGCCTGGGATTCCCCTAGAAATGGGGGAATCGAAGGGGAGGTCAGGAGAGACCTTTCTGTAGCAGTTTGTGAGCCACAGAAGTTAGAAGATTGGGCAGCAACTCGATTTTTCTTCCTTCTGGAAATTCACATAAGCACGGACCAAAGACGGGCGCCATTTTTGGCAACCAGCCAGGACAGCTCCGTCGCCGAGAATAAGAGAACAAGAAGCACGGCGAAAATAGACAACAACAAGTAAGTGGAAGTCCTTGTTCTATGAAAAACCCCATTAAAATGAAGAACAAGTGATTGTGAAAATTTATGACCGAAAAGAGATAAGGAGTGGTGTATTCAGCATGTCAGCTTGCGCCCATGCTGATTCAAGGTCGAGCTGATTCAAGGGAACAGTCAGACAGAAATAGCTTGTGCCTTTATTAAAGAAAAAACTCCTGGAGAATCAACACTGGACAGGCTTTGAGAGAATAAAACTTGCTGTAAGCTGTGCACTTTGGACCTTTTCTCCTTCTGGACATATATTCTTAGACTGTGTGGGACTCTGATTTTCGTGGACAATACATTTTGTGGGACTTTGACTGGGAAACTGAGCTGGGCACCCCTTTTTGGGGGAGGAGAAAGAAGCCTTTGGAAGTAAAAAAAAGAAAAAAAACAGACTGTGAGCTGTGAACTGAGAGCCATATGGTCTGAACTGAACTGAGGACTTTGATAAATGGCACCCTGATAACACAGCCTTGCCGGGTGAAGGCAATAACAAACCTTGAGAAGAGAAAAGAAGAAACAGAGCCGGTCTGGAGGTTGGCGACGAGAGAAGGGATTGAAAGTAGCCCACAAAATCTGGACAGAAATCAGTCTTGGATTGCAAAAACACCTGAGAGATTCATGTTTTAAATTCCATTTCTTGCCTGAGTTTGCCTGCTATTTTTTGTTAATACTGCAATAGTTATAATGTAAAATATTGGACTGGAGGTTGATTTATACATTATGTATATTTGGGCCCCTTCATGGATTGCTGCCTTGTCGTGGCGAAGGGGCTTGAGTAACTCAGAGAAGCTATGGGCTATGCCATGCAGGGACACCCAAGATGGACAGGACATAGTGGAGAGTTCCGACTAAACGCAATCCATCTGGAGTAGGAAATGGCAATGCCACTCCAGTATCTCTGCCAAGAATGCCCCATGATCAGAAACAAAAGACTAAAAGATATGATGCTGGAAGATGGGCCCCTCAGGTCGAAAGGCGTCCAACATGCTACTGAGGAAGAGCAGAGGACAAGTACAAGTAACTCCAGAGCTAATGAAGTGGTTGGGCCAAAGCCGAAAGGATGCTCAGCTGTGGACGTGCCTGGAAGTGAAAGGAAAGTCCAATGTTGCAAAGAAAAATACTGCATAGCAACCTGGAATGTAAGAACTATGAACCTTGGGAAGCTGGAGGTGGTCAAACAGGAGATGGCAAGAATAAACATCGACATCCTGGGCATCAGTGAACTAAAATGGACAGGAATGGGCGAATTCAGCTCAGATGATTATCATATCTACTATTGTGGGCAAGAATCGCATAGAAGGAATGGAGTGGCCCTTATAGTCAACAAAAGAGTGGGAAAAGCTGTAATGGGATACAATCTCAAAAATGATAGAATGATGTCAATACGAATCCAAGGCAGACCTTTCAACATCACAATAATCCAAGTTTATGCACCAACCACCACTGCTGAGGAGACTGAAATTGAACAATTTTATGAAGATTTACAACACTTTCTAGAACTGACACCAAAGAAAGATGTTCTTCTCATTCTAGGGGACTGGAATGCTAAAGTAGGGAGCCAAGAGATAAAAGGAACAACAGGGAAGTTTGGCCTTGGAGTTCAGAACGAAGCAGGAGAACGGCTAATAGAGTTTTGTCAAGAGAATAAGCTAGTGATCACAATCTTTTCCAACAACACAAGAGGCAACTCTATACATGGAAATCACCAGATGGGCAATATTGAAATCAGATTGGTTATATTCTCTGCAGCCAAAGATGGAGAAGCTCTATACAGTCAGCAAAAACAAGACCTGGAGCTGACTGTGGCTCTGATCATCAGCTTCTCATAGCAAAATTCAAGCTTAGACTGAAGAGAGTAGGAAAAACCACTGGGCCACTCAGGTATAATCTAAACCAAATCCCTTATGAATACACAGTGGAAGTAAAGAACAGATTTAAGGAACTAGATTTGGTGGACAGAGTGCCTGAAGAACTATGGACAGAGGCTCGTAACATTGTCCAGGAGGCAGCAACAAAAACCATCCCAAAGAAAAGGAAATGCAAGAAAGCAAAGTGGCTGTCCAACGAGGCCTTAGAAATAGCAGAGAGGAGAAGGGAAGCAAAATGCAAGGGAGATAGGGAAAGTTACAGAAACTTGAATGCAGACTTCCAAAGAATAGCAAGGAGAGACAAGAGGGCCTTCTTAAATGAACAGTGCAAAGAAATAGAGGAAAATAACAGAAAAGGAAAAACCAGAGATCTGTTCAGGAAAATTGGAGATATTAGAGGAACATTTTGCACAAAGATGGACATGATAAAGGACAAAAATGGGAGGGACCTAACAGAAGCAGAAGACATCAAGAAGAGGTGGCAAGAATACACAGAGGAATTATATCAGAAAGATTTGGACATCCCGGACAACCCAGACAATGTAGTTGCTGACCTTGAGCCAGACATCCTGGAGAGTGAAGTCAAGGGGGCCTTAGAAAGCCTGGCTAACAACAAGGCCAGTGGAGGTGATGGCATTCCAGTTGAACTATTTAAAATCTTGAAAGATGATGCTGTTAAGGTGCTACATTCAATATGCCAGCAAGTTTGGAAAACCCAACAGTGGCCAGAGGATTGGAAAAGATCAGTCTACATCCCAATCCCAAAGAAAGGCAGTGCCAAAGAAAGCTCCAACTACCGCACAATTGCACTCATTTCACATGCTAGCAAGGTTATGCTCAAAAACCTCCAAGGTAGGCTTCAGCAGTATGTGGACCAAGAATTCCCAGAAGTACAAGCTAGATTCCGAAGAGGCAGAGGAACTAGAGACCGAATTGCTAACCTGCACTGGATTATGGAGAAAGCCAGAGAGTTCCAGAAAAATATCTACTTCTGCTTCATTGACTATGCAAAAGCCTTTGACTGTGTGGACCACAGCAAACTATGGCAAGTCCTTAAAGAAATTGGAGTGCCTGACCACCTTATCTATCTCCTGAGAAACCTATATGTGGGACAGGAAGCAACAGTTAGAACTGGATATGGAACAACTGATTGGTTCAAAATTGGGAAAGGAGTACGACAGGGCTGTATATTGTCTCCCTGCTTATTTAACTTATATGCAGAATACATCATGCGGAAGGCTGGACTGGAGGAATCCCAAGCCGGAATTAAGATTGCTGGAAGAAATATCAACAACCTCCGATATGCAGATGATACCACTCTGATGGCAGAAAGTGAAGAGGAATTAAAGAATCTTGTAATGAGGGTGAAAGAGGAGAGTGCAAAAAACGGTCTGAAACTCAACATCAAAAAAACTAAGATCATGGCCACTGGTCCCATCACCTCCTGGCAAATAGAAGGGAAAGATATGGAGGCAGTGTCAGATTTTATCTTCCTGGGCTCCATGATCACTGCAGATGGAGACAGCAGCTACGAAATTAAAAGATGCCTGCTTTTTGGGAGGAAAGCGATGACAAATCTTGACAGCATCTTAAAAAGCAGAGACATCACCTTGCCAACGAAAGTCCGAATAGTCAAAGCTATGTTTTTTCCTATTGTGATGTATGGAAGTGAGAGCTGGACCATAAAGAAAGCAGACCGCCGAAGAATTGATGCCTTTGAATTGTGGTGCTGGAGGAGGCTCTTGAGAATCCCCTGGACTGCAAGGAGAACAAACCTATCAATTCTAATGGAAATCAACCCTGAGTGTTCACTGGAAGGACAGATCCTGAAGCTGAGGCTCCAGTACTTTGGCCATCTCATGAGAAGACTCCTTGGAAAACACCTTGATGTTAGGAAAGTGTGACGGCAAGAGGAGAAGGGGACGACAGAGGATGAGATGGCTGGACAGTGTCTGCGAAGCAAGCAACATGAATTTGATACAATTCTGGGAGGCAGTGGAAGATAGGAGGGCCTGGCGTGCTCTGGTCCATGGGGTCACGAAGAGTCGGACACGACTAAACGAAAACGATATTTGGGCAAAGGGGAGAGGGAGCTCCAAGTGAGGGATAAAATAGTGGAAACTGAAGAGTGTTATATATATATAGATCAGATATACTGGAAAAATGGAACTCCTCCCTGGGAAAACTAGAGATCAATGGTCAGAGTGGAAAGTCTCCTTCCAAATGACAGTGTTGAAAGGATTTAAGCAGGTAAATCATTACCTTGATCAGATGCAAGATTTAATTAAAGATTTTAAGGAAGAGAAAATAGCAGAGGTTAAATTACAGCTAAAGAAAATGCCAGAACCAGCAATACCAGATAATATAAAGGGGATGATGTGTCACCCAGTAAGCTATGTAGCTATAACAGCTAGAAAAACTGAGGTTGAAAAGCGAACTATTGCTTTAGGTGTTGTTCCCCCTTTCAAAATATGGAAGAAAACAGAGTCACAGAAACAAAAGAAGCACATGGAGAAAAAGGGAGAAGTGAATGGAATCTATACTATTTCAGGCCTGTCGAGTGTATTTTTAAGACAAAAGGAGGGTGAAAGATGGGATGTATCTTACAATTGGTCTTGGTGTTCTGATGGTGTTGGAATAACTTAGATTTAAGCTATGTTACAATTGCAAGTCGAAAGCTAAGGGGTAAATAAATAGACAAATAGTTAAAAAAACAAGAAGAAGAATAATCAGAAAGATGAGCTTTATTGGAATATGAATAGATTATATGCTTACATACTTAATATGAAAAGATTGAATGATTATATATTTGATGTTCTCTTATACTCAAAACCCTTTTTCCACCCTTTCCACCCCCCTTTACCTTCTGTATTCCTTCCCTACCCCCAATAGTTTTGAACATTAAAAAAAAAAAGGAATACATAGAGAACCCATTAATCCATTCCGGCCGGAAAAAATTATACCAAAAAATAAATAAAATAAAAATAAAACACTGGAAGCCCCATGGGAATGCGCTGGGGCAAACAACAACAACAATCACACCAAAACAAACAAACACCACAACCCCCCCCCCAGAGCCAGCTGCAGCAGAACACCATGGGGCTGGGGGGAAAAACACTCAGAAACAACCACACACACACAGCCAGCCACAGCGGAATGTGATGGGGCTGGGAAAAAAGCACGCACACCCCCCCAACGCAGCCAACCTCAGTGGAACACCATGGGGCTGGGAGAAAAACACAAAAAACCCTCCACATACACACAGCCAGTCCGAACGCGATGGGGCTGAGAAAAAAACAAAACACCAAAACAGAAAAAACATCACAGCGCAGGAGGGAAGGCAGTAAAACTGGAAAAAATAAACCAAAAGTAGGTTTGATCGCTTACCTGGCTGGTGTCTTGGCCTGTATAAGGAGGCAAGGTTGTGAAAATGCAAAAAATAAACCAAAATTAGTTTTCATCTCTTACCTTCTCAGTGTCTTGGCCTGTATAAGGAGGGAAGGAAGTTAAAATGGAAAAAATAAACACAAATTGGTTTTGATTCCTTACCTGGTCAATGTCTTCACCTGCATAAGGAGGAAGGTGGTAAAAGTGGAAAAAATAAATCAAAATTAAGTTTAATCTCTTACCTGGTTGGTGTCTTGGGCTGTATAAGGAGGCAAGGTTGTGAAAATGGAAAAAATAAACCAAAATTAGGTTTGCTCTCTTACCTGGTTGGTGTCTTCACCTGCATAAGGAGGGAAGGTAGTAAGAATGGAAAAAATAAACCAAAATTAGGTTTGATCTCCTACCTGTTGGTGTCTTGGCCTGTATGAGAAGGGAAGGTAGTAAAAAATAAATAAATCTAAATTGAGTTTTGATTCCTTATGTCACGTTCCCGGGGGTTACAACAGCCGAGGCCCGATAAGCCAGTCCAAAATCAGGAATACTAGGAATGCAAAGCCAATATCTAATTACCAACCAACTCACAGAACGTAGTCCAAGGTCAGAGTCCAGAGTCAAACACACAACGTAGTCCAGGATCAGAGTCCAAGGTCAAACATACAACGTAGTCCAAAGTCCGAGTCCAGAGTCAGGAGTTCAGGAAACACGATGCAAGGTTGTAGGAGTGTGGATGCAAGCCAGAGGTTTTAACTTGTTGCTTCCACGGAATTCTAGCTGACTAGGAGCTGTTTTTTTTATAGTAAAACAGCCCCTTGAGCTGCTGGAAACCTTTCCATCATGTCAGTACTCAGGGCTAGTTGAACGGATGTTTCTGTGGACAGCCTTCAAGCAATCCTCTGACCTTTTTGCCATAAGTCTTCTCCGAAGCCTGGCCCGAAGCTTGTCTGCTGGGGAAGGAGAATCTGGAGGCGATTCAGTTGTTTCTGATTGCTCAGCATTCTCCTCAGCCTCAGTTAACCCTTCTGGTTCCAGGTCTTCAGCTGCACTCATGAAACTATCCCCCTCCCCAGGGCTCCCCCCTTCAGATGGGCCAGGTCAATTGTGATAGGTAGCATGGAACTCCCGTATCAAATCAGGGGCATGTAGATTATTGGCGGATTCCCACGATTGATCCTCAGGACCGTAACCTTCCCAATCTACAAAATACTGAAGACCTCCTCAGTGGATTCGGGAGTCTAGGATCTGACGGACCTCATATTCTTCTTCGCCATCAACCAAAATAGGTGGAGGTGGAGCCAGGGGCGAAGGTTGAGCAGGGTCCGGTGCTGAGACAGGAACAAGGAGAGATCGATGGAAAACCGGGTGGATACAGAGAGTACCTGGAAGTTGTAGCCGGAAGGCAACAGGGTTGATTTGTTCCAGGATTACATAGGGTCCTATAAACCGAGGGTCCAACTTACAGAATCAGCCAGGTCGGCGGAGGTAATGGGTGGAAAGCCAGCCCTGATCTCCTGGTTTCAGAGGTGGCTCTTCTTGTCGCTTTCGGTCAGCCGCTGTCTTATAAGCTTCCTTAGCCTGCTGAAGCTGTTCTCGGAGTAAGTCTTGGAGGGCCTGCAATTCGCGTATATGGGCATCAGCAGCAGGAACCATGGTTGGTGGTAGAGTAGCCAGGAAAAAGCGAGGATGGTACCTATAGTTGGCTTCAAATGGTGTCTGTTCTGTAGATGTGCGTACAGCGTTATTGTAAGCAAATTCCGCCAGGGGTAACAGGGTTGCCCAATTATCTTGCTGATAACAGGTGTAGCAGCGGAGATATTGTTCTAGAGTGGCATTGGTTTGCTCGGTCTGTCCATCTGTTTGGGGGTGATATGCCGACAACAAGTGCACCTGGGTACCCAAACTGGAGTGTAAGGCTTGCCAGAACCGGGAAGTGAATTGGGAACCACGATCAGAAATTAGGTGCGTCGGGAGCCCATGTAGACGGAAAACATGATGGAGGTAGAGTTGGGCGGTGTCAGGAGCTGTGGGAGATTTGGGACATGGAACAAAATGAGCCATCTTAGTAAAGAGGTCCACTATTACTAAGATACAGGTATACCCTTGTGACCACGGGAGATCTGTGATAAAATCCAAAGATACTGTGTCCCAAGGGCCGGCCGGTACAGGTAATGGTTGTAGCAGACCTGAAGGTTTGGCTGGTACGTCCTTGGCTCGACGACAAACCTCACATCAACCAACATATCGGACGACGTCAGCTCGAACCTGGGGCCACCAAAACTCCCGTGTGAGCAAGTGCAGAGTTTTGTACTGACCAAAATGTCCTGCAGGAGGGGAATCATGAGTCAGATGGAGGACATTGGTTCAGAGAGGCCCCGGAGGAATATATAAGTGTCCACGATGTAATAGGAGGCCTGGTGGTTGGTAAAGTCGTTAACAGAGCCCTCTTGAAGTTCCTGCAGACGTTGGTTGGCCCAGGGATCTCGAGGTTGACTGGCTCGAATCTCTTCAGCCAGGGAGGAGTGAGTGGTTATGGCTGCAAAGACTGAAGGAGGCAGGATAGGTGTGATCGGAGGTTCTTCAGAGGTTGGAACGGCGTATTCCGGTTTGCGAGACAAGGCATCAGCTTTCCAGTTCTGGGTATGTGAGACATAGGTGATACGGAAGTCGAACCAGGAGAAAAAGAGACTCCATTGGATTTGGCGTTGGTTAAGGCGTCGGGCTGTTTGTAAGTGTTCCAGGTTTCAATGGTCCATCAAAACTTGGACTGGGTGACGGCCCCCTTCAAGGTAATGCCTCCAAACCTCGAAAGCAGCTTTGATGGCCAAAAGTTCCCGCTCCCAGATGGTGTAATTGCGCTCTGAGGGTGTGAACTGCCGGGAATAGAACGCACAGAGCTGCAGTGGTTGTGAGGGGTCCTCCCACTGGGATAGTATTGCACCCAGGGCAACACTGGAGGCATCAGTTTCTACGGTAAACAGTAGCTGGGGATCCGGATAGCGTAGGATGGGCTCAGTGGTAAAGTGGGTTTTTAGTGTGGCAAAGGCATGGTCTGCCTCCGGAGTCCAAAGAAACGGCTCTTTGGGCGTGGTTACATCCGCGTAAGATGGTATGAACTGATGGTAATAATTTGCGAAGCCGAGAAACCGTTGTACGTCCTTACGGTTTCGAGGTTTCTGCCAGTTCAGTACCGTCTCTATCTTCTTTGGGTCCATCTGGATCTCTTGGGGAGATACAATGTGACCCAGGAACTCGACTTCTTGCAGGTTAAATTCACATTTCTCCAGCTTGGAGTAGAGTCGATGTTCTCGTAACCGTTGTAAAACCTGGCGAACATGCTCCGTATGCCGAGCGGGGTCTCGGGAATAAATCAGAATGTGATCCAGGTAAATGATTACAAAGCAATCAAGCAACTCCTGAAAGATGACATGTTCAGGTGTTTCTGATTGCTCAGCATTCTCCTCAGCCTCAGTTAACCCTTCTGGTTCCAGGTCTTCAGCTGCACTCATGACACCTTACCTGGTCAGTGCCTAACCATAAGATATGTTGTTTTACCTAGAAGATAGTTATGTGATATGATATGTATTAACATTTATAAACCACTATCTCTTTAAATTTTGAGCAAGTAATTAACACTATGAATATGGAAATAAATACAAGAGAAATCAACCCAGAAAGAGAACTATTAAACTGAACAAGTCGATAGATCCTGGCATATTAACACATTAAATGGGTAAATATTTCAGACACAATAATCTTTGGAACCCTTCAGACTCGGAAACAATATGTAAAGAGGCCTGTTCATTTCTGAACAAAATAAACAAAAACTTTTTTTCTAATTATGGTTACTAAGGAAGATTAACCAAATACAATTTAATGAATGCTAGGGATGAAATAAACAGATTAATCATGCAGAGTGGGCAAATGTTTCAGAAATGAAACATTTCAATTTCATTTCCAACAGCTACGCCCACAGCTCCATCAGAAAAGGGGCACCCAGAAAAGGACAAGTGCTGCTCTTTCCCATCTGTGTGGGAAGTCTGTTATTGAAATCCATCTTACATCTGGCTAACCCCTAACAAACCCATTTATCTCCATTAAAAAACAAAAGCAACCTCTCAAAAGTACCACATCAACTGCCTTGCCAGACCTCACCGCCTTAAACCTACACTACCGAGGCAATGGCTTAATGTAGTTTCCAGAGCTATAGACAAAACAGGAAACAATCCTGTCCATTGATACGGAGTACATCATCTCTACAAACTATGAACCTGAATGGCTGAGAAAGTCCACGGTTAAGTCCGGATGAAAGGTAAATGTAAGTAATTTTGAAAATCCAAGGTCTCTCTAACTCACTCTGCTCCCAATGGCTGTTGAGGCAAGAAAGCAGCAAGTGGGCAAAGACCAACTGTCAAGAGCTTAGAGCACTGTTGCTCCAGCAATCATGTGACCTCAGAGGTCATGTGACACCTCTCATTATGTCCTCAATGGTATGTCAATAGTTATTTAAATGTCTCTCACACTCTTAAGCCCAAGCAGGCTGCTTGCAAGAGTTAAATGTCTTGTCCTGTGGATCATAAATACTTCTGCATGGGCTGCTGTCAGTCTGTTTCGTTTTAGTTTTTCTTATAAGCTCATAAATGATAAGTAGTATCTCCAAATGAGCATCCATTAACTATCTTAGTTAATGACGTGGAGCTGTTTACCTACTCCTTTTTAGGTGAAGAGTCAAGAATGGAATATTAGAAAATGTTGGAGAACTAATTGCCATTCAAAGCACTATTCATGTCACAGAACCCTGGTCCAAATTCAGAAAATGTTATCACTGAAATAAATCTTTATTTCTTTTTCTCGTCCTGACTTAGAGCACAATCCTAATTAGCCAGGCTGGCCTTATGCTGGCCGAATCAGACTCTCACAATTAAGAGGGAGATGCCTGTTAAAGGTACAGTGTGCTATTTCCCCCAAATGCAAGTCTTTTCTGCAGCTGCCATGAAACCCATTGCAATACCAGTTTGTGTCATAGAAGGCTAAGCCCTTCCTAGTGCATCTGGTGCAGTCAGAGTGCCCCCATGACATCTGCCTTTCTTTCATTTAAACGTCCGCCCACCCCACTGTCTGAGAGAACCACAGGAGGCAGCAAAAAAAAAAACACCACACTTCTGTTTATTGATTTTAGGATAGCCTCACCTTACTCCCTCTTCCCCCTGCCCTAGCTCATGATTAGTAGCAAGGTTAGTGACTAGAGCTGTGTAAATTTATACTTCAGGCAAGAATTCTTAGGCTGTGCTTTCCAGGGATCCTATAGTCTGTTGTCCATCTGACACAACTCTACACAATTCTACACAGTTCAAGGCCTGGCCCTTTCACTGTCCATCTCCCTTCTCTCCTTCCTCGTTGGGTAATGTTGAGTTTGCGTTTGGACTCTTCCTTCTGTTTTCACTCATGATTGGAGGGCCAGCTTGAATCCCTACCAGTGTCAATCCACCTGCCCCTTACCTCCTGGTTCATGATGGGGGGGGGGAATTTGAATCCTTCCCACCCTTACCTCTTGGCTCATGATTGGTGGAGCCAGCTTGTATCCGTCCCAGTGATATCTTGCCCACCCCCTACCTCCTGACTGATGATTAGGGCACCATCCTGTATCCATGCCAGTGTCTTCCCAGCCCCCTCAGCCTCATGAGTCATCCCATTCACACAGCTCATGATTGGCACACCATACATTTCTTCCCACCCTTCCCATCAATGTAAATAGGGTTTGTGTCCCTCCCTTTTTCTTGCAATATCCTTCCCTAGGAGCATGGCCTTGAGCTACCTCGTCTAATAAAGAAACTTGACTCAGAGTTGTACATAGCATTTCATTCAGCAGGTATCTCTCTCTTCAGAAGCACCCTTGTATCTTAGACAATGAGCAGACAGACAGCAGAGAGACATGTGCAAAGTGCATTTGTGTAGCTATGCTACAGCTGATGCATAGCTGTCTGACCAGACCAGCTGCAGGACTCGGGCAGTTCAGTGGCTGCAGTCACATATGGCTGGGTGCTTTTGGAGCTGCACCTGTAGCACAGCTGGCTGTTGATTCCAAATCCAGATCAAGGTGAGTGTAGCGGCGAAAACCATCCCCGAGCCTCGTCAGGAATTCATTTGAGGATTCCGTGGTGTTTTTTTTTTTTTTTAAAAAAAAACAATCTCATATACTCTGTGAAGGTTTCACAGCCTTTGGCACTCCTAGTTTGAGGCCACGAATTACAGCATTTCTTGCTGCTTTCAGCAGGGGGCCCCCAGCAAGCTTATTAGGATTGGGATCAATAACTCGGGTAATGAGGGCTGCTGCTTCAGGCCAATCAACTGTTCCATTGCCATCGGCTATTTGTTAAACCCAATACCAGGCGTAGGTCTTAGCAAGAGCCTGGCATTTCTCATCTTCGCTTAGGAGGCTGCTCAGAAGAGTGGTGAGTAGTAATGATCCGTCGGATCAAGTCCAGGTACTTCTGAAGGGCCTCTCGATATGGTGGAAGATCTTGTTTCCAGTTAAATAAATCAGCAGTAGGGAATGGGGTATGGGCCAGAACTAATTTATTTCCCATTGGAAGCTCCATTAAGGGGAGAACTTTCTCCACAGGTTTAGGTATAAAGCGATCTGGGGGCACTCCTTTTGTGGTTTGTTTAGATCAAGTGTCCCCAGCCCCCAGTCCGCGGCCCGGTGCCGGTCCGTGGGCTTCCTTCAACTGGGCCACGGACATGGATCTGCCCCCCATCCACACGCACGGGGGGGGCATGCACTTGCAGAGGAGTGTATCATGCCCATTGGTGGGCACGTTGCGCTTTCGCAGCTCCCCATTGGCTGGCAGGCCAGCCATCGGTGCCTGCTACTGGCCGCTTTGTTCTCTTGGATGGAACGTTCCTTCCCCCTTGTTGGCCGCGGCCCTTCGGCCGGGGCTGGGGCAGCAACCAAGCAGCAGCAGGAAAAGAAAAGGAAAGGAAGAGAGAGGAAGGGAAGGAGCGACAGACTGTCAAGACCAATGGACGGACAGGCATGAGCTCTCCACGGCAGGCTGCGAAAGGAGATGGGGGAGGGGAGTGCACTTAAGAAGGCTGTTCTCCTGGCATCACTGCCTTCCACAGCACATCTGGGAAAGGAGCGGAGGAGAACCAGGCGGGAGGAAGGAGGAGCACGCGGCCAGGTTGCGAGCGGGGCCCCTCTTTCACCTCAGCCGCAGAGAGGACGAGGCGACAGCAGCAGCAGCGGCGGTGGCGCCGCCACCTGGAGAGGTGGTCCGATGAGACCCTCAAGGTAAGGGCTCTGCATCGCCCGCTCCTTCCCTCCCTCCCTGTCACATCGTCAGAGTGCTTCGGAGCACCTTGCCAGGTGACCCGCAAAGAGTAGCAGGGTGGGGGGGGGAGAGATAGAGAGAGAGAGAGACCTAAAACCAGAAGCCCCAGTGGTGCCAATCCCCTAACCCGTGAGCTCTGCCGCTTCGGAGGGAGAAGATTGTGGGCAGGGAGAGGGCTCCCCTTCTGGACACGTCGGCATTTCGGGGGGGCACGCAGGACCCAGTCCCTACGAGGCGGGGAGGGTTGGCAGCGGAGTTGCTCCTGTGCCTCCGAGAACCAGGGAGACAACTCTGAAGCAGGGCTCTTCTGGGTGCCCCTGATGAGGAAGCCCATGCGCTCGCCAAGTAGGTGCCATTCCTGCTGCTCCCGCTCCCGGTTGGGCTGAAATTAGAAGCCAGGCAGATTTTGAGAGTGGGTAGGCGTGTCGCGCTTGCAGATGGGCGTGTTGCACTTATGCACATGCGCGCAAGCATGACACGCCCCTCCGCAAGCGTGACACGTGGAACAGCCCGAAAAAAGAGCGCCCAACAGCTGAGTCAGCAACCAGCAGGCAGGCTCCAGCCATCCCAGAGAGGCAGGAACCATCTTGAGGGACAGCCAGCCATGTGATCGCCTCTCAAAATGGCTACCACCTCCAAAATGGCCACCACATCTCTGCTCTTGTTCCAGCTGTTCTGAGGCTGGTAAGTGACTTTTTTCTTCCGATGATGCTGGGAGGACTGGCCAGGGACCTCTGAAAGCGGCGCTGGCGGCAGGGGGTGGGGTGGGGGCAGCGGGGGAGAGGTCGTAACTCGAATCCATGTTCTCAAGTAGAGGGAATATTTCCCTATCAGAGTGGTTCGTAAGTCAAATGTTCGTAAATAGGGCCGTTCGTAAGTCAAGGGTTGACTCTCGGCATCACCCCCTTCCACAGCACGTCTGGGAAGGGAGCGGAGGAGCACCAGGCGGGAGGAAGGAAGAGCGTGCGGCCAGGTTGCGGGCGGGGCCCCTCCTTCACCACCAATGCTTGATGACCTTATCAATGAATGATCTTTAAAAAGATCTATCATTCACAGCCCTGCTCAAGCCTTGCAAACTGAAAGATGTGGCTCCCTTTACTGTCACTTCATCTCATGTTAAGTCTTTTTCCCCCTAACATCTTCCACTTCTGCTAGCATTATCATCTTCTCTAGTGAATTCTGTTTTCTCATGATATGTCCAAAGTGCTATAGCCTCAGTTTATTAATTTTATCTTCTAGAAACTGAGCTCAGGCTTGATTTAATTTTAAACCTACTTGTGTCTCTTCCTGTCAGTCCATGGTATGTGTAAAGCTCTCTTATAATTTCACATAATGAATCAACAATTTTTCTTCTGTCAGTTTCCTCATACATTCCCCTGGCTTCAACATGAATGCAGGAAAGTTTCCAAAGGGAATTTTTTTTTTAGTTTAAAAGGGACTAGAGAGAAAAAAGGAAAACAAAAAAGAGGGACCAATGTGTGAAAGCCAGCAGAAAACTGCAACTAGGGTAGTTCCAATGAATCAATGAAATTTACAGAGGAATTGACTCACCAAATCCCCACTGATTCAATGGGGCTACTCTTGTTGTGACTTACTTGTGGACTTCAACCACTATCTTGTTCACATGTTCTTTAATAATAGTTTTTGAACCATGGAACTGGAAAGGACCTTATAGATCATTGAGTCCACCCCCTCTCAAGGAGGCACAGTGGGGAACTGAACTCCCAACCTCTGGCTCAGCAACCGGAGACCTCAGCCACTGAACTATCCAGCATTAACCCAAATGTTTGGAGTAAAAACTAAACATGGAGTTAAGCAATAGAAAAGAACTTATCACTCTCCAAGTGTTGTTGACTCCAACTCCCGTTAATTTACAGTCATAATTACTAGTGAGGTATGAGGGGAGTTCTAGTCCAACACGTTTTGGAAGCCCTCAAATTCTCCAACTTTGGAATAAGGAATTGCTGAACTACTCAGTGGAATTTACTTCTAGGCAAAGATACATAGGCTTGTGCTGTTAGGAGACCAATTAATGTCTTCTTTCTTTTCTGAAAGTTGGGTTGGAGACCAATTGGATTTAAAAACCAAAAGTATAGGGACGGTTCTGTCATTGGGCAGGGCTCCGTTCCATTTGAAATCCTTTGGACTTATGGAGACCCAGAGTAAGTGTGGATGTGCTCAAAAAGAAGGGACTGATTGGGCTCATCACAAGAAAGCTCAGAATCATGCTTTCATTATCACAATTGTGAGTATGTGCTTTTCACGTCATGTAAACACTAACAAGTTGTAGGCACATCTGACTTCCTCTGATGTTCTTTCCAGCAAATTTCAGCTTACCGTTTGTAGGGTCATTTTCAAAATGTGCTCATTGAGATCATAAGCAATATTAAAGACATTTTATAATGCAACAGGGGGGAAATATATAAGGTACAGAAAAAAACACCTTTCACCATGTGAGGAGAGCCCAAGTGTTAGTGCGCTGTCTCCTCCAGATAATGCCAATATATGTGAGGGAGCAGAATGGGAAAGCGAGAATGTAAAAGACAGAAGACCAAAAGGGGTTAAAACTGAGGTCTGCCTGTCAGAAGAGGGGATGAAGGAAGAGGAGGAGCAATGGGTGGAGGTCTGGGAGGAGAATATTGAAGAAGGAACTTTTACGTGGGAATTTAGGGCAGTGACAGAAAAGAAGAAGGGAGAGAAAGAAGAGGCTACAGCTGACGGAGTAAAATCCTTGATAGATGACTTCCCAAACCTGAAAGTCGGAGGATTACTACCTGATCCTTTTCCGAAGCCTGAGGGTATAGTAGTCCAAGAGACATCAGAATGGACAGTAGTAGTCTTCCTACGCGGGCGCGGTCGTTGGAGGAAGGTGGTGCGCCCAGACCAGAGCTTCAGCCACCCGCCATTAGAAGGGGATTGGGCCCGCCACCCGTGCTGCGGGACCATTTGCGCGGTGAGGAGTGCCCCTCTACGGAAGCCCAACGACAGGGAGCGCTTTGGGCTGGCTCCCCCCTTTTGAAGCAACGTTATCATGTTGATCCTTATGGACACGTTGAAAGAGTTTTTCCTCAGCCGGATATGTTTATGCCAACTGAAGTGGTTGTGGATACTCCTGTGTTAAATGTTAATAAATCTTTAAAGTTACAAGAACCCATGGAGACTCCGTTTCCTATTTATATGAGCCAACCGCCCAATGAAACCTATGGACATTTTGACACACCAGTTCAGTTTGTTTATAAGGACTGATGTTGAATGTGTATTTGTCAAAGTTGAAAACCCTTGTGATAAAGCTGAAACCAGAGTCGTCTGATTTTTCTTTTCGCTCTGAAGCAAAACCACTGATTGGCTCATTTTCTCAGCTTCCATCCAAAAAAAGACAAAACCATATTGCTCAAAGATTTTTCCACTTAACACTGAGCCTTCACTGAGCTCAAAACTCTTTTGTTAAGTCTACAAGTCTCTCTGTCCTTAGAGAAGTTTGTAGATCAGAATATACCTGCACCATCTAACTCTGCTGTATATATTAGATGAGGTAAATTCAAGGTGTGCTTTCACTTTAGTTGAAGTTTCAAATCAATCTTATCCTCCTCTTCTTTATGATCTTACCACTCCCATTGCAGATCCATCAACGTCAGGCTATCGTTTTGGACCTCACCATTCAGATTTGCAAGAACAAAGATGCCTTGTGGATAAAAATAATGCTTCGGTAACCAGCAGTGCTTTGATTTGTATTTTAAAAACAACCTTTAATATCATATTCCTTGATCAGGCAACAATGCTGGATAATCTGATTCAACTAGACTGACTGCTCAAAAACAAACAAACAAACAAACAATAAACTTCTAGAGTCTAAGTAGATCATCCTGGAACTGTGCAAACTGGAAAGGTAAGTCAGGTGATCATGGATTTTTAGATTTTCTATTTCGGTCCTTCAAGGTTATGAAACAATCTCTTTTATCATAATTATGATAATGATTATTTTCCATATCTTGGATTCCTTTTTCCTTTTTAAAAAAATGGCTACCTGTTGCTCAGCATAGTAAGTCTCTAGAATAGGCCTACTGAATCCATGGGGATTTATTTGGTGAGTTAGTTCGCCCCCTTAGTTCCTTTGATTCGATGGACCTAATCTAGTTTTGACTCACTGTGCAAAGCAACAGGATTTAAGCCAATAAAACAGTACGCCGCAGAAAGCAACAAGCTCAAACAGTAGTGGGAGTCATTGGGACCATTGCTCATCTTTTAAAACCAAAGTCCTTCTTGTCTACCCTGGTTGGCAGCTATCCTCACGGAAAGGTCTTCTCCATCACCACTCTTCTGATCCTTTGAATAGGAGACCCCAAAGACTGAACCTGGGATCATCTACATGCAAGTATGTGTGCTCTGCTATCAAACTGTCATCTGTCAACAGGAGCAGAACTCAGAAAAAGTGATTTCTTTAGAGGGCAAGTCACAGAATCCCCTGGCCACCATGGCAGCTAGCTGTGGTAATTGATTGGTGGATTCTGGCACCAGCCACACTGCATGGCAGATTTGGGGATGCATGGTCTAAAAAGGGGTAATTTCCCCAAGCTCTGCACAGAGATCCTGTGTTGTTCCTTTAGCCTTCCATGTCAGGACACACATGCCGTTGCCTTAGCGTGATGCAAAGATCAATAGATAACTGAGGTCAAGGTAGTGCTGGGCAGGATGGATTGCAGTTGGGGCACCCAGCTAAAATTACAGCAGACACTGCGTGCTGAAGAGGCCACTTGAGCTTCCAGAGACAATGCCAGAATGTGCATCTAGGTATCTTATAGATAAAACATGAACGTTCTATTCAGCCTCCAGCCTGCTCCTTCAGGAGAATCTCATTGTGTTTATGTTCAAAGCATGCTGTTGCCAGAAGCATGCCTACATTCAAGAGTTAAAGCAGTTTAATCCCACTTCTAATAGTCATGGCTCTATCCCATGGAATCCTGGGAATTACTCTTGGACTGCAACTCCCAGAAATTCTGGTCAGCACAGCTAGGTGTGAAGGTTTCTGGGAGCTGCAGTCCAAGAACGCCTGGGTTACCCCAAGGTTGGGAACCACTGCTCTAGAGCATTTCCCTGAACTACCGCACTTTAACACACTTATGTACCATGCCAGATTACAATTCCCAGGATTCTGTAGAATGAAGTCATGGCAGTTACAGAGAAATCAAACTGTTATAATTTTGTAGGACTTATATACCCATATTTATGGCTTTATGTCAAGCTGGCAACAGTATTTAGGGCTGAAAGTTACTTCCAAGGAGTATGGATATATTGACTTTTTTCCTTCAACATGTGAACTGTGTGGCCTTGAATAGGTTGCACAGTCTGATCACCACCTGAAAACGGAATTGGTCAACAGCTTCTAATGACTTTATACTAGGGGTCTCCAAAGTACAGCCCGAGGGCCACATCCAGCCTGCCTTGCCTTTTTATCCGGCCTGGGCATAGGAAGAGAAGAGGACTCAAGCAATCCCCTACCCTTGCTGTTTTTGCAAAGACAGCTGGGGTGGGTGATCGCTTGGGTCCTCCTTTGGTCCTCGAAGATGTGTAAAATACATGATGCGGCCCTCATACTGAAAGGTTTGGAGACTTCTGCTTTATACCTAGAAAACCCTGGCAGGATTGCTATAAGTTGACCTGATGACACTTTGTTGTTAATTACAAAGGTATGAATCACTTGAAGGCAGCCTATCACCATGGAGGTAGGATTGTGGTTGATCTATCCAATGGCATTGGATGCATTGCCAGAGAATGTACATGTGCTTCTAGTGACATTGATGGGCCCACAATACTCCTAAAAGGTCAACTTGGTTTCTTAGAGACAGCACCTCCATTCCGGAACAGTTCGGACCCTGGTACCCAAGAAATATTAACTTTTTCTCAACATCTAATCTCAACAGGGTTTCAATGTAACTGGAGAACTGTTCTCAGTGCTTCTTCAGAGCAGAATTAAATGAGCTACTTGGATTGTTACTGTATAGATGCTTTTCAAAATGTGATTTGCTCTTCCAGTATTAGAGGCCCTCAAATACATAGCTCAGTGTGGGTTGTTTATAAATTGCTGGCTCCCTCTATGAGCCAGCAATCTCCACCCAAATGCCAGGGTGATGGGTAAACCGTCGAGATATTTGTGGGCGCCAGGCAGGAAGGTTGGACTAACTTTGCTTTTATTAATTCCTAGGAATGGTACACCTCTGGCTATAATAGCATCAACCCCCTCCCTGCCCGTCTTCCACTGGGGTACTGAGTTTCAGCCCCCCTGATAGTCCTGTCCTCAGGTCCACCAGTTGCCTCCATTGGGGCAGATACATACAGGAACTGCAGAGAGCCACTAGGAATCCCAGAGGCTGCCCCAGCCAGCTCACACCCCACAAGTATGTAGAGATGAGCTGTTGCTACTCCTGAGGATTTATTTCCCCCCTCTTGCAGCTGCTGCTGACATGTCTGTTGGCATTCATGCTGGCATCTTCAGTGCCTCTTCCAGATCAGCTGCCCCAGAGGTGGCAGTGGTCTTCTGCATTATGGTCTTCTGCTTGGGCATGGTGGCAGCAGGTGGGAGACCTGGTCAGGGACCCGAGCACATTCCTCTTCCACCTCAGCTACATCTGGCCCTGCTCCCTCTTCCTGAACCTGCTTCCCTCAGCTTTATCATCCCCAGCAGCCAGCAGAAAAAACCAATTCCCCTTCCCACTTCCCCTCCCAGGTGTTATCACCACTCTTTTCTTCCTCTTTTTCCTGGGTTGCCTGACTAGCTGCAGCACTGGTCTAAGGCCCAGCAGCCTCAAACTCCAATGGGCTTTCCATGAGGGCAAAAACAGACTGCCAGGGGCACCACAGGCGACCCCCTCAAATTGTGCTAATAATGGTGACCACTTTTCACATCTAGTAGATTTTTGTAATACTAAATATGTCATTTAACCATCTAAAATGTTAGTTCCCCATCACATCAAATTAATATCGATGTATTTATTTGTTAGAATCAGATCCCACCTTTGATGTGCTGGATGACTGTCACCCTGCCACTTTATCCTTACAACAATCTCATGAAGGTCAGGCTGAGATTAGGATTGGCCCATGGTCACTATTTAACCTCTTAAATTGCAGTTTTGGAAATAATTACCAACGTATACCTTAAATGTTACCAGTTACGGTGATTCTAAAAAACAGCAACAAAATAGATGGATGGCACACTAGGTATCACAAGATTTTTTTGTCCTAGAGAAATGGACACGAACCACCAAAAAGGCAGTTTGTGATGGCCTGTGGCTAATCACAAGGAAATGAATCAATCTGCAGTGGCTCACGTCCGTCTTTGCCTCCCCACACCACCACCACTGCTGTTACCTCAGCCTTCCCGGCTGGCCTGGAGAGATGATGGTGGCAGTGGAGAAGCCAGCTGGAGGAGCCAGGTCACTGTTTCTGCACATATGCCTGCCTGATCAACTGACCAGCAGACACACGCACAGAGGCAGCAACCCAGCTTCTCCGGGCAACCCAGGGAGGCTGAGATGATGGTGGAGATGGCAGCAGTGATGGCAATGGCCGGTAGACCAGGTTGACAGCAGTAGTGGGAAGGGGGCGGGTGAGGGATTCTGTTTTCCAGAAGCAAACAAAACACCAATCTTGGAAAAGTTTGGTGTTTCATTTTGATTTAGGAAAACATAATCCCCAAGTGGTTCACAAAACAAATTATGAACCAGCCCAAGGAGTGGGGGTTGGAACTTTTGAGGCTTTATGGACAGATACTACAAGCCATGGGCTGTGGGAAATCAAAGCCCAAGAATGTTTGCAAGTTGGCTACATGATGATGCGTCACTAGCTGGTATCTTGCAAATCACCATCACGGCTCCAAATAACTGTCCATTGTGTGGTCTGACCCTGTTTAATGAAAGATTTTAACAGTGAGCTTAATTGCAGAACTTAAATATTATATCTACTTTTAAAGCGAAAGTACAGCAATTACAGTAATGCAGCCCCTCCTCCAGAAGGATTTTTCAATTTGATGTTTTGGTTTGTTACTTTGGTTGCCCCACACATTATGATGTTACATGTATCAGAACAACCACTTAGTTTTTTTTTAAAAAGGTGATTCCTAATACCAAGTTTAATGTCTACAAATCCTAATAAAGTGGTGCCTTGCTAAACGATGATAATCCGTTCCACTGAAATCATTGTTTAGCGAAATCATTGTCTAGCGAAAAGCATTTCCCTGTAGGAATGCACTGTAACCTGTTTAAGGCATTCCAATGGGGAAGAATCGTCGTTGTCTAGCGAAGATCGACCATAGGAAAGCCGCTTTGCAAACCGCCAATCAGCTGTTTAAATAGCTGTCTTGCGAAGCTTAGGTCCCGAAAACACCCATTTTGCGAGCGCGGAGGGAGCTGTCAAAATTGTTGTCTAGCGAGAATTGGTTTGCGAAGCAGGGACCAAACACTGTCCAGCAAAATTCCCCCATAGGAATCACTGTTTTGTAAATCGCTGTAGGGATTGCAAAAAGTCAATGTCTAGCGAAAAAACTGTCATGCGGGGTAACTGTCTAGTGAGGCACCACTGTATGTTTACATTTCATAGTATTTGTTAAACTGGGGAAAGCACTTGTCTAACTAAATGGCTAATATCAACATCATATGCCGTTGCTTATTCCAATTTTAACTGTTGGAAAATGGGATCAAAATTAGTCTACTTCTCTGATCTGTAAGTGCCTAAACTTGGGGGAAGAGGTAGAGAGAACAAAGAAAAGAAGGCATAACACTCACAATGGATTTAAGATGGTAAATATTTATTCATTCATAACACTTAAAAATGTAGTTGGTTCAAAGACAGCAATTTAATTTCATTGCTGTGATGCCTGGTGATTCCTGTTACAGAACATTAAAAATGAATATTTAAAAAAATCATATTAACATCACATGCATCAACAGCACACACAAATAATGGAGAGGTGTCACACAGAATTCATTGTCTCTTTCTTGTTCTTACCAAATGCCTGGAAGCACACCTTTGCAGAAAAAAAAGTCAGCTTTGTTACTTTGGCTTTTTACATCCTTCTGGTGTTTGGCCCACTCCTGCTTTAGGGATATACAGCCAAATATTTAAAAGGTGATTACCTGTAGGACGGAATGGAGATGGAAGAAGCACGTTAGAATGTCATATTGGAGGAATTTTAATTTCTGAAATCATCACCAGTGAGATGATTTTACCATCACTGGTGATTTTAGGAAATTAGACTCCCCCTACCCTGCATCCCCCAACAATATTCCCTTTAAAAATGGGATCCCAAAGGAGCCTTGAAACCTTTAGGAGGGAATTTGAAACTTTTAATTTCCAAAAAATCTGTAGTTGATGATATCATCAGCCTTACACAGAATTAAGTTGTGCAATGGGATTTCAGCCAGTGTTATGCACATCTTGCTTCAGAGGCTTCCTAGATAACAGAACTGCATATTTAGTGCTGTGGAAGCAACTGTGTATCTTTTGTGAAAATGCAAACTTCTTGGATCATGACACCAATCCAACAGTTCATTTTTAATGACTAATATAGAACAAGGAGACGGGAGGGCAGATGAGCTACATTTCTCTGTTCAACTTCCACCATATGTGGAATACAATTCATTCTGCAATTTAGGCACCAAATTTTCACATCCTTTGTATTGTACAAGTTGTTATTTTATTTATTTTATTTATACCCTGCCTATCTGGTCTTGCGACCACTCTAGGCGGTTTCCAGATGCATAAATAAAAACATACAAATATACACAAAAATGATAACATCCGCTAATAAATTAATAGATTGTTCAAGATGGCAAAAGAAAAGAAGGAAGGAAGAGGTAATCAAGGATTAACAGGAGGGAAGGCCTGTACAAACATCCATGTTTTCAGTTGGCTTTAGAAGATACCCAGCGAAGGGGCCGTACGAATCTCTGGAGATTGTTCCAGAGGCGAGGAGCCACCACCGAGAAGGCCCAGTTTCTAGTTTTTTTCCTTCCAAGCCTCTCTCGGCGTCAGGCTCCTCAGCCTCACCTCCTCACTCGCACGGGTGATACGGGTAGACCTTGGTGGGAGTAGGCGTTCCGCCAAATTAAATTCTACCAACAGTATAGCTACAGGTGTGTGGAAAAAAACTGTTCTGCAACACAGTTATTTACAGTACATGCTTTACTTTCTTTAGCAAAGTGTAATTCATCTTATGCATGTTGGGTTTATTCTACTGTTGGCTCACTCAGTCTTTTTCATAAGAAATGTTCAAAGCTTCAGATGCAATTACATCCCAAATCTGTCCCACTCCAGAGATACCGTGTTTCCCCGAAAATAAGACAAGGTCTTATATTAATTTTTTCAGGGGATATTTTAAGTTTTTCATGTACAACAACCCACATTTATTTAAATACAGTCATGTCATCTTCTAGTTGCTGCACAATGGTTGAGGGCGGGGTTTCACTTACCTAGGGCTTATTTTGGGGGTAGAACTTATATTACAAGCATCCTGAAAAATCATACTAGGGCTTATTTTCAGGTTAGGCCTTATTTTCAGGGAAACAGGGTAGGAGGACCATCCCTTTTCATTGCAAATTCTTTTTTCAATCTACTCCAACACATACATTGAACCAGTTTCTCCCAAGAAACTGGTTCAATGTACTTAACAAAATTTTGTACTTAACAAAATAAACTTGTTGTGAAATGTGGTTGTAAATAGAGAAACAGGAATTGTTATTCCTCAGAGTTGTGAAAACAAAATTCCTGTTTCAGCTCCAGCATCTGCCTCCATGTACGTTTCTACCCCGAAAGGGGGTAATTGATTTAAAGGATCCTTTAAAGATTAAATGTTATCTGCACCAGTTGGGTTACTGAATAAATCCTAGTCTTGCTAATATTGCCAGTATCCCATCTTCAATGAGAGTATCACAGATGGCTTATTAGAAGAAATACATTTTAAACTAGACAGAGAGAAAGTTACAGGGAAAAACAGACCTACCAAAAATACAAAGAAATACAAGAAATCGGGCCTTCTCAGCGGTGGCTCCCCGCCTCTGGAACAACTTAACTCCTGAGACTCGCGGGGCTCCCTCGCTGGCTACCTTCCAGAAGCAATTAAAAACTTTGATGTTTCGGCAGGCCTTCCCATCACATAACTCATGACCTCTTTCTTTCTCCCTTACTGTGCTATGCTTTGTGTTTTCCCATCATAATGTAGCGTTGTATGGTTTAGAATGGTTATTTACATGTTTACTGTACTATTTTTTAAGACTGTTAGCTGCCTAGAGTGGTCCTTGATTGACCAGATAGGCGGGATACAAATTAAATAATTAAATAAATAAATAAATAAATAAATAAATAAATACTACTACTACTACCACTACCACTACCACTACTACTACTAATAATAATAATAATAAAGGAATTCTCAGTAGAATTCCTTCATACTGCTGCTATTGTTGGGGTGGATGAAACAGGATAGCCATATCCCCTGTTCTGAGAGTATTCACCACATGAATTCTATCTTCCAAAGCTGCAGAGCTGTGATTTAAAACCATATCCTATAAACTCAGTGAATTTCATAATCTTGCTGTGTACAGGTACACATGCTACATGCACAGCTACACAGAGACAAGAACTGTTCAGTCCAAATGCAACTACTGTAGACCACCACCCCCCTCTCTTTGCGCAGCTGACTTCTCAGGTTCAAATTTCACTTCCTTTACACAGTAATAAATCCATACAACACCTTGTACTCAGTACATCACACTGACAGATGGAATGGAACCATGTGTTTGTCTACATACTCAAGAAGTACAGTGGTGCCCTGCTTGATGATTACCCCGGTAGATGACGAAATCGCTTCACGATGAGGTTTTTGCACTCGCTACTCATCACACTGACAGATGGAATGGAACCATGTGTTTGTCTACATACTCAAGAAGTACAGTGCTGCTCTGCTTGACGATTACCCCGGTAGATGATGAAATCGCTTCACGATGAGGTTTTTGCAGTCGCTACTGTGATCGCAAAACAATGTTTCAATGGGGAAAATCCACTTCCCGACGATCGGTTCCCTGCTTCGGGAACTGATTTTTCGCTTCCCGACCACCAAATCACCTGATCATTGGGTTTTCAATATGGCCGGCCACTGTTTTCCGGACCTATTTCCAGAAGAAGCGATCGAAAATGGCTTCCCCTATGGAGGATCTTCGCTTTACGATGAGGTATTTCGCCCACTGGAACACATTGAACCAGTTTTCAATGCATTTCAATGGGTTTTTTTCTTTCGCTTGACGACGATATTGCTTAACAGTGATTTTAACGGAATGGATTAACATCGCCAAGTGGGGCACCACTGTACTACACAAGCCTATATTCATTTATCTATGTTGCTCTGTGGGGACCCCCAGTGCTAAGATCTTCGACAGTTGTTCCACTACTGGTATTTGACCTGAGGCACACAGAAGCCTGTGCTGCAGGGTCAAAAGACCAAGCAGTCGTAAGATCGAATCCACGCGACAGAGTGAGCTCCCGTCGCTTGTTCCAGCTCCCGCCAACCTAGCGGTTCGAAAGCATGTAAACGCGAGTAGATCAAGAGGAACCACTTCGGTGGGAAGGTAACAGCGTTCCGTGTCTGAGTCGCACTGGCCATGTGACCACGGAAGATTGTCTTCGGACAAAACGCTGGCTCTATGGCTTGGAAACGGGGATGAGCACTGCCCCCTTGAGTTGAACACGACTGGACAAAAATTGTCAAGGGGAACATTTACCTTTACCTTACTTTTATTAAACAGATGCATATCAGCTACAGTTATTGTTGTTTAGTTGTTAAGTCGTGTCTGACTCTTCGTAACCCGATGGACCAGCGCACGCTAGGCCCTCCTGTCTTCCACTGCCTCCCGGAGTTGGGTCAAATTCATCTTGGTAGCTTTGATGACACTGTCCAACCATCTCTTCCTCTGTCGTCCCCTTCTCCTCTTGCCTTCACTTTCCCAACATCAGGGTCTTTTCCAGGGAGTCTTCTCTTCTCATGAGATGGCCAAAGTATTGGAGCTCAGTTCCTTCAGAATGAATAGGTTATCCATTGCAGTCCAGGGGACTCTCAAGAGCCTCCACCATCACCACAATCCAAAAGCACCGATTCTTCGGTGGTCAGCCTTCTTTATGGTCCAGCTCTCACTTCCATACATCACTACTGGAAAAACCATAGCTTTGACTATGCGGACCTTTATCGGCAAGGTGATGTCTCTGCTTTTTAAGATGCTGTCTAGGTTTGTCATCGTTTTCCTCCCAAGAAGCAGGTATCTTTTAATTTTGTGGCTGCTGTCACCATCTGCAGTGATCATGGAGCCCAAGAAAGTAAAATCTGTTACTGCCTCCATATCTTCCCCTTCTATTTGCCAGGAGGTGATGGGACTAGTGGCCATATTAGTTTTTTTGATGTTGAGCGTCAGACCATTTTTGTGCTCTCTTTCACCCTCATTAAGAGGTTAATTTCTCCTCACTTTCTGCCATCAGAGTGGTATCATCTGCATATCTGAGGTTGTCAGCTACTGTAATTTCCCACTAATGTTCTTTTTCCTGTCCTTTCCCTGTTCATTTTGTTGTACCTATGCTTGCATGTTTGATGGCAACTGGTATTGTTGGCAACCATAACCTCCTCAATACCATGCCCTTCTCCTAGCAGTTCTAATTCCAGCACTCTGGATAGTTCTCAATGTTCACTAAATTCCACCTCCCAAATGTCAGTTCCAAGGTTCCTGCTAAGCTGAGTGCATGTGCATACACACGACTCCGTGCAGCTGTCTTCCCCCGCCATTCAACAATAGGTTCTACTCACAACAGAACCTAGCACATGGGGGCGTACGGGCGTGGAGTTGCATGTGCACGCAGGGGCAGAGTCGTGCACACAAGAGGCAGAGCATCAAAATGGTGATCAGTACCCGCACACGACATAACTCCTTTTAGACCAAGCTGGACTTTTAATTTCTTTCTTATTCTGTAGCAGACAACACACTGGTTCGTGTTCGTCTGTGTTGTAGACTGGGAGGAGGCTGATAGTTCTGGAGAGCCAGTCTGAGCCAGTTTATATTGCTATCATCAGCACTGTATTATCACTATCTAGAACAAATCAATATCTGCCTGCCTGTCTATCAACCTACTTAAGTTTTGAAACATTAAGGTATTCAGTAACATCTTAGTTAAATTACGCAAATTCTAGGCTAAGTAAGTTTATCTTACACCCATTTAACATGTGTTGCTGTATTTTTTGTTAAAAATCTATACAGTTTTATAAAAATATTGCAACTAAAACAGTAGCTACACACAGTCTTTTTTTAAGATGGTTGTCAGGGCCATCAGGAAGCAAATTGTTGATGGTGCAATACCTAATTTGCATGGAATATTTTAACCTACTTTTGTGTCAATTATGAACCTTTCACCAAAAAATGCATGATTGTTTTGTTATACTATTGTTGTTTAGTCATTAAGTCGTGTCCGACTCTTTGTGACCCCATGGACCAGAGCACGCCAGGCCCTCCCGTCTTCCACTGTCTCCCGGAGTTGGGTCAATTTCATGAACTTGAGACAACACCTGGTTGAACTTACTAAAATAAAATAAAATAAAAGAAGGAACGTCATTAGACCTAGGTGAAATTTCTCTCAATGACAGCTAACATTGTACATTTTACAATGGAGTTTTGTTTTCTTTAGTCGTCAAGTCGTCTCCGATTCTTCATGACCCCATGGACCAGAGCACACCAGGCCCTCCTGTCTTCCACTGCCTCCCGGAGTTGGGTCAAATTCATGTTGGTACCTTCCATGACACTGTCCAGCCATCCCGTCCTCTGTCATCCCCTTCTCCTCTTGCCTTCACTCTTTCCCAACATCAGGGTCTTTTCCAGGGAGTCTTCTCTTCTCATGAGATGGCCAAAGTACTGGAGCCTCAGCTTCAGGATCTGTTCTTCCAGTGAGCACTCAGGGTTGATTTCCTTCAGAATGGATAATTTGTTCTCCTTGCAGTCCAGGAGACTCGGAAGAGCCTCCACCAGCACCACAATCCAAAAGCACCGATTCTTCGGTGGTCAGCCGTCTTTATGGTCCAGCTCTCACTTCCATACATCACTAATAGAAAAACCATAGCTTGGACTATGCAGACTTTTGTTGGCAAGGTGATGTCTCTGCTTTTTAATATGCTGTCGAGGTTTGTCTTGGCCTTCCTCCCAAGAAGCAGGTGTCTTTTAATTTTGTGGCTGCTGTCACCATCTGCAGCGATCAGGGAGCCAAAGATAGTAAAATTTGTCACTGCCTCCGTATCTTCCCCTTCTATTTGCCAGGAGATGATGGGACCAGTGTCCATGATCTTAGTTTTTTTGATGTTGAGTTTCAGACCATTTTTTGCGCTCTCCTCTTTCACCCTCATTACAGGGTTCTTTAATTCCTCCTCACTTTCTGCCATCAGAGTGGTATCATCTGCATCAGAGGTTGTTGATATTTCTTCTGGGAATCTTAACTCCGCTTTGGGATTCCTCCAGTCCAGCCTTTTGCATGTCGTATTCTGAATAATAAGTTAAATAAGCAGGGGGACAATATACAGCCTTGTCGTACTCCTTTCCCAATTTTGAAACAATCAGTTGTTCCATGTCCAGTTCTAACTGTTGCTTCCTGTCCCACATACAGATTTCTCAGGAGATACATAAGGTGGTCAGGCACTCCCATTTCTGTAAGGACTTGCCATAGTTTGCTGTGGTCCACAATGTCAAAGGCTTTTGTGTATTCAATGAAGCAGAAGTTGACTTTTTTTGGAACTCTCTGGCTTTTTCCATAATCCAGTGCATGTTAGCAATTTGGTCTCTAGTTCCTCTTCCCCTTTGAAATCCAGCTTGTACTTCTGGGATTAATTTCTCCCACTATTAAGGTATTGTCATGTTAACATAATAACATGACAAATGGTACAACAACCTCCTAATTATTTGTATTTGTTATACTATTAAGTACTTTCAACTTGAAATAACAAAATTAAGTCTTTTGTTTAGTGAAACCTCACTTACCAACAACCATCATGACAAACATTACTATGATGATAGATTGTTTAACAATAAGGTAATGTCTCTTCCAGATAATACTGACTATGCTATTTTCCAACTTGTGCGGGGACCTATAAATGAGCTGAAAAATAGTTCATTTAATATTCCTACCCAGAATCCTTCTGAACTAGCAAGCCATTCCTGCTTGATCCCTAAAGTAACTACTACAACCAAAGAAAAGATTACAGCGGATATGTTTGGAGATTGCCCCACCACTGGAGTAATGTCAGACTGTGAGGTCATGTCAAATTACACAACTAAATATAATGTACCAAACTACTGAGAATGGTGCAAATATGGAAGCAGACTTAATGCAGTTACATGAATCAGGAGCACATGCACAGAACAGTGCTGTTTGAATGGTTACCACATTCAGCATCTGAAGCTATATATTGTACATACTTCCCTTTCACAGGAGTTAAAATGGTATGCTGCCAAGCATCGAGTTTCATGAGTTGCCCACAATGTTTAATGAACCAATAATTAATTTTCCCCACTATTAAGGCATTGTCATGTTAACATAATAACATGTCAAATGATACAACAACCTCCTAATTATTTGTATATATGATTTCATGATAGTTTTGAGGCATAAAATACATGTTCTTAAAAATTGAACTATATTATAAAGGATATCTCACAGATGACTAAATAACTATGATCTCTATCTTCCACTGCTTCTTATATTGCGAGCCACGCAGAATAGTGCAATTGCACTAATGGGGCAGTATATAAACAAAATAAAATAAATAAATAAGCCCTGGTTACTGAAGGCCATTTTCTTTCCCAAAAGTATAATGCCTGTGCCTTTGATTAGTTTTACAGCTGCACAGCAGTTTGCTGGTACAAAATGGATGATATCATCAAAGATAATTTTTTGGTTGGCTACAAATACTTATACTTGGAAAGGTAGAAACCACCCTGGTCTTAGACTGTAACAAACCAATTCTAACAAGTATTTCCTTGATACTCCTAATAGAAAAGATTTCATATTTTATGACCATTTTCTCTCTACTTTTTTGTGTGGCATTCTGACCTACAGTCAAAAAGGAGCAGTGTTGAATCTGTTTTAGCATGTGTAACATGCACAAAACAAAACTGAACAAACCAAACATGTTTCACCTTAAAGACTAATGAATATACAGTATTTCAGTTTGAGTTGTTATGCACTAACCGACTAGATAGGCGGGATATAAATCGAATAAATAAATAAATAATCCATTTTCAGATATGCAGGGAAAAATCCTCCATTTCCTCGCATGTCCACTTTTGACAAGGGATGCATGATACCAATTCAAATTCCACAAGTACTTAAGGGTCAGGTCCTGATCTCTTATGACCAATGGGCATTTCTCCACTGATCTCAGTAAGAGGTCACTTCCCTGGAGAATAGTTTAAAAAAGTTAATATCAACTGCAGATTTGACACTTATGGGATGTGAAGTGTGTGTTCTGACTTTATTAGTTTCTCCTCAATAATGATTGCTTCCTTCAGGCTTACAGTAAACTATATTTTTAAAAACAGCATCCAGGTACCGACTCCACGAAACTTCACAACCATGTCACCTCAGCAACATTTGAAAGATCTTAAACATCATTTACTGAGCAGGAGAATCAAACATTTAGGATGAAAGTACAACTTTATGTTTCTTCAAGCGAAACTGGTTCTAGAAATCAGGTCACATCCCAAAGGGAACAAGTTCGGAAAGAAGTCTTTCAGCCCATGGGAAAAAAGGGGAGAAAACCACCCCTTTTCATTGGCTGAATGTTAAAACACGATGCCTGGGCCTGAAGGGCGAGCCCGTTGACGGAGCCCAGCTGGGCCTGCAACGTGCGATCTGACTGACACGTAAACTTTATGGGGCTTTTGGCCTGTTTTGGAGTTCCGTCCTTTCCCCGTGTTTTGTTTTGTGTTTTGTTTGGTGAGCCACACGAAACCGCCCCCTTCTCCTCCCTCTCCGGGGAGTCGCGGCCGCAGTCTCCTGAGTGACAGCCGGAACGAGGGAGATTTCAAACCCCGCGGAGAGGCTTCGGTCTCTCGCGGAGATGAGGCGCCCATTCGGCCCGTTTCCGCGCCAAAACAGAAGAGAAACAAGACGCATCTTTGGCTTTCCCTGAGGGAAAAATACGACGCGGGGCGGCGGGCAGAGGACCAGCCTCAATGTTTAAACAAAACAAATTTCGGGATGGAGAGAGGGGAAAAAAGGCCGGCCCGCCACCGTAACAACGCATTTCCCCCAGAGCCAAACGGGGCCCTGCTCAGCCACCGACGGCCCTCTAGTTGGACAGCGAAGGCCTGGCTTTCCCTCACGGCCCGGACCTCTCCGAACAGGCCCTGCTCATTGTCTCTCACACAAACCCTGGCAAACAGGAAGCCACCTCGTCAGGGAGCGCCCGGGGGGGCGAGCCCACCCGCGCTGAGCGGCACGCGAAGCAAGCCAGTGACAAGACGCGCGAGGGAGCCGCGCGGCCAATGAGCGGCCGGGGACGCGACCGGGAGGTG
Source organism: Pogona vitticeps (assembly GCF_051106095.1). NCBI lineage: Eukaryota > Metazoa > Chordata > Lepidosauria > Squamata > Agamidae > Pogona > Pogona vitticeps. The sequence continues at coordinate 201,439,385 of NC_135783.1, forward strand.
GGACTTCCGGGCTGGCGGGCCAGGCAGCGGTAGTGGTGGTGGTGGTGGTAGTAGTAGTGTCGGCCGGGCCTCTTCTTTGCCCTGCCGCACAAGCCCCACCTTTCGGCTTCCTCGCACCGTCAATCAAAACAGGGGAAAACCCCGGAGTGGGCTCAAGGCCGCCGCCTCCATCACCACCATCATCACCACCACTACCACCGTCGCGTCAGCCCTAAGCATGCCCCCGGCGACGGCGGCGGCTGCCGAGCCCTAGTGGCGGCAGCGGCGAGCGGGGCCTGCGCGGGAGAGAGAGAGAGAGAGAGAGACAGCCAGCCAGCCAGCGCTTCGCTTGCTTCCTTCCTTCCTTCCTCCCCCCTCCCTCGCTTGCGCGCCCTGCCAAGTAGGCAGAGGCTGCTCCCGCTGCCGCCTGCCTGCCCGCTCGCTCGCTCCCGCTCTTTCTCTCTCTCTCTCACACACACACACTCGCCACTATGACCGGTACGTACGGGCCGCGGCCGCCAGCGCTGCTTCCTATTCCCTTTCTCCCGGGTGGGTCGCTCGGCGGTGGGGTCGGGCGGGCGGACGTGCCGTGCCTGCCTGCGCGTGTGGCTGAAGCGGCACTGGCTGACGGAGCGGCGGCAGCAGGAGGAGCAGCAGCGCCAGGGGGAGGAGGGAGAAGACGAAGAGGGGCAGGGGCAGCAAACGCCGTGGCGGCAACAGCGCGGAGGGAGGAGGAGGAGGAGGAAAGGGAGGAGGAAGAGGAGGAGGGGGGGAGGAGGAGGAGGGCGCCTCTGCGCGCGGGAGGGAGCGCCGGGGGTGAGGGGGGAAAGGGAGGGGGCGAGCGCTCCCGTCAGTGACTCTCTTTCCTCCCCTCCCCTTCCCCCCCCACACGCCACCCAACTCAACCACCGTCACCAATTACCCCCCTACACACACACACCCTTTCCTTGCCTCCCTACCTCCCCCCCTCCCTCGGTTATGCCCGCAGCTCCCGAGAAGCCCGTGAAACAAGAGGAAATGGCTGCCTTGGAGGTGGACAGCAGCGGCGGCGGCGAGTATCTGCAGCACGGAAACGGCGCCTCGGCCGCCGCCTCGGACGAGGCCGGCACCCCGCAGGTAAGCGCAGGCCGCCGCCAACCCCCCTCACCCCCCCCACGCCGGGAAGCCTGGCAGGGCGCCTCCCCCACCGCCCGAGCCCCGGAGACTTGTCGGCGGAGGGAGGGAGGGAGGGAAGGAGGGACTCGGAGGGGGGGGGTCCCGGCGAGGCGGCTCAGGGCCCGACGCTAACCGCCCGCCCGCCTTCCTTCCTTTCCTTCCCTGCGGCCCGGCGGTCGCGTAGGACACCCAGCCGTCACCGCTGGCCCTCTTGGCGGCTACCTGCAGCAAGATCGGGCCTCCGTCTCCCGAGGACGAGGAGGAGGACGAGGAGGACGGCCACCACCACCACGACGACGGCGAGGGCGACGCGGCTTCTTCGCCTGCCGGAGCGGTGAGTGCCCGCCCCGCCGCGCCTCGCACGGCCTGCCGGGGGGAGAGACCGCGCCGATCGCCCGCCCGCCTGGGGGGAGGGACGGGGAGACACCGCATCGCACTGCCCGCCCGCCCGGGGGAGGGACGATCGGGAGGCCGACCTGCCCAAGAGAGGGGTCCCCAGGCGCCCCTCACGCCTCGGCAGGAGACGGGCGCCCCGGCGGCGAATGGGGGCCCCGGGGAGGGGGGGGTTGGTTGGGGGGCCGGAGGAGGCGGAGGAGGAGGCTGCTGAGGGACTCCCACCTCCCTCTCGCCTTCCGCCTCGCCCTGCTCTTCTAATAGGGGCCGGTTAGGTTGGGGGTGGGTGGGGGAGACAACCGAGAGGGGAAAAGAGGCGGGAAGCTCTTCCTCTCTCCCCCCCCCCCCGCCACGCCATAGGGAGGTCTTGAAATAGGAACAATCCCCGTGAGTGTGTGTTTGTGTGACTCCCACACACACACACCCCGCCTTCCAGCCCGCCGACCTTTTTTGAAAGTCAGCTGTCAGGGCTTTTCTCTCCTACCCCCCCCCCCCAAACACAAAATGACGGCTGGGCTGGCAAGAGAGGAGACACTTTAAGGGTAAAATGGCTGTTGGAGGAGGGGGGGGGAAGCAAAGCAAATAAAAACCGCCGATGCTCCCGGGCGGAAGGAAGCGAGCAGGCGGGGCGGTTGTGCACCCTGTCTCTGGGCGCCGTTTCCCCTCGGCTGCCTGCCCATCGTTAGGGCAGGGAGGGAGAACTTGCCTAGTTTTGTCCCTTGGGTTGTGTGTGGGGGGGGCAGTCTGTTGTGGGCATAGCCTTGAGGTGGTGGTTTCTAGCTACACTGGAGATAAAAAGGTGGGGTAGAAGTGAAATGTAAAGTAGGTGAGCAGAAAAGATTCCCCTATTTAACCAGTTCAATGAGAAAGTTCCAAAGCAGGAGAATTTCTTATTGTGTTGAAGGAGCTGGGTCCTGAGGAAAGATAGGAGAACCACACAGGACAGCTGAGGCTGAAATCAAGCCTTCCTGTTTTGTGTAGATTCCTGATTGCTCCCCTGATCTTATTAGCTTTAAATTCTACCTAGATTTTGTGCAAAATCAACTTGTGATGGAGCATAAGAAAAATTGTGTGCATAGAGACAGGACCATAGTCTGTCTCTTCAGTGACTCTGGGCTGAATTGCTCTTAATAGTTGTGCATGAGCCCTGTTACAGTTAGTGGGGTATTTCAGTACATATGCATGCTGTTGTGTTAAGTTGCTTCTGACATTTGGCCACCCTAATGGCGGTTTCAAGATAATGTGAGATGTGCAAGGTTTGTTTACTTTTGTAAAAAAAAACACCGAGTTTCCATAACCGAGTGGGAATTTGGACCTAGGGCTCCTGAATTCTAGTTCAGCATTCATTATCCATTACATGTCAGACTTTTACAAATGTACTGGATCACCAATGCCATCTTTGAAAACTTGTGAACACTTGAACAGGATTATCACTTATGTTTTGTTTTTGTTTTTTGCTTAATTTAATTCAGTACTCTCTTGAGCAGACTATATATACTTCAGTGGAATTGAAAAAACATGTCAATGAATTGATGATTATATAGGCTATCCTAGCAAAAATGTACTTATTATCTTTATAACACACCAGGATACTGAGATGCTATTCAGGTTTAATCACTAGTCCTCAGCCCCAGTCAGTGTCAGAGACTGGCATAAAGCCAATTTTTAAGTTGCTCAGACGTGGCCTTCCAAATGTGACGCAAAGGAAAAATAATGCAGCAATGTGGTCTCAGCTTCTCAGAGAGCCTAGAACAACATTTTGACATGGCTGTAATTCTCCATCTTACGTTTATTTAAAAAACATCTAAATGGATTCTCAGCTACTATTAAATGTTTGTATTTATAGAATGGAAAAAGGTAATCAAGAAAGTGCTATGGAAGAGGTGTTGGGGGTAGGAAAGCAAGAAGTAGGTTTGCGAGACAGGCCCAAAGAAAATAGAGGAGGGGTTTCCCCCTAAAATTGATCCTATGATTCTCTGCAAGTATTTATATAGAGAATGGTGTTGAGATGGATGGTATAAATAGATGGATGCTATATTTATGTGCTACCATGTTTATCAGTTCTGTACCCTGGCTACGTGTACTTGAAGTTGATTCAGAATGTAACACATACATTCATCTTTCTCACTGCTGCCCTTGGATAGTTTAGAGTGCAAGTCATCATTATAGGCCCTGCTGGGTGGGGCAGATGGGTGTCGTAACTGAAGATGTCTGGAGGGAATGTGGTTGAGGAAAGCAGCATACTTTGTGATTCATACATGACTTTTTTTGTTCAGATTGCTAGATATGTTTTTCCCCTCTATAATGGTACCATGTATATATATAAATAAATATATAAACACTTATATAATTTGATAAGTATGTCTGAAAGTACTAGTAAAGTAGAAACCAAAATATGACCTTTTTTAACATGACCCTTTAGTTCCAATAGATTCTCTTGCAAATAAGAAGGAAATCACAGTTGGTGCCTAAGCACACAATTAAAAAAATGCAGTTGAATCAGGTCTTCCAGGCTAAACTCTTCCTCCAACACTCTGAGATATTATTAAAATAAATTGTTATATCTGTGATAGGTGGACCCTAAATTCCAAGTCTCCTAAATGAAAATACAGGCTGGCTATACAGGTTGTTTAGCTTTTTGTCTGGAGAGCTGCAGAGAGGGCTGATGCACTCTTAAAGAGGGTGAATAGATGACATATTTGCTACAGTGCACCAGCCTGCCCCAAAGTGCTCCTACCTGTCCTTGTCAAGGGACTTTTACTTTTTTAGTAGGGATGTGATTGCTCTGTTTTGGATTGGTTCCAGTCCATATGATTGCTGGAACCAATCCAAAGCAAGCCTTTGCTTTTCAGTTTGCTAATATGATGTGGCCTAATAAGCAAGCCACCTCAGAATATTAGCAAACTAACTACTTACACACACACAGAGAGAGAGAGAGAGAGAGAGAGAGAGAGAGAGAAAGAAAGAAAGAAAAGGAAAATCCTCCTTATCACAACAATACACCCACAACAAAAAACACACTGGTCACCATAACCACCCAATCTCCTGAAAAGGACAAAAAGCTGATCCCACAGCTATAAATACTCAACTATCCCACAAACTGCACCAGAGCACATAAAGAGTTCTGACTCCTGTCCTCTGAAGATGCCGGCCACAGAGACTGAAATGTTAGGAAGAAAAACCTCAAGAACACGGCCAGCCAGCCGGAAAAACCTACAACAGCCATCAGATCGCATCAGTGGCTTCAGCTGCAAGCAGTTTCTTGAGCAACCCTTTAAGGAAAAGCAAAGGAAAAAATACTTTGTCTAGATAACTGGTGCAGTACATCAGCAATAGTCTATATCAGCGATGGCGAACCTATGGCACGCATGCCACAGCTGGCATGTGGAGCCCTTTCTGCCGGCACATGAGCCATAAGTCGCCAGATCGCTCCCCCCCCGCACAGCCAGACCTGAGAAGGCGGCTGCAGCTGCAGTGCTGGCGCTTCGGCGGGCAGATCTGGAGCAGCTGGTGCTGGCAGCGGATCCGGAGTGGGGTCTTGAGGCACCTCTGTGCTGGGATTCCCGCTTCCACTGCTACTTCCGGTTCCGCTGCTGCTGCGGCACTCTGCCCACTGTGTCCCGTCCCCCCCAATAGTTTGGGCACACAAGCCCAAAAAGGTTTGCCACCACTGGTCTTTATGCAGTCAGTTTTTTCCTCCACCCTCCATGCCTTTTGCCAAGCAGGGAAAGTTATTAATTTGCCAATATGCTGATGTGGCTCACTCATAAAGCCACTTCACAATATTGGCAGAAGCTATTTCCATGTTGGTTGGGCTTGATTAGATCGTTCTAATTAAGCCCATCCATTCCCAAGCATGCCACATTAGCTTGCCTCCCTGCTGCTAGTACAGCCATACCTTTACTGTCTCACCTTCATACATTTAAAATTTGATAATAATAGAGACCTTTGGGTAACGTGGGTGGCGTATAAATTAATTAAATAAATAAATTTATATTTGTATATTAATTGTGTTATGGTGGTAAAAATCCTGTCCTGTAGTTTTGCTTGGGGACAGCAGACAGTGTAACTTACAGCAGTTTCTCACTGACAATAAGTCCCTGGTTGGGTTTCTGGATGCATATTAACTCGTCAGACTAGCATGTATCAGAAAATTCAAAAGACTTGTTAATCAGCAGCAAGAAGCCACTGTGAGTTAGGCCATTTGCCTTCCACAGGCATAGCTTTGCAATAGGATTTTTGCCACTGTACGATCCATTGGAATGTTCATTGCTCTAAACCAGTGGTTCCCAACCTTTGGTTCCCAGGTGTTTGTGGACCAAAACTCCAAGAGATCTTCATTACTAGCTGTGCTGGCCAGGATTTCTAAACAGATTATTTATGGTCTGTGACACTGTAGAAAAATGAAGCAGTTCTTTTGTTAAATGGGATGTTCTACTTGTTTAGATAATGCAGTATGCATTACCTCTTAAATTGGAGGTAATGTTGCTCATCGCATTTCAGACTAATGCCTATCTGAGATGCTACAACCATGTGGAGACTGTAAACATATGACACTCTAGTTCTTTGACTCAGTCCCTGTTGAACAATGATTAAAGCTTCCCGTGACAGTTGAGTACTGCAAATAATAGGTACCACCTTATGATTAGCATTCCAGTTTTGTTTATTGTTTTGACTTGCATACCTCTCCATAGTGCTTGGAGCACTCTCTGGGTGGTTTACAACATAATTAGGGAAGGAGCACTTTGTCCCCTAGCAAGCTGGGTATTCATTTTACCAGCCTTGGAAGGATGGAAGACTGAGTCATCCTTGCGCTGGCTATTTGAAGTTGTCAGGTTTGAACTCAGGTTGTGAACACAAGTTTGGCTGCAGTTTAAGCAGTGTGCTTACTAGGCTTCTGGTTCTGGTTTAGAAGCAAACTGTTTACATAAAGCATAATTTGCCTAGTTCAGATTTAATGGTGGAAAACTGTTCCAAGCAAATCATGAAGTCCAGAAATTGCTTAGTTTGGGGTACAAGCCCAGTGACAAAATATGGGTAGACTTGTATGTAGGACCAAAACTGTGAATACATAGCTTTGGTCCTGAGTGAAAACAAAGGTAGCTGTTAGTATCAGGTCAACACAGATATGATGATGAAGTTTGTGAGACTAGAACATTGATATTTAACATGTGTTTGAATACAGGGTCCTTAACACATTCATCCTGTATACAAACACTCTTAGAAATAGAAACCTTTAAAATTAATCTGCATTGGCTAGGTCAGGGGTCTCCAAACTTTTCACAGTGAGGGCCACATAATATATTTTCCATATTTTGAGGGCTGAAGGAACACGTTCCTGCGCATGCCTGCAGACATTTACTTCTGCCCACCCACATGCACACATACCCGTACTTGGGAGACCCTTGGTCTAGGTCATAGGATGGTGAAAATTTCACCCAAATGAGCAGATTCCAACATTCTGAAGAGTATCTACATAGTGCAGAGAATTGTAGAATGGAAGTGTTAACACATTCAGTTTGTTTTAAATGTACTTTTGGGTGTTCTTAGGAGAGAAGTATAAAAGGTCTTCTAGTAGTGACAAAAGCAGAATAAACTCTAGATATTTTGAAGTAGGACACATTTATTGTTCAAGGAAGGAAGCAACACCACTTACATGTTTATAACCACTGTATGGAGGACAAGGACAAGTAGCTCCAGAGCTAATGAAGTGGTTGGGCCAAAGCCAAAAGGACGCTCAGCTGTGGACGTGCCTGGAAGTGAAAGGAAAGTCCAATGCTGCGAAGAAAAATACTGCATAGGAACCTGGAATGTAAGATCTGTGAACCTTGGGAAGCTGGAGGTGGTCATACAGGAGATGGCAAGAATAAACAGCGACATCCTGGGCGTCAGTGAACTAAAATGGACAGGAATGGGCGAATTCAGCTCAGATGATTATCATATCTACTATTGTGGGCAAGAATCCCATAGAAGGAATGGGGTAGCTTTCATAGTCAAAAAAAGAGTGGGAAAAGCTGTAATGGGGTACAATCTCAAAAATGATAGAATGATGTCAATACGAATCCAAGGCAGACCTTTCAACATCACAATAATCCAAATTTATTCACCAACCACCAGTGCTGAGGAGACTAAAATTGAACAATTTTATGAAGATTTACAACACCTTCTAGAACTGACACCAAAGAAAGATGTTATTCTCATTCTAGGGGACTGGAATGCTAAAGTAGGGTCAAGAGATAAAAGGAACAGCAGGTAAGTTTGGCCTTGGAGTTCAAAACAAAGCAGGACAAAGGCTAATAGAGATTTGTCAAGAGAACAAGCTGGTCATCACAAACACTCTTTTCCAACAACACAAGAGGCGACTCTATACATGGAAATCACCAGATGGGCAATATCAAAATCAGATTGATTATATTCTCTGCAGCCAAAGATGGAGAAGCTCTATACAGTCAGCAAAAACAAGACCTGGAGCTCACTGCGGCTCTGATCATCAGCTTCTCATAGCAAAATTCAAGCTTAGACTGAAGAGAGTAGGAAAAACCACTGGGCTACTCAGGTATAATCTAAATCAAATCCCTTATGAATACACAGTGGAAGTAAAGAACAGATTTAAGGAACTCAATTTGGTGGACAGAGTGCCTGAAGAACTTTGGATAGAGGCTCGTAACATTGTACAGGTGGCAGCAACAAAAACCATCCCAAAGAAAAGGAAATGCAAGAAAGCAACGTGGCTGTCCAACGAGGCCTTAGAAATAGCAGAGAGAAGAAGGGAAACAAAATGCAAGGTAGATAGGGAAAGCTACAGAAAATTGCAGACTTCCAAAGAATAGCAAGGAAAGACAAGAGGGCCTTCTTAAATGAACAATGCAAAGAAATAGAGGAAAATAACAGAAAAGGAAAAACCAGAGATCTGTTCAGGAAAATTGGAGATATTAGAGGAACATTTTGTGCAAAGATGAACATGATAAAGGACAAAAATGGTAGGGACCTCACAGAAGCAGAAGACATCAAGAAGAGGTGGCGAGAATACACAGAGGAATTATACCAGAAAGATTTGGATATCCCGGACAACCCAGGCAATGTAGTTGCTGACCTTGAGCCAGACATCCTGGAGAGTGAAGTCAAGTGGGCCTTAGAAAGCCTGGCTAACAACAAGGCCAGTGGAAGTGATGGCATTTCAGTTGAACTATTTAAAATCTTGAAATATGATGCTGTTAAGGTGCTACATTCAATATGCCAGCAAGTTTGGAAAACTCAACAGTGGCCAGAGGATTGGAAAAGATCAGTCTACATCCCAATCCCAAAGAAAGGCAATGCCAAAGAATGCCCCAACTACTGTACAATTGCATTCATTTCACACGCTAGCAAGGTTATGCTCAAAATCCTCCAAGGTAGGCTTCAACAGTATGTGGACCGAGAACTCCCAGAAGTACAAGCTGGATTCTGAAGGGGCAGAGGAACTAGAGACCAAATTGCTAACATGCGCTGGATTATGGAGAAAGCCATAGAGTTCCAGAAAAATATCTACTTCTGCTTCATTGACTATGCAAAAGCCTTTGACTGTGTGGACCACAGCAAAGTATGGCAAGTCCTTAAAGAAATGGGAGTGCCTGACCACCTTGTCTATCTCCTGAGAAAACTATATGTGGGACAGGAAGCAACAGTTAGAACTGGATATGGAACAACTGATTGGTTCAAAATTGGGAAAGGAGTACGACGAGGCAGTATATTGTCCCCCGGCTTATTTAACTTATATGCAGAATACATCATGCGGAAGGCTGGACTGGAGGAATCCCAAGGCGGAATTAAGATTGCCGGAAGAAATATCAACAACCTCTGATATGCAGATGATACCACTCTGATGGCAGAAAGTGAGGAGGAACTAAAGAACCTTGTAATGAGGGTGGAAGAGGAGAGTGCAAAAAACGGCCTGAAGCTCAAGATCAAAAAAACTAAGATAATGGCCACTGGTCCCATCACCTCCTGGGAAATTGAAGGGGAAGATATGGAGGCAGTGACAGATTTTACTTTCTTGGGCTTCATAACCACTGCAGATGGAGACAGCAGCCACGAAATTAAAAGACACCTGCTTCTTGGGAAGAAAGCGATGACAAACCTTGAGAGCATCTTAAAAAGCAGAGACATCATCTTGCCAACAAAGGTCCGAATAGTCCAAGCTATGGTTTTTCCTGTCGTGATATATGGAAGTGAGAGCTGGACCATAAAGAAAGCAGACCGCCGAAGAATTGATGCCTTTGAATTGTGGTGCTGGAGGAGGCTCTTGAGAGTCCCCTGGACTGCAAGGAGAACAAACCTATCAATTCTAAAGGAAATGAACCCTGAGTGCCCACTGGAAGGACAGATCCTGAAGCTGAGGCTCCAGTACTTTGGCCATCTCATGAGAAGAGAAGACTCCTTGGAAGAGACCTTGATGTTAGGAAAGTGTGACGGCAAGAGGAGAAGGGGACGACAGAGGATGAAATGGCTGGACAGTGTCTATGAAGCAACCAACATGAATTTGACACAACTCCGGGAGGCAGTGGAAGATAGGAGGGCCTGGTGTGCTCTGGTCCATGGGGTCACGAAGAGTCGGAGACGACTAAATGAACGAAGAACATGCATGCCATAACTAGAAGAGAAGCAAACGTGTTCTTATAAATTAGGTTGGGAAGGTGATTAATTCTGAAATTAATAATAATTTGAAAATGAAATTTTGTTGAGCTAGTGGGATTTTCTGCTGAAAAAAAAATCCTACTAGTATTAGTGCTGTGCTGTTTCATATTTCTGTACTTCAGCCCAGAAACCCAAACTGGCACACCTGCAGGTTTCACCTCTTCTCTGAGAAGGACTTTCAAATGACTTACCAGCACCGTTGGCTCCTCTGGCCTTCCTATTTCTTGTTGCTTCCTGTTGTTGATTTGTTAAAAAAAGAAGCTGCAGGAGTAACAGCAACTGCCACCTGCAGATGTTCTGATTTGAATATTTGGGCTCTAAGAATTCTGGGAGTTGAAGTCCCAAAGCACAAAAGAGCACATCCCTATTTAGTACCCTGTTTCCCAGAAAATAAGACCTTACCTGAAAATAAGCCCTAGTATGATTTTTTCAGGATGCTCGTAATACAAGCCCTACCCCAAAAATAAGCAACCAGAAGATGACATGACTGTATTTTAATAAATGTTTATTGTTGTACATTAAAAACATAAAACATCCTCTGAAAATAAGCCTTAATGTGTTTTTTTGGAGCAAAAATTAATATAATTTACCAGAGTAAATCTAATAACGTTTGTTGCACATTGTAGTGCTCTGTATACATCTCAGTTACACAATTGCAATACTATATGTAACTAGGCAGCGTTTATTAATATTGCTTGTGATTCTGGTATACTTTGTGGAACAGGCATCTGTTGTAAAAACAATTCATATAGTGAGTGTGTGTGGATAAATGTTGTGAGCATTTGTATTTCACATATGTCAGTTCGGGAGAAGCCCCAGACCTTTTATCTGTTATTTTTATGTGCTCTATTTCCATGTCACAGGATTTAAAAACAACACCTTGCAGTATTTAATTGCATATTTTCTGACCTCAGTGAGGATTCAGGTGTATTGCAGAATTCCATGCCCCAAGTCTGAAAGTGTTTTTATGTGTGCGGAATGAAGGAGATCCCCCTGAACACGCTCAAGTCTAGAGATCAGAAAGTTCCAATATGTTACATCAGGAGGCACAAAAAATATTCCAGTGACAAAAGTCCATTGATAAATTGGGACCTTTTTTGTCCTAGCTGTTATTTGTAAGAAAAAATGTTGGATGTCTCAACTATCTAATTGGGAGGGGGAACATAGCAGTGTCACAGAAAGCTTTCATTGCAGTTTTAATCTCTGTGGATTCTGCAAGAAACCATGACTTCAGGAGACTAAAATGTCATTTCCTATTGCACAAGAATTAATGCAGAGAAAACTCTTGGAGTTGGCTTGAAATAAATCCATATGGACAGCAAGTAAGGGTACAACAAGGGTGGGCAAGTTTGGCCTTCCTGCAGTTTTTTACCTTAACACCCCATAGTTCCATCCTGTAGTGACAAGAGATTATGGAAACATAATACAGTGGGGCCTCGCATAACGATTTTAATTTGTTCCAAAAAAAAAAAAAGTTATGTGAAACATCGTTATGTGAAACACCATTTCCCATAGGAATGCATTGGAAACCGGTTAATCCGTTCCAATAGGCACGGATTGCCGTCCTTAAGCGAAAAAACCCATAGGAAACATCGTTAAACGATACAGTGTTTCTTCCATTGGAATGTATTGAAGCTGACTCAATGCATTTCAATGGCTTTGCGAAGTCAATTTTTGCAAATTTAAGTGTGTCATAAAAGGGTCAAAAATGGTTTTAAATGCTTGGATTAGCTTCTGCACCCTCTAAAACGGATGCAAAAGTTAAATTTGGCTTTGCTCTGACTTTTCGTTAATTTATGGTGAATTTTTCTCCCCAACTTTTGACAGCTGTCAAAATCTGACAGCTCCATTGGTTCCTATGGGGGAAGAAGAAATTCACAAAAAATTAACGAAGACTCAGCAACTGTTCTAAATGCTTGGATTCGTTAGAGGACCCCCTAAGTCGTGTGCAAACCTGATTTGGCTTTGATCTGACTTTTCGTTAATTTATGGTGAATTTTTTTTCGGCCCGTAGGAACCAATGGAGCTGTCAGATTTTGACAGCTCCATTGGTTCCTACGGGCCGAAAAAAAATTCACCATAAATTAACGAAAAGTCAGATCAAAGCCAAATCAGGTTTGCACATGACTTAGGGGGTCCTCTAACGAACCCAAGCATTTAGAACCGTTTTTGACCCTTCTAAGACACTTTTTAAACTGAAAAAAGAAACATCGTTAAGTGAAGCAGGGGACCTAAAATCGCATTCGTTATGCGAAGCATGGTCCCAAACTTCGCTAAGCGAAAACCGCCCATAGGAAACATCGTTATACGGTGCATATTATTTTCTTAAAAACCACATCGTTATGCGAATTCATCGCTAAACGAGGCACTCGTTAAGCGAGGCACCACTGTAACATATAGACAGTGGCGGTTGTTTACTCCTGTGTAATGGAAGGAAGTCTTCAATTTTTGGAAAATGACATCTAAATCCAACTAGTTATGTATGCATACCACTAGCATTGTTAATATCAGAATTTCTTCTGTATATTTGTTTACTTATTTTGCTCTGCTTTTTAAGGGAAAATGAAGCTAGATTGTTCAAAAATGATAAAAGGTTTTGTTCATATTTTTACTTTGGTATATGGATGACGTGTCAGAATGCTTCTTTGTAACCGTCAGGCTTGTCTTTTTCATTCTGAAAATATGTATTTTAGAAAATAACTTGGAATAGATATTCAGCCCTTCAAGAGTACTGGTCTAGCTCTCAGGATCCACCTGATGGCTATGCCCTCTTCACCATTACATGATTGGTAATTCCTAACATTAACCTCTGCATATGCAGAAAGCTTACAATGCTTTTCCTAAGTTTGTGCTGATAAGAACATTAAAGTAAAATATTCTGGCATTTAAGTTCCACCCTTTTGCTTTCTCTCTGACCTACTGTTAGAATCTTTCTGCAAATTCTCTGAAAGTGAATTTGGCCTATAGCGTAAAATGGGTCTCCACCTTTGCTTGAAAATTAGGGGCAACCAATGGGGCCCATAATGTCATTTTTACAGTCCATAGAGCCCCCGTTACACCCCTGGTATGAATTTTTACAGAGAAGTTTTTTTTTCTTTGCTCCTGGATTCTCCCAAAAGCAGTATCTTTTGCATTTGTAATCAGAGACCAAGCCCACTCAATTCTCAGAAACACAGAAAGAAAAATAAATGCCTGGGCACTATGAGATTTGCTAGTTTGTTTTGTTTTGGTTACATGTTTCATCACTTCTGGGTTTGGTGTGACCTGTGGTTGGTATTGGGGGTTAAAATCAGGCCCTCAGTCACTGTAAGATTACTTGCAGAGCTTTAGAATCTGAAGTTGATAGCAGGTGTGCAGCTAGAGGATTTCTAAGAATATGTATCTTCCTTTAAAAGTGAATTCCATTGCTTTTATTTGTCTATTGCCGTGGTTCTCCCAACCTTGGGTTGCCCAGGTGATACTGGACTGCAATTCTTAGAAGCGATCACCACCAGCTGTGCTGGCCAGGGTTTCTGGAAGTTGCAATCCAAGAACGCCTGGGTTAACCAAGGTTTGGAACCACTGATCTGTTGCAAGAATACACTGAGACATTTGATACTTTTAGGTAGAGTAGTTTGGCATACAAAGCTGATAAATTTTTCTTTTTCATATTTAAAAAAGAAAACAGGTGAAAGTGGCTGTTTAGAAATTGATGTCCTGCAGGGGTTGACCATCTCCCCATTGCTTTTTAACATTTCAGGTTAAGCTCTTGGGAGAGATAATCATCATCAGAGGGGTTTTGTCATTACGTATGATTTAGTCAAATATTTAGTTATTTAGGCTTCTGAGTTCATTAGTTTATGCCTTTTTATTTGGGTGGGTGGTGGTTTGTTTGGGTTTGTTTTGTGTGTGTGTTCATTCATGTTTTCTGTGTACTACCCAGAGTAGTGGATTTTCACTAAGTGAGGTGATATTAAAATTTAGTCAGTGAATAAATAAATGTATGTTCTTAGAAATGTTAGATGTGGTTAGAGACATTTGACAGTCCCAGGAATTTTAGAAGGTGGGAATGTTATTTTATTCTGGAAATCACAGTGCGTTAAACTCTAAGAAGTACTTTGTGAATACAAGAAGAAGCTCTTGTGCTATGTATTCTGATCAGTGCAAAGAAACACTATTCTGTTTTTTTAAGGTGAGACGATCCCTTGCATTTTTGATATTTTAGACAAGCATGAGAATGCAGCTCCCAGCGTTGCTTGTTTTTTCCATCAGCTTTGTTTATACTCCAGTTGCTTAGCATAGTAAATTGCAACTAGGGTAGGCCAATTGAACCAATGGAACTTAAGCAAACTTGACTTGCCAAATTCCAGCTTTTTCACTGGACTAACCTAATTACACTAAGCAACAGGATTTCAGTCTTATTTAAAGTCTTTATGCCAAATACTGTATATAGAAATAGGTAGCACACTAATATTAAGGAGGCTGTTCTTGTACTCTTATAGTAGAGCTTCTGTGTTCTAACAGGGGGAGGGTATGCGAAACATAAGCGCGTTGGACTCAGACTGTTAGTCACAAAGTTAAGCCCTTTGAATCAAAAGCATTATATAAGTGTTGGCTTCCTATAATTCCATTGATTTAATGGGTATTTTCTAAGAGTTGGATTTTGACCATATAGTCAAAAAAAATGTAAGACAAAATATTGGAGAGTATTTCTTGTTGTTCCAATATTAAATATTCTTTTTTTAAAATAATCTGGAATAGAGAATGGATATTAATGTGAACATTAACAGTTGATTAAGTGTCTCTGTTTCCCATGGCATCCTTCTAAACACTTTAGCAGCTGAAAGATTGATGCTGTTCTAACAGAAACCAGAACCTTGAAACACTTTAGTACTTGTGGTGCTGCAACAGTTATATCTTCTACATTTGCTGTTGGAGGACTTTGCATTCTGATAAACAAAACAGCATTTTGTTTGGATTATTTGTTGCTGGGTAGATAAGCATTACATCTATTGTGCTACAAGTGTTTACTTTTCTTTATTATGACTTCATAAAATTGGAATGATTAAGCAAACAGTGTGCATGTAAACCTCCTTAACATGTGGAACAGGAGAATAGTAAAGTGATTAAGATTTGTAGTCAGTGTAGTGAGACAAGATATTTGACCTTCTGTGACCCAATTCAAGGCAGCATTCCACAGTGTTGCAGGAATATGTTCAAAGGTGCACTAATATTTCACTGCTTTCATTTAAGTAGAGTTGGTCCAGCAATTTCCAGCCTGTAAACATGGCATGTATTTCCTGTTGTAGATTCATGATATTAATCTTTTAAATTATCTTTAGAACAGTTATGAATTAAAACCATTTTTAAAATGTGGAAATGAGTTAATTGTCAATATTTTGACTGACATTTTGTTAGTAATTTTGACTGAGGAACATTGAGCAGTAATGGCTATAATCCTTCAGAGCATGGTGAGGTCCACTGAAATAGTTTTGTGCATTAAATAGGTTTGCGTGCATTAAAGATACCTATGCTGTGCTGAAATGAACGCTTTTTGCATATTGCATGCATATTAGCTTCAATTGCAAATGTAACAATATGGATGTTTTAACAATTTTCTTGTGTTCTGTTTCCTTTTGTTCAGACGGGAGATTTGGCCTCTGTACAATTAGCAGGAACGCCAAATAGATGGGAGGTCTTGTCTGCTACTCCTACAACTATCAAAGATGAAGCGGGCAATATAGTACAGATTCCAGGGGCTGCTACTGTGACTTCCAGTGGGCAATATGTCCTTCCCCTTCAAAGTCTGCAAAATCAGCAGATATTTTCTGTCGCGCCTGGATCAGATTCTTCGAATGGTACTGTGTCCGGTGTCCAGTATCAAGTAATACCCCAGATTCAGACAGCAGATGGCCAACAAGTTCAGCTTGGTTTTGCAGCCTCTTCTGACAGTGCTGGTGTAAATCAAGAAACTGGTCAAATTCAGATCATTCCCGGCTCCAATCAAACCATTATTGCCTCTGGAACATCTTCTAGTAGTATTCAGAATATTTTATCACAGACTGGCCAAGTCCAAGGGGTTACGATTGGTGGTTCATCTTTCCCTGGACAAGCACAGGTAGTTGCTAATGTTCCTCTTGGACTGCCAGGAAACATTGCTTTTGTTCCCATCAATAGCGTTGATTTAGATTCTCTGGGACTAAGTGGTTCTCAAACCATGACGGCAGGCATTAATGCGGATGGACATTTGATAAGTACTGCACAGGCAATGGATAGCTCGGATACTTCTGATAGGACTGCTGAACAGGTTTCTCCCGAAATGACAGAAACCACCACCGACACAGACTTGTTTGTGCCAACATCATCTTCATCACAACTGCCTGTCACTATAGACAGTACTAGCATATTAGAACAAAATGCAAACAGCTTGCCCACAGCAACTGGACAAGTACACAGTTCTGATCTTCAGGGAAATTACATCCAAACATCAGTCTCAGATGAGACACAGGCTCAAAATATTCAGGTCTCCACAGCACAGCCTATTGTACAGCATATACAACTTCAGGAGTCTCATCAAACAACCAGTCAAGCCCAAATCGTACAAGGTATTGCACAACAGACAATCCATGGGGTGCAAGCCAGCCAAGGTATATCTCAACAGGCGTTACAGAACCTTCAGCTTCAATTAAATCCTGGAACTTTTTTAATCCAGGCGCAAACAGTGACCCCATCTGGGCAGATCACGTGGCAGACATTTCAAGTACAAGGTGTTCAGAACTTGCAGAACTTGCAGCTGCAGAATGCCCCTGGCCAACAGATAACATTAACCCCTGTGCAGACGCTCACTCTTGGTCAAGTTGCAGCGAGTGGGTCCTTGACGTCAACGCCTGTCAGTCTAAGTACTGCTCAGTTGCCAAATCTGCAGACAGTTACAATAAATTCCATAGACTCTGGTGGCATTCAGCTGCACCCAGGAGAAAATGCGGACAGTCCTGCAGGTATTTATATATTATATTTCTCTGTGCTAAAACTGTCCTTTCCAGTGTTTTGGATATTGGTAAAACCTAACTATCTTTTCTTATAGAAGACTGTGCTGCTGTTTACATATAGTTCTCTTTTTTTCACCATTTGAAGTTCTGTTGCTTTTGTTTAGCTCTTTAGATAAAAATGGATAGCATTCTACTAGGCCAGGGGTCTCCAAACTATGGTCCGCAGGCCACATCCAGCCCGCATTGCCTTTTTATCCGGTCTGATATTTTTAGCCTCACATTTCTATGATTTAGGCAGGCATTTTTATTTTTATTTTAAAAAATAGCCTTTTAAATGCTTTATAGGACTTTGGCCCTCTTTCCTTGGGCCTCCAAGGGCAGGAGGGGTCTGGGGGCAAGGGACTGATTGCATTGGCAACTGTCCATGTATGGTTGTTGTGGGTTGTTTGGGCTCTTTGGCCGTGTTCTTCCTAACGTTTCACCAGTCTCTGTGGCCGGCATCTTCAGAGGACAGCACTCTGTCCATGTATGACCATCCATGATGATTGGGAGGTGCTGGTGGGACTGCAATGGGGGGAGCAGAAAGCAGCTGCCCCCTCGCCGAGCAATTGTGACGTTAGGGAGCTCCCCTCTGCAAACTGCCTGTGCATGTGGGTTTCCCCACCGGCCCTTTTTGGGCCTCACGGAGACTGGCAGGGACGGTTGCACCAAAGGGAAAGGGAAGAACCAGGGAGCGGGAAGGGAAGCAAGGCAGGCTATGGTGCGCTGGGAGCTGCTGAAAACATCGCAGTAAGGAATAGGCAGAGGATACAGGAGGAACGGCAACATGGAAATCAAATATCCTTATTTAACAGGATGATGGGGGTGAGGGCAAGGTAAGAGGGGAAATCCCCTCACCATCACTGCTCCCCCCACACTCAGAAGAAGTGAAGTGAAGGCTTGGTAGAGGGAACGGTGGGAGACCTTTCTCAGGGATAATAATAAAAAAATTGAAATTATTAGTCACTGTACATGGTTTTTCTCCTCCCCACTTTGTTCTCACAGTAACCCTGCGAGGTAGGTCAGGAGAAAGGTCAGTCAGCTAATTTTAAACCCAGGTTTAATTTGCTCCTCCGCCTTGAAACCTTAGTTCGGCAGTATTTTGAAATTAAACAAGCAGTTCCATCATTCCCATTAATATTGTAGTATACAAGTACAAGTTTGTTGCTACAAATAAAACTTATTCATTCATTATAAAACTGCATTTTCCCCCCTTCAGTCCTCGAAAATGTGTACAATACATGATGGAGCCGTCATGCTGAAAAGTTTGGACACCCCTGTCCTAGGCTAAAGGAGCAGATGCATCAGTTATATAGGATTTTTCCTGTCTCTTGCTTACATTATTGATCTTTGAATTTACCTTCCTTTTACTTTACAACAGCAATTTATAGGTACGGTAAGTTGAGAATCCAGATGTGGGTTTTAAAAAAAGTTTTTAAAGATACAGAAACACCTTTAAAAGGATGTTGTAGAACTTCCAAAAGAAGAAGAAGAAGAAGCAACTGGAATAATTGGGGCTGGAACAGTTCCCTTATGAGGAAAGGTTTTAACAGTTGATGCTATACGGTTTTGAAAAGGGTATGGAGGAACGTGATAAAAGTGTGTAAAATTATGCATGATGTGAAGAAAGTGGATAGAAAGAAGCTATTCTTCATCGCTCTTAATAATGGGAGCCTGGAGTCATCAAATGAAGCTGAATGGTGGGAGGTTCAGGTCAGACAAAAGGAAGTAGTATTTCACACAGTGCATAGTTAAGCTATAGAATTCATTCAGCTTTAAAAGGGAATTAGACAAATTCTTGACTGATAAGTTTATAGTGGCTGCTAGCCATTATAGCTTTTATGTGCCTGTAGGATCAGAGGCAGCATACCTCTAAGTACCAGTTAGTGGGAAGAAAAGTGTGAGAAAGTGGATACGTGTGAGCTTCCTATAGGCATTTGCTTGACACTATGGGAAATAAAGTGCTGAGCTAAATACTCTGTTTTCTAATCCAGCAGGGTTATTGAACTACTTTTCATTACTTATTTAATAAGTGTATCCCCTTGTCTCCCACAAAAGGGATTATTCAAGACACAACAATATAAAACCATTAAATCTAAAAACAATAGTTGTTGATTAAAAAAACACTTGCAAAAGTGGCAGCAGAATCTGCCTCTGATCTTATGCTTGCAGAATGTCTCCCATGAATGTACGTTTGACTC
This sequence comes from Pogona vitticeps, assembly GCF_051106095.1. NCBI lineage: Eukaryota > Metazoa > Chordata > Lepidosauria > Squamata > Agamidae > Pogona > Pogona vitticeps. The sequence goes on from NC_135783.1 coordinate 201,458,793, forward strand.
CCTCAGGTCCTGTGCCAGAGGGGTCTCTTCCCGGTTGTCAGTCTGTCCCTTTGGTATTTGCCCCATTACCGTGTCACCTTCCCCCTGATACCGTCATTTCGTAGTTTCACACCTATTCTACCGTCCCTTATTCTAAAATACGTATTGAAATGTCTCTTCCAAGTTTTAGTTGATGGCAATAAGAGCTTTAAGCTAAACTGCTGGTATTTTGGATCCCAGTGGTAGAATGCCCCACCCATCTCTGAGACTGAATTTAGCCCCTCAGCTGAAAGAGGCTCCCCACCCTTGCTCTAATTAATAGTTTGGTGTTAAATATATCTTCTGTTCCAGGGCAGATAAATTGCTGTTTTTCCGGGAAGCTGTATGTAAAAGCTTTACTCCAAAAATCCAGGTATACTTACAACCCATATAGAGGCTTATGGTTGGCTTATGGTTGTTCCTATTGACATGGTAGCTTTTTCAAAAAATTAAAGCTGCAAATTCTTCTAATTTTCATGCTTGAAATTGAGCATGAGATCTGACAGATGTTGAAAAATGGAATTTTTTACTCTTGTTGCTGGGTTTTATAGAATGCCCATGGCACATCATATATCAGAACCTATATGAGAATGTTGCAATATAACTCTGAACTATAATTATTTAATCTGTTTGATACAGTACTTCAGCAAGTGGGATGCAGACTGTGGTGTACATTCCCAAAGAATGTAAAATACTGCCAAAAGGCTTTTTAAATTGATCAAAACACACACGTATGAAGTTTACATCAGCCTCCGGTTGTTTTACATTATCAATCAACCACTGTCAACACAACCAGTGACAGGGATGATCAGTGTTGTTAACAATATCTTTAGGACATTGAGTTGTGAAAGCTGGTTTGCCTTTATCTAAAGGAGATGCGCAGTTCTTGGCCAGACTAATTCTAGAAAAGTTTTTTTTTAAAGTATTCGGTCCTCTTTGGATTAATGAATGGGTAAAAATTCAAATTCTTATTTGAAATAAGTTGTCATGGGTGTAAGAAATGACCCAATTATTTTTGAATCCCTTCTCTGATTTGCCTTTTAGTCTAATGCTTCTAAAACTGGGATTCTGAATTACTGATGAATATAGTGGTTACTTATTTTGCCTAATTGTGACAGGCTTTTCCTGTTAGAAGTCCAGTTTCCCAATATATTTTTTGAGCTGTGGCATAATTGATTTGGTGTGTCTTTTGACTGTGGGAGAAATCCACTTGGTGTAACATTCATGCGGATGATGCCAATTAGAAATCTAATTTAACTTAAAACTTCCTGTCACCACCTCCCACCCTGTTTCAGGTTCTGAGGCTCCCTTGGGATCCCTTTTGCCCTGGAAACCTTGGGATGGAGGAAGCTGGAGAGCTCAGTGGTTTAGGTATCTGGCTGTGGAGCCAGGGGTTGGGAGTTTGATTCCCCTATTGTGCCTCTTTGACAGGGGTTGGACTCAATGATCCATTGGCTCCTTTCCAGCACTGGAATCCTAAGTTGATGCTGCTGCTGCCTTTTATATCAGAAACATGCCGCCAGCAATTGCACTACTACAGTACATTGGGACTGCTGGCAGCAGGACTGCCAGCAGTTATTTTCCTATATGAAAGGTTCTTTCCATTCTGAGGCTTCCAAATGCTTCTTCAGGGCAAAAGGAATCCCTAGGGAGCCTTGGAACTTGAAGGAGGAAGAATAGGAAGTTTAAATTAAATTAAAGATTTCCTTTGCCATCTGATGACATCATCTTCATTGTGCAATGTAAAGTTGCTCAGCAGCATTTCCGCCAACATATCTTTTGAGGAGTAATGGATGCTGGCCTCCTGTCTCTTTCATTCATAGATCCAGCTTGGGAATGAATTGTAATTTAGCCCAAACATAACTATGTGCCAACGCGCATGCATGCGAGGGGGCAGAGATCCGTATCCGTGGCCCAGTTCCAGCAAGCCCATGGGCCCTTGCCTCCAAATGGCATACATACCTTAAGCAATCTTATTTGGTCAGGCTCTTTTAAAGACATGGGGGGGAATCCATAGTACTGTGTTTTCCTGAAAATAAAACAGGGTCTTATATTAACTTTTGCTCCAAAAAACGCATTAGGTCTTATTTTTAGGGGATGGTTTCAGCGTTCCATGTCTAAATCACACTGGCCATGTGACCATGGAAAGATTGTCTTCGGACAAACGCTGGCTCTATGGCTTGAAGAGCGGGATGAGCCCTGCCCCCTAGAGTTGGACACGACTGGACAAAAATTGTCAAGGGGAACCTTTTCCCCCCCATGCACAACTACCTACATTTGTTCAAATACAGTCATGTCATCATCTTCTGGTTGCTGCACAATGGTGGAGGGTGGGGTTTCACTTAACTGGAGCTTATTTTGGGGGTAGGGCTTATATTACGACCATTCTGAAAAATCATACTAGGGCTTATTTTCAGGTTAGCTCTTATTTTCAGGGAAACATAGTATGATCTTCCTATCCTGCTCATCTGTAGTCTCTGGGTAGAATATCTAATACAGGATGACCCCAACACTCTATCCTTGCCCCTCCTATTTCCTCTTGCTTCTGGGAAGATTTTGTATTTTTAAAAAATGTTTTCTTCAGTGATGCACCCTATCAGTGCTGCCCCAACTGGTTTAAAAAGTTTTTTCTTTCCTTGACATGAAAAGAATCTCCATTCTCCTGCTACTTCCAGAAGGAAGATTTCATTTTTTAAAATGTTCTCTAAGTGATGCTGTACATGAGCACTACTCTAATTGGATTAAAAAATTTAGTCCAGTTAGGAGAAACAAAGGTAGGGAGTTTTTAATTTCCTAGTTTATTTGCCCAGTTTCCCCCAAATCATTAAGTGGTTAAGATGTTCATTTAATCTATTAATGATACGAGCATATTGAAGCCAGCTGGGAAATTGCTTTGGTATGATCCTAGGGTTCACATGTAGTTGGAATGAACCAAAATCTTACCTCTACCAGGCACCTGACATGGACACACAAAGGTACAGCTAGGAATGCTCTGGGGATGGCCTGGTTGACTCCAGCAATTGCACTGATTGATTTCTGGACAAAGGAGCAAACCGGCCTGTTGCCACAGCAGACCAAATGGGGACAAATACCCATCTCATCACACCTCTGTTCTAATGGATTTGAGAGCTTTTCAAGACACGATTCATATGTTCAGTTACAGATTTTCAAATAACACAGTATTCTAAGAATACACACAAGTATAAGTCGTAACTATTTCCCTGATTATTCTGTGCCCACTTATGTGTTACATATGATTTATGAAAAACTGTGGTCTCTGTTCATGGAAAAACTTCCCCCTCCTCACTGCAGTCATTGTTCTTCTCAACGCTCTTCTGGGATATTGAGGACCCTCTAGAGCTGAAAGTGTCACATGAGCAAACGTCCAAGCAGCATTTGCTGTAGCTCTCTGATCTGCATACTGTTGGTAAACATGTTTTGGAATTATAATCGAAGACCATCTGTGTAATAGAGGAAGGCAGTATGTGGCACTTCAGCTGAGATGTTGTTAAATTATGATTCCTGCCCTGGACAGCATAGACAGTGGTGAGGAACATATTGACTACCCATTTGGAATAGCAGCAAATGTTGATTATAATTTTTTACACTCTGCATTTTTACAAAGACTCTTAAGAGGAAACAAGAAATAAAAATAGGTCGTAAAGACTTGGAGGAAGATGAGACAGCACTAAAGTGAAAGCAGAGCATGCATAGGGCCCTAGAAGTGAAGATGCTTTAAACTGTTGCACTTGGTTGATATGCAAGAGATGAATGTGGGCCAGGGAGCCAAGGAGATGTTGTTCAAGTATATTATAAGAAGCTCAAAGAGAATATCTCTTGGCAGGTGTAATATCAGTTACTGGACAAAACAGCACTTGATGAAATATTCCTTCCTATAAAAGAGGTAGACTTTGATCTTAGAGAGGCCAACAATTTCAAATGAGTCATAAAGCAAAGTAGAAGAATCGGAATCTCTGCATACTTCCAAGAGGAAGATGCAAAGGGACTCCTGTGTATGTAATTAAATCTGGAAAGGCATGACATTTCCTTTGTCTCCATCTGACCTCTGAAAGGGCACAGGTTTTATTTGTGGGTATAGAATACTCTTCTTTTTAAAAAGACATCAGCATGTAAAATAAATGAGAAAGTCCATGCATCTGCTTGATGTGCTTCACATATGCAAAATAGTTGTCAGTTTTCCTGACACCTATAGGTCTTCACAACACACTGCATGCTGCTCTAGTCCTGTTGTAAGCCTCAGTACGTGCAGAACATGGGATTCTGGTGAAAGAACACAGTAGGGTTCTAAGACTGGCTCCTCTTTCCCCTTATTTTGCCTTGACCCAAGGCATAAACTACATAACACAAGAGAACAACTCAGTGCAACAGAATAGATAGTACAGTATGTATCAATGGTATGCATGTAACTTGAGAAAAGGGGCTATGCAGGAGGCACACCCTCTCCTGCCCCCGAGTCCCTGTGGCTTCTCAAAGTTCAGTGAGTCCTGCTGCTTGCCACTTGAAACAGCACAGACAGCTGCAGTCACAAGATAAGAGACAGAAGCCCTGGATAGCGCAGAAAATTTACTTTAGAGTTCTCGGGCCTAAGCTGGTTTTGCACACACCGATTCTATGTGAACCAGAGTTCAGTTGATCATATTTGACAACTGAGAGGACAGAATGATGTTTTGTCCTCCAAATGGCCCTTTTGCACTAACTTGCATCGCAGAAGCCAGAAGCACATCTGTAGCCAACAGCTGTAGTACACTTCTCATATCAATCTCTTCTGTTGATGATGAATATATTATAGAAGAATACAGGAGGATGCCACATCACCTATGAGTGTTCACCAATGGTATCTCAAATCTTGTGATTTTGTACATTTTTTGTAGTCCGTGGGAATGTTTCTGTGCCTGTGCAAAAAAACGTTGTTGGAATATTCTAGAGATTAGAGGAAGAAACTGTTAGGACAACTCACGCCACAATGTGCATGCCCCAGCGTCCAGCCATTTCCCCCCAGTTCTTTTCAGTCACCACTGAGTGAATTTCATTCAGAAAGTTGCTAGAACTATAATCACCCTCATCTTTATTTCTTTATTCATTTGTCACTAATTATTGGTTGCCTTCCCTATTTTTCTCTCTCTTCCCTGAGGATCTGCTTTTTCTCTATCCTGGTCAGCCTTCTCGTGTTCTGATTTTTGCATTTCTGGACTTTTGATACTGTTTTACAGTAAATCCCTGGAAACTACTGCTAAGACCAGGCCCATTTTATGTCCCCTGAAGGTCCTTTAAAAATGTGTAGTATGTGTGAATAAAATTCCAGTAACAGATGGTTATTCTAAATGCCTCTACTGCCTGGGTGAAGGACATCCTTATCCATTATCAGAAGGTTTTTGATTATATTCAAATCTAATAAACAGAATGGTGAATTCACTGCGGTTGGTTTCAAACAGCACCCCTTCTCAAGTCTGGCCCATTATATGAGCAAATTTGGAAGGACATCAGTACCCCAGCTCGCATCTCAATGCTTCCATCTCTCTTGGACCTTGCGAAGCAGTCCTGGAAGAAGCCTGTTTCCATAACACCATCCTCTCAGTAGGTTGTGAACTTATATAGAATTCTTGATACGGAAGTCTCTTCTCTTCAGTCACCTCTAGCTTTCTGATTGTAGAGGCATCTCATACTTGATCCATGGGTTGTTGCAGTGCCACTCCCACAAAGAAGGATGGTTGTAAGATGGATGCCCTTGGCAAAAGAATGTACAGATCTGCAGTATATGCAGAGCTAACTAGCAAGGGACAATGAGTGCCTATCAGATTCCTTTGGAATAAGATGCAATCCTTCATTGATACTCTTCAGAAGAAAAAAGGATCACATCTTAAATTTTCCAAGTAGAGGCCATGTCCCTTGCTAAACAATCAATGATTTCTGCACAGTATACAGTAGACTCCATGTAAAAATACTTTTCTGTGGTAGCTCTCGGGAGATTTGCATGGCTTAGAAAAGCAGCCTGTAGGAGGACACCAAATCCTGCGTAGAGGACCTTCTCTTTGAAAGAATAAAAAAAAAAAACCCAATGACATTATGGAGAATCTCCACAAAAAATGTAACACTGCTAAGAGGATTTTTCCCCCACACCATACCACCAAAAGCAATATCAACAAAGATGGAAAAATATTAACATTTCTCCAGACCTACATCTGTCTGCCCTAGATCCCTACCACCACCATCCACACAATACTACAGACAGCAGTCTCAAAGCCCCAGGTAAAGACAGCCTCTCAGCTCCAAGCGCCATGATAGAAAAGCTAAACAGAAAATTTTGACAATTTCGTGACGAAGATCTTGCCATCAATCCCTGCCACACATCACAAGAATACACCCTTTGTGTTACTTCTTTCCATCTGGTACATTGTAACAAATGACAAGTAGTTATTATCCATTGTTGAACAAGGTAAAGCCGTGGAGTTTATAACGTTCCCTCTGACTGGTCATTTCCGACCCACTGAACCATCTTAGATTTTTCAAGAAAAAAAATAAAATCTCTTCTAGAAAAAGGTGCCGTACAAGCTGTTCCTTTGGATCTCCTTTCCGGTGGCTTCTATTCTCACTATTGTACCATTCCAAAGAAAGATAGAGGTCTGAGACTTGTTCCAGACCTAAGAGATATATACGCTTGTATCCACACCAAAAAATTCAGGATGGTGACATTGGAGGCAATCATACCCTTCCTCAAGAAAGGAGACTGGTTTGTTGTGATCAATTTGAAGGACACCTGTTTTCATATCACTATTCACCCAAGTTATTGCTGTTTTCTGCACTTTGCTCTTGGCAACAGTATTTACAAATTCAAGGGGCTTCCTCTTGGCCTGTCCACTGCACCCAGAATCTTTCCAGAATGCAAGGCACAGCTTATCTCTGAATCTGGGGTACAGTGGTACCTTGCAAGACGATGACCCAGCTAAACAACAAATCCGCATAACGATGACTTTTTGCGATCGCTATAGCGATTCGCAAAACAGTCATTCCAATGGGCGATTTTCACTTAACGATAATTTGGTCCATGCTTCGCAAACCGTTTGTTCTCAAGACGACGAATTTTTCCTCTGATCATCGGCTTCGCAAAGTGGCTGCCCTGTGTTTTCCGGACCCATGCTTCTCAGGGCATCCATTTTTACAGCTGATCAGCACTCGCAAAATGGCTTCCCTATGGGCAATCTTTACTGGACGACGAGGTATTTTCCACATTGGAACACGTTAAACTGGGTTTCAATGCATTCCAATGGGGAAAGGGTTTTCGCATGACGACAATTTCACTAAACAGCGATTTCAATGGCATGGATTATCGTCATGCAGGACACCACTGTATTTTTGTATTTCCTTATAGAGACAATTGGCTGATAGTGGCCAATTCCAGAGCCAAGGCACAGTGGGATGTCCAATTTAGCCTCTGTATCCTGGTGGATCTTGGTGTAAAAGAAAATGCAAAACAGTCATGTTTGCACCTTTCTCTCAGAATACATTGCATAGGTGCACTTCTAGACTCCATGACTACCAGAGCCTGTTTACTTCAGGAAAGCATGGACAGGCTGATATCTTTAATAAACCGGTTCAAACCACATGCTCTGTTTAGAGTCGTCACTGTGCAAAAACCCCTGGGTCTTATGGCCTCTATGACATAAGCGACACCACTCGCCTGATTGAAAATTAGATTCCTTCAATCTCGATTCCTAGCTTCATTTAGTGTGCTAACAGAGAGCAATTCCATTCCTGAATTGACTCATTAACTTTTGTGATGGACCAAAAAGACCAATCTAAGCATGGTCAGACCATTTAAGTAGTTAAGACTCAGGCTTCAGGTCACGTCTGATGCCAATCTGACAAGTTGGGGAGTACAGTGGAAAAATCATTTGAGTACATGCCGGATGATCCAAAGAGGAGAAACAGTTACACATAAATCAGCTACAGTTCCTGAAAGTATTCAAGGCCTTACTGCATTCAAGAAATTGATAACTGGCAAGGTGGTACAGGTGGCTACAGACAACACAACCATGTACAGATCAGCAAGCAGGGCAAAATACATTCTGTGCCCCTCCTCATTCTAACAGTCAGTCTTTGGGAATGGTGCCTATCATGCCATGTATTTCCAATAGCCATCCATGTATCAAGAGAGTGCAGCTAATTTGCAGACAACCTAAGCTGGAAAATATTGCAGGATCATGAGTGGGAGCTGGCCACAAGTGTCTTCAGTGATATATGTGTCAAGTGAGGTCATCCCAGCATGGACACTTTGCAAACCAAACTGCTGGATAGCTTAGTGGTTTGGGTCTCTGACTACAAAACCAGGGGTTGGGAGTTCAATTCCCCGTGACAGGAGCTGGACTCAATAATCCATGGAGTCCCTACAAGTGCTGCAGTTCCAAGCTGATAATGAAAATGATGATGAAAACCAAAAAGTGTTGCAGTTTCTGCTCCAGAATGGGTAGAAGAAATAACTCATTAGGGATGCCTTTCTAATTTGCTGGTCCAGGGGTCTCCTTTATGTTCCCCACCAATTCCTCTTCTACGCAGAGTAATCATAAAGCTTCATCATGACAAATCCATTGCTATTTTAATAGCCCCTTGGAGACCCCACCAACCCTGGTTCTCGACACTGTAATGGATGCTGGTAGATGTTCTTCACCTCCCACTGAATCCCAATCTTATTTATTTATTTATTTATTTATACATACATACATACATACATACATACATACATACATACATACATACCCCACCTATCTGGTCATTTTGACCATTCTTACTCAAAATCAAGGCGTGATTCAACACCCAAACTTACCAGTGCTGGGCTCACAGTGTGGAGAATCCTCCAAAGTTGAGGAGGTTTTTTGATGAGCCTCAAAAGCCTTCCACAAGATGCACCTATACAAATGGCACAGATTCTCATCCTTTGCCCAATTTATCAGTGAACCTGATCTGCCTCCCTTGTTACATACTGTACTCTGTTTATACGCTGTTACTCTGTCTCAAGGCAAAGTCAATATGTTAACGCCTTTAAAAGCAGCACAATTGGCTTCCTAGTTGTCTGACTCACGTCTACTTGAATCATTGAAGGGTTCCTCTACCAGGGCTGTTGAATCTTCCACAGTCCTTTTTAGAGGGCATACATCTAACACAGCAGTGGGCAAAATGCGGCCCTCCAGATGTTGCTGAACTGCAACTCCCATAATTCCTAGCCCACACAGCCAATAGTGTGAGGAGAGTTGAGTCTAGCCCACACAGTGAGGAATGTTGGGATTTGCAGTTCAAGAACATCTGGATGGCCGCACTTTGCCCAGGTCTGATCTAACAGATATCTATCTGTAAAGCAGCGGCATGGTCAACCCTCAACATCCATTAAACATTACAAAGTGGACATTAGGGCAAAACCAGATGTAGCATTTGGGAGAGTGATCATTCTGCGGCTATGTGACATCCCACCAGCCGATAAGTGACCATGGAAGTCCACCCCATACGTGTGACTCACAGAGACCATAAGCAAGAGGTACAAGTTATTTTTAATCTGTGACTGTGTTTCTTTTAGTGGTCATCTGTGAATTCACACATTCCACCATCCACCCCTCAGTCTGTCACACTGCTGACCTTTACTTGTTGCAGGAGCTGACATAGAACTATGAGGAAATGGCTGGGTGTTGGGGCATGCACATTAGGTGAGGGGCCATCCTAACAGTTTTTTTCCTCTAAGCTCTAGAATATTCTGATGAGGTTTCGTGCAGGTGCAGAAATACTCACATGTGTGAATTCACAGGTGACCATTTGAAAAGCCACAGTTATAGGTAAGTAACTTGTTTTTCTTTGGAATACTGCTTGAAGATTGTCTGAATTGTCTGAATGGTTATTTCCGTTTTAAGTCAATTTTTATTTGGGATAAATGAAAATAATTCACTTAATCTGACTCTAGACTTTACAAAATTAGCTGCTGCTCTACTGCTACCACCGACAGCCACCACCTTGTTATTAAAATCTGCTTTTAAAATAACATTTCATCAAACAGCCATTATTATAGGTTTTGAAGATTAAGGGGAAGGAAGGGAAGATCCTCAGTGGAACAGTTTTTATGGTGGGTCAAAGAGAATGCTGGAGGTAGAACAGCTTTTCTGGAACCCTATGTCTAGAAATGCACTGGGCTTCTTGTGGGGCCAGAGCATCATGCCGCGAGTGCTGAGGGGCTGTGAATGGAGGGGGAAATCAACAACTGTTCTGGATTTTTATGGCAGCACCTTGAGTGGACACATGGATTTTATTATAGAAAAGTTGACCACCTCTTACGGTTTTCTGATGAAGGAATATTTGAAGCAGAGAGGGAGTTGGGCAGAGAAGGGCCTCTTGTAGCCACATTGAATGCTGCAATATGATGAATACTGAGTTGGAAGTGACCCCACTGAACATAGCAAAGCTTGCTTCTGAATTAATGTGCACAGAATTATATTGTAAGACAATCATCTGAGTGACTGAATTATTGAATTATTTACTTTGGACTGTAAGCATCAGCCAGTGTTGATGTTTAAAATCAATGGAACTTAATGGTGTAGCATTACAAGGCTCTTTGTGTGTACTATATCCTTTGCTTTATAGTTCAGGAGTGTTCTCATTTCCATCCTTAGAAGCTTAGAATATGATTTGGCAAGAAGTCGTTTGGTGCCATTGTGCAGATTTCTATAATGTCAAATTACAGAAATATGCTTAGGTACCCGTTATTATTGTATTATGAAATCATGCTACATGTAAACATACATTTTTGGACTTGCTAATTGAGGGGGGGCATTGATTAAGCATAGAAATGCCTTAGTTGGACAATCACTGCAAAGTATTGGGCATTGATGTTGTTTTTATTTTGGATAAATGTTTTTTTAAAAATTCAAAACAGCATTTAGGAAAAGAAGCCGCCCAACAAGACTAGCATTACTTTCATCCTCCAGTAAGAGAATCATGCAGATTTTGTGGCGAGCATGCTAGTGTTATCTAGGCAGGTATTTGTTGCATCTGTCTTGTAGTTTTACCTCCTGACCAATATTCCTGGTATATTTAGTTGGATATGCTTCCCACTATTTATCATATTTTCATCTTGGAATGTGCTTGAGAGTCTGCTTGGTAGCTACAGGCTTTAAAAATATGTTACACTCTAGGGAAAGTCCAGCACTGTCATGGTAAGCAAGGGGCCACTGTCGGCAGTGGCCCTTCGCCTTTGGAACAATTTGCCAGTGGAGATCTGCCTGGCTCCCTCTCTGGGTGTTTTCAGGAACAAACTCAAGACCTGGCTATTTGGACAGGCTTTGTCTCCTGCCATATCTTAATTTCTTACACTTTTGCCATCTTGGATTTATAAATGCTGTAAGCTGCCCAGACACCTTCGGGTAGTGTGGGCGGCATAGAAGTTAAATAAATAAATAAATAAATAAATAAATAAATAAATAAATAAATAAATAAATAAATAAATAAATAAATAAATAAATAACATATGCTTATTGGTTTTATTGGTTTTCAAATTTGTAAACCGCCCAGAGTAGACTTTTGGTCTAGATGGGTGGGATAGAAATCTAATTAATTCATAGATAGATAGATAGATAGATAGATAGATAGATAGATAGATAGATAGATAGATAGATAGATAGATAGATAGATAGATAGATAGATAGCATGGGAAATTGGCATCTAAGGATTTGTTTCATCTTCTTTAGAAATCATTACATCTTTCCAGAGTCCACCTTTGCTACATTGTCCAGGGAATACAGTCTCCTTTCTGCTGTAAATTTAGAGTCATGGAAATAATGGAGCTCCATTAAACAAAGTGTTGTGCAGGGCATTAACATGGTTCTGAAGTTGCAGTGGCAAAGAAGAATTAAAGAGATGCCAGTTCACAAGCATAAAAAGGCACTAGAGCAGGAATGGGCAGCTTATAATTAATAATAATGCACTGTCAAGTACATTCTCACATATGGCAGCCCTCCCAGGGTTTTCTAGGAGTAAAGTACTCAGAGTGGTTTCCTGGTCCTGCATTCCAGTGGCAGTCTGGGACCGGGCAGCTTGCCCCAGGCCATAAAGGTGGCTGCTCTCCCAAGAAGTACAGCGGGGATTTGAACTTCTTGTCCCTGGCTTTGTAGTCAAGGAGCTCCTAACTCACAGAGTTATACTAGGTCTCTGGTGACTTGATCGCTGTTCAAGTATTTTTGGACTACTGATTCCTTCAGCCTCCTCCCCCCCCCCCGGCATGAACAGTTGGTTAATATTGGTGGGAGTTGCAGTCCAACACCACCTGGAGCAGTGGTTCTCAAATTGGGATCCCCAGATGTTCATGGATTCCAATTCCCTGCAGCCTTCACCACTTACTGTGCTGGCCAGGATTTCTGGGAGTGGCAGTCCAAGAACATCTGGGGACCAAAGTGCGATACCACTGATCTAGAGAACTGCATTCACCAGGTCTGCAATAGAAGAAGCATGGACTCTTTGGGCTTACTTGGTTCCAAGGATGAGGCTTGCTGTATCTTTCACCAGTAAGAACATCAGAAGAGCCCTGCTGGATCAGGCCAAGGACCCATCTAGTCCAGCTTCCTGTATCTCACAGTGGCCCCACCAGATGCCTCTGGGAGCACACGAGACAACTAGATACCTATCTCATGATACCCCTCCCCTGCATCTGGTATTTGGAGGTAACTTCCTTTTAAGCCTGGAGATTATACATCCACATCATGGCTTCTAACCTGCGATGGACTTTTCCTCCAGAAATCTGTCCAATCCCCTTTTCAAGGCATCAAAGGCAAGGAGTTCCACAGACTAACAACACACTGGGTCAAAAAATATTTTCTTTTGTCTGTTCTCACTCTCCCAACACTCAATTGGAGTGGATGTCCCCTGGTTCTGGTATTGCGTGAGAGGGAAAAGAGCTTCCCTCTATCCCTTTATCCATGTACTGAATAATTTTATACATCTTAATCAGCCCCCCGGCGCCTTTTCTCTAGACTAAAGAGCCCCAAACGCTGCAGCCTTTCCTCATAACAGAGGTGCCCCAGCCCAGTCATCATTTTAGTCCCTCTCTTCTGCACCTTTTCCAATTCCACTATGTCTTTTTTGAGGTGTGGCGACCAGAACTGTATGCAGTACACCAGATTTGGCCTTACCAGACTTTTGTACAATGGCATTAGAATGTTGTCTGTTTTATTTTCAGTTCCCTTTTTAATGATACCTAGCATGGAATTGGACTCCTTTACTGCAACTGCACACTGGGTTGACACTTTCATCAAGTTGTCCAACAGCACACCAAGATCTCTTTCCTGATCCGTCATGGACAGCTCAGAACCCATCTGCTGATAACTCAATTTTTTTTTTTTGCCCCAGTGTGCATTACTTTACATTTTCTTATATTGAAATACATTTGCCATTTTGCTGCCCATTCTCCCAGTTTGAAGAGATCCTTCTGGAGCTCTTCACAATCCCTTCTGGTCTTCACTAGAAAAGTTTCATGTCATCTGCATACTTGGCCACCTGCTTATCCCTGTCTCCCCAAGTCATTTATGAAGAGGTTGAAAAGCACTGGTCCCAGGACAGATCCCTGGGGCACACCGCTATTCACCTCTCTCCATTGTGAAAATTGCCCATTGACACCTACTCTCTGTTTCCTGGTTCTCAACCAATTCTCAGTCCATAAGAGAACCTATCCTCTTATCCCCTGACTGGAATTTTCTCAGGTGAGGGATCACGTCAAATGCCTTCTGAAAATCCAGATAGACAAGATCCACTGGTCCGCCCGCATCCACATGCCTGTTGACCTTTCCAAAGAATTCTAAAAGGTTTGTGAGGCAAGACTTACCCTTACAGAAGCCATGCTGATTTTCCCTCAGCAAGGCTTGTTCTTCTTTGTGTTTTAAGATTTTATCTTGGATGAAGCTTTCCACCATCTTCCCTGGAACAGATGTTAGGCTAACCAGCCTGTAGTTTCCTGGGTTCCCCCTCCTTCCTTTTTTAAAGTACAGTTGTCACAAACATGTAGGCAGCTTTGCTTTTGCTATAACCAAAGAAGTGATGGTGGTTTGTATGCAACCAACCTGCTCTTCGTGGAATAAGGAAATTCTTACTCCTAGTCAATTCACAATTATCAGTTCATTGGTTGTTCCCATTTAAAAATACCTGTGATTTGTGATTCAATTTGCATATGTAAGTTTATTAGAAGTTTTTGCATCATTACATTGTGTCAAACTATGGCTTAGATAGTGATAGATTCATTTCAGGTGTGTTTACATCCCATAGCATTTGAAAACACTCTGCCACTGTATAGGGGGTGATACTAACTATTTTTAAAAATGTGTTGGGGTTTCTCCCAGTTTTCAGAGAAAGGTATTTGTATACTTAAATTTAAAATATATTAATATTCATACCAGAAGGTTGACTGCTTGTATATCACATTCACTTGTTTCTTTTCATTCTGTGATGCTGCATGCAATTTTTTTGTTTCAGCCAGGCACAGCTGAACTTATTTGTAACTGTTTTAATTGTCCTTTTAAAAACCTACTTGTTGATTTGAAACTTGAAGCTATGTAGGCCTGTTAATGACAGAACAGGAGTAGTAAGGATCTCACAGAACACAAGTAGACCAGAACATGTATGAATCTTTTCAGCTGATGCACAACATTTTATTTAACATGTTAAAGGGTTAAGATATGCCTTGCTTTGCTGAGTGTAATAGTCTGGCTAATCGTATTTTTTGTCTTTAGATATTAGGATTAAAGAAGAAGAGCCCGATCCCGAAGAATGGCAGCTTAGTGGTGATTCTACACTGAATACCAATGATCTGACACATTTGAGAGTGCAGGTGGTAGATGAAGAAGGGGACCAGCCACATCAAGAAGGGAAAAGATTGCGAAGAGTTGCTTGCACCTGTCCTAATTGTAAAGAAGGCGGCGGAAGGTATGCCATTCTTTACTTCCTGTGTAGTAAATGCCTGTAAAGGAAATGAGGCAGAAGGGAGAGAGCTCATTAATTTCTGCACCTGTAACTGGGGAGAATCTGAACTTCTGCTGACCTTCAGTTCCGATGGGGCAGATGACTGATGTGGCTTCAACATGAACAGCTCCTGCAACACTGGAGCCATTGATCCTTATAGTTGTGCACTCGGCGGTCTTTACTGCTCCCCAGTGTGCCTCACATGCTTAGAAGGTGCAAATGTGATGTGTAACTTTGATTTTAATTGATATTTTAACAGAGGCACCAATCTGGGGAAGAAGAAACAGCACATCTGTCACATACCAGGTTGCGGGAAAGTATATGGAAAGACATCGCATCTGAGAGCTCACCTCCGCTGGCACTCCGGGGAGCGTCCATTTGTTTGTACTTGGATGTTCTGTGGCAAAAGGTTTACCCGTAGTGATGAGCTACAGAGGCACAGGAGAACACATACAGGTTACCAATGTTTATTGTTTGCATGATCCTAATGTTTATTGTTTGCCATGGTCCTTGTTGGAAGCTGGGAGTGTGGGGAAGAAGAGGAGAGTAAGGCACTTTTTACCTATTCTACTAATATATACATCTTTGGAATAAATTAACCTGTTAGAGCTTCCTTCAGCAGTAAGACACTTCCATTTGGCTTCCGATTATTCAAGAATCCATTTTATCCTGAGATCAACTTCGATTCCAGTTTCCTTCTGTTTGATGGCATGTTGTAGAATTTCGGATGAAAGGCATTTTCCTTTGTTTTTTAACAGGTGAAAAGAAGTTTGTCTGTCCTGAATGTTCAAAGCGGTTCATGAGAAGTGACCACCTTGCCAAACATATTAAGACGCATCAGAATAAAAAGGCTATTCACACCAGCAGTACGGTGCTGGCATCAGTGGAAGCAACACCAGAAGATACTTTGATTACTTCAGGCGGAACGACACTTATCCTTGCTAATATTCAACAAGGTTCTGTTTCAGGGATAGGAACTGTTAATACATCTGGCACCAGCAATCAAGATATTCTTACCAACGCTGAAATACCTTTACAGCTTGTTACCGTTTCTGGAAATGAGACAATGGAATAAATATACACAAGATACCTATTAATTGTGGTTATTTTTATACAGTAGTGAGAAGAATATTGTTCCTAAGTTCTTAGATATCTTTTTATTGATGTGCAAAAATTTTTGGATTGACAGTAACTTGGTTATACATGACACTGAAATGCCTTACTTTGTATGATATTCCATAGTATATTAAAATGGTAAAATTGCATGGGTTTTGTAGGTACTTTTGGAATCTAGAAGAGATTAAATTTTACCAACTTGTATAAAAAAAATTTAACGATGGAAATGGTAGTCTAATCAAATGCATCAATCCTTTGTGGTTTAGTGTAAAAATGAGAACATGTTGGTATTTATCTATTGTAAGATAAAAGTTGATTGGTGAAAAGAAATCATGTTATGATAAAAGAAATTTTGTAATTTTCTTGATGACTGGAATTTTTATTATGCATAACTGACAAATCAAGTTTTCAAGCAAATGTTTCATTGTATAGGCTTTACTTAGCTCATCAAGTTGTCATTTTGAAGCTAATTATTTTAAATTAGGTTAACTATGTACAATATTTTAAGCATTACTCTTGTAAGATTTTGAAAACTACATTTTAACATGGAACTCTAGGGATAGTCACCTTTTAAATCCTGTTGAAAAAAGCCATGTTTGAAGTTTAATTTTGCCAAAATAATGTCTTGTTAATACTATTTCAATAACAGATTTGGGCAATATAACCAATGTTTGAAATTATTCACAGGCTTAAAAAAAGAGAGAAGTTGTAGCATTTTGGGTGGAGAAACAAAAATGGAGGTACCCTTTTTCTTGAATATCGGAGGACCAAAAACTAAGGGGTATCCATTTCAACCGTGGTTTTTATCTAATATTGACTCCAAAAACATCTGTCTGCCAGGGCCTTAAAAGCCATCATGTAAATTACCAGTAAAATCAAAACACACACACACATATGCAAGTAGAAATTCTGTTCCACAGGGATAATACTCCATACTAATATTAGTCATAGTGAAATAAGTTTTATTGCGCTTTCTTCTACCAGTCTTTTGGTTAGCTGTCCACATCTTTCCTTTATGCTTCTCTTAAATTGTATGTATCCAGTACATTTAACTGATAAACATATATGTTTTTTATTAAGCTGATTTTTTATTTTTGAATTACTGTTTATATCTTCAGTTATAGAAAAAAATGTACACACTTAATTTGCTTAGCCAGTCTGTAAGTGCTCTACCCATTTTAAAAACAAGTACTATTATTACGACAGTTCACTATTTGCAAACATTTGGAAATCTGTTCATTTGTTCAAACCACCTCAAATTTAAAGGCTACCTTATTGTACGTTTAAAGTGTATTATAACAGTGTGGTAGTTAATAAAACACTATTTTTTTTCCTTTTGACTTGGGGTTTCTGTTTTTCCTTGGCCTTTTCCTTTTGCCTGAAGAGTGGCAGGTGACTCGTTGCAGTTATGGCAGCAGGTGCTATATATACGCCTGCCATTTTCCAGCATAAATAGCCTTTTGAAATTTGATCGTTGATCAGTAAAATTCCACTGTTGACCTGTTCTGTTCTTTCTCCATACTGATTCACTTAAGGGATGAGCAGTACTTCCAGTTATTAAATGTACCTCTTGCTTCATACTTTCAGACTCTGTTGTACATATCCTTTGCTTTTTGTTACATTCTGTACTTGTGTTTTTGTTCAGTATAATGAGCTTTTTCCTTTCATATCAGCCCTGATGTGATTGACCGTTGAAGTGCTAGGATTGTCAGCAGATTTGTAGCTCAGCAGGGATGAGTATTGGGGGCATCATTCCATGCAACTGGTAGTTCACACTGTCTTCTAACCAAATACAAAATGTCAGATTATGCTTAGTGAAGTATCTCAACTTCTAGCCAATAAAGAGGGTCTTCCATATGCTGATGAACCTCTTTTACTGGCTCAGAGTTGATTGTTCAGTACAGTAGGACCCCCATATCCACTGGGAATTGGTTCCAAGCCCCCTGTGGATACTAGAGGGAGAGAGAGGGAGAGCATGAAAAAGGGGCAAAAAAGCAAGAAAAAATATTTTCACATGCATTGCCAGAACTGGCCTCTAGAGGGGGACAGTGACCATGCTATGTATTACTAACAAGTATTCATAACATGGTCTCAGCCTCCCTCTAGTGACCAGTTGTGTTAATACATGTGAAAACAGGTTTTTTTCTGGATTTTTTCTTTAAATATTTTTAATATTTTCAGACCATGGCTATGCAGATACTGATCTTAATTCCCCTTTCTCTGCAATGCAGACATAAGACATAACAGATAATAGGCAGAAAATATGCACACAAGGGAGCAAGTCATGATTTTTTTAAAAAAATTACTGAGATCTTGGGGAAAGAGATAGACTCAACAGAAACACAAGTTTCCAGAAAAGCAATTTGAGATCCATTTTGCTACATTCTGTAGAATAGTCAGTTGCATATTTTTCTACCTTCATTGCTTTGTTTAATGTGATTGTCCAAATGTCCAAGAGCAGCAAATGCCAGTGATCCTGATTATACTACGTGAGCATCTGTCAGTTGCCCTCTAGGAGGCTTTTGTATGTCTCTTAAATATACAGCCTGGGCCTTCATACTGTTAGATCAGAAATCTGTTGTAAGAACAGAGGTTGGCACCATCCTATTGCAGTTTGAATTATCAGTGAAGTTAGACATTTTAACGGGAGTTTAATCTGGGGGTTGTGCATGAATGTTTCTCCAGTGATAAGCTAGCCAGGTATGGGAGACTGCAGCAGGGGAAAAGCTGTTGTCAGGTGACACGATCATCAGCAAACTGCATAATAAAATCACAGTTTCTCTTCTTACTCTGAGATCTGCTTTGCCCAGCCTGATGGAGAGAGTCTTAAAGCAAACTAAAGAAAAGGTAAGGGTGTGGGTATGAGATTATAAGGGGAGGAGAACAGGAAAGCAAGAGACGGCTCTTTTGGGTGAGTGACAAATGGGACTTTTGAAACTTATTTTCCCCTCTCAAACTCAAAATGGGCACACTCTATGAAACCTCCACTGGGCATGACAATGCGAGCCCCCAAAGTCATTTAGTAATAAAGAGTCATGCCATCGGTACCTTGAACAGAATGCTCAGAATGACGTTGAGATGGAAATCAGGGAGGAAGGGTAGCAATGAATGGTTTCCATTACTAGTTGGGTGAATGCATGCTCTAATAATGAAAGGTAAACTTTCTAAGACAAAAACATTGCTTATATTTTAATGCAAGCTTTCGCGGAAGAAGGTCCTTGAAAGCTTGCATTAAAATAAAACAGGCTTGTAGGTGTGTAAATGGGTTCACGGGCAAGGGGTGAGGGTCCCTCATCTAGGTTTGGAATAAGAAGCGTCGTCGTCTTAACTCTAACAACATCTGCTTTATTAACATCCAACAGTTCAACATTCTCAACAAATGGTTCCAACAAGCTGTTCTGGCAACAAGCCGAAACTGTCCATCTCTGAGGTACTGTAGTCCTTTCACCAACTGAAACTAGAGGGGTGCAGGACCAAACCTCTCCGCGTCGTTGGGGCTCCTCAGGGAGGCACTCTTCACCACACAAATGGTCCCACAGCATGGGTGCCTAGCCCAATCGCCCTCCAGAGGTGGGGTGTCATGTCTCGCGTCCGGACGGATCACCTTTCATCCACGTCCCTGGTTCTTCGGAAAGACCACCACAGGCCACTCCAGTGGCTGTATACAGAGTTCCTCTTTCACCTGAGGGACAGGGTCAGGTAACAGGCCCCCCACACACACAGGTGGGGGAAATCTCTCAACAACTCTTGTGTTTTAACTCTCTCATACTCTCTTAACTTCTCCAGCTCTTGCTTTCTCTTCCACAGCTCCAATTCTACCTCGTAATGTCGCTCACCACTCTCTCTTATGTCTTCCTCCCAAACTGACAACTCCTGTTCTTGACCTATCACATTCGCTCCCTCCTCCACCAAGCTCACTTCAAACTTCCCGCCTTCCCGCGCCCACACTCTCATTCCCGCGTTTTCTCCCTCTTTACTCTCCGCCACACACTGTTCCCCTTCAGTCATGTCTGCAGCCTTTTTTCCTTCAGGTGACGGCACACTCTAATACTCCTTCATAAGGTGCCATATTGTGTTTTTTAAATTTTCTTTTGTTTCTTCCTGATATGCTCACACAGACTAACATGACCACCTGTTCTAAAACTGAAAAAAAAAATCTAGATACTCTAAATGTCTTTGTTCTGAAGCTGTTGATCATGAAACTCATCAGAAGGAAGGTAATCCTAGACTTAAATGTGTCACCCAGGTCCTAATGGGAGTTGTTAAGAATTACTCAGCAGATTGGAAATTGGTTTAATCTACAGATAAAAGGAAAGTTTTCTGGTACAGTCACATTTTATTTCAGAGGAATAAACTCCTAAAAAAAGGTAGGTGGGTGGATTTATGAACAGCACGCTGGAAAATCAAGAGTTTCGCATCCCTCCAGAAGACTTGGCAGTTATTTAAAGCCTCAGTAAGGGAAGCTGAGGGAGGGTATACTGCAGGTCAGGAAAGGAAACGCAAGTTGAGGGGGTTAATTAGCAGTCAAGCTATTAGAGAAAATGTATTTTCTTTCAGGAAATTGATGTTTCGCCAAAATGTAGAAAATGAAATATGCAATATGAACTCGCAGAAGGAAATGCAAGCAGACAGTAAAGAAATGCCAATAAGGATTTTGGGGAGTATGCCGCTAATTAATGCTAAGAAAAAAAAGATTCTTTAAACACATTTGAAACAAACAAACAAAATCTGCTAGAGAGGTGGCAGAACCCAGGGAGACCGAGAAAGTTCAAGGAGGCTTAACCCCTTTTAAGATTACAGGCGGACCATCAGTAAGTTTGGAGGAAAGCTCAACTCCCAGGGTATGGCTTTTCTGTGGGATGCTTTATCCGTGTGGAGGATGATGCAGCTAGATCAGCCCTCACCCAATGCCTCCCAACACAGAGTCAACATGATCTCGGGCCAACTTCAGCCAATATTCTGTTCGGCAGAGCGTTGCTGCTTTTTAAATCAGCAAATTATTTTTATTTACTTTCAGTACAAAGACACTCTTGCCTGGCTAAATGCTTGGGTAATAGCAGTCCAGGAGGGGAAATTTTAAACCCCTGTGCTGCCAACGTAGATGCCCTTGTAATTCTGGAGGGGTAGAAACAATAACCCATGTGCTTTCACATTGCCCTCTTTATCTTGATAGACAGTAGACTTGTATTGAGCGCGGTACAAAGACATTTCCTGAACAATCCGAGGTATTTTACACCCTTACTGCTTTCAGGACAGAATAAAAGCATGCTGCTTTATGCGGCAAAATGTTGTGCTGCTAAAGTCAAATTTCATGAAGGAAGGATTTTAGTAAATTTGTAATTAGTATTTGGTTAACAGTAGCAGTCTTCTAAAAGAAGGCGGCAGCCACTATTAATTATGCCATTAGGCATTGTTTAGTTACTTTATTTTTATGTCTTACGGTGATAGTAACACAAAACATTGGAAAAGTACATTTTATGTAGTTTCAGTTTATTTGTATTTTGGACAGTGGTCCTTGACTGCGTCATGTGTCCAAATGCCCAACTGAGATGCACTCCAGCACCTCATCTATCAGCCACAGCAAGCTGTGGGAAGCTTGCACTGACACGATTAGGATTTTACTCTATGACAAGCTGAGAACAGATCCCTGGATTCAGACTCTGGATGACTTTCTCTCAAGAGTTCTGCAGAACACAAATGCGAAATGGCTGATTTATGTGACCCTAAGATGGAGATCTGTAACAAAAAACACCTGGAAACAATACAGGTAATGCAAATTTAGAAAGAAAAGAAAAGATGAGATGAGATGCCAGAAATTACAGGCCCATAGCTTAATGCTTATTCTGACTAAATGGAGCTGGTGTTTCTAAAGTAAGAAGGAAAACTCAAGGATACAGAAAAATAAGTCTTGCTGGAAAAACAACAAGTCTGCAAAGGTAAATCCTGGTTTACCTTTTACAGTCTGTCAGCAAGCACGTGGCAAAGTGTGTCCTGTCACACCCTTTTGCGTGAATATTCAAAAGGCAATTGACTGAGCAAATTGAGCAGTTATGTGATAGGAAGGCCTCTTACAGGCAGAAAACTGGTTGAAAAACCAGGAGGGGTCAGGCCTCAGGCCACAGCTATATAAACAGTGGTGAGGACAGAGTGGAATGGGAATTTTTAAATTTAATCTTAAATTATCTAGAGTACAAAGCAATGATGTGGCCCAGCTTGCTGATGACGCGAAGTTACTTAAAGTGTTAAAAAACAACAACAACAAAGGCCAGAGAATGTGGTTTGTCAGAGTATCAACAAACAGGGGACATCAAATCCCAGCTTTGTGCATATGCTGAGATGGCAGTGAGTGGCCAAGGCTGTTTGGCACCACTCAGAGAAAAACATCAGCCCCGGTGAGTGACAGCTCTTCAGATCCCATGCTGGCAGCCATCAGAAAAAAAAAATCCAAAAGAAACCTGCCTGGATCACAAAGCCTTACTCTGAAAAAGCAGGGGTAAGGCAACATAGAATCAATCTACTGCAGAAGCAGGAAACAACACATGATAAATTAAAATGATTGTTAGAACAACAAAGAGAAATGCCACAAGCTGTGTCCAACCACCCACCATCACCCCCCCACACACAATTTAGTGGTATACTTGCACAGTTATAAAGCCTACCCCCACTTCCCACAGAAGCAAACCAAACACCCCCCCCACAAAGTCACCAAAATATTTTCTCTAACAAAATAAATATATAACAAACTAGTTAACAGTTTTTATAAAAATTAATAAAACAGGAAAATCACCCACTCCTCTATGCAGAGGGGGAACAGCAAAACTGAAAGCACAGACCACAATCCCTGGTCCCAAAAACAAAAAAAGCAAGAAAGAAGATAAGGGCAAAAATTATAACCAGAGTCATCATCCCCCCCCCCCAGTAAAACCATAAGTGCTAAAATATAAGGAGATTTCTTCCTTGCCTATGACTTTGCACCTTCTCTTACTTGATTCCAGCAAGCAGAAGCAAGGCAGGCCAGGCACTGGCAGTAATAACAGTAATGCAAGACTGGAAACACACTCCCCCAGCACACACACAAAATCGAAGATGGAAAAAAAAAATCCCAGAAACAATCCCACGGAGAAACACTGCCTTTGGAAGTCTGCCTAGAAGCAGGAGTAGCAGAAAAAGTAATCCAAATAAATTGAGAGAAACCCCATCAAGATTAATAAACAAGGCAAAAAGGAAATGAGCGAAGATGGAGGCACAGCAAAGAGGCAGGCAGCAATCCAAAATGGAGGATGCCAGGAGCTCTGCACACAGTAATCCCAACAACAAGGAATGATGTAAGTGAAGCGTGGTCCTCATTGGTTCCTAGACCCTTTTATGGATTCGTAACTCCCGTTCTTTCTGGATGCTCTGATTGGCTGCTCAGTAGATCATTACCACACTACGCAGAAACACGAAATGTTTGTGTACCCCCTTTTGTAAACATGGATTGTTTGTGTTTCAGAGGCTTTCCTTTGGCAAAGTTAATGAAAGAACATGAAAGAGAGTGTTTTGGATCTTCCACTGAGACATGAGAGGCCCAACCCTACTGGGAATCACAAACCCCGATCACCTTTCTGTTCTGTATCGGAAATGCACAGAGAAAATAAGAAAGCACAGTCTCTCTCGCAGTGTATAGCACCTGCCTAAATCTTGCCCCATTTGTCGTGAGGAGGTTTCGCTAGGATATTGCAATGTGCAGACTCTGCGAGAGTGAGAGAGCAGGAGAGAGCCGAGGGGTGAGCAAGAACCCAGAGGACTGTAGAATTTGCTCTATGAATGGTGTGAACCATGTTAAAAGGTATTAATGTGTTCCCACTTAGCTTCTACTTAATGAAAGAATAGAGCAATGATTAGTCCATAATACAGTTGTTTTTAATTTTTTAAAAATCGGAGTGAAATTGCTGAGGTGCTGTGATGAATAATTAACCCCACTGAGGCACATTGTCCCATTTTCCATATGTTTTCATACCAATTTGTATGTAGGCAATGTGCCTTAAATATATAATTATTTAAAAGCTTGGAAACGGATCAAAGGAGCTCCCATTGCACTAAATGTATAGTTTCGAACAATAGCTTTGCTTCTTCCTCTGTTCTTCCCCCTTTTAATTAGCTGAATATTTACTTGGGGTACTAAAATGGGCTGGTTTTCTTAAGGTTAATGAATTCTAATTTTTTAATTAGCCATGTTATTATGTACTTACTTGCTCAGACTGAGTTCCTAACAATATTATGTAGATTTATTGAAAGTGCTTAAAAAAACCCACCTCAGATCTGCTCAATCAACAACTTGCACTCGGGGGGAGTGACTTATCCTGTTCTTAATTTTTGTTCTATATTTTAATCAGACACACCCCTAGAAAAGGAACGGTGAAAAGTATTTATTGGTACAAAACCAAATAGAAATGCAGGTCGTGACAGGTTTCATCCTTGAAGTGTTTCTTCGGTGCTCGCAGTGTGCACTTCCTGTCAGGTATCACACCGTCAAGGCCTGAGGCCTGTGTCTGCCTTGTGTGTGGGCAAGTTGGAACTGATGTATGTATAGCGATCCTAGGAGGGCTTTCAAGGAAATTGAGATGTGTAAGGAGTGGTTTTACCAGTGCCACCCCTTCTCTGGTGAATTCCCATGGCTGAGCAGGGCTTTCAAAGGTCTCCTGAGTCCTGTTTCATGAGTCTACTCATTACACCCCACTGGACATCCCTTGATGCTTAAATCTGAACTCTGAAAACTTGAAAGAGAAGCCCTGCTACTTCAGGAACAGGCCATGTGTGTATTCATGCCACAACAACTTCAGTTAAATCAAGGGTGGGCAGTATGGTCTGCCTTGCCTCAAGGCAAGTGGCTGCATATTTTGTTATTCCTACCTCGCAGGGTGAGCACCAAAGACTTAACCTTATGGATTATTAGTGACTCCCTGGAATCCTGAGTAGCCAGAGTGACTGGAAGGCTTGGGAAGGGTACCCAGGAAGAAGATTTTGTCTCAGCCATTAGCCCACCTGGCCCTCCTGGAACGTAAGTCTGGGCAGTGTTGCTCAGTGGTTAGTGTGGGCTTCTTAAATTGGCATAATCTTGACCATAAAATATTCCTGTTTGCACTCCTGGAGGTCTCAAGGAGCAGAGGTCTCTGCATCAGGATCCTTAAGAGAATTTCACCCTCACCCACCCCAGTCTCCACAAAACCAGTTGTGACCATCCGGGCACATGTTGTTTGTGCTGGGGAAAAAAAGGAGGGTGGCCAAAAATTGACCTTTTCCAAACTTGGTGCAGCCCAGTGTAGGGGTTAGGGGCAAACAGTTGGTTTCAAACCCCACCTTGCATCCAGGGATCCTAAGTTAAATCATCTGTAACTCCAGGCCGGGCAAAGACATTTGCCTGACACTCTGGAGCACCTTTCCCAGTTAGGAGCCATCCAGATGTTTTGGGTTTCTGTTCTACTCAGGAATTCTGGGCATTGTAGGTACACAAAACATTCAGTGGAGCCTGGGTTGGGAAAGGCTGCTTTGGAGAGTCTGTCCGTCAGAGTTGGTCACAATAGGTCCGGAGGGCTGGTGGTTTGGCTTTTTTTTTTTTTATTTTTTTTTTTCTAGCCATAGCGGGCAGCGGCTGCAAACAAACGCAGGCCAGAGGAAGGTGCCACGACCTGTGTAACATCTCTGAAGTGGTGATAATGTTCAGGATGCCAAAGCCAAGTATACACTGCTCAGAGCAACGTTTCAAGTGTTGTCAGGGTCAAGCACAGTTTGGCAGAGACTGTCTCTCACCTCTGCCAATCTTAAAAGCTACATCCCTGTGCAATCCTCAAAAAAACAGTCTCTGCAGTTTGAAATGACTTATTCCTAACTAGGACAGCCCCAGGACTAGCAAAGCAAAACAGGCCTTGAAACTTGCTTTATCTCACCAGATAAAGAAGCAGGAGCTTTGATCTCCCACAGCTGAAGAACATTCCAAGAGAAATAGCTAGAAATCATGCTTGCCGGACTACTCGTGGCTCACTCAAGATGGGCCCCATCTCTCGTGTTTCCCCAACTTCTCAGTTTCATCACATAAAACGCTACGTTTTTGTGTCGTATTTGGAGGAGATTTCTAAACTATAATCCCTGATAATGAGCTATAAGAAAAGGTGGGCTCCTACAATGCATTTTGAAAGAGGCTGGCTCATATTGGCATGATACAGGGGGTCAGAGCGTCAGACTAGGACTTGAAAAATAAGGATTCAAATCCCTACTCTATGGCTTTGGGCCAGCCACTACCTCTCTGTTCAAGCTATTTTCCAAGGTTGTTGCTGTGAGGATGAAATGGGGAACCAGACCTTTTGTGTCTTGGATGAAAAGCAGAACCGAGATGGCATTAATAAAGAAATCATGCACAACTGTCAAGATGAGAAAAAAGCAAAGCAATTAGAATGACAGCATGCCTGAGGGAAATTGTTTTTTTTTTTTTTTTTGCACTACATCTCCCAGAAGGCCCTGGTCGCTCTGGGCAATGGTTTCTTCAAGTAATTTTTGTGAGTGTGGTGAAAGAAATCACAGAGGCAACTTCTATTCTAAATTTTGACTGTGGGCTAGGGATGGTTCATTATGCACATCAACAAATTCTGCACAGTGTGTAGGTTGCAGACTGTGGTGCATACATTGGATATTTATGCACAGAGAGTAATAGTGTACCAATTTAATTATTTTTATTTATTTATTTTATTTATACCCCGCCTATCTGGTCAAAATGACCACTCTAGGCGGCCAATGTTGGCTTTTCAGTGAACCAGCCAGACTCAGCCATGTAACCTTTATGTTCTCCAAGGCCTTGGAAAGCCATTGCAGTCATTTCCTATCTGGCATACCGGGTGAAGTTTACACTAGGTATCCCCATGATGCTGGTTGAAGGTCTTAGAAACTGGCACATTAGTTCTGTAATGCTGCTGGAGAGGGGGGATGAATCCCAAACACTTGCTCTATAAGTCATTGTTTCATACAACAAATTACTATTTATGCTTGGGGTGGGGCTACAGCTCCCATCAGCCATAGCCAGCACAGGCAATGATGAGGGACAATGGAAGCTGCAGTCTACAGGGGCAGCTATAAAGTAACTGTCCCTATCGGAAAATATAAATTTTGTGATACGGGACATCTCAACCAAAGCAACAAAGGCCTTCCTGACCAGTTTGTGGATTGGGTTTGCTTTGGCATGCTTTCAAAAGCAGACTCAGTGATGGGTGCCTGAGGAATCTATCAACATCTCAGATGCCTCAGCAGCAGAAGGGTGAGGAGATGACAACACATGAAGCAGCTACGGAAGAATGAACTTATCAGCATCGACAGCTGTTCCAGTCTATGTGCAACCCAAATCGAGATCGCTGAATTAAGTCTTGCAAACCGAATGTCCAGAGACAAATGAATGGTCTCTAGGAGAAGACAGAAACAAATTCTACCTTTGCTGACCGTCTTCTTTAAGACCCTCCCCTTAAAATCCTCTCCTTCCTTTTGAGACATACTTTGACTGAAAGTCATCATGAGAGCAGCAGAATGAATGGGGAAGGCTGCTTGAGATGTTTGCCTGCTCTTCTTAATTAGCTCCATTGTATATTGTTTGCTTAAAGTAGGAATAAGATTCAAGAATAGTAAATTCATAGATGAATACATTATGATGAATCAACAGGGAAATATTATATTAGTTTAAGGTCCTTTGAGGTATAGCAGGCAGGGGAATAATATATGTTATATATGACAGATCTTTAAATTCATAGATTTTGTGTTTCTGTGTGCATGTGTGTGATTTTCATTGGAAGGGTTTTTGATGTAGCAGAATCAGATACTGTTCTTTCGGTAGAACCTGCAGGCAATATGAAAATTGCATCTGGTAGTATAAGTAGGCACTTGGGGAAAGCTGCAGGCGTGCTGCCTGCACCCACTGCAACAGCTTCTACTGAAAGGGGGCAGCAGAGGGAAAGGAAAAGGCTTACAATTGCTATCATGAGTCCCCTCCACACAAAAATCTGTCACCTAGCACACTGACACTGTGAAGCAACAACAGGCAGCAGTATAGGGTCTATGGCTCTTTGCTAAGCAGGTGGCAGGGAAGCCTCTGGTTGAAGATGGGACAGATATGAGTGAACTTCAGATACATTCCAGCAATATATTTGTGCAACCCAGTCAGAGCAAGGGGCACTATTTCGGAAGCCTGTGAGACTGAAATCATCCTTGCCCCTCCATCAGCACTTGCTCCACCAGCTGCCAGAGCCAGTAGTGATGGCGAGTTAGCAATCCTTGTGAGGAACATGCAGATGGAAACTAGAGCTCCCAAGAAGTCAGTAATCTGGAAGTGTTTTCAACCATGTGCAACAGAGGCTCATATGTTTGAGTCCATGCACTGCAAGAAGGTGCTCCAGCGTGGGAAGGACCTAGGCCACCTCCCCAATGGTAGCAGACTCAGCCACCAGAAAACAACCCAGGGCATTGCTGGTGGCAAATGAAGTGGGTACTCTGGGTGCAAGTAGCTACCTTGTTGTGAAGGGTAACAATCCGTAGAAGGCAGAGGCTGAGCCATCAGCCCAAGAGAGCAGGGAGTTAGATGGGAAAATAGAGCCAATTCAAGAATAAGTTCCAGGCTACCCTGGAGGAGCTTGGAGGGTTGCAGGAAAAGATCTTCTGCAAATGTAAAAATGCCAGCATCTTCTCTTGTCACCTAAAGGAAATGATAGCACTGGATGACCGTAGGTTTGTAGCAGAACTGGCACCTGTTGGCAATGGCCATCCTGAACAATTCTTAGCTGCAGATGTCTATCCAGCAAAAGACACTCAGTGGTTTGGCACTGGAGACTTCCCTTGATGTGGCTGCTCCTCTGGGCAGAGAGGAGTGGGACACGATGGGTCAAGGACCTATATATCCTCTGAAGCTTTGAGTGTCCTTAGCGGGGAGACACCCATCCTCAGCCTTGTGATCCCAGTATTCCAGGGCTTGGATGCCCAGGTTATTCACCCATCCACTCCTGAGTGTGACATCTCCTCTGCTTCCCCAAGGCAGCTGGTATCCCCACTCACACTGCTCAGGGTTCCATCGGGACGCCCACTAGGTGTCATTTCCGAACACCTAGAGGCACAGCTGGCTGTCATGGTGGGCACTCTTAGCGTTTGGCACAATCGCTGGGAATGTGCCAGAAGACACAAGGAAATTCTTCAGAAATGTTTTGCCTGTTTGCATTTTTTCAAAGGGGAAAATAAGGAATATTGTAGAGTTCTGGACGGTGGAGTTCTGGACACGCGGAAGTTCCAACTTTTTAAAATTCTGAATTCCAAATCCAAAGGGCTATAATTTTGAATTTAAATTCTGACTCTAAATTTTGGTGCTAATGTACACCCCGACTGGAAATAACTCTGCCTTGGGCTACACTGTCTGATTTGCTTACAATTTTACTCCTAGTAAACCTTCTAACAAGGAAGTATGGTGGATGTGCACCCTGGAAACCAGAGGGACACAACATACTATTCATTTATTCATTTAACTTATATGCCGTCCACACTACCCAAAGGTCTCTGGGCAGCATATATGGTGTAGAGCTGATCTACTCAGAAGTAAGCTTCATTGTTTCCAGTTACACCACAGGCAACTAGATTGCGATCTCCTTCTGTTCTGGAATCTGGTCACCTAATCTAACTCACATAAAAATATGTTAGTTAGTCTTTAAGGTGCCACAACATTTTTGTCTTTTTAATTGTTTATTATTGATTTAAATTTTGGGTGGCCTGGTATGCTTGCACAGACTAACAGGGCTACCTCTCCTAAAACTAGTCAGCTAATATTTGATTTGGGGTTAATTTTCAGGATTGGATGTACAGTATCTTATCTGTAATTTTTTAAAAATGTTTTAATTAGATTTTAAAATTGTTTTTGCAGACGGTTGGTGAACACTACTGGTGTTTTCACAAGTAAGAATGCAAAGTGCACAAGACAGGTAACCATTTAAAAACAGAGGTGGTGACTCCTCCCCCTTTGCCCAGGTATTCCTGTCCGCAGTGGTTTCCCACAGTTTCACCTCATGGTTTAACAGCCAAGGCGAAGAGCTCACATTTTGACTCCAGTGACACACTTTCCTCATGAGGGAAGCCCTTTTGCCTGTTAGTCCTTCATCTTTCTTTTAAACTGGCGAGTCTGGCTTTTCCCTAATCATAGGAAGGTTTTTCAAACGTTCCTCCAGCTCCCTGAGCAATGGGCTCACCGACACACTCAAAACTCAGTACTTGGAGGAAGGCTGTGCCACCATTCCCAGCTACTTTCAGAAGGCCTCGGGATTGTTTCTGAAAACGACACCACACTTTCTAAAGGAGGCGGTGTAACCCAAGGTAGCTGTCTTGCTCAGGTTACCATGAATGCCGAGGGCTTCTGTTGCTCAGCTGTCACTGTCTCAGCCCCTAAGAAGATCCATTTACTTCTGTTGTTATTTTTTTAAAAGTGGCATTAAATAGGTGGGTGAAGGAGAACTGTTCTTGCCGTTTAAGGAACACACAGAATACTGTTAAAGCCATTGTTCTGCTTAGTAGGCATTGCTCTTTCATAGCCTCAGAGAACAGCATGACATGGGAGCCGCTAAGGTTCTTGCTTTTTGAATCTGCGGTGCAAAGAGAAAGGGACTGCAGGCTGCATCTTCACTGGGCCAATGTTTCCTTTTCCTTGTAGCCAGAGCTGTCAGCTGGAACGGTCCAGCATGTTGGGATCAGCAGGACAGAGCAGCTCCGATTCCTTTCCCGGTGCTCCCCGGAATACAGGAAGCCCAGCTGGTCTCAACTTGAATTCCGCTTTGGCCAGAGATGAGCGCATAGATCACATCAAGGAGCTAGCCTTCAAGTCCTTCAGACTGAAGACAGAGAAGTGGAATCTCTTCATCTCAACGGAGGAGAATCAGAGGCTCTTACTGGACTTCTTAGATCATGGACAATGCCCGTGCCTTGTCCTTTTCATTAACCCTGGTGGCAACCTGTACATAAGCAACGGACAGGTAGGAACAAAATACAAGGGTTGGCATCTTCAAAAGTGAAGAACTTTTGATGATCAA
Source organism: Pogona vitticeps (assembly GCF_051106095.1). Lineage (NCBI taxonomy): Eukaryota > Metazoa > Chordata > Lepidosauria > Squamata > Agamidae > Pogona > Pogona vitticeps. Next base: position 201,489,992 of record NC_135783.1, read on the forward strand.
GTGGCCCTCCTCCTCCTCCTCCCTCTCTTACTGTAGATTATACATTGCCATCGTCACTGTGACTTTGGATGCAGCATCTCTAAACAATGAGGCTGTGTTGCCCCCCAAAAAACAGTCTTCCAGGTTCTTCAACCCAAAGGTTCTTCTCATTCTTGCACTCTGCCCCCCACCACTTACTTTACCTTGAGTGATTAGCTCTAACAAGGTGTACTTTCCATTTCTTGTCTCATGACCAATCTATTCTAGCCTTCTGCATTTTATGCATCTGCCTCTTCCTTGGGCTTCATTCATTTTCCCTAGTGGGTCTCGACTGATCTCAAATGTGCGAAGCTGAGATGACAGGGGGAAGGTATTTTACCAATGGCAAATCTTGTGGTCTTTTGGGGTTCTTCTGAGTCAATAGTTATCAACATGAAGGAAAGCAGTCTGGATGCTGAAATGTTACAAGGAGCATGCAGGGAAGAATTATGGTGAAGATGCATTTCCAAAGCTATTTGTCATTCTGATGCAGAAATGGAAATCTGTTTGATGAAAACTATGTTGTTAAGGGCAAAAAACCATGGTTTTGTGGCACAAACAGAATCTTACTATACAGGGTAAATAGCTGCCTTTGCTGTTTGAATATGGGCTGTATGCAAGGAACAATGCAGACACCTGCTCCATTGATTGCAAAGGGTTAGGGCAGTCATGTGCATTGGAGCTGGATATAACACACTGTCAAACGGAGCAACTTACATAAAGAGCTGATAAGACTGATGGGTAGATTTTTGAAATCCATAGCTCAGTCCACCAACTATGTATAGCAAACCTGAGAAAAATGCTTGCTTATTATTTGTGTTCTTATTTTCCTATACAAAATAGTTGTGCACACTGTGTACATGTGAATATATCACATGCATCCTGCTTATTGCTGCAGCAATAATAAAACAAAACAAAAGGTAACCCAAAGCGCCAGGTTCCCTACAAGGGAGCCTCCTTTATGCTTTTAATTTGCAGAGCTTAAAACCCTACATTTTAAAACTACAATTCCCAGAACCCCCAGCCAGCAGGGTCTCAGCAGAATTCTTGGGCACTGGGGTCCAAAATAAAGGTTCATGTTATTTTGTACCCAACTCCATACAACAGCTTTGTGTGAGCTAAAAGGTCCATAGGGAAATATAGCTTTTTCAGTTTTGCAGTATTTAGATGGTACACTGCTACGCACATTTAAAAAACCCACACGTGCATGCAACTTATTTTAAGTCTTGAAAACTTGACTAGCCATTGGTGGGTTTTGATTCTAATTTCTTTTATCACCCAGACACCTATACCTTGGAAAACAAAACGTCTGTATGTTTTGCGGAAAATGGGATCTACAAAAGTATCCCAGTCCGGCTATAAACAGGAGACAGAATCAGGAGAGGTTTCGTATCACCTTCTTGACCAAGCTCCCGTTCTCATCTGTCAGGTAACGCCAGTGACATGGCCACATGCCACAGATGGCATTTAACATTTTCTGAGTGTTTTTTGTTTCCTTGCATTTCCATATTCTCTGTACTTTTTTGGCTGGAATCCTCTTCAAGCTGACTTAAGTATGCCATGCCTTACAATTCACATTGCAGTTGCATGGTTCCTGTCACGGTTGCACAACTGATCACATTGCAGTTGCATGGCTTCTGTCACAGTTGCACAACTGATCACAGGGTTCCCATTGGGACTGTTGTGCAACACCCTGCAGAAGTGCTTTATAGTGCTTTATAGATACTCCTTCCACCCTGCGGGCTATGTTTTCCTGCCACTTCCTCAGCTTTGCATTACACATGTATGGCTGTGAATCAGGATTGTGGGCAATGCATTTAACAGGCAGCAATGGGGCAGGGGAGGAAACGAAGGAGGGTGGGTGAGTGGAAAGGCTGGGGCCAAAGATGTTTGCATTTGTGCCTCCGAAGTCGTTTCAGGGTGTCTTTGGCACAATAAGAAGACACCGTCATAAAGAATGCTGAGGAGGCCCTCTCATCTTTTCTGCTACGTTGCCGAAATTTGTTCTGCATGCAAATATGAGCTATCATCAGCCAGCAAATATTTTGCTGAACAGTTAAAAAGAAATCTGTTTTGATTAAGTGGGTCAGAAAAATGTAATGTATACAGAAAAAAGCTAGATAAGGAGAAAATATCTTGCAATTACTTTTCTGTAACGTTTCATCCAGCACCTAGCTGATAGGACTTCAGAGTCTCTGAAAATGTTTCTCCTCTTGATGCAGTCCTGAGTTTTCTGTTTATCACTGGCAGGTTCTATTGGCCCTTCTCTCCAACCCAAACAATTTTAGGGGTTGGCCTCCAGTAGTCCTGGAGGACACAAGAAGGCAGGCGGAGATGCTGAAAAATACTGTGCGCATTTTGCAAGGCCACATCGCAAGGAGAACCTGCCTCCCCCTCCCAACATTCATGGAAAGTCTTGATGAAAAGGCAGTGTAAGTATTCACCATTGTGACTGTGCAGGGAGTGGTTTGTAGGACCGGACTTTTTCTGTATTAAATGGCTAACTGAGAAAAGCAGGAGGATATCATGTGGATGGCAGCAAAATATATCAGCAAAATATGTTTAGAACCCTGCACGTCAAGGAGAGCAGGTACTCCATTTGGAAATGTAGAGTTTTGAATTTCTGATAAAATTCTCTTTTGCTAAACAGTGGAAGTACAGAGTTCCAAAGAGGAGAATATATATAAGTTCCCCAGAGTCCACCCCTTTCTCATTAACTGGCACTTAAACTCTCAGTAACTCCCTCTGAGACATTTGTAAAAGAAAGAATAAAAATATTCTTTTTACTTACAATTGCTTGCAATTACAGACTTCTGTATATGGTTTTCTTTATTGCATACCAATAACTAACTGAACAGATCAACAGCAACAAAAACAACTGCTTCCAACCAATGAAAGAGACATACGGAATACTCAGGAGAGAGCCAGGACTCTCTTTGAATTTAAAAGCTGGAAGGAATGATTGGTTAGTGCCAGATAGGTGAACAATCGCCCCAGCCCAGAAAAGTTCCCTCCCAGTCCCTCCAACTACAGACAGCATGCAAGACTGTAGAAAACACCCCAACAGGAAAAAAAACTCTGGTTCAGAGCAGCAAAACACTCCCCAAAGATAGTAGTTTAAGTCTTATCCTCAGTTGAATTATTTTAACATGTGAAGCAGAACATCCCACAAATACTTCTGTTCTTCTCGAATACAGCGACAAATCAAATAACTAGCCACTTACTGCCTTTCCATGCCGCCCCAAATATTTTGCAAGATGTGGTTGGATCATTCTGCCTAATGGTAGGGCTGGCCCTGGCAGCCTGCTCTGAACACAGAAGGGTTCAGGTTTTCTAGTCAGGTTAGATGTTGATAGCAGTCATTGTTCTTCTCTGATCTACAGTGCATCTGTTGAGCAGAAGGTCCATTGCCTGCCATCTTCGTATGGTAAGTACTTTGTTCTGACCCAGCTCTGTCACAAATGCGGTTTAGACATAGCTACAGTAGTTAAGAGACCAGGTGTGAATTGGCAGACATTCCGCTGCTTACCTGAGTACATATTCCTTTGAAACAAATGGATGGATATTCCAATTCAGGTATGCCTCTGGATCCAGTGGGATGTGCATTTGAAAGTGAGAACATGAATATCCACCGGATATTCTCAAATGAGAATATCCATTCTCATTTGAGAACACGAATATCCACCGGTAACCAGAGACTGCAAAGCTACATTTAAGGAGAATGCAGCCATCCAGTGGGAAGATGGTGCTCTGGAACTCAGAGCACCATGCTACTATTGCTATGTTATGGGTGGCTTTAGCATGTCTTTAAATTCATTCTCCTTAGAAGTCAATTTGCAACACTTTTTTAAAACCCAACAAGTAAAGTGTGCTCAGTTGAACTGGGGCAAGAGCAAAGGGGTCCAGCACCTTATGTCCCATTTGGATTACTGTAACAAGCTCTATGCGGGGGCTGCCTTTGAGGGCGGTTTGAAAACTTCAGCAGGTGCAAAACTCAACAGCCAGACTATTGACTGAGGCCAGTTACAGGGAGCATATAATGCCCGTCATACAACTGCGCTGGCCACCAGTCCATTTCTGGGCCAAATTCAAAGTGCTGGTCATTACCCATAAAGCTTGGATCCAGGCTATGTGAAGGACTTTGGCTCCCCATATGACTCTTTTCTGCATTTAAAATTGTCAGAGGAGGCTGTCCTCTCAGTCCCATTGCCAGCGCAGGCACGGCTGATGAGGACACGAGAGAGGGCCTTCTCGGTGGCTGCTCCCAGGGGCTGGAAGAGGCTCTCCCTCGGGAGGTCAGGCTGCCCCTCTCCCTTTTATCCTTCCGCCGACAGCTGAAGACTCATCTTTTGAGGCAGGCTTTTAACAATCACGACTTGAGTCCCTGAATGCCTTCTTAGAGTTAAGATAGTTTTTAACATTCATTTGATTTTAATTATTCAATTGTATTTTAATTAGCACATACTTTAATTGTTTTTAATGTCTAACTTATTATGCTTTTAATTCAATTCCTTTTACTATTGTGAGCCATCTTGGGTCCCCTTGTCGGGAGAAAGGAGGCCTAAAAACGAACAAACACATAAGCCCCTCCGCCTTTGTGAATATTTTCATCTATGTCTGCAGGAGTGCCTGCCATTTTTTTTAAAAAAAAGAGGAGCAAATTTCAACGGAGAGAAAGAAAGAAGTATAAATGAGATTACCACCTCCCCTTTTAGCTACTATTTTAATATCCTGCTTATATAATATCCTTTTGCAACAGATGTTCATTACACTTACTGTTCAGGTGGTTGTAACGGAACCTGCATTCAGCTGCTTCATGGAACTGCAGTAGACCCCCCCCCCCGAAGCTTTGCAAGTTATATCAAGTGTTGACTTACCATTCAGCAGTTGATTCAGTGACTCTGCCCTCACAGGGACGGCAGAGGAGGGTAGATTTAGAGGAGGGTATACTGCTACTTCTTAGTGCTGCTCAGTTCCCCAGGATGATAGAGTGAGCACAAGGTGCTCACTTGAATCTAAAGTCCAGGATATGATCTACTGGTTGGACAGTATCTCTTATCTCAAACAGTTTTTTTAAAAAATACAAGTGACCAATGAACGTTACTCACCTCAATGGATCAGTTCTAGTGTTCTGTAGGCCTCCCTATAAGACAACAAGATATCTTTTGTGGGTGTTGCCAAGAAATACCGCTCATGTATTAATTCAGAAATGAATACTGAAACACCTACAGCAATCCTAATGGGTGCAGCAACAGCAGCAGCAGTAGCATAAAAGCAGGGCAAAAAGAAGAAGGGAATCTATATCAGCCCTTGATCTCCAGCCATTTTGAGTGGCAACTGCACACATATAAGTTAAACATTGCAAAAACAATTAAATCTCTCACTTATTCACTATCTTGCCCATTGTTATAATAAACTATTTATCAATCTCTCTCATATTTATAGTTTGCGTTAGGCATATTCACTTTTTAAATAGTTCTTCCATGCTTTTGCAATTGGAGGAAAGAGATCTGCATGTATTCCAGGATGGGTATTAGATTCCTGCTCCTCACTTTCCCCTCCTTCCTCCCTTCCTTCCTTCCCTTCAATTTTTACCACAGGACACATTATACGGAAGTCACTTCACTGTATGCAGTTGAAACCCTGGTAGTTCAGTGGAGCCATCTGATATCTGATGTGTTAAGACTGGATTCTGCTCAGTTGATTTTACAAGGAGGAAACCCTGGTCCTTCTGCAGAAATCAAGTTTTGGCAGAGGCAAATGGAAAACCTGCAGGGGATTTATGAGCAGGTAAGGCTGCCCCATCACGAGAGACAGACTGGGAGGCCTTTTGACTCATGATATGCTTGTCATATTTCAGAGGTTCTTGACAGCTGTGCCCGATGTAGGCACCAGCTATTTTCACCCACCCCTTCCCCACAGAGGGACACCACTTGCTGTCCATTTGCACACTTAAAACCACTGGGAACTATGTTTGTGTGACATCTGTGTTACTTCACCTTTTCTTCTACATTTATCTACCCTGGGTTTAGTTTCTGCATCCCTTAGACTATTCCACTATCCCAGTAAGACAAAATCCAGAGACTGGAATACGATACTGGCCGGAATCCTGTTGCTTACTGTAACAAGTTGCAACTAGAGTAAGTCCATTTGAACTGATGGAGCTTACAGAGGGGTTGACTCCCTAAATGGCCTCAGATTCAATGGGCCTATTCTAGTATGACTTTCTAAGCTAAGCAACAGGGTTTCAGCTGGTGCATATAATTTCTGCTGATCAGACAAACTAGTTATGCTTGTCAAGGCAGGGTCATCCTTCTGATCAGATCTTCCCTTACTTGGACCACTAGACTTTCCACATAAAGAAACAGGAAAAGCCAATTGATGTCTGCCCTTTGGGTCCCCAGCTCTTCCATGTCCCTTTGGGCTGAAATGAAGGGGAAGAGTTCTTCCAGATTGGGCAGCTGTTTCTTCAGCCTCTATCTCTGTCTCTTTAGAGCAGTGTGCTAAAACAGAGGGTGGCCAAGAAACCTTTGTGCAGGAGTTCATCATCCCAAAACAGGAAGTTCTTGCTTACTGAAAAGAAACAGGCAAACAAACAAGCAAGATCTTTGTGCTGACTGTTTCCCAACCTCTTTTCATAGCTTCAAAACCCGAAGGTTTGTAAAATCAAGGAGACTTTGAACAAGACAAGAAGCAGCTATTATTCTGGATTCAATCAGCTCATCATGAAAGTTGAAGAAGGTACGGAACCCTATGCCTTGTATGGAACACATGCAAAGTTCTTTGATTTCTTTGTTCTTTTTTAAAATTGGTTAATGTTTAGAATACTGTGATTTGTTTCTGCAACACCCAGTACATAAACTACACAGTAAAGGCAAGCTTCGTATGCATCTGTATTTCACATTAGAAGTTTTCCGATGAATCAGCAGTCAGATTTGTCTTGTCCACAACGCGGACGTGATAGTTATTTCATATTGATCAGGTGAGACCCAGAGTCGTTCTATCTGCAGATGAGACTGGAATCTAGTGGAAGATTCTGCGGTAGAAGTTGGGTGGACAAGAGGAAGTGATCACTGCCAGCTTCTCTTTCTCTCTCCATCTTCCAGATCACCTCCCATACCATCTTAGAGGAAACCCATCAACACTCTGGAGCAAGTTTTAGGGAACAGAAGCAGTAGGGGGTTCAGATGTCACAAGGATGGTGAACCGTCCCCAGGTTTCAAAGGAGCTATCCAGTATGCTGAGTCTATGGGAATGAATAGAGTTCAGCAACTTGGACCATCTCCTGTAAAGTTCAGACTAAAACTCAAAATAGAATCTTCACCTCCACAACATTGGAGTCACCAGCCTTCATAAAGCAAAGGGCAGGAGGAACTAACAGAAATAGACTTCCCTTCCTTTCCTCCATGGGGAGAGCATCCTAAGAGTGGACTTCTGCCCATAAAACCTATAGGCAGAGAGTATGGCGTTTCTATTTTGGGCTGTTGGCTGTAGAGACCAGCAGTTCGTGCTGGTTCATCCTTGTGCCAAACAAGTGTTTGGTACTTCCCAGCCCCACTTCCTGTGGTGGGTCCCCACTCAGAGGCAGTGCCTGGAGGAGGCAGGGCAGGGAAGCTGGGGCACTCCAGGCAGTGCCTCCAAGTGGGTGTCTGCTGGAGGAGGCGGGGATGGGAAGTATCGGACACCTGTTCAACCGAAGAATGAACTAGCACAACCCCCTGGTTCAGTGGTTCATGGCCATCACTAGTTGGCTGGTTTTGCTATTGGCTGTAACTAACCACCAGCAATGCAGTCTATTCCATGTATTTGACTCATTTGACTGAGTTCTACTGGGTTACTTCTGTGGCCCACCAAGCTTTTAAGCTAGGAAATCTCAAGCAGAAGTACTTTACGCTCCTGATAACTGAGGTTCCAGAGTTCTGCGCATGCAAGACATTTGCAACCCATACGTCTTTAATGTCCTGTATACCATTTTGAGGACTTCTTTTGTTAGGCAGCTTAAACATACAGGAAGCAAACAAACAAATACCAACTGTTGGTCCCATGAGACAAATTCCTTGGCTAATGCGGTAGAATCCACTTGGCTTAGTCATGCCAACTCCACATTACGGGGAGAAGAGAGGCAAACTTGGAGCAGGACCTCATTGATTCAGCACAGGTTGTGCCCCATACGCCACTCTTACATTTAGAAGGTCCGAATAAACTCTAAACAGGCCTACCTAAATAAAATCATTTTATTGTCTGCTCTTTTCAGCGCTTTCTGAAGCCCAGGATATTTCTTTGTATCTCAGCCCCTTAAAACACTACATTGCCTACTTGGAAGAATCCAGTTTCTCAAACATTGAACGTCTCATTGCACCCCTTTTCCATGCCATCTGTCTGATCTGGACCCATTCCAAGCACTACAGCTTCCCCAACAGAATTGTTGTCGTGCTACAGGAGTTTTGCAATCTTCTAATTGACAGGGTAAGGGAAATGTACTTTACGCGTCTCAGTTAGCAAGTTATATGTTTCTTTGATAAAAGGTTTAAAGACCGACATCTGCCATATTAAGTTGCAGTTTATGGATTCCACTTAGTGTGCACAAACTATTTAATTACACCCTTCTTGCTGGTCTGAGTTCAGCTTTGCCTTGCTGGAGAGCCAACTTTAACTGTTCTTAAAAATATTTGTTCGCATTGTCTGCCAATATGTTACCTATTATATTGGTATGTTTAGCGTTGGAATGCTGTAATTGCAGTGCCTGCTTATTCTTACAGAACAGATGGTCAGAAATCCAGTATTTTGATCTACAATTTTAAAAAAGAAGTTCCAGATCATAAAAATAATTATGCAGGCATTAAAAATGTTAAAACAAGGCAGAGATGTATGATCTAGATTTTCAAGTGTAACTAATGATTTGGACCACCTCTGTTTTTTGGTGTTTTTTTTTAAATCATAGGGCTGCAGGGAACTCTAGGGGCCACATAGACCACAGTAAAAATAAATATAGTAGTCCTAGACCATCCCAAGACATGCTCTGAAAAAGACCAAAATAGTGCTTTCCTCCCAGTTCCTTGCACAGAAGTCAACATGGCCCATCGCTGGATCGTATCTCCCTGCTTTTGACATGAAAGTGTCCCACACTACACCTGAGGGAAGCAGGACAGGTTAGAGAATGGAGTCCAGATCATGATGCACACAAACCTTGGTTCTCAAAGAAAAGGGAATAAGGCTCAGAAGAAACAACTGGGGGCAGCCCCAGTTTAGGATAGTGATTATTTGAAGACAATGGAATTATTTTGGGTTTTGTTTTGTTATGTTGGTTATGGATATGTAAATTCAGAATTTGCTTCCTTTTCTTCTGAGAGCCCTTCACGTGAAGATAGTTTACTTTATTACATCTAATTTCAAAGAGATGTAATTTAGGCCTTTAATGGCACCAATTTAGTCCCTCCAAAAATACACCAAAACCTGAATAGGTAATACATTATTTTTAAAGTGAGAGAAAGAGGGAAAATATGTGATGTCCAATTGATTACCATTCCAGGCCAATCCCTCCTCCTCCTGAGTCTCTGAGTCATATCATTAGTCCCGGACTGTAAAGTGAATTCTGTGGTCACCCATCTGTGCCATATAAACTGTTATTGCTTTTTCACGCAGGAATGTTTCTTTTTTTCCCAGCCAGTCTTTCTCCAACCAATAATAATAATAATAATAATAATCATGCATAAGGAAGGAAAGGAGATGATCAGGTGATATACCAAGAGAGGCCAAAAGCCAAAGTCCATGAATTTTGAGAGCTGAGAATGTTGTTTGGCCTGTTCATAGCCACAGATGCTTCTTTGCATCTACCACTTAAGTGTGACAAACCCAGACCTACTGGGATATGCCACAGTTAACTAAGCTGCCACCAACCATTCCCTATAAGAAGTCACACAGACCAGGGATGGATTTTCAACAAATAAAAGAATAAGGTTTATTTAAAACAACACACAGGGAAAATAAAAGGATCAAGTGAATAAGATATAGTAACGTGGCTTAGTCTCATTCATACATGCACACAGTTTGGTTCACACAGAACACTTAACTTGAAGCACAGACCCTGAACCTATCAGTTCTGGCTAACCATACAGACACCTGAACCTATCAGGTTGGTACTGACTGACACACAGTAGTACCCTGTCTGACACACAGACTCCCACTCAAGCTTCTTCTCTCAGCTCTTCTCCAGCTTCTTCCCACAGGCTTCACCTATATATACAGTACAGCCCCTCCTCCTGATGTCCCGCCTTCCACTCCCCATAGGATGGAACTTTCCCTCCAAACCCATGACAGACAGGTAACATCAGTGCTGTATGTAACACCTCCCCTCTTTATAAGTTGTTTTGTAGGGGGAAAGCTAAGGTGCTTTTTCCCAAAAAACAACCTGGATAAAACACACAACAGTTATACATACAATATCATACTTACTTATACTTACATTCTAAGTTAACCATATCAATTAGGCATTTAAACATTTACCATATACAATACATCAATTTACCTTTATTCATACAAACCACATTCAAAAAACCAGGTACATTTAACCTTTGGTCACCAAAATATATACATAGTCCATGTTTCTTTCGCCGTCTTCATTCTTCAGGTCTTCTTGACAAGGCGTCAGCAACACAGTTCACTGACCCTCTGACCACCTTCACTTCAAAGTCATAGTCTTGCAGGTTTAAAGCCCACCTCATAAGTTTACTATTGTGGGTTTTCATTGTCTTTAACCATTGCAGTGGTGAATGGTCAGTGCACAGAATAAAATGTCTTCCGCAGATGTAAGGCTTGGCCTTCTGGATCGCGTAGACTATGGCCAGGCACTCCTTTTCCACGGTTGCCAAATGTCTCTCACCTTTCTGGAGTTTCCTACTCAGGTAGGACACTGGATGCTGGTCACCATTCTCATCCTCCTGGCAAAGAACTGCTCCTACCCCGCTGTTAGACGCATCGGTGTAGATGATGAACTCCCGGTCGAAGTCAGGAGCACGCAGCACTGGATACTGGACGAGCGCCTCCTTCAACCTCTGGAACGCCGCCTCACAGTCGCTGGTCCACGGGATGCGGTCATCAGCCTTCTTCCTCGTCAGATCGGTCAGCGGAGCCGCAATCTCGCTAAACCTCGGGATGGACTTTCTGTAGTAGCCCACCAACCCAAGAAATGATTTGACTTTTTTCTTGGTGTTGGGTCTAGGCCAATCACGAACTACTTCTATCTTGGCCTCTAGGGGTTTTATCACTCCTCCCCCTACTATGTGACCCAAGGATTTTATTTCTGGGCTACCCAGCTGCAGTTTGTTCTCTTTGCAGGGCCTAGGCCAAAGCACTCCCTCCCCTGGGTTAAAGTGCCTCTCCCTGGCTCTCTGGTCATCCCAAGCTTTCTTTCTGACCTTTTGAGCTTGCAGGGTCTCTGCTGCTAGCTCTAGGTTTCTCTTTAAGTCATTCCTTAAAGTGCCTATATATGTCACAACGTCTTGTGGGTCATCCTGGGTGATCTGCTCCCAATTTTGTTTGATTAAATCGAGTGGCCCTTTCACCCTTCTCCCAAATAAAAGTTCAAACGGACTGAACCCGGTACTGGCTTGTGGCACTGATCGATAAGCAAACAAAAGGGATTGCAGCTTCTGGTCCCAATTGTTTGGATTCTCTGCCAAGTAAGCCCTAATCATGCGCATTAGAGTCCCATTGAACTTCTCAGTTAACCCATTACTTTCAGGGTGATAGGCAGTGGTTTCCTTGTGCTTAATTCCACAGATTTGCCATAACCGTTTCATGAGCTTCGATGTGAACGATGCGCCCAAATCTGTGATTATTTCTGAGGCAAATCCCATCCTGGACATATACCCCACCAAGGCATCTGCCACTGTGTTAGTTTCAATGTTAGACAAGGGAATGGCTTCAGGGTACCTCGTGGCATGGTCCACAATGGTGAGAATGAACCTGTTCCCCCTCTTTGTGGCCTTGGGCAAAGGTCCCACAATATCCACCCCTATGCATTTGAACGGAGTGTCAATCACAGGCAAAGGGCACAACTTTGCTTTGGTCCTGTCGCGGCTATTCCCCTGCCTTTGACACACATCACATTGTTTACAGAACTCCCTGATCTGCTTCCCTATGTCAGGCCAGTAAAAATTCTGTGTGATTCTCTGCTGTGTTTTGTTCACCCCTAAGTGCGCAGCAAACATGTCAGAGTGCCCCCTTTGTAAGATCATGGGGCGATACTTTTCAGGTACCACTAGCTGACTTCGGATCCCATCTCCCCCTTTTGAGATATTCCTCAGGGTCTCTCTATACAAAATCCCCTTTTTCTCTAGAAATCTCACTGGGGTTTCAGGTGTTAGCTGGGCGTCAGTCACCTGTTCAAAACACTTTTGGAGAGTGGCGTCTGCCTTTTGCTCTTGTCCAAATCTGCTGTCTGTGGTTAAGGTTTCCACCACAGCTTCTGAACTCCCCCCTGCTTCCGTCTCTGGCTCATCATTACCCCCCTGAACTGTCCCCGTGGTGGCTTGTGAACGTGTAATCACTAGCACCCGTTTCACATGTTCAGCCAGGTCATTTCCCACGAGCACGGCTGCTGGCAGAGTCGATGAAATTGCTAGCCGCCAAACTCCCCTCCAGCCTTGAAAGTTCACAGGTACCTCCGCTACTGGCAGTGAGATCACCTGCCCCTCAATCCCTGCCACCTTCATGCTCTCATTTGGGATTATATATTCCCTAGGAATAATATCTGGATGGCACAGGGTCACCTGGGAACAAGTGTCCCGCAGCCCCCGATACTGATGGTCAAGTATTCCTACGTCCACCCCTGCTGTTTCAACCAACTGAGAATCTGTTCTCACCAGTAGGCAGCGCCTGACCTCTACAAGAGGACCATTTTCCTCAGCCTGATCAGCAGATGTAGCTGTTCCAGATTGAGTAGCCATGGCAACAGGCTCCCTCAGTGACAATGAGCCTTGCTCTTTCTGGACACAGAACACAGCTTTTGGCTTGGTTCCACTCGAATCCTGAGGCACAATTCCTTTTAGCTGCTTTAATTTCTCACACTCTGAGATTAGATGGCCCTTTCCCTGACAGAAGTAACATTTTCTGCTATATTTTGAGTCTTTCTCATCCTGTTTTGGTTTTCCCTCCAAAATCTGAGGTCTTAGTTTCATGTCTGAGGGCTTCCCTTCACCATGGGCCCCTCCCCCTTGCTGGCTTTTCCCTGGTCCCTGAGAGTACTTGCTGTAGGTTTCTTTGGGTTTCCCCATCGCTTTCCCCTCACCCAAGGGCTTTCTTATTTGGGAAATAAAATCTGCGATCTCGGCTGCTTCTGCCACAGATTTCGGTTTCCTTTCCCTCACCTGGAATTTCAGTTCCCCATGCAGGACTGAATAGAACTGTTCCAGCGCTATCAAGTCTTTGAGCTGCTGAAAGGTCTCTGTCCCCTCCTGAGATAGCCATTTTTCTAGCAGCCTCACCAATTGGGCCCCCACTTGGGTAAAAGTCTGCTCTGGTTTCTTGGTGATTGACCTGAATCTTTGCCTCAGCTGTTCCGCATTTATCCCATGTCTTGCAAACACCAGTTTTTTAAACTCTGCAAAATCTTTCATCAGTTCCTGTGGCATCTCTGAATAAACTTCAGCAAGGCTGCCACTGATTAAAGATCGCATAATGGTCATCTTCTCAGTTTCCCTCACTGAGAAGTCCACAAACGCTCTTTCCACTAGGGACAAGAACACCTCAGGACAATCTCCCTTGTGGTACACAGGGAATTTCTTCAGGTCAGCTTTAGACAACTGGCCTCCCTCAGAATCCCTATTGTTATTATTGTTCTGATTCATCAGTTCCAATTTTCTTAACTCAAACGCCATTTTCTCTCTCTGCAATTCCAATTCAAATTGCCTTTGTTTCTCTCTTTCCCTTTGCTCCATTTCAAATTGCCTTTCCCTTTCTTCCCTTCTTTCTCTCTCTAATCTTTCCTCCATTTCCCTCACCCTCAGTTCATGCTGTTGGGCTAGGAGTATTTTCCTGAGTTCTGGGTTCTGTTCTCCCGTGCTGTCACCTTGCACTGAGCCAAATTCATCCTCAGAACCTTGGTCTACCTGGGGGTCTTTCACTTCACCCATTTCTGCCATTTGGCTTCGAGTCAAGGGCATAATCCCCCCCCCCAGAACAGGCTGCTTTCAAAAGTCAAGCCTCAAAATAAAGCGACCACTTTTTTTTTCTTTTGCCTCAGAACCAGCTTTCTATAGATTGCTGCTGTCCTTCAGCACTACTTGCAACTGTAGCCAGCTGGAGTCCACCCCCCTCTGCTGGGCCTCTCAGCAGGCAGGCCAGATCACTTCTACTTTACAGTTTTGCCTCAGCTTTTTTCCCGCCAAAACAGGCTGCCTCAGAGCTCCCTAATCTAGCCCCCAATCTGAGGTTACACGTTCTTCTACTAGCTTACCCCCCCCCGTGAGGTAAGCCTAGAAGATTACCTACGCGCTCTCAGATTGTCCCTGACTAGACCCCCCTTGCTCTGGGCACACTTGCCAAGGCTTTGCTGGATCGCTGGACAACTGGACCAGTCGTATCCCACACGCTGGACACCAATCAATGTGACAAACCCAGACCTACTGGGATATGCCACAGTTAACTAAGCTGCCACCAACCATTCCCTATAAGAAGTCACACAGACCAGGGATGGATTTTCAACAAATAAAAGAATAAGGTTTATTTAAAACAACACACAGGGAAAATAAAAGGATCAAGTGAATAAGATATAGTAATGTGGCTTAGTCTCATTCATACATGCACACAGTTTGGTTCACACAGAACACTTAACTTGAAGCACAGACCCTGAACCTATCAGTTCTGGCTAACCATACAGACACCTGAACCTATCAGGTTGGTACTGACTGACACACAGTAGTACCCTGTCTGACACACAGACTCCCACTCAAGCTTCTTCTCTCAGCTCTTCTCCAGCTTCTTCCCACAGGCTTCACCTATATATACAGTACAGCCCCTCCTCCTGATGTCCCGCCTTCCACTCCCCATAGGATGGAACTTTCCCTCCAAACCCATGACAGACAGGTAACATCAGTGCTGTATGTAACAGCATCTACCACTTAAGGTGGTTGACTCATGCTGCCTAATGATAGGATCAGGCTTGAATAGCCTCTTATCTTTTTGAAAGGCCAGTTTTTGATTTCAAAAATGAAATGGTGTTCTCTCACTCTTCTTGACATGTAAATCCATTCATTAAACAAACAACTGTGTGTACTGAATCAGACTACCATATATCCAGCAAAATTTAGATTAATTGTCGCTATGCAGAAACATCGCTAAACGGAACGGAAAAAGCCATAGGAATGCATTAAACTTGGTTTAATGCGTTCCTATGGCTCCCAAACTCACTGTTCAGTGAAGTTCCTCCATAGCCCCGCCATTTTCGCACCCTCGGTAAGTGAGGGCAGGGCGTGAAAACACTTGTGGTGGCCATTTTGGCACCCGGTGGCCATTTTGGAACCGCTGACCAGCTGTTTAAAAAAAATCGCAATGCAAAGATCGGTAAGCGAAACGCTTACCGATCATCACAATGCGATGTTTTGCCTATTCAGAACATCGCAATGCGATCACATTAGCAATCTAAAAAAATAGATTGCTATGCGGATTCATCGTTAAACGGTGCACTCGTTAAGCGAGGCACCACTGTAATAGAGCAAGAATGAGTCTGATCTATAGGAGTGTGTACAGCCTGTCTCAATAGACACAATTTTTCACTTAATATATGAACACCCAAGTATGCATCCATGTTTAAATATGGTAATTTAATAAACAAACAAACAAACAAACAAATAAAAATTTGCCGCCTAGAGTAGACCTTTGGTCTAGATGGGCGGGGTATAAATCTAATAAAATAAATAAATAAATTATTTTATATATCCAACTTATATCTCTTATTTCTCTCAAGATAGGTACTCAAGGTGAAACTTAACAAATTGTATGCCACTGTATGTGCATATATAATTGTATGATTACAGATCATATGTATCATATGTATGATTATGTGTGCATTCATATCTATAGCTACTGTATCTGTAAAACAACCAAGCAGCGTGGTGAACAAGTAATTTTTGAATTCTAGAAGGCTGTTGTTACACACTCAGTGAGTATCTATTTATGCTGCTGGGATGATACAAAGACATCCTACCATACATCTGTCTACATCAAGACGCGGAAAGGATTGAGCAGTCAAACAAGAGATATAGCTGCAAAGGCCAGTCAGCTTTTAGAAATGGTTAGACGAATTATATGAATAGAGCCAAGTGCTCTAATTTTTGTTATCTCACTGAAGTTAAAGCAACACCCTCTTTCTACGTAATGTTTTGGGTCAATAGGGAGGGCCTGAAATTTATATGAACAGGGCAACGATGGAAGACTTTTAATCTGAAGGGCCATATGGTCAGTTCACAACTCCCAGTGATGAAACTTGCATCAAAGGGAGGTTCAGCACTCAGGCTCCTAATTATCAAAGCAGGCCCTCCTTCCATGTCAGAAAGCTATAAAGCAAAGCGTGCTGCTTATATACCGCCCCATAGCGCTTCAAGCACTCTCTGGGCGGTTTACAAGTTAATTATGCAGACTACACATTGCCTCCCCAGCAAAGCTGGGTACTCATTTTTCTGACCTCGGAAGGTTAGAAGGCTGAGTCAACCTTGAACCAGCTACCTGGGATTTGAACCCCAGGTCGTGGACACAGTTTTGGCTGCAGTACAGCGGTTTAACCACTGAGCCATAAGACTCTGGTAATTCACCTAATTCAGCTCCAGTCATAGGACATGCATGGCAGCTAACTTGGGGGCGTATCCGGCTCACATGGCACAGGCAGTGAGGAAGTATTGCAAGCCTGGACAGAAGCAGAGTTTGGGCAGAGCATAACATCAAGCCTCAAGCCTCACTTGCATCTCTGAAACACCACTGCTGCTTACTCCACGATTTAGCAGACAAGATATAAACCACAAAGAAGGCAAATGAGGAAACACTCCTACCCTGCACCCCTCTTCCACTTTTCACTTGGCTGGTGGCAGAGCTGCTGCAAATGTTGGCTGCTGCCATCCTCTTAGTCCCTTTCCATCAGGGCTGAGAATGGAACCATACCTTCTACCTGGCCACCCATTAGCTGAAAGGTCTTGATTACACCAGATAATCAGCCTTTTGGCCTTGACCCTGGGAAGCACGTACTGTATGTTACATAGCTCTGGAGGTGCCAAAAAAGAGCTCGAATGACATCAGCAGGCCTGCTTTAAGGAGATGTTATGGAACAGCTCAGTTACGCTCGGATGCCATGAGTAGATCAGCCATTCCGAGACAGGTTGGGTGACATTTCCTCAGGCCATTCTCTCTAGGGAGGCCAGGTGACGGAAACTGCACGTAGGTGGTAGCTCTATAGTTGGTTTAGTTTATATATAAATATTGAAATGGATGGAATAATTTCCAAACAGATACATGCTTAGGACAATTGCAGGTTAGGGGTCTTTTTTTTAAAATTCCCTCATACAGTCTCGTTTACAGTTATATCCACTCAGCCCCCTCAAAAATTTATAAAATGCTGAGAAAACCCCCTGAAGGTCAATTTGTCAAAATCAACAAGGGCAAAATGAGCTCCATATAGTTATGTTGGTAGAAGCAGCTTAAAGCTCCCTGCCCAGAATGCCAGAAAGCACAATGCAGAGGCTGCCAAGTGGGGGGTCTAACCCACTAAGCCACACAGTTAACACCTTACTGAAGCCCAAATCCTTATGTGAAATGCCACGTGCGTAACAGAAACCACATCTGTCACATGACCTGGGCATGTCCATCCATGC
Organism: Pogona vitticeps; assembly: GCF_051106095.1. Classification (NCBI taxonomy): domain Eukaryota; kingdom Metazoa; phylum Chordata; class Lepidosauria; order Squamata; family Agamidae; genus Pogona; species Pogona vitticeps. The sequence continues at coordinate 201,507,868 of NC_135783.1, forward strand.
CATGGGTAAACTCCTCATATGATTGCCAACCTGTGTCGCATCATTCCTAGAGGATTCTGGCCCTGTTTTCATAAATGTTCTATTTTTGAAAAAAATAATCTTAAAACAGAAAACAATAGCCCCCAAATATCCAGAAAAGCCTCCAAGCATTGTTTTGGAATTTTCTTTTTTAAAAGGAAATGTCACGGATTATATCAAAAGGATATAATGATAACATTGCTAGTTTATATGTTGGTATTTGCGAGAGGAACATCACTTGTGCCATGCTGCTCTCAAAGTAACCTGGCAACGGGTAACATTTTTGCTTGTGAATTGATGTATTCCTTCTATGCGTCCCCCTTTATTCGCTGATACGGTATCTGGAGGTGTTTTATTCATTGTTTCATATTTCACTACTGTATCCCTCTCTCCTTTTGTGTGTGTGTGTGTGCCTGATTTTCTTTTTGTGGGCACCGAACAACAACAAAAAAGTGGAGGAATCGCAAAAGAATTGTATGAGATCAATCTCATTTCTGCCTTCAAGTGCCTTTTACTTGGCTTTGTCTTCTGTATGATATTCACACATTGGGCTGCAAAGTCTCAGAACTGTTAAACAACAGGAGGGGGCAGGCTTAAACTGACAAAAAAGCTGCGGAGTTGGGCTAGCTCTGAGTCTGAAACCACTCTCAACGTCCCTGCGTGCAGAGGAAGCCTGGCAGATCTGTTATGCAAATCCACTCAGGGGGTTGGAAGAGGTATCCCTGGTGCATCTTGGCACTGCAAGAACAGCCATTCAGATTTAACCCTCAACTGCCTGACACAATTTTCTTGTTGCTAGACTGTGGAAGCCTGCATTAAATGGTTTGAAAAAGCCTTTAGGAGCATTTTTCTCCTCTTTGACATCCTTGTGGATCTAGGACAGTGGTTCTTAACCTTGGGTAACCCAGGTGTTCTTGGACTGCAAATCCCAGAAGCCCCAACCAGCATAGCTGGTGGTGAAGGCTTCTGGGAATTGCAGTCCAAGAACCCTCTGAGTTACCCAAGGTTAAGAACCATGATCTAGGAGTTGGAAGCGGACTTTGAGTCGCCATTGCCTCTGGGTTTATTTAAATTTTTTGTTGCTATTTCTTTTATGACGTCTTAGTATTTCTCCACTTGGTGGTGGGTGGGTAGTTGTTTCCTATGGTTGTTAGCCAACCAGTATAGAGCCTGGTCAGTGGATGGATGGGATAAAAATGTAATTAATAAAATAAATAAATAATACTAAAGCTAACTTTGCTCTCCACAGCACCTTTACTTCCCGCTTGTTAAAAAAAACAACAATGTCATTTTATAGTCAGGGCAGCCAGCCCAATATGTACAGAGCCACTTCGTTGTTTTTACAAAATTAAAAACAAGTCTTTCAGAGACAGGTTAAGATATTTCTTGGACTACAACTCCCAGAATTCCATTTGTAGAACAAAATGATACCAAGGAAATTTGTTGAATGTCAGGGCAACAAGCAGTGGGTTCCCATTTCATTCCAGTAGTTACAGTACTTCTATGATTTAGCAGACGGGCGACTACACTGTTGCACTAAACCGGAAGCTGGTTTCGGGTTTTTAGAAATTTAAGGTTGTGTGGTTTTTGTGTCGATGTGTGCGTCCTCATGGAAGAACATTTAGTCTGGTAGAAATCTGTGTGGTATATTGGCAGTTTGGTGCTCCAGGTCCTGGTTTTCTCAGTTTTTCCTTTGAGCTGGGAATTTAATTCTCCACCTCAACTGTACCTTGTGTCTTTCCTGAGGCAGAACTTGCCTGCCTTGAGGCAGCTGATGCCGGACTGAACTGCTTTTATTCAGCAAAGCTGCCATCAGCAGCCTACAACAAAGCCCATGACTACTCTAACAGCCGTTTCCTCTGCCATGTCCAAAGTTGTCATTGTCCTTCTGTATGGGCATTATGTTGTGTACTCGACACCCCAAACTTGGCGAGCCCCGCATATCCCCTGACGCTATTTACTCTGGTACAGGAGATGACACAGGCAAACATTTTTTTTAAAGTATGACCAGTATTGATTTAAAAGAAAAAGTTCCCCTGTGGGCATTAAAAGCACTTCTCACCCGAAAAAAATGTGTGCTTAGCTGTATGTCATGTAGTTGGAGATATTCAACTGTATGTGTTCAGAGAAAGTTTGTTTAATATTTCAATTGTATGCCACTACATTAGTGCAAACATTCTCAGGGCTGCTCATACATGTCAAATCATCATTAACATCAACAATCTAAAACTACAGTATACAATAAGTACAATATTCCCTGTGAGTAGCTAAAAACCTGCATTTAAATAGAAGTGACAAACATAAAACCAATTTGGGTGTCTCAGTCAATGGTCAAAAGTACTAATAAAGGACAGCTGTATAGAATTCCATTTTTATTGCTTTCCTAAAAACTGAGAGGGATGGTGTCTGATGAACCTCTGTAGGAAAGTTGTTCCGAAGGGAAGGGCCCACAACCGAGAAAGCGTGGTTCCTAGTGTTAGGTCTTTTGGCCTCCTTGTGCATCACAGTTTTTAAACACTGTGAGGAGTGGGTGGGATGGGTAGCTGTTTTGTGAAAGACATTCTGACAAGTATCGAGGTCCAAAACCATTAAGAGCTTTATAGGGCATGAAGAGCAACTTGAATTGGGCATGGAAACAAACAAGGTGCCAAGACGAGGGATATGCTGTTTATATTTGCTGTTTCCTGCAATCAGTCGGGCAGCCTCATTTTGGACCTGACACCAAGGGCTACACTACATGGAGAGGATTGCAGTAGTCTATTTTAGAGATTACCAGCTCAGTCCATGACTGAGTATAGGAGCTCTTGCACTTGTGCAAGTCCTCTGTCTGACTTCTATTCCAGAGGGTGACACTTTGTCGTAAACCAGGATGGTTAGGAGGATACTTGGGGGGGGGGAGAGTGCCAGAGAAGCCCCATGTATTTCTTTTGGTCTACCTATTTACTTAGTTAGCTGGATACCCCAGTCGTTTCGGTATCTGACTGCGGAGCCAGTGGTTGGGAGTTCCATTCCCCAGTGTGCTTCCTGAGAGAAGAGCCAGCCTGTGTAACCATGGGCAAGCAGTACAGTCCCAGGGCACCCCCCAGAGGAAGGGAACGGGAAAGCATTTCTGTATATTCTTTACCTGGAAAACCAAGTCAACTGACTTGACAACACGTTGTTGTTGTTGTTTACTTACTTATTAAATTTGCACCCTGCCTTTGCAGCATATATGGCTCTTTTCCTCTCCACTTTACCCTCAGAACAAACTCAGAAGGAATGTTAGGCCCCAAAATTGTAACTCACCCAGTCAAGTAGCAAATTTCATGGTCAGGCAAGGATTTAAAACCCAATCTCCTGAACCTTAATCCAACCTTCTAACCAGTATACTATGTAGGCTTTCTTTCATCATTTTAGCGATGAAAAATTCAAATCAATAGATTCCAAATTAAAATCAAATTGTTTCTCGTCTATTTTCATTGATTTCTTATCTCTTTGTTGGACAGAAAAGCCAGCATGATCCAGAACAGCAATGTGCAGGTCACAGAAAGGGGCAGTGGAGGGCCCTATTGGAGGAAAGGGCAGCGAAACACATCAAATGGCAGTTCTTTGTCCTATATTGATCTGAAATATTGAGGTCTATTCCTTTGGAGAGGCAGTAGACACAAACAGGAATAAAAGAGTGGAGAGCAATGGGAAGCCCATAGAACAAAAGCAACTAGAAGCATATAGAACGTGCAACTAGTTAAATTCTCTGTAAATTGGATGTACAACACATGAAATTACAGGCAGCAGAAATCTAGAATTAACAGGAAAAGAAAACTGATAAACCTCCATAGTCTCATCTATACTGATCCAGACTATCTTATGACTGGGATTCTGGACTCCTGCTAAGAATCTAGAAGACTGATTTTATCAACAGCCCAGTTTCCTAGTTTAATCTTTGCTTTTTAAAAAAATCCAGTAATGGCTAACTATTTTGTGATGGAATTTGGATCCGCTAAGAAGATGGAATCAGGTTCTTAAGTAAAATTCTTATTGGCTACCTAGATGACTATGAGGAGTTGCAAGCATGGGCCCCTAGTGAGCTGTCTGGCCCCAGCACAAAAGCATCAGGCAAGTCATAAGGAGGCTAAGTTTACCCTGGATCAGGCCAGTGGGAAGGCAAGTTTGCTCAGGATCAAGCTGACATACCTGAAGGAGAGGCAGTTCCCTGATGAGAAACAGCTGGAGGAGGCAGGGGTCAAGGAGAATAAAAGGGCAGGATGGGAAGAGGATGTATGGGAGTATGTAGGAGAAGAGAATATGGGAAACTGGTCACTCTTATATGGCTTGCTTGCTTGTGCCAAGAGTCAGATGGCAGAGACTCCAGGCACTTGCTTGGACAAGGCTATGTTAGCCTGGACATTGTTGCAGCCTGCAAGAGGCAAGTGATAGTTGTGTAGTGGGGTTGCTGGATGGGTTTCGATGAGCTGCAGAACCTGACCTCTTTGGCTCCTCTCTACAAGCCTTCCCTAAAAGGGGTGCTTCCTGGACCTGAGCTCTCCTCTCCTTCCTGCTTTCCAGACCCTGGGGAACTTCAGTGGAGTTAACTGGGTCCCCAAGCTGGCAAGGGGCCCCTGAAACCCTATGAGACTGTGGGTGGAAGGGCAGTGCAAGTGATGTTGTACCACTGGAGATGGGGGTATTTGTATGTGAATATCCTTGTACAGGTGGTGCGAATGAGGGTCCAGCCCCATGGAGCCAGACGGTACACTCCCCAATCTGCGGCAGATGTGGATGGTGCAGTTTGCTTGCCACTCTTTGACCTTGCAGGGAGGCTTGTCCGGCTGCTTCCTGCCAGGAGTGGTGAGCAGATTGTGTGTTATGGAGCCGTTTGTTGAATTGTGCCATCTGTGCCTGCAGTGGATTGGTGGGTGGATTGTTTGGCTCGATGGGGCTGGACCCTTGTTAACACTACCTGTGTGGGGATATTTGTATTTGTATATGAATACCCCCATCTCTAAGTACCACTAATCAAAGCTGTCCTGATTGAGCTAAGGAGCCCATGGAGTTATTGCCAGGTGACCCTAGCCCCCCTGCCACTGTCAGAGGGGTGTGTGCCAGGAGGGCACACAATGACCTGCAGCAGATGCTAGTTTTTTCGTTACTCTTGGTGCACACTGTGCTCTTTCTAAGAACGATTGTGATTATTGGTCTGAAATTCCCCAAAATATGTTAACTTATTATCTTTTGTGGCCATAGGAATCAAGTGGCCAAAGATGCTCTGTAAGATGCTAAGACTCTTCCAAATAATCTTTCTTGCAATTAGCATTGTACTTTCCCATGTAGGTATAATACAGTATAAGTAAACTAAATTGATTTTTCTTTTAAATAAATGATGTGCAAGTTTTTCCTCTTCCTGCTTTCCCAAATAAAGTTGTTTATATGCGTCGACAGTTGACTTTAGATTAAGAGAGCATTTCTCTGGAATTTCTCAGTGAAATCTCCATCTGCCTGTACATATACTGTTAGGCTACCCCTTCTGTTCCATGGATAGTGTGCCAGGCTCTATAGAATTTGGCGTCCTATGGCCATTGGGAAAGTACAATTAAAATTTCTTTCTCCGTTACTACTAGAATTGAACTTAAGGGAGAGGTGTTTCCTAGGTGAGCTTTCAAGTCAGCTGTTCCCTTGTCCCAGGCATCAAGCAGCCTAAACCAGTGGCTCCCAGTCTTGGGTCCTGCATGTTGGTGGACTTGCATGAGGTCCCTGCCAGCATGACCAGTGATTAGAGGTTCTTGACTTGTGAGACAACTTCTGGAGATTCAGATTTGGGAACTGCAGGTTTATAGGAGTTAGACTAGTATACCCAACCTTCATTGATAGCCAATTAGCAGCATTTCCTGAGGACCTCTTATACAAAAAGGGGAAAGTTTAGAAAGACTCCCCCAAATAATTTAACATACAGTAGATGGAAATAATAAAAACATATGAGTTAGTTTCAGTGAAGGAATGTTTTAATAAGGAGAGGCAACTGAACCAGCCTTCTGCAACCTTGTGCCTTCCAAATGTGTTAGATCAGTGGTCCTCAACCTTGGGCCTCCAGATGTTCTTGGACTTCAGCTCCCAGAAATCCTAGCCAGCAGAGGTGGTGGTGAAGGCTTCTGGGAGCTGGAGTCCAAAAACATCTGTAGGCCCAACTTTGGGGAACACTGTGTTAGATGGCTTCTCCCAGCATCTTTAGCTAGCCAGCCAATGGAAAGGGATCCAGGAGGGCAGAACATGTGTAGCATGGAAGGCTTGGAAAGGCAGAATGCAACTCCATCAGTTTTACCCTAAAAAAATTCCTCAATTTTTTTTTCTTGCCTACATACATATTGTCCACAGGTGCCAAGTGCCTTTTAGGTAGAAAGGTTATTGATACACTTAAAAGTATAATCATCTCTTACCACAATAACCGATTGAAATGATGCATTAAACCATAGTTTAAAATATTTCTGTTAAAGATCATTTAAAATTATGTTATAAATTTTTATTAGCAATTGGGATTTTTCCCCCCTATCAAAATAGGCCTTCTCATTTCTAATCCCCGAGGAGATTTTCACAATGGATCTACAAGAGGGGATGGAAAAAATAAAATTAACAATACAGACATTTACGACCTTCAAGAATACCTTCTCTACATATCAAGAAAAGCTTGTGTGTGATCACCGTAATGAATCAAGTGTGAAACCATGGGACTTCCCCTCTGATTTGGTGTTTTTTAGATTTGATAAGATCCTTCAGAGGTTGCGGCACATTGAGGTAAGGTATCTTGATTGTAATGATTAGCATCCATTTAGACAGTTGAAATTGAAATTCAAGGTATGCCTTATAAAAATGGGTGTAGGTGACACCTCCTTGACTGATCTGAACAGATGCTTTCTCTTACAGCCTAATCTTCTCCATGTGCTTAGGCAATTTATTTAAACAAATGCATTCTGCCACATAATTTTGCGGCAACAGGAGCTCCCGAACTGTCAGTCTTGCCCCTTTCTAGGACACTCCGTTTCATCCTCTTCTCTTAACGTTTGGTCTTTTCCTTGAACAAATATTCAGAGGTCTCTGGCCACTGGGCTGGCTTTTATTTATGTTTTTGCAGAGGTGGTGATAACCTTAGTTTTTCCCCTCCTAAAGACTGTAGGAAAAACTCCAGATGAGAGGTCCCTCGCTCATGGTAAGGCACCTCTATTTAATTCTGATATCACAGTGCTACTCTGACAGAATAAATTAAGGATGCACTTTGGATTCAGAATTTATTCATAAAATTGAGCAAATATTTGTTCCTGAACTGATCTGAAACAAAGTAAGAAAGTCTGAAGCAACACGGCAATAAAATCAGGGTTCTCAGAAGGGCTGGATTTTACTTTTATTCATTTTTGCACTTTGGAGATTAAAAATCTAGACTAGCAGCTTTCATTTCAGAGGATCCAGAGGTGACTGATAACAGCAGGACAGATTTATGGAAGGGTGGGAGCTGGGGAAAGAGTAAACTGATAGTAAAAAGGAACTGGTAAATCGACCAAAACTGTAGGCATGGAGAGACTGTAGTCCCAGGACTTTCTTAAGGGGTGAGACAGGAACAAGTCTCACAACCTGGCATTTCTCTTTCAAAAGAAGCTGGACACAGACCTAATAAACAAAATGCTTTTTCTAAAACATAGCTAACACAAGGGCAAGATTTGTGACCTTTTAGAAACCTGAAAAGGCCAAGCTGAAATGCATTGGGTTTTTATTTTGAAACAAAGTGCATACTACAGTTTTTACATCCTGAGACGATGGTCTCTCCTTGCCTACAACTATGGATTATTGGGTCTGTGACCGCAAAATAAATACTACTACAACAACAACTATGGAGTAATTTGCACAGTTCCCAGTGGGTGTGAGAGGAGGAAAGGAGGAAACTCATGGGATTTTTGCCTGTACATTGGAGGTTGAGCAGTAGTTGATGGCACCGAGTCTCACTCCCTGTTCAAGATCAGAGTCCTTTATTTCTCCCATTTTCATATTTTTATCACTTTCAAATAGGTAGAGAACTCCCCCTCCCGAGGGCATTCCACTAGGCGAAGGAGTTGTGGTACTATACTCACCACCCTCTGAAATCCAGGCTGGGTGAAACCCAGAGGGTGTGTGAATTAGCATTACGGGCAAGCTTCTAACCTAGATTTTCCACCTAGCCCCTTACCTGAGACAGAATTCTTTCTGAGTGTACATTTTGAACCTAGCACCTCAATCAGACAAAGTAGACTACCCAAAATGATAAACTTAGGGGATGCACCCTCTTGGCCAAGGCACCTTCGTTAGACACTCAAACCCCCTTTCCCCCCAAGGATCAGACTGGTAAAAATTGTAAAAAAAAAAAGTTTATTAAAGTTACAAAAAGTATAAAGAATTTTAAAAGGTAGCAATGCATATTCAAATAATTAAGTGAGCTCCATGAAAGCATTCCTCAGAAAATAACAAAAGCTAACTACTTCTGCCTAAAAACTATTCACTAACTTAAGCAATCATGACTGAATTTTTCCTACAGCATCTCTATGCTTAATTCATCATCTGTAGCAGACAGATGAAAGGCCATCTAGCTTGACAAAAAGCAGCCTCCAACTAGCTCTTGCTAGATCTTAAATCCATGTTCTCCCAACATGATGTTATCCAAGGAGGTTCAAGTCCTTTGTCCAGTAACTTCACCCTCAAAATGTAACTTCTCTCAACTCCTCCCTTCAGTTCTCATGAGAATATCTGCTAACGAGCCATTAGAAATGGAATGTGATCTCTCTGGCTCAGCATGGTATGTCCTTGGCACAAACTGGAATAGAGCACAATAAATCTCATGCAGATAAACATCACTGATGAAGTACAACATAACCCATCTGATTTCCTCACAAATATGTATAAATACATCAAAGTATTCAGATAGAAATAGAATCTGAGAACTACAAATCAACTCAAAGCAAAGTGGCTATGATATGTAAAATCAATAATTTGGACTGAATTGAATGTTGCATTTGCACACTCCTATATTAAACTTGTTCTGTCAGTTGCAGTTATATTTCTAGCTTATAAGAGGCAGCATCACCTAGCAACTGGTAATTTGTATACGTAAATCATTCTTAAGTTTGAAATTAAAATTTGTCCAAAAACATTAAATTTTATATTTTCTTTTCAATACTTCAAAAGTATCTTAATTTTGCCTGTTGTATATTAAGACAATTACATACATATAACAGCTTTGATGCTAATTTTTTAAACATGATTTTTTAAAAAATAAAACTTTAAAATTCAACTGAGGACATTTATAATATGGACAGTTAACTTGACTGAATATGCTTGTAATTTAAAGGAGATTTTTACAGCCGCAATTGACTTCCTCAAGTTGGAGAAAATTGAAATTGGGGGACCGAGAGGAAAATTTCTCAGTGAGGAGATTCACTGCATGAATGAAGAATTCCTTGAAAGCTGGAAATTTCTCCAGGAAAGAAAATATGATCCTCTGGACTGCAACAACCTGGTAAAAACATTAGTCAATCTTGTGAACTGAAGTGCCCTTGCTCACTCGAGAAGGCATAGACATGTTACCCAGGTAGGCGTCTTCCTTCTCTAGCTAGGGCTGCTGGTTTATAGTCCCAGCCAGGAACTGATCAACCCCAGAAAGCTCCATGGAATTTCATATAATAGGGTGGGTCATGTAATGCTTGTAGAACAAACTAGGAAATCCAGTGTTGTCTCCAGGTTCGAGGCACCCCTCTCTATATGCTTTTAAATGAGTGGTCCCACACAAGGTCTAGGGAGAGCCTTACCCTACAGGTATGTCTGAATAGCTGAGATCTTCTTAAACTGTAAAGTTTTGTCCACCACTATATTTTACTTTTCCACAGAATGAAACAATACCCAGAGCTTTGTGTGTAAAGTGAAATGGTGGTAGCTAGCAGAACAGTGATACTATAACCCCACCATTCTAGGAGAATGGAGAGTTGGCATATGTGATATCTATGTGGACGTCCTAAGGTCCTTATAGCTCGCAACCCCGCTGCAGTTTTGTATGGTGAGGATTCAGCTTGCTGATACTGGGTCTGGAAAAACAATTTGTTTGCTGTCCTTGAGACATCAGGAAACTGTACTTTGAAACCAGGATTTTAAAGCAAGGCTGAGTTTACCTTGTTGAAGTCTTGTAGCTTTGTAGCATTCTCAAAACTTCTAGGGTTGTTGAACATAATTCCAGATAGATTGACATTGCATGGACCCTGAAATCCCCAAAGGAAGACTTTAATCAATGGTGATTTGCCGGTGCTGCTGATGTTATCAATGATGTGCAGGCAAAACTGTGCAACAGGATTTCAGCCATTATTTGTCAATGTAGATACTTCACACATTCATCTGATTATTATCAAATCCTGTAGAGTCAAGTGATAAGGATGCATTTGTAAATGGTCTGAAATGTACTGTTGTGTAACTCAGAGCACTGGGGTTCTATGAGCTAGTAGGATAGCACACCTACTCAGACATTATGGGACACAGAGAGGCTGCCCCAATAAAGGTTGAAACTAGGATGTATGCCATGTGAAACACAACATGGTTTCTTCACAATAAAGGAGAGTCCCACTTTCTTTTATCAACAAGAAAGAAGCATCAGTCATCCACATTGCCATGAACCACTCTCACCTACTAGCAAGTCAAACAAGTGTCACAAAGTCTCCCTAGGGATCCCTGTTATATCTACCCAAAAATCAAGCCTGAACGGATACTTATACGAGGTCAGTAGATGCAACTATTTTGACCTGATGAGCTTTGTTTTGGAAAAAAAGAAGAAGAAGAAAGAAAGAAATGAGTTAGTATGGCCATCTCAAAAACTGACTGCAAATGTGTTTCCGATGCAGGAATTTCTGTCCGACTATGCAAAATACATTCAGCAGATTAACGACTTTGATAACTGGTTGGGGACAATACTAAATCTTGCCTTTCAAGAACCAAAGGGACTTGAATCAGCTTTTAAGGTAAACTTTTAAAACTAGTTTGAATTGTCTTTCAGTCATGCTTTAATTGAATTGGAATTAATGAGACAAGTTATTTAACACTAATTTAAATTCTTATGTGTCTATCTGTCTAATGTAGTAAATTAAGCTCCAGATTTTGTATGTTAAAATTACAAACAGGATAGAATATGACTATTTTTTTCAAAAAAAACTTTCAAGTATACTTATAGCCAGCACTGTTATGGAGATACTCTATATCATCCCTTGAGCCTTAGGGGTACTGTGTACTTTCAGCCCTACACTTGACTGCCTCTTTAGTTCATCGTCATTGTCTATCCTCAATTGTGTCATCTCTTCTTCCCTCTCCCTCTCCCTTACCCACATCTTAGAGGTATGAATTACGCTTCAACAGTGCAAATTAGGCTTCACGTGGATTATTGACAATTCAGATTGCATTTCCAATGTGTTTGTAATGTTCTACAGCTACGGAAGTTAGTTCTGCTTATCCATAGACAAGGTTTTTGTGTGTGGTTAAGAAGCTGGATCACTATAACAGATTATAGACCACATTTTGTAGGCAGGACACTAGGACCAGGAAGGAAGGATGATTTACCAAAGGGTTACTCACTAAACTCAAGGCTGCTCTGGATTTGAAATCTGGTCTCCCTTTTCTAAATTCTACATATGGAACATATCCATACACATTTAGCTGTCCAAAAAAATCAAAAGATAAAAGCAAGCAGAGCCATTGTACTTTGTAGTTATGAAGAAGAAGATTTAGAGGCATTGTGGAGAACGGGGGGGGGGGATCCCACCCCTGAAGCCATATACTTTTCAAGGGTTGCATGGGATTTAGCCACACAAATCCCATTAAAGTCAATTGGGGTTATTTCAGTCAGTGGGAATTGTATAGCTAGATCGTTTGCCAAACCTCTGAAAATCTAAAGGCAAATGGAGGAAACCAAATATAAAGTGTCAGAGAACAGCATTGCATGAGAACATTAGGAAAATGTTTTACAAAATGGAAAAGCTGATGGAAAAGAGAGGAAGGGAGGAAAGGAGACGGTTGAGTCACTGCGTTAGGTAAGAATCTGAAAGCGAATGCTTAGGGTTTCAGAAAATACAATTTCATCAAAAGCTGAAGGAAAATGAAAAGGAAGACAGCAGGTGTAATTGCTGTGAGGAACTGTTTCCTGCTGAGACAGGAGAGTTTTACCATCAGCTCTGTAAGAAAACATCCAAGCAAATACAATAAACATAGAAATAAATGTATCATGAAATCAAGAAGGTAGGACAAAAAGGCTTGACATATGCACCGGAGAAGAGGCAGAGCAAAGGGTGAACAGGATGACAGTGGGAACAGAGAAGCGAGAAAATTACCTCTCCATGGCGCCCTACAGGAACAGGGGAAGAGGACAAACAAGGGGATAAGGATACTTAGAATGTAACTTCAAGAGTATATTTAAGAACAGAGTGCAGAAAAGAGTACAAGCTGCATAAGGAATACGTTGGCAGAGGACCGAAACCCGCTTCTCCAAAGTCTGTAATTTGGAACAAAAGCTGAGGGTTACCATATGTCCTTGCTCATGTGTGTAAAAATGCTGTGTATCTAAAACACGCTTGACTAGAGTGAAAATACGAGACTCACCACAGAGGTGTAGTATGAATACGGCAGAATATATATCATAATGTGACAAGGTGGGAAAATTTTGTCTAATTAATTGATTCATTTTCTTTAAAATATTTTTACCCTGCCGTTTTCCTTGAAAAGGAGCCAAAGCAGATAAACAACGTTGGAAGACAATATTTAAAGTTGAAAACAATGACAATGATGGTTAATATCATGAAAAGACAATATTTTAAGCTAAGAACAATGAACACAAAGAGGCATCTTACATCATTAAGAGGCAATAGAAAAGCTAGGAAAAATATCTATACAAATATTAAAGAGAAAGAAAGAAAAAAGGTCACTCTGAGAAATGGAAAACCCAAAAATGGAAAACACAATAACAGTCCCTCTAAAATCACACACAGCTGATTTAACTTCCCAATAGAAGTTCAGATTAAAGTAGATACTTCTTTAACGTGGTTCTCTATGAATCCACACTGATGGGTTAAACAGCGCCTGCGCTGGTTCCTCTCGGAATTTCCCAGAGCTATGAGGGAAAAGATACAATGTTTGAGTTGCCCTGCACTGCGCAAGTGCAGCCCGCCAAAAATCCCCAGTTCCATTTATCCGCCCGCGGAGTTGGAACCTCTCGGTTGGAGCTCTTGAGATTTCATTCTCCTATCGCTGTTTTCGGATTTTTTGGACCTGACCTGGCTTGTTCTTCGTCTCTCCGTCTCTCCGTTGCCCTGAATTCGGACCGGCTGGCCTTCCTTTGCCTCTGGCGTGCTCATTACAAGTACTTTCGCTTTCCCGCTTGATCCTAATTGAGGCCTATTACCTCCTGCTGAGGCGCCATGCGCCAGCAGGATTCTTTCAATTACTGACTTTCTCTGCCGTTTGTTTACTGTTTGGCCTATGTCAGCGAAAAAGGGACCTTTTCGCCACTGTTCTGCTTGTTCCGGGAAGCTCCCCTTCCAGGATCATCATTCACTCTGTCTTTTCTGTCTCGGTGAGACACATTCGCCCACCACTTGCAAGCATTGCAAGGAATTCACCAAGGCGACCCTGAAGTCTCGGCAGCAACGCCTCAAGTATTTTCTGTGGAATCGCACTCTGTCAGCTTCACAACCGTCAGATATGGAATCTGTCCAGTTGGTCTCCACTGTTCGTTTGGAGGTGACTTTGGTCTCCTCTTCCCCTCCTTCGACATCTAAGGAGGTGTCCAAGAAGCCTTCCAAAGGAAAATCCAAGAAATTGCCTGCTGGAAAAAAGTCTTCGTCTGATGTGCTCTCCTCTTCAACCTCGGCACCAACGAAGAAGGGACCGCCCAAGGCTGCGCCGAAGGCTAAGGCGAGGACCAAGGAGATTACCCTGGTCGTACCACCTGTATCGGCGTCGGTGCCTTCTCCATTCCTTGAGGAGTCTTCTCGGGACCGGGATTCGGTCTCCGACTTGGGCGCCCCCATTCCACCTCGCCAACTGCCACTGGTGGATTTGGGCAAGTCGCCTACGGTTAGCCAGCTCGACAAGCTCATTGCCGGCGCCGAGAGCGTACCGCTCAGCCCAATACTTACCGGGCAAACAACCCGATCTCCTTCTCTCCTCTCGGAGTCGGGTCGTTCTACATCTCCTCCCCCTCCACGGGGTCGACCTACCAAGCCATTTGAAGAACCAGTCCCTCGGCGCCCAGCTTCTCATTCCGCTGACGACAAACCATCGGCAAAGAAGCGCCGTCACCGACGAAGGCACCGTCGAGGCCACCGACGCCGAAGGGACTCCTCGCCGTCCGACTCAGATTACAGTCGGGATCGGAAGAGGTCCCACCGGAGACGGCGAAGAAAGGATTCTTCTACTGAGTCCTCTTCGACCTCAAGAGAAAGGAGACATAGGAGAAAGAGATCTAAGTACTCCTATTCGTCATCCTCTCGATCACATTCTCCGTGTCGAAGCCCATCCCCGAATAGACCATCGGATATGGGCTCCAGCAAACCTACGGCGCCGCAGGATGCTCCCACTGCACCGCCTGTCTTGCCTCCTCGACAACCTGCAGAGGAGTGTCCTCCGGCCCCGAAAAGGACGCCTTCGGCACCGAAAGTACCTCGTCCTCCATCCTCCCCATACCATTCGGAGGAGGAGCATCCTGGAGAGGAATCTTCCGATGCGGAAGACGACACCCAGTCGGAGGTGTCCTTAGAAGTCCCAATCCCTGGGGAACCTTTGCCTCCAGAGGCAGCTAACTTAAAACCATCCTCTCCTTCGGAAGATTTCTCTTCCTACACTCAAATGGTTGGCCGTATGGCTCAAGCTTTAAAGCTGGCAATTGAGCAGTCCCCAAGAAGAGAGAATCTCATCTTCGGGGATATCGAGGCGGAAAGGACACATCCAGTCAGTTTGTCCTTCATACCTGATGGACCTTATTAAAGAATTCTGGGAGCATCCTGTTAATGCTACCTCGATTTCGAAAAGAACCGAGAATCTCTATAGGATTCATGGTGACAATACCTCTTTCCTAGTCATGCACCCTGAACCCAACTCTTTAATAGTAGAGTCTAGTTCTACTAAGACTCCTACAAAAGGTCACCCTACCCCAACCAACAAGGAGGGAAGGAAGCTCGAGATTTTGGCACGTCGCATGTATTCTATGACCACGTTCACCCCACGTGCAGTGAATTATCTAGTGGCTATGGGTGCCTACCAAAAACAACTTTGGTCCAGGGTTCTTCCAGCCCTTCAAATGGCTCCAGACGATATTAGACAGCTCTGTCTGGATACTCATGCGGAAGCTCTCACAGTATCTAAATACCAACGGCTAGCTGCCCGCCATGTAGCAGAGGCCACGTCCAAGAATTTTGCTTCCCTTATCACTCTGAGAAGGCATGCTTGGCTGCGCTCAGCCAACATTGTTGAGGACATTAAGACTAGAGTAGAAAACCTGCCTTTTGATGCCACAGGCCTCTTCAGCCAAAATACTGATGAGAACCTGGAAAACTTACATAAAAGTAAGAAAACGGCTAAATCATACTCGGTGCAATCTGCACCTAGACAGTCCAAACCTCAGTGGCATCCAAAGTACACCACCCAGTCTTACCAACAGCCTTCCACCAGTACTTACCGTCCTTATGGGGGCAATTCTTCCCAACGCCCTCCTCAGGCTTCTTCATCTACATCTGCTGCTTTCAGATCCCAACCGTCTCGTAAGAAGCAGTCTTTCAAAATACCTGGAAGAAAACAAAAACAGTACCTTTGACTCCCTGACTATTCCACTGCCAACCTCCCACACCACCCGCCTCTCTCCTTACCTTCACAACTGGACTCTCATCACCAACGACATCTGGGTTCTCAACATTATCAGCTCCGGTTACCGCCTGGAGTTTATAAGGTTGCCTCCTCTAGGACAGGCCAACCCTACATCATTCGATCTGATCCTAGAGGAGGAAATCCTAACTCTCCTTCAGAAGGGGGCTATCCAGAAGGTGCCATCAGAGGATGTCCTTGACGGTTTTTACTCCCAATACTTTCTGGTTCCAAAGAAGGACGGGGGCCTTCGTCCCATCCTCGATCTGAGAAGCCTCAACAAGTTTCTCAAGGCACGCAAGTTCAAGATGGTGACCTTAGAGTCCATCATCCATCTTCTGAGGCAAGGAGACTGGTTTGTGGTCCTGGATCTAAAAGACGCATATTTCCATGTCACCATACACAGGAGCCACAGGAAATATCTGCGTCTACTCTTCAACAACACCATCTATCAGTTTATGGCCTTACCCTTCGGCCTTTCCACAGCACCCAGGACTTTCACCAAGTGCATGGCTCCAGTGGCAGCATACCTGCGTCTTCAAGGGATCCAGGTGTTTCCCTATATCGACGACTGGCTGATTGTCTCGACGTCCAGACATCAGGCCTTAAAGGACGCTCAGTATGTTCTCCAGACGTTACAATCACTAGGTCTCACAGTCAATCACGAGAAGTCCAAGCTGCATCCTTCTCAGGTGGTGGACTACATCGGAGCGAGGTTGGACTCAGTACACGCTCGGATGTTCATGCCTCCAGAACGCATCCAAAAGCTAGTAAGAGCCATAAGAAAGTTCAGGCCAAGGGCAAGAGTAAAAGCAAGCCTTGCACAACATCTGCTAGGCCTCATGGCTTCTACAACGGCGACCCTGTCCCATGCTCGCCTCAAGATGCGTTCACTTCAAATTTGGATGCTGTCCCTCTTCAATCCACTCCTCGACAGTCCAAACGAGCTTCTCACTGGAGTTAGCACAGCAGCTGCAATGGTGGACTTTTCGACCTCACCTCTTGGTGGGGCGCCCCTTCCGTCCTGTTCATCTGACAACTCAGGTCACTACAGACGCGAGTCCACTCGGATGGGGCGCCCATTGCGAGGGTCATCAGATCAACGCTCTGTGGTCCCCTCAGGAGAAAAACTTGCACATAAACCATCTGGAGCTGTTAGCCATCATAAAGGCCTTGAAGTCCTTCCTACCTCTCGTGAGAGGCAGGGCGATTCAGCTCGTCACAGACAACACCACAGCGATGTTCTACGTGAACAAGCAGGGGGGAACAAGGTCGAAGTCCCTTCTGTTTCTGTCAATACATCTTTGGGAATGGTGCTACCAGGAGCACATTTACCCGGTAGCCATCCACATAGCCACCACGGACAACATCGTTGCGGACGAGCTCAGTCGTCTCTCCACTCAAAATCACGAATGGGAGCTGGACTCAGAGATCTTCCAAGAACTCTGCCACAGGTGGGGAACTCCGACAATCGACATGTTCGCCAAGAACTCCAACAAGAAGTGTCTCCGCTACGCGTCCAGGGCAGGACGGGGCCCGGGATCGTTGGGAGATGCGTTCATGATCCCTTGGCACAAGGGCCTTCTATACATGTTTCCTCCCATTCCATTGGTTCAGAGATCAGTAGTCAGAGCCCTACAGCTACAAGCAGAAGCAATCTTGATTGCACCTTGGTAGCCCAGACAACCTTGGTTCTCTCTACTTCTGCAGACAGCAATCGACAAGGTCAAGCTTCCCCTCATTCCACACCTAATAACTCAGGACTCGGGGTCGATCTTCCACCCAGACCTGGACTCCCTCCAATTGACAGCGTGGAGGATATCCCATCAATAATGGAGGTCCTGGACAAGGCAAGAAAGCCTTCTACCATGCGACTCTACCAACACAAGTGGCAAGGTTTTCTCAAATTCACTACAGAGCGGGGTTTACAAGCATCTCCCGTCTCTTTATCTACATTGCTACTGTATCTCAGACACCTGTTTGATCTTGGTTTAACCAAGTCTACCTTAAAGGTGTACACCTCAGCCATTGTAACTTTTCAACCAAAGGGGTCTCAATCCTCCAGATGGTTTTCCCATCCGACAGTGAAAGCTTTCTTTAGAGGTCTGTCCAACATGAGACCCCCTGTGAGACGGCCATTACCTCAGTGGTCTTTACAGACAGTACTGCACTCACTGGTTCGTCCCCCCTTTGAGCCAATGGCTACCTGTGACCTGAAGTTTTTATCCCTGAAAACTTTGTTCCTTGTGGCAATCACTTCTGCCCATAGGGCTAGTGAATTGGCGGCTCTTCGGGCTGATTCCCCTTACCTCCAATTTTTCAAGGACAAGGTGGTGTTATACCCAGATGTTTCTTTCCTTCCCAAGGTGGTGTCGGACTTTCATGTCAACCAACCTCTGTTGCTACCTACTCTTTTTTCTGAACCCTCTTCAGATATTGAGCGCACGCTCCACTGTTTGGACGTTCGTCGTGCATTATCCTTTTATATCTCAAGGACCAAGGACTTCAGGAAAGTCCACAGACTGTTCTTGTGTTATTATGGCCAACGTAAAGGGACTGCTGCTTCAACGTTGACCCTGTCCAGATGGTTGGTTTCCACCATTTCGTTGGCCTATGAGTTGCAGCATAAACCTCTCCCTGAAAACCTGCGTGCTCATTTTACACGAGCTGTTGCCACATCCACGGCCCTGCTGCGAGGGGTAGACATCCCCGACATATGTAGAGCAGCTACCTGGCCCAGTGTCTCGACATTCATCAAACACTACAGACTGGACCTCAGGGCCAAGAATGAGACCAGATTTGGGAGGGCTGTCCTTACATCACTGCTGCAGTGACGGCCCACCATCCTGTAAGTAGCTTGGTAGTCATCCATCAGTGTGGATTCATAGAGAACCACGTTAAAGAAGAACAGGTTACTTACCTGTAAACATGGTTCTTTAAGTGGATTCTCTATGAATACACACGACCCGCCCAACCTCCCCATGTGTCCGTCACTGCTGATTGAGTTCCAACTCTCTCTATGTGCGGGCACATGGAACTGGTGATTTTTGGCGGGCTGCACTTGCGCAGTGCAGGGCAACTCAAACATTGTATCTTTTCCCTCATAGCTCTGGAAAATTCCGAGAGGAACCAGCGCAGGCACTGTTTAACCCATCAGTGTGTATTCATAGAGAATCCACTTAAAGAACCATGTTTACAGGTAAGTAACCTGTTCATTTCATTGTGCTATGAACAGCCAAGAATCCGGTGGTGCATGTCCACCGCCTATCTCATACAACCCCTTTTAAAACATCCGCTCTATACAAAAAGGCCATCTTTTTGGATCAAGTTTCTTGGCACCACCTGGCTGGTTGGATAACTCAACGAGTTACGTATCTGGCTGTAGAGCCAGAGGTTGGGAGTTCAATTCTCCACTGTGCCTCCTGCAAATCAATTCACCCTGTGTGGCCTTGGGCAAGCTGCATAGTTCCAGAGTGCCCCCAGAAGAAGAGAATGGCAAACCACTTCAGAGCACTCTCTACCTGGAAAACCCTGGAAAAAAATTGCCATAAGTGAGAATCAACTCAACGACACATGATTTACTCTTGGCAGCACAGAGGACTGCAACTGGAGGAGGAAGAAGGAACAAAGTCTCAACTCAGCTGGGGCTCGATACTGAAAAACACAAGTGAAACTTCATGAATGTCTACTGAAAGGAAAGCATTTGATAGTATCGCCTAGCATTGGCTCAGCTGATGGCTCACACCAGGGATGGAGCAAAAGCAGACAAAGACAGGAAGTTATAAGCAAACCAGAAATGGCCAGAGAGAGTACTAAGAGACATGTGAGGAGGCATTTGGAGGCCTAAAGGAAACAGGATACCTTGAGTTTCCATGGTAAGACCTAGCCACATGTGGGATAGAGGAGGTTTAGAATGATAAAAAGACTGGAGAAGGAGCAAAATCAAAACAGATACATTTCCATGTTCAGTGGAACACAAAGGGCTTCACTTTCTAATTGAAAACAGCCACTTGGATGCCCACAGTATGCAATGGATATCTGTAATCATCAGTGCTTTCAGACACCATTTTCCCTTCTCGATGAAACATTAGGCATCCTTCAGTCTCAAGAGACTATGGTAACGTGCTCTGAATAGTGTGGCTGAGGAGGCCAATTTGAGAGTGACAATCCCTTGCACACTGAAGACAAATACAATCTGTCCCCTGTCCAGCTCCCTGATTTGGCTGGTTTCAGGACTGCCTCTTTGCCTCAGTCTGCTGGACAAGTGTCTCTTCAAATTGGGAGAGGCCATGCTGAACGCTCAGATATCAAGGTTTCCCATCTGTTGAGGTCCATTCCTAAGGCCTTCAGATCCTGCTTGCAGATGTCCTTGTTTCGCAGCTATGGTCTCCCTCTGGGGCGCTTTCCCTGCACTAATTCTCCATATAGGAGATCTTTTGTAATCTGACCATCAACCATTCTCACGACATCCCCAAGCCAACATAGATGTTGCTATTTCAGTAATATATACATGCTAAAAATTCCAGCTCAATCTAGGACAACTCTATTTGGAACTTTGTCCTGCCAGGTGATACCAAAAATGCATCGTAGACAACGTATATGGAACATGTTCAACTTCCTCTTCTGTCGTGCACAAAGGGTCCAGGACTCACTGGAGTACAGGAGTGTGCTCAGGACACAGGCTCTATAGACCTGGTATATGCGGTCAGCTTCTTATAGAGCCATAGTCTCTTTGTGAGTCTTGAGAACATGGTAGCTGCTTTGCCAATGCATTTATCCAGCTCGACATCTAGGGACAGAGTGTCAGAGATCATTGAGCCAAGGTACACAAAATCGTGAACAATCCCCAATTCTTGTGTAGAGAGAGGTGAGTCCACGCCCTGGCCCATGACTTGTGTTTTCCTCAGTTTGATTGTTAATCCAAAATCTTGGCAGGTCTTACTAAAACAGTTCATAAGTTGTTGGAGCTCTTCAGCAGAATGGGCAACAACAGATGCATCATCAGTGAAGAGGAAGTCCCACATGCATTCCAGCTGGACTTTGGTCTTCGCTCTCAGTCTGGAGAGATTAAAGAGCTTTCCATCTGATCTAGTCCAGAGATAGGCACCTTCTGTTGCAGTTCTAAGAGTGTCCTTCAGCATGACACAGCAAAAAAGATCCCAAACAGAGTCAGTGCAAGGACACAACCGTTTCACTCCGCTTTGGATGTCAAAGGGATCTGATGCTGAGCCATCAAAAACTACAGTGCCCTTCAATTTCCTCATGAAAGGACCTGATAATGTTAAGGAGTCGAGGTGGACTTCCAATCTTGGGAAGGATTTTAAAAAGGCTGTCCCAGCTAACCAAATCAAAAGCCTTTGTAAGATCTATGAAGGCCACAAAGAGTGGCTATCGTTGTTCCCTGCATTTCTCCTGCAACTGTCTGAGGGAAAAGACTATGTCAGTGGTGGATCTATTAGCTCGAAATCCACACTGTGATTCTGAATAGATTCTGTCTGCAAGCACCTGGAGCCTCTTCAGCACAACACGGGCAAGCAGCTTCCCTACAATGCTGTGACGAGAGATGCCACAGTAGTTATTGCAGTCACCCCTGTCTCCTTTGTTCTTATACAATGTGACGGTGTTTGCATCCTTCATGTCCTGTGGTACTCCACCTTCCCTCCAGCAAAGACAAAAGATTTCATACAGCTCGGTGGTGATGATCTTTTTACAGCACTTCAGCACTTCAATGGGGATGTTATCCTTCCCAGGTGCCTTGCCGGGGAATCCAAGGCCGCTTTTATTTCTGCTAAAGTTGGTTTGCTGTCAAACTCCTCCAAGACAGGCAGGTACTCGATGTTACTTAATTCATCTTTGGTTACTATGTTCCCTCTAGAACAGTGGTGTCCAACCTTGGCCCTCCAGATTCTTAGACTTCAGCTCCCAGAAGCCTTCACCACCACCTCTGCTGGCCAGGATTTCTGGGAGTTGAAGTCCAAGAACATCTGGGGGCCCAAGGTTGGATACCACTGCTCTAGAATATAGCTCAGAGTAATGCTGCACCCAGCATTCCATCTGCTGTACTTGGTCCTGGATGATCATGCCTGTAGCAGACTTCAAAGGAGCAGATTTTTTTCTGTGTTGGACCTAAAGTCTGCTTGATACCATCATACATTCCCTTGATGTTACCTGTATCCGCTGCTGTAGTATCTGAGAGTAGAGCTGAAGCTAATATTGTTAGAACATCTGGCAGTCTATCAAACTTTGCTACGAGCAAGTCTAAGAACTTGCAAGTTGTACTCACTAGGACAGGCTTTGTATGCTGCCAGAGCTCTCCTCTTTCCCTTGATGATTGGCATCAACTCCTCCGAATAGGCTTCAAACCAGTCTGCCATCTTTTTGGTCTTCTTGCCAAATGTGGACAAGGTGGTGTTATACACAGCTGAGGGCTGCCAAGCTTAAGGTGGGCGGTAGCTGCCTAGTGAGGGGCAATGACCTCTCCCACTATCGGAAGT
Organism: Pogona vitticeps; assembly: GCF_051106095.1. NCBI lineage: Eukaryota > Metazoa > Chordata > Lepidosauria > Squamata > Agamidae > Pogona > Pogona vitticeps. Next base: position 201,530,253 of record NC_135783.1, read on the forward strand.
AGCCCTTGGCATCATGCTCTACACCAGTCAAGCAAAAATTTATAACCGGTAACTGCTACTTCCCGTGTTGTTTCACTGTATGTGAAGCTGGAGTGTCCTCTCCAGAGCATGAAGCCTATGTAAAATAATATGGAGGATAGACTGTTACCCAGGCAGCAAATCCCCCCCCTCCACGTTGCTGAAATAGTCCAATGGAAAGGCAAGAGCCAATTCAACTGGTTCCAGTGACAGCACAGGGGTTGCCAGAATGTCACAAACTGCTTCCAGGACTCCAGCTCTGGATTTTGCTCTAGGTTAACTCCTGAAGCCTTTTCCCTCAATGGAAGGCAGTGGAGGTTTGAAATCAGAGTTTTCCTTCTCCTAAATGGGCTGCCTTCCAAGGCTAATGAGCCCCACCTCCCCCCTCATCCACCTTGTAGTCAAAAAGAAATCTGTTCTGAGGCGAGAGCTTCAGAAGCCATACATTTAGAACACATCCGACCGTTTCAGGCTGCAGGCAGCAGTGTCTGATCCATTAAGGCAAATGGGGTGCGGATCCACAGCAACCAGAGGCTTTGCCCAGCCAGCTCATTCTCCTCTGCTTCTTATCAGAGTGTGGAGGATCGAGGCCCATTTGCATTCTCCTCCAGCTGAGCCCCCACCCTGAGAGTCACCCAGCCTTAGAGTCTTCCTCAGTGGCAGAGGAGAGGGGGAAGGGGGAAGCAGCTGGTCCTCTCCTTTGGCTTTGCTCGCCCTCGGATGCTGTGCCTTCAGCCCTGCCCTCCACCCTAGGCACCTGCTGACACTGACCAGAGGCAGATGTCAGTCACTGCGTTGAATGCTCTCCCTGCATTACCAACTCCCCAAAAACTGGAAAAGCACTACAGGCAAGAGGTGCAAGATTTCTGTTTGTTAATGAGAAAGAAGGGATTGACAGCAAGGTTCCATACCATAGAGAGAAAAGCCCTCCTTCCAAATCATCTTGCTCTTACACATCCTCCACCCCAGCCCTGCACTTGCGCTCAAAACCAGAACAACTTGTCCAAAGGGTCACGCCCCCAGCTGCCTTGCTGTGTAAATTTAACACACCCTGATGATGGTGGTAGTGACAGAATCGGGATCTGTGCAAGTTTTAAAACCCACCCAGAATGACCACGACAAGACAAGAATTAGCCCTTATCTCCCATCCTAATACAGAAAGAACTGAAGGCATCCTATCCTGTGATCTCGAGACTAACTGAAAAAACCTGTCCCCCTTTCATATAAGTACAGTGGTGCCTCCACTTACGACCAGAATCCATTCCAGAAGATGGATGTAACTCGAAATGGCTGTAAGTTGAAGCACCATTTCCCATAGGACTGCATTGAAACCCCATTAATCCATTCTGGCCAAAGGAAAAAAAATCACAAAAACAAAAAAAAATCACTGCAAGACTCATTGGAAACACGATTAATCCCTTCCAGCTGAAGGGGGGGGGAGGGAGAGAAAAGCAATCAAGCATGCAAGACCCATTGCAAATGCACAGAAACCAAATGGAGCAGATTGGAAATGCACAGAGAACTCCCCATAACCCTAGATTTTAAAAAGGAAAACCTATGATGGCTGATTTTGCAAACTCTGGTGCCAAGTTAGAGTTGGGGGGGGGGAGTATACCTTCTCTTCGCTTGCCTCCCGGCATCCTCAATTTCCTTGGTCCCTGCCCCTGCTGAGTGACATCTGGTGAGGAGATCAGAATTGGCCTAGAGAGCAGGAACATCTGAGCCAAGTTCATACCAAAGGCTAGAGACAGCCAGACTTCCTGGCCCCATTCTGAGCTCCCCTCCCCTCCCAGCATGACTTGAGACACCAGCCCTGCTAGATTCAGAGCAGGGAGGAAGCAGGAAGAGGGCAGACCCAAAGGTTGCTGGCATCTCATCTCCTTAGCATGACATGGAAAGTGGCACTCAGCAAGAGGATTCATAGCAACAGGCTACAGTTGATGGAACCATCTACATCGGATTTAAAAAGCAGCATGCATACAATGGCCTTTCTGTAGGAAACCAAGGCAGTTAAGGGTGAAGATGAAGGACTCAGGCAAGCTGAGCCATTCCTAGAGCCCCTGAAACCAGTACAGGGCTCAGTTTGAGTGTGCCGGTTCTGAAAATCCAGATTTCCCTGCGACAGACATGTAGACATTTCCAGGACAGAAGAGACCATATGGGATGACCTGAAGAACATATTTTGCTATATCTGTGGAGGCCTACGCTGATGCCAGAACATGGGGAAAGCAGGAGGTATGACTGGCAGGTAAAGCCTCCATGGATACAACACGGTCTCTTCTTTAGGCAGTAATTTTCTGTGAGAAAAGTGATGACAGAGGGTTGGAGCTGACCACTGCCTTCACTATATATGGCATATGCATGCTTTTAAAACACCTGGCTAGGGCTCTTACCTTAGACCTGTCCTTGGTCCTGCAAGTTCCGACTCTCATTTTGACGCTTCTCTGTCTCTCCTTTCACAGCAGTTGGTCCTCTTGTTCTCTCTCATCAACGATTCGTTATTGTCTATTTCAACACGGAGCCTGATATTCAGGGTATGGTGTTATATGGCTCCATTCAGAAGTTGGCCTAGGACACCTTTGGTAGCCCTCAAAGGTCATACCGTTAGGGCATTTTAGGGAGGTGCTAGTCCAGAAAAAAGGGTGGTGATATTGAGATCAGTTTATGTAACCAATTCAAAAACCTAAACCTGTGTGCTAATTTGTGGTTTTGGAACAGCCAGAACCCTAATGAACTTCCATTCTTTTTTGAGCCCTGATAAAGACAGAAAGATGGCCAATAGGAATTCAGCATGATACAATATAACAAAAGGAAACACACAAGACATACTCTGGAGAGACCCCTTATCTCCTATGGCAGAGGGGTCACCATGATGGTCCTGAACAACTCAAGACTTTTCAGCAGCCTTGCTCCTCTATGCTGAAGGAATGGAAGACAGTGATTGTTATGTGCTGATTGGCACAAATTCTTTCTCTAGCCAGATCAGCATTTTATTTATTTATTTAAAATATTTATTTAAAAATATTTTTACCCCCACCTTTCTTACTTAAAAGGACCCAAGGTGGCTCGCATCCTTAAAAGACAACATTTGAAGCTAAAACAGGAAGTATACAAATACTAAAAAAGATCAAACAAATACCACTCTAAGAAATGGTAAGCAAAAGCAACACCAAAACACATTCAAAGCAGGAAGGCATAACCATCCATTAAAAGCCCCTGTTTAGTCAGCCAGTAAGTGAGGGAAAGCCTGTCTGAAGAAAAAGGTCTTCACTTTCTTGCAGAAGGACATCAAAGATGGGGCCAGCCTGGGCTCCCATGGGAGGGAGTTCCAGAGTCTGGGAGTAGCCACAGAGAAGGCCTTCTCCCGTTCCTTTTTTTATACTGTGTAAATTTGATGATGGCTTTAGCCATGGCTTTTTTCAGAAATAAAAAATGTCCAGTTCTCCCCCAAAGATCCTGAGAACCCCCCCAAAAAATCCCCGTTATCATGTTGAAACTGTAGGGAGCCACAAGACAAGGGCGACCCCTTTAATTCCAGAAATCACCATGGGGACCTCTTTTTTTGGGGGGGGGGAGAAGGAACTGGACATTGTTTCATTTCCTAAAAATCACCATGGCTGATGACACAATCAGTTTTAAGTGGTGTAGTTCTGCAAAGAGGATTTCTGCAAAGAAGTCCAACATTTGATTCATTAATTTTGCTACGAAGACACAATAATAGCAAGATTGTCAGAGCTAAAGGTGTGCATTTCAGATGAATCAAAGTATTATTTTTGGGGGGTGTGGGTATGTGTCATGTATAGTTTAGGGGTAAGTGAAGTACAAGCATAATAGGTGTGTTATACAGCATAATTGCCGATGAAACCAGCTTGCTAAATTTGTAGCAAATGAAAAAAAAAAGCTAAATTTGTAGCAAATGAAAAAAACCCTGCAAATGACTAATAATACTAATACTAATGATAAAATGCCTAGTAAAGCAGAGTGTGAAAGGCACACAACAGAAGGACAAACAGCAGGGGAAATGGAGGTAAAGGGCTTGAATTGATGCCAAAAATGGGAAGACACAACAGAGATAAATAAAACACACAGCAAAGATGCAATATAAGAAAATGCTGTAATTTGGTCTGTCAGCATGAGAGTGTAGAGAGTTCGCAATAGTAGGGAGTGAGTTAGCTTTTATGGGATATTTAACCACAACCACCAGGAGAAGCTACTGCTGTTTGTATACAAATAAAGGAACCATGCTATTGAGGAAAATGATATAAAATCACTTCTCTAAACTTTTGGGTTCTATTTGTTGAGTTTGACCACTAGACAGCCAGCCGCATTTTATTTTGGATGGCTGCATTTCCTCATCGCATGCAAAAGAGTTTTCACCACATCTCCACAAATATTCTATCCCTATGTATGTGGACATGTCATATTCAAGAGCAGTAGATTATCAGTGCAGCATACCTTTATCAACATCCAGATTCTTTATCCTTCTCAGCCCAAACTAGCCACGAGTCAGGAGGGCAATGCAGGAGTACCTCTCCAGTTTTATTAAGATTTTAAAAGGTAGAGGTTCCCCTTGACAAATTGTCCAGTTGTGTCCGGCTCTAGGGCGCAGTGCTGATCCCTGTTTCCAAGCTGTAGAGCCAGCGTTTTGTCCGAAGACAGTTTCCATGGTCACGTGGCCAGCGCGACTAGACACAGAACGCCATTACCTTCCCACCGTGGTGGTACCTATTTATCCACTTGCATTTTTACATGCTTTCGAACTGCTAGGTTGGCAGGTTTATACGTAGGTAAATAACATTTGGAGAACTTAACATCCCCCAGTGGTGGGGATGTTAAGTGCTCCAAATGCTATTTGCCTACGTATAAATAGCATTTGCCTTGCTATTTGCACTCATTTTGGTTAGCAGAACAGAAGGTGTTCCTTTTGCTATATTGTATACACAAAGGAGACAAATGTTTTACACATGCACATGCATGTGTACAGGTAGGTTAGGAAACAAGCATTAGCACACATACGCACACAGCAGGAGTGGGCACAGGCTGGAGTGGCACAGGTATGGTTTACCTAAGAAGGAGGTTTGGCACTGATGGACCAGCTTCCACTGCTCTTCCCCCCCATGACATGTTCTCAGTAAAAATCATTCAGGAGCCCTATACAAGGGCTGGGCAAAGTATTTTGCTTCCCGAGGCAAAGAACAAGGTCATGGCCACTTCTATTCCATGACCAAAAGCAAAATGTACCAATAGTGAATACCTTTTTCCAATGTATATAATAGGAAAGCATCTTCCACCGCTTCAGATGGAGGAGTCCAGCTCAGAGGCCTTTTGGCAAGCTATAGAGATATGATAGTACTTTTCAAATACTTGAATGATAGTCATATAGGGGAGGGGCAGGATCTGCTCTGGGTCATCCCAGAGTGCAGGGCATGCAACAATGGGCTCAGCTTATAGGAAGCCAGATTTCAGTTGAATATCAGGAAAAACCTCCTAACTGTTAGAGCAGTATGGCAATGGAACCAATGACCTCAAGAGGTGGTGAGCGATCCAACACTGGAGGTATTCAAGAGGCAGTAGATTTGCTTTGATCTGGATCCCTGCATTAAGCAGGGGATTGGACACAATGGCGTTATAGACCCCTTCCAACTCTATGATTCTAAGCTGTGTGGCACACAGGACTATCCATCAATACCATGCACCACCTTTCTAATATCTCCTGTACAACATAACTGCTACACTCTGCCAAATGCTTGCAGACACAGGTTGGTATTTGCTCCTACCTGAAAATATAGATGGGTGCAGATTTGCTATAGTTTGAAAAAGACTGGAGAGCTATCCATACTTCCCACAACACTGTCTCCATGGTTTAGCCTTTAAAGCAGATGAAACCCTGCTACAAGCCAATCTTTCAAGAGTACAGTAATATATATATAATAAATATATAATGCTCTCAATAATATTCTCACATTCCCAACACTTTTGTTGTGTCCTGAATTAGTGTCCATGGTTGTGTGGACAATCCAGAAAGCAACTTTTTTTACAAAGAAGAATAGATTCAGACTTCAGTAGACTTAGAGTAGACTCATTGAAATGAATGAATGAGAATGAGCACAAGCATCTCCTTTGAGTATATGTGCATGCATGTATCTATAGCTGCATGCACAGATTTTGCTTTCAAATAAGAGCATAGGTTTCTATTTCAGTCACTGATTTCTTGTGAAAATCTCTGCTTTCCTACATGGATTATGTAGGAATGTAACTATGAATGCAGCTGTATGATTCCACATAAATTCCATAAAACAATTTTATTTGAAGGTAATATATCAGTTTATACGTTTCTAGTGAAAGATCTGTACTATTGTTTTGTTGTTGTTTCTATAGTCTTTCAATAAAGACTCAAAAAAAGATTAATGCATAAATAACATTCAGCCATAACGAAAAATGCAATATAGATAATTAAATTCTTCTACCCTTCACTTTTTAAAATCAAAGAACCTAAAACTGAACCTTTTAGAAGTCTGATGAAAACTGACAAAAACTCCAATTTCTTTAAAGATTTTACAGATATTTGGAAAACTCCTGGAAAGGCCTGTCATATATTCTCATTTTTACCCAAACGTTGCTGTTCTTCTTTCAATGTTTGATGAGGAAATTACCTGCTGCAAGCAAATCTTTGACAATCAAACGAAAAAAGTAGGTAACAGCCACTGGCATTCTAATTTATTATTGCACGTTATTTATGAAGACATTAATGTTATTTTCTCCGTGGTGAATTGTTGTGTTCCATCAAGATGATCACTGCTTTCTGTTTTGATCTGAACTACAAAAACTGCAAAAAAACAGTCTGAAGCTCTACATTAAAAAAAAAAACTGAGATCATGGCCACTGGTCCCATCACCTCCTGGCAAATAGAAGGGGAAGAGATGGAGGCAGTAACAGATTTCACTTTCTTGGGCTCCATGATCACTGCAGATGGTAACAACAGCCATGAAATTAAAAGATGTCTGCTTTTTGGGAGGAAAGCGGTGACAAATCTCAACAGCATCTTAAAAAGCGGAAACATCACCTTGCCAACAAAAGTCTGCATAGTCAAAGCTATGGTTTTCCCTGTAGTGATGTATGGAAGTGAGAGCTGGACCATAAAGAAAGCTGACCGCTGAAGAATTGATGCTTTTGAATTGTGATGCTGGAGGAGACTTCTGAAAGTCCCCTGGACTGCAAAGAGAACAAACCTATCAATTCTAAAGGAAATCAACATTGAGTGCTCATTGGAAGGACAGATCCTGAAGCTGAGGCTCCAATACTTTGGCCTTCTCATGAGAAGAGAAGACTCCCTAGAAAAGCCCCTGATGTTGGGAAAGTGTGAGGGCAAGAGGAGAAGGGGACGACAGAGGATGAGATGGTTGGACAGGGTCATCGAAGCAACCAAGATGAATTTGACCCAACTCCGGGAGGCAGTGGAAGACAGGAGGGCCTGGCGTGCTCTGGTCCATGGGGTCACAAAGAGTCGGACACGACTTAATGACTAAACAACTAAACAACAACAACAACAGAAACAAAGTAAAAGTTTGTTTTTCTTACATGGCTTCCTAGCCTCTGACAGTCTCATCTGGTGGGTACTGTGTCAGAAGACCGTTACAGAATTCTTTACCAATAATTACTGTGGATTTTGTGGTGGCTTCTTTGTTTTGTTTTGTTAAGACTGTGAGGAAATGACCTCCCACTCTCATCCCAAACAATCTCATCCACAGGAGGCATTCCCTTGGTGCACATTTTTGTTTGTTTGGGGGCTTTCCCCTTTCTGGACAACTGCAACATCATCCAAAGGGCACTGCAGGAAGAAAAGTGAGATTACCAACGGCTTGGAACAGATCAGGAAAACCACAGTGGCTACGATCCTGCTGCCTAAACAGGGAACAGAAAAAGTTCCTCTTCACTTTGGCAAGTTCCCTGTTGCATGACCAGTCTCCCAACTGGGGCCCAAATGGTCACGCAGCAAGCAGTCTAGCGGAGTGGGACAAGGGGACACTTACACGCTCCACATTTTAGGCAACAGACGTCTGGGCTGAGGATGACATTCTGTTACTTAGCAAGTCACAATGAGAGTAGGCCCACTGAGTAAGCAACACATGCAGAGGAGTTAACACACCAGCTCCCTACTGATTCAATGAGGTTACTCTCGTTGTGACTTAACTATGCTGAGCCACAGGATTTCAGCCAATGTTTTAAAAACGAAAACAAACAATTAAATGATGAAGAGTGACTCTTGCTCTCCTCCTCCACAAAGTTAGTACCCCACCAGAGATTATCAAATGGTCCCCCCTCCCCACATAACCCCTTTTAAAGGGCAGAAATTACCCCACCCGTCCCTTACCTGGATTTTAGGAGTTAATTTTTTTCCATTTATTTTAACGACTAGTTCTCCCTGGCCAGGGCCAGACTCCCCATAATCTGGTTATGAGTTTGAGGCCCCAGAAAATGGCAAACAGGAAAAGAACATTCCCCACAACCATGCTGTGACAAACCCAGACCTACTGGGATCTGCCACACGTTAACTAAGCTGCCACCAACCATTCCCTATAAGAAGTCACACAGACCAGGGATGGATTTTCAACAAATAAAAGAATAAGGTTTATTTAAAACAACACACAGGAAAATAAAATGATCAGGTGAATAAGATATAGTAACGTGGCTTAGTTTCACTCATACATACACACAGTTTGGTTCACACAGAACCCTTAACTTGAAGCACAGACCCTGAACCTATCAGTTCTGGCTAACCAACAGACACCTGAACCTATCAGGTTGGTACTCTGACACACAGTAGTACCCTGTCTGACACACAGACTCCCACACCAGCTTCTTCTTCCCAGCTGCTGCTTCTTCACATCCCAGCGTCTCCACTTCTCCACACACGCATCACATATATATACAGTACAGCCCCTCCTCCTGATGTCCCGCCTTCCACTCCCCATAGGATGGAACTTTCCCTCCAAACCCACGACAGACAGGCAACATCAGTGCTGTATGTAACACCTCCCCTCTTTATAAGTTGTTTTGTAGGGGGAAAGCTAAGGTGCTTTTTCCCAAAAAACAACCTGGATAAAACACACAACAACAGTTATACATACCATATCATACTTACTTATACTTACATTCTAAGTTAACCATAGCAATTAGGCATTTAAACATTTACCATATACATTACATCAATTTACCTTTATTCATACAAACCAAGTTCAAAAAACAGGTACATTTAACTTTTTGTCATCAATATATATACATAGTCCATGTTTCTTTCGCCGTCTTCATTCTTCAGGTCTTCTTGACAAGGCGTCAGCAACACAGTTCACTGACCCTCTGACCACCTTCACTTCAAAGTCATAGTCCTGTAGGTTTAAAGCCCACCTCATAAGTTTGCTATTGTGGGTTTTCATTGTCTTTAACCATTGCAGTGGTGAATGGTCAGTGCACAGAACAAAATGTCTTCCCCAGATGTAAGGCTTGGCCTTCTGGATCGCGTAGACTATGGCCAAACACTCCTTCTCCACGGTTGCCAAATGTCTCTCACCTTTTTGAAGTTTCCTACTCAGGTAGGACACTGGATGCTGGTCACCATTCTCATCCTCCTGGCACAGAACTGCTCCTACCCCGCTGTTAGACGCATCGGTGTAGATGATGAACTCCCGGTCGAAGTCTGGAGCACGCAGCACTGGATAGTTGATGAGCGCCTGCTTCAACCTCTGGAACGCCTCCTCACAGTCGCTGGTCCACGGGATGCGGTCATCAGCCTTCTTCCTCGTCAGATCGGTCAGCGGAGCCGCAATCTCGCTAAACCTCGGGATGAACTTTCTGTAGTAGCCCACCAACCCAAGAAATGATTTGACTTTTTTCTTGGTGTTGGGTCTGGGCCAATCACGAACAGCTTCTATTTTGGCCTCCAGGGGTTTTATCACTCCTCCCCCTACTATGTGACCCAAGCACTTTACTTCTGGGCTACCCAGCTGCAGTTTGTTCTCTTTGCAGAGCCTAGGCCAAAGCACTCCCTCCCCTGGGTCAAAGTGCCTCTCCCTGGCTTCCTGGTCATCCCAAGCTTTCTTTCTGACCTTTTGAGCTTGCAGGGTCTCTGCTGCTAGCTCTAGGTTTCTTTTTAGGTCCTTCCTCAAAGAGTCTCTATCTGTCACAACGTCTTGTGGGTCATCCTGGGTGATCTGCTCCCAATTTTGTTTGATCAAATCAAGGGGCCCTTTCACCCTCCTCCCAAATAAAAGTTCAAATGGACTGAACCCGGTACTGGCTTGTGGCACTGATCGATAAGCAAACAAAAGGGATTGCAGCTTCTGGTCCCAATTGTTTGGATTCTCTGCCAAGTAAGCCCTAATCATGCGCATTAGAGTCCCATTGAACTTCTCAGTTAACCCATTACGTTCAGGATGATAGGCAGTGGTTTCCTTGTGCTTAATTCCACAGATTTGCCATAAGCGTTTCATGAGCTTTGATGTGAACGATGCGCCCAAATCTGTGATTATTTCTGAGGCAAATCCCATCCTGGACATATACCCCACCAAGGCATCTGCCACTGTGTTAGTTTCAATGTTAGTCAAGGGTATGGCTTCAGGGTACCTCGTGGCATGGTCCACAATGGTGAGAATGAACCTGTTCCCCCTCTTTGTGGCCTTGGGCAAAGGTCCCACAATATCCACCCCTATGCATTTGAACGGAGTGTCAATCACAGGCAAAGGGCACAACTTTGCTTTGGTCCTGTCGCGGTTATTCCCCTGCCTTTGACACACATCACATTGTTTACAGAACTCCCTGATCTGCTTCCCTATGTCAGGCCAGTAAAAATTCTGTGTGATTCTCTGCTGTGTTTTGTTCACCCCTAAGTGTGCAGCAAACATGTCAGAGTGCCCCCTTTGTAAGATCATGGGGCGATACTTTTCAGGTACCACCAGCTGACTTCTGATCCCATCTCCCCCTTTTGAGATATTCCTCAGGGTCTCTCTATATAAAATCCCCTTTTTCTCCAGAAATCTCACTGGGGTTTCAGGTGTTAGCTGGGCGTCAGTCACCTGTTCAAAACACTTTTGGAGAGTGGCGTCTGCCTTTTGCTCCTGTCCAAATCTGCTGTCTGTGGTTAAGGTTTCCACCACAGCTTCTGAACTTCCCCCACCTGCTTCCGTCTCTGGCTCATCATTACGCCCCTGAACTGTCCCCGTGGTGGCTTGTGAACGTGTAATCACTAGCACCCGTTTCACATGTTCAGCCAGGTCATTTCCCACGAGCACGGCTGCTGGCAGAGTCAATGAAATTGCTAGCCGCCAAACTCCCCTCCAGCCTTGAAAGTTCACCGGTACCTCCGCTACTGGCAGGGAGATCACCTGCCCCTCAATCCCTGCCACCTTCATGCTCTCATTTGGGATCACATATTCCCTAGGAATAATATCTGGATGGCACAGGGTCACCTGAGAACAAGTGTCCCGCAGCCCCCGATACTGACGGTCAAGTATTCCTACGTCCACCCCTGCTGTCTCAAACAACTGAGAATCTGTTCTCACCAGCAGGCAGCGCCTGACCTCTACAAGAGGACCATTTTCCTCAGCCTGATCAGCAGATGTAGCTGTTCCAGATTGAGTAGCCATGGCAACAGGCTCCCTCAGTGACAATGAGCCTTGCTCTTTCTGGACACAGAACACAGCTTTTGGCTTGGTCCCACTCGAATCCTGAGGCACAATTCCTTTTAGCTGCTTTAATTTCTCACACTCTGAGATTAGATGGCCCTTTCCCTGACAGAAATAGCATTTTCTGGTGTATTTTGAGTCTCTCTCATCTTGTTTTGGTTTTCCCTCCAAAATCTGAGGTCTTGGTTTCATGTCTGAGGGCTTCCCTTCACCATGGGCCCCTCCCCCTTGCTGGCTTTTCCCTGGTCCCTGAGAGTACTTGCTGTAGGTTTCTTTGGGTTTCCCCATCGCTTTCCCCTCACCCAAGGGCTTTCTTATTTGGGAAATAAAATCTGCGATCTCGGCTGCTTCTGCCACAGATTTCGGTTTCCTTTCCCTCACCTGGAACTTCAGTTCCCCATGCAGGACTGAATAGAACTGTTCCAGCGCTATCAGGTCTTTGAGCTGCTGGAAGGTCTCTGTTCCCTCCTGAGATAGCCATTTCTCTAGCAGCCTCACCAGTTGGGCCCCCACTTGGGTAAAAGTCTGCTCTGGTTTCTTTGTGAGGGACCTGAATCTTTGCCTCAGCTGTTCCGCATTTATCCCATGTCTTGCAAACACCAGTTTTTTAAACTCTGCAAAATCTCTCATCAGTTCCTGTGGCATCTCTGAATAAACCTCAGCCAGGCTACCACTGATTAAAGATCGCATGATGGTCATCTTCTCAGTTTCCCTCACTGAGAAGTCCACAAACGCTCTTTCCACTAAGGAAAAGAACACCTCAGGACAATCTCCCTTGTGGTACACAGGGAATTTCTTCAGGTCAGCTTTAGACAATTGGCCTCCCTCAGAATCCCTATTGTTATTATTGTTCTGGTTCATCATTTCCAATTTTCTTAATTCAAACGCCATCCTTTCCTTTTCCAGAGCAATTTTCTCTCTCTCTAATCTTTCTTCTTTTTCCAATTGCCTCATCCTCAGTTCATGCTGTTGGGCTATGAGCAATTTTCTGAGTTCTGGGTTCTGTTCTCCCGTGCTGTCACCCTGCACTGAGCCAAATTCATCCTCAGAACCTTGGTCAACCTGGGGGTCTTTCACTTCACCCATTTCTGCCATTTGGCTTCGAGTCAAGGGCATAATCCCCCCTCAGAACAGGCTGCTTAAAAAAGTCAAGCCTCAAAATAAAAAGACCACTTTTTTTTTCTCTTTTGCCTCAGAACCAGCTTTCTATAGATTGCTGCTGTCCTTCAGCACTACTTGCAACTGTAGCGAGTTAGAGTCTACCCCCCTCTGCTGGGCCTCTCAGCAGGCAGGCTAAATCACTGTTACTATACAGTTTTGCCTCAGCTTTTTCCCGCCAAAACAGGCTGCCTCAGAGCACCCTAATCTAGTCTCCCCAGTTGGCACGTTCTTCTACTAGCGCACCTCCCCGTGAGGTACACCTAGAAGATTACCTACGCGCCTCAGATTGTCCCTGACTAGACCCCCCTTGCTCTGGGCACACTTGCCAAGGCTTTGCTGGACCGCTGGACAACTGGACCAGTCGTATCCCACACGCTGGACACCAATCAATGTGACAAACCCAGACCTACTGGGATCTGCCACACGTTAACTAAGCTGCCACCAACCATTCTCTATAAGAAGTCACACAGACCAGGGATGGATTTTCAACAAATAAAAGAATAAGGTTTATTTAAAACAACACACAGGAAAATAAAATGATCAGGTGAATAAGATATAGTAACGTGGCTTAGTTTCACTCATACATACACACAGTTTGGTTCACACAGAACCCTTAACTTGAAGCACAGACCCTGAACCTATCAGTTCTGGCTAACCAACAGACACCTGAACCTATCAGGTTGGTACTCTGACACACAGTAGTACCCTGTCTGACACACAGACTCCCACACCAGCTTCTTCTTCCCAGCTGCTGCTTCTTCACATCCCAGCATCTCCACTTCTCCACACACGCATCACATATATATACAGTACAGCCCCTCCTCCTGATGTCCCGCCTTCCACTCCCCATAGGATGGAACTTTCCCTCCAAACCCACGACAGACAGGCAACATCAGTGCTGTATGTAACACATGCCTCTAGAAGACTCCCCCCTCCACCAGAAACTCTTGTGCCAAGAGAAAGCCAAAAGCCAGTCCTCCTTCAGCCTCCACAGACTCCACTTTGAGGCCTTTGACAGAACGAAGGTCTCCTCTGTGCTGCCAGAACTGGCACAGAAAGAGATTGAGCAGTGGCCATACAAACAAGGCTAAGTGCCCTGCAAGACAGCTAGACACCCTAGCTGCCTGCTTCTTTTTATCTAGGGCACCCCTTCATTTTTTGGCTGCATCCATAGGGAAGCACTTTCTGCCCTATTTAAGGATTGCAGAAATGTTTCAAACTTTCTTCAGTGGAAGACTTAATTTTGTAAAATTTGCTGGGAACACCTCATTATTGGACTTCCACACCCAGTTTTTCACCTTTTATTTTATTTTATTTTATTTTATTTTTTTGCTGTCAGGAACAGTTCACACCTGCTGTTCCCATCACTCTGTGGGGCTTTGTCACACACACACAACTTCTCTGAGGTGGGTTAAAATGCCAAAATAGAACACATTTCTAGGTAAATTGCTGGGGGAAGGGGGTGCAATCTTGGCTCCTACCGAGGGACAGACATATTCCCTTAAAATTGTACTGGGCAAGGTTTCCTGTTGTGACATTTGGAAGCAACATGGCCATGGAGATTAACTGGGAAAGATCTTTGCAAAGACAGATGGCAGTGGGTGCTGAGTTAAAATGAAGAAATGGTAAGGATCTGTTTAAAAAAAGCTGTGAAAACTTTTTTAAAAAAAATTCAGCTCCAAAATTTTCAGCTCCTAAGTAAAGTTGGAATTTTAAAAAATTCCAAATAAATACTTAGATGTATAAAATTAAATTGTAAACTGCCCAGAGAGAGCTTTAAGCACTATAGGGCAGTATATAAGCAGCACACTTTGCTTTAATAACCAATCAACAGACAATGATGTTTAATGGACTAAGTAGCAGTCCTCTATACCTCTACTGAAACACGAATCTCATTGTGGTCAGTTTACTCTCCCTCTCTCAGGGAACTGTGCCCTAATTTCTTAACACGAGTAAGCTTTATATTGCAAGTAAGTCTCAGTGATTTTAATGGGATTCTTAATTCCAAGTAAGTATACTTAGATTTGGAATCCTTCATCTGTTTTCAGTGGGGAACTTTTCTGTTCACTTCCCACAGAAGGATTGTTGAGTTTTTATTGCAGATTTTACTCTGGTGTATTGACAGTCCATCATCATAACAGTTTCTGTTTATTTAAGTTAAGGGATGGAGGAAATGCACTTCATAAAAACATGCCAGTGACTGCAGGCAATTTGAAATGGTCTCAGGAGTTACGAGAGAGACTGCTGAAGCACAGAACACATTTTAGGCACATCAATCACCTGTAAGTATTGCAATAAAAATTATACAATAGGGCTTAAACCACTTCCCAAAGCACCTTCTGCGATGTACTTAGAAATGACATTGAAGGGGGGAAAACTTGCTGTCTTTCTAGGATTTTGCAAACAGAGGAAACTAATTTTGTCTTCCAAAAATGTGAGAAAATGTTGTCTTTATTGGATAAACATGATGAGGAAATATATACCTCATGGGCACAAGATCTAGACCTCCACTGTGAAGCACATCTCAGTCAACCAATCTTCAGGCACAACGAGACGGGATTACTTGAAGTTAACTTCAATGAAAAGGTACACAACTTAATCCACTTTTACAATGATCATTTAAAGAAGTGTCCATCATGAAGGACTTCCCAGAACAGATACAAAATGGAAGGCTTCAGGGGGTAATGGTGATAAGTTTCACTCTGGAGGACCTCAGAACTATTTGTACTCATGTCTCAGAACTCTCTTCAACAGGATCCAGTAGTAAATATTGGTTGGAAGAGTACCTTTCTTTGGACAAGCAGCTATAAATGTCAGGAGGAGGAGGATAGAGACAATAGACAGTGTGATAATGGCTTGTCAACACAGAAATGGGCCTATCAAGCTGTTAATTGCTTGAAGGTACAGGCCACATTCAGGGTGATAAAATGCATTGCTAGGTGGATTTGGCCCTCACAGAAGGCTGAGACTTGTTTCGGATTTTTAGCAAGAATGCCAAAGTTTCCTGCAAGATTGGCTTAATTTGTATTTTCTTATGAGGTATATTCTCTTCCTACTCCATGTTTGTTTGCTCTGGATCAAGTGCCATCCAGACATGAGAAGACAGAAAGCTGTGTTATATGGAATGAAACCATTGGTCCATGAAAGCTCAGTATTGCCCAGTCTGACTGTTAATGGTGTTCCAGGCCAGATTCTTTCCTAGCCATACCTGGCAGGTTTACCTGGCCAGCAGCACCTGTTAAGGACTACACCATGTTAGGTTCCTGTTGAGAATTTGGGTTAAATATGTATTTTCAGGACATAAGCAAAGTTAGGAGATATCAGATTGCAAAGACACTATAACACTGAGAGAATAAAATACTAACTTAGTCTATTAACATATATACAGAGACATTCATTTGGCAGCATAGCATGGCATGGTACAATACATAAGATAGAAAAAAGTGATCTGACTCGCAGCAGATAAAATGTCCCCTTTACACATGACTTATATACATTATTGGGACCACTCCAAAAATACATTACTTCTACCTACATAAGATTACACCTTGTACAACAGCTGCACAACATCAAGTCTTAACCTTGCTACCCACACCTGAATACACTCAGTACATGACTCAGGTAAAATCAGCCATTTTACTTTCACTATACAACATTTATATTTAATACATTTTGAGATCAAAATCTCAACAGTTCCCTGTTGCATGACCAGTCTCCCAACTGGGGCCCAAATGGTCACGCAGCAAGCAGTCTAGCGGAGTGGGACAAGGGGACACTTACACGCTCCACATTTTAGGCAACAGACGTCTGGGCTGAGGCTGACATTCTGTTACTTAGCAAGTCACAATGAGAGTAGGCCCACTGAATAAGCAACACATGCAGAGGAGTTAACACACCAGCTCCCTACTGATTCAATGAAGTTACTCTCGTTGTGACTTAACTATGCTGAGCCACAGGATTTCAGCCAATGTTTTAAAAACGAAAACAAACAATTAAATGATGAAGAGTGACTCTTGCTCTCCTCCTCCACAAAGTTAGTACCCCACCAGAGATTATCAAATGGTCCCCCCTCCCCACATAACCCCTTTTAAAGGGCAGAAATTACCCCACCCGTCCCTTACCTGGATTTTAGGAGTTAATTTTTTTCCATTTATTTTAACGACTAGTTCTCCCTGGCCAGGGCCAGACTCCCCATAATCTGGTTATGAGTTTGAGGCCCCAGAAAATGGCAAACAGGAAAAGAACATTCCCCACAAGCATGCCTCTAGAAGACTCCCCCCTCCACCAGAAACTCTTGTGCCAAGAGAAAGCCAAAAGCCAGTCCTCCTTCAGCCTCCACAGACTCCACTTTGAGGCCTTTGACAGAACGAAGGTCTCCTCTGTGCTGCCAGAACTGGCATAGAAAGAGATTGAGCAGTGGCCATACAAACAAGGCTATACAACATTTATATTTAATACATTTTGAGATCAAAATCTCAACAGTTCCTGCCTATCCACAGACATTCTGTCCTCCAGCTTAGTTCCAAACAAGGCCAGATTTTATGAATGAGGTAGCCTGTCAGTTTTTATTTCCCTTGCCTGTGAATGGTTGAAACCACCACCACCACCATCACAATATTTTTGCATTCTACACCTAAAGAAATTTTGGTAAGTCCTTTAAACGGAACCAAACCAAACGAACCCAAGACACATTAAGACAAAACAAAACAAGAAATTTTGCAGAAAATTCACAAACATTTTGTGTGCCTTTTCTAATATTTGGACGATACAATCCATTCATTTTTTTGCAAGCAATTTCTCCTTATACAATTTCCCTGTATACAATGCATTATACAATGATTTTCTCTCTCATGTACATTTCAACACAAACATCCCTTCCTCTGAATATGCATTTTTCAGCCGGAGAACTGCACTGCAAAAATTTAAGAGAGTGAAAACGATGCAGGTGTGCATTGCTTTGCTTACCGGTTTGGAAGAGGTATATTAGATATGTACAGTTGAAAATATTGATTTTGCCGCAAATATACAAATGCCCCAGCCGTCTGTGGAGCATGTCTCCTGCTCGGTAAAGGAATGTAATCTAAGAATTTTAAGGGCCTCCCTATTATGTGTGGGTACTGCACCCATGCAGCAAAGGATAGTTCCCATATTTTTTTTTAAAAAAAATGATTTAACAATCCAAACTAAAATATGAGGACAATTCTCAAACTTGAGCAGGCCACCCTGCTCACCACCTTCGAGATGCATTGGACAATATCTTCCATCACCCCAGAGGAGCATGGCTGAGGCTGGCTGTTGCTTCATAGGAGCTGTAATCTATAATTAAAGCACACCAGGTTAACAAACGGCATTGAAGAGCCTCTGGAGGCATTTGTAAAGCGTCTGAATGCTTTTTGCCGAACGGATTTTGCCAAAAGGAAGTCTGAATGAGTGTACGCAAGGTGAAGAAGTTTTGAAGTAGCTTCTTGTAGCATAACAAAATCATTTACATCTTCCGCTGCAGCTCTCTGCCGTCCTTCGGGAAGTGAAATACCTTGAGGCTTTAAAACATCATGCGATACCTGAGGTTGCTGTGCAATTGTATTCCAAGAGAGAAACTCTTTACAAGGTAAATAGAAGCGATTCTGTGTGAAAGATGTGTGGGAATATAAAGAAATAGAAGAAAATTGACATAACTGCAGTAATCTGTTTGAGTCTTCAACTATCCTAAACCAAAAGCAAAGAGTGTGCAACTATTTTTCCTAATTATTTTGTCAACTGGATGGTCGTTACATTGGAGTTTGTAGTTAATCTTGTATTTCAGTCTTACTGCACCCAGATGTTTTCCTTTGAATACAAAGGGCCTTCATCTCCTCTCTGTAGAATTAGTTTGCACTCCTATTGACAGCCAAATAGCAGTGTTCAAATTACAGAAGAGGCAGGAGGACCAACTACTTCCACTATGTTTAGGGTCACCACACACTTTCCTTCTCTCTGAAGTGATTTGGGGTTGGGAGAAACATGGGGGATGGGAAGCTTCCATACTCTTCTTTCTCCGGTTCTCAGGTTTCTTAAACGAATCGGTTGCAAAAAAAGGGAAGAGATAGAGGCCTCAATGGACCAGGGATTCTTTAGAAAGCCAATGCTCATTGCATGTTCAGTTGTGCTCAGAATGGCAGCTTCCTGCAATGCTTGAACTACTGTTTAGTCTTGAAGGCAGCGAAAAGGAAATAGTATGGGAGTGGGCAACAGAGATACAAAGGTCAAGACTGGCACTGTCAGGCACTTGATGAGGCCCAGACCAGGACCTCTTGAGCCTCAGGCCCTACTGCTGTTCATTCTTTCTGTGGTCACTGTCTGTGTAGTGTTTCTCCCTAAGTCAATGATTAATGACAAAATGGAGGAGCAGAAGAAGGAGCAGCTAGCCTGTGGAAAGAAAGAAAGAAGATCCATTGCTTCATTCTGTTTTCAACTGCTTGGTCAGCAAGTCAACATACCCATATCTGTGACTAATACTTACTTCTGTATATGCAATTTCCCAGATATGCTCAGGTGTAGATGGCTTCTGTGCTAAACGCAGTATTCTTCTTGCATTCTGGTTCCAAGAAATTAAGAATTTGCAGACTGTTTTGCTTTAGTACATGTCCCACTAGGTATTAGTGCGTAGAAGAGAGTACAAGTCATTTTGGGTTCCTTCAACAGGAGAAAAGTAGCATAGAAATGAAACAGAAAAACAAACAAATGATCTGCCTCTTACAAGCCAACACAGGATACATCTATGATATTATTATTACATATCTTTTTTTTAATAATACCTAGGCAGGTTTAGTATGGCCAGAAACAGTTACATGTGCAGAAAAGCCTACTATGAAAATTGGTGAACCTGTCTCTCTATGACTCTTTCTCTCTCTGGGTGAAAGGCTTGGACCAGCCACACCGCTCAGCCTACTGTTGAGTTCTGGACTTCTTTGGAATCCAGTAGCAGCCCTATGGTCTACATCTGAGTGCAGAGAGTGGCTCATAATGAATTATCTAGTCTAGGAGGATAGCAACATTCGGCCTGTTGGCCACATATGGCCTCTAGAGCAGCAAATATGGGTTTCTAATGTTTTTGGGATGAAATGGCTCAAATAAAGAGAGAGAGAGTCTCCTTCTGCCCTCTAGGGCTGTGGGAGGGTCAATTCTGCTAAGTCTTCAGGGTGTCCTCACACTCCTAGCCGCCACCACCCCCGACCTCCCCATGTTTTCTAACAAATTCAAGATAACTTTGGCTACTGCAGAGTGCAACATGGCTTTTCAATTTTAAAAAAATTGTAAGCAAGAAATTTTTTTTTGAAAGAGAGGGAAGTAGAGGGTGTGGAGATGGCTGTGGCTCTCCAAGGTGTGGCCATGCAGATGTTACCCATCTGGAGTTGCCTACCGTTGCGGTATATACTTCTATGTCCATCAGTGAATTTCTTTAAATTAGCCCACTTTTGTTGCTGTTCTTCCTTTTCCTCCTCTCCTCAGTATCTTGGTAATTTACATGCAATTGCGGAGCAGTATAACCAATTAAGGAAAACAATCCTACCCAACGAAGCACAACTCATCGCTCATGAGCTTTGGAGAATTGATCAACAACTGAAGCCTGCTTTTGACACACTGACCTGGCAAAACGAAGACCTGTGGACCTATATTGAGCAGACCAAGGAGCTTGTTCAAAGGGTAGGCGGCAGACTGAAGAAAGCCAAAGATAATGTGGACCTGATCCAGGCCCTTCTGCGCAGACTGAGTGAGACTTCTTTTCTAGCACAAAAAGCCACCACCACTTCTTTGATGCCGTGCTTTGACAACAGTGAAACAATATGCCAGCAATATGAGAGCGTTCAAGAGATCGGGAAGACGATCCATCAGTTAGTTCAGGTGACTATAGACTTCAAATAATTCTCATATATGTTTTCTCCTGGGAGTAATGAGAACTCTTGCAAAGGAGAGATGCCAAAGTCTGATTGACCTTTCAGCAGGATAACAGTAATGAATTTAGATGAGGGTTTTCACATGGCAGGAGCAAGGGGCTAAGTGAGTAATATCCAACCAAAGGCTTTGATAGAAACAATGAGTTTATTTAACTGTGACCCATACGGGTCAGGGATGCTGAGGGAGCCAGGAGGATTTAGCAATGATGGAGGAGCTTTGGGGAGAGGTCTATGTCAGTGTAGCCATAGGGAGTGCTCTGGAAAAAATCTAGCTCCTGGAGCCTTTCTGGTTATCCATTCCCCCCCCCCCCCAATTTGACTATTGTTTTCCCCCCTTAGCATTAGTTCGGGGATATTTTCTCTTCTACTTTATAGCAGAGATGGGCACAAACAGGTTTGTCCTGGTTCATCCCAGTTCATAAAAATGGCAGCACAGGTGGTGCTGGTCCCCTGTCCCCACCTCTTCTGGCTCAGGCAGCCCCTCACCAGGCCCAGCCTGCTTGTTTTTTCCCCACCCTCTCGAAGGATCTTCCAGTCCCAGCGAGAGCTCAGGCTTCTCTGCCCCACTCTCTGGGCTGTCCTCACACTCTGGAAAAAAAAGGGCGGGGCAGAGAAAGGTTGGGCAGCTCTTGCTCATGACTGAGACATTAGCTGAGGAAGTGGGAAAAAAACAAGCACGTTGGACCAAACTGGGGGAAGCAGTATTTTGGGCCACTACTGACTAAGCAGGATTGGGCTGATTTGGCCACTTCTTCGGATCAAGACCCAATTACCCTCCCTTGAACCCAGCAGGAACCCACGTTGGCTGCCACCACTTCCAACTATCTTCCCCTCAACAGACTTTCTTTTAAACATCAGAATGTAAGCAAGCCAATGGGACACACACAGCATTTCTCCAAAAGTAAGAGAACTCTGGGAAACCTGCACCTTGTAATCAATAGCCAGGGTCGTGGTTCCTCCTGGAGTAAGAATGTACCACAGGAAGTTGCACAGTGGTAGGTTGGCATCATTCACACACTATGAGTTACTATGGTTGTGGTGTCTGCGGTACCACCAAAACACAGTGCACATAGTATATGTCTGCATACGTGAAGATAATAAATCAAGTTAGGATCCAGTGGGGAAGTGCTCTGTCCCTTTGCCTCAGTCTGTGCACACCCATGCCTGGGAGGGTTATTAGCCACAAAAAAGCAAAGAGTGAGTGCCCCCTGGCTTGCATCTTTTTTTTTTTTAAAGAGGAAATCATATTTGCTACTGCTGCAGGGAATTCTGTGGTAGCAGGTAGCACTCAGGGAGGGCAGACCAGCTGAAGGGGTTGAAATGCCCCCCAACACAAGCTACTAAAATTTTAAGTCACAATTGTAGGTAATGGAAAGTAACACGCCACTGGAAATTTTTTAACCAGCAAAAAGACATTATTGTTTTTAATAATGTTCTCAAATTTTGCTCAGTAGGTTTCCACTCCCTCTTCTGCACCACCATCTAGCACAGTAGTTCCCAGCCTTGGGGTCTCCAGGTGTTCTTGGACTAAAATTCCCAGAAACCTTTGTCACTAGCTGTGATGGCCAGGATTCCTGGGAGTTGTAGTCCAGGAATATTTAGGGATCCATGGTTGAGAACCATTGATCTAGCCTGTTATCCTGTTATCTTGTATTGGTTCCCCTCTGAATGAAACACAAGGACCACCTTCTCCAGACTGCAGGAAATAAGGATTTGTTTCAGGGGCCAGCTCTGCTGAGGGCCAAAGGCAGGAGAAAGGAGCTGCTTCAGGCAATGGATTCTAGAAGTCAGCCAATTCTTCTTTATTTGGTTCATTATAATTGAGGCTTTCCTGCCAAGGATGGGAGAAGAGCTTGTGAGGTGTTCTGCCCTGGATAATGATAGCTAACCTTGGGGATCATGGATCACGCTGGGAAAGGAGAACACCCCTTGGGAAGCGAAATGTCTTGGGCTGGCCCCAATGCATTGGATTCCATGCGAACAAGAGACAATGCGTTAACAAGTCGTGCTTGCATCACCCCTGCAGCCCAGCACAGACCTCTCGCCTTGGCGTTCAGCTCCGCTTTGAGCCTTGTTTAGCGTTCACTCGCACAATCAGGCAATTACATTATAAGCAGTGGAGAAAGCTTTCCCTCTTCAAAGAGAAATTTCCTTTACTTTTTCAAGTGATTAATTAGTCCAGATTGGGGAAAAAATCTGTGCCAGGAAGTGCAATTTCAAACTCTGCTGCTGCTCATTTTCTAAGTGGCTTTTCTCTCTCCAGGACAATCAAGCCCTGTTTCAGGCAGATCCTCTTTCTGATGAATGGAAAGCTTATACCGAATACGTTGATCACATGGTTTCAGATGGACTGTTTAAAGCTATCAAGTGTTCTCTCCAGCACCTGACAGAAAACACGGAGGCGACTTCAAAATCCAGCCCCTTGTTTGAAGTGCAACTCATCCTGAAGGGCAACGAAATGACTTTTAAACCTTCTTTGGACCATACAGTCAAGGGCAATTTTTCTGACATCGTGGAGGGTCTGATCCAAAGCGCCTACCTGATTGCATCACATATCAATAGAGTCGCCAAGCATCTTGGCCGTGACACTTACCAGGTATAATCACAAATATGCCCCTTATCTTTTCTTTTAACCTGAAACGCTTTTAGTCGCCATTTCGGTGAGGCTTTTCTCATCCATCCAAATAGCTGTGTAAGACTCTCCTTGATTTAATCTGTCTGTGATGAAACGTTATAATGATCACAACTGCTGTGGTTCAGCCAGCTTGCCCATAGCCCTGTTCTAATTTAAGAGGGCGTAAGCTCCATTTTGGGAGACAGTCAGAAAAACAGCCAGCCCTCATTATTATGGATCCTGGTAATATAAACACAACTCACACAAAGCACCTACGTACTGTTCTTTGTTACCAAAAACAGTTGGGAGGGTGCTTATCTTTGGCCTGGGGCAGAGGGTCAGGGCACCAGGGTTTAATGCTTCCCCTATATTTCTGTGCTTTCCCACCGAAAGTTGTTTTCCCCTCCAAACCACCTTTGTGGAGGAAGGTTCAAATCCTTTCCCCTTCATCGGTGATCCTAAGCTGAGTCTGAAGATTCTCCACTGCTATGATTTAATAAGAAATATTCTCCAGTCAGGTACTGGAGAGAAACAGAGAAATCCAAGCCTGAGATTCAATAGTGAGTCAAAGGTAATGGCTAGCTTGCCTCTTTAGTCACCTGACCAACACAATCAAGGTCCCAGTTATTGGTCCCTAAAGACCTGATTAGACTGGGCAGGGGGAGGGGAGACATGTAGGCCTCTAGATGTCACTGGAGCTGCAGTGCACTAAGGTCCACATGTCCCCAGTTTCAAGGATGTTATGCCTATCCTGCCTTTCCTTCAATAAGTTCAAGGTGGCATATATGTCTCCCCTCTCCTTTATCTTGACAGCAACTCTGGGGGGGGGGCAAGTCATGCATTAAGCAAGAGGGTGAATGGACCCTGGTCATGCACTTTGTTCTTGGTTCAGTGGGAACTAGAACTTGGATCTTCCAAATCCACGTCCAATTCTAGTCACTCACAGCAACATAGGTAGCATAGAATGCCATCCAAGACTGTCCCTGTGTAAGCAGCTTGGTTTGGGACCCTGCCAGCATGATGCTGTTGTTACCTATCTGGGAAATTTTACACCTGAAAAGAGGTAAAGCTAGTACCCTGTTTCCACGAAAATAAGACCTAACTTGAAAATAAGCCCTAGAAGGATTTTTCAGGATGCTTGTAATATAAGCTCTACCCCCAAAATAAGCCCCAGTGAAGTGAAACCCCACCCTCCACCATTGTGCAGCAACCAGAAGAAGATGATATGACTGTATTTGAACAAATGTAGATGGTTGTACATGAAAAACATAAAACATCCCCTGAAAATAAGCCCTAATGCGTGGTTTTTTGTGTTTTGTTGTTGTTGTTTTTGAGAGCAAAAATTAATAGAAGACCCTGTCTTAATTTTGGGGAAACATGGTATCTCGTTCAGTCTTGTTGCTTTCTGCCAGAAGGAGAAGGTTAGACTAGAGTCAAATGGGGCTGCTCTCCAAAATCCAGTGAGCCTTCTGTATCATGTAATTGGTGCTATCCTGGACTCTTTGAAATCACTTAACAAGGAACTTCTGGAGCTCTTAAAACTTCAGATGACCTGCCTTAGCCCAAACACTGAAGAAATACATTTATTTTGTCCTTTTAATGTCTCCTCCTTACATTTCTCTGTTGAAAGGAATCGAGGTTTCCCTTTGCTATTCTGCACGGGGCCACCTGGATTGCTTGGCTAAATGCCTTCTTGTCAGAAGCCTGTTTTGAAACCTTGAACGCAGCATTGCCTGTCTCCTTGACATAATTAGAGAGAGCCTGATGGCAGCCCCATCGCTGTTTCCCAGGCCTAATCACCAGGAGGGGGAATGTAGGTTCTCCAATTGTTGCTTCAGACGGCAGCTCTCAGAATCTGTGGCCACTACAGCCAATGGTGAGCAATGCTGTGAATTTTTGTTCGACACACCAACATGACCCGGAGGGCCCCCATATTTCTCAGCTGGGTTGTAAGTGAATAATGTAGAAATCTGCCTTTTTCTTCCCTGAAAACCTGTTCTGGTAATCTCGTTGCCTTTCGCCATCACGCCATCAGCCTCTCATCTGTATCTGGGAATTCCATTGTCAAAACAATTGAACTCCCGTAGCACATTTGACATGCTCCAAGTCCTGTCTGTTCTACATTCATCACAGGTTCCAGTTCCTTCCTTTCAAAGCATGTTCCCACCTTGATGTGGTGCAGCCCATTTTTTTAATGTTATAACCTTGCCTGACATGACTGGCTCTGCCATAGGCATGATACTCACCCGCCTCCAGCAACAAATGAGTCTCATGAAGAAACAGCAAATTGTTGGTGTTGCTGAATGTGCCCTTAAGCTGCTTCCAACTTACAGCAACCGTAACAGGCTTTTTGAAGTATGTGACATGTTGAAAGAATAGTTTACCGCTGCCACCTCCAGTGACTTTCCATGGTCAAGCAGGGATTTGACCCAGATTTCCTGAGTCCTGGTCTAGCGCTCTATTTACTACACCACTCTGGCTTTCCCACAAATTGCCAGTTCTTCATTTATTCCTGTCGTATGTTTACTGCCAGGGAACTGAACATTGTGGGATTGTCAGCCTCAGCTAACAAAATAAGCAGGTTCATTCTGGAAGCAACGTACCATGACTTTCTCAGGATGGGTACAACGGGGTGCTTCATGGCTGTAAAAGGTTGAGGACTCTGCCTGTTGTCTATAACTGGACTGTTCCCTGGACAAATACTTGCAACATAATAGGCACCTATTTTCATAACACTTGTTGAGAGATGGGAAAGTCTCTCTCTCTGGACGCAGAATATTCTGACCAGAGGTGTCAATGGCCATGCAAACTGGGAGCTGTAGTAAAAAAAGAAAATAAGCTTTCCTCATCTCTCCATCTGACTCAGGATGACCCCCTTTTTGCCTACGTTTTCCCCCACAAATCTTTATGAACACCGCACTCCCTCCTCCTCAGTGCCTCTCCCGCTGCCCTGACAATCTTCTTTTGAGGACTGGAGACACTTCCTTGATGGCAGGGGACCTGGTACAGGGAACAGCAGCGGGTGCGGAGAACTGGCAAAGAGTGGGCAGAGTCTCCCAATTGGGATGGATGGCACCTATCTGCATGGGATTTCCCCAAGGATATCTTCTTCCTTTCACCATTTCTGCTGCAGGCCTGTTAAAGGGTGCATCAAGAGCCACTGGCAAAATCTCAGTTCTCTGCCTATCTGCAATGAGGCTTAGAGTATATTTGGACTTCATGTATTACAAAAGCTGCTCGTGGTCTGGTTTTGTTCCTTTCTCATTCATATTTTTTACATACGTATGAGAGAAAGTATATGGAGGGTGCTTATAAATATTAGTTGATGTTCAGTGGATAATCAATCATTTTTGTATTTATTGTAAGGTGTCCACAGTCTCATTGGCCTCATATTTACTGCAGAAAGACAGGACATATTTCCCCCTCCATTAGATCCTTGTTCTTTATTATTGTTACTTATAAAAAGCTTGCCATGGCAGTGGCATTTTATGTTACATGCATAGTCATGTCCAAAATTGCCAAAGATTTTTTCCCCAAAACACACACAGAGAGATTGTAATTTGGAACGGGACCTACCACGTGACCTCTGGTACTTAATGGTGCTTACTTCACAACGTAATTAAACCATCTCTGTGCCTTGCAGCTGGCTTTCTCCCCCCCCCCCCAGAATAGTTTATAAACTTGCAGTTGAGCTGGTGTCTTGCTTGCAGACTGTATCTGAATTTCTTTTCACAGTGCATATTAAACCATTGGCCCAGTTCTATGGTTTTATTTTTACATTTAGCATGATGTGGACCAGATGGATGCCCTGGAAGAAATGCACCAGGAAATCATGAGCAGAGTGCACTCAGTCATCGTTAATGCCCAGGAATATCAAAGCCACTTTAAGAAATACAGCCACTTATGGATGGATGATAAAGCCAAATTTATGAAGCAGTTCCTTCTCTATGGACGATTTCTTCACACCGAAGAGCTAGAATTATATGCGGACTATGAACTTCAGAAATGTTCCCCGCAGTTAGATCACTTTAAACAACAGGTACGTACTTAGCAATTTTTCAGATCTTTTGATCTCTTTCTGTTCATTTTCTTCGGTTATACTGTTTACCTCAGAATGTTTTTCCAAGTAAAAGCTCTTCATTGTGATCTTACCTCACTCCTCAAGATCAGCATTTATGAAACGCTACATAAAGAAGTGAGCGAGGTTGAAAACCAGAAGACGTTTAATGGCTGGTTCCAGGTTGACGTTCAGCCTTTTAAGTTAGCTCTGATGAATATGATTAAAAGGTGGAGCTGGATGTTTAAGGAGCACCTACTCAACTATGTCACCCAAAGGTAACCTACTTTTGGTGCCTTTGAAATTGAACTTTTTATTTCAGCACTAAAAAAAAAACCCTGCTCATTTTCTTAAACTAGATTAAGTTTGGCTAAAATAGATTATGAAGTAAAACAAACTCCCAATAGAGTTACTGGGTAGAATCATAGTTCCCCCTGTGCACAAATGTAATATTATTGTATGTAAGAAAAAGGTGGGCATCTCCCAGGAGTTGGGCATGTATTAAGTCTGTAGGAGCCACTGGATCTGCAACACCTTCCACAGCTAATACACCATCATAAGACTTGACACCAAAATCTGATGGTCAACATGGAGCTCTCTGTGGGGTAAAAGTGTGGCACATCATCTTTTGGGATTGTAAGGCATAGTGCTTTTTCCATTCTCAAGGCAACACGAAGGCTAAAGAAGTGATGAAGTCACCATGATTTCAGCACCATGGATGGTGTTGGCCATGGTCTCTTCTACAATAGCAGGGGTGCCCTGGGATGTGTGTGTGTGTCTCAAAGACCTATGGGCTGCACTTTGCTCATCCCAATATAGAGTTTGTTTACTCTTACAGCTGATGTTGTGCAGGAAATATTATGTGCTCGATATTGAAACAGTCCCTTCCATGTGTATCTCAGATTAAAGGGACAGCACAGCTATGCTACTGGCCCAGGCCTCGGCTTCATCTCTAGTGTTCTTCAGCCCCACCTCTAGTATTTTTGCAGGATGAATGTGGATGCCTATAGCTGGGAAGACTAAATGTTTGGTCCTCCATATGTGCTAAAACTTTTCTTGCACAGACTTCCAGCTTGTGTTTAAGCCTAACCAGATGGAAGTAAATGAACAACACAGGCTCACCCACATAGGCATCCACGCTGTGGAGAGGCCAAGGGGCTAGGGTAAGCAATAGAAAGCCATGTGAAGCCATGGCAGGGACTGATGGCATGGTTCATTTAACACATGAAGATTGCCTAGATGGTATTGAAGACACTGAGCTCCATTGAGTTCACTTCTGAGAAAAGTTGTATCAAATAACATGCAGTAAACTCTCTGTGTAAGATTTTTATATCTATGATACCTTGTCCTCCTAATTTAAACAATGATTTTACAAGTTTTCTAGTATGAAAGTGCCCAATTTTTAAGATGCAGAGTTCCTTAAGTTGCAATGAAAGTTGACAGTAGATGCAAGTTTTATGCCAATTGTCTGCTGATCACTGTGCTAATGATTAGTGTTACAGAGTTAGCCACATTTATCCATGAAACTGAAAAGGGGCTAGCTAAGAAAGTGAAAGAAGGAGACTATACAGTTCTGGCTGAAATAATGGGACATCTCATGGCCATCCGTGACCAGCAATCAACTGGAGACATTTTCAGACCTTTAAAATCCACAGCTGAATTGCTACAAAGTTATGGACAACAGTTACCAGAGCAGATTTATAAACAACTTGAGGTAAAATACAAATAATTTAAAAATAAATAAATTCAGCTGCAATGTGATTCAACCACATTTTTTTCGCGTTTTGAAACTGATAATAATGTTGGATAGCCATTTTTAAATTGTATTGTTATTAGAAACTCTTGTCATCAATAGGAGGTCTTTAAATTAACATTCTTTTATTGTTTTATTTACTGTCTTATTACTTAACAGCGGAAATCCTTTTGATTTAAAATGACATCACATAAGCCGGATGATGTCCTCATCTGGAGATCAATATATTTACTAAATATAATTGAATTGAATGTAATTTAAAACTTCCTATCCCACTCTTCAGGGTCTGCGGTTCCCTGGACTCCTTTTGTCCTTGGGAACGTCAGGATAGGGAAGGGGGACCTTTAATATTGGAATATCACTGGCAGCCATCTGTTGACAGATTGGGACTGCCAGTGGTGATCAGGCAGTGTTTTCCAATATTAAAGGCTTCCCTGTTAATCTGAAGACTCCCAGAGGCTTTTCAAGATAAAAAGGGATTCCCGAGACTTGAGAACCTGACAGGGGGTACAGGAAGTTTTCAGTCAAATCAAATTAAAACTATAATATCTGGGTTGTACAGTGGAAATGTCAACAGGATTTCAGCCAATGGTTGGTAGTAAATGCCCTGGAGCTACTTCCTCAACTCTGCATAAGGCCAAACAGTCAAAACCAGAGAAGTATCTTCCTGAGACAGAACATGTGATTAATCTAGTTCTGATAGATTTTATTTCCCCTTCAGAGAATGAGGCAAGCTTTCCAGGGCTAGCAGGGAATGTTTTAGCTAATAATAATAACATCAGCAAGAGGGATGATGGTAAGTACCTGCTTCAACACCTAAGAATATTAATAACATGATGGAAACACATAGTAGCTGAGGCAGCAACTACACTGGCAAGCTGATTTGAAGCAGCCTATATTTCATTTGAATTTGCAGTTAGTTATCCGCAAGGGCTGTGGACTGATTCAACTCAGTGGTCCACACACAGATACAATGAGATCTGCATTTCAGTCCATAGCTCTCCTTCCTTCCTTCCTTCCTTCCTTCCTTCCTTCCTTCCTTCCTTCCTTCCTTCCTTCCTTCCTTCCTTCCTTCCTTCCTTCTTATGCCAATCCTTTTACAGTTCACTATCAAGCCATCTGGTTTTTAAAGAATTGCACAGTGTACGGGAAAAGGCAAAAGCTTTCCAAAGTTCTTTATAATGCATGCAGAATGTATGTAGAAATGTATGTAGTCTTTTGTATTTTGTTGGGGTTGTTTCAATTTTGTAGCATTTCTCTTTTCTTTTTCTTTGTGGAGGTGATCTAGCGCTAAAGCAGTGTGACTCGGAACTTAACTCATTTATTAGGAAAAAAATTGGGGATATGTGGGAGACACATTTCCTGGGGTGGATGTTCCTGCAGCCCCTACATATCATGTCCAAACTTCCTACAACATCACAACACCACCCACAGAAACACACACCCCTTTTACAGAAAGAAACAACGAATCACATAGGAAAAAGTCCTTTCAAATTGTTCCAGTTTGAAAAAAGTAGAATTTCCTATTGGCAGAGAAAAAAATCTGTGTTGATTTGAAATCTGGGGACCCATGTTAAAAGATTATGTGCACAGATTGTGATTTGTACTTATGAAAAGTTTTCACAGACAGCACTGGCCCTGAACTCTCAACTGCTGAAACATACATTTTATGAGTTTGATGTTATTGACTCACGGTGAGCAAGTCATCCAGTGGAATGAGATTGTTCTTCCTTTTTCATAGATATATTGGGTTATATAATGCCTTCATGTCAGATTGAAATATATATGACTTCCAAAATTGTAACAGGACTCCATAACAGATGCTCAGATTGGATCTATAGTAGGGGCTAATTATACACCAGTTAGAACAATGGTGCAGCTTGAGAACTTTTCTCTTAAATCATTGATATGTTCCTTACAAACACTACTCTTGCACCCAACAGACTCTAAGGAAACAATTATGAAAGTGGAGCTGAACTGCATCAAGGAAAATGCATCATGTACGGACAATATTTAATTTTATATAGGAGGCATAAAAATATTCTCCAGATAGTACATTTAAAAAAAACTGAAATATTTTGGAGGTAGATAAAATTAATAGAGGCTTGTGATCAAAAGTTTAATGAACTAAGTCATGAAAAACTAAGGCATGAAAAAATAAAAAATATTTGTAAAAAGATAATAACAAGCCAAGTTTATTAAATTCAAAATAGTAAAGAGGAAAAGTTTATTTGGATAAAGAAATAAATTGTTTAGCAAGAGAAAAGTTGCTTCCAATTCATAGCAACACTAAATTGGTTTTCAAGTTATGTGGGATATTTCATAGAATCACAGAATAGTGAAGTTGGGAAGGGCCTATAAGGCCATCGAGTCCAACCCCCTGAAGGCAAGAATACAAATCAACGGTTATCTGCCAGGTGGTTGTCTAAATTTATCTTGAATGCCTCCAGTGTTGGAGCACTCACCACCTCTCGAGGTCATTGGCTCCATTGTCGTACTGCTCTAACAGTTAGGAGGTTTTTCCTGATATTCAACTGAAATCTGGTTTCCTGTAACTTGAGTCCATCGTTGCATGTCCTGCACTTTGGGATGAGTGCAGGACATGAGTTGAGGACAGACCTTGCGCCTCCACTTCTGTATGTTTTCTACCCAGAAAACCCTGAAAAGGATTGTCATAAATCAGAGCTGACTTGATGGCGGACATTTATTATTATTATTATTATTATTATTATTATTATTATTATTATTATTATTATTATTATTATTATTATTATTATTATTATTATTATTATTATTATTATTATTATTATTATTATTATTATTATTATTATTATTATAGTGGCGAAGACAGTGACCCATTCCTACGTCTTGCTGTCCAAATAGATGCCAGGTGTTAAAGGGCACTGAGCAGCCCTCTTCGGGTTTTCTACTGTAGGGACCCTACCATCCAGATCAGCAAAGGACTTTCACATATAAGGCACAGCAGTGCAAAGAGTAACCTTGGTCTCTGGTGGTGGATTCTCTGGTTCAAAGGCACTGGTCCATTTAGTCGTGGTCCCCATTTTGAATGGTTGGAGGATCTGAAGAACTGCTATCTACGAAAAATAACTTTTGCCAAACTCTATTGAAAATTTTGCACAGAAAAAAAACCACCTTAATATTTTTCTTAAAGGAAAGAGACCTTTTTTTTTCTTTCAAGAAAAATAATCATAGAGACCAAAGAGTAAACAGGCATCAGCCTTCTAAAAGGTTGTTCTTATATACACAGTAAAATGATGGCAGCATTGAATCCACATTTTCATAAGTGCCTAGTTATGTGCATAAATCTGTTGTGCCTTTCTTGTTTTCTTTTCCCTCCATTGTGTGATTTCCCCACATAAGAAATGAAAATATTTTATGCGCGGTATTAAAGTTGGAAGCTTGTCATCTTGATTGGCTTATTTTTCAGTTCTAAATTCTCATTTACTTTGAGTGCTTCCTTGGAAAACATTTTTTTAAACTATGGAAATATTGTCTTTTAAAGTTCAATTTATAGATGGAAATGTCTTTGTGCCCTCATTTATGGATTCATTGTCAGTAGATTGCTTATTTATATTAAAATTTTCCAAGCAAGTGAATAACAAATTCTGCGTCATATAAAAGTCTAGTTTTCAGCTGTACAATTTAGGGGAAGCATCATAGCTTAGTCTGTCCTAGTGAAATGGCCCTGGTTTCAGAGTGAACCTAAGACTGAAGACTCTGAAGATGCCGGCCACAGAGACTGGCGAAACGTTAGGAAGAACAACCTTCAGAACACGGCCATAGAGCCCGAAAAACCCACAACATCCATCAGATCCCGGCTGTGAAAGCCTTCCCAAATACATTGAACCTACGACTGTTTGAAACTATAGAATGGTAGGGTTTTAGAGCTAGAAGGGGACTCCAACAACCTTGTAGTCCAGATTAGATTGCAGAGGACTACAGCTCACACCATGCAAAGACAGTTCAGCCATTGGTGATATTGGTGAGTGATGACAGTATTCATAGTGTAACACATCTGGAGAGTACAAGGATGGGAAAGACAGACCCAGAGTGTGTCCAAACTAGCTGTCTTATAACACAATGTACACTTCCTTCTTGTTCTGCCTTGAGCATCTGTATCCTTTATTTTTCACTGTTTCAAATATTGCTTTCATTTGCTTTCCGGAACATAGAAATCTGCGATGCGATTACAACTGTGTTGTCGTGGGTGAGGGAAGTGCAGAGAATGACACTCTGGATGAACAGCTGGGGTGACATTAGGAGGAATTGGCTACCTCCAGATTCAGAACAGGGATGTCTTGTGACCAGGACATGGGGGACACCCCCTGCATTTTGCAATGAGGTGTTTGCCTTCTTCCAGGCCACAAGCTGCTCACGGTTCAGAAGCCATATGCCTCTCAATTACTAGTTGCTATAGATTGTTTGTGGGGGTGGCTCTGCTGCTTTCATGTGTTGTTTCAGGGGCTTCCAAGCATAGGTTGGCCACCATGACATGTGAGATGCAGGGCTCTTGATCTTCAGTGTGTTATACATCTTAAGCCTCTACTGTCACTGCCATTTAATCTCTCCTACTTTATCATTATATAAAAACTTGATAGGAACAAATAAAAATCATAGTGAAAGTGAAGCCCAGAATACAGCTATGGATCCTGGTAATATTCTTAAATGCATTCTAAAATTTAAATTTTGAAAGCACACTATTATTGTAAAAGCTTGATTAAGCAGCTTTGAAGCCTACTTGTTCTGCTTAGTTTGTAAATTCTAGTCTAGGCATGATTCGCTTTGTTTGCTCAGAAAGCCACGGAGGATGTGCAAGGTGGTCCACTTGGCAGCTTTAGTGAAGGACACACATGCGGAGGTCCTTGTAGGCAACAGCGAGGACTCAATTTGACAGTGGCGTATCGAAAAGTTTTGATTTACGCTGATCTATCATGTTCATTCTTTGCAGAACCAAAGACATCTCCTTCAAGGAAATCTCAGTGAAGAAGTAAACGTTTTATAGCACGTTAGGTGCAAATGCCAGAACAAAAGCAAAATCAATAGCAATAGCTTAGATTTCAAAGTTGGAGAGGAGTTAATCTCAAAACAGGTCTGTAGACGGGAACAGCTACACGTATTAAGCATTCCAGCGACGATTTCTTCCCCTGAAACATTATTGATTTGTAGAAACATTCCTGTTCTGGTATCTCTAGAATGATATCAGAAACATCCCTTAGAATGTGTTTATTCATTGATTTAAAACATTTTTATTCCTCCTTTAACTTTAACAAAACTCCCAGGGCGGTTCACAACACTTGTAAAAACAATGTCAAGTATAAAATATAAAGAATGCAATATAAGATGAAGCAGGATGTTATGAGCTGAGCAGAGTGATAAAAATGTACAGGGCCAGTGAAAACAAGCAAGCAACATCAAATTAAAACCAGCTTACTTGGCATTCTGGAAATGCCTGCTGAAATCAAGGTGTATCTGCACCAAAATGACGTTGGGTTGAAACAAGAAAATCTAACCTGGAGTTCAGGCAGTGGAGATACTGTAACCCAGTCTCCTCCCCATCCCTGTGCCTGTTATAGCCTCTTTCCT
Organism: Pogona vitticeps; assembly: GCF_051106095.1. Lineage (NCBI taxonomy): Eukaryota > Metazoa > Chordata > Lepidosauria > Squamata > Agamidae > Pogona > Pogona vitticeps. The sequence goes on from NC_135783.1 coordinate 201,565,072, forward strand.
TCTGAAGGCTGGTGGATGGAATGAGACAGGAGGACGATATAGCACTGCAATAGAATGGACATCCCATAGAAATGCCACAAAGCTTCCTTGTACGAAGGGAAATTCTTCCTTCTACCAATTAATTATGTCCTGGCCTCCACTGAAGCTATTAAGTTGCAACCTGCAGGGTTATTCTGACAGATGTTTCTGTGGGTGACTCATGACAGCTCTGGGCAGTCTAGAATCAGAGAGTTGTCCTATTTTAGGTCCTGTCCAGAGAGCTACATCACTTGCTGTTTGGACCACTATCCGTACAGTTTGGTTCGAATCAAATTATACCATCCAAATAATGTTAGACTTAGCCCCACCCCATCCTGCTCCTTTATGCACCTCTCCTGCTCTATTCTGGCAGAGTGCTAGGGCTTCTGGGTGGGTTTTTTTCGGTTCACTTCAGTCCTAGTTGTCTTGTTGTGTAGCTGTGGAGGGTTAGTTTGCACTCAGATGGGCAGTGTTATCTGAGGTGAGAACTCTGTGGTGTATTACCATGTTTTCCGAAAATAAGACAGGGTCTTCTATTAATTTTTGCTCCCAAAAATGCAATAGGGCTTTTTTTCAGGGGATGTTTTATTTTTTTCATGTGCAACAATCTACATTTATTCAAATACAGTCATATCTTCTTCTGGTTGCTGCACAGTGGTGGAGGGTGGGGTTTCACTTAACTGGGGCTTATTTTTGGGGTAGGGCTTATATTACGAGCATCCTGAAAAATCCTTCTAGGGCTTACTTTCAGGTTAGGTCTTATTTTCGGTGAAACAGGGTAGTTGGCTTGTGATATTAAAAGAGAGGATGGAGAAACCTTGTCCTTGTGAAGCTTTTTCCACCTTACCTCCTTACTGTGCATAGCATGAATGAGTTTCCCAAAAGGTCTGTGAGACAGAACAGAGACGCCTTTGCCCAAGCAGGTCCCACTGCTTCAACCCACAGAGGGCAACAGACCTGTGTAACAAATGAGCCCCCCCCCCAAAAAAAAGGAAAGTTGTCATGGCCTGGTGAATGACAGCCACAGGGAAGGGGGCTAGAAAAGGAGTGTCAGTCATTGGACAGGGGACAAATTGGGGTGATCCCAAGTCCTGTTTGGTGCCTTCTCCAGGGAGAATAAGCATCTCCAGTGCCAACAGAAGGCTCACTCCAGTGCAAGATAAGACAGATCACACTGAAGATAAGAACCTTTTAAACAGAAAACACACCATTCAAAATCCCCCAAATTCTGGCAACGTCAGGTCCATAGAATGATGAAGTAAAAAAAATGCTTCCGGTGGAAATATGGAGTTGAATTTTGACTTTGATCTACAGGAAACATATATCCATGCAACTTGGAAGTTTGCTTTGAAAAATGAATGAGTTACACTTGTAGGCCCACAGCTTAGTTATGATTATTTTTGCCATTCCTGAAAACAATTTGTTAGTTTCCCTTATTTCTACCTTCCTATATCTCAAACATTTAAAAAAACAACCCAAATCTGTGAGTACCGTACATTTCTGGTCTGTGGTACAAAACAGATTTTGCTCCTGTCTGCCTCATTAGTGCTTCAGCAACCACAACGGGACACAGCCTTGACAAGAGGTAAAGTATAAGGGAGCCCTTAAATCCTGTGGTATTCCTTCCTTACCATTTAGTGGGGTCAGAACCACATCCTCGCCATTATAGAATTAACTTGAAACTTGTAGTTCCAACCACCAAGTCCCACAGTTGTATACTCATTGTTTTCAGCTTTTAAATATTGTCTTGCAAAGTTGTAAGCCATCTTGGGTCCTTTTCAAGGAGAAAGGTGGGCGAAAAATGCATGCATGCATGCATACATACAAACAAACAAACAAACAAACAAACAAAAGAGGGGTAGCATTTATCACTTGTTAAGTTAGAATTGTAACATAATGGAATACTTTCATTATTGGGAACAGGGATTAATTATGAGAAGTCAGTTATTTGTAGCTAGTTACCTCTAAGCTCTGGTACATTTTTAAAAGTAAAAACGATATTTTATAAATTACCACGGATCCATGACCCGTAGAGGATAATGAGGTAGATGATAAGAGGGACAAATCAACTGAGGAAGGGGGAGGAAAGAGAGATGAAAATAAGACATGTGTACGATCTTTTGTGAGTGGAAGGGTAGCTGGGTTGATGTGCCAACAAACAAACAATATCTGTGCATTGTTAGGAATTACCTGAAAGGTGGAAGAATCTTAAAAAGATTGCCTTCACCGTGAAGCATGAAGTGGCTCCTCTACAGTCCAATGAAGTGTCTGTTATCAGAAGAAAATGTGTACTTTTTGAGGTGAGATCAGTTCTGTGCTATGAACCGAATGATTTTCCGTTTTTTGTTCCGATAACAAGCTGGTGGCAAGCTTCACTGAGCTGAGAAATTGTAAACTCTTAGAAAAGGCTGTCGAAAGATAACAATTCAATGTTTCTTGCTGTAATATATTTTGGATGAATCTGATAATTTAAAGCCCAGTTCACCCAAAATGAGGACGACACTTGCATCCTTTTTATCCTCAGTTATGTCTAATCTGCTTCTAATTCTTACACTGTGCCACTGTTGTCAAACAGAATTTAGATTTTAAATGTTTTATACTTATCTACTGGGAATGTGTTAAGTGCATGTGAGTTTGTGTGTCTGGGTTGTGCAGACTGGATGTAATAAAATTTTAAGCAAAATTAGGGGAAATACTGTATGAGTACTTAAAAGGGAATGATTCAGGGTTCATGAGATGGAACATACTTAATGAATGGCAGCTAAGGAAAGGTTATGGTATAGTCTCAATGGATCATTCGCTTAACTTTTCCAGAAACCTGAATTCCAATATACACCTGTACATGCTATATCTTTCAGGTTAAACAGCAAGAATTCAGAAGCAGATTTAAAAATGAAGTCTTTTTCAGATTTGATGCTGAGAATCCTTACATATGCATAGATAAGGTAATGATGCACTTCAGGCAGACTAGTTATCACAGTTTTAAAACAATCTAGACACAACTAGCCTTATTGATATATTTATTGCCTATTCCCATGCCATTTACAGCAACCTGATATTATAAAGGCTTTGTGGGATGAGGTTTTCTTAGGTAGTGGGGAAAACATCAACCGCTGGCTTTTCTATGCTGCTGGAAAAGGGGGGGGGGGGAAGCATGGTCCTCTTGAAAAAGGGCAAACTTAAACCTGAGCCATAACTGTATCTTGCATACTTCAATGTGCAACTTCATTCATTCATTCATTCATTCATTCATTCATTCATACACTCATTTATTTATTTATTTATTTATTTATTTATTTATTTATTTATTTATTTATTTATTTATTTATTTATTTATTTAATTTATTTCGACTCAGCCTTTCCTCTTAAAAGGACTCAAGGCAGCTAATAGCATTAAAATATATTATTTAAAAGCTAGAAACCGTACATATATGAATATTAAAAAGGAATCAAGCAGATACCACACTAAAAATGGTAAACAAAATCAACACCAAAACCAGATTCAAAGTGATAAAGCACAATACTGAATTGGGGTGGGTGGGGAACCTCACAGACAGTCCATAAAGGAAATCCCGTCTGAATGGAAAGGTCTTCAACCTGCTTGTGGAAGGACAGCAAAGATGGGGCCAGTCTGGCCTCCTGTGGGAGGGAGTTCCGGAGTCTGGGAGCAGCCACAGAGGAGGCCCTCTCTTGTGTCTCCACCTTCTATGACATCTATGGGATAATTACACAATGGAATATACAATTGGAAGCTAAATATTATGAACTTATACCCACAACTATCTTGGATCAGGGAAATAAGATGAAAAACTTTTGCAAAGTAGGCCCTGAAATGTCCATCCTTGTGTATTATGGTTTGGGGTTTTCAGAGGTTAGCATTAAACATGACTCTCTAGGGACCAAGCATGGAAACCTTTTTTTGTGTGTGATGGCAATGAAGGAGCACCACCAAAATGAATCTGTTTTCTCTCTTTCTTTGTTTTGAAGAGATGGAACTTCAGAGAGATCATTGTGTGTAACAAATCTGGCACATTTTATAACAGTCTTTGAACAAAGCTATCCAGTGATATGTCTAACTGATTTTGTAAGGGCAAGAAAGCTATCACACAGTTATATTCTGCTGTCTTGTTACAGCAACTCTGAATAAAATAAAACAGAAAATAATTACAAAAACCTTCATCAGCACACACAGTGTGCCATTTTTATTACTGCACTTTCCAAAATACTTCTGAACCGTATCTTTACCTTGCTGGCTTGTCTTGGGAGGGTTATACTTTTTTTTTTTTAGAACACCCTTCTCTTGTCTTACATCTTTTGGCCAGAGCATGTTTGGCAGAAGGATGATTACATGATGAAAATGCTCAGATTATTTTCCTGAACAGATTTCTTTTTGGCAATATGTACGCTTCACTTGGGCGGTTAAGTATCTTCCACTAATAGCTAGCAATATGATCACTCACAATCTAGGGTAACCGGATGAAAATGAGGTGAAGGTTCTTGTATCTGTATCAAGTGAGTAGAGGAGAAAATGTCAGCAGGTAAAGGTTGCAGTAAAATCTGCAGTGGCTGAAATTTGCGCTTCCAAGCAACAATTACAGGAACCTTGTCTCTTTCGCCTGGTTACCCTAACATTGCCTTTTCAACTTTGCTTGAGAAATCCACATTCTGACCCTTGCTAACAAAATCCTGATTTCTGTTTTAAGTTAGTAAGATGTTTCTAAATGGTATCCTTCTAGACTCATAAAGAGATTTCAAAACTGGAGGCGGAAATGAAAAAACTGCAGGAAACAGCAGATCTTTTTGAAGTCAGTGTGCCAGAATATAAGCAGCTGAAACAATGCCGTACCGATGCCATCTTGCTGAAGTCTGTCTGGGATATGGTGGTCTTTGTCCAGGTAAGAAGTTATTTTTGTCATTGAAAGAGGGTTTTTTTTTCTCGAAAAGTCGATCTGGGCAGAATGAATCGATGGATGTTTACATAGTGAATGGATGGCATTTGTGAATATCCACTCTGTATTGGATCTCTCTCTCTCTCTCTCTCTCTCTCTCTCTCTCTCTCTCTCTGTGTGTGTGTGTGTGTGTGTGTGTGAGAGAGAGAGAGAGAGAGAGAGTTGTGACATGTCTTACCTGTGTACCTGTGTAGCTTAAATTATAGGATTAAGAAATGAAGCAAAATTGCCAGTGCCAGAATCTCAGATGAATAATGTGTCTATTCTGCATTATTTCCCGAGCCAGCAGTTGAGAAACTGCATCACCCTCATATGAACCTCATCAAAACCCCACTCCAGAGCTCCACACAGAAGTTCAGTCCAAAATCACATTGGGTTCAAAGTACGGCAAGTAGGGGAACATGCATAAGGAGCCCCAGCCTTCTCCACTCTAACCCACTTGGAAGTCCTGCAGAGGTGAAGGTCTGCACGTCTGTTCAACCCATCACACTCACAGCATATCCATGACCAGCAGCCTTTAAAAAAAACACACAAGGCCACATATTATGGAAAACATGATAAGCCCATTCAGCAGATCACGTAGCCGTGCTGTGCAGACCTTTCTATCAAATACACAGAGATCTCCATGACTTCGAGGTTGGTGCTTGCATTCAAAGGAAGTCAATTTAGGGTTAGAAAACCACGGTAGGTTTGGTGAATGGCTGCTTCTATGGATTTTTTGTTTGGCAGCCTCTGAGGGATAAACTGTACATTAAAGGCAAGGAACACTTCATTAGAAATATCTTAATAAGTTTTTTTTTTAAAAAAAACAACAACATTCTAGCATCCCAAGGATTGATTTTTTTCAGACCTTCATGTCAAGGGACAAACCAGCAAACAACCCTGTGTTTATTTCTTGAGAGCAGCAACAACAACAAAAAGCAGGCCAATCCTGCTGTGATTTCTGCTGTTCAGGATTTCCTGCTTCTAATCACGGCTTAGCATTAGATAATAGGTGGTAGATTTTGGTGACCAGGAAGAGTAGGAAACATTGAGTTACCTAATTTTAATAATTTTATTTGTGCAGCTACATAAGGGAAGAGGTGATTGTGTTCCCCTAATAATGTCACTGGCTTTGCGTGCAGTGCACCTTGACTGCTGTGAGTGTGAGGTGCCATTCACTGCTGTGCCTCGAGCATTGCTGGGGTACCCCTGCATGTAATGTAGAAGAATCCTGAGAGCCATGGATTCCTCTTGCCTGTCGTGAAGCCCAATTGATTACCAAACCAGAAATTGGGAGTCATATTAAATTGTGGCTCCTGATTCTGCTTGGAGACAATACATGGTTACCTCAAGTCAGTAAGTAAATGATATTGTTGCACCTGAGGGAGGCATAGCATTTGAATTCAAAAGCCCTTTGAGAAGCCACAGTTTGACTGTTCATTCTAAATCAGTTTGGTACGCTGAAATCAGGAAGACTGTCTTTGATCTCTAAGAATCAAGCTTAGCCTTAGAGCGAACTTAGAGAAGGAAATAGCTGTTGTCGTTAATCTGCCTGCAGCTCAACTAGCTTTAAATTCTTCTTTATTTTGTGTGAAAAGATGGAAATACATAAGATAGATAATTGGTCTCAAAGAATGATTACACTGCAAAAAAATGCAGGAAAAGCTATGGTTTTACAGTGTACTGATTCACATTTTCCCATTGACTACATGACTTAAAGGGAACAGGAGTGGAGTCACTGGCTGCAGTCACAGCAGCAAAAATGTTTTTGAGTTACTCCTAGTGAATTTTGACTTTTTTTTTGAGTTCAGATGACACAAGGCCATGATCGATTCTTTTGTTTCCCCCTCCGTGCTATCTCCGCACCGAATCCAGCCCGCTGGGAGGCTACTACTTTATTTGTTCTGCATTTCATCGCGCAGTAGAACTGACATCCTACTGAGTGTGTACTCCAAAACCAATTCATTTCCTATGTGTCCCACGTGCAGTCCCACCTCCGTCACCTGCTGTGGTTTGACTCCCTTAATTTTTAAAAACTTAATTTTCAAATGGGAATATTGGCACATTGGCATGCTTCTGTCAAATACAGAGCATTGGTCCCCCTACTGTCTTTTAACTGCCACTGCAGGGCACTGTGGGTTCTCCATAGAGGGTCACGAAGCAAAAGGAAGAAATGGCCCAGATCAGTAAGTGGTCAGCAAAGGCATTGTGCTGACACAGCAATATACCACACAATTTTGAGAGGAGGGGGGGAGATTAAGAAAGGCACAAGAAAAGGAAGAGGATATGTCCCACTAGACAGTTGCAAATGAACGTACCACATCTAATTCACACACCCCCCAAAGTGGAACGGTTAAAAAATGTATGAACCAGTATCACAGGATATATGCCACGTGACCACAACATGTGACTAGACAGGAAACCGAAGATGAGAGAAAGAAGAGGGACAAATTTTCTAGTCTGAGCGCAGACACTTTTGTTGTTTTTCAGGCATGGTGCCCGAATGGCCTCCCCAGGGCATAAAAAGCTCTACGGTGGTGACACTGTCCCTGAACATCCCCAGCCTTGTCTAATTTCAGAGGCAGCCCTCTGGTCAGTCCTTCCATGAGAGACCACCAGGGCACAGTGGAGAATCCACAGGGTCCAAGAAGGAATCTTTCCTGAAACCCCAGAGAGCCATGGCTGCCAAACAGAATTAACAATGCTGGGCTAAATGGACTCTAACTAAGTTTAAGAGCAAGCAAGAGAATATAGCCCTAACTAGAAGCGTGCACGGAACTGAAAATGATGGATATGATGGGAGCCCCACCCCAAATCTGCAGTGTTTCCACCACCGCTGGGGCTTCTGCTTGAAAAAATACGCAGCAACAACGGATCAGTTTGTATCATTTCAGGCACACGTTTGCTTGAGCTGATGTAGAAAAACTATTGCACCAACACACACTCAGGAACAGCAAGCAAAGCCCATTGGCAAGATTCTAACAGCTAAGGGGACAATTACATTGGTAAAAGAACTGGGATTTGAATTGGGGTTGGCGTCATTTAAATCGCTGTTTTAAAATGTGACTACACGACACGCACAGGATCCCATTGCCGCTGTCACGCTCCGGATTCATGTTCTTCTGTTCAAAAGCCTGTTATTTTAAGTCCTCCACTGGGGGTTGTGCATTTTAACTCAGGTGTGATATTGCTGTTTTATAAATTGACTTGCCCAGTCTGGGGAAATTGCTCCCTGTGTCTAGGTTGCCCTGCTTGTTCTCTGTGTTGCATGTGTTGGACTTGCCAGGGAGGGAGGAGAGGTGGGTAGGAGGAAGGCTCGTTGTCTGCCAGGGAGGGGACTGGTAGGTGGAGGAGAAACTAAGGCACACACAAGCACATGGAGGACTGGCGGCTACCTATCCTTCTGCCGCTCCAGCCAGCCAGTTTCAGCCGGTGCCTCCTCCTTCTCCTGGCGCCGTGTGTGCATGCGTCTTGTTTACATGATTGTTTTGCAACGTGTGTCAGGGTATTCACACATACATACCTGTCTGCCTCTCTGAATTCCAGTCTTAGGTTGGGAAGAGAGAGCAACTGTCTGGTGAGGACTTCCCTTCACAAACTCTGGATTATATATTTCTTCCAAGAGAACACAAACTGCGATTAAAATGGCACGTGACTCAAGAGTTGATTTAACTTGGTGTATTTTATGCCAACACATACTCTGCACTATTGTCTTAATGTAAAGAGGCCCTAAGGGCAAGCAAAGCCTCTCTGGGCCAGACATTTTTACCACTTAGAAATGGCAAGCAAGTCTTCCTTTTAAAACGAAAAAAAAAAGCTGCATTCCAACACCAAAGTGCGAGGGCACTTAGACAGTTGTCATTGTTGTTTTGCATTTGCTTTCCAACAAAGTGTAGCATGGCTACAATTAAGTCAAATGAACTGGGAAGTGAGAAGAGAGGACAACTAGGAAATAATTAAATCATCAGCCTCCTTTCCCCAGGTTTTGATGAGAGGACATGTTGAGAGACTTTCCGTGTTTGGAAATGTAATGTGTTTGAAATGTGAATCTGGACAATGTTTTCTGCCATGAAATATGAGTGAACGCTCAGAATGAAGAACATGTTTCTTAGATTAGATTTCAGCCTCAGTAGGTTTCAGATTTTGCAATCTATTTTGTAGACTTTCTACATTATACATATTTATACAGAGTCTGAAAAGAGTTGTGGGATTTTCCTTCCTCAGATGAGCATTAAAGACTGGATGAAAACACCATGGAAACAGATAAATGTTGAACAAATGGCTGTGGAGCTCCGAAGATTTGCAAAGGTGATAATCCTTCACTTACAAGGAGGCATTTTTATGCAATTCGGGTTGTATTTATCCAACCGACAAACAAGATGGGATAATCAACTTTTCCAATCAAATCTGAAAATAAAGTGAAACCCCAAACCCACAGCTGACCAAAGCCTTTGCTGATATCCACTACAGTCTCAACATAATGTGCAAGGTTGTGGTAGGTTTTTCGGGCTGTTTGGCAGTGTTCTGGAGCTTTTTGTCCTTTTCAGGACATTGGGTGATTATGGTGATCAGGGTGTTTTTTGTTGTGGGTGTATTGTTGTGATAAGCGGGGACATGATCTGTCACTGTGATTGATGGGTGTCATTAGCTAGTCTTTTGTGTGCAGTGATCACTGGTGGCTGGATAGAGTTTCTTGACCTTTTTTGCAGGCTGTATTTTTCAGTGCTGGGAGCCAGGCTTTGTTGAGTTTTAGACTTGCTTCTTTTTTGTTGAAGTTGTGCTTGTGGATTTCAATGGCTTCCCTGTGCAATCTAACATAATGATTGCTAGTGTTGTCCAGTACTTTTGTGTTTGGAAATAGGATTTCATGTCCAGCTTGTTTCAGGGCATGTTCATCAACTGCCAATTTTTCCAATTGTTTTAGTCTGCAGTGTCTCTCATGTTCTTTGTTTCTGGTGTGGATGCTGTGTTTTGTGGTCCCAATATACAGTGGTGCCCCGCATAGGGATGATAATCCGTGCAGCAAAAATTGTCGCTATACGGATTCGTCGCTATGCGGATTTAAAAAGCCCATAGGAATGCATTGAAACCCCTTCAATGCGTTCCTATGGGCTTAAAACTTACCTTTTAAGCGAAAATCCTCCATACGGTGGCCATTTTGGGCGCCCAGTAAGCGAGGAATCCGTCCCTGTTTTACCCGGCAGCCATTTTGGAAACGCCAATCAGCTGGGGAAAAAACATCGTTATACGATAATAGGTAAGCGAAACAGCTTACCAATAATCGCAAAGCGATTTCCCCCATAGAAAACATCGTTATGCAATCGCAAAAACATTGTCACTATGCGAATTCGTCATTAAACGGAGCGCCCGTTATGCGAGGCAGCACTGTATATTCCTGGCCACAACTGTAAGATATCCAGTATACTCCTGCAGTGGTGAGGGGGTCCCTTTTGTCCATTGCTGACTGTAACATTTGTTGTATTTTTGTGGTGGACTTGAATACTGTTTGTAGGTTTCGTTTTTTCAAAAGTTTCCCCATGCAGTCCATGACCCTTTTCATGTATGGCAGAAATATTTTATTTGTGGGTGGCTGTTTTTCTTCTTCAGTTCAATATTGTTTTCTCAGTTTGATGGCTTTTGTGATTTCATTCCTGGAGTAGCCATTTGCCTGTAGGGCCCAATTCAGATGGTTGAGTTCGGTGCTGTGAAACTGAGCTTCAGAGTTCCGATTCACACGGTCTACCAGTGTTTTGATTATGCCTCTTTTTTGTCGTGGGTGGTGGTTGGAGTTTTTGTGTAGGTACCGGTCTGTGTGGGTGGGTTTTCTGTAGACTTTGTGTCCCAATAGGAGGTCAGGTTTGCGTATCGCCATGACATCTGAAAAAGAGAGTTGGCCCTCTATTTCTTTTTTCCATGGTGAATTGTATATTTGGGTGGATGCTGTTGAGATGGCTTAAAATTTGTTCCAGTTTTTCTTCACCATAGCTCCAAACTGCGAAGGTGTCATCCACATATCGGAACCAGACTGTGGGTGCGAGGGGTGCCGAAGCCAGGACAGGTTTTTCAAAATGCTCCATGTATAAGTTTGCTATAACCGGGCTGAGGAGGCTCCCCATGGCCACTCCTTCTCTCTGTTCATAGAAATCATTATCCCACTGAAAGCTCGTCATTAGGCAGTGTTGGAAGAGGGCCTTGATGTCTTCTGGAAAGAGCTGCTGGATGAGTGTCAGTGTGTCCTTTATCTCAGTACCTTGGTGAATAGGGATACTATGTCAAAGCTGATCAGTCTGTCTCTGGGGTTGAGTTTTAGGGTGCTGCTCTTGTTTATGAAATGTCCTGAGTCTTTGATGTAGGATGAGTTTTGTCCAATGTGGGTCTGTAGGAGGGTGGCCAGGTATTTTGCTAATTCGTATGTTGGGGAGCCAATGGTACTTACAATGGGCCTGAGTGGGATTGAGTCGTCGTGGATTTTGGGGTGTCCGTATAGTCTTGGTGGGAGAGCTTCTGTTTTGCAGATTCATTGAAGGATGTTGGGGTGCAGGGAGGGACTCCTGATCAGCATGTTTGTTTGTTTTGTGGTTTTGTTGGTTGGGTCCCGTTTCATTTTTCCATAGGCGGTGGGGTCTAAAAGTTCCCTGATTTTGTCCTTGTATTCTTCTGTTTGCATGACTACTATGGCATTGCCTTTGTGTGCAGAATAATGATGTCAGGATCTGAGTTTAGGGACTTGCATTGCGTCAGTTTCTGTAACGGCCAAATGCTATGTAGCTTCAGTATGGTCCAAGTGTTCTGTACATATAACAAAGATGGTCTTGGCCTGGTCCACAGAAGCCTTCTTTCCACTTGTTCTGCAACAATAAACTTCCCCTTTCTTCAACTAAAATCTCTCAGTCTGATCTGAGCTTACACTCAAGGAGAACTGCTTACAGCTCTGGCAGTTGCAAGGATCTACATTGTTTAATACCTACTAAAATGGAGTTTTAAAGTGAGCTAGCTGGATAGCTCAGTTGTTTAGGTATCTGGCTGTAGAGCCAAAAGTTGAGAGTTCAATTCCTCCACTGTTCCTCCTGTGAAGTATAACCAGCCTGTGTGGCCTTAGGGCAAGTTGCACAGTCCAAAATAAGGGAGTGGTAAACCACTTCTGAGTATTCTCTATCTGGGAAATCTTGAAAAAAAAAGTCACCATAAGTCAGAGTTAACTGGACAGCATATGAGGATTATTAGTAAAATAAAGTTTTAAGCATGACATACAGTAGTTCTGACTTATGAAATCTGGTACACAGGACATTAAACATTAGTTTTCAAAGGTATCATTGTCCTTACATATTGATTCTCCCCTTTTCTTCTTGACGTCTTTTCTGCCTAGGATATGAAGACTCTGGATAAAGAAGTGCGAGCTTGGGATGTGTATTTGGGATTGGAATCAACTGTTAAAAATGTATTGGTCTCCTTAAGAGCTGTCAATGAACTTCAGAATACTGCCATCCGGAAAAGACACTGGCAGCAACTCATGACTGCAACCGGGGTATAGCTTTTTGGTTTTTCCGCACAAGGGCTTTACACAGGTAGATCCGCTGTCTTCTCCCCAGGTGCAAAGGGATTTGCTTTGTTTCCGCTGCCAGGTACGCTTTGTCATGGATGAAGACACCACGCTAGGAGATCTTTTCGCCCTTCAGCTCCACAGGGTGGAAGATGAAGTTCAGCGCATTGTGGATAAAGCTGTGAAAGAGATGGCAATAGAAAAGGTAATGGCTCCTTTGGTCGTAAATAGTCTGCATCCAAAATGACATTCATGTCAATCGATCAGCAGGCTTGATGTTAAGACCAGCAGGGCTGCCACCTGAAGAAGGATGACTGGATCCTACTCTGTTTTCTATGGTCACCATATTTTGCAAGTGATTCACAGCCATGACAACATGGTGTTTTCCTTTTTCCTCCCCATAGGCACTCATGGAAATCAGCCAGACATGGGGTGTTATGGATTTCTCATATGAACTACATTACAGCACTGGCACACCATTGTTAAAATCTGAAGAAAACCTCATAGAGACATTAGAAGACAATCAGGTGATGACTCGCATTCAGTTTTATTTACTTTGGAGGAATGGACTGAATGTTCCCATTTAGATTATGCCTTACAAATGCCAAATTCGTTACCTTTGGCCTATGTATTTTGGCCGACGTCTGATCTGCTGTCTTATTAGACCTTCCTCCAAGGTTTAATGCATATTGGAGGTAGTGCCTTGTAGCTTTGTGGGTGGAGTGTTGCTGACTCCATTAGAGGTATAATTATCATTAAGCAGTACTGTGCATTTTCCCTTGCAAGTGGTGCACAGTTTTCAAGCAGCCACGATTTCCTGCTTTTTCCCCTTTACTGAAATGCAGAGCAAAATTGTATAGATCTTGGGAAATGTATAAATCTCTGAGGCAAGGAGCACATTGACCTCTTGGTGGTCTCGAGAGCAATGAAAATGCGCCTTTCCCTTGGGCAATGTGAATTTTGTTTTTCATTCCTCTCCTTCAGCGAGTCCTCTAGCGACACAGCTTTTATGACACCACAGCCAATGGCAGTGAAAAGGGGGCTTATTTGGGGGGGGGGGATATTCCTTATTCAGAACTGTATGTGTATCTCTTTGAGTTCTGGCCCTCGTAAACATGCGTGCTGTTTATGCTGAATCGAAAACGCAGATCCTGTTACAGTTTCAACTGAGAAGCATTTTTATTTTAAATGAACAAAATATTAGTTTCAAAGTGCACTACTTGCCTCAGTACAGTATTTCAAAAAAGACTACAATTCTAAGCATGAAATATATCAACATGATCGTAAAATCTCTGGGTGGTTCCCCTGAAAGTTTATTTCAGTGGGAGCAAAACCTTTTTAAAATTTCCATATACTTTTTAGCATATGTACAAAAGAATGTCAATAGTTGCATTTAATTAAATATTAATTTGTTTTAATCCACGTGGCAGCCCTTCCTATTTCCAGGCTTAAACCACAATTCCAAATATTCCCCAAGTAAACAAAAAATATATATGAAAAATATGTGTTGGCTTTAAAATAAAGAACAAATTGTCTCCAAGAGACTGTGACAATACTGTCTTTACATATATCCCCCTCAGTTCTAAGATAGAATTCAGAGTCAAGAATGGTTATGAGGGGCAGGCACTGAGGACCTATTACACTGATGCCGTATCAGTTACACTGGCCTGCCTAGTCATTTCAGGCTTCAGTTTAAAGCCCAGAATAGTTTAAGACCAGGTTATTTGTGTAGCCCCCTCCCAGGGGCCAGTGGACCGCATCCTTGTAAACCTAAGCTCTAAGGTGAACTCAAAGACCCAGTTGTTCACAGGCTAACCAGAACGTTCTGTCAGCCTGCTTGGCACCAAGTGGTTGAAGCCTTCCTCCCATTGAATAGTCAGTAGTAAGAAGATCGTGCAAATCACATGTAAAACGTTTCAGGACCATGACGTGTGTTTCTGTTCATCTCAGTTGCAGCGTGGGACAAAGGAGCACCATCAAAATGTTATAAGGCACCATTCAGGATCCAGCAAGCCATGCCCTTTCAGGAGATTCCACTCCATTCCTACCCTTGTTCTGTTTTCATCCCCCAGCAGCACTCCTTCGCTCGCTTCTCACTTATTCTTAATTACTTAATTTATATCCTGCCTTTCTCTCAATAAAGAGATGCAAGACGGCATGCAGCAACTAAAACACAGACATGTATTTAAAATCCAGTAAATGAAGCCATTAACGTTGAAATCTAATTAAACCAACAGAATGTTAAAATCATTATTAATCAAAAGATATTTAAAATTACTTGCCAAATGTATGCTGATAAAAATTCTCATTGGATTTGTGGAGTGTGGTTGCCCACTAGGACCTTTTCTTGAAGTTGATTTGTGCATGGGTTCAATACTTCTTCCCTGAATGACATCCTTTGGCTACATAAGAATTCCCTCTTGAAGAAGGAGCTTGTTAATAGTCTATGTGAGGGTAGACTGGTTTATGGTCTAGCTGCTTCTGCTAGCACTCCCTTTGCTAAAATTGAAACCAAAATTGAACTGATGTTTTGCTTTTTTTGAAAATCTGTCAGAGTACAGTTAAGATATCAAGTATACCATAAAATCAGAGCTTAGAAAAGTTAATTATTTGGACCACAGCTCTCCAAATTCTTCAGCTATCATGGCCAATGGCTTTGCTGGCCGGAGAATTCTAGACGTTGTTATTTTTCCATGCTCTGAATAAATAAATAAAAAGTAAAAAGAGATTCCCCCCAAAAAAAGAAAAGAAAAGGAAGGATAATGTTTCTTCTTCTTTAAACTCGAATATTCCAGTCTTACTGGATCTCCTAGACCAGTGGTTCTTAACGATGAGTCTCCACATGTTCTTAGACTAAAACTCTCAGAAGCCTTCACCACTAACTGTTCTGGCCAGGATTTCTGGGAATTGTAGTCCAAGAACATCTGGGGACCCATAGTTGGGAACCACTGTCCTAGACTATCTCTGCTTGCTGAAGGCTGTGGCTGTAGGTAGAAAGAAACTGGCAGTCATTTGTGCATGGTGCTGCCTGGGTGGTATGTACTGAAATGTCATTTATAGATGCCATGGCTCTTACAGTTATTGAAAACAGGGAGATATTCTCATTTGAACTAATTGATGCAAATTGCATCCTGGACCTTTTTGTAAGGCCGAGTGACTAGAGTGGTCGAAATGACCAGATAGGCGGGGTATAAACAGAATAATTAGAATAAATTGAATGAATGAATGAATGAATGAATGAATACATACATACATACATAAATACATAAATACATAAATACATAAATACATAAATACATAAATACATAAATAAATAAATAATGTGGCTCTCACCATAAAGGAGCTACAAAAAAAAACCCCCAAGCCACAGGATGAGAACCCTGGCACTAATTAAATCCCAAGTCAATAGTTCTCTGTGGAAAATTATTGACAAGCTTCATTCATTGTCAACAGTTGTCTTAAGTTAAGCACATATTGGTTAAACAGAGTGCATCCTCCTCACATATGCTTCAAATCCAGTAAAATGGGGATGTTACTCTATTTGTGATGTTCACACATGCATGCTGAGCCTTATGGAAGCACTGATCCTACCCATACATAAGAGAGAGGTGTCAGTAGATTTCATGAAGCCTTCAGCAGGGTGTGGCGTTTTTTGTTTTTAAAGTAAAATTCTTCAAACAACAACAACAAACAAACCTGAGGAGAGAAACACCCCCTCTCCCTGCCCAAAAGCAGCTGAATGAGAAATGAATGCACTCAGCTGGTTGATTATTGAGAAGGAAATTAAAACCAAGTAGGAATGGAATGGAAAGTTTTAGAGTCAGGCATGACTTACTAACAGTGACAAGGACATTGTGCTACAGATTCCCCCTTGTTAACAATCGGAAGATGTCAGAATGGCAATCAATATAATTAACAAATTGCTTTATTACAATATTGTTGCAGGTTCAGCTTCAAAACGTCCTAATGAGTAAATATGTGGAATATTTTTTGGTGGAGGTCAGCAGCTGGCAAAAAAGATTAATGGTAGCAGATACGGTAATTTCACTGTGGCTGGAAGTGCAGCAAACCTGGGCCCACCTGCATAGTATTTTCACCAATTCTGAGGACATTCGGAATCAGCTCTCAGAAGACACCAAAAGATTTGAGGGAATTGATCAGGACTTTAAGGTAAGAGCAGGCCTACATTTTTCATACATGGCAGGAAAATGTGGTCCTCGCCAGACCAGATAGGCAGGATATAAATAAAATAAATAAAATAAATAAAAATAAAAAATGAATATTTTTAGAAAAAATGTCATGGTTCTTTTTCAAGTAAAGTCAGCCCAAACACATTTATGTTTCATAACGCAAGAGCAAAAGGGCTTCTATGTCCAACACTTATGTAGTCTTGAAACCTTCACTTTTCTGTGATTGAGGTGGATACTGGGTATTTGTATTCAAGCCAGAAAGAACATGGCCCAGTTCAAATGGCTAGAAGGGGCAGAACAATTTATGTGGTGGAATATTGGGTCTATAACCTAACCCTCTCTCCAAGGAGCAGATGTGATGTGCAACGTTGGTACTCTATGTAAAGAGTGGTCCGTCGGCCACCTCCAGTGAGCGAGCAAGCAAAATTGTGACATGCATTCCTAATCAGCGAAAGTTTCATATTTCAGGCAAAGTAGCCCATTTGCAAGCCGGTGCCACAGCAGGTGTATTTGTCTTTCTGACACCACAAGAAGATGCTACCTAAACAGCAAAGAAGTTTTTCAGACTGTGCTGTTAGGGTTCAGTGTCTCTGTAATTACAGTATAAATGTCCATTCAACTGCTGTAACTATAAACTCTAGCCAAAATCCTGTTAGAGAGCTACGCCCGCCTAACTCAAAGTTACACAAGCAGTTGCAAAATTCACACCGTTCGTTGTCTAATCAATTGCACAAACAGGCACACAATGCGGAGTGCTGAGCTGCAACGCCCAGAAACTTCTGCAGGCTTGACACTATGCCAAGTGCAATACGATTTCAGTCTATATGTTATTAATAATGTGAGGTTATAAGATAGTATCAACAAGTGGGATAATAACAGTGATATAATAGTGGGATTTACTTCTGAGTATCCAAGATTCTACTACCGACCTACTTGGGTTGGATCCAAACTATGTTAGCTGAAGGTACCATAAAATTAATGGAAGAAGTAATCATAAGTTAAATCCCACTGATTTTAGTGTGAACAAAGGGCAAAACCATCTTAGTGTAGATCCATGCCTTTATCTAATATTTCTCACATTAACCATACAAAGTAGGCAACTACAAATTCATTTTCTCAGGATGACTTTCCCAGATATTGCCCTGCATTTCAGTTCATGTTGGAACATATTCAGATCTTTCCTATAACCATATATGAGCCAACAGTGTGATGTAGCAATAAAAAACGTCAGTGCTATTTTAGGCTGCATTAACCAAAGTATAGTTTCCAAATCCTGCGAGGTGCTGGTTCTCCTCTATTCAGCACTGGTTAGGCCTCGCCTTGAGTATTGTGTCCAGTTCTGGACACCACACTTCAAGAAGGATGCTAATAAATTAGAAAAAGTTCAGAGGAGAGTGACAAGGATGATCAGGGGGCTGGAAACCAAGCTTTACGAGGAAAGGCTAAAAAAATTGGACATGTTTAGCCTGAAGAAAAAAAGGTTGAGGGTTGATATAATGACATTTTTCAAGTACTTGGAAGGTTGTCCTACAGAGGAGGGGCAAGATCTGTTCTCGAGCATCCCAGAGTGCAGGGCACACAACAATGGGCTCCAGTTACAGGAAGCCAGATTTCAGATGAATATCTGGAAAAACTTCCTAACTGTTAGAGCTGTATGACAGTGGAATCATTTACCTCAAGAGGTGGTGAGTGCTCCAAATCTGGAGGCATTCCTGGGAAACTTAGACAACCACCCGGCAGATATCCTTTGAGTAGCATTCCTGCATCGAGCAGGGGGTTGGACTCAATGGCCCTATAGGCCCCTTCCAACTTCAGAATTCTATGGTTCTGTGATTTTAATACAGCATTCCATCCAAAATGCCACACTGGCTATTAAAGGGGAAAAAGTTTCACTGTGTGTTTAAAAATATTTTTATTCCCCCCCCCCCTCCACTTTACTGTTTGCATTATTCAGGGACTTATGGCTGTGGTGGTGAAGACAAAAAATGTGATAGAAGTAACAAACCAGATGGGATTGCTTGAGAAACTGGAAATCCTACAACAGAGGTTTGACTTAAATAAATCTAACATTTTCCATTTAAATACTGTTGCTAATGTAATCTGTCCTGCTTGAATTCGAGTATTTGCAAATGCTGATACATTCCAGCCTGGATGACAATCAGCACTTCTCAGTCTCATTTCTGGCAGTGGAAGCTAGTGGCTCTGAGGTCAGAAGGACGTAAATCTACTCTGGGTTTTAGCCCAGAGTCCAGACTTTAAAGGACTCTGATTCTGTTAAGGGGATAGAGTTCACCAGGCTAAACCGCAGAAGCCTGTGCTGCAGGGTCAGAAGAACAAGCAGTCGTAAGATCGAATCCATGCGACGGAGTGGGCACCAGTCACTTGTCCCAGCTCCCGCCAACCTAGCGGTTTGAAAGCATGCAAATGCGAGTAGATAAATAGGGACCACCTCGGTGGGAAGGTAACAGCATTCCGTGTCTAAGTCGCACTGGCCATGTGACCACGGAAGATTGTCTTCGGACAAAACGCTGGCTCTATGGCTTGGAAACGGGGATGAGTGTGGTAAAAGCGTTTCCTAAGAAACTGCTTTTACACGGAACAGAGAGGGATCCAGGAATGATCCGTCCCTATCTCCAGCAAAATCGGGTCCTGTAACTTTGCTCTAGGCGACTTCTCACCCTTTCGCCCAAGTCTGTCCCGATTTTAAATAAACAATGTCTAGGAGCTCTGGAAGATCTAATCTTCCTTTCATTAATTTAGGACCCTAATTTGGTAGCGTAACGTGGCCAGATCAAAACAATCCTAGTTCCAAAATATCCAATTTACTACAGTAGCTTGGTCTAAACAAGGAGACAGCTTACAGACAATTTGTCTTTTTATATTTTATTACAAAAGATATCATCTCAACAAGCTCATTTTAACGTCATTCAGTATTTCCAAATTATTTCCAAAATAACCCCCAGCCTTAGCCACCAGTCATTTCCTCTATAAAGTGAAAATAATGAACTGTCTAACTATATCTTAAATAAGCATTCTTACACAATCTCAAAATAAAGTCCTGTCGGCTGCATATCTCTCGGTGTGTCGTCTCTCTCCCTTCCATCTCTTCTCCGTCGCTCTCCTCGTCTCTCTTCGCCCATCTTTCTTAAATTAAGCCTTTGTGTCCCTGTTCGTTGGAGTTTTGATAAGGGTCAACTTGTTCTTCTTTACTTTTTTTTTTCCTTCGGCTGGAAAAAGAACTGACCTTGTACAATTTTTTCTTCGTAATTAACACCTGGACATCAGTCAGCTTCTAGTTGTTTCGTTGCTGTTATGAAACAAAATCCATCTCTATTCTACTTTTACACTTTTCATAATCAAATTCATGACAATGAGCACCGCCCCCTAAAGTCGAATATGACTGGACAAAAATTGTAATGGGGAACCTTTACCTTTACCACCAAGTCTGGACTACAGCATCAGTTTCTAGCAGTGCTCTGACTAGAACTTAATTTTATACTTATGCAAACACTGCCACATTGTTCTTGCCAAATTTTTTAAACCTTCTCCATCCATAAGATGCATAATGGCTCCATCTTCCCAGTGTGCTCATGAGATATCAATCAGACATTACAACCTGTACGCAAGTTTCATGTTTATTACCTGCCATGTAGGTAATTTTTTTTGTATCATGTACTGTAATTTTTGTACCATGTACTAGGTTGCCAACCCAGCCCAGTTGGAATCATTCTGTTCAGTTCTTTGACATCTTGGAATAGCTGGTTTTACACACATCAATAAACCATGAGCTGCTAGTTTATACCTTACAGGTTGGGCTTGCTCAGAATAGGTGGCATGCCATTATAATTGAAGTCGTTCTTTGTAGCCGACATCTGTACTTGCAGTTCCCCAGCCACCTACCACAGAATTACAGGCACAAGGAAGTAAAAATGCCTACTTGCTTCAAATGTTGTCACATAACAGGTTGTGTACACTCCAAACGTTCATGAAACAGACTTGTGGCTGAATATGACCTCGTTCAGCTAGGTAATTAATATACTACCAGAAAGTGCCTTTAATTGCTTCTGTGTTTTAGTTCTTGTCTACCAAACATGAGGGTTGGTATTTCCCTGGGAGGATGAAGCCAAATCTTTTTTTACAGTGCCATTTGGTATGTGGAGTAAGTCTGTGGTTCAATGGGGCTTCCTTCCTTGGTAAGGTCATTTAAGGATGGTGCTTCTGACACAGGGAATCTGTGGGAGCTTCTGCGGCCCTTGTGGACTGTCCTGTAAACCTTTCCCCTCTTCTCAGACATTCCTACAGTATATTCAAGGCGAGAAGTAGTAAAAAGTTAAGGACAACTCTAAAGTGGTGTTTATTGTGTTTTAACTTATTGTACGACTTTAAGGTGCTTGTCTGTATTGACAGTAGAAGGGGCACCAGGAGAACCAGACTCTTCACCAACACAGAAATGACAGTGTGTTTTCCATAATGTACCTGGCTTGTGGGTGATATTGTTGGTGTTTCCCCTACCTCTTCTAAGGCTTGCAACAGTGGCCAGATCTTGCCTTTTTTTTTCTTCCTTTCTCCCTTCTAAAGACATGGCCAGTTTTGCTCCAGAGGTGGAGTTTGGGTGCCCCTTGTGCTTCTTATGCAATTGATTATCTCCATCCTTACACCCTCCTTGCTACCCACTTTCAAGTAGTTTCAAACTGGTGGATAAATAAAATAACAGAAACAAGAGGAGAAGCTCTAGGAGGGGAATGGATTTCCCACTTGATTATGAAAGGACTCCTTAAGATGTAATGGAGAGAAATGCATTATTGAAAAGTAGCTTTTAAACCTGCATTCCCTCCCAATGAACAGGACTAACTGGGAGAAAGGAAGCTAGTCCCATCTGGCAACGTCCTATTGGATTAATTTGTTTTCATTTCTGTTGTAGCAATTCCAATTCTGCATTAGAAATACAAGGTACAGTATATGGAAATGTCTTTGTGCCTGTTTTAAATTATTTATTATTCACCAAGATACGAACACCTGCCATCTTTACCTATGACACACATACTGTGGAACTGCTATTTCCACATAGTCATCATCACACTTATTTTGTCTGTGGATTTTTTTTGAGGGGGGGGAAGGCACCAAGAGTTTTTATTGTCGTCGTCGTTTAGTCGTTTAGTCGTGTCCAACTCTTCGTGACCCTATGGACCAGAGCACACCAGGCCATCCTATCTTCCACTGCCTCCCGGAGTTCTGTCAATTTCATGTTGGTTGCTTCACAGACACTGTCCAGCCATCTCATCCTCTGTCGTCCCTTTCTCCTCTTGCCGTCACACTTTCCTAACATCAAGGTCTTTTCCAAGGAGTCTTCTCTTCTCATAAGATCGCCAAAGTACTGGAGCCTCAGCTTCAGGATCTGTCCTTCCAGGGAGCAATCAGGGTTAATTTCCTTTAGAATTGATAGGTTTGTTCTCCTTGCAGTCCAGGGGACTCTCAAGAGCCTCCTCCAGCACCACCATTCAAAAGCATCAATTCTTCGGCGGTCAGCTTTCTTTATGGTCCAGCTCTCACTTCCATATATCACTACAGGAAAAACCATAGCTTTGACTATTCGGACTTTTGTTGGCAAGAGTTTTTATTGTACTCTCATAGTTTTACCTTTCACCGTTGTGGGTACTTTTTGTTCACAGGCTCACTCTTTGTGAGAAATCCTTAGCCAACTATTTAGATGCCAAGAGAGTCACTTTCCCAAGGTTCTACTTTGTTTCAGCTGTGGATTTGTTAGAAATCATCTCCAAAGGAACTCATCCTAAGCAGGTACAGTAAACACTTCTTATCTCGAGCTGCTGGCCTGCATCGCTCGACTCTCGCTGGCAGTGAACTAAGGCACATTGTCACTATTTTGTCATCTTTGGCAACAGATCACCAAGCACTTGATGAAACTCTTTGACAACGTGGCGGATCTTAAATTCGAGGAGGACGAAGACACAGAAAGACAAACAGCCCTGGGGATGTACAGCAAAGAGGGAGAGTGTGTCCTATTCTCGGAGCACTGTTCCTGTGAAGGGCAGGTAAGTCCGGCGGTGTCCTATATCACAGCTTACGATGGCCCAACTCATCCACACCTGAAAAACTGAGAGTGAGATGCCGCAACCCTGATCTCTAATGGCCACTTGGCTGTGGAGGCAAGCGGGCACAACATAAATGGGAATCCATCAACATAAAATACACATTAGGAAAAAAACCAGCCAGTGTGAAGCATGAGAATCTATCCACAAACTGTTAACCAGACTGCCAGAAATCTCTTCCAGCTTCTTCTTTGAAAAGGGGCTGGAGCAAAAAGTCAACTAGGAAGTCCATCTTTTTTTGGTGACAACAAGCGGCTGCATTAATAACAAACTCATCCATCTCATACCCACTCCAGACCTCTACCAGACATCCATGCAATGAACCCGTAATATATCCCGACAGCCGTGGCCTGAAACAGCACATAGATAGCTTAATGATGATTGGTTCCCTGCTTCGGGAACCAATTTTTCGCTAGACGATGATTTTAAAACAGATAATCGGCGGCTCTAAAATGGCCGCCCACTGTGCTTTAGGACAGATTGCTCACTTTACAGGCACCAGAAAATGGCCTATGGAGCATCTTCGCAAAACGAGCAGGTATTTCGCCCATTGGAATGCATTGAACCGGTTTCAATGGGTTTTTTAATTTCGCTTGATGAGGATTTCGCTTAACAGCGATTTGAAAGGAACGAATTATCCTCGTCAAGCGAGGCACCACTGTATACTGGGGTTAAATGTCCCAATTAGTTTTAATGTTAATGCGGTTCTTCCTATTTGTAACATTGTGGCCGGTTACACTATGGAAATTATTTATTTTTTCCCTTGGGCCGCTGCAGCCCTTTAATTTAAAAATAAATAAATATTGGTGCGTCAATATGTCAGGAAGGTATTCCTGTTTGGTAACATTTTGTATGTTGCGTGGACAGCTCTTAAAGGAATACAGAGCCTACAATGGACCTAGACACACACACCCATGAAAAGCTGTTACATCGTTGGCTGAGTAAATGATTTGATAATGGCTATGTCTCATGTGACTGGAAATTTATACAACCATCTAACTGGGTGTAAGTAGGGAACAGTTGCCTCATGTGATCTGGGCCTCACTTAGGACTAAGTCCAATAAAACTTAATAAAACACAGTAACATTTCCTCTCTTCCCCACTCAGTTATGAATCAGTTGGATAACGCTAGTAAAGACCATGTAGCTATGGATAGCACTGTGCTGTAAATCTGTTATTTGTAGATGTTCACACTATTGAAAGTTTCATTTCAGTTGTTCTAAACCACTCTCTTCCACATAGTGAGTGGAAGGGGTAGTGGAATTATAATATATTGTTTACTTGAGGTGGAAGTTAAGGCACAGAAATGATACACTGATATACCCATGTTGATCTGGTGTCCAAATACCTGCATTTTATGGTACATCTTCAGCCATAACATTTTGCTTTAAAGTGATGAAGGTTTTTTCTTTGGAAATGGTGGAAAGTCTCCAAGGGAGTCTTGGTGTGCAAGACTTGGAAGTCTGTCCTAAGGAGCTCTCTCCATTGCAGAGCAAAAGGAAAGTAAATTGAGCAAAGTGTGCAGTTTTTAATTAGGTGTCGGATATATTTGCAGTGAATTTGAGTGAATCATTTGCTCGAGTAGATTAACTGTGCAGTTTGAATGAGGGTAGGCATAGAAGTACAATCAGAGTGGTCTTAACCAACCAGATAGGCAGGATAAAAATAAAATAAATAAATAAATAAATAAATAAATAAATAAATAAATAAATAAATAAATAAATAAATGAATGAATGAATGAATGAATGAATAAATGAATAAATAAATAAATAAATAAATAAAGTTGCAGTCATCATTCCAAAGCTGTAGTCGGTAATACCTGAGTATTCACAATATCTTCTGTCTGCATACTTCAGGTGGAATGCTGGTTAAACCGTTTAGAAGAAACCATGCACATGACAGTGAAGAAGAAAATCATGGAGGCTGTAGCAGCCTATGAGGATAAGCCACGAGATCAGTGGCTGTTTGAGTATCCGGCCCAGGTGGCTTTGACCAGCAGTCAGATCTGGTGGGTGACTGATGTCCGGATTGCTTTCGGCCGTCTTGAAGAAGGGTTCGAAACAGCTCTGAAGGACTACAACCGCAAACAGGCAAGTGTAACTGGCTTTGAAAAAGACAGCAGTGAAACCACTACCGGGGGTGGGTTGCTAACATTTTGACTTGATGACAACAAAGATTTATTTGTTGGTTTCTTTTGGCATCCATTTAGTTCCAGACTGGCCAGGCCAATACATTCCGCTGCCCGTGGCAAACTCTGTTGTCACTGGATGTGCAAAAGAGACATGGACAAGCAAGTGGATTTTAATTCAACAACAGTGATAGGATGGTTAGCTCCACCAGACTTGAAGGCGGCAAGCTAGTTTAGGGATGTAGGACAGGCTGTTTGCCATACACAGCTCTGTAGTGCCAAAAAAAGGGGGAGCCTTCTGGAAGGCTCAGAAGAAATGGCTGAGAGACGGCCACCACGGCTTTCAACATTTCTGTCTGAGGCAAATGCCTCCTGCTGTCTAATGACAGGGCCAGCCCTGGATTCCCATAGACCTTTAGTGCTTCTCAGTGATAACTGTGACATATGGCAAGTCTGAAAACACCTGCTTTCCTTGTATTCACCCTCATCTGGTGTCAGTCATGGACTGGATGAGGGTGAATAAACTGAAACTTAATCCAGACAAGACAGAGGTGCTCCTGGTCAGTCGAAAGGCAGATCAAGGAAGAGGGATGCAGCCTGTGCTGGATGGGGTTACACTCCTTCTGAAAACATTGGTGTGCAGCTTGTGGGTGCCCCTTGATTCATCTCTGAGCCTGGATGCCCAGGTTTCAGCATTGACCAAGAGTGCCTTTGCACAATGAAAACTAGCATGCCAGCTACATCCGTTTCCTGAGAGGTCTGATCTGGCCACACTGACACATGCCCTAATGACATCTTGGCTGAATTACTATAACACGCTCTACGAGGGGCTGCCTTTGGAAAGTGTTTGGAAACTCCAAAGGGTCCAAAACATTGCAGCCAGATTGTTAACTGGGGCTGGTTACAGGGAACATATAAACTCCCCTGTTACCACAACTCCACTGGCTGCCCATCTGTTTCAGGGCTCAATTCAAAGTGCTGTTTTTCACCTATAAAGTCCTAGATGGCTTGCATCCAAGCTATCTCCCTCTATGAGTCTCCTTGAGTGTTAAGGTAATCAGGGGAGACCTTTCTCTAAGTCCCACTATTTTTGCGCTTGGTGGGGACCCAGGAGAGGGCCTTCTCTGTTGCTGCTCCCAGACTCTGGAACTCCCTCCCACAGGAGGCCAGGCTGGCCCCCATCTTGTCTTTCCACAAGCAGGCAAAGACCTTTCTCTTCAGACAGGCTTTTTAAATGACTAGTGTGGGCGGCATATAAATAAATAAATAAATAAATAAATAAATAAATAAATAAATAAATAAATAAATAAATAAATAAATAAATAAATAAATAAATAAATAAATAAATAAATAAATAAATAAATAGTGGTCTGAGAGGAATTTTAAATGGATTGTTGTGCTCTTTTAATAAATTTGTTGTAATACTGATTTTATTTACCATTTTAATGTAACACATATTTAATACTTTTTAAGTATTTGTATACTTACTGTTTTTAGCTTTTAAATACTGTTGTTGTTTTAAACGATGTAAGCCCCCTTTGGTCCTTTTACAAAGATAGGATAAAAATATTTGAAATAAATAAATAAATAATATATAAAACCACACTCAGTGCAACGTCCTTGAATTTTGAACCATTATACTAGCTGATTGGCCAGGCTTTACCTGGATTTTAGATATGCCACCTGGTGCCCATTGGAGTATTAATCAGTAGGTGAAGTTTGACAGGATTTCATAGGGTTTGCAGAAAGGAAAGTCTCTGTGTAAATGTTGCAACTGGAGAGATCAGTGATTCACTGCTTTGGCAACAGCTACAAGCTGTCTGCAGAGCTGTTTCTGAGCCGTTTATGTGTTATTTATTTACTTGAAGTATGTCCATGTTGCCTTTCTCCTAAACAAAGCAATGAAGCCACAGAGAGTGATCCTGGTTGGGAAATTATGGAAACTTCAGTTCAAAAAAAATAAAATAAAAAGGTAGCCAGATCAAGGTTGATTTAGCCCTCCAAGGTTGGTAAATTGGGTCCCCAGCTCACGGGGGGAGGGGGGCATGTGTAACCTGCATAATTAAATTATAAAACTAGCCTGAGAGTGCTTGAAACGCTATGGTATATATGCAGCACGCTTTGCTTTATAGAGCAGGGCTGCTTTACATGGTTCCCCTTGCCCCATTTTATACCAAAAGCAACTCCGCAAAGTAGACGTGATGAACTGGTATGGATTGGACCATGGATAGCCAACAAGTAAGTTTTGTGATTCAGCAGGAGCTTTGACTGGGGTCTCCCTGTCCAAAGTCCCACACTCTATCCATTGCACTACACTCTTTTGCTCTCTTAGGTCTATGGTTCCTACATGAATGGTGCCAAGGCTGAAACATACTGGTAGGAAAAAAACAACAACAAGACAACTGTTAATGTGCTTAACTTGCAAAGAGGCAAAAGAAAAAAGGAGAAAAATTAATTTTGCATAAGCTTGTTGTCTACCTTACAGGCATTCTGTCAAGTTTTCCTCCAAGATTACGTCTGTTTCTTTTTACTTGGTCGCCACCTAAGTGATTTTGGGCACATCTACAGTACTTCTATTTGGTCTCCGTACTGGTTATATAGAGATCTAAGATTCACATCTGCCTAGTTTAAATCCACTTTTCTTCTCAATCTAGATGTAATGCAGCAAAATAGCTCAAAAATAATCGTTCATCTCACCTTTTTGGTAAAAAGAGTGTTAATTACAAAGCACTACTATTTGGCTATTACAGTACCCTTTATGCTCTCTCTATTATATATGTTCCATTTGAAATTTGTGATAATCTCATCTCTTTGAACCCTCCAGCAAATGCCATACAAATGAACCTGCACACGAACATCTAATTTATACTGAAATAAAAGTAATGACCACTAGCTGAAAAGTGTATCTTTGTTATTAAGGAAGCAAATTGCAATTATGAGAAAACAATACTGTTATTAGTTTGCAAAAGTTATTTGCGTTGATTAAAAGCTCCAATAAGTATGCCTTGCTTACCAGAACCGCTCCATTTAGCACTTGACAAATAATCGGGTTTTCCCATCACAGTGTAATATCTCCTTTGAAATATAATTATTTTGTAGATTGCTCAACTGAATGCCCTTATAAACATGCTGTTAGGGGAACTCACCCCTGGAGATCGTCAGAAGATCATGACAATCTGCACAATTGATGTGCACGCCAGAGATGTTGTAGCCAAGCTTATAGCACAGAAGGTAATTTGTTGCAGAGCAATTACCCTAATGCATTTTTAAAAGCATAAAATAAAGAATAATTTCATTTGTTGAAAAGATATTGGGATTGCTTATCTATAATGATGACAGAACATTTTGATTCAGTCAATTTCTGTCTTTTTTTCCTTTTGGTTTCAAACCGCAGATAATTACATTTACCAGTTGGGGGAAAAGTGCTATTTATACATATAGATGGATATATCTATGTGTGTGTTTTTCCAAATGTTTAAAGTGTCCATTAAAACTGTATGCTATAAAATGACAGCAGGTTCTCAATGATCTGTCCCAGACCTGCTCAATGCTACCATGAAAATGTGCATTTATTACAACTGGTTTTGCAATTTATATTGTACAAAGTACTATAATTGTATAGCAATTTAAGAGTGCCCCTTCCATGTTTTCTGAGCATATTAACGGTTTCTAATTTTCTCTGGGGAAGGAAGTAATGAGATCTTGGTCGTTTCAAGTTCTCACCTTAAATGTGTTGTCCCTCCTTAGAACTCAGAGAGTGACAGCAAAAGGCATTTAAAAAAATCAGCCAGAATGAAATGCGTGAAATGAGCTTGCTTCTACTACCTCCGCCCCTGTTAGCACTTGGTGGCTTTCTCTCTTTGAGCCCAATCCACACACGCAAAAGGAGGAAGCGAATCAAGTAGACTAGGCTCCACCTCTTTCTTGCAGTTATCATGGCTTACCTGTTTAGAGAGGGTAAAACAGCAGGGCTGAACCAAGACATTTTGCTGTCTGTGGTAGAGTAAAATGACATAGGCATCTTTCAGTCTCGAGAGACTATGGTAACGTGTTCTGTACGGAGGACTTCGATGCTGTATGTGAAGCTGCAGTGTCCTCTCCAGAGCACCCCCAGAGCATGTTACTTCCTATTCTGGCCATCCATGTCTAAGCACGCAGTCTCTAAGCCACTTATGCTATTTTGGCAGGCGAGGCAGAAAATCCTACAAGCATCTCTTCCTGTCTGGGTATGTGTGTGTAAAAAAAATTACCAAATACTAAATCATTATGCAAAACAGTAATTATTTGCCGCCCTTTGACAGCACTTGCAATGTTCTGCCTGTGTCAGTCTGCCTAATCGTAGGGCCAATCCTAGTGAAGATGCAGCCGCAGTAAGGAGGAGAAGAAATGTTCTCACAGAGAGTACCAGTCAATCTGCTCTGGTGAGGGTATTAACAGATACCCAATCATTTCAATGCCCCATACCAAACCTAACAGAAAGGAACTCCCCTGTTCAGTCCCAGGCATCTCCAGTTCCAATGTGTCTTATTGGAAGACTGAGTTGCAAGTTGAGTTTAGGTCATTGGGGGGGAAAAACCCAAGTTGATTTGCCGGTATGACATAAATCTGACTTGACAGCAAGTCCCATGACTCGAGATCTCATCTTTGATTTTTATTCTGCCTTTTTTTCCTGCTGGACTTCCTTGAAAATTCCAGATTTACTCCAATTTGTAAATGAATCCTGTGGTTACCTCTTGGTGACCAAACCCCAAGACAAGACATGCTAATCTGCAATATCTAGAGGCAGAAAAAGTGGATGCTATAAGAAACAAATGCTACTTATTTTTTAAGGGGAACTCTGCTTCTAAAGGCGTGCTAACCATATTACTTGCTTTTACTCTTTGCGGGTCTATGCAGATCTATGCATTTTTGTGTGATACATAATAGCAGATCTTTGACAGATCTATGCAGTCCTAACTGGTAGGTGAGACGAGGCAATTAGCTCAGGGAGAAGGTGTTGAGGGGTATAAAATTGATAGCGCTGTATATGTCCCATGAGCTGTTTTAGGGACTCTGTAATAGTCAACAGTCTTCAAAGGCCAAAGAGGGCACCACCCCATTGCTAGCTGCAAGTAGGATTCGGGTACCAATCTGGTCATTTTTTTCCACATGGGAGTCTGATGGGGAGAGGTGCCATCATGTGTTTGGCCTCAGACAGGAAAATGTTTTGGGTCAGCACTGGTCTTTCCATGCTTTTCTGCTTTTATACATGCCCTCATAGAGTACTTGATCACTGCTTTGGAAATTTAGGAGGGTGTTCATGAAAAACAGATCATGCCCAGAAATTGCAAAAGGGGGGGGGGGGAAATCAAAGGATTAGACTGCAGTTTCACTCTTTGGATTTCCTGGAATATCTATCAACCTGCAGCTTTTCATATTTAACTTTCTTCTGTTTTGTTACGCTTGAGGTCTCGAACGGGCAGGCGTTTACTTGGCTGTCACAGTTGCGTCATAGATGGGACGAGGAGCAAAGCGAGTGCTTTGTCAACATTTGCGACGCACAGTTTCAGTACGCTTACGAATATCTTGGGAACAGCCCTAGGCTTGTGATCACACCTCTTACTGACAGGTGAGAACCACGCCAAAAATGGCGTAGAAAATGGAAAATGGTGTGACCGTGCAGTTCATCAATTCAAAGATTCTTCTGAATTTTTTAATCTGTTGTATACTGTCCATAAAAATGTGTATTTCACATTATGCCTATTTAAAAATTGGTATTTCAATATGTAACTCAAATAGTGAGTTTTAGGAATCTAATAAACAGCCTGAATATTAAGAAAGCAAAGAAATTACTGCATTTTTAAAAAAGCAAAAGTCAGCCAGCATCCTATTTTAAAAGATAGGGTTTCCTTGGTCTTTTCTAACACTTGGCCTGTAGACTTCTTCTGTTGATAAAGCAGGAAAAAAAATCAGTTCCTTAGTAAACAGCCTGCTACAGTTCTACCCAAGAATACATCCCAGTGAACTAAATGGAGCTTTCTCCTGAGCGCCTATGTTTGGGATTATGCTGCTAATAATTTGTGCCTGTAATGAAGGCACTTTTAGCCCTATTAACTGGCATTCTGTAAGGAAAAAAGAAGCAACAGCGCAGAACTCTGAACAGTTGCTGAAGAAGAAGAAGAAAATATCCTTCCACGCAACATAATCATTTTGTTGTGGTGCGATACATAATAGCAGTTGGAAGGGGAAATTTGCAGCAATTTTAAATATTCTTTTCGCTGAAATTGTTTATCCACATTGCCAAAGTCTTTAAGGAAGTACCGACGTTTCCCCGCATTGTTGGGAGCAGCTGCCTCCATCTCCTGTGGCTGTCTGACTGCTAACTAGGCAGATGGCAGACAGTAGCTGAGGTGTGTCTGCAGCTCTAGGCAGGGCGAGCTTCTCCGGCTTGCAGGAGGCACAGCTGCCGCCCTATTATGATGGTGATGATGATCCTTCTGTATTTGAGACTTGGGAAGCCTTGTGTGGAACGATGTGCTTTGAAGGGGTGACTAGGCTTGTTTTGTGTGTGTGTGTGTGTGTGTGTGTGTGTGTGTTTCGAAACACGCCATGGAAACCCTTAAATAACCACACCACTGTGCTGCATGGAAATATGGAATTCCTGTTAATTTCCCATCTTTTGGGCAAGGGTCTGGCGGGGAAGAAGTTTCTTTTAAAAAGTGTGTTAAGATGCATTTGCCACAGATATCAACACCTTTCATGCCATGAGGAAAGAAGAGCTCGGCAAGGCCGAGAAGCTCTGAA
Organism: Pogona vitticeps; assembly: GCF_051106095.1. Lineage (NCBI taxonomy): Eukaryota > Metazoa > Chordata > Lepidosauria > Squamata > Agamidae > Pogona > Pogona vitticeps. Next base: position 201,596,770 of record NC_135783.1, read on the forward strand.
GAGGGTGCCCGGTGACCCACCTATCTAGCAGTCCCTTTTCCTGCATCTTTGCACAGATATTGCAGGGAAGCTGGAAGTAATGAGACCAGAATGCGCCAATTAGCCCTAGGAGAGCTTTTGAACAAGTCCACAGGTCAGGTGGAGGACTGTGAAGAGGATTTTGTGAAAATGCCAGGGAAAATGCAGGGTACTTTCAAATCTGTGATATTTATATGATTTACCAATTAAAGAACAGATTCATGGAGTCTTACCGAGGGTTCACTGAGCTTGAGAAAGAGAAAGCAGACACCTGAATGGCTTTGTTGATTACAAGTATAACACAGTGGTCTGGAAACAGGGAGGGATGGTTTAGAAAGCCACTGATCTTTTTTACCATCAGGCATGTCCAGGGGCTGGTTTGGCTGAATGTGCTGTATTTTGCACCCAAGAAATTCGGCTCATATCTGAGTTCTGATCTGGACTTTGCTATAATGAATCTTCCAAGTGTTTCTCTCAAATCTGCTATCTGATCATCTAGTCAACGCTGCTGTTGCTGACTGTATAATTTCACAGCATTAATCATTGTTATATAGACTGATAACTTGAAAAAGTTACTTTTATGGTCTGTGGGTCCCAAAATACTTTAGTCAGTTGGGGGATTCCAAGGCTTATAGTCTTAGAAAGCCCCATTTCCAAGTTCTGCTTCATACCCACAATACTCCACTAAGGTTTACATTGATTATATAGCATGAATTATATTTCTGTTGGAAAGATGATGCTTCAGGGAAGATGGGGGAGGTGCCATTTCCTTTGCCAATTCCATCAGTATGAAAAATGTCTTTCCCAACCCATTGTAGGATACCCACCACATGCCTAGAGGAACGTTGCATGAAGCAAGGGTCGGTGGATCACACTGCCCACCCACCTAGCTGACAATGGGGGCTTATCACAGGGCTGTATGGAACTCATTGCAGAAGTTGCAGTTTGCAGCATCACATGGGGCTTGAGCTGTAGACGTTTTTGGGTAGCTGGGCACGTGTTGTGTGGACGGCAGGACATAGCCCAGTCTGATTTGGTAACATTAGTGCTAGCTATCTTGCTTGCTGTTGATACAATTTCTTCCCAATAGGCTCTCGCTTGCCTTCACAAGAACAGTCAGGACATCTTTCTACAGAATTAGCTAGAGAGACAATCTACAACTGTGAAGGAGAAAGTATGGTGGTCCAGATGTTGTTGAACTGCAACTCCATCATCCCTCGCTATTGGCTGTGCTTGCTAGGGCCAATGAGAGTGGCAGCCCAACAACACCTGGTTAGTTGCATCTTCCTGATCTTTGTATTAGAATTTTCAGACTTGAAAAAAAATATCTGCAGAGTGCATGCCTCAGACATAGAATGTCATATGGTGTTTCATAGGTTTTCCTGCCTGACATGGAGAATTTCCATGACCATGTTGGCACTCTCTGATAGGAGGAGCCAGGCGCTGTTCCAATGAACAGGCCTGTTTTAGTTTAGGTGTACCTCTTTATTATATAATCATTAAATCCCATTAAACATGGCGGTAGCTTTTCTTCCTGCTGCTCATGACAAATGCATGGGGACTATGTGGCACCATGCCAGGGTGTTTGCTCTCAAAATCCTAAACAAGCATACACCACCAGTAAGGAATCATGGAAGCTGTAGTCTGACAAGGTTTCTCAGACAAGTCAGTGAAGTAAATAATTAACTTCGTTTAAAAATGAGTGTTAAGATAACTAAATTTGTGGTAATCAGTAAAAAGCAAATAGTTCAAGAACTGCAGTAAAAATCCGAGATGACAAGGAAGAATGTGTTGGCAAATGTAAATATCTTGACTTTTGAGTGAAAGAACAGCAAGAACAACATTGCCATGCAATAAAAAATGGACAACAGAGTTGGCCCAAAGTACGGTAGCTTTTCTTAAGGTGAGGGATGTAATAGGTAACCACAGTGGAGAGCTGACTTTAGAAAGCACGTTGTATGGAGCTGTGTGGTCTCGGTTGTACTGTAGAACATGAAGGCATGGATTTTGAAACAGCCTGCTATAAAAAGGGATAGTAATATCTAAAGTGTGTCTTTATTCCAGGATGCGAAGAATTTCATGGATTGAGAGGCTGACCAATGCAAGAGTACTAAGGACCATAAAGACCATGTAACCGATTGACCCATAAAATACAGAAAGCTTTGGTCATGTCACAAGAAACAGAAACTATAGATTTTAGTTGACCATTTGAGGTAAACTAAATGGGAGGAAAAAGTGCAGGAAGGAGAACTAGGTTTGGATGTACTAAAACTGGTTTGGATGCAATTAAACAACTGTTGTTTAGAGTTGTGACATCCAAACTCAGAATGCTCATGATGGCATCCCATGACTGATATGAGAGGAAGTAGAAGAAGAAGAAACAATAGCAGTAATAATAAATCTGGGGGAAAACACCCTCATTTCTCATCACAGATATTTAACTTAAATAGTGGTAACACCCACTATTTAAAGTTACAGTGGCTTCTGTTTTAGGGACCCCATCTCACAGTAGTCTATGAAAGAAGTTGGTCTAGAAGATATCCCAGTCCAGCCCAAGCTGATATCTTGAATTTAGGTAAAGGTTCCCCTTGACATTTTCAGTCCAGCCGTGTCCAACTCTACGCCGTGGTGCTCATCCCCGTTTCCAAGCCATGGAGCCAGCATTTGTCCGTAGACAGTTTCCGTGGTCACATGGCCAGCACAACTAAACACAGAACACTGTTACCTTCCCACCGTGGTGGTACCTATTTATCTACTTATATTTGCATGCTTTCGAACTGCTAGGTTGGCAGGAATCTTGAATTTAGAAGAATTTAAAAGGAGAATTTTGTGACAATCCTTATCACTAGTGGATATACAGGGCTGAGCTCCTAAGAAGCTGAAAGCATGTTGTTAGGTATGATACTATTCTGCATATCAAATGCAAAAGTATGCACTGTGATGATTATGGCTTTTATCAAAATTTCAGATGTTAATTTTAAGTGTGGCTCTTTAGGCTGGAAGGAAGGAAGGAAGGAAGGAAGGAAGGAAGGAAGGAAGGAAGGAAGGAAGGAAGGAAGGAAGGAAGGAAGGGAGGAAGGGAGGAAGGGAGGAAGGAAGGAAGGGAGGGAGGGAGGGAGGGAGGGAGGAAGGAAGGAAGGAAGGAAGGAAGGAAGGAAGGAAGGAAATTTCAGTTTGAATGTCAGTGCTTTGACTATCACGATCAGGTTTTCATGTAAAAGTACCACATATTTCAATATGCTAAACAAATATGTCATGGAGCTGATTTAAAATTAATTGAAGTTGCTATCCTGGCTTCATTGACATCAGAGAACATAACTTCTAAAACCAAACTTCACCTTCAGATTAAAATTTTTGTGGGAAACTAAGTCGCCCTTCAAGTTTCATGTACTTTATTCTTAAGGCTGAACCACTTTTCCAAATGACCTTTAATGTAAAGGAATTTGTTGGGTTATGAGGTGATACTATTAGGAACAACATTTCCTTGCTCTCATATGCTTGAAAATATTATCCTCTGGGTAATCCTGACATTTTTCCTTCTCATGCCCTTAGCTTCATAGAGTCCTTATTTTGATATGTAATATGAGATGAAAGCAAATCGGCAACAAGAAGGCACTTGGTTAATCATCAACATTAACATGACAAATTTTGCATGATCTCCAACCTCATGCCATTCTTAAGTTTATGGTTTATTGTATTTTCTTTATTGTAAGCCGCCCAGAGTGGTCGACCAGACCAGATGGGCGGGGTATAAATCAAATAAATAAATAAAAGTAATATAATATAGTTATATTTCCATAACTGCAAAAAAAGAGGGGGACTAAATCTCCCCTTCCCGCAGTAAAAGTGCATAAAAGAAATACTATTCCATCATGCTTTTTTCAAAGTTCTGGATTAGGGAAAACTTTTTCTCCCCTTCTTTATAACATGTTGGGGCATTTCCTGTGACCTTCAAGAGAAAGGTGCTAGGGACAATTTTTCTTTTAACGATGAATCAGTCCGCATAAGTTGTAAAACCGAGCCCCCCAGGTATCCTTCCCCATGCCTTTTTGTGTGTGCAACTTTAGAAGTTTTGAAAAGAACAATAACATATTGTACATGATAGAAACAGCTGGTTTAAAAAAAAAGTAGGAAAGGCCGGCCACTTAGATTTTGCCAAATGGGTAGAGAGTGACATGATCAATTATATCTTAGTAAAGCCGTAGGATCAATGTGCTGGAGGAGGGCCTGCAAGAACAAACGAAGAAGGACACCTTGTGGAGTTTAAGGAAAAAGAGGTAGAGATTCGTGATCAGGAAAGGACAAAGGGAATAGCCCACTCCTTCAGAAGCCAATGGAGGCAGCCCTACCAGCAAAGTACAAGGAGAGCAGGTATACAGTAATAATAATAAGTACCGTAGGGTTAGAGGATCATGTGGAGATGGTCACGGAAGAAAGCAAAAGTACCGTAGCGCTAAGGAAAAAGGTTTTCTGGAAGTCAAAGATATGAGAGAGCAAACAAAAGACAATCACAAAGGTGAAGGAGATGAAGATCAAGGGTTGAGAAGAAGACTAATGAGGAAGAAGAGGATTTAGAGAAAGCTGGAGGACCTAGTGGGGCCCTCTAGCACAACAGATGAAAAACCTCAAGGTGGTAAATGACAGAAGAAATTTCTTCAAGTTGACGAACAATGTCAGTGGCAGGAAGCCTAGAAAGCTTTCTCGACAGAGGCTGAATAAATGGTTAAGGGGATAGGGCAGAGGTGTGGACATGGAAAGGATGTCCACAGATGTTCGTTGCGACACATTTACTTTAGTAAGAGAAATGGGGAAAGGAGCTCCAAAAATATCAGTCTCATCAGATTTTAACACTTTACTGTTATACAGAGAGAATTACCCCTAAGCTGTATCTTCCCACATGTTTGAAGAGTTCCACGAGAAAGCATTTGCAAACCAGTGTAGAGTTGTCATTTGGATAAATGATATTGGTTCTTTGTCTGCCATGCTAACCCTGATGGACTCAAACTAGCTGTTTTGGCTGGTAGCTGTTATGGTTAGTTCATTTCATTTTGCCGTGTGCGTGTGTGTGTGTGTGTGTGTGTGTGTGTGTGTGTGTGTGTGTGTGTGTGTGTGTGTGTGTGTGTGTGTGTGTGTGTGTGTGTGTGTGTGTGCAGTGTGGCTGAAATGGAAAACACATACAATATTCCAACCTTATTCTATGAGAGTAGACGAAAAGCAGTTAAAAAAAAAACAATTACACCCTGATTTCCTTTAATTTCATTTAATTAAAGAAACTCTGTCATAGGTCATTTCTAACTAGTGGATCAGAGTGCTACCAGCTGAGAGAGTTCCAAAGGGGAAAAAATCCAACTCCATGCTTCTCTTGTTAGTTTCCCAACAGTTGATTGGCTTAGCAGTGGCCAACATACAGTCATCATACAGTACAGACCACACTTATCTAAGTTGCCTACCTGATGCTAAAGAAGCCTTCAGGATTTAGAAGCATGTGACCCTTCAACTTGCCATTGGCCATGCTGGCTATGACAGATTGAACTTCAGCCCAATAAGATCCGGAGGCCGTCACATTCCATTCTTCTAGACCAGTCACTCTCAACCTCAGTAACTCAGATGTTCTTGGACTACAACTCCCAGAAGCCTTCACCACCAGCTGCAGTGGCTGGGATTTCTGGGAGCTGCAGTCCAAAAACATCTGGGAAACCAAGGTTGGGAAGCACAGCTATAGGTCTAAAAGCACCACAAATGTTAATAAAACAGATGGCAATAATACATTTGCAGATGTATGTACAGTTGTCTTTCAGAGATGGTAGGTTTTAAAACTACTAACGCATGGATGAATTAGCCTGCCAAGTATTTTCTAGAAGTCTGGTTCTTTCAGACGGATGTGGTTGTTGCTAACTTAAGGAGGGTTTTTTGTAACCATAAGCAACTGCATTGAGAAAATCCCTCAAAGAGATCTTTACAGAACCAAAAGTGGGCTTTTGCCTATTTCCAAATTCATTTTAGGTGATGTTACTGCCTATTTGGGGGCCCCTGGAGGAAATAAAATTGCACCCGACACATGGAGCTTGTCTCCCACACTTTGTTCTACAGAAGAACCGTAGCTGGAGGCTTTCAAGAGCAAATATTTTGACTAAATGCCCATCTCTACTCAATCCTATGTGGCAGGAAATCCAGCTTAGTGCCAGTGGCTTGACCACAATCCACTTGCACTTCTGAAACACTTCTCCTGGCCTTAAAGCAAGACACTGGGTTTTTATTTGTTTTTGGTTGATTGAGCTAAAACTATGAGATCCTACAAATAAATGTAGAGCAATTATTAACACAATTTTTATATTTACATGGTAAAAACTCATCCCATGTGTTTCTGTGTTCTTTTGATTAATCTGAAATTTACAAGAAATGTTACTTGAGTAGATCTGAGAATGGTGCATACCATATGGCAGTTGCTCTGCTGATGCATAAAATAGTTACATACACCTAATGTATAAATTATGACCAGTATCCTTCCTTATTTGCATAAACCAAGAGCTGGATTCCAGTATATTTACTCTGTTGTCTTCCCAGATGTTCAGGCACATGTTTCTCTTCCTACAGATGCTATATTACGTTGACACAGTCTCTTCACTTGACTATGAGCGGTGCATTGTCAGGCCCTGCAGGAACAGGAAAAACAGAAACCACCAAAGACTTAGGCCGCTCTCTGGGAATGATGGTCTATGTCTTCAACTGTTCAGAACAAATGGATTATAAGGTAATGTATTTGCTCAAATGTTTTTAAAAAACAAATCACTTGGAAATTCATTAACGCAGATTAGCAAACATATATGAAGGCTAGCATCTGTAAATCATTGTAAGAATTGGAAAGCATGAGAAGTAAAGAAATGAAGATGACAATGATGATTAGCAGTGATTGTGGGAACTGTGGATTCCAAAGTCGGGTTTCCTAAACTTAAAGGTACTATACAATATTTCTGAACAGCTCTGGATAAGTATTTAACAAGGCAGAGTAAGCATTCAGATAAGATCTCTACATCTGTTTCCACATTGACACTATGAATGAATTTTGCTGGTCAGGGGCCACTGAATCCCTTCTACAGGTCAAAGGAACTGTCAGAAGTAGAGCCTACACAATGCTGACGTTTCAGGCAGCTTCCCTGATCCACAAAGAGTACAGTCATTTAGGCCACTGGTTCTTAACCTTGTGTTACTCAGGAGTTTTGGACTGCAACTCCCAGAAGCCTTCACCACCAGCTGCCCTGACTGGGGTTTCTGGGAGTTGCAGTTCAAAAGCATCCGAGTAACAAAGGTTAAGAACCACTGATTTAGGCACATCACCAAGTGAGCCAAAGCACCCCATCCAGCTGAGGCTTCTGTTACCATCTGAAGAGTATCTCTGCAGAAAAAGAAAAATCACAATGGTCTGGGGCTGATTCAGTTTATCCAGGATGAAGCTTGTTCTGCTATCACAGAATGGTCCATTGATAACAAATGATGTACTTCTCTAGTAGTCGAGCATTTGTGAGTTTTGCTAATACATTTGCCCAGTAAATGAAACACAGTCCCTTGTGTAGCTATATGAAATCATACTTTAAGAATTGTTGCTGGAATAATATTCTTCAGAGCCTTCAAGTTTGTGGAATAATGGTATTAAAAGTATTCAGACAGCCTTTTAAATAATATTAAATTGCTACAGCTTCATATACAAAATAATTCAGCAAAGCAACCTTGCACATAGGAGTGATATATTGATACATACATTAAAATGGTTTGAATGCTGTGATAATGGAGACCATATGAGGATGGAAATTTAAATAGGTAGACTCTGGTTCTTGTTAATTGAATTCTGTTAATTAATTCCAAAAATTTACAAAGCATGAAAACATTTGCATCTACTTTTCTGAATACAAAGGTGAGCTGTAATCGAGAACAGAGGGAAGTTACTTCTTTTCTAAGAAATCTGAAGGGGTCCCTGGAAAACCAGGGAGTGCGTTCTGGTCCCCATGAATCCGCTATAGATGAAGAAGAGCCTAAACCACATACCTGAAAGTGCATTATATCTAGAAGCCTTTCTGAAATATTTCCGCAGGGCCAGAAAACATTTGTAGTTGCATTTTGTACACTGTACTGAAATCTGTTTCTCCACGACATGTGGTGACTGGATGAAAAAAGAGGGCAGGGCTCCTATACCTTCAACAGTTGCTTGGAAGAGGAAATTTCAGCCCATGTAGCTTTCAGTGGAAGCTGCACCTGCTAAAGTGCCCTCCACCACAGTTTTACAGTTCAAAGTGGTATCTTAGGTTGTGATTCCATCAGAGACTGCTTTCCACCTTCCACCTTTCCCCCTCCCGTCCAAAATTATAACATAAAATATTACAAAAGCCGGACATTTTAAGGTTTTTAGCTTTGTCTGCCGGACAGAGGACATTAAGCTAAAAAAGAGAACATGTCCTCCTTTTGCCGGACGTCTGTCAAGCCTAGGCAGAAGCCAACAATCCGGGCCTTGTTGATGTCTAGTGTACTATGCCAAATTTATCTATTTCAAATTAGTGTGATTGAAAGGTTAAGAATTATATGGAGCACAGAATTCTTCTAGCTAGACTTTTCCAGAACAGCATATGGGGAGCAGAGCCATAGAGAAACAATGAATTTTTTTCTAATTCATTTTAGCCTACATTGTAAATTAGATTATGTGTTCAAATTATGACATGGCTGCTGCACAGTTTAATTTAAAGATTTCCTGATACTTATTGTTAGGGACCAGAGAAATGAACTTTATGACATAAACATAATGGTGTTGTTGTTTTTTTAAACCAACTTCTTGTTGTTTTTTTGCTTCAGTCACTAAGGATATAGCATATTGCCTTAGGTTCTCTTGTAAAAAAAAAATAGACATTTGTCTAGCCTTTACTCCAAGGGTGGCCCTCCAGATGTTATTAAACAGGGGTACCCACAATCCCTTACTTTAGCTATATTGCTTAGGCCTAACTTGAATTGTAGGCCAAAAACATCTGGAAGACGGCAATTACTTTACTACATTGGCTTACCCTCAGAACTTGGAAAAAGGTTTTTTAGGCTTTTCAAAACCACAGTTTTCCCAACCTTTATGATAGATCTGCCTCTCTGAAGATATAATGTAAGAGTTCCGTTTCATATTTTTCCTTCTTTTGTTTCTTCCTTAGTCAATTGGGAATATCTACAAAGGGTTGTGCCAAACTGGCGTGTGGGGATGTTTTGATGAGTTCAATCGCATTTCTGTGGAAGTGCTCTCTGTTGTTGCTGTTCAGGTTAAAACTATTCAGGATGCTATTCGTCACAAGAAGAAAAGGTGGGTTGAAACAATACAATTTCTCCCCATGCCCAATTGCCGTTTTTCTCCTTCCTGCTATCATTCATTATTAACCTTTTCCTTTACCATGGCCTCACTCACCCTTTCCCACAGATTTAATTTTTTAGGTGAGATGATTGAACTGAAAGCCACGGTGGGGATCTTCATAACTCTGAACCCAGGTTATGCAGGAAGAGCAGAACTTCCAGAAAATCTTAAAGCTCTTTTTCGGTCAGTATAGAATTGTTCAAGAATATGAAACTTTTGGGCTGAATTCAGAAAATACACACATACACAGGGGAGAAGGAAAACAGTGCATGACAGGTAGCATGCTATAGACCACCTGGTGCTCTAATGGAAGTTTCTGTCACAATCCATATGGTTCTTCATTTCAAGGTGAGGCATCCTGCTCAGACCATGGGTTGGCCATGTTTCCTCTTGGAAAAGATGTTCCATGAATTCTTTCACAACCTGGTTTGCAAAGGAAAGTGTATGTTTAGTCTTAGTGTCATGTTTTTGGGTTGTGTAGCACTGCAGTGTGAGGTGCAAAACTGTTCTGTTGTGTCAGCGCTCATTGCTTTCTTTATGGAGAGGAGCATGTCTGGATCCAACTTGTTTATTTTCAATCTTTTATTCTTGGTTGGTAATATTTATTTGTAATTACAGTACAGATGGGTGAATTGGGCTATTTCTAGTCCATGCCAGACTCACATGTGTCCCTACACAACTCTGTTTTTTTGTCTTGTTTCTACCTTTGTCCATGATTATTATTTTTTTTTTGTAAACATCCATGTGAATATCAGGTCAGCAGCCCCATACTAAACATGTCTTCTGAGTCTTGATAGAAGACAGAGATGTGTACTCTGCACAGCCTGCACTGCACCTGTTACACTAGCCTGCTGCCCCCTTGTGCTGTGGAGGACCTTGCGCCATCTCATGTGCTCATGTTAAACTTGAGCCACAGTTGAAATAAAATTCAACGGCCAGTCTTCCTGGTTCTTGTACACTGGACGAGGGGTGTGAGATGTTATTCTTTATCACTGTCTTGGGACAGCTCCGAAAAGACCATTGTCCAGGAAGCAAATTAAGTCAGCCTTATTAATAGTTTTTAGGGTGTGTTCTCACAAAACCCCCTGGTGTGGCAGCCTCTGCTTCCAATGACTTTACTTACCGGTGTCTTTCCAGAAGCATTCGGGTTTGGTCATGCTAGAAGTCCATGAGAGCAGACTTTTCATCCATCTTCTCTGTGCATTGCACCAATGGCAAGAAATGAGCATGGGCAGAGTTTGACTTGATAAGTGAGAAAAGATATAAAGGCTGGTGATCTGATTCTTGTAAGTGGCTGCCTTTTAATACACCATGTTAATTCGACAGACCCTGTGCAATGGTGATTCCAGACTTCGAGCTTATTTGTGAAATAATGCTTGTGGCAGAAGGATTTGTGGATGCCCGGTTGCTTTCTAGAAAGTTTATCTGCCTCTACAAGCTTTGCCATGAACTCCTATCCAAACAGGTACTTGCAGATTGGTGACAAGTTGATGTTTCTGGTTTGGTTTATTTTCCTCCTGTCATCCAAGGGCTGATTGTCAAGGTGGTTTGCAATACTGCTTTAAAAAAAGGAGGTGGGGGAAAATGGCATCAGGAACCCCAGGGAATATTTGCACCTGCATAATTAGCACATGGAGTACCCAAATATTAGGTAGTATTTGCCGCTCTAAAATATACTAACCCATTTGCACAGATGTAAATATTCAGTTGGATTCTGGCCAAAATAAAAACAAACAAAACAAAAAATGAAATTACCTATGACAGAACTCTACCCAGATGCCGCGGGTCATGTTAAACTTTTTGAAGGGCAGCAAACTCTTTCGTAGTTTTTAAATTTGTACTGTCGTTTTTTGAGAAGCTCTCAAGGGCTCTTAAACACCAAAACAAGTAAAGCATGATGAGGATCTTATGAAAGTCCATTGACTTAAAAATGGCCGAGTAAACCGAAAAGCTCTACTCGCCATAGGAGGTGAATGAAGTGAACTTAGTAGAATGTTTTCAAATCCACCCATATTTTTAAATCAAAAGGATTTTATTCTGAGGTCACCATCTGTTCTTTAGTAAAATGTGATTATTTATACGTAACAGTTTCAGCCAGAACATGTTCTATTGTTTAATTATTGACTGACAAAAACCAACAATGGGAATGGCTAACCATGCCTGTTTTATTTTTGCACTTTACTCATACCTATTTCTCGGGTGAATGTATGGAAATGTTAAGCTAATAATAGCATTTGGTAGGATAGGGTCTTGTAAAAAGAATATATAGTAATACATAAAGGACTACTTATTCTAATTCAAATATCTGTACTTATAAGCACTCAGAAATGATATCAGAAATAACTGTGGGAATTAAATGCACCCTCTTGACCATCTACATACCATACATTTACATTGATTTTATAGTACCTCTGCTGCCTCTATGTCCTAGAGAAAAGTGTTAAACAAAATTTTGTATGGATGCTAAGAAATCTCTTTAAGAGATTCATATCTCATCTATGAGAACTACTAGCACAGAGAATGACTGTTCAAAACCCAAATTAAGACAGTACTTTAGAACACCATCCAGTCACTTCATTGACTTGTTGGAATGCAATGCAGTTGGTGTCATTTTGCTTTACGTCTAGCCAGAACTGATGGGTCATGATTTCTTCACTGTAGCAGCATTTCAGGAGCCATTTTGTTCCTCGTGATATTATTTGTTGCAAATACCGTATTTTTCTCTGTATAAGACTATACTTTTGTCTAAAATCTTTAGACTAAAAATTGAGGGTTGTCTTATACACGGAAGTAAGCTGAGGAGAGAACAAAAACAATTGAAGGGGAAAGCAGGGATCAAAGTGATCCTCCAGCGCTTTGATCCCTTTCCCTCTACACTTGCTAAGCCCCACTTAGATTTCTTCATTTTGGACTAGAAAAGTGGAGGGCACCTTATACATGGGAGCGTCTTATACACGGAAAACCATAATACCCATGTAGGGTTGTAGAAGTAGTAGTTGAGAAGGAAGTATTTTTTGTTGTTGTTCTTGGTGGTAAAAATAACAAGGCTGGTGGTAACAGACATTTTTGCTTTTTCCTGTTCTCAGGAGTTCAGAACTCCACTGGTATAAAATTCTTCTCCAGGAATTTGGGGAACTGCTTCCTCCTCAGCCCTTCGTCACAAACTATCTCATTAATCAGGATTCCCAGACCTTTGTGTAGGATTCTGGGGACTGAATCAGAGGTTATTGAAAATGAAAGAGTTGGAGAAAAGTATTCGCAAAGGCTTTCACGGCCGGGATCTAATGGTTGTTGTGGGTTTTTCAGGCTCTTTGGCCGTGTTCTGAAGGTTGTTCTTCCTAACGTTTTGCCAGTCTCTGTGGCCAGCATCTACAAAGGACAGCACTCTGTGCTCTGGTGTAGTTGGCTTGGGAGTGTAGTTGGCACTCCCAAGCCAACAGCACCAGAGCACAGAGTGCTGTCCTCTGAAGATGCCGGCCACAGAGACTGGCGAAACATTAGGAAGAACAACCTTCAGAACACGGCCAAAGAGCCCGAAAAACCCACAACAACCAGTTGGAGAAACCTTCTTCTTCCAGCTTAAATATGGATCTAACCCAACATTTCAAAGTTTGAAATACAATCATTATTACTTTTTCAATAATTTAGCTAAACGAAATGTCCTACCTTCATTTTAGTAATATTTATTTGGTAATACTATAACTCATTGACTAACTGAAAAAAATTAAGTGCCAACTGAAATCATCTGAATTTCCTTCTCTGTATATTTGCATAGGCCTGACTGTGTATTGTATAAATTATTGATATTTGCTATCAAAACTTTTCTTAAATTATTCTTTAAAAAACAAGTTGATTGTGCTTTCTCTCCTTTTTTAAATTATTCATAGGATCACTATGACTGGGGTCTTAGAGCCATAAAATCTGTTCTAGTTGTGGCTGGATCTCTGAAACGAGAAGACCGAAGCAAACCTGAGGATCAGGTTACCTTCCTAAAATGCCTTATCTTTTTTGATATGGATTAAGCAAGCTGGCTATAGAAAGAACTATCAGCGTCATAAATAGTGTTGGAGTTTTGCTCTAATCACTGACCCCTCAGCTACATCTCTGCTCTGTCCCTTTCCATCTTTCCTACTTCAGCCTCCCTGCCTCACCTCTTCATCCTCCCATCTCTCTCCCAAATTCTGTTGCCATAGTTATTCCTCCCTCCTGTCATTCAGACCACATGACTTCCTCAGTCCTTAAGGACTCCTCCAGGAGTTTCCCGTTCTCTTCCTTGTATGTGTGTGTGAACTCTTGTCCTATCATCTTTCAGGTTTTCCACAGCCTTGTTTGCTCTATCCTTCAGTTCCTTATTAACTCTTTATTTCCTGCTCACAATGTTTACACCTCTGGCTGTGCTGCCCTCCATCTCTTGAAGACCTTGTATTTTCTCCACACCTTTGCCCTTTCTTCACTGGATGCACAGATTGCCCCCCACCAAAGAATGCCCTCCCTCCCTCCCTCCCTCCCTTCCTTCCTTCCTTCCTTCCTTCCTTCCTTCCTTCCTTCCTTCCTTCCTTCCTTCCTTCCTTCCTTCCTTCCTTCCTTCCTTCCTTCCTTCCTTCCTTCCTTCCTTCTTCAAAAGATTCTTTTTGAATGAAGCCTTTTTTCCTGAACCCCCATTCTCAGTAACCACCAAATTTAAGAGTAACTGCAGTCACACTGGCAATAAGAACCGCATGTAAGTGTCATTTAAATCAATTTAGATTTTATTGTTCACAAGGGTGAAATCGATTTCCATGGACTGCAAAGCAAGTTTTTTCAGTTGGCTGGCAGGGGCTTTTAAAAATACCTCGCTTCTAAAATGGATTCAATTCAATGCAGGTTTATGGATGTGAATGCTGCTTGTCGTTTTAATTTGGGGGCACTAACATTTTTCCTTTATTTTTTTTAAAAAAACATTCTTTCTTGAAATGTTCGTTGCTGCATCACTTCATCAGCAACAAAACCACCTACCCCATTCTCTCCATTTGGCTGATGAAGGAGCCAGTGAAGCGACAAAAGACCAGCAGGTGCAAAACGGGCGTGCCTGGACATGGAGGACATTCCTTGTGCATTGCCCTGCACAGCAGCTGGACGCCTTCCCCCTGCATTCTCATTTTTTTCGTCATTAGTTGGCTGGAGTCACCTCTCCGGTGTTTGAGCAGGTGGCACCTCCTAGACACTTTATGTATCATTTACTTCTTTGGGGGGGGGTTCAAAATCTTTAAGAATAGCATGCTCCTAATCAGAAAGGAAGGAAGTCAGTTTCAGCAGTCTAGACACAAAAACCAGTTTAAATCACCAGAAATAAATTGATTTCCATTCAGTGCATATGAACATGGGCACTGTTTTAAATACCACAAGACTTGAACCTGAAATGGATTCAAATTGCTAGTGTGACCACAGCCTGTGTTTGCTCACTGCATTCCTGTTGAACGTGTCTCTTCTTCCATGTCTTCTACTGTCTACCTCGTTGTCTAAATTAAAGTATACATTAGTGAGGGAAGAAATGGTTGTTGCTGCTGCTCATCTCTCTCTCTCTCTCTTTTCATTCTTATTGTTATTTCAGGTTAGCAGTCTAGCAAGGAGAAACGATAGTCCTAGGATGTAAAAATGGTTATCTGTACAGTGGTGCCTCACAAGACGAGCGCCCCGTTTAACGACAAAATCTTATTATGAAAAACTTTTTGCAATCGCGAAAGTGATTGCAAAACAATGTTTCCTAGGGGGAAATTTCGCTTTGCGATGATCGGTTCCCTGCTTCGGGAACTGATTCTCACAAAACGACGATTTTCGGCCAGCTGATCGACGGTTTCAAAATGGCCACCGGGTTTTAAAAAATGGCTCCCCGCTCTTTTCTGGCACGGATTCCTTGCTGCACGGGCAGCGAAAATGGCCGCGCTATGGAGGATCTTCGCTGGATGGTGAGTTTCAAGCCCATAGGAACGCGTTAATCGGGTTTTAATGCGTTTCTATGGGCTTTTTTATTTCGCATTATGACATTTTCGTTCTACATCAATTTCGCTGGAATGAATTAACATTGTAATGCGAGGCACCACTGTATTTTATTCAAAGGTAAGAGCCCAACGCGTTTCAGCTAATATATTTCCAGCCTTCTTCAGGGGCACTAATATTGCACTTGTATTGAATCTGTCTCTGAGAATTTTTTAGGGACAATTTCCCACTCCTTTTCAGATAAAATCCTCAGAGACAGATTCAATACAAGTGCAATATTAGTGCCCCTGAAAAAGGCTGGAAATATATTAGTCAAAACGCATTGGGCTCGTTGTTGTTGTTGTTGTTTGGTTGTTTAGTCGTGTCCGACTCTTCGTGACCCCATGGACCAGAGCACACCAAGCCCTCCTGTCTTCCACTGCCTCCCGGAGTTGGGTCAAATTCATGTTGGTAGCTTCAATGAGACTGTCCAAGCATCTTGTCCACTGTCATCCCCTTCTCCTCTTGCCTTCACACTTTCCCAACATCAGGGTCTTTTCCAGGGAGTCTTTTCTTCTTACCTTTGAATAAAATACTGATACCCATTTTTACATCCTGGGACTATCGTCTCTCCTTGCTAGACAGCTTCAGTAGATGTACCAGTCCTTTTTGTTTTTATTTCAGGTTAGCACCCTTCTGTTGTGCTGGACAGCCTTTTTGGGTGGGCTGGTTTTTTGGTCTCATCAATTTTTTGCTGATGTTTTAAATAAATAACATGCATCTCTGTATATTATGAAAATAATTCTAGTTTTAAAACATGCCAGAAAATGAAGTAGTCATTCCTGCGCTTGACCCAATTCACTGGTTTTAAAGAGATAAATAATTCCCTCCCTGCTATGACTTTGAGGCCTCATGTTTCTCATTCATAAAACTATGTCACTGCCCTGCGATGGGGGCTGGGAGGGTGTTGTAGCATTCCATTTACAGAATCCAGTCAATGTCACTGCAGGTAGCAGATTGAGTTTAACAAGCCATATGGGTTGTAATTGTTTAAGTATGATTAATTCATTATGTTTGTTAATTTTATGCCTTATATTATGGTTTGTTATTATTTCAGTTAATTATGGTCTGATGTTGATCTTTCTGAAGGTTTTGATGAGAGCCCTCAGGGATTTTAATCTACCCAAGTTAGTCACTAATGATGTCCCCATATTTCTGGGCCTGATCAATGATTTGTTCCCATTGCTGGAAGTCCCACCGAAAAGGGATCTGAAGTTGGAACAGCTGGTACGCCAGTCCGTTGCAGAGCTCCATTTACAGCCCGAGGAAAACTTTATACTAAAGGTGGAAATAATGGCTTTCTGCTTAGCTTGTTGAAAATTCTAAATGGGGTGATTGCATGCTATAATGATCCCTGTTTGATGTCAGTCGGTTTCAACATCTGGCCATGGCCATTACAAGGTTCTGCATTAAGCGAAAGCAGAACATAGTGGGCTTCCTGTTTCCTTGCTACAAGGAGCCAATGTATTTAATGTCTCTATTGTCATATCAGGTAATAATTCCAGCTTTATAGGATTAATAATCTGAGGACATGTGATGAAAAGCAACAGCTCTACCTATCAAAGTTCTTACATTCAGCTTTTGATGATCTGGATTTTATCAAACCTTAGTCTAAAGGTTTCTAAAACGATTTTAGTCCTTTACTGTATTAGCTTCCCCTAGACATCAATCCCAGTCATAAACACACACAAGTTTAAATTAGCTCTAAGTGGGCTTTTGTCCAAAGAAAAGTTCAAGAAGGACTGACGAAGGAGGCGAGACGTTCTGCTCTTGGGAGGAGAAGTAGAACTGGTTGGGTTGCTGGGGTTACAGAGGAGGGAGGTGACAAGCGTACGTTCATTACTCTTGTCTTGTCATTGCCTGCCCTTTCCGCAAATGACATACTTGAGTCACCAGAGTGAGTGCCCTGTTCCATGCCATTATCGTGCTGCTATAATTTGGTTTTGAGGGAAGCCTTTTCACAGAAGCCTCACTGAAGAAAACAGACCAGTTTGGTTTCTCTTCTTTGTTCCTTTTAGTAGCTGAGCGATATTTGTAAGAGAGACTTGTTTACTGGTGTCACACACACACACACCCCACAAATACACACACTCTTCCAACAATGCTACTAAGAAAAAGGAAACAAAATGGCTAACTAAGAATTGCTCTAGCTCTGTTTTGTTATAGATATATAGATTTCTCTCTCTCTTTTTGCTTAATTGTCAGTTTAAAGCAAATAGCATTTTAAATAAATATAGCTAAAAACAAACAGTAAATAAAAGCAACTTTTTTTAAAGGTGAAGGAAAAAAAGAAGAAGAAAGATGGGTTCCTCCAAGTAGGCAGGAGGTTGAGCCCCCCCCCCGCTCAAACCATGGGCCAGGCCTGTCGGCATATTTACTCAGAACCCCATTATGTTCAATAGAATTCATACCTTAATAAGCGTGTTTAGGGCTGCAGTTTTAATATGACAGCAGAATAAAACAACTCTGTACAAAAGCCTTCTGGACTCTGAACTACAATGGATGATCTTGACTGGTGCCTGGATGTAAAGAGCTCATAGGGGAGCGTTTTCCATATATCTAGCGCCCACTTCCTAATATTCTGAATCCAGATTTTGCTAAATGACAAAATTAGCAGTAGGTCAACGAACTTTCTAACTCGGAGTTCAAATGTTCCCTAAAATAGATTTGGCAAGGTTTGCCCTTTTTAGTCTTTTACTTCTCATGCAGGTGCTTGAGAAAAAACAGCATTAATAGAAGTGGCCTCTATAGAACTGTGGTTCAATTTATTTTTAACTAACTGTAATAGGGGATGGAAAATAAAAATTTAAATACAGTCTTTTCTTAATTTTACTTATTATATTGTAAGTTATCTCAAACTATATTCAGTCTCCACAGTGAGTCATCTACTTCGTTTTCATAATGTGCAAGTATCTGTATCTTTAATTCATTAATGAATTAACCAGTTGAACACAGTTGATGAAATAACTAAACCCTTTAACTGGTTGACAGACCTACTAAAAATTAGGTCTTAACATGCCCAGTATCAAAATGTAGAGGGAAAGGAAGCAGCTGTAACTGAACACACTTTGCACGCAAGAAATCATCACCTGAGCCCCAGGTTTACCCAGGAGAGACATCTGGCTGAATGATTGCTGCTGCTAGGTGTTTTATGCCGACCTTCCCTTCTCTATTGTCTTCCAGATATTTTGGATTACAATTCCCAGCAAACTACAAGCCTCCTTTAAAATAGAGGAACAACTACATTTTCAAACCTTGTTATCTTTCAGCTAACTTTATGTTAGATTTCATGAATTCAGAATGCATGTGTGGGCCCGTGGTTTGCCAGCATGAGATGTACATGTTACATCAAGCCTTGGACTTGTATAGTTCTCTCTCTTGTCTCTTCCTCCCACATAGCTGTCTACCTAAGAGACAGATAACTTACAACAGAGGTCGCCAATCCCTGGTCCGCAGCCTGGTGCTGGTCTGTGGCCTGAGCCAGACTGGGCCACGGAGACAGACTCCCCCCCGCACACACTCCCCTCCCCACAGCTGCTTTGCACACACACACACACACACAGCATTGGCGTAAGCACTCCGCCACCCCTTCACGCATGCGCCTGAGCACCTGCACAAAGGGGTGGGTAGGCGGGCATGCAGGCGCTCCTGCTCCTGCTCAAAAGGGTGGGGGAGCGCTCACACTGGTGCTGGCAGGCAGACGAGCGCTCCCCTACCACTTCATGCATGTGCCCAAAAGCACGAGCGCATGCGCCCAAAAGTACAGGGGGGTGCCCTGCCTTCCTCAGAGGCTCAGTCGGTCTGAAGTCCTAAAAAGGTTGGGGACCGCTACCTTACAAGATCTAAATGTGGCTTATATGGAAGAAAGACTTTGAGGCTTAGCTAGGCCTAGTTCCACCTAGCCTCTTCTTCAGAAAGAAAGATCCCAGCTAGCACCAGGCCCGGAACAGGAAGCCTAGATCAAGCTAGACCTAGCTAAGCCTCCAAGTGTTCCAGTTTAGGCCTTTCTCCCAGGCGAGCCATGTTTAGTTGCCTGTAAAATGCCTTTCTGTCAGGTAGAACTCTCAGGATGGATGACTATGGGATTTGTAGTCCAAAAAATATCTGAAAAACCCATCACTATTAGCCATGTCGTTTGAATAAGGAAATGTAGTTAACAGTAATTATGATTAATTTTAACAAACAGGTCCAGAAACCGGAAGCTGAAGATGCTTGTTTGTTATTAACAACTAAAAGGCAGTGGAAGTTTTGAAAAGTCTGAATGAACTAATTTGTATTCATAAACAACTGGCATAAGCAGTTGTCTGTGGTCTGTGGAGGGACCCTCCCCCAAAATTTTTCTGGGAGGGCTTTTCACTTGCTGGGTGATGAGCCACCTGAGGCTGACACATTTTAGAATAGATATATCTTTATTTACAAGCTAAAAATTTTAAGGAAATAATGAACAACGTATTATAGCCAATGCAATATACCAGACTAACAACTGTGATCACACCGAGTAGGCGGAACTCTATTGATGTAAAAACTGAATTATGGCTTAATGTTGTGTAAATATTACTGTACAACTGCTAGGGAATAGAGTACACAGTGGCCCCCAACCCTTTTGGAACTGCGGACCGGTTGGGGGGATAGAATGCATGCACAGGGGGGCAGGGGCACCCCTCACACTTGTGGATGGGCATGGCACATTCAAGGATCAGCGTGGCACACTTGTGGGTGGGGCGCAAATGTGCGGATGGGTGTGGTATGCTCACGGGTAACTAGGGATGCACATGCACACGACCGTGCTACACCCACCCACGAATGTGCCACATCCACTCACCCACACGTGCGCGAGCGCGTCACGCCCACGATGTGTGTGGGCGGGGAGGCAGGACATCTGTCTCCACAGCCCAGTCCTGCGAAGCCCACAAACCAGCACCAGGTCACGGACCAGGGGTTGGGGACACCTGGAGTAGAATGAGAAATTTTTTTAAAAAATGAAATGGGATATTAAATTGGGTCAGTGTTTATTGAAATAAGAGAGAAAAATGTTTTGATCCTTTTTCTTGATTCTCCCATTTTCTTATCGTCTAGCAATGACTGTAAAATGTGTTTGCCATTATATCCCTTTCTCTCCCTCATCCCCCTTGGATGGCTTTTAGGTTATGCAGTTGCAAGAACTACTGGCTGTCAGACACTCCGTCTTTGTGGCTGGAAATGCTGGGACTGGGAAAAGCCAGGTAAAATAAAGAATGCACTGATTCCATCAACAATTCAAGACCAGTAAAGTGAGCATGAATTGATAATGCAGGTTACAATGCCTTTGACTAACATCCTGTGTTGAGTTGTGTCAGAAATACCTCATGAGTAGGGCTAGTCCAAGATGTCTTGCCATCTGAGGTAATGGAAAATATACCACACCACTCCATCCCCCATTCCTGGTACAGAAGCTGACCCAACTGGAGGCTGTATTTTACTTTAATGCTGGCAGCCTTTGTCCACTTGAAGTCCAAACTGAGAATGTGTAGTACTTACATCAGCTGTGTGTGCCCTTCAACTGTCGCTGTTCTCACCCCACAGCATCTACCACCTGAAGCAGCCGCTTCACTGTTCATAAAGGTAGGGCTAGGCCTATCTGTGGGACATACAGCTGAGCTCCTAACAAAGCTTCAGCACTTCCTTCTACATGTGCTTTATAGGCGTGGTGCTTTGAATGCACCAGTTAACTATAATCGTGCAGAATATTCAGAAATGAGCCTAAAGGCAGTAAGAGTGAAAACAGAGTGAGCACATTTCTTTCTTTGGAGAAATGTGATATAGTGTGTTGCTAAATACTGGCTTTCTCAATAACAGGGATTTCATTGATGAGCAGAAAAGCATCCATCTCTGTCCTGTTGTAACCCCCATGGCGTTTCAGAGGGTCCACTGGCCCATGGGGCAAGGGAAAGGAAGGCCTGCTATGCACTTCTACTATTCTTCTTTGGATCCAACCCAATATTGTTAGTGAGCTACCATATCATCAAATGTCATGTTCATGGCTATAGTCCAGAAAAAAATTAGTCCTGGGGGATCAGATCTATTTTTAAGACAATGGGACTAAACTGCTTAAATAACAGTTCTTTCCCTTTCCTAGAAGTAGATCAAACTGCCCATAGATTTCATCTCATTATATTATAGGTACTATTTTCCTATAACTATTTCATGCTGCATAATATAATCAGTATAAATCTCAGCAGTGAATTGCTGTAAATTAAAAGGCAGTGTAGGCATTTATAATAGTCACATGATCACCCAGAAATTCACATGACTCCATGTGCAACAACAAATGCCTATGCTGACTCTTTAACTTGTGACTGTTTGCCCCTGAGATTTATGCTGATTGAGTTATACTGGCAAGTGTGACTAATAGGATTCTGGTTAATAGCTAACTTTTCTGTGGGAACTTTACTGATTTTAGTCATCCTACATTTATATGTATTTCCTTATGTACAAAAGAACAAAGTACAAATAGCTAATGCAAAGGACATATAACTAAAAATATCTCCTGTTTTCTATATATTCCTTTTATGCCTGTCATAGGTCATTCCAATTAAAGGGAAAAAAAAGAAAAGAAAAAGGCAGTAGAAAGTACACCATGACAATGCTTCAAAGATGTTAGAAAGGAAAACTACTGAACAGGCACTTTGTCAGTAGTCACGTGATGTATTTTAAGGAGAGCCAGAGGTTGGAGGTTTGATTCCACACTGAGCATCCCAGGAGAGCCAGCCTGTGTGGCCTTGGGCAAGCTGTACAGTCCCAGGGTGCCCCCAGAAGAAGAGAATGGGAAACCACTTCTGAGTAGTCTGTAACTAGAAAACTCTGAAAAAGGGTCACCTTAAGTCGGAATTGGCATTAAAAACTATTATTATTATTATTATTATTATTATTATTATTATTATTATTATTATTATTATTGTTGTTGTTGTTGTTGTTGTTGTTGTTGTTGTTGTTGTTGTTGTTGTTGTTGTTGTTGTTGTTGTTGTTGTTGTTGTTGTTGTTGTTGTTGTTATTGTTATTGTTATTGTTATTGTTATTGTTATTGTTATTGTTATTGTTATTGTTATTGTTATTGTTATTGTTATTGTTATTATATAAAGGTAGGTTTTTGAGAATCTGTTTGTTATTACACCATGCCGGAAAAGCTATATGGATTTTCACCAAATCTGGAGGGCACCTTTGGGCCAGTCTCACTTAGAATATAAGCTATGTGGCATACAGGAAAATAACTTTGAGGGTTCTTAGGGACACCTCAATTAATTTTTGTGGTCTATAGTCCTTTGGCATATCATTTTAAAGATTTCAATGAGCTGAGTTCAGAAGGGTACATACTGTGAATTAGGATGTAATGCTCTGGATGAAGGGAGGTCTACAAGTGTTCATTAACCAGAAGTCATGCTGGGTGGGGGATGCTGGGAGCAATGCTTCTTGGATAAGCTGAATGAGTACTGAGAGGAAGACACTGCAAGAGTGAAAGAAGTACAAAAGAAAAAAGGTGTTGCACAGAGAAGAGACAGAGGATTGGGGTAAGGGTAGCACTCTTGGAATTTAGCCTGGGTCCAATGGCTATTTCTGAATATAGCTTGAAGTGTACATCCAATATGAAGATAGCAAACATGTATAAAATAAATATATTTACGAGGGACTAATTATTGGCTTCTAGAAGCAGCTAAACAGATGCTGTTGTCATTTGGGCATATCATGAGAAGACTAGGCTTGCTGAACCAGACAATAATGCTAGGAAACGTTGATTGCAGCAGGCAAAGAGGACGACCAACTATGAGATGGATTGATTCAATAAAGGAATGCCAGGCCTTGAGTTTCAAGACCTGAGCAGGGCTGTTAATTACAGGGCATTTTGGAGATCCCTAATTTATAGGGTCCCTGTAAGTCAGAAGCAACGTCATGGCAAAAAGCAATGTTTGTCTGCAGCTGGGAGGCCATTAGACCGAATGAAATGGTGGTTGATTTAGTGATTTTTGCCCATGACCACATGTGCCAAGTGTATGTCACAACTGTCCTGATCTCTTAAATTAGCCTGCTTCTCTCCTGGGTAGTGGGCAGTACTGCCTCATTTGTATTATTGAAGTAAAAATTATCTGGGAGTCCAATTAGCTTTTCCCTGTGGAAGGATGGAGCAGATACTGTCTCATCCACCTCAGACAGCCAAATATCTTTGGCTGGCTAAAGTACATTTTAGTGGTAAAGCCAGGTTGACTTTTGTGTCCTATATGAAACACAGATCAAGAAAATAAAACAGTTTTGAGGCATGTGGTTGTGGCTGGTGCTACTGCTTAATTGGCATGACACTGTGTTCTAACTTTAGATATTAAAGACATTACACGTGACTTACTCCAACATGAAGCTGAGGCCGGTATGGCATGACATCAATCCGAAAGCTGTGACCACGGATGAACTTTTTGGGTTTCTTCATCCATCAACAAGGGAGTGGAAAGATGGTATTTCCAAAAACAATACTCTTAATCAAAGTACAGATACAGTATTGACAAATAGAAAACATGTAAATGTTATACAGTACATAATGAAATGTATGTTTACTGTCATTACACTGAAGGCTTGTTTTCATCCATCATGAGAGAATTGACTAGCATTGCCCATGACGGCCCTAAATGGATTGTGCTGGATGGGGACATTGATCCTATGTGGATAGAGTCACTCAACACTGTAATGGACGACAATAAGGTTTGTGAAAACCACATTGTTAATAATGGTGTTCTTTGACATTAACTGTATGTGTGTATTACCATGCCTGTATGCCCCCTGTATACATCATTCACCAATTTCATTTAACAAATCCTTCCGGCATGCTTATATCCTACAGATGAAAGAGGCATTGCAGTCTGATGTTAGCCATGTTTCACAAACACCCATGTTGGATTCCTCCAATGCATTGTACCAGGGGCTACCTAAGGAAAGACAGCTGGAAACTTCAGAAGGTGCAGATGATGGCAGCTAGGACCTGCCCTTTTGAACATATCTGGATAGCTAACATTAAAAGAGCTCCACTGACTCTTATTTTGTTTCTGGGTACAACATCAAATGCTCAATTCAACCTTTACACCCCAAATGTATCTGAGGAACCTTATTTTCCTATATAAATCTTCCTGTTCCTTTTCAGGCCCTGCTTTGAGTGTCCTTGGCCTCACCGACTAGGTGAAGTATCTAGATGCTCTACCTATGAGGACATCTACCACAGAAACATTCACTTGGTGCTGATTCTTAAGCGCTAAAACTGTCCGGTTAAGTCTGTCTTATTCTCCCTGTCCTTCACTGGTGGCTGCTTCTTAACCCGGATTTGGTTTGGTTGATTTGATCTTTGGCACTTCTGTGTGCCGTGTTTAAAAATTGCTTGTTTATTTGGACAAAGTGTAAAGGTAAAATACAAATATTTTAGGTGAACATGAAGGCATCACATCCTTAAGTGTGCACACCTATTATTTTAGTAACATGTTTAGTCAAATTAGTTTTGGGAATTTTCAAAACAACACAAACTTCTGCAAATAAATGATCGTTGGATAAATGTACACAGTACAAATATTGTTAGACCTCTTTCAAAGCTCAAGGGAAGTGCTTTTATGTTTCTCTGGCAGGCCAGCCCCATGAATTTTTGCTGCCTGAGGCACAGGAGCAAATGGGAAACCTAGATAATCAAAACAAGGTGCAGAATACCCAAGGTCGGCAAAAAAATTTGGCACCCGGGACCCACAAGCACTTCTCCTCATCCCTAGCAGTAAATTAACAAATTCCTACATGCCATCTCCAATCTGTTGCCTAAGGTAGCCACCTCATTCTCCCTAATGGTAGGTTTGATCTCACTTTCCTGGCTTACTAGACAAATATTTGTGATCATTTGTTGTGTATGGCAATGACCAAGGATCCTTCATATAAAAGACAGAAATCAAAGAATGCCAGACAAAAAAGGTTACCTTTGGCCAACCCACTGTGAACTGACTGTAATATAATTGGGCTTTAAAGACAATAATAAAATCCTCAATAGAATAACAGACTTTTTTTGATTGTATGATAGATATAAACCATGATGACCCAGTCTTGCTCTCAGTACCCATTTAAGTTATTACTACTCTTTTCTTCTTCTTCTTCTTCCTCTTCTGTAAAGCAAATGTCTCTTTAACTAAAATGAAATGCAGAGTAAAAGTGGAAAGGTCATGGTTCAGCTTTGGAAGTGGGAGGAGCAGATATCTGAATCATTTTGTATTTTGTGTGTGCATGTGTATTAATCTTCATTGATTAAAATGTCACCTTTCTTCAGTATAGTATCTCAGTCTTTCTTTACGACGGATACAACAGCAGGAGAGCAAACTGTTAGAATTGAGATACTTTGTGCAAATTGAAAAGGGAATTTTTTTTGCCCTAATTTCGCACAATGGTAGAAACCTCCTTTAAATCACATTTTCCTAACCAGCTCCTAGAATAGCTCTTGTTGTTAGATTCTAAGGACTCTATTGTAGCTTTTAAGCTAAAGCGCTCAGTAGGGGATGTGTTGAGTTGCCCTGCCCCTTTGGAGCACCAGAAGAATGGTGCCTGATGGCAAGTACAGTCATACAAGATAAAAATGGATCAGACTGGAACAGGTTATCCAGGCCCAGCTTTGTTGTATCATATTGGATCCTGCACAACATATTTTGTGTGGCCTATTTTCCAAGGCTTGAATGTTGCCATCACGTCTTCCTTGATCTCACCACCGAAATATTATGAATTTTTAAAAAATGTTTTTGTTTATCTTGAAATAGCCGTATTCTTTTGGAAGGTTTACCTTTGGAATCCTTTCAGCTCTAGGATGGAAAAGGAACCCCTACCTGTTTACCTGGGAGGAAGTCCCAGGGAGCTCAATGTGATTGATCACAGAGGGCTCCCACATACAAAATTGCACCTTCCAATTTTTTTTGGATAATTGTTAAACCACTTAGGGCATAGGTGATTCCTGTTGTGTAGTTCAAATGTATTGCCAAAGCATGGTATAGGTGTTACATGGGGGAAAAAATGAGCCCATTCACTCCTTCCTCCTTTGCCCCATCCTCTCCATAATTCTCAGTGAAACAAGTTTACCACTTTCTATAAAGAAGTTAATATATGTTTTGCATAAACCACGGTTTGCCATCAAAGAAGAAATAGAAACCATGGACAGCTTAATGTCATCCTTCATCCAATTCAGTCAATATAGTATATTACAAAAGAAGAAAGGCAGGAGGAATTCAGTGGATAAGGGCAAAAGGCAGCGGAAGGCGAGAAGTCACAAGGTTTACAATTATTCAGCTCACATCAAACCATGGTTTATCATTACATTGAAACTCGGAGAATCTCATAGATTCAGACCAGGCACAAGACATTTTGCTGTGTGAGGCAGAGCAGCACATGACATCTATTTCCCCCTCAAAGTCACAGCACATGATACTTAAGCCAGTGAAGTTGCTTTTAGACCCAAGACACAAAAGCCCGCACATCTCCTGATATTTAAAATACAACAATAACAAATGAATACGCAAACATTTGCTGCAATCCCAAATATGTTGCTTATACCTAATGCCCAGCCAACCCTGCCTAGCATTTTTTGGTAGAGTGATTATTTTCACTTCCATCACAACCATAGTTTATGAAAGCATGCACCAAGTCAAACATGACCGTCTTTAAAGTGCCACAGACTCTTTGCTTTCCCCCCACAAAATTAATCTCTTTATTCTAGCTGACGATAACAATGCATTTTAATGTATTTCTCTAATGCACTCTTCAGCCACAGGCAGCTCTGCGCCATATTAGGAGGGAGGTTCCCCCCCCCTTGTCCCATGAGCTGCCACTGACCTCAGCCTGAACAGAATCATCTCAAACTCCATTTCAGTTTGCTGTCTCCCTTTCACCCATAAACAGATTCAGTGCTCTTTCACACACACACCTTTTTTTTTTAAAATCAAACTCTTAACTGAACACAGAAAGAAAAGCCTTGTGACTTTCTCAGTTTCATTCAATTATTTACCGGTAAGAGCTTTTGTAGACAGCTTGCTTATAAGACTTTGGTTTGATTCCCCGAGCATTTAATCACATTGTTTGTGCTATTTTGCAGTTAATGCCATTGAATGCATTTCTTATCCTTTCATGAGCTTTCATATGGTTCTATAGTTTTTGTTTTCATCATTTGTGACTATGGAAAGTCTTGCCTTCATCCTGTTATTCTAATACAAACCGCATCTCCTCCATTAACAGGAAAGGCTAACAAGCCAGTGTTCAGGCTGGTAAAATTTCATGGCTTTTTGCTTATTTAAGATTACTGCTGAGCAAGTTGGTAGGAATTCACACACACACACACACACCAACAAAATGCTGAACAGTATGGGTCTCCACAAACAAGTAATGAATTAAGAGAAGAACCAGTCAACACCTTAACAATTAAATAACTTTGACGCAAGCTTTTTAGCACTGCACACTGCGTCATCAGATTCAACAATCTACAGCCCACAAAAGCTAGAACCGCTGGATAGTTCAGTAGTTTAGTATTTGGCTACAGAACAAGAGGTTGGGAGTTCGATCCTCCACTGTGCCTTCCTGACTTGACCTTCTGGACTTGATGAGCCATAGGGTGCCTTCCAGCCCTGGAGTTCCAAGATGATGATGATGATACCAAATTCATTGGTATGGAACCACAACACTTTTATTTTCTGCTGTAATAGACCAACGGGGCTGCTCTGGGATGAATCGGAGAATTATCAAGTAGGCAAGTTTTTTGCAGCCACATCACTGAAATAAATGGCCCTGCGCAACAGTAGAACAATATTACTCCCATTAATTTTAAAACATCTTATGCAGGGAGACCTTCCTATTTGATTGTGCTCTAATTCATCTTTCTGCTGTTTTCCTGAATGTCATCATGGATACCCATAATGATAAAGGATATTATTTAAACTGACAAGTAGCTGGAGTGCTCATCTGAAAGAAAAATCATATTCCCGTGTATTAGCTGTAGATAAAACTGTGTTCTGTGATTCTGTTTATTTTCCAAATCAGAACCTTAATGACTTAATTTGAAAAGCAAATCACTATTGAAGCAAATGTGCGTCTTGATTCTGTGTTTAGGTTCTAACTCTAGCAAGTAATGAACGGATTTCATTGACGCCTTCCATGCGCCTCGTGTTTGAAATCAGTCATCTCCGGGCAGCAACTCCAGCCACTGTATCAAGAGCTGGCATCCTCTACGTGAATACGCAAGACCTGGGCTGGAACCCGTAAGTACAAGAAGGAACAAAGGCTTGACCCATCTTGAGACAAATAGTTATGGGGTTGGTGGTGGGGTAGTAATTCTTTCCTGCTGCATTGCACTCTTGGCTCAAGAGTTGCTGAACAGATTCTTCCCGTTCATTGGCACCCTTGATGGATGTCATTAAATGACCAGCTGTTTCCTTAAACAGAAGCCAGCCCAGTACAAGATACCTCACCAGTGAGGTTTCACACATGGATGTAATTAATACTGTAGATGTAGCCCGTGAGAGCAATGGGGAAATCTATTTCGGAATGCATGCAAAAATTGTTGAAGTTCAGTCACTGTTAGTGCTAACCAAGACAAATAATGCTGAGTTAAGATAAATGGATTATTTTAGTCTGTATAAACTGGCTTCCCTTGTGCCTGAATCAAAGGGAGACCCATCCTATGAGAGTCGCAAGCAAGGCCTGTATGGAACTGGTCAGGATAACCAAGAGAGGAAGATAAATGTTGAGGTGAAATCCTGTTGCCACATGTGGGGAAAACCCCAGACAGAAATATTAAGATTAAGTGAGGAGAGAGCACGCAAATGGCAATTCCTCCGTTTTTAATTTCATTTGCTCTTTTTCTCAACACATCACTGTTAAGGTGCTGTATCTTTTTTTAAAAAAAAATCTGTTTCAAATTTCAGGGGGAGAAATTACCTCTGTGGAATTTACTAGACTCAGTCATTAGTTACTTTATGCCAGCAGTGATACATGACCAAAGTAGACATCTTCCAAATGGAGCATTTGCTCCACAAAATGTTTCTGGTTGGTCCCTGAATGATGTAAAACTTAAACCAGTATCACCAGTGACAAACAATGACAAGAACCAAGACTTGAGGCCATATATGTGCATATAGAAAAATCCCTCACTCAAGAGGGGGGGAGGCCTTAGATACAATCAGTCTCCTATTTATCATGCTGCCCTTTCATCAGTCTCCAGAAAGATTAGGACCACATGAGCAGAAAGACCACTGTTAATGACTGTCAACGACCCATGACAATGGGTGGAGAAGGACTGCAGAAATGGGATCTGAGTCTCTTCAGATCAGGGGGAAGTGAAACCAACAGATCACGGGTCTCCTACCAATTCTCCTCAGACTGAAGAAGCTACTTGGCGGAGTAGCGAAACGTTTCAACCTATCAAGGAAGAAGTCCAGCTGCCATGACTCAACTTTCTAGACAATGGGGAGATGGTTTTCTGTAATATTTTTAAATTATTTTGAAAGTGTCACAAGGTTTTCTTTGGGCAGGAGTTATTTTTAGAAAAATGATTTTTCAAACTGCAGTCTGACTGTGAGTGCCACTAAACCCTGTGGTCCTTCACGACTAGTTAGCAGAAGGAGATACTTTGGACGCATGCCCCTTAGTTTAGAACAGGGGCAATGTAATAAGCAAAGGAAACATCCTGAAAGTGCTATACAGCCTTCTGGACCAATTGTCTCATCCTCTGATAAACGTCCTCTCTTACAACCTTTACAGTGAAAGAAGTAAGAATAAAGCAAACAGGACGCTTAAGGTCCCTTTGTTTTCACAGATACGTAACTAGCTGGATTGAGACTCGCAAAGCACAGTCTGAAAGAGCAAACCTAACCATCCTCTTTGACAAATATGTTCCTTACTGCTTGGAGCAAGTCCGATGCAACTTAAAAACCATCACTCCCATTCCGGAGAACAGCATGGTACAGGTAACAAGAACGGCGGTAGGATCTTCAGTCTGATGCTCTTCCTGAGATATGATTTTGAGAGTGTTCAAGTATGCAGAACCGGGGTGAAGGAACTTCATTATTATCACAGCGTGGTTTTTGGTGTATTTGATTTTTTAAAAATGATTCAGGTAACAAAGCAGACACAAATCAAGCCTGGTCTAGGTTTGATGCTATCCTCTAAATTAATTTCACTGACTTAAAAAAGAGAGAGAAAAGTGGTTCTATAGTCAAGTTGTTGATGATGGCAGAATAAAGAACAGGCACTTTCTTACAATCTGACCATTCCTGCCCCCCATACTCCTAAAAATACTGTTTCTTTGGCACAATTTCTACTATTTGTCCTTTCTGCATGCTTTTTCTTGTTGATTAAGGGCTGAAGCTCTTCCCACTGTGGAGCTTTTCCCACTGTGATTTACATTTTATCTGTCAGCCTGATATGAATTAGCGTACAATGATCAATGAGTAACTCTGAAAACACAGTGTGAGTAGGTTTCACCTCCTTGGCTGGATGTTCATGGGGCTTGCATTAAACATGCTCACACCATTGGTCGCCACATGTTGGATTTATAGGAGGAAAAGTCAAGCTAAAGTTTAAAAAGTATGGCTGCTGTTCTTCTGCTAAAACTAAAATGTTTGTTGTCAGGAAGTTTTGTGTGTAACATTTCTTAAGATATTGGCAGTTGACTGAAATTTAGAGAATGTGGTTCTCTTTATTGATCTCTTTGAAGACTATGGATCCTAATCACAAGTAACTACCAATATACTAGGTGTTGATATACATATCAAGAATATCCATGTTTCCATTGAGAATCTAAGACCTGGTTGATGCTTCCTGTGTTCAGCTCTCAGGTGATGTACAGACTTCTGCATCTGGACAGATGTGTCTATGATGTGAAGATACTCCAGCAAAATGACTGCAATTATTACAGAGAGTTTAGGGCACAGCTGGGGATTCATGCAAACCCCTCCTTCCTTGTATTATTTTAACAATGCCATATGCACTTCTGGATGAATGCAGAAGTTGAGCAATTTATAATGCTTTTTAGATGAAGTTTGGTGTTTTATTTATTTACATCAGTATCTTTAAGCGTTCTGGATCAAATAGTTTTCCTATGAGAGAAAAACAAAGCCAGAAAAATAACCCAGAAATCAAAATAAATTGTGGTGATGCATAAAAGAGAGACAGAATACAAACTGCCAATCTTAGATGTGGGTCTTTTGAACAGCACAGCGACATCGGGTTTACATATCTTTTTTTTTTAATCATTCACATGCTTAAAACAGCTGCACTCCAATAGTGGTAAAGAATATTTGGTGGTTTTTTTAATTTCCAAAAGTCTTTAGAAGCATCTTTGTTTAATAATAAAACTCGCCTTTATAGATTCTGTACAAGAAGGAGGAAGAGTGTTCAAGAGTGCTAACACAAAACTCCATCATATGACTTATTTTCAGGATATTATTCAGAGATTACTCTTCTTCTCCCAGCAGGTGCTGACCTATAGCTTAAGCACAGCTCACTAAGGGCTTCCTTATGCTTTTCTAATATACACTTAGGTAAGAAGTAAGTCGTTCTAGGAGACTGCTGTAAATTTGCTTAGGAATATCTGTCAACTGTAATATATTTTCTCAAACCTAACTTAATATGGGAGAACATCTCTCTTCATCAGTCTTTCCCAACCCCTTGACTGGGGGTCTTGGAAGGAGTGTCCCCTGAGCAATGAGGGCACCATGTTGACAGGTCAACTCCGGAAGCA
Source organism: Pogona vitticeps (assembly GCF_051106095.1). Classification (NCBI taxonomy): domain Eukaryota; kingdom Metazoa; phylum Chordata; class Lepidosauria; order Squamata; family Agamidae; genus Pogona; species Pogona vitticeps. The sequence continues at coordinate 201,628,929 of NC_135783.1, forward strand.
GCAACATAAAGTGACTCTTAATTTTGTCCGCCACCTAATTTTAAGTGTGGATAGTAGCAATAATTCTATTATTGATTTGCTAATCCTCAAAATCTCAGGAAGCCATCAGTGGGTCACAGAATGAAATGCCCTTTGCTAACCAATATAAGCCACTGATACATTTCTGGACTAATCTCAAGCACGGTTCAACAGGAAGGCCTCAATACTGAGGAATCCTTTGCAGCCATAATAGGTCTTAATGAAGCCCCTCTGTTGGTTTGTTAGAATGGTCTGTCTGTCTCTGCATTTGCGAAAACTATAAATATTTTGGGAAGTAATGGATGTAAACAACTTGTAAGCTGTAGGTAAACAGGTGATAGGTTCATAATTTTTAGGATCAGAACAATTGCCGGATTTATAAAGGAGATGGGCTATTGGTTGTTGTAGGTTTTTCAGGTTGTTGGGCCATGTGCTGAAGGTTTTTCGCCATTCTCTGTGGCCGGCATCTTCAGAGGACAGGAGTTAGAACTCTGTGTTCTGGTGTAGTGTGTGGGATAGCTGACTATTTGTAGCTTTGGGATCAGCTTTTTATCCTTTTCAGGAGATTGGGTGATTATGGTGACCAGGATATTTTTGTTATGGGTGTATTGTTGTGAAAAGGGGGGGGAGATGATATGTCACTGGGATTGATGGGTGTTGTTAGCTAGTTTTTTGTGTTCAGGTACCAGTCTGTGTGGGTGGGTTTTCTGCAGACCTTGTGTCCCAATAGGAGGTCAGGTTTGTGTATGACCATGACACCTAAGAAAGGGGGTTGGCCCTCTGTTTCTTTTTCCATGGTGAATTGTATATTTGGGTGGATGCGATTGAGATGGTTTAGAAATTCTTGCAGTTTTTCTTCACCATAGTTCCAAATTGCAAAGGTATCGTCCACATATCGGAACCAGACTGTGGGTGCGAAGGGTGCCAAAGCCAGGGCCTGTTTTTCAAAATGTTCCATGTAGAAGTTTGCTATAAAAGGGTTGAGGAGGCTCCCCATGGCCACTCCATCTTCTGTTCATAGAAATAATTATCCCACTGAAAGCTGGTCATTAGGCAGTGTTGGAAAAGGCCCTTGATGTGTTCTGGAAAGAGCTGCTAGATAAGTGTCAGAATGTCCTTTATCGGTACCTTGGTGAATAGGGATACAGTACTACGTCAAAGCTGATCAGTCTCTCACTGGGGTGAAGGTTTAGGGTGCTGCTCTTGTTTATGAAATATCCTCTTTGATGTAGGATGAGGTTTGTCCAATGTGGCTCTGTAGGAGGGTGGCTAGGTATTTTGCTAATTGATATGTTGGGGAGCCAATGGCACTTACAATGAGCCTGAGTGGGATTGAGTCTTTGTGGATTTTCCTTTGTGGGCTATTCCTTGTGTGAATAATCTTGGAATAAGCTCTGAATTGCCAAGGGCTTCAGCCAAAGATTTAGACAGGTGTGAATGGATGAAGGTGAAGAAAATGGAATTTAATCCAGACTAGACAGAGGTGCTCCTAGTTAGTCGAAAGATCATGGAATAAGAATACATCCTGCACTGGATAGGGTTACACATGCGCACAGCTTGGGGGTACTCCTGGTTTCATCCCTGAGCATGGATGCTCAGGTTTTGGTGGTGGCCGGGAGTGCATTTTTACACAGTTACAACTGGCACCCCAACTGTGCCCGTTTCTGGAGATGTCTAATCTCACAGGTGCATTTGGTGGGGATATGTGAGAGGGCCTTCTCTGTGGCTACTCCCAGAATTAGGAGCTCTCTCCCACTGACTCCATCTTTGCTCTCCTTCCTCAAGCAGGTGAAGACCTTTCTCTTCAGGCAGGCTTTCTTTTAGCAACTGACTTCAGTTGAGGGGATGGTTTAAAATGGGGAGGTTTTGTATTTGTTGTTTTTAATGTTTGTTGTACTTTTTAAACTGTGAATTTTTAATATGATATTTGTTCAATTCTTTTTAAAATACTGTAATACATTATTGTTGTTGTTTTGACCGTTGTGCTGCTCATTTTTAAAATATTGTAGCCCACTTTGAATCCTTTTTTAGGAGAGGCAGAGTAAAATATTTAAAGAAAGAAAGAAAGAAATGAACAAAATCAAGATAGTAAGCAAGTTTTAGATTTTGAGCGTTACTCAGCCATGGCGTTTCAAACTATCCTGATTGTTATATGGTTAACATTGTGAAATATGTAGCTGCTGTAGGAACTATATTCAAATCTCTCTGTTCTTCCCTCACTCCCTTTTTTACTGGAGACTCTCTGCTCATTGCTGGATTGCCTCCTGACCCCAGAGAATACTCCACCAGATTCTCCTCGGGAGCTCTACGAGATATATTTTGCATTTGCAAGTGTATGGGCTTTTGGTGGTGCTTTGTTTCAAGATCAGGTGAGGCCTTTTGCTTTGAGAAAAGATATTTCCAACTTAATCTGTTGCAAGGAAACCAACAAAGACTTCTATGGCATCTGAAAGATGAACTTTCCCCCCCCCCCCTCAGATGAACTCTAACTCACTTCCTCAAGTGCTTTGGTTATGCAAAATGAAACTTTTAAACCTTTAAGATAGAAAAAATATTTGCTTGATTTTGAGGAAACCTACAATATTTTGGTGTTCAAGCCTGACAGAGTGTCTGATATGTTTTCAACAAGAAAAAAGGGAAGAAAAATGTCTGTATTAACGTGTTTAATCACAAAATGGTGATTTTTTTTAAAAAAATCTAAATGTAAATAAAGATGCCAAAAGATTATTCTGTGTTGGATCCAAATGCTGAACAGTTAGTGTATAGCAAAAAAGTGGCAATCTAAATCATTTGTTTTCAGAGGGTATTTTCTGTACAATGTTAGAAAAGGAACAGTCATACGTAATGCTAGACAAAGCACTCCTCTGTGTAAATTTCATGTTGGCATTTCCCAACAGAATACTCTTCGCAAAGCATGCAAGATGGGCCACTTCCTCAAGACATCAAGTATCTGCAAAGAGGAAGGCATGCATTGGTGATCCCATAGACCAGCCATTCTAAATCTTTTTTTGGCTGTGGCCATAAATACAACATGAAAGTAATATAGACTGAATCAGGATTGTATAAATCACATAACAAACCTTATAAGGTGGTGTGTAAAGAATTGTTTCCAGTTTGTTGGCCCACTTCAAGTGTGTTAAGAGGCCATATGGCTCCCGTTGAGAATGGCTGCCAGAGCATCTCCTCATGGAATTCACTGATAGCCCAGACTCCAGAGTGGCCAAACACCATCCTTCCTGCCTGTTAGAGTTGTTGATTAGGATGAATCCACTTTGGTTCTTGGACTGAGCGAATCCCTTAGGTATCCATCCCTTATGCTGGAATCGACAGAGACTATTCCACTAGTATGTTACGTTCATGTTAACTGAGTGGTATTTTTGCAGCATTAATTGGAAAAGAAAATTCTATGGCCACTTTCCTTTGGTTGTCATGCATCTCCAGGGTCTCCGGTGTCACTTTCAGCAAATTATTATAAAAGAATTTGTGGCCTTAATATTTCCATTCTCAAACAAAAGAGGTTTGCAAGCTGAATACTGTAGGTTTATTTCCTATGGTTTTTAAGCTGTTGCTCAAAGCTTAAATTGGTTTAGATCATTTTTCGGGGAAATACTTTCAAATGCTCCAGTTTCTAAACCATGAGCTAAGCTTTCCATTTCCGCATAATGTTCAGAGTGAGATGAATGCCTCTTTCCATAGTTTAATTTTTGGCTTCATTTTGTTCTGTTTTCCAGCTAATTGACTATCGCATGGAGTTTAGTAGATGGTGGATCAAAGAGATGCGAACAGTAAAATTTCCTTCCCAAGGGATGGTTTTTGATTATTTCATTGACCCTGACACAAAAAAATTTACTTTGTGGAATGAAAAAATCCCAAGCATAGAAATGGAACCAGATGTCCCTCTCCAGGTAGGCCCAAATCAACAACGATTAGTAATAGGAGAAGCGAGCATTTCTGGATAATTATGGCTGGATTACAAAAAAACATAAAGTGCACAACAAGTTGAAGTTCAAGTGTGGTTAATTATCCAAGCAGTGTCATAACACAAAGAATAGCAATGTGCAAATGGAAATTGCAATGCTGTTGTGAAGTAATTTACTGAAGCAAATTCCCTTAAATTCAGGTTTTTGACTTTTGCAGGCACCAGAGTTCAGAAAAAGAAAGGAAAAAAGATCCTTCTAATCATAACAACATTGTATTCATGTTTATTCTTACATAGGTACAAGTTGTGATGCCTAGGAAATGTGTCTGGTTGTTATGGGCATGCTGCTATAATATTGTTTGTGCAAGGTGGAACATCCCATTTTTACCATTCCCCAAGGTTCTCGTTGCTCCTAAGCTGTGTCTGACAATTGGGCTTTTTGGTCAGTTAAAGTCGAGAGAGAGAGAGAGAGAGAGAATCTCTTCTCAACACTGGGACAGAGAGACAGAATATGGCGCAAAAGACGAGAGTGGGTGGGTGGGTGAGTACAAATTGGTTCCCAGACCTTACAATAACAGGCATGCTTTCCACAAGCAATTAGTGTGAGAATTTCATTGGGTTTGCTTTCTGAAAAGATCCTTCCAAAATTCACAATCTCCATAAATGAGAATGACAGACTTTTGGAATTTACAGTTTCTAATGTCAGAGACACTAAAACTAATGGATTTGTTGTGTATTCAACCATGCTTGCGGTGCAAGTTAATAGCTACATGGGAGACAGGTATAAGGCAGGAATTCGCCCTGTGGGAATCACTGCATTTTTCAAATTTGGCCAGTGCAGGAGGTAGAGAATTTTGTTAGATTCGGGGTGTGTGTGTTTATAACAAATTACCAAAATTTGCTAATTAAACTGACAGATCAAGAGTTCATATATTTGGAAGCGGGATATCTGAGAACTGGGCATACAGCCGGCTATAGACTGTTTTGTGCACCCCTTTAAAAAAGCACATCAGCAGCTTGAGGGTACTTCTTGATCCAGCTGTCAGCTGAATCTCAGGTACCATAAGCAATTAGAAGTCCCCTGTATCAGTATAGGCTGGTTCACTGGTCATGACTCTGCCTGGACAGGGGAATGTGTCCACAGTAGTTCACATTTGGTTGAGCTCTCATCTGGACTACTGTGATGTCCATCAGCTTCTCTGTGTTTCTAAGCCGGTGTGGCAAAGAACAAATACATTTCTAGTTGCTTGCTACTGGAGCACTGAGAAGCCTAGGGCAATGCAAAACACCAAGGGGCGTGTTACATATTTTTGGTCAGTGATATTTGCAGTGATACTGGCCATCCCTCTCCATCACATTTCTCTACATTTCTCTTTATATTTATTGCCCCTCCAGATTTACTGTAACATCCCTTACTGTATATTATAATAATAATAATAATAATAATAATAATAATAATAATAATAATAATAATAATAATAATAATAATAATAATAATAATAACCATCATCATCATCATCATCATCATCATCATCATCATCATCATCATCATCTGGATTTTGAAAGAAACCAGAATGAATGACAGAAGCAAAAGGAAATTGTGTAATCACAATAAATTCATGACTACATCAGATGCAACAATATAAAAGCAATAATAAAAATGAAACAGCCGTATAGGAGAGCAAATTAATCAGCTATTAAAAACCCCACCCCTAAAACAACAACAGATTAAAAAGGGGAGGGAAAAATCCAGTGCAATAACTGAAGAGAAAAACCGAACCATCCATCAAACTATTCCAAACACCTTCCTAAAAAGCCACGGCCAGTCTCCTGTTATTACCACCACACGCACAGTGGTAATCACATGAGTAGTTTTCAGCATCTGGCAGGATGTCCAGCCTACAAGCAGTCATGAAAAAGATACTCCACCAAGTGCTCAAGCAGCTCGTACAACTCCCATTCAGGACATGGACATTTCAGCAGGATACTGGCTCATATCTTTACTTAACTCCTCATGGGTAGACCATATATATTATGCTAACCCATGTGAAGGACATGGTCCTCCCTTTCTACATAGAGACACTATCCAGACTGGTAGTTGAAACTTGGAACTCCTCCTGTATCTCTAGTGTCTCCTAGTGTCTCTACCACAAATGTGGGCATCAGAGTAGCTTAGGGAACACAATACAGTCCATGTAGGGTGCACGGGATAGTCCATTTAGGGGTCACAGGACAGATTTCCCTTAGGGCCAACTTCCTAGGCTGGGGTAAAAATCCTTGTTTGTCTCTTCCTCCTACATAAATATGTTGTTGCTTTTGTTATGTGCTATCAAGTCACCCATGATGACCTTATGAAATGAGTTACCTAGAAAAGGGCCTATCCTTGTATGTAGAGATAGGCAGCAATTTAAAAAAAACAAATCATGAAACTTGTTCAAAAATGGCTAATTCATCAATTTGTGTTTGTATGAGTCAATGCCCCCAATGAAAACGAATCAATGTATTTTAGTGATTTTTTTTTAATCACACCCCCCCCAGGCACCTAGAGACACCAAAATCACAAGAAGCTTCCCCCAACTCTCCTCCAGAATCCCTCTGAGTTTGCTGAAGATTGGATTTCCCCAAGCCAGCTGCTAAAGGACACTTCCCTATATATTTGTGGGACTGCTGTCTTATGCTGTTATATGTGTTCAGGAGACTGCAATGTGGACAGAACAGTATGATTTTACTGCAGCAACTTGTAGCATTCATTTCCTAAAAAAACTAAATTTTATCTGTCTTTTTGGGAAACATGAGAATGAAGAAAACTACTTGTTAGCAATTGCCACTGCAATGGTAGCCAACTACTTTTTTGGCTTCAGAACAATAGGTGCAATGAATTAACTTTTAAAAATCAACTTTCCTACCCTTACATAAGACCTCATCTTTAAAGGGGTCATACTTATTCTGTCCAGGAATCACATACAGTATTTACAAGAAATAAGAGCTCGAGAACCTCTTTCTGTCTCTTTCTCTGTGAGGATTAGCATCTTTCTTCCCCTGATTTGGCTCAGGATTGATCTGAATCCAGTGTCCCTTCCTGCTAAGAAGTTTAGATATATGAACCAAGATATATATGTTGATAGGTAACTACTATGCACAGAATATATTAAATTTAATGCTGGCAGTGGGGAAAAAGAACAGAGAAACCAGAAGATACTGAATAGACAGAGGGTGAATCTAATTGTAAATAGTGGGTCTTCTACATTGGCTTCAATCTGTCATGACAGAGCTGATGCTCCTGGTGAAGTGTAACAAAGCTGAAATAGAGTGGTCCTATAACAGTTTTGATCTGGATGCTATGGTTCTGCTGATGCAGTCCATGGCTGCATTAGCTTGTGTGGCCACTTGACCAGACTGTTCACTCATGTTCAACTTATATTTTACGAAAACTCCTAGTACTTTTTCACACATACTGCTGCTGTGCCAGGTATCACCAATCCTATATTTATGCATCTGATTTTCCCCAGCCAAATGTAGAACTTTACTTATATCCTTGCTGGAATTCATTTTGTTTATTTATTTATTTTATTTATTTAATTTATACCCCGTCTATCTGGTCGGTGAGGACCACTCTAGGCGGCTTGTTTGTTTTAGCCAGTGCCCCCGACTGCAAAGACCGTTTTATTGAGTGACTGATTGATTATATTAACACACCACCTTTCACCCAGTGTTAGAAATCAAAGAGCTTACAAAATAGTTAAAAAGCAGTAGCAAATTAAAATATTAAAAAAGCAATAGCAAATTAAAACATTGTATTAAATTCATTGCAATATTAAAATTAAGACAGTTTAAAATACTGTATTTGATTTTGAAAAGCTAACAACAACTTACCTTTAAAACACACAATTTGAGGCACTTAATTTCCAAAGGCTTGCTTGAATAAAAAAATATTTGCCTGCCATCTGAAAGGATAGCTGCCTTCTCCTGACAAAGGGTTTAAGAGCTTGGGCACACCCACCAAGAAGGCCCTCTCTTGCTTCTTGAATGATCCTGTCTTTTAAAGCAGTGGTTCTTAACGTGGGCGATAATGCCCCCCAGGGGGCGATTTCATTTTTCAGGGGAGCAGTAGAACGAAAAGGGGCGGTGTGGGGGGCGCTGGAGCAGAAGGGGAGCAGTAGGGGGGCGCTGGAGCAAGCTAAACCTGTGAAGATGGCTGCAGCCTTTTTACAGTGTGCATGAATATATATTTTCCTCCAATCTTAATTTAGTTTCAGAGTTTTTGTCTTGAAATTTTTAGTTCCTGCATTGCGGTTTGTTTTTATGCCCTTTTTATATTTCTTTTTGCATCTTAAAATTCGCTTACAACTAAATCATTAAATGTTACTTTTGGGGAGCATTTCATTTTCTTGGAATTGAATTTTGTTTTCAGCGGTCATTGGATTTAAGTGTCTTAAATAAATAAATAAATAAATAAATAAATAAATAAATAAATAAATAAATAAATAAATAAATAAATAAATAAATAAATAAATATCATCACCGTGGGGAGGGGGGCGATCATAACTTCTTCAATGGCTCAAGGGGGCGTTTCTTTCAAAAAGGTTAAGAACCACTGTTTTAAAGTACAGTACTAGTTAAGCCTCCTAGTTTGTCACCTGACTAGGAAATCTGATTAACATCTCTTCCAAGTCATTTATAAAGATATTGAGCAATCCGAAATTCAAGGGTTTTTAAAAAAATCTCTGCTAACCCCTTGTTATTTCTTTTCAAAATGACACAGAACCTTTGATGAGAAATCTCTGGGTATATCTATTAAAAGTAACAAGTCCATCTATTACTGCAGTAGCATTGTCTGCTACATTATGTGCTCCCAAGTCACTTCCAACTTACCAGACCCTAGAAAGGTTTCTAAGGTAGGTGAGATGGTCAAAGGAGTGGTTTACCATGTCCACCACATAGTGGCTGAGCAGAATCATGAAATGGTTGCTCAAGTTACAGATGGAACGAATTATCAAGAAATTCTTCATTGTAATGGCTCATTTGCTTCGTCTCAACAAAAATACCTCAGGAAGGAATGTTTGGGGCAGTGAGATTTCTCATCTATAGGCAAGAACAAAGGACACTAATTTTATATTTAGGAAAAGATTATAGGCATCTTGATATATATATATATAAAGATGTCTATAATCTTTTCCTTCCGAGAGGCAAAGCAACAGAAGGTATGCATGCAAAAATGTGCACACAGCAAGACAGTCCTCTTCGATGCTAGTCTTATAGTGCCTATTACGGCACACTGGCTCTTGGTCTAGCCTAGATTTTATGAGAATCACAGGAATGGGGGGAGCTTTGTTGAAAGCCTCGTTGAAATCAAGGCACATTATATGAAAACACCCCCTAGATTTACCAGACCCATCTATCAGTAAGAGAGGAGATGTTAATTTAATATGACCTCCCTTTTTTTTTCGGAGATAAATCCATGCCACCTTTTGGAAATCACAACATTCTTGAAGTGTTCACAGACAAATTGTTTGCTTGTCTGGTCTAAAACCTTTGAGTGGTACTGATGATAAAAGTCAAAGGGCTAGTTAGTGGTCACTGGATCTTCTTCTCCCCCCACCCCCCGTTCTGAACTTGCAACAATATTTGCTAACCTTCAATAGTCGAGGACTTCACCTGTTCTCCAGAAATTGCCAAAATCCACAGAAAGAGGCCCTGGGACAACTTCTGCAAGTTCTCTTAGTAGAGAATCTGTTTAAAACAGCTAGGTGTCTCCATACTGTCTCTTAAACCTTTTATTGTATAAATGTTCTCTGTATTCTGTTTTCACCAGGTTGAGCCTTTGTTTCTTTTTGCAAACAGGCAGAGCCAAAAGCAGATGCTGAGCAGTTCTGCCCTCTCTCTGTACAGTGGGCCCTGCTAGTCTGTGGTGCTTCTTGTCCAAACTCACTACTCTACATTAAGGAAAACACAATTATGAACAATATACCACTTGTAGAAACTTGTTTAGTGAGTTGCCCTTGTGCAGGGATGGGAGAGGGGCAGGCTTATGCAATGGGAATTGTGTGAATATAGAGTGACACACAACAGGATCCTGGCTTGTGTTGAGTCCGGATGGACTCTTTAGGTGTATAACTTGTATACATTTCAGAAGGTCTTTGTTAAGCAGGTGCCAACTGATGGAAATCAGTGGTTTGGAGAGAATTTGCTCCAGAATGTTTCCAGAGCAGCATTATTCCTGCTGAAGATATTCAGTGGCAAGACTCCATTTGATCTGGAGTCACTTCTTTTCCGAACTCGTATTTCTGTGTTTTATAATCTGGTTAAAAGGAAACCCTCAAGGTTGATGTGGATGGGGATTGACAGAAGGATGGTTCTCAGAAATCCCTGCTGTCCATTTAAATTTTAATGTTTCTATCATTTGTTCCTCTGTGTAAATTAACAGCCATGGCAGTGTGTTGGGTTTCTTTCCTGAAGTCAAGACTTTAAATTTAATTCAATAGCCTAGATTTACAGCTATTCTATATTTCACAAGGCAGAATCAATAATGTGACTGAAGTGAAGAAGATAAAAATTTATGGTATCTTGCAATTTAATGGTTGAAAAGATGCAATTGGAGAGATCATAAATTGTGAAGGAGTTTATGCTTCATTGCTCCTGATTCAGGGCTTGCTGTTAGGACTTGATTTGTGACTATTCACAAGGTGTGATTAATGGTGTGATCGATGCTTGCTTCAGCGCAGTAAAGCAGTTGTAATGCTCTTCATTAGAATAAATAAAATAAATTGACTGAAGCTTTATAAAAACTGTGTAACATTTAAAATCTAAAATGTCATTTTTTTTCTCCCCTCTTACAATTTAGGTTTCTTCAAGGCAGTTTCCACCTACAACACATAATTCATTGTCATTCTTCTTCCCCCCCCTCCCCTTTCAGTGTTGTAGAAATCCGGGTGGGTTTGGGTTAGCTTTATGCAAAGCTCACTGAAGAGGAAAAGGGGCAGGGGGAGAAAGAGAGAGGGAGGGAGGGAGGGAGGGAGGGAGGGAGAGGGAGGGAGGATAGAAAGGAACTTGAACCTAGAAAATGGTGGTGACTATTTTCCATCTTCCTAATTTGTGTTCCATCCTCTAACATCTGAACGTGGAATATAACCAAGGAAGAAAACCTTATATCCTAAAGATACTTCTCCTAAAAGGAAGATACAACTGTTATTTCCATTCTGGAATGGAATAGATGTGTAATTCTCCCCAAAGCAGAAGCAATAGAAATGTATGGGACCTTTAAATAATGTTCAATTGGTTTGCATGATTTGATGTTGATCTATGCCATCCTGCTGAAACACATGTAAGATTTTTCTTAACTTGAAAAATGGAAAAGAAGGAAGGGCCTTTTGATTGAGTTGTTTCAAAACATGAGGGGCATCCAGTAAATATAGACAAGGTCTTACACTTCCTCTCATGTTTGTTTGTTCTTTTTAAATTATTAGGTTTTTCTCTGGACTGGGACCAAGGGGACATATGGAGGCAGACTTACCTCTCCGATAGACACTTACTGTTTTGATAAAAATTCACCATATTAACCCTAGAGAATATTGGGAACTGTAGTTCAGAGATGGTTGTGGATGGGACCACTCATAAATAAGTTGCAACATCTTCCTCGAACTACAATTTGTAAGATCCTTTTGTTTAAGGGAATCCATGACCATTACGTTAGTATAAAAGCAGTCTGCACTATAGGTTATGCAGGCATAAATCTATAAAATCTACATTCACAGATTCTTTTTTTCCCACCTCCATGTCTGGTTCCACTGTTTTTCCCCTTTCAAAAACAGGACTCAACCCATCCTATTTTGTTGTCATTTTCTTAAAATGTGTGCACGTTTTGTGTTTCTCTTTTGAATTGTAGAAATTTCTCAGCTCTATTCTTCTCCTCCCCTGCACTGACAAACGTAGGTGTCAGCAGTGTTTTTTCCACATTTGAAAGGTGGACATTTTTGTACCCATGCTTTTCAGAAAGCGACAACAGCCAGCTATAGATTTTATGATTTGGGGTTTTCCTGGTGTCTAGCCTTTGAACAACCCAAGAAGGGCAAACCAGACCAAGTCTCCAAAAATGTCTCCTGGACTGGGTTCTTCACACATCGTGCATATGCCATCTGTCCTCTTTCTGCTGGCCCCCAGAGGACTAGTAACTTCTACGGACTTACTTACACAGCTGTTACAGTAGCTCTCCACCCCATGGCAAGATCCTGGTCTGCTTACATAATGTAGAACTCTCAAATGCAGGCTTTGTAAAAGAAGGTGGAGACTTATACAGATAGTGTGCCTAGTGAAAACCTATCTCCTGCCTTCTAGAACAAGGGAAGTTACAGTATTCTCAACCCATGATATGGGCATTACGCTTTTTCTAAAGTGTTCTTGTAGGTCAGGTTCATGTAATGATTGGAAGGGGTCTATAAGGCCATTGTGTCTAATCCCCTGCTCACTGTAGGAATCCAGATCAATGCAGATCTGACAGATGGTTGTCCAATTTTCTCTTGAATGCCCTCCAGCGTTGGCGTGCTCACCACTGCCTGAGGTAATGGCTTCCATTGTCATATTGCTCTTAAACAGTTAAGAAGTTTTTCCTGTTATTCAGCTGAAATCTGGCTTCCTTTAACTTGAGCCCATTGTTGCCTGTCCTGCAGTCTGGGATAATCAAGAACAGATCTTGCCCTTCCTCTGTAGAACAACCTTCCAAGTATTTGAAATGTGTTATCCTATCTCCCCGCTGCCTTCTTGTCTGAAGGCTAAATGTGCCCAGTTTGTTCAGTCTTTCCTCCTAGGGCTTCGTTTCCAGTCCCTTGATCATCCTTGTTGCCCTCTTGTGAACTCGTTCTAGTTTGTGGGCATCCATCTTAAAGAGCAATGTCCAGAACTGGACACAGTACTCAAGAGGAGGTCTAACCAGTGCTGAATAGAGGGGGACTAGTGACTCACAGAATTTGGAGACTATACCTCTGTTAATGCGTCCCAAAATACCATTTGCCTTTTTTGCACCCACATCACATTGTTGGCTCATATTCAGCTTGTGATCTACAACAATTTCAAGATCCTTCTCACTTGAATCAAGTATTCCCCATTTTGTAACTATGCGTTTGGGTTCTCCACCCCCAGGTGTCAGCTTTTGGTAGGATCAAAAGCAAGGTTAAATTCCTCCTGCTCACAAGCTGCTTACATTCACGGAAATGCACGTCAGTTCAAGTTAACTTCACATAATTAACTCATAATCCTTCTTTGGAGGCAACTTTTCAGAACAAACAACCTCCAGAAGCTCAAATGTGAAGCCCCTTGCAGAATTCGAAGCAGGAAGAAGAGGGAGAAGACAAATTAGCAGGGAGGAGCCTTTCACTCCATAAAGGCTCCATAAAGGCATGCAAAGGATTGAATCCTGTTATCTATATGCCTCCTTTTCTAATACAAAGCATAGTCTTGAAGTCTACATACATGGAAGCTATGCAACGTCACCCCCATTAAGCATATGCTGTTCCAGAGGTCAAGTACATTGAGGAGGTAGGACAGGCAGCAGCCTCCTCTTCCCTGTTAGCCAAAAAGAACACGAAGATATCTAAAAGATCACCTGCACCAGCTTTCTTATCTCCTGGCTTCAGAAAGGAGCTCTGTAAACAGTGGGGCATGCATTTTTATTTCTAAAAGTAAATATGAAATCATAATAAGCTTTATAAGGTACAGTACTGGGTGTGTGGAATCCAAATTGATGCTAACTAAGATGGTCATGGCCACATCACCAAAAAGAAGGACAGGCATCACCAACACAGAGGATGAGGTCAAAAATCAATAAAAAGAAAGACATTTTTGCTTTAAAAATGCATGTGCTAATTTAAATACAGTATAATGAGATATATCTGCTGCAATTTAAGTAGAATTATAATATATGATTGTATATTATCATAGAGCAGCAAACTGACCAGGTGACCCTTGGAATCCAGGTTGGGTATAAATTAAATCCATAAAGCATAGTGCATAATAACCTTCTGATTTTTTTTCTGCAGTTTACTAGATATGAATATACTTGAAAAATAATATCCATTTCCTCTTTAATATTTTAATTTCAGTACAATGAATGGTATTAAGCCATAAATACCCACCTCTCCCCATTCAGAATTAATTGCTATTTAGAAAGAATATTTTCTTAGTCACTCATTAAGTAGTATTCCTTAAATTAAATCCTGCACAAAACAAATTAAATGAAGTGAAATATATTAGACCAACTTCATTCATTCATTGAAGTCAGCTGTTGAATTCATGAACATTTATGTACGTTACTTCTAATTCAAAGCGCTGGGGGAACATGGGTGGCCCAAGGTCACCTGTAGCCAGAAGCAAAGTGCTGCCCTCCATTGCCGAGCTATTCCCCTCTGAGCACCCCCCTCTGATTTATTGAATTACTGTTTTGAAAACCCAAAACGCCTGTTCTGAAGAGAGAAGGAACTAGAGTGGCACTTCCTGAATCAAGAGCTGCCCCTCTGCGCCACCAGCTTCTTTTCCTGGATGCTGATTCCAAGGGTACAACTGAGGAACAATGGGAAAGGGAGTCTTTGATATCCCACAGGTGACATCAAAGACAACGTCACCCAATATGTCTTGCTTCTGAGAACTTCCCCTAGAGACTGTGAAGCCTCCACATCAATAGGAGGACAGGATTTTGCGAAGAGGGCGGACCAGCCAAAATTCAGATGCAAAGAGTTATATTGTCAAATAGTCAAACACAATGTTTTTTTTATGATCACACAACCGTTACCTAGGGAAAGCAAACCTGGTTACAGAATAATCTTTCTGAAGAGCTCATCTGTATATGGTCATCTAGGACTATAACAAGGCCAAGCGCGCAAGGGGATAAATAGAGTTTGAAGCTGAAATCCAGTTGCATAAATTTGTGCTGGATAAGGCAGCTGACATCAACAGCCATAGCAATTTTGGGGAAATTAAAAGTTACTTGTTCTCTTCCTCCCATTCCAAGGTTCTGAGGTTCCCTTCGAATCTCTTTCATCCTGGGGAAGCCCTTGGAGAATGGGGGAGGAGGGAGGGTCTTTAATCTCTGAAAATCGCCACTAGTGGAATGATTTTTTATCAATGGCAACAGGGTTTTTTTGAAAAATTAAAGACCCCACACCACATTTTGTCATGGCTGGAAGGCTGTCTCTGCCCTCAGCATCTACCACATGAAGCACTCGCTCTTCTTTATGCAATACTTGGGCTGGCCCTAAAGGGTAAATGAAAACACAGTAACTCCTACTAAGATACTTGGTACACAGTGCAGGATAACGGTTTCTGGAAATGTATGTATTGCTGAACAAAACAATTCCCAGGTCAGTTCTTTTTGAAATAAGACTTGCATTGAATACAGACGTCTATAAGACAGTTTTTGGTACGTTCCCCTTGTTACAGAGCTTCTGACAGCCGCTTCTGTCCTTCCTGTGCTCACCATAACATGAATGTGAAAGAGATTTGGATGAGCAATCCATGGAAGATCCTCCGGTCTTCTTTCTTCATATGTATATACTGTATGCTGCAAAGAGTAGAAAACCTTACCCATGGAAACCAAGTATTCTGACCAAGAATGCACACTATATTAGTCACTATTAAAGCATTGTTTCCTATCGCCAACTTTGGGATACCTAGAGACATCTGGTTGTCTTGACTGTATTCTGCCTGGGTCCCTTCAGTACTTTGAACCATGTTGTCTGTGTACTTGAACTGTCTTTGTTTGTTTGTTTGTTTGTTTGTTTGTTTGTTTGTTTGTTTGTTTGTTTGTTTGTTTGTTTGTTTGTTTTAAGTATACTCATTATGATTATAATTTTAAAGAGCATAAAAATAAGCTACCATTAGGATTAGAAACAGTGGCTAGAATCCTGTTGGGTAGTTATACCAATGTCAGTGCAGTGGCGTAAATCAGTGATTCTTAACCTTTGTTACTCGGATGCTTTTGAACTGCAACTCCCAGAACCCCCAGTCAGGACAGCTGGTGCTGAAGGCTTCTGGGAGTTGCAGTCCAAAACTCCTGAATAACCCAAGGTTAAGAACCAGTGATTTAGAGCAGTGGTTCTTAACCTTGGGTTACTCGGGTGTTTTTAAACTGCAACTCCCAGAAACCCCAGCCAGCACAGCTGGTGGTGAAGGCTTCTGGGAGTTGCAGTCCAAAAACACCTGAGTAACCCAAGGTTAAGAACCACTGGCGTAAATTACAGTGGAAATTCTCACTACTTAACAATTCACTACTTGTACCTCTCATCACATAAACACAACTGGCATATGATAAAGGATACAAATGACAACTGGTTAATTCTCTCTGCTTCAGCTTACCCCACTGTACATAATACAAGTGTAACTCACTGCTAGGATTCTGACCATTAAAAGTTAGCTTTCGTATTTCTCAAAAGTAACTAAAATAGATCCTTTAAAAGGAATTTACACAAAAATGTCTGGATAGAAGTTAAATATTTGCCTTGTGTCACTATCATAATCTAAGGTAAATAGACTTTCACTATTGCAAAAGAAAAGTCATAGTATGATAATGGTTATTTTTGTGACTGTTTTCTTACTATCTCTCATATAAGACCAACAATATTATTCTAACTTAATACGACCCTTTTCAGGGTTTCCTAGGTAGAGGACACTCAGAAGTAGCTTCCCATTCCCTTCTTCAAGGGGGTGCCCTGGGACTGTGCACCTTGCCCAAGGCCACCCAGGCTGGCTCTACTCACAGGAGGCACAGCGGGGAATCAAACTCCCAACCTCTGGCTCCCCTACACAACTAAGCTCTGCAGCTAGCATAAAAGTAATAGGAATACAGTAAAAACAAACAATAAAAAACTGAATAGCTGACCATTTGCTGCCCTTTTCTGATTCCAGAGGCAACTGTTCCACCCTGCCTAAAGGCAGGGCAGGCTTTCTGCAACACACTGCATTCAGCCAATCTGCCAGGCCCAAAGTACCCATTTTGAATCATCTCCATTCCCAAATGCTACATGTACTGTATATGCCTTTCAACCTGCTTTGTAATCTCCCTGGCTCTTTATGGTTAAAACATCTTAGGAATATGTTAGACAATAAAGAACATGACATAGCAAACTACAGTATTTGGGGGAGAAAAACTCCCCTCTCCTCTGTGCCTCTCCACCACGGCCGTCTAGATCCCTCACAGTTCATTAGGAGGTTGCTCCATTTATTAGGAACCAATCATGCATTCATACCTTCTTCCATCTGAAGTGCACTTTTAAATGTTAGACTATACACTAATCAAGTTGAACATGATAATGAGAGCACGTTCCTATTGTTAAGGTAAATGATCCAATGCACTCATAGTGAAGACGTATTTGAGCTACAATTGGAGCTTTTCATTGCAATATTGAACATTCGGAGGAACTTGGAGTGTGTTGTTTGGTGGCTGACTTGCAAATGTCTGATTATCATCATTACCCCGCTAGCGGTACGTTGGCCGTTTCATCGCTGCTTTTTGTTGCTTTTCGAGGAGCCATTAGGTTTTTATGGGAAATTACTGTTGGGCTTTGGATTTCTAGATGGCATGAATATCAACACCCTTCCTTCTTAGATAGATACAAACAGTCTTTTTTTATTCTGTAAATACATATTCTTAAAAACCCCCAAACCTGAATTATTAGTTGTTGGGTTTTTTTCCAAAATAAATCAGTGCTATTACTCCTTATTAATGTTGTAGTCTTCCCATTTTTGAAAATTAGTTTTTTAAAACTCCAATGAAAATGACCAGACTACCAATGGCTCCTCCAAAGCAGTATTTTGAGAATAATGAGTAAATATTATTCATTTAAGGTGGCTAGCTAACTCAGTAAGTTAGGCATCTGGTTGCAGAGCCAGAGGTTGGGAGTTTGATTCCCCCACTCTGTCTCCAGGGAGAAGAGCCAGCCTGGTGTCCTTGGGCCACCTGCGCAGTCCCAGGGCACCCACCAGAAGAAGGGAAATGGAAACTACCCAGAAAACTCTGGTAAGGATCAGAATTGATTCGACAGCACACTATTGTTGTCCCTTTAACTCAAAAGCATGATGATACTTTAAAAACTGTCCTCCCAAGTGATTTTTTTAAAAAAATCAGTATATTCTAGTCACATTGTTATTCCTTACATGATTCATCAAAGCTCTGATGAGGACAGCTTTGGGTTGTAGCTCAGAGGTAGGGGCTTTTCTTTCCACCAGATCCCTGGCATGACAGAGCACAGGAATGAGTGTTTATTTGCCTTCTTAAGTGAAATAGAGCTTCATATTTGCGGTTCTTGAACAATTGAGATTCCAGCCAAACCCAGATTATACTTCATTGACACGGAAGGCAGCCACATCAGAAGGCTACCCTCGTGGCACAATAAATGATTTTCTCCTCAAGTGGAACTTGTGGCTGAGTGTTCTAGGGCCCCAACCCTAAGGGAGTCCCAATGAATCCCTCTGATACAATTAAGTAATAATATGTCCATTTTCCAGTTGACTAAACTAAGCACAGATAAGTTAATTAACTTACCCAAGACAACACAATATCAATTAATCATGAAAATAGAAACTGAACCTGGAATCACAATTAATTAGAGCCCTCGTGTGATCGTTAGGCTTTCGTTGTTACGGTGCACACTTCCTCGTAACCCCGATAGGAGTGTCTTTGCTCGTGTTCACAAGGGTGGCTGAAACATACAAAGCTTTGAGCGTCATTCAGTTTGCAGTGAGTTTATTTCCCTTCAAGGATGCACATTTTTCTATCTGCCTTAGAGCCTTTGCAGGCTTGTACAAACGACACTCCATTACAGACCTGCAGTTTATTTTTCATTTGGAACCTTGTAGAGAGAGCTCACCAGATTGTAGTATTACCTCCTGTACAAGTTGGGTTCATATTCCATCTCTGCCATTTATATAGCTATTATTGGCAGTTTAAATGAACTGCCCGGGGTGATATATATTAAGGTACATCTACAAATTCATTTTCAAAAGACATCAGGTCTTTTTATTCCACAAATAAAACGATTGCTGTCCTATTTATTTGGTTCCCTAATTTTAATTCTTATCTCCTTGGGTAGAATTTTCAGCCCCACATATGGGCAAAGACAATCTGACACCATTTCTCTTCATTTATGTCCATGTTATATTATTTCAGCATAATCATATGGTAGCACTATGACTTATGTTTATAGCATGTCATTTATATCTGAAAATGTGAATATAGACATTGCAATAATTCTCATATTACATTTCACAGCATTTTAAATGACAGCAAAACGCAGCACTGAGTTACAGATGCTATATAATGTAATCTTGCTAAAACAGCTATTTAGCTTCTGATCTTGCGGTGTCAAAAATCATTCATTGTTATTGCAAAATTAAGATTATGACAAGTATCAAGTTTGAGTAACCGTAATATATTTCCACTTGTTTAATCTTAATATATAAGTTCACTTTTCTGTCATCTAAATTGAAGTATAAAAACAATTACATTGATTTACATTGTGAAAGAACACTCTTAACTGCATAACATATATCTTTTCCCCTGCTTCTGAAATGCATAATCCTCTGTGCCTTGACTGCGGGAACAGACCGTCTTGATTCATACATCCGAAACCATCCGCTTGAGATATTTTGTGGATTTGCTTTTGGAGAAGGGTCAGCCCATCATGCTGGTGGGAAATGCTGGAGTTGGAAAAACGATCCTCATGATGGACAAGCTTGCCAAGCTATCTGAAGAGTATATGGTGACCAAGGTCCCTTTCAATTATTATACAACATCTGCTATGCTGCAGCGTACGTAGTTACTGCCATACTACCAGTTTTCAAATAATTCTGTCTTTTCTCTTGTTCAGTGAGAGCTACTCCACATCATCACAAAATTGTGAACTAGATATTAAGATTACCACACACCTTTTGACAGAAAATGCAATCCAAAAGCATGGGAAAGATTGATCACAGATCTCTCGGCAGCAGACAGGTGGTCTGATCTTCACAGTTTCAGATGTTTGTGACATATTATATGTCAAGGCAATCTGTTTGGTAAATAAGTGAATTATAAATACTGAACATTTTCCTTCAGTCTAGTTCCAAATGCTAGTCCCACTAGAGTAGAATTATTGAGTTGATGGGTCCTGTTTTCATACCTAACAAGGCTCATTCATTCAATAGCCATACTATAGTTGGGAATATTAATTTAGCCCTGTGTATATGATAAGTTGGATTCAGACTCAGTCATACTTCAAATAGACTCTTGGAAATGCATGAAACTTAGGTCACCATGATTAATTTAAGCTTGATTGATTTCTGTGAGTCTATAACGAAGTCTGGATGCAGTTCCTTATAATTTCTGGGCAAGTAGCCTACTGAGCATCTGCTGAGTGGTAAGATGGAATCGTGTTTCTTACATAAGGATTGCCGTTACACACATGGTGATCTCTATGAAGAAAGCCCTCCCTTTGTTACTGCAACAGCAGTGTTTGTGCATGCAGCGCCATCCCACATTGGAGGGACTTCCCACTCAGCAGAAGGTCAAGAAATTGGCTCAGAAATTGACAATTATCTGCTTTGTCAACAATGTTGTTTCTATGGCATGCTATTCATTTATGTAGTAGGTCTCTAGACCCCCTTCTCAAAGCAAACAGTCTTCAAAAAGGAGCTAATGATATTAATATAATCATATCATGATAGTAATGAGTGATAAAAAAAATTCAGTAGAGCAAACAGTTCAGAGTTGTGTTGACTCTCTAAGGTCTTGGGCAAAGGTGCTTTCTTCTACCTGCTGCCTGATCCCTTTAGCAGGAGATGCCAGGGAGAGGACGCAGGGGCTTCTGAATGCAAAGCATGGGCTGAGGTCTCTCCCTTGTAAAGTCACGTGTCTTCCCAAATGGCAAACTTCAATGAATACTGATAAGCATCAATTAAAACAATAAACAGTTAAACAAACACTGCAAAATAAAACCCGGGAGGAACAGAAGAGCAATAAATGCCAATTTAAGCAAGATGAACAATAAAAACCAATAAAAGGAACTTCTCATGATGTTGAAATTACACCAGTTTTAGGTGAGCCTCCCAGCAGAGCAGTGCTTCCCAACCTTGGGTCACCCAGATGTCCTTGGACTGCAACTCCCAGAAAGCCCAGCTGGTGTAGCTAGTGGTGAAGGCTTCTGGGAACTGTAGTCCAAGAACACCTGGGTGACCCAAGGCTGGGAACCGCTGCAAAGTATCTCCCATTTGGGACGCTAGAACTGAGAAGGCTGACTTACCATCCTCCTAGCTGCAAGAGGAGGAAGAGGACAGAGCACAGACTTTGATCTTCCTGTAATGACTCATGCTAGAGTTTGTTTTTTTTAAAAAATGTAGCTGAAAAATTGTGCTTCCAAAAATGTCAGATGATTTCGGCTCCTGTGCTTCCTTCTTCTTCTTCGCATATTATAGAAACGTAACTGTTAGGCAGTTATTGGCCTTAAAATCTGTCACTCTGTCATATTCTGGTTGCCTCCTCAGAAAATGCCACAAAATACTTCCAGATTTTTATCCCCTTAGAGATTTGACACAATCATGTGGAAATATAAATAAAGAAGCTTGATATAATAGTTGTGGTCTATTTGAGCATTTCAGCAATTTGACCTGTATGCTTTTTCTTTTTGCGGAACTTCACTGATCGTTCTATCATTCTCATGCATCTTCTATGCTTTTGGCAGGTGTTCTTGAAAGATCCTTGGAAAAGAAAGCTGGCAGAAATTATGCTCCTCCAGGCATGAAAAAATTAATTTACTTCATTGATGATCTTAATATGCCTGAGGTTGATGCCTTTGGAACTGTCCAGCCTCATACTCTGATGAGACAGCACCTTGACTATCATCACTGGTATTTTTTTTTTTTTTTTGAAGTTTTGGACTTGGTCAGTTAAAATTATCCATGTGTATTTGGAAACCGCCAACTTGAATAATACAAATCTGAATATATGTGTTAAAATAACATGGTATGTGTTTATGATTATGAATCACTATTGTGTTCACTGGGGGAAATTTAATATTTGTGATTTTTATATATTCTAGACCAGTGGTTCCCAACCTTGGATCCACACATGTGCTTGGACTGTAACTCCCAGAAATCCTGGCCAGCAACTAGTGATGAAGCCTTGTGGGAGTTGTCGTCCAAGAACATCTGGGGGCCCAAGGTTGGAAATCACTTTTGTATATGTAGAGAAGAGCGAGGCAACATACAGCCCCTGGGCCAGATGCTGTTCTCCAAGATGCTACCAGTGCCACCACCTAAATCAGAACCATGCTGCCAAAATTTGTTGATACCACATTCTTATGGTTGATCAATGGCTGGACAGGGTCATTCTTCAGGACCAAGGTGTATTCCCAGTGCACACCATGTTTTAGCTGAGGACACAGAATCTTGATTCTGTTCTAAAGCTTGTCGTATGCTCCCCATGCATCTTGTTAAAAGTTTTTTTCCCCACCTGCCAGTGCAACTGCACCACTGAATTTCAGCAGCATGCTAGCAGTTCTTAAGCAAAAGTGATGGGCTGCTATCACCATAATCTGGCAACGTGATAGTAGCAAAAGGTTATTGATGGGGATCCCTCAGTATCCAAGATGTTGCCCAGCCCTTGTAAAAGAAACAGCAATATGGTATTTGTGGTGTGTTGTCATCTTGGGTTATCCTGCATGATTAACCAAAGTAAGTCTTGTGTTTTGTGTTCTACCTTAATTGGATTAATCATTTTTATGGACAAATCGTTCTGTATAGTATAACAGGACTATTAATCCTGATGCACAACACAATGTTGTCTAGGCTGAATGATGACAAAGTCCAGAGACTTTATTTTACTTAAGGCAATAGTTAATTCCCTGGGTCATGAATACAATATACACTTCAACTGGATTTTAGCATGTTGCCTTCACTACAGTATGTGCCCCACCTGTCTGTCATCAGGTAGTCAGGACAAGTAAACAGGAATCTGGGGGAAATGCAGCAAAATAATGCTGTTTAGGAAAATTATATTGCAGCCCACTTCACCTGTCTAAAGAACTGGGCTGTAGATCATGAAAACCCATGCTGAAAATTCCCTTGTTCATCTTCAAGTTGCCAGGAGATTCCTTGTTGGTTTTGCTGCAATAGACTATCCTGGTGGCTTAACCAGCCACACTGGTACTAGAATAAAAATTCATCTCTAGAATTTAGAAACATTGGCTGAAATCCTTTCATTTGGCATAACAAGTCACTACAGAGTAAGCCCACTAAATAAGTGGGGATTTGGTGAGTTAACTCTTCTGTGAGTTCCATTGACTCAGATGGGCCTCCTCTAGTGTGACTTACTATGCTAAGAACACAGGATTTCAGCCATAGAACCGTAGCATAATATTTTGATTGTTCATCTAACTCAAACCTCTACTGAGTGCAGAGCTACATTATCCCTGGCAAATGCCTGTTAAAACCCCGCTATAATACCTTTATCCAGGAAAACTCTATTGCCCTGCGAGACAGCCTGTTCTGCTATCAGACAGATCACCATTAGGACGTTTCTTCCAATACTTAGCAGAAACATGCTTCCATGCAAGCTACACATGTTCTGCCCTCTAAAGAAACACAAAACAACCGTGTGTTGTCTTCTACATGACACTGTTCCATTAAGCCTTCTCCTAAACCTCTCTTTTACAAACTAAATCTATTCAGCTCATTCAATTGTTTCTTATAAGAACTGATTGCCAATCCTCTCCCCTTTCCAGAGGTGCAGATAGAGCATTTCTAGAGAAGAGTGACTAGCACGTTGCCCCCAATGCAATCCTGAAACTTTTCAAAACATACTGTACATTTTGTTAGGGTATTTCTTATAAAGTAACACCTGGAAGTGGGCATAGTACTCCAGAGGTGTGGTCTTATCAGCATAAAACAGAATGGAACTATATCAGCCCCCTTCCCTTCAGGCATTCATCCTGAACGTGGTGTTCCCAAGATGTGTGTTGGTGCATGATTTCTCAATGCTGGCTCCATTCCCGGTGTCCCATTGCCTGTTGACTCCATCTTTTCCTATCAGATTTTGTCAGTATGAATGATAAGATGAACAAGGCAAGGCTTGTAGACTCTCTACAGACCAAGCCGTGGAACAGGCAACAAGTCAGAGCTTTCTCTCTATATCAATCCCCAATAGCTGTTTGAGGTCTTAGCTAGAGGCTTTTTACATTGCTTGGTATATGAGTTTGGCTTGGGTCAAGGAGTTCACAAGTAGTATCCTGAAATCTTTATCTATCCATGTGTGTCACAGCCTGTTTACCAACTTGCTGCACTCGTCAAAATCGGTCACGACTCTCAGTGGCCTTGTTGAAGAGAAGCCAACAGTGGAAACTCTCTCCTTGCACAGTAAATGCTTGAACGCTACTGTCATAATTTGATGAGAGCAGGCCAAATTGAGGTTCTGTCAGTCTTCAGAGTTGCTGAAGAGAATTATAGAAATCTCGCGTAAGGGAACAGGTACAAAAGAAAGGTTTTCAAGTCTTTTAACAGAGGGCTTCATAATCAGACTTTCTTACGGCAGCCTTCACTGTGAAGATCTGTCAATAGGGATCTCAAACTGTGAATATACAATTGAGGTTTATTATCCCTTTGTTATTTTGTAACTACATAGGTATGACAGACAGAAACTCATTTTGAAAGAAATTCACAATTGTCAGTATGTCACGTGCATGAATCCCACGGCTGGAAGTTTCTCAGTAAATCAGCGTCTTCAGGTGGGTTGCCGTACGTGCCAAATGTGAACAAGCTGTTCTTCCTCCTAATAAAGTTAAAGCTATTTTAATTCTAGCAAGTTGAAGTGTGTCGACTTTCTTTTGCCCCCTCATATTTACCACTCTGGAGAGTTTTTTGTTGTGGTGATTGGTTTTAAATACATAAAGGAAGCCATTTCCTCACTTGTTTACTTACATTTTAAAAAGGACTGTGTTTTTTTTAAAAAAAGAGTTAGAGAGACTACATATAAATAACTGGATTTCATATAAAACTGAAGAACAAGATTAAGTCTATTCTCATCGACCTAGCTATGTCCCAGTTCTCCATACAGACATCAGCCCCTATCAGGAAAAAAAAACACCTTTATCCACTGAAGTTCTCTCTGTGTGGACGATTCTGTCAGACAGGCAATGTGTCACATGATACAGAATTCAAAACACAATACAGTAGGATCTCCCATCAATCTGATATCAGAGACTGAGGCAGATACAGGATTTTGACTTGAATCTAAGATTCACAATAGTGTAACTGGGTTAGATTTAGTCAGTCAACCAATGCCTTCACCTTTTAACTGACCCTGATGTGTACTTATTAAGAGAAGTTGTTTGTCTTCTCTTTTACACAGATGGAAAAGCCTCTCTTGAGAATATGGCTGCCGTAACTCTCCAGTGCATAAAAGAAAGCATGCTTTTTGCTTTAGGGATATCACTTTCCCCCATGCAAACCTATACAAATATACTAAAAAATTAATAATTTGACAAGAATTCTTAGGATTAATTTATTAATATTCCATTAACAGGATTGTAGCTATAATTTAAATCTTCATAAGTATGTACACCACAAATCACCCACTGATGCCAAACTGGATGATGGGTAAAACTAGACAAATGTTTATCGTGTTTTTTTCCCTTCCAAGTAGGCCCTCGTAGCACCTGATTCTCCTTCCGTAATTAGTGTGCTTTGAAATGTCTTTGGTCATTGGAAGGTAAACATGTTCTTAATTTATAAACCTGATTTCTGAGATTTGTATGTTTGGAGAAATTTTAATCCTCTACCTACCAAAGTCATTCCATTTCTCACATCTGCCTTCAAAGTTTCAAATAACTAAAAAAAAGTTTCAAATAATTAAAAGGGTACAATGAATTAAGCCTCTCTGTCACCATTCCACCCCACCCCCATTTTTTTCTTTCAGAGACACTTCTCTGTGTTTGCTGTCCACTTCCCAGGAACTGAGGCTTTAGCCACTATCTATGGCAAGATCTTAAATACGCATTTCCAGCAAGGGGGCTTCTGCTACAGCCTGGTCAAGATGGTTGGCACACTTACGCAGGCTGCAATTTCTCTACACCAGAAGATGGCCCAAAATTTCCTGCCCACAGCCATTCGATTTCATTACATCTTCAATTTAAGAGATCTGACGCGCATATTCCAGGTAATACAGCTCACTAGACTCCTTGTTCTTACTTGTTGCGTATCCACAGCTTCCCTGACTAAAAATGGCTGTCCCATGTTCAAGTAGCTGGGCCCTTGGTGAGTAAATTTGTTTCAGGTTTTGAAGGGCAGACCAGCCCTCCTGAATTGGGGGTGCGGCAGATCTGGCCCTCCGGCAGTTGCCCACCTCTCTCCCTAGCAGCATTGAAAGAACCGTTCTGAATTCATGAGATAACATCACTAGGAAGGCTTTTCAATAGGATACTGTACTCCTCACATTTCTGGTTCAAAACATCTGGAGGGGGAGGCAGATTACAGCAGGCTTTTGTAAAGTTTAGATAACACCCAGTAGAAAATATCAGGGGAAACAGGTAAGACACAAAATCATAAACTCGTGCTTGAGAAGCAGCTGAGACAAATTTTAAAAAACAAAGATAATTTCTACACAAATAAAATTTATAGAGAGTAAGTGTGGGAGGAAAAGGAATCAATGTTCCTGAGACAACCACTGTACCTCATTATGTTGCGCTTAAACTGTGAGCCATTAATTGCCTATCAAATATATGCACAAATAACAAATCCACATATTTTTGGTGGCACCAGGGTACAGTTAATTGAATGGCATGTTTTGGTTAATAGAGCCCAATGATCAAGGAAGATGATGTTCAAATAAAAAAATATTTCAACCTCTCTTGCAGGGAATGCTTTTTGCAACCCCAGAGTGCTTGCAGTTCCCTGTTGACTTGGTTCACTTATGGTTTCATGAATCATCCCGAGTCTATTCGGATAAACTTATGGATGAAAAAGATATTGAACATTTTCACAAAGTGCTTATTGATACAGCAAAAAGATATTTTGAGGTATGTCTTCGGTGTGGCTTACACTATTAAATATTCCTCCCGGTGCATTCTTCATCTCTGGAATCATCATTAATGGAGGCCCAAGGACACCTTGGTTTTAATTCACGACTTGCAGCTACATCTGTATCTCAGTAGTAAGTGAGATTAGGGCTGCAGTGTTTAGGAAGGGGAGGATGGAACCTCTTCTCACCCCCCCCCCTTTTTTGGTCCTCTCCCCACACATTGGAGATTGTTAGGAAAAAAAACACCTCCCTTGTGTGTGCCCTAATTTACAGAGGATTATCTTCTGTTTGAATTTGTCCTGTATTTGTAAGATCAATTGCAAATAGATTTCTTTAAAAACCCACTGAATTCTATGGGGCTTAGATATTTACCAACAGAGCCCATTCATCTCAATAGGCCTGTGCTAGCTGGGGCTGTTTCGCCCAGTGAACTATAAGAAGGCAGAGCTTTGACGTTACCCATCTACAGTTAGCATCTAGAGACAACAGACAGAGAAGACACACAGGGCAGCTAATCCCAGTGTTCCTCACTCGGGTGAGATGCTTTGTGTTTCTAATGATAATTATTCATCAGATGGTGGCCCTGTTTGTCTTCTGGCGACCAATCGCAATGTAAACCTAATTGTAATGCATGATGTAGAGGTAAAGAAAAGCCCCTGGCATACAGATCTTTTGCTGCTTAGAGGAAGCACCATTGCTGTTAATGTGCTACCCAAGTCCTCCATTTTGGCTCTAAAGTGGTTTTCATATTAAGGAAGGAAAAGAGTGCTATTTCCAGCTTTTGTGTCCTCTGTTTAAACTGGATGGTCACCTTTTGCTGTCTGCAGTAGAACTTACTGGAGCAGGTGCAAAGTCAAGCCTTACAGCCCAAGGCTCTCCAAGGCAGAGTAATGAAACCTCTTGATTAGGCAGAATGATGCCATCGTCTCCTCTTCATCTCAGGTTTCTCTGTTTTCTGTGAACTTAGCTACAATCCTGACAGTCCTGGGCAGAGGGGGGTGTTTTCCGGTCTGTCTGTCTTGTTGTGACCAAATCTTATTGTACTGCAAAATATGCTGAGCTAAGTGCACTTGGTGGGGGGAAGTGCCTTAGGGTCTCAAGCAGGGGCAGAGTAGGACAGTAGAACTGGAATTCACAGGCCAGAGTGCTCTCAAATGGGTGATTATGACCAAATAGCTTTACAAAAGACCCACTCTTGGTAGCGATGAAAACGGCTGGAACTTGTCTTTTGATTTTGAGATCAAACATTGCTCCTTGATTCTTGGAGAAGAAAATATTGAGTTGATGTTCTCACGCCATTTGTGAATAAGATTTTCCTTTTTTTTTTAAAGCAACCCCTTACGCGTCTAGTCAATATCCAGCTAACCACCTCACTGCCCTTTGCAAGTTGACTATTCCATAATACTCAGCTGGTCTGGATAGATTGGATGTTATGCTTATATGGGGGCATATGTATGTGTATTTCAGTGTGTGAATACTCATGCTGACATATATAGTACAGAACTGCACACAGACAAAGATAAGTAGATATGGGTGTACAGAACGGCCTACAACAACTCTCCAGGGAGATATGGTTATGGCAACAATCCTTCACCTTTGCCACTGCATGACCAGGGGGAGATTATGGCAGCTCGGCCTGCGATCCCTTGCACGTTTCCTTGCACACCAACTCCTACCAAGCTTAGTGGGATTCTTCTGAGCAAATGTGGGTGAGATCTGGCTACCAGACAAATCTTTTAGGTTGCAGTGCAGCACTGGGGGCCAATTGTTAAAACAAAGTTTTAGTTCATTCTCTCAGCGAGCTTCATTTCAAACTGGCAACGTCTCACTATTTGTTTAGAAGTTTGACTTTAGAGCACCGATTGAATTGAAGGGTTAATGTGCAGGTTGAATGCTTGTTTGTATCTCTGACTTGTTACCACCAGGGTGTTGATGAGCACATGTTTATCCACAAGCCATTAATTTACTGCCACTTTGCCCATGGTGTTGGAGAACCTCGTTACTTTCCAGCCTCTGATTGGAAGAAGCTGACCGGAATTTTAACGGAGGCCTTAGAGCACTACAACGAGCTACATGCGGCAATGAACCTTGTTCTCTTTGAGGATGCCATACAGCATGTGTAAGTTCCCTCGGCCTGAGCATGTGGGAAAGGCATTCTGGTGCTCAACACAACTGAAATGGAAACGTTTTTTCTAAGCAGGCTGTGGAGGTATTCAAGCATGGCCTTGTGCAAAGGTTCAGAAGAGGGCAGGGATCACTCTGTAACTGGTCAGGACTTAGCCAGGCGTGGAGAACAGCAGGCTCACTTCAAAAGCTTGCGAGTCTTCACATTCTTTAAAGTCACTGTGTGTAACCTGTGGCTCTGGTGCGGTGTCACCAACAGGGTCCACAGCTGCTGCCATTCAATTCACGGGAAAGCTCACGGACAGAGAGCGGCATGACCTGGAAGGATATTTTAAGATTCAGTTTATACACTGTTAGATCCCTTTTCAAATATTTTGACATCTCCTGACATGTGTAAGTGTGACAGGGAAAAAAAAGGAGGGTTTGAGAGTCATTGTAGAAATTGCCTTGGGAGTGGAGGAAAATGCCATTTTGCTTTCCTGGGTCCTATGGCATTTCTGATTAGCAGCATCGAAGCTTCTTATTTATCATATGGGGGTTAAAAACAACAACTTATGTATCTTTATGAAGCTATTTAAATTCCAGACTCAAGGTTTACCTGTTTGCATTAGCATCCCCTCCCCTCTCTCCTTTCTTCTTCAACCTTCTGTTCATAGGGTAGCTTTCAGACTATCTGTGTACTGTGGGGTGGGCAAAGTGCCCCCCAGGCTGTTTTTGTGACTTTCTGTCCTTGCCTGGCACCTCTTTTCCTGGGGGTTGGGGTGGGAGAAGGCGTAGGGCAGCATGTAGAAGTGCCTAGGAGTGGGCATTTCATGGTTGAAATAGGTCACAGCCCATTCTGGCCTCCTGAAACATACCTAAAAAATGAAAGCAACCCCTGGTTTAAATTTTTGCATTTCTTTGCCAGTTCTGGTGCTCTCCAGGAAGTCCCCAACTGCTCTGAACAACCAATGCAAACTTTAGACATAATGTCACCGAAGTGGAGCAACTTCTCATTAATTTCAGTGACAAGAGCGTTAAACCCGCTGATATTGCAAATTATGAGTTCTAGGTTGGAGAGGCAAAATGGTATCGATAAAATGCACCCTTGTAAAATAGCAATGCTGCATTTCCATTATCTGTAACGGGTGATGGGTTTAGTACATTTTTTAAAATAGCCGTAAATGTGCCTTAGTAGGTTGGACCACCTGGCTGTGGAACCTGGAGTTGGGAGTTTGTATCCTCACTGTACTTTCTGGCAGAGGAGCTGTCTGAGATCACCAGCAGTGTGTGCGGCCAATGGGTATCCCTCGCCACTTGTGTAGCCTGTGGCAACCCACCTTTACACCCAGGAGAGCCTGGAAGGGCCACTGTAAGGAGGATATGGACTTGTAAGGAGGAATCAACTTGATGATTTTTTTGTGGCATCTTGAAGCAGTGTTCAAGAATTGCACTAATATGTGCTCTGCCCAATCGGAGTATACCTAATCTGTACGGCAGAGCGATGATTGTTTCCCAGAGAGTTTGTAAAGGCTCTTCCACTGGGATCTGCAATAGAAATCAAATTACTTTTTTTTATCTTGTTTTGTTTTCTTGTTAATCAAGAAAAAGGTACTTAATTATTCTGGCAGGAAGTCATGCATGTAGAGACTGAGCTCAGCCTGAGGCCACCTGAGCATGGCAATATTCTTGAGGAAGCTTCAGTCCCAGCAGAGAAGCAGCTAATCAATAAAAGAATGATATCCCACGGGAAGCGCCAGCCTGGTTGAGAAACCTCAAAGTGCAGAGCTATCAGACCTGGCGCTGATTGACATCTTACTGCTCTGCATGCTGATGGGAGAGGGTGGCACTAATCATGTTTGATGAATGTCCCAATCCACAAGACACTCACCTCTCTGTACAGCCAGCGAAGTAGGGCGCTGATCCCTGTCTGCTAAATAGATGGTTATTGTGGGAAGCCCTGATTGCCCCTTAGGAGAGGGGCTCAGTTTGTTCTACATCACTTTCTTCTCCATTTCATCCACCAACTTGGGCCAGCCTCAGTAGGTAGGGCTATTCTCAGGACAGAGAGGACCCTGTTGTACCTGCCTGATACATGTGTCGCCACTCCCCTATACCTGGAGGGTGACAGGTTTGACTAGAAGGCCTGATGTCTTGGGGGAACACTCCATGGAAATCCAGACTGTCATCGTTCATGTCATCTTGAAAGCCCTCACAGACAGTGGAGATCATTGTGCTCCATGTGCAAGGGAGCAAGGGTACTAGAAACAGAAGGGACAGGGATACAGCCGTCCCCTCTCTGTCTTAAAAGCATTTTTGCATTAGTAGCAACTAAAGACTACAATCAAATGTATGGAGCTACAACACAGACTTTAAAGTGTTCTGGGCCAGAATACATGGATATGTCCTTTTCAGGTTTTTTCCACATTCAAACTGTTTTTATTCAAGTTCTTTCCATTTTGAAAATGAAGACATGTGTAAATGGGGCAGGGGGAATTATAATTTGAAATGAAATTCTTTTCTAGCACTGCTTTCAGAGAGGGCTACCTGAATGGATTCCCTCAAGAGTCCAGTTTGGTGCCCCCACCCACCCCCCGCCCCACTGTCCTTCCACTGGTGAAGACCTTCATTTTGAGCAGTCTTCCAGCAAGTGGATAGTTTAGAAAGGATTTTTATTGTGGAAAGTTGTACATTTTACTGTTTGTTCATGTGTGTTTTAAGTGTTTTTAATCTGTTTTTCAATTAGTGGCATTTTATATTCTTAATTGTTTTCAATATTATATAACTTACTTTGGCTAACTTTTATCTCTAATTATGAACTACCTTAGGTCCCTATATTGCAAGAATAGAAATTAAGTAAAATAAATAAGTAAATAAACCTTGCATATTGTTTCAAGTCTGGCTACCCTATATATTGTATATAAGGGCACTAGGGTGCCACTTCATTTTATTCCCCATTCCTAACAGCCCCTAACAGGAAGTTCATCTTTTCCCTCATAGCTGCCATGCACCAAATTGACATTCTATTGATTATGACTGCAAGGCTTTGCTTTAATCCTCAGACCTTCCGGAAATTGGATTGCCACTGTCAGATCCCAGTGCAACAGCTTCGGTGTGCTCAGCATGGATTACCATGGCAAGAATTCCATTGGTGTTTGTGGTTGTGTAGCTTCCTGCAGCTAGTTGCCTAGGTGCTGTGGTCCATCTCTGGTCACGTGCCTTCTCATGCACCTGGCTGCACTACTGTTTACAACCTCAACAATTAGCCATAATTAGCTGTGGATAATTGTGTAAACCTTATACAAACCCCAAGAGGATTCCAGCCTATGTACTCCGGCAGCAATAATTTATTGTTATGAGCCATGTGTGTTTAATGTATTTTCAGGTGGTTTGGCCTTGAATGGGCAAATCAAATCCATTTGTTATAGAAATAAACTGCTGCTAATAGAAAAGAAAACTACTAGAACTGGTTTATTGATATAGGTCAACAGAGTTTCCTACATTTTTTAAAAATCCTTCTTGCTTGCATGGCCATAGGGACTGGCATTACTCTTTAACATTTAATCTGCACTTTAACATGATCTTCATTTTAACATTTAACTCTATATTACTGTATAGAGCATTTGTTTCTCTCCAGAGCTGCGAATTTGTTTTCCTACACATCCGTCTTTGTCCATGAATTCCAAAGCCATTACCATTTTGATGCAAATTGCTAGTAAAAAATTTACATCTGATACCAAGAAGGATGTTTTAAAAAACGTACTGTCAGATTCAAAGTGGCAGGCAGCTCAAAATTAAGAAAGTTCTTAAAATTACAAGTTGTATTTTTCTAGTCCATGGTTCTAAAGAGGTTGATTGTAGGGCTACCAACTTTTAATTAGTTTAATAGGTAGATTAATTAGGGAAAGCTTTAATAGCAAGTTATATTTTTCCCTTCATTAATTGATGGAGGGTCATTGAAGGGCAAATTACTTTGTCGACGGCACAGATGGATAAGTTTCCTTCTCACTATACCGCACCAGATGACCTTTCCATCCTAAGGTTTCAATATAAAATCTGCAACCTTGTAATGTGTGTGAGAGAAAAAGCCTTCCTTTGACAATCTTGAAAAGGCATCTATGCCAATTCTTTGTGTCTCATAAGTGTATTAAAATATAATCAATTTGCTAATCAGTTAATAGACTAAAAATATTTAGGGAGCTGATACAACTGCAGCGTAGCCTTATGTATATTTACATGGAAGTCTCACTGTGTTCACATCATCATGTTAAAGATAAGTTTAATCACCACAAACTATTGGTTTTAAGAAAAGCATCTGAACTCATTCTAATCTTCAATTGCCCTACAGCTGTCGCATCAACCGTATTCTTGAGGCCCCCTGTGGAAATGCCCTTTTGATCGGAGTTGGAGGAAGTGGAAAGCAAAGTTTGTGCCGCTTAGCAGCTTTTCTTAGCTCCCTGAAAGTCTTCCAAATAGCCCTTCACAAAAGCTGTGGAATCCATGATCTCAGGGTAAGTTCAGAGAAAGCTTTTGGGGCCTTAGATTACCATCCATCATAGGTTGCATTATTACCATTATATGTAAGATGTCCTACTCTGTCATCCCATGAGTGACAATTAAATATCTTCCCCATTCAAAACTGGGTCTTCATTGAAATCAGGTGGCAGACTGTGGCCCTCCATATTGAGTTGGACTACAGATCCCATCAGCTCTAACCACCATAGCCAATGGTGAGGGATGGTGGGAGTTCTAGTTAAACGATGTCTGGAGAGCCACATTTTGTCCACCCCTGGTTTAGATCAGTAGTTCACAAACTTAGAACCCCAGACATTTTTAGAATATGACATCCAGAAGCCCTTGCCAACACAGTCAATAATCAGGGCTTCTGGGTGTCCCCAAACTCCAAATTTGGGGATCAGTAGCATAGGTCCACTGTACACTTTCTTCTCTGTGTCCATGCAATATTTAAAGCTACTTATCAATTGGTTTGAAATGCTGAGCATATTCCAGTTGTCAAATACGGGCAGCTTTGGCAGGCTATTTTTTCCCCAGATTCATAAAATTAACTTTCCAGGCTCTGAACTGGGGTAATAAATATGGTTATCTAAAGATTGTGTGATTACCTAGCTGCTCTGTTCATTCCCTTTTTGGGATTTGTTTCGGCAACTGGTTGAGTGTGTGCATGTGTGTGTTCACATGCACATGTGCTTAAAAAGTGTTGAAATCACAATATATCAACAATATGAGGACTGACAGATTTTAAACTGGCTGACTTACGTAGTTCCTCATTTAGTGCAGTGTAAAATTTTTAACAATGAGAAATTTTAAATGTACATTGATAACATAGATAAATTAGCAAATAAGAATTACTAGGATTTACTCACCTCCATCCTTTCTTTAAAGAGTCATGTGCAGCATAATTTTCTGATCAGATACATATTTTGGCTGCCTCTTCCATTTTACTGTTGTGTGAGCGTTAGCGCTTACCATTTCAGCAAGCACTGATGAATTTTAAAGACCCTCTCCCTGAGTATCTTAGCACTTATAAATGAGTGTTTCAGAAGTGATGAGCAGAACCAACACTGATTTCCTGTGAAGAAGGATGCCCGCAATACAAGAAGCTAGAAAGCTTTGGACTACCTTAATACCCTGTGCCACTGTGGCTAGCAGTGGGTGGGTTGATCAACTTCATATCCCCATTCATTTGTATTGTTTTACTCTTTCCACAAAACAAATGATCGGTAACTGAACCGAGCAACTGTGTGTTTTATAAATAAAATAAAATGATTGCCATTGTTTATGATGTAGAGTGCTATGTTGTCAGCAAGTTCCATTTTACCTACGTAAATTTGCAACAAACAAACAAACCCACAAACCTAACAATACAAAAATGACAAAAATGGAGAGGGACTCCCTCATGTTCTCCCCAAAAATTCTTATGACCTGTTAGTTAGTTAGTTAGTTAGTTAGTTCGTTCGTTCGTTCGTTCGTTCATTCGTTCGTTCGTTCGTTCGTTCGTTAGTTAGTTCGTTAGTTCGTTAGTTCGTTCGTTCGTTCGTTTGTTAGTTCGTTAGTTAGTTAGACAGACAGACAGATAAGACAGACAGACAGACAGATAGATAGCTCAATAACAGAGCTGTGACAAATCATCAACAGAATTATATAACAATAAATTTCAACATTTGAGATTAAAAGTATTCAAAAATTATTTAAAAGATACACTACAGTAGTATTTTATATAATAACTTTAAATTTAAATAAAATTAGGCTTCTTATTTACAAAGCTACCAAGCTGTACAAACGTTTGGTTTTATTTACTATTCATCTTTATCAGGCTGTTATCCAATTTTCCCTCAGTTTAATGTTTGAATGACCATATTTAGTGACTTTACAGGTTATTTCATTATTTATTATGTTTTTTAAAGGTGCTATTTCTAGTTGTTTCATTGTTTAGCAAAGGGAATGTTGTTATGCTCCCATTATTCCAAAATCAATGTGTTACAGGGAACAAATAAGAAGTAGTGTCCTATTAATGTTAACTAGAGATGGAGGTATTTGTTTTCTTATACGAATATCCCTGTGCAGCTGACGTTAATGAGGGTCTGGCCCCAGGGGCCAGACCATCCACTCACACATCCGTTAGCAGTGGTTGCCTGACTCATCCTTCCAATTGCTCTCAAGTGTCATTCATTCACTTCCCGGTTGGCTAGCCACTCCTGGCAGAGGGAGGCAAGATGGGTCTCCCTGCAAGCCAGCCGAGTGGCTAGTCAAGCGGTGCTCCAGAGCAATCGGAAGGAAGAGAGGGGCCACTGTCACCATTGGATGCATGAGTGGACAGTCCGGTCCACTCGTTAACGCCAGCTGCGCGGGGATATTTGTATACGAATACCCCCATCTCTAATGCTAACCTATGTTGCCTGTCATGTACCAATCAAAAGGTGGCAAAAAAGAGGGAAATCCCAATTCATTGCTCCTTACAGGAATTCAGAACACAAAAGATATTTTATCTTTTTTCCCCCTCCAGTTCATTTCCTGACTGATAAGCTAAGCACTCAAAGCCCTCTGGTTGACTAAGGTGAATCTGTCACACACTTCCCAGCCCCCTCCATAATTTTTTAAGGCCTCATGAAGAAATATTTGAATTTGAAGATGTTCTTATGAAGAAATTCATCCACCCCCATTCATCCCCGATACAGTGGACCCTCGACTTACAGAATTAATCAGTACTGCAACAGTGGCTGCAGGTCGAAAAGTCTGTAGGGTGAGGCTCCGTTGACCTACAATGCATTGAAGCTCGATTAATCTGTAACTGGCCGTTTTTGTTCCATTTTGGGTTTTTTTTCCAGTCTGTAGGTCGATTCTCCGGCTGCAAGTTGAACCTAATTTTTGCAGCCATAAAAGTCTGTAACTCGAAAAGTCTGTAAGTGGAGCCGTCTGTAAGTCGAGAGTCCTCTGTAGAGGCAAATTACAGATGGAAGGAAGAAACTGTTTCCTTCCGCATTCTCTGGTGCACAGCAGTACTGCCAGAACAGATGGCAAGAGAATTGTGCTGCGGCTTTCTTTCCAGGAAGAATGAGGTGATACATGGAGCCAGTGCACAAGCAGAAGTAACTGGTTACAAATCACAAATTACTTCTAATTAATTCATTATTCTAATTAACAAATCTATAACTATGATTCATTACAAATTGGAGTTTTATGAAGGTTTATTTCATTCGGTGTAATGGTAACTTTTAAATTATTTTTATATACTGTATATGGGGTATGTGGTCTCATTCAAAACTGAAGAAAAAAATATCACACAGCCTGGCTGATGGCTCATTCTGCCGCATCGTGCTTTTCTTTGGATACGATACGCCCCTGTCACAGGGAAATAGTCTGTAGCATTCAGTAACTATAACAGGACACATTTTAGTTCCTGCTGAGAAACAGTGAAATAAAGATTTCCTTCTTTAAAACCTGTATGATCAACAGTAATTTTGGAGGGACTGCATTTGTAGCTATAAAATAATTAGTTATATGCCATTAAGTCAGAATTGACTTATAACGACCCTAAAAGGGCTTTTAAAGCAAGTGAGGAATTTAAGATGTGACTTTACCAGTTCCACACCCCCGGTGATCTTCCATGGCTGAGTGGGGATTTGAACCCTAATCTCTAGGGTCCTAGTCCTTTACACTATCCACCACACCGGGTACTACTTCATTTAATTAGCTTTTAAAAAGTAACTTTCCCATCTCATTTCACCCCAGGAATGGCCAGGTTGTAGAGTATGATTTGAATATATCCTACAATTCTATTCTTACTGGGACTCTTGCAGCCTTAGCAACATATAGTTAAAGTGTTGGAAAGTGTTTCATTCAAAAGTGATGATTTTCTAAAATTATTGACATCTGACATATCCTACGCTTTGGCTGCTATTTTGCCTCTGAAGTTTTTCCAGAACTATCCAGGAAAAAGTTTTATTTTAGAAGCAAAGCAGGGTTGACTCTGGTTAGTTGTTGTTTAGTCGTTAAGTCATGTCCGACTCTTCGTGACCCCTCCCGAAGTTTGGTCAGATTCATGTTGGTAGCTTGGATGATGCTGTCCAGCCATCTCGTCCTCTGTCGTCCCCTTCTCCTCTTCCCTTCACACTTTCCCAACATCAGGGTCTTTTCCAGGGAATCTTCTCTTATCATGAGAAGGCCAAAGTACTGAAGCCTCAGCCTCAGGATCTGTCCTTCCAGTGAGCACTCAGGGCTGATTTCCTTCAGAATGGATAGGTTTGTTCTCCTTGCAGTCCAGGAGACTCTCAAGAGTCTCCTCC
The DNA here is from genome assembly GCF_051106095.1 of Pogona vitticeps. Classification (NCBI taxonomy): domain Eukaryota; kingdom Metazoa; phylum Chordata; class Lepidosauria; order Squamata; family Agamidae; genus Pogona; species Pogona vitticeps. Next base: position 201,666,799 of record NC_135783.1, read on the forward strand.
AGCACCACAATTCAAAAGCATCAGTTCTTCGGCAGTCAGCCTTCTTTATGGTCCAGCTCTCACTGGAGAGTATTAGGAAATACCTAATTAGGACCCCCAGGTAGGGAATCATGTGTAAACTCTTGAAAAGTCACTTCCAGTCAGAGTTCGCAGTACTGAACTAGGTGGACCTACCTAAATCATTATAAATCTTAAAAGCATATAGAATTATAGAATCATAGAATTGGAAGGTGCCTCTAAGGCCATCGAGTTCAACTCCCTACTCAAGGCGGGAATTCAAATCAAAGTAGTTCTTACAGGTGGTTGTCCAATTGCTCACCACCTCCTGAGGTCATTAGTTCCATTGTTATAGCGATCTAACAGTTAAAGAGCTTTTTTCCTGATATTCAGCATAAATCTGGCTTCCTGCATTCTGGGATGATAGAGGACACATCCTGGCCTTCCTCTGTATGACTGCCTTTCAAGTATTTGAAAAGTACTACCTTATATCCCCTCGGTCTTCTTTTCTCAAGGCTAAACCTTCCCAGTTCCTTCAGTCTTTCTTCACAGGGCTCGGTTTCCAGTCCCCTGATAATCTTTGTTGCCCTCCTCTGAACTTACTCCAGTTTGTTGGGATTATTCTTAAAGCACAGTATCCAGAACTTAAAGTGGCTTGTCCCTGTGTTCTCCAGCAATTGTAAAGAATTAACAGAACATGGTAGATATGTGAAGAAATGTAATCAAAATCTCATTTATAGCCAAGAGGGGCTATTGTCACATGGTGAAATAACCTCTTGAGGATTCTGAAACCCCTCCCTTCTGTGCAAGAGCAAGACACAAAGTGCTTTTGATCCCAAATAAATTTTATTTTATTTAACATAACAATAAACTGTAGGGTTGTTTTTTTAAAGGTGCATGCCATCATCAGGAAGAAATATCTGTTCATTTATTATGCTTATTTATTGATCAAAATCCTCTTCTGTAGCTACACAAATGGTGTAACGTTTGGAGGAAAATTGGCCCAAGTTAATAAAGCACTAGTATTTGAGCTGATAATGGCTATGATGATTTCTCAAATTAAAACAACTTGCCTACAAAGTTATGCTATTTATGCTATGGCATCATAGCCTTGAATCTTTTAGCCCTGAGAAAAGAAAATAGAAGGGTGATATGATAACACTTTTCAAATACTTAAAAGGCTGCCCTTCAGAGGAGGGGCAAAATCTGTTCTCAATCATCCCAGAGTGCATCAAGCAGGGGGTTGGGCTTGATGGTCTTATAGGCCCCTTCCAACTTCACCATTCTGTGATTCTATGAACATAATTAGTCAGAGGATTTGAACCATTGTATTATATAATATAATGGATACCCAATTTAGGAGAAAGGGTAGTCAAAAATCATTGCCCAATCGCCACCACCAGGCTCAGGACTGCCCGTGGCAATCTAGAGGGGATATTTGGCTTTTGAAAGTTCCCTGTCCCATGCTGAGGCTCCCCAAAACTGCTTCAGAGTTAAGGTGAGCCCTAGGGAACTTTGGAGCCTGAAAGCAGAGGGATTGTGAAGTTTTCAGTTAACTTAAATTAAATATTGCCACTGTGGGACAATGACATTTTTGATAATGCAGCAAGGGCCTCCCTCTTAGTAAACCAGTGAACCACCCATAGGTTGCCATATTGTGCAAATACGTAATTTTCTTCTTCAGATCATTTGAATTTTAAGTCTTTAAACTTCCCTTTCAGGAGGTTGCTTTGTTTCGCAATATTGTTCTGTATGCATATTTTGGTAATGATCTAAACCTTCCTTTCTTCTACAGAGTGATATTGCTGCACTTTACTTTAAAGTCGGCGTGAAGAACATTGGTACAGTGTTTCTTCATGCAGATGCTCAGATCCCTGATGAGCGTTTTCTCGTATTAATTAATGACATGCTGGCATCAGGTAAGCAAAAACTCACAAATACGAAAAAACCAAAAAAAAAAAAAAAGAGAGAGAGAGAGAGATTGAAAGACTCTTTCTTTTGTACTTTATTTAAATTTCATCTTTTCAAGTGATCACTGAAGTCTTCTTGGACTTGGGGGGGGGACTCCACTTTGATAAATATATTCATGATCAAAACAGTTGAGAAAGAGAGAAGATCCTGATGTGAGCAAAAGGCCACCAGGTTCTGAATAGGCTTCATCAGTGAGGGGGAAAGGTCAGCTGTTGAGATGAGTTATAGGAGCTATTAGGTCACCTTTGTGACACCAGCAGCACAAGCTGCAGAACATAATCAGCTGCAATCAAGCAACAACCCCCCAAAAAAGCTGTTTATTCTAAAATGCTTCCACTATTTTAATATTTGATATTGTTAGATAAAATGGCAACGATGTAAGCCCACACATATTTTGCCAGTGTAAATTGTAAGTGGCAATACATTTGTGGTGCATCTTTGAGAGTAAAAAATTGGACAGGGAATTATGTGCCTCATTGTCATGGATGAGAGCGGGATGATTCTTGGTCCTTCTTACGTGGTTGCAAACGCTGGGAGAGCAAAGGTGTTCAGAAATTCCTCTATCGAGAATTTTTCTGTTTTCATTTTACATTCAATTTACCCGGGACAAGAGTGTCATTCTTAACAGCTTTTTAAAAATCAGTCTCTAAAATTCTTCCTGGCAAGTGGTTATGATAGAATTGCAGAAATTCATTTTCTGACAGAATATATTTCTCCGGTACAACAACATAGGTAGGGATCATTATCTGTGCTCAGAGCCTGCTAATACTTTCAGCATATCATTAAACCATGTTAGACAGGAGCCCAGCAAAATATTTGGGGTATCTTTCTCATTTTTTAGCTGCTTCTTTCATTTTTATGGTTTTAGCACACCAGGACTTTCATTCAACAAAAATGAAAGTTGTTTTCAGGTTGTATTCTCAAAGGCTTTCATGGCTGGGATCCGATGGTTGTTGTGGATGTTCCAGGCTGTTCGGCTGTGTTTGTAAGGTTTTTCTTCCTAACGTTTTGCCAGTCTCTGTGGCCAGCATCTTCAGAGGACAGGGGTCAGAACTCTGTCTGTGCTCTGGTGCAGTTTGTTGGACAGTTGAGTATTTATAGCTGTGGGATCAGTTTTTGTCCTTTTCAAGAGATTGGGTGATTATGGTGATCAGCGTGTTTTTTGTTGTGGGTGTATTGTTGTGATAAGAGAGAGATGATCTGTCATTGTGATTGATGGGTGTAGTTAGCTAGTCTTTTGTGTGCAGTGGTTTTCAGGTTCTTCCCATTCATGTTTCCTTGCATTCGTTGAACTTAAGCCCTGCAGAACTCTTGTAAATGACTCCAAGAAAAGCAGAGAGGCAAGGCGACAGAGAATCAATCCACTCCAAAAGCAGACCACCTAGAGTGGTCTTAAGTGACTAGATAGGCGGGATATAAATAAAATAAATAAATAAATAACTAAAATAAATAAATGAGGAAGAAAAATAATCAAAACCTACCCCATACAAATTAGACACCTTTACACAGTAAATTAACTAAGTAATGTGTGTGTGTGTGTGTGTGTGTGTGTGTGTGTGTGTCTGTGACTCTGTGTGTGTGTGTGTGTGTGTGTGTTCCCCCCTACTCTGTTTAAATGAAAAGCCTAACCTTATGGCATTATTGTTCATGTTAAATGCCTGAATGTTTGGAGCAAACAATGCCTTTGTACCTGCACATTTTCTTTGCCATATATAAACTTGCATGATGTGATTGAGTGATACATAAACTGTAACGGATAACCCCAACCACACAAAATTTATTCTGATCATTTTCCTTCAGTGAAAAACCTCTCCATAGTAGAGATTAGCACCTGTTTAGTGTAAACAGGTTAAGAAGGTGAATATCTTCACCTATTCCATTCCTGGTAGGGGTAAAGAAAAATTCCAGAAATTTCCTCCTATAAGAGGATTATTTTTTAAAAAAAAAAATCCTTCTTTTGCATTTCTGGACTTTTTTTTTTTTTGCAAAACCTTCACATGGTGCTGTTCTTCAAAATCAACCTTGTGTGTTTTGTGCAGAATACCTTACTTGTGCAAAATACAAAGTCTGCAAAATGAAAAATTAAGTTTTTGCCCAAAACTTTTATTTCATTCTATTCTATTCTATTCTTTATTTTTCATTTGGTCAATTGGCTGCTAATGCTATTGTTACTAAAAATAAAGTACTGGTCTTTTTTCCATTGCTTTAATACAAAGGGAGAGAGATTCAAATTTAGAACAGATTTAACTGCTGTTCTCAAGTCTTATTCTTTATTCTAAAGTTATGTGTTAGGCTTTGCGCTCAGAAAACCAGCACTGCGCAAGCTGATTGTGTAGTTGATTGCATGATTCAGGTGATGCCTCTTGTGTGGCACACACAGAGAAGTGCTTTGCCTCAGTTTGGTTGTATTGAATTCATATTAAAATTAGTAGGACTTCTGTTGGATTGGCGACTGACACTTTATACTGATAGCAACGAAAAACAAACCAACAAATAAATGTGGCACCATTAGGCCTAACACATCGGTTTTGAGAATGAGCACTCTTAACCCCACCCTATGCGAGTTGAACAGCATTTTTTTAAAAAAAAATTCTCCAGTTGAAGTAGCAAGGGGAAACAGTATGGCAGTATTTGTATTCTCTGAAGCTATTGTAAAATATGTTGGTTGTGTTTATAATTGAGATGAACAGATGGCAAAGATTTCATTTAAAGTACTACTGTATACCCATTAAAATAATCTCTGCTGACAGTGTTTCTTCGCTAATTGCATTTACAGCACAGTAACAGAGAAGGAAGATTGTGAGCCTTTTCAGCCATTTACTATTTTAGGACAATAGTATGATCTTGTCGCAAAAGGAGATTCCCCCAGAATAATAGATGCGCTTCGGCTTTCTGTACCAAGAGGCACATCAAAAATATCGTGGAGTGGGGTGGGAGGGAGGGAGAGAGAAACCTGTTGGTAAATTTGGAAGGAAGAGAGATAACGTTTGTAAAACTGATGGAATAACTCTCAAATTGCCCTGAATCAGATTTTGCTTTCCACAGTTTTAAACCAGGATAAACAAGTTGCAGATTGATGCTGCCATTTTCATGGTGATAAATCTGAGCACATTTTTTTTTCTTTTGTGCCATTTCTTACATTGTAAGCATTTGGTCTCATCTCTGTCAATATTTTGGGATCTTTCCCCCCCCTTCTTTTATTTATATAAGAAGCGGCCCAGTGATGCATCTGGAGTGGAATGATCAATTGACCAGGTGCTGTCCCTGCCCGGGGATATGCTCAAATGTGTTCAGAGTCCTCACATTCTTTAGGGAGGCTCCTTCCATATCCCCCCTTTTGGGGTGAAAAGCCAGATTAAATATCTAATCAATGAAAAAAACAAAATAAAACTAAATGAAATGGTTGGGATCCTACTGGTTTTTTTAACATAAGTTTTGCCTAGTTTGCCACAGCTGTGGTAGTTCATTGATTGATCGATCGATCCATCGATCCATCGATCCATCGATCGATTCATCCATCCATCCATCCATTCAGTTTAATTTCTATAATGCCCATTTAACCAAGGGTCACTCTTGACAGGTCACAGGTTGCTATTATCTACTTTTCCGGTACTGCACTTGTTACAGGAATACACAAAAACCACTTGAGAAAATACAGGAATTTCTTTGAGATTAACATTAACAACCAAAGCCCAGTATCTTGTGGTGCCTTTCCTTAAGGAGAAATGATTTCCTGTTTACTGCTTGAGAAGGAAAGAGTCCAGAACCTCCATCGCTCTTCCTGTCACAGAAGTGGCTCGACTTACGACCGTCCTGACTTGCGACCAATTTGAGTTATGACCAGCTCCAGCCACAAAATTTTGCTTTGACTTGTGATCAGAGCTTTGTGTTACGACCGGGGGAAAGGCAGGGAATTTAAATTGCTAACCATTGATCAGCGAAGAGACTGCTTCTTTGCAGCTCTTTCACCCCAGCAGTTAGAGAGTGTGCGTTCGGAGGAGGCTTTGGACTGCCTGGTGCTGCTTTCTGCCTTTTAAAATGCCTGTTCTGAGTGAGTACAGGGTTTTGCAGCATGGGTTTGGGCTGGAGGGTTATGTTGCTGTGCTGTGCTATGTTCCAATGGGTCTTGCAGTGTTTTCTTTTTCCTGGCCTGAACGGATTAATTGCATTCCAATGGGTCTTGCAGTGTTTTTTGTTTTTTGTTGTTTTTTGGTGGGTTTTTTTCCAGCCCAGGCGGATTAATTGCATTTCCAATGGGTCTTGCAGTGTTTTCAGTTTTTGGTGTTTTTTCCTCCCATCTGGAATGGATTAATTGCGTTTCAATGCATTCCTATGGGAAATGGTGCTTTGAGTTATGACCAACTTGAGTTATGACCATCTTCCGTAACCAATTAAGTTCGTAAATCAAGGCACCTCTGTACTGGGATTCTCCAAGTTGGGAAATCTTAACTCTTCCAGATTATTGAATCCAGAACCACCTAGCTGCTGGGTGTTCGAGTTACAGTGGTGCCTCGCTTAACGATTGCCTCGTTTAGCGATGAATTCGCATAACGATGTTTTTTTAGAAAATAATATGCTTCGCATAACGATGTTTCCTATGGGTGATTTTCACTTAGCGAAGTTTGGGACCATGCTTCGCATAACGAATGCGATTTTAGGTCCCCTGCTTCACTTAACGATGTTTTTTTTCAATTAAAAAAGTGTCTTAGAAGGGTCAAAAACGGTTCTAAATGCTTGGATTCGTTAGAGGACCCCTTAAGTCATGTGCAAACCTGATTTGGCTTTGATCTGACTTTTCGTTAATTTTTTGTGATTTTTTTTTTTTGGCCCATAGGAACCAATGGACCTGTCAAAATCTGACAGCTCCATGCTTTCCTATGGGGGAGAAAACAATTTACAAAAAATTAACGAAAGTTCAGATCAAAGCCAAATCAGGTTTGCACACAACTTAGGGGGTCCTCTAACGAACCCAAGAATTTAGAACAGTTGCTGAGTCTTCATTAATTTTTTGTGAATTTTTTCTTCCCCCATAGGAAATAATGGAGCTGTCAGATTTTGACAGCTGTCAAAAGTTGGGGGGAAAAAATTCACCATAAATTAATGAAAAGTCAGATCAAAGCCAAATTAACTTTTGCATCCGTTTTAGAGGGTGCAAAAGCTAATCCAAGCATTTAAAACCATTTTTGACCCTTTTATGACACACTTAATTTTGCAAAAATTGACTTCGCAAAGCCATTAAAATGTATTGAGTCAGCTTCAATACATTCCAATGGAGGATACATTGTTTCGCTTAGCGATGTTTCCTATGGGTTTTTTCGCTTAACAACGGCAATCCGTTCCAATTGGAACGGATTAACCGGTTTCCAATGCATTCCTATGGGAAATGGTGTTTCGCATAGCGATGGTTTCACATAGCGATGTGTTTTTTTGGAACCAATTAACATCGCTATGCGAGGCACCACTGTATACAAACCGTATGTAATTACATACATTTTCCAAGCTGTGAGAATGGCCCCCATTATGAACAGATATGTACTGCCTGTAATCTTACAGGCTAAATGGAAGCCTCCAGCCATGTACAGGAACCCTGCAGGAACCCAAGAAACCACTTTTTATTGTCTGGATAGGTAAATGGTTGTTCTGGACTTGGTGGTGACAAATTATGAAGATCTGATATGGGATATTCTCTTCATTGATTGCCCGGTGTGCTCAGATGTCGCAAGAGTTATTTCTTTTTCCAGTTAGCTTTCTTTGTCACCCAACGTTCACATCCATTAATGATCCTCGGCAGTACAATAGTATGGATGATCTCAGCACTGGTCTCCACGGACACTTCCTTACCATGAAGGAACTTTCCTCATTTCTTTGTAGCTGCCTTTCGAAGTCCAAATTTATTGGGATACTGAATGTCCTGCATTTTCTCTTTGATTCTTTTGTTTACAGAAAGGAAAGTATAAAGAGCTCAAACTATTTCCTGTTTGGTAGGGGACTGAGTTCTAGAAGGAATGTGTTGTAGGGTTATCTTTGTGCAAATTCTGCAATTTATTTATTTATTTTTATTTATTTATTTTATTTATATCCCCCCTATCTGGTCCCACGACCACTCTAGGTGGCTTGCAATGAAAGGTACACCATTGTCTGAGTAATTATAAACAGAGGTGGAAACATCTACACGGTGGTTCCCGACCTTGGTTAACCCAGGTGTTATTGGACTACAGTTGCCAGAAGTCTTCACCACTAGCTGCGCTGGCCAGGTTTTCTGGGAGCTGCAGTTCAAGAGCACCTGGGTTACCCAAGGGTGGGAAGCACTGACCTACATGATAAGCTCCTGTGGCTTTTTCTGAAGAAGTGTAAGATTGTAGGCAGCTGTGGGTGTTCAGAAACAGCAATCTGAAATGTATATCCCCTTAAAGAACAGCAGTACTCAGAGTTGTTCTAGGCGTTGTTTTTGTTATGTGCCATCAAGTTGTTTCTGACATATAATGACATGATGAATTCATGACCTCCAAAAGATCCTACCGTGAACAGTCCCACTCAGGTTTTACAAATGAAAAGCAATGCCTTCCCTTCTTGAATCAATCCATGTTCCACTTTTCCTACTACCTTCCTCTTTCCCTAATGTTAGCTTCCAGTGAGAGTTCAGGCTTGGTTTGATCCAGAACTCATTTTATTGTCTTCCTAGCAGTCCACAGCAGTCCTGGTATCTGCAGACTTCTCCTTGACTCCAAATAAGTCCATTTCCCCCCTCTCTCAGCTTTCTCCCTTGTCTAGCTTCCTGGTCCATACATAGTGATTGGGAGGATCTCAGCAATGGCCTCCAAATCCTTACAGTGAAGGCATTTTTCTATTTTCTCCACAGCTGTACTTCCACATTTCAGTTCTTATGTGGTGTATTTAGGGTGTAAGCAGATGGGGAAATGGCTTGCATTTTGGACTGCTTGTGGCATCATCCAGTGTGCATTGTTTCCTGGCAGCCACACAATGTAGATGAGATTGCAAACCCGCGTGATCTGGGCCCAGGCACATCCGTACCCAGGAAGAGCTACCCTCCTTAGGGGCTAGGCTTGAGGGATTCCTCCACAGATGGAAGGATCACTTGAAGAAAGATCACTCCAGCGACCCTCTCCAGTGTGATCAGCTATGATCCATTCTCATACTCTGATCCCATTAAGGGCCCTACTGGTTTCACTGGAATCTCTGCTCTTAAACATGTTGCTGATCCGTGAAAAGAAACATGCAAGACAGAAGAGCCCTAATGGCTTGGCCACCCTAAATGAGAACTACTATTTGCAAATAGGATAAGCAAGAGAGTCTAAATTAGAAGAAAGATGGGCTCGAAGCCAAAGGACATCACAATATCACCAGGTTTTAGAAGAACATTCATTTGGCCTTTTACATCACACAGTAGAGAAAGAAGGGCTTGATTCAAAGACATCATTGTAATGACTGATTATTATATTTGTCTCATATGGAAATGAATCATTACTGAGAATATATATAGGGAATATTTTATCGAGAGTGCAATAATACATAAGTCACGTGAAGCACAGCAGAAAATACCAGCACACTAACATGTACAAAAAGGATTTAAATAATAATGAACCCAGTCTTGGAAATATTCCAGAGAAACAGAAAATGGAAAAAGATCCAGGGAATCGTTTTTCAAAATATGGAAAGTGGGGGGTGGGGATGTGTGGCCAGCCACACATGCTTTTGCATGCATATAGTTCTTTCACTGTAATACAGAGAAGATTAATTTCAAATTTCCTTGGCCATGGGGGGGGGGCATTTTTGAAAAATTCTCTTTTCTGTCATCTGTAGTATCATCTTCAGCCCAAACAAAGCTCAGAACGAGATGTGGGAGCTTTGTATTTTTATCCTGGGATCCTTTCAAAAAACAACGTTCTGCGTAGACATGAGAGCTTCTTATTTGTTTCTCAGGGGATACAAACATGGAGCTCAGCAGCACCACAGCTGCCATGGCGATCCATCCCTGCCCCCCCAGAACCAGCCTGGTTCCCTCACCGTCTCCTCACAGCACACGTGCCTAACAGCGGCAACATTGTGCCAATTGCAGGCATAGTCCCACTGGAGCTGCCGTGCCTCTCCCCTCAGTCAACGGTTCAGCAGATTAGTGGGGAGACTTGTCTTCCTACTTCTTCACAAGAGGTCTCACAAGTCTCCTCACTCAAGCTGCTGAGCTGTCGGCTGAGGGGAGAGACAGGGCAGCGCCGGCAGGACTTGGTCCGTGTGCTTCAAGGAACCCGGTGAATGAACTATGCTGGTTCTGGGGAGTGGGAATATCCCCTGGGATATGAATAATGCACTCCCATATCTACTCAGAACACTGATTTTTAAAAGGATCCAATTCAGAGATCATCAAGAACCACTGGTTTGGCAGTTCGTGTCAGTTTGTTCAGTAGCCAAACAGGTGTTCAGTGATTCCAAGCCCCTCTTCCTCCAGTGGCACCCACTCTGAGGCAGCGCCCCATCTTCTCTGCCCTGTCTCTTCTTGGTGTTGCCTCTGAGTGTGTGCCCACCAGAGGAGGCAGGACTTGGAAGCGCCGAACCCCTGTTCAGCTGCTAAACAGACTGGCATGAACCACCAAACTACTGGTTCGTGCCCATCTCTGATTCAGTGACATTAATTATTCTATTAGGACAGCCAGTCGGCCATGTCCTTATCATCACTGCATTCTTAAAAGTAACTCATTGCATCGTATGTTATCACCAGGTGAAAACTGAACTGAAAAGGCTAAACTCAACTCATGGAATAATCTCCAGTCACCTCTAGTGGCCATCAACGTGGCAGCGGCAATTTTGAGAAATTAAATGCTCCCTCTCCTATCCCATGGCCCCCAAAGGTTTCTTCATGATGTAAGAGATCCCAAGAGAGTCTCGGGACTTTGGGTCTGGGAATGAGAAAGATTTAATACCTAAAAAAGGCCATGGCTGTTGACATCATCAGCCTTATGTAGCATAAACTAGCACAACAGGACTTCAGCCAGTGGCTGAAATTGAGTAATAATTCACATCTAGAATTAAAGCAGCCATATCAGTGAGGATGTGGTGAGTTAGCTTTTCCATAAGTTCCTTAGATTCAGTGGGCTTACTCCTGTTGCAGCTTACTATTGGATTTTGGTCATTTTGAAATGGAATGTACTTACATAGCAAGGTAACGATAAAGGGTCCCCTTGACAATTAAGTTCAGTCATGTCTGACTCTAGAGGCTGGTGTACATCCCCGTTCATAAGCCCAAGAGCCAGCGTTTTTCCGCAGAGACTTTCTGTGGTCACGTAGCCAGCATGACTTGACGTAGAATGCCATTACCTTCCCACCGAGGTGGTACCTATTCATCTACTTGCATTTGCATGCTTTCAAACTGCTAGGTTGGCAGGAGCTGGGACAAGCAGCAGAAGTCCACCCCATTACACGGATTCAAACTCCTTACCTTTCAACATACTAATTACCTCCCAATTGTATCTAATTGTAAGTGACTGTACTGCTTCAAATTGCCTACTTCCAAGCTTAGAGACTAACCTCCTTCAGTAATTTAGTAGGATAAAATGAGGATGAGTAAAGGAACCCTAATACCCACTTTAAGCAACAGCCAGAAGAATGATAGTATAGAAGCAGCAATACAGAAAGTTTAATCTGGATTAAGGGTACAAAATTCTTGACTGAACCTCAGATATAAAATTGCATAAACGGTTCCTCTTTTTACAGGTGATATCCCTGATTTGTTTAGTGAAGATGAGGTGGAAAATATTATTTCTTCTACAAGAATGGAGTTACGGGGGCTTGGCCAGGATGATTCAAAAGAAAGCTGCTGGCAATTTTTTATTGAACGTATTCGTCGGCAACTAAAGGTAAAAGATGCAGGAAGAATATGAGGAAATATATTCAGCATAAAGTAACTGCTCTAGAATAATGCACAAATAAAGATTTCTCATAATAAAGATTTTTTGAGGCAAATTATCTTTGTTGGTGAGCATTTTAAAAGCCAATATATTGATTTATTTTTAATGTATGGAACATAGTTATTAGAGGTCTGAAGAATATTATGCCCTTTTACTCTTTACATTAATTGCAAAACACCGATTGAATTATGAAAGTTCAACTTGCATCACAGCATTGCATCTCTTTTTTCCTGATAAAGAAGTCTGAACATCAGAGAAGACAAAATAATAATTATCATTTATTTTTAAAGGAAATTTTAATAACTCCTACAGTGAAATGTGTGTCATTTAGGAGAGACACATGAGCAATCACTGGGCTCAGAGCATGAAATATGTATAATTTTTCCTATGCTAACAGTTCCATTAAAGTAGTAACACCAGTAGTTGTAGTAGTCATCGTTGTTAATTTATGAATAACAAATTCCCGCAGGGTAGATGTTTTGGTCTATGGTGGCAAAAATACAAAAAAGTCATGAAGATAACATTTAAAATTCTAGAGTACTTGTTGTGACATATACTTTCATGGACTACAGTTACCGTAATCAAGAAGGGTATTCTCATCTGGTTGGTTTATGAATATTGTACATGGATGTAGAGAGAAAAAAAAAACTGTGTTAGAAATGGTCATATATCAAGAGAATGCAAAAAGTACTGTCTGAAAACTATTTAATTACAATATGTGCAAAAGACACTGGAACAATAAATTTTTGGTGATAATGCAGAAGTAATCCTAGAATTGCTATTTGAAATATGTGGCAGATAAGCCATGAAGGCATATGCTATCTGTTATAGTCTTTAAATGCTATTTAATATTATTCTTCTGCAAGTTTTTATCATGCTGTGGGAAGTGAACCCATAAACAAAAGCAAGATGGATATCTCTGTTGCACAGAGATCTGTAAGGAACTTGAGTCTACAAGCAAGAAAGCGTGAAGGAAACATGACTTATTTGTGTAGGTAGAGCTTGCTTCCAAGCAGGGATGTGCACCAGCACCAAAATTCAGATTCAGAATTCAGATTTGGAATTACAGCCCTTTGGATTCAAAATCTGGAATTTTTAAAATGCAGAAATTCTAAATATCTGGAACTCTGTTACGGCTAATATGAATATTATATAGTCTTTATTTTCCCATTTAAAAAACCCACAAACAGGCAAAACATTTTTAAAAAGATTTCCTTGTGTGTCCTCTGACACCTTCCCAGCAATTGTGCCAAACGCAAAGAGTGCCCACCATAACAGCCAGCCGTGCCTCGGAAATTACACTTAATGGGCGTCCCGATGGAACCCTGAGCAGTGAGTGGGGATGCCAGCAGGAAAGGCCAGCTGCCTTGGGGAAGCGGAGGACAAGTCACACTGGGAGCAGATGGGCAAATACCCTGGGGCAGCCCCGGCAGCCAGATTGCCAACAGCATGGGGCACAGCGCACTTGAGTGAGGGAGCATAATCCTGGAACAGCAGTTGGAAGAATGGAAGAGACAGAAAGAGGGGGGGCAGCAGACTGAGCCATGGCAGACCTAGTGCTGAGACTTCAGGGAAGCCCAGCACTGGTAGGTTAATCTTAAGGAAAATACAGTGGTGCCTCACAAGACAATGTTAATCCGTCCCACGAAAAACGCTGTCTTGTGAAAACATCGTTTTGCGAAATGCGGTTCCACATTGGAATGCATTTAAATCTATTTAATGCGTTCCAATGGGGGAAAATCGTCGTCTTGCAAAAATCTTCCATAGAAAACATTGTCTTGCAAAGCGCAACAGTGATCGCAAAAACCAATCGGCACGAGACACACACAATCGTCTTGCGAGGCACCACTGTAGGTTTTTCATCAGATCCAGGTTCCAGGAATGGGTGGTGTGGCTGGACCACCAGGCTTGAGAGAACCCTATCTCTCACTGGGCACTCTTGTTAATGGGCAAGACATCAGTCCCTTTGCCACTTTGGCCAGACCTCCCCCAGACAGACTCCTTCTTAGCCCAGGAAGACAAGAGATCGGTCTCTCTTGACTTGTAGGGCTCCTGCATGTATGCCTCTGCCTCTGCCATGTCTTTCCAGGACAGGCCCCCACCACCATGCTTCTAAAGCATGGCACTGGCCCCCAAAAGCTTGCCCTGTTGTTCCAAGGATGAGGGATTTTGACTCAAGAATACAATTGCAGGTGCTGCTGTTTATGGTGCTATGAATGTTGCTGGTTTCTTCATGCTTTGTGTGGTCCCTCAGTATTAGACAGAACTTCTTCATTAGAAGGTGGAGAAGCATTCTGGGAACATTTTGGGAACAACTTAAGTTTCTCTGAAGTCAGCAAGCGTCATCTTTTCCTCTGTCTTTTCACTAGATTGCAGTGTATAATGTCTAGTTTGTACGTTAATTGTTTTCTTTTCCTATTCAATTGCTTCCCATAATGCTTTTGAGCCTCTTGAAAAATGTAGAGAAGAGGCTAGTAACAGCTTTAGTACATACTTTTGTCTTGTCACTTGATTATTGAGGTAATGGTGTCTTTAAATTATCACTAAAATTTACATGTTTACTTAGTAATCTTCACTTATTTCCTCTCTTCCTCCTTTGCTGCCATCAACCTGTAAGGTAAAGGTAAAGGTTCCCCTTGACAATTTTTGTCCGGTCGTGTTCGACTCTAGGGGGCGGAACCTGTAGCTACCTCTATGTCAGTGTATTTGCCATTTCACTCAGGCACGTATTTTACTCTGCACATAGCCAGCACTCAGGTATTGAACTCAGCACCACTCAGTTTGAATAGAACTAATAAGGTTTCATTAAAATAACAGTGTCAAGAGAAGATTGTTTATTCCTAGGCTTTAAGCTTATTCAGCACAGTTCTTCATTTTCTCTGTCATCTCTCCTTAAGACTGCTCTTTCAGAACCCAGAGTCCAAAATCTCCCTCTTTCCAATCTCTCTATACCAGATTGCTTCACAAACACACTCCCCCTCCTCATCGATTTTCTCTCCTGGCCAACATTTTTACCAGCATCCCATGCTCCTCACTCACTCACTCCCATCATATACAGCAGGACCCCTATATACATAGGGGATCAGTTCCACAATCCTGCCATGGATGCCTGAAACTGCAGATACAAGAGAACTCTATATACAACATACAAGGAAGTTGGACAAGGGCCACATTGAATGTTTTATATAGGGCTGCGGCAAGCCACTGATAAGTGAAACCATGGGCATCGATCCTGTAGATACAGGGGTCCTACTATACTGACCAAGCGATGCATTTATCATCTTTACACATGGAAATATAACCATACATCGTAACCTGGTTTGATTTTAAAGCTTAAAGTAGCAAACAAGAAATGATACGTCTTGGGTGGAAGCCGTATTGTAAAGTAGTGACAAAATTCACATAATAATTGTGAGTGAAGGGCTAAAGATTGAAAACTTCAGATGTTTGTACTCCAGAAAATGATACACCTCTGATAGGTTACATGTGAGCTCAGTAAACACATTTAGAATAACATGTTTTTACATTCTTAAGGCAGACACAATTGCTTGGGTTCCAGTGGGAAGTGGCCTTTTCTGTGACTGGACCCAGATTGTGTGAGATTGCCTTCCCTGAGAAGTTCACTTGACCTCCTTCTCTCTTGACTGTCTGTCATTTTAGGACTTTGCTATTATTTTTGATCTACTGGGCATTTCAGTAATTTTAACATGCCGAGTCCATGGGTTTGGTGTTTTTAAAAAAACTGTTGCTCCAATCTTCTAAGTATTTTTATTATTCAGGATTACACGATTTTGTAGGGACGTGGTGGCGCTGCAGGCTAAACCGCAGAAGCCTGTGCTGCAGGGTCAGAAGACCACGCGATGGAGTGAGCTCCCGTCGCTTTGTCCCAGCTCCCGCCAACCTAGCGGTTCGAAAGCATGTAAAAATGCAAGTAGATAAATAGGGATCACCTCGGTGGGAAGGTAACATCATTCTGTGTCTAAGTTGCACTGGCCATGTGACCACGGAAGATTGTCTTCGGACAAAACGCTGGCTCTATGGCTTGGAAACGGGGATGAGCACCGCCCCCTAGAGTCGAACATGACTGGACAAAAATTGTCAAGGAGAAACTTTACCTTTACCTTTTACACGATTTTGTAGTGGATACCCAATGTTGCGATGACAATACAGTACAATGGTGAAGGATATAATTTATCACTGAAAAGAAAATACAGGTAATTACATTTCAGATAATAGAGGGAAACACAATCTCATAAGATGTACCTACATGCTTGGAAAGATCCATGTGCACCAACTTTTTATTGCTACTTGTGGTCCATCACACCAATCTTGTATCAACATTGTGACCTTGCTAGTTCCTTTCAGACTTTCTCCAGAAGTCTGATCAATAGCTGCTGCTCCTCCATTCTTCAGATGATGGATAGCTTTGGTAACTCTTTAATCTTTATTGGTCTTCAATCAAATCCTTCACAGTGACCTTCGGATTTGGATCCCTCCTTGATTACTCAAAAAAGGTTCCTGTTTCAGAGATAGAGAGCGTCTAAAGCAAGTATCTTCCGTAGCTTAGAATTATTCTCTATTTCGGAATGGCAAAGTATCCTTCCTGTGCATTTGTTTTTATATCCAAGAACACTAACTCTATGGTTGGCAAGGTCATTTGTTTTTAAACTGAACTTTCCTGGGTGTTTAACCCCATATTTCCATATTTCCCATTGGTTCCAGAAAGCCCTTGGTAATGGTTACATTCCTAAGAAAGTAATTTAGAGAATGTATGTTTCAGGTCACATTAACAGTGTTTTTGATTCATGCATGTTCAGAGGTGTTGCACACTTTACTATCCTAATAATCGGGGCGGGGGACCACCAAGAAATGTAAATTAAATTTTTGGCCATTACCTTTGTGCAACAGCATTCAGTTTGAGACAAAATGTCAGTAACAAAGACAGAAAGGTGGATCCTTTTACTGTTTGAACAACTCCTTAGCTGGAAGATGCTGGCCACAGAGACTGGCGAAACGTTAGGAAGAACAATCTTCAGAACACAGCCAAAGAGCCCGAAAAACCCACAACAACCAACTCCTTAGCTACTGTTTCCTGGGCTAAATTAGAGATAAGAGATGTAGAACAGAGTAATATAATAATTGAGTTGGAAGGGCCCTATAAGGTCATCGAGTCCAACCCTCTGCTCAATGCAGGAATCCAAATCAAGGTATATCTACCAGAGGGTTCTCTAATTTTCTCTTGAATTCCCCCCAGCATTGGAGTGCTCACTGCCTCCCAAGGTAATTTGTTCTATTTCTCTTTTTGCTCTAACAGTTAGGAAGTTTTTCCTGATATTCAACCTAAATCTGGCTTCTTGCAACTTGAACCCATTGTTAGGCATCCTGTGCTCTGGGATGATGGAGAACAGGTCCTGCACCTCCTCTGTGTGACAGCCTTTCAAGTATTTGAGAAGTGCTATTATATCTTCCTTTTCTCAGGGCTAAACATGCCCAGTTCTTTCAGTCTTTCTTCCTAAGGCTCGGTCTCCAGCCCCCTGATCATCCTTGTTGCCCTTTTCTGAACTTGTTCCAATCCATTGGCATCCTCCTTGAAGTGCAGTGTCCAGAAGAGGACACAATACTTAAGATGAGGGCTAGTCAGAAATGGGGACTCAAGTCACACAAATTGTTATCAAGTCAAACTTAAGATGACGTGACTCAAACTTGACTTGGGTTTCTTTTTCAATGACTCAGACTTGACTTGTGACTCTGAACCCATCCACCCCTCCCTTCTTTCTGGCGGGAAAAAAGCTTATTTTTAATAGGGACTCAGACTTGGGACTTGGGACTCAGTGTTTGGTACCAAAGACTCAGACTCGGACTTGGAACTCAGACCCAAAGATTTGGCAACATTTTTGGGCCTAACCCATGCCAAACAGAAGGGAGCTCGTACCTTGCGGGATTTGGAAACTGTGCTTCTGTTAATGAAGTCTAAAATAGCATTTGCCTTTTTAGCAGCCACATCACACCACTGGCTCATTTTCAGCTTGTGATCTACAACAATTCCAAGATCCTTCTTGCATGTAGTATTATTGAGTCAAGTATCCCCCATCTTGTAACTGAGCATTTGGTTTCTTCTTTTTAGGTGTAGAACTTTGAACTTTATCCTTTTAAATTTCATTCTCTTGTTTTCAGCCCAGTGCACAAGCCTATTTAGGAAACATTTAGAGATATGTGTGAGAAATAATGTGGTTAACTAGGAGGAAGGGCAAAGACTTAGCAACTAGTGGCTTCCTCTAATCGATCTAATCAGAACAGCAGAAAGTTGATGAACCAATTAGTACACCTGGAATGTTTTGTGATGTATTCACATACAGTATATATCACAGTATCCAATGCAGTTAGTACGCCATTTGTAATCCTCAAGATGATTTTGGTTTTTCTGTTGAAAGCTTGATCTTTTACTATTTTATTAAAGTTTTACCTTGGAAGTTAAACCTATGATATTTTTGAGCCAATTCAGTTTGTTTGACTGGGACTGGGCATTTTTTTCAAGCCTATTAAGATCTCTTTGAATTTTGTTTCTGTCTTCCAGGGTATTAGCTATTCCACGCAGTTTTGTCTCATCTGTAGATTTAATTAACATCCCCTGCACTCCTCATCCAAGACATTAATAAAAATATTGAAGAGTACAAGGTCCATGGCCCAGCGCTGTGGTACCCTGCTTGTTACCTTCTCCCATTTTGAGAAGGTACAATGTACACAAGTAGCTGACAATGAAGGATTTCCTTCTAGTGCAAATACAAGTTTTGGAGGAACAGTTCTGGACAGGATAACAGCAGGAGGGTAGAGTGCAATTCCCCTTCCCATACTGATCCCAGTCATCATCATAGCCCCATACACCCCGGTAACTGCTATTTGCGTTTTTCAAAAATGTAAATGTTAGCATAAATGTGCATTTAGCAGCACATTTCATTTTTCTACAAAAAGCTTTACATAATAGTATGAGAAGAAATCACCCTTGGGTTGGTGGGGTTCATTAAGGGCATTCTGACAAAGCCTGAGGAATACAGCCAATACTGAAGCAGGAGAAAGATTGGGGTAACCATTAGTGCTTTCTCAAGAAGCCTCCTAAAACTGTCTTGGTTCTTTGATACCGGTACTTCCTCAAGCCAACACACTAGATTTAAAAACAATGCTCCTACTTTCTAGTCCAGGGGTGGGGAATGTGTAGCCCTCCAGATAATGTCAGACTGTAACTCCTATGAGTACTGCTTTTTACCTGTGCTGGGTGGAACTAAAAGAAGTTGCAGTCCAGCAACAGTTGTAGGGTTGCGTTTTTTTTTATTCCTGCCTAGCCAAGCTTACACCCTTTTAATTCCCATTGGTTTTGATGGGATAATTATAATCATGCAAGTTTTAATCAAATTATATATTTTTGTAATTATAATTGCATAGTATGTGTGTCGTGGCTTCAAGTGCTCAAATCAGCTTTTAAACATTTCACTGGAGATCATAAATCATAATAATGATGAGGCATCAAGTCAATTCTGACCCCTCTCAGAATTTTCTAGGTACAGAGTACACAGAAGTGGTTTATCACTTCCTTCATCTGGGGGTGCCCTGGGTCTGTGCAGCTTGCCCAAGGCCACCCAGGCTAGTTCTTCTCCCAGGAGGCACAGTGGAGAATTGAACTCTCAACTTCAGGCTCTGTAGCCAGATACCTAACTCACTATCTATCCAGCCAGCTCAAAGATTTGTAAATACACCCACCCTGGAAGGAGTGCATGTATTATCCCTTCTATTGCTGTAGAGAGGTTAGTATGATTCTCTGATATGATTTCTGACTCTTTTTATGAAGATGTGGTTTCACTAGATCAAAAGAGCATCCATTTCTAAGGAAGAAGCCAGGCAGGCTGCAATAGAATGTATATCTCTGATATGTAGATATGTAAAGTCAGATGGCCTCAATATACAATAATTAACACGCCTGAATAGGAGAGAGATACTGAGAGCTGACAGAAACAAATGGATGAAGTATAGGATCAAAGACATCATCATCATCATCATCATCATAGATAAATATTAATGGAAAGCATGAAAATAATCATTCAACATGGGCATGTCTAAAACTGGTGATCATTAAGAAAAAAACTGGAGACTTAATTTTTGCTGGACAAGAACACTGATTGACTGCGCTTAGTGTTTTTAAATAATAATAACCTTAGAACACAAAGCTAGAAGGGACCCTATGGATCGTCAAGCCCAGCCCCTGGCAAGGAAGCCCAGTGGGGAATTGAACTCCCAACCTCTGGTTCTACAGCCAGAGACCTCAACCACTGAGCTGGGTGTTTGGCAGTATTTACTATGACAGGTGTGGTCACACATGCCAAATGAATCATAATGAATGGATTTCACAAGCACGTTGAAAGAAAGGGCCTCTGTCTGCCTCTTGCCCAAAAAAACCACACTTTGTGGCAAAGAGAGGGGGGGGCTTCACCATGTATCAAGTAGCTGGGATTTTAAAAATCAATTTTATTCACACAGACCCCAATTCAGCAGCAGTTCTTACTATCAGTATAACTGAACCCTTAGAGAAGTTAGACCAGCTATCCTGGGGCTGCTAAGAAACCAGTGCTGGAGGGAAGAAGTGGAGGATCTCAGCCCCATGGTAGAATAGTGGTTTCTTGTTTTCTTGAGTGCAATTTCCTTTTGCCAACGTTCAAAGTCTTCTCTTTGTTTTGTATAAGATCGTTCATTATTTTCCAAAATCTGTTCTTTGATTTTGTACGAACTGTTTCCAAAACCTTGCAACTTTTATTTCCTGGCTTACTGCCAAACACATTCTTTAATTTGTTTTCATTCTGATTCTGATTTTTTTTTTCAAATAAACTTTAAAAAGACCTTTGGTTTGGAAGTTGCTTTTAGAGGAACTCAGGTCCTAGGCCTTGTGCCTCGCCCATTCAACCATGGAGTTCGGAGAGTAGTATGTTAAAAGTCCCCAATGCTCTATGGAAGGGTAAACTCTGCTCGGGCCCTTTTCAGCTTCACTGAAACTGGCACCCTCTTGCTAGAGCATAGGAGAGAAAAGTTCAGATGCCAGCAGTTTCTTGATAAATTCTTCCGCACTTTGTGGAATCAACTGGTGAGGCTCAGACAGCGTAGCCGCAAAAATTGCAACTGGGTAGGGGCTGACCCCCGAAGAGAGTGACTCACCTAATCCATCAGGGTGGTTGGATTTCATGTTTGCTGGATCTACTCTGCTAGTACCAGATCATCAAAGCCCAGAAAATGAAGACAAATGTTTGTATAGTGGCTCCTTGAGGGTAGATCTACATTTGGGCAGACTAATTCTGAGCATATGCTTAGCCTAGGAATTTGTTGTCAGTACTAGAGCTGACCTTGCCGTCTTTGGTATGCAAAAACCGGCTCCTGGTTCTTCTCCTCCTGCTATCACATACATGTCTCCTTTGAGAGAGAAAGAGAGAGAGAGAGAGAGAGAGAGGTGTTTGATTGTTGCCATTCAGCAAGTACAACCACCAGCAGATGTGCATAAAAAGGAGATAACAATAATCATCATGAGCCATCCAATCAATTCTGACATATGGCAACCCTTTTTCTGGGTTTTCTAGTTAGAGGACACTCAGGAGTGGTTTCCCATTCCCTTCCTCTGGTGGAAGGGTGCCCTGGGACTGTGCAGCTTGCCCAAGGTCACCCAGGCTGGCTCCACTCACAGGTGACACAGTTGGGAATCGAACTCTGGGTCTGCAACCAGAGACCTAAGCCATTGAGCTACCCTGCTGCCTTATAAAAAGGAGAGGTGCTCAAAATTAAAATAAATTGTCTGGTTCATCCTGTTGTAAGTCTGATTCATCTTGCCCTTGTGATTGAAGCTGATATCTCGTGTTCAAGTGTTTCGATGTGGGTATGTTTTTTCTTATTGAATTCCATGCCTTTTTGCTGGTCGCAGTTTGTCGTTGCATTGCATTAGCTGCTGCTGCTGAAAAGCTGGGAGCCAGAAAACTTCGTCAGCTACACTAAAGACATCCAAAGGCTTACCTCCAGATGCCAGTTTACCTTTTGCTGCAGGCTAACGAGTAAACGTGTGTCACTTCCTTCCTTCCCCCATTTGTCTCTTGGTCGTCTCTGGGAGAAGACAGAGGAGACGTTTTGCCTTTCTTCTTGAGAGACGAAGGGGCAGCCACAGCTCCCTCTGTTGCCACCTCAGTTGGTTAGAACGAAGACATCTCTTACATTTTCTGTCTCCATATATTTTTATAATAAAGAAAAGGGGTCCTGTTTTCTTAGAATAAAAAGTTTAGACGATATTTCTTTCCAAAGAGGAATGTGTTGTGTGTCAGCCATTCCAATTTTCAGTGGCTAATTCCACAAGTTAACTTGGAAGTGCTTTGGTGGTGATGATGGTTCTGCTAATACGTTCTACCGAAATCAGTAGGGCTGAAAAGTCCTTAACTTTTGTCTAGGTAAATACTGAGCAGGCTGTAACTATAAGGTCAAAGAGAGTTCTGCAGCCTGCTGCAGCCTGAAGAACGGAGAATATGGAATGGATGCTAAGTGCACAGTTGGGAAAAGGAAAGTGTTGAGCTAACTGATTTACGGAAGCACATTTTAAAGTTTTACATGGAGTACCCAACTAATTAATTACACGAATGACGCCATTCATCTTCTGATGTTAATTTGAAGCCTAGTTAATTATGGAAGGCTCTCTCCTGAGAACAGTTTTTGCTTTCCAGGTGGTCTTATGCTTCTCCCCAGTGGGTTTCACCCTGAGAGCGAGAGCAAGGAAGTTTCCAGCTTTAGTCAACAGCACCGCTATCGATTGGTTCCATGCCTGGCCGCTGGCCGCTCTCCAGTCCGTCAGCACCAGCTTTGTGGACAAGATGGACCTACTCGATGTAAGTACAACTTGCTTAATTGATGGTGTCACCGGCATTTTGAAATGGTCTGTTCTGCAAAAGTGTTCACCTTCTTTCCATAATTTGTTCATAACAGTGCCTGGGTTGGTTCTCCCAACTAACAGACACAAGTAATCATGTTACTATTGCATCTCTGTTGCTGCTCCCAGACTTCGGAACTCCCTCCCACAAGAGGCCAGGTTGGCCCCATCTTTGCTGTCCTTCGGCAACCTTTCTCTTCAGGAAAGCTTTCCTTCAGTGACTGGCGACCTAAGCGGGATTTCTAAATACTGTAGATTGTTGTGCCTTACTGCCTTGAATGTCCTTCTTGTGTTGCTTTTTGAACTATTTTTAGTATACCATATTTGCCGGCATACAAGGCGACTGGGTGTATAAGGCAACCCCCCAACATTTCCACTCAAAATATAGAGATCCTTATATACTCGCCGTACAAGACTACTCTCTCTTCCGTACACCTTCCACACACCAAATGTCTGGGGTCGTGAGGTGTCTGTTTCAAAGCATCTGAAACACTTTGAAGTGCTGCCTCCGTTTGTTGCCTGGAGAACTCTGCTGCCAGGGTGACTCTCTTTCCCTCCAGAGGACCAGCGAGACAAACTGGAGAGACCAGCCGAGACAAGGGGGGGAGAGATACTTTTGAAAACTGGTTCCGTGGATTGTGCCTGCAGGGAGACCAACTTGAGCAGCTCGAACAGCGGGAGAACTGTCTGGTCCAAGAACCGGGAGCGGCATTTTTGGGAGTTGGGAATATTGGTGGAGCTCTGCCTGGGCTTTGACTCGGGGGAGCTCCCTCCTAGGCTGGAGCTGCCCAACAGAGGGACGTGGTGCCCTGGCTTTCAGAGTCAGCCGCTGGAGGGGCGCTCCGAGACACGATTCAGCTTCACGCTGTCAGGGGCGTGCGGATATACCCGCTCTGGGCTGTTGGGGTTGAAGTGCACCCAGCGTACAAGACGACCCCCCCCACTTGGAGGCATGTTTTTCAGGACCAAAAAGTCATCTTGTACACCAGCATATACAGTAGTTTTTGCCTGATCCTTCTTAGTATTTGTGTACTTACTCTTTTTAGCTTTAAATATTATCTTTTTTAAAAGGGAAATCTTTTAAAAGGGAAATCTTTTAAAAAACGGAACAGCGTTCCATGTCTAGTCACGCTGGCCACATGACCACGGAGGATTGTCTGTGGACAAACTCTAGCTCTATGGGTTGGAAACGGAGATGAGCACCGTCGCCTAGAGCAGTGGTTCTTAACCTTTTTGAAAGAAATGCCCCCTTGAGCCATTGAGGAAGTTATCATCGCCCCCCTCCCCGCGGTGATGATATCTTATTTATTTATTTATTTATTTATTTATTTATTTATTTATTTATTTATTTATTTATTTATTTATTTATTTATTTATTTTTTAAGACACTTAAATCCAATGACCCCTGAAAACACAATTAAATTCCAAGAAAATGAAATGCCCCCCAAAAAGTAACATTTAATGATTTAGTTGCAAGTGAATTTAAAGACGCAAAAAGAAATATAAAAAGGGCATAAAAACAAATGCAGGAACTAAAAATTTCAAGACAAAAAGTCTGAAACTAAATTAAAATTGGAGGAAAATATATATTGATGCACACTGTAAAAAGGCTGCAGCCATCTTCACAGGTTTGGCTTGCTCCAGCGCCCCCCTACCCCCCTTTCTGCTCCAGCGCCCCCACGCCGCCCCTTTTCGTTCTACCGCCCCCCTGAAAAATGAAATCGCCCCCTGGGGGCATTATCGCCCACGTTAAGAACCACTGGCCTAGAGTCAGACATGGCTGGACAAATTGTCAAGGGGAACCTTTACCTTTACCTTTTTAACATCTTTTAATGAAGTAAGCTGCCTTAGTCTATTTAAAATGTTTTTAAACAAAATACAAATAAATAAATCACTAGATGTTATTTCACTTCTAGCAGAGGCATGTACAATTATCAAAACAGAACCCTCACTCATATTCTCTTCTATAACAGAATCTTCTGGCAAGCAATATAAAGTTAATTCAAACAGATTCAGTAAAAACACAGGCATAGATATGCACCTGTTACAATAAAAATGGTAAGAGCATCATTGCATCTCAGAGCCTCAGAATCTGACCCAATAGGGCTCTTCTGGATATTTTGAAGTTATCCTAAAGGAACTAAAAAGAAAATATAGATTGGTTGTTCTTCCTAACGTTTCGCCAGTCTCTGTGGCCGGCATCTTCAGAGGACAGCACTCTGTGCTCTGGTGTAGTTGGCTTGGGAGTGGAGTATTTATGGCTGTGAGATGGGCTTTTGTCTCTTTTTTTGTAGATGGGTGATTAGTGAGTCTTGTTGTGGGTGTATTGTTGTGATAAGAAGGAGAGATTATCTTTCACTGTGGTTGATGGGTGTCGTTAGCTGGTCTTTTGTGTGTAGTGATCCCCGGTCCTTGTGGCTGGGTAGAGTTCGTTGACCTTTTGCACACTGCATTTTTTAGAGCTGGGAGCCAAGTTTTGTTGAGTTTCAAACTTTCCTCTTTTTTGTTGAAGTTCTGCCGGTGCTTGTGGATTTCAATGGCTTCCCTGTGCAGTCTGACATAATGATTGCTGGTGTTGTCCAGTATTTCGGTATTTTGAAATAGAATTTCATGTCCAGTTTGTTTTAGCTACTGCAGATTTTTCTGTTTGTTTTAGTCTGCAGTGTCTCTTGTGTTCTTTGATTCTCGTGTGGATGCTTCATTTTGTGGTTCCAATAAATACCTAGCCACAACTGCAAGGTATCCGGTATACTCCTGCAGTGGTGAGGGGGTCCCTTCTGTCCTTTGCTGACTGTAACATTTGTTGTATTTTTGTGGTGGGCTTGAATACTGTTTGTAGGTTGTGTTTTTTCAAAAGTTTCCCCTTGCGATCCGTGACCCCTTTGATGTATGGCAGAAATACTTTGTGGGTGGCTGTTTTTCTTCTTCAGTTCAGTGTTGTTTTCTTGGTTTGATGGCTCTTGTGATTTCACTTTTCGAGTAGCCATTTGCCTGAGGGCCCAATTCAGATAGTTGAGTTCAGTGCTGAGAAACTGAGCTTCACAGTTCCCATTTGCCCGGGTCTACCAGTGTTTTGATTATGCCTCTTTTTTGCTGTGGGGGGTGGTGGTTGGAGATTTTGTGTAGGTACCGCTCTGTGTGGGTGGGTTTTCTGTAGACCTTGTGTCCCAGTTGGAGGTCAGTTTTGCATAGGACCATGACATCTAAGAACGGGAGTTGGCCCTCTATTTCTTTTTCCATGGTGAATTGTATATTTGGGTGGATGCTGTTGAGATGGTTGAGAAATTCTTCCAATTTTTCTTCACCGTGGCTCCAAATTGCAAAGGTGTCATCCACATATCGGAACCAGACTGTGGGTGCGAAGGGTGCCGAAGCCAGGGCAAGTTTTTCAAGACGCTCCATGTAGAAGTTTGCTATAACCGGGCTGAGGGGGCTGCCCATGGCCACTCCATCTGTCTGTTCATAGAATTCATTATCCCAGTGGAAATAGCTGGTCGTTAGGCAGTGTTGGAAGAGGGCCTTGATGTCTTCTGGAAAGAGCTGCTGGATGAGTGTCAGGGTGTCCTTTATCGGTACCTTAGTGAACAGGGATACTATGTCAAAGCTAATCAGTCTGTCCCCAGGGTTAAGTTTTAGGGTGCTGATCTTGCTTAGGAAATGTCCTGAGTCTTTGATGTAGGATGAGGTTTGTTCAATGTGGGTCTGTAGGAGGGTCGCTAGGTGTTTGGCTAATTCATATGTTGGGGAGCTGATGGCACTTACAATGGGCCTGAGTGGGATTGAGGCCTTGTGGATTTGGGGGAGTTTGCTCTGCACCACCTAAGTAGTGGTACCAAGGCAGCAGAAGTTATAATAATAACCGGAGTAATTAAACAGTCCCTGTAACAATTTGCATCCCTGCAGCTGTCAACTTCCAATGGAAAGGAGAAAAAAATGGAATTCTGGTGTTTTCAGCACCCATGAGAAGTAATAGGGAACTAAATGCTAGTGTTCAGGAATCTCTGTCAGGATTAGGTAGTAGAATGTTACCATTAGGGCCACTTATGGGGAGGGGGGAAAATCTAGTACCTCCCTGTGAGCATTCTCAGGCATAGAATGATCTCAAACTACAGTCACTTTGTTATTACTTTGTAAGTAAGGATAAAGCAGATTGTTGCCTAATAACAATATAAAGCTACCAAAGAAATCTTCCATTCCACCTAAGCCTAACCTAATGAATTTCCCTCAAACATAAAAGCAAAATGAATGGCAGCTTTCCTCCATTAAAAGCAATTCCTTGTTCCTCAGGGAAAAGTTTACTTATTTCCAGTTCCGTATTTTTCAGAAGCATTAACATCATGGAAATTGAGCAATTACCCTTAAATTATAGAGCTAAATATTGTGTCACGGCTATAAAGAAAATTGTATTGTTCCATACTACGGCAAGATTTCCCCCCCTCATCCATAAAAGCGACATTTCTAGGTTTTCAGTCTCAGCAAGGTTTCTTTTGTCAACAAGCTACCATTTCAGTTAAATTAAGTAATAGTCTTCATGCTGTATTTTGTAGAGAGTGAGAGTGAGTGAGTGAGTGAGAGAGAGAGAGAGAGAGAGAGAGAGAGTACGTATGCAATACATAATCCTCCAGGAAGATTTTTTTGAAATTTAGAACAGGCTTCCATATTTGCAAAATAATCAATATGAACAGTAACAAATAGCAGTACAATAATCTCTCATTTAGCCTCTGATTTTGCTTTTAATTTGTGGCTCCTTAATTCAGCTCATGCCCTTCTCTCGTCTGCACATTTGTAAATCACCACCACCACAACCACCAATTCACTTGTTCATCAAAACTGAGAGAATATTGTACATGGCCTAGAAAGTGGATGTTTTACAAACCTTTATTACTGGAGCAGTCTGAAAAAGAAACATTTCTTCATATCTTGAAACTGAAGACTTGGTGTGTATTCAAAAATAATTATGTTACTAAGCTAGCATGTTAGCATAATCTGGATGAGACAGGGTCTCTAGATCCATTGCAATCTGGCATTAGACCTGGTTATGAGAAAGGTTTATTCGCGCTGGCCACGTGACCATGGAAACTGTCTTCGGACAAACACTGGCTCTACAGCTTGGAAACGGGGATGAGCACCGCGCCTTAGAGTCAGACATGACTGGACTAAATCTCAAGGGGAACTTTTACCTATGAGAAAGGAGATTACTTTGGTCACTTTGGGTGGGCTACCTACACTGGGAACTGGACTGGAGGAGTGTGTCCCTGTTGCTTCTGTTGGACCTCTCAACGGCTTTTGATACCATGGACCATGGTGTCCTTCTGGGCCATCTCTTTGGGATAGGACTGTTTTGCAGTGGCTTCAGTCCTTGCTGGAGGGGAGAACCTAGAGGATGGTGCTAGGGAAAGCCTGTTCTAAAAGCTGGCCATTGGCCTGTGGTATCCTTCAGAATTCTGTTTTGTCCCTCGTGCTATTTAATATAGAATCATAGAGTTGGAAAGGGCCTATAAAACCATTGAGTCCAACCCTTTGCTCAAGGCAGGAATACAAATGACAGATTATATGCCAGGTGATTGTCTAAATTTGTCTTGCATGCCTTCACTTCTCACGGTAATTGGTTCCATTGCCACATGAAACTGCTGGGAGAGGTTGTCTACAGCAGCGATTCTCAAATTTAGGTCCCCAGATGTTCTTGGATGGCAACTCCCAGAAATCCTGGCCAGTGCAGCTGTTGGTGAAGGCTTCTGGGAACTGCAGTCCATGAACAGCTGGGGACCCCAGTTTGAGAAACCCTGGTCTACGGTTTTGAGGTTCAGCGTCACCAACGGGCACTCTTTCTTTCCCCAGTGTTCCAAAATACAGATACAACAAGGTGACCATGGCATCGTTCTGTTGAGAGACGAATTCTTTAGAAACAAGCTGAATACTACTGAGTGTCTATTGTTTCAGTGCAAGCAAAGACAGAGCTCTGCCCTTTATGCCAACACATCTTACTTTCAGTAGTGTGGGAACACAGGGGGTTGGGGTGCGGGAGGCTCAGGAGATATACTCCAGGGCTAGGCTTATTATCTGGGTAGAGGTGGCACTTAAGATGCTCTCATTCCAGACCATTTATGGAAAGGATTTGGGGGCCATTTTCACAGACATATCCTGGCCCCACCATGGACTGCATTCCTCTGTGCAGTACCAAAGTTCTGTGGCGAAAATGAAGAATATTTAAAGCAAACATTTTGTTCACATTAAATGCAGTGCAACACTTTGCTACCAAAATTGGGCAGCAAATTGGCACAGGCCTTTTAAAGCAGCCATTTGTTTCTTTAAATGAATCCTCTCTTGTTTCCCACTGAATTTCAATCTGCTATCAGCCATTTAAAGTAAGCAGAATGTTTTCCTTGAGTCTCAGTCCAATGTTTGATAATGCCGTTCACAATTGAAGTTCAAGCAGTGCCTTCTTCGGGAATGTTTTGAGGAGCACAAAAACAGCCTTGGATGACCACAATGTGGCCCATGGGTTATGTGGTTCCTATCCCTGATCTATGCCTTTAAAAGCTAGAAACTGTTAGAAATATATTGATGACAGATGGTACATTAATAAACTCCAGTATCTGATTGTAATAGAGGTGAATACTTGAATGCACAAGAAGATCTATTGTTATAAAGATCTAGTTTTAGAAGAGGTAGTCGGTCATGTTAGTCTGTGCGAACAGGCCAAACCCAAAACAAAAGAAAAATAAAAAAATAAAGAAGACAAAAACATGGTGGCACCTCAAAGACTAACTGCTATCTTTTAATGTGAGCTTTTGTGGACAAGTACGCTTTCTCAGACATAAGAGTGAGACTTTACAGCAAATATTTTTTGCATTTAAACCAGGGCCCAGGGTGATATTTGCCTTGCAATATCACTCTTATGTCTGATGAAATGGACTTGTCCAATAAAGCTCACATTAAAAGATAGCAGTTGGTCTCTAAGGTGCAACCCTGTTTTTGCCTTCTTTATTATTATTTTTTGTTTCCAGCCCAATATTCTGATAAAGAGTAACAAAAGAATAGCTGTGCATAATCTACACACAATGTACATGTTGCATTCCTTAGGTGTTTCAGTCTTATTCTTGCGCTGCATGGCATTTTTGTTCAAGGGCATTTATAATTTTTTATTGTGGTGGTTCCCAATCTGGCATATTCAAGATATTTTGAACTGCAACAACCATTATTCCTTATCAGCATGCATGGTCAAGGATGAAGGATTATGACACTTGTAGTCCAATATATTTCCAAACCTCAACAGCATCTTAAAATGCAGAGACATCACCTTGCTGACAAAAGTCCGCATAGTCAAAGCTATGGTTTTTCCTGTAGTGATGTATGGAAGTGAGAGCTGGACCATAAAGAAAGCTGACCGCCGAAGAATTGATGCTTTTGAATTGTGATGCTGGAGGAGGCTCTTGAGAGTCCCCTGGACTACAAGGAGAACAAACCTCTCCATTTTGAAAAAAATCAACCCTGAGTGCTCACTGGAAGGACAGATCCTGAAGCTGAGGCTCCAATACTTTGGCCATCTCATGAGAAGAGCAGACTCCTTAGAAAAGACCTTGATGTTGGGAAAGTGTGAAGGCAAGAGGAGAAGGGGACGACAGAGGGTGAGATGGTTGGACAGTGTCATCGAAGCAACCAACATGAATCTGACACAATTCCGGGGGGCAGTGGAGGATAGGAAGACCTGGCGTGCTCTGGTCCATGGGATCACGAAGAGTCGGACACGACTGAATAACTAAACAATGACAACGACGATATTTCCTCTGCCCTCAAAATGCACATCCTTTATGAATGCTAAAATGCTCTAAGTGTCAGCTGGTGGTCCTCTTGGAAGACAAGGTCCAGCAGCTGGAGGCCTGTGTTCTAATCTCCGC
Organism: Pogona vitticeps; assembly: GCF_051106095.1. Lineage (NCBI taxonomy): Eukaryota > Metazoa > Chordata > Lepidosauria > Squamata > Agamidae > Pogona > Pogona vitticeps. The sequence continues at coordinate 201,697,521 of NC_135783.1, forward strand.
ACTGTCAGGGAGCAGGACGGGTAGGTGGGGCTCATCAGCCTTGGAAGGCAGCCCGTCTAGGAGAAGGAAAACTCCAGTTTCAAACCTCCACTGCCTTGTGGCTATATCCACTGATGGAAAAGGCTTCAGGTGTTAACCTCGAGGCAAAATTCAGAGCCGGAGTTGTCATTCTGGCAACTCCTGCGACGTTGCTGGAACCAGTTGTACTGGCTCTTGCCTTTCCATTGGAATATTTCAGTGATGTGGAGAGGGGGGATTTGCTGCTTCGGTAAAAACCTATCTTCCATATTATTTTACCCAGGCTTCATGCTTTGGAGAGGACACTCAAGCTTCGCATACAGCGTTGAAACAACATGGGAAGTAGCAGTTACCGGTTATAAGTCTTTGCTCAATTGACATAGAGCATGACGCCAGGGGCTACTTCCGATGGTGGGAGAGGTATTGTACCTCACTAGGTAGCTACCACCCTCCTTAAGCTGGGCAGTCCCCAGCCAGTAAGGTGCTACCTCGCTACAGTCTGTTAACTTCATGGGGTGCGTGGGGTTTAGGGTAAAAACTGACAAGCAGATCAATAACCCTGCACCATGCAACAATCATAAGAAAGCTTGTGCCCTAAAGTTGGGCACCTGAAATGTTGGGACAATAACCCCTGGCTTTTCTGACGACCTGCAGGAAATAGACGACGTGCGCAAAACAGCTGCCATTGACATTGAACTGAGTAGACTGCAGATGGACATTGTTGCCCTGAAAGAGATGAGATTGCCAGACATGGGATCTGTCAGGGAAAACCACTGAATGAGGCCAGGGAACATGGTGTTGACTTTGCGGTCAGAAATACTCTGCTGAGATCCATTATTCCACCTACTGTGGGGAGTGAAAGAATCCTGTCTCTGCAGCTCCACTCATCAGCAGGACCAGTCACCCTCATTAGTGCATATGCACCAACACTGTCGTCCACAACAGAAGTCGAAGACAAATTCTATGACGATCTGGTAGCTACTATCAAAAAAGTCCCTGAAAGAGAGGCACTGTTCATTCTCGGAGACTTTAACACTAGAGTTGGTGCTGATCACAATTCTTGGCCCACTTGTCTAGGCTGTTTTGCCATTGGAAAGATGAACAAAAATGGCCAACGCTTGCTAGAGTTTTGCTGTTATTATGGTCTCTGTGTCAGCAACACGTTCTTTAATATGAAGCTTCAACACAGAGTCTCTTGGAGACATTCAAGATCAAAGCATTGGCATCAGCTCAATTTGATCCTTACTAGACATTATAGCCTTCCTAGTATTACAATCACACACAGTTACCAGAGTGCTGATTGCGATACTGATCACTCCCTGTTGTGTAGTAGAATAAAACTGCAAAGAAAGAGACATGAAAAAGGAAGGAAGACCACGCATTGACATCAGCAAGATTTGAGATCAAAGAAAAGTGGAGGAATTTGCCCAAGCACTTGAGGAAACCCTTCCAGGCCCAGCTGATGCAAATGCACCTGAACGATGGGAACATTTTAAGAATGCTGTTTATATAGAAGAAATCTGCTCCCTTGAAGGTGTGATCATCCAGGACCGAGCACAGCAGATGGAACGCTGGGTGCAGCACTACTCTGAGCTATATTCCAGAGAGAATGTAGCAACTGAAGAGGCACTAAATAACAATGAGTGCCTGCGTGCCTTGGAAGAGTTGGACAACAAACCAACTTTAGCAGAAATTAAAGCAGCCTTGGATTCCTCGGCAAGGCACCTGGGAGGGATAACATCCCTGCTGAAGTGCTGACATGCTGTAAAGAGATCACCACCACCAAGCTGTATGAAATCTTTTGTCTATGCTGGAGGGAAGCTGGAGTACCACAGGACATGAAGGATGCAAACATCGTCACATTGTATAAGAACAAAGGAGACAGGGGCGACTGCAATAACTACCATGGTAGCTTCTCAGTGTTGTAGGGAAGCTGCTTGCCCGTGTTGTGCTGAAGAGGCTCCAGGTGCTTGCAGACAGAGACTATCCAGAATCACAGTGTGGATTTCGAGCTAATAGATCCACCACTGACATGGTATTCTCCCTTTGACAGCTGCAGGAGAAATGTAGGGAACAACAACAGCCACTCTTTGTGGCCTTCAGAGATATCACAAAGGCCTTTGATTTGGTTAGCATGGATGGCCTTTTTAAAATACTTACCAAGACTGAGTGTCCACCTCGACTCCTTAACATTATCGAGTCCTTTCATGAGGAAATTGAAGGGCACTGTAGTTTTTGATGGCTCAACATCAGATCCCTTTGACATCTGAAATGGACTGAAACAGGGCTGTGTCCTCATGCCAACCCTGCTTGGGATCTTTTTTTGCTGTCATGCTGAAGGACGCTCTTAGAACTGCAACAGAAGGTGCCTATCTCTGGACTAGATCAGATGGAAAGCTCTTTAATCTCTCTAGATTGAGAGCGAAGACCAAAGTCCAGCTGAAATGTATATGGGACTTCCTCTTCACCGATGATGCAGCTGTTGCTGCCCATTCTGCTGAAGAGTTCCAACAACTTATGAATTGTTTTAATAAGACCTGCCAAGATTTTGGATTAATAATCAGCCTGAAGAAAACACAAGCCATGGGCCAGGGCGTGGACTCACCTCCCTCTATCACCATCTCTACGCTAGAATTGGGGGTTGTTCATGATTGCGTGTACCTTGGCTCAATGATCTCTGACACTCTCTCCCTAGATGTCAAGCTGGATAAATGCATTGGCAAAGCAGCTACCATGTTCTCTAGACTCACAAAGAGAGTATGGCTTAATAAGAAGCTAATGCCATATACCAAGATCCAGGTCTATAGAGCCTGTGTCCTGAGCACACTCCTGTACTGCAGTGAGTCCTGGACCCTTCATGCATGGCAGGAGAGAAAGCTGAACACATTCCATATGTGTTGCCCCCGACACATTTTTGGTATCCCCTGGCAGGACAAAGTTCCAAATAGAGTAGTCCAAGAATGAGCTGGAATTTTTAGCATGTATACATTACTGAAACAGCAACGTCTACATTGGCTTGGGCATGTTATGAGAATGGCTGATGGTCAGATTCCAAAAGATCTCCTGTATAGAGAATTAGTGTAGGGAAAGCGCCCCAGAAGGAGATCACAGCTGCGATACAAGGATAACTGCAAGCGGGATCTGAAGGCCTTAGGAATGGACCTCAACAGATGGAAAACCTTGACATCTGAGTGTTCATCCTGGAAGCAGGCGGTGCATCATGGCCTCTCCCAATTTGAAGAGACACTTATCCAGCAGGCCGAGGCAAAGAGGCAGTCCCGAAACAAGCAAAATCAGGGAGCTGAACAGGGGACAGATTGTATTTGTCTTCAGTGTGGAAGGGATTGTCACTCTTGAATTGGCCTTCTCAGGCACACTAGACGCTGTTCCAAGTCCTTCATACAGAGCATGTTACTATAGTCTCTCAAGACTGAAGGATGCCTAATCAATCAATCAATATGAATGCTAAGGAATGAAACAGAAATGAATGCTTTTCCTTTCTCCCCTTCTCAGCAGTTCAAAGAGGACAAATATTTTATCCCACAATAAAACACTCTGGAAGTGATGTTATGATTTCTGGAAAATAGAACGGAAAGAGAAGAAAGGAAGTGAATTAGAATCCACTTCTGAGAGGATTTGGGTATTTTTTGTCTGGCTGTGCAATTAAGTACAATAAAAATGTTTTATTCCAAAACAACGATAACATCAACAACAACATGCAGATGATGTTAATGATTATACAAATATGTACAGAAAACATTTGGTTTTTTAAAATAAACAATAGGGAAAAGATGGAAAGTACAAACTCGGTGCCAAAGAAAACAAAACAGAAACCATCTAGGGATTTTTGAAAAGGAATAATAGAGACACGTCTCTGCTACCCTGGGAAAGCAGAAAGGAATAGATGAAGGATACCAGAAATGAGGGGGAAAAGAGGATGTCAGAATGGATCCATTTGATCTAATTTCAGTAGTAGGGAGGAAAAATGGCAATGCCAACACTGTGATAGTTTTTCTGAGTGCATCGGTGCCTATCACTTCTCAAGCCTCTGTCTGTATCAATATCCTTAAACACAAATTCCACTTAAGAAATGAGACAGAAGGTAGCAACACTCAATGTCCATACACACTTGGAACACAAGTCTCTAATTATGAGCTCAGTGACATCGTTTGGCCAAGCAAGCAGATACCATAATCCAGTACAGGAACATCTGACTGCTTTTCTTTAATCCTAAATTAATGGGGGTTTAGGCATATTAATTAAAAAATAATGGCTAAACTCAGATGTGAAATCCAAAAGCAGAATCATAACTGTGGGAGGGCATCTTGTCCAAGCTTTTGATCTACTTCGACATTTCCAACAGGTAGCCATCTGAGCTACCATCTCTCAAGGTAGCCTTTCTAATTATTTAGGACAAGAAAGCCAATGTCACAACCTCTTGCTCTTAGTGAGAAAACAAAATCCTTCTTTTTCTCTTACAGCAACACTTCCTTGTGCAAGATTTTTTTTAAAAAAGTAATCTTGTGGGAGGCCTTAGATGTTTCACGCTTTTTTGTTTCTTCTGCAAGAAACACCAGAATCATTACAATTTGTACACAAAATGGCACCTTTCCAGCAAAAGGTTCCCCAGAAAGGGCATTCTGCTGTGTAGGCTCAGGCAATTTCTTGTACAAAATAACCGATGAAAAAATATGAAGGTCGGTGCAAGGCCAGGGTCTTGTTCTCATGGGAAGCCAAGCAGTCTTGCTGGAGGAAGCAGGAGTGTGTATCTCCTGGTGGCAAGACTTGGAGCTCTAACAACTGCTGTACTGCAGCCAAAACTGTGCTCAGAACCCAGGGTTCAATCCCAGGTTGCCAGCTCAAGGTTGACTCAGCCTTCTAGCCTTCTGAGGTTGGTAAAATGAGTATCCAGTTCACGGGAATGGGTAGCCTGCAGAATTAACTTGTAAACTGCCCAGAGAGTGCTGGAAGAGCTATGGGGCAATATTATAAGCTGCACACTTGGTTTGTTTGTTTGTTTGTTTGTTTGTTTGTTTGTTTGTTTGTTTGTTTGTTTGTTTGTTTGTTTGTTTGTTTGTTTGTTTGGAAAGCTGTCTTGGGGGAATGACATATAGGCCACTTTATGAATCAGAATTGTGCAAGTATGAGAAAGCATTCAGTTTCATTTCATGAAGAGTGTGGGAATGTTTTGGTTGAAATATTGTAATTGCAACTGAGATCTGAAGCTCTGACAATAGAATATTAAAAGCTCTTCTCAACTCCCCAACGTACGAGAAATGGTCACAGGCCAACTGATTTTACTCTACTTATTTCTTTGTACATTTGTAATACAGATAAATCTTACCATATTAAGCCTCACGAAATAAATGTCTCAATAATTTGCACTATATGGTGGATGTGGAACTTTTGCATTTTGTCGTTACAAGATCTACTGGAAGCAGCCCATATTTTTTTCCCCTGAACACCTTCTCCTCTTAGACAAGAGTACAGTCAACATCCTCCTCCATGACAGTCCTCTTGTTTTGGTAGGCCCTCCCTTTCACAGGCTGAATGACACTTAAGTTGTTCTGTGTACAGTACTCAGTGGAACTTTATAGATGTTCCCACTTTGAATGGCTATCCTCTGTGCCACCCTGTCTTAAACTGGGACATAACCCAACCTCCAACATATTGCATCCACAGGCAAAACCACCACTACCACCTCTTCCTCTTCTTCTTCTTCTTCTTCTTCTTCTTCTTCTTGAAAATATGTCTAAGGAGAAAATGGAAGAAGACAGAGAAAGAAAGTGTGAAGTAAGAGAGAAAGGTTGTTGTTATGTGCCATCAAGTTGTCTTTGACTTACAGTGACCCTATAAATGAGTGATCTCCGAAATGTCCTGTCCTCAACAGCCCTGCTCAGCTCTTGGAAACTCAAGCCTATGGTTTCCTTTAGGAAGTCAGCCCATCTCAGATTCGGCCTCCCTCTTTTCCTGCTGCCTTCTACCTTTCCCAGCATTATTGTCTTTCCAGAGAATCTTGCCATCTCATGACGTGCCCAATGTAGGATAGCCTCAGTTTCAAGATTTTTGCCCCCAGAGGTTTTCAAGCTTGATTTGATCTAGGACCCACTTGTTCGCCTTCCTGGCCATCCAAGGACACAGCTCTTTTCTTGCCCCACATTTCAAACCAACCATTTTTTTTTCCTGTCAGCTTTCTCTACTATCCAACTTTCACACCCATACAGTACATGGTGCTCAGAAATATAAGAATGTGGATGGTCATATTCTTGATCTGCAATGACACATCTTTACTTTTGATGATATTTTCTAATTCTTTCATGGCTGCCCTTCCGAGTCTCAATGTTCTTCTGATTTCTTGGCTGCAGTCTCCATGTGGATTGAATGAATAAACCAAAGCATACAAAAACTCTAACAATTTCATTTCCTTCATGCTCATCATGAAAGTTGAGTAGTCCCTCTGTAGTCGTGATTTTTGTCTTCTTAACATCCAACTGCAGTCCCACTTTGGCACTGTCTTCTTTCTCCTTAACTAAAAGTCATTGCTGCTTTCTCCCAGGAGGATGGCATCATCTTCTGCATATCTTATTGATGTTTCTTCCACCAATTTTTGTTCCTCCTTTATCTGAATCTAGTTCAGCTTTTTGTATGATACAGTATGTTCTGCATACAGATTGAACAGATAAGAGGAAAAATGCAACCTTATTGGATACCTTTGCTTATAGGAATCCATTCTCTCTCCATATTCTGTCGTAACGGTAGCTTGCTGTCCACAATACAGGCTATGCATGAGGAAAATCAAGTGCTGAGGCACAAACATTTCTCTTAGAGTAACCTATCATTTCCCATGTTAGTCAAAGTTATTGCTGTAGTCTATAAAGCATAGACTGATCTTCTTCTGAAATTCTTTTGTCCAGTAGCCAGTGGACATTTGTAATGTGATCCCAAGTGTCTCTTCCTTTTCAGAACCCAGCCTGAACACCAAGCATTTCTTGCTCCATATAAGGTAAAAATCTTTGTTGTAACATCTTGAGCATCATTTGGCTTGTATGGGAAATTAAAGCAATGGTCCCTTTCTCCTTAAAAAAGAACCCAAAGTAGTATAGTTGCTGCAGTCCTTGGCATCTCCTTTCTTGGGGATTGGAATGTATATCGACTGTTTCCAATTTGTGTGCCATTGTTTTGTTTACCATATTTTTTGGCATATTTTTGTTAGGATTTTGTCAGATTCAGTCTGTGTGACTCGAAATATAACTGTTGGTATTCTATCCTCCCCTGGGGATTTATTTCTTCCTAGTTCTTTCAGAGCAGCTTCCACTTCATTTTCTAGAACTGGAGGTTTTTCATCATAGGATTTCTCTTCAAAGGAGTCTCCCATCCTTTTACTACTTCTGTACAGATCTTCTGTATACTGTTTTAACCTTCTCTTTATTTTCTCCTGGTCAGAAAGTATGCTTCTGTCTTGGTCATTCAGCATTCCTAATGTAGGCTTGAATTTCCCTTTGATTTCTTGGATCTTCTGGAAGAGATCTCTGGTCGTTGTTCTCTATTTCTTTACAAGAAAACATGGGGGGGGACAGAATTGACTTGAGAAAGTGTGTACTTCTAAAAGTTGAAGAGAATTCTCAGGTTGCTTTGAGTTATGGATGTGCTTTCTCTCTGATGAAACATCAGAAGGGAGAGACTTTGAAGGGCCTTAAAACTATTCTGAGTAACTGACTTGTTTGTTCATAAAATGAGGCAGAATAAGGAAGTTGTCTCAGCTGAAGGAAGCTAGGTGGTTTATTCATTTTCTTGGACCTCACTTCTATTGGAATAGAAGGAGGCTCTGCATCTCTAAGCAATCCTGCTACCCTCTGGTGGATGAAGGAGGTCATGGTCCTATCACCTGCGTCAAAGTCAGGTTCAGTTATCAGTTTGGTTGGTATCTATGGGAGGATGCCATCATGTCTTTTGCCTTAAGCAGCAAAATGTCTGGGACTGGCTCTAGAATGAACAGGCTGACTCTGGAATGAGCAGGCAAACAAGCTACCTGGTTACAGCTTTCCCCGGTATAGTGCAGTGGATTGTATTTCAGTTTAAATTACAGTAAGTATTTCCAAAGATGAATTATGCCCTATATATATATATCAACCTATGCAAATTTTATATAAATCTATGCCCTCTATTCTGATGAGGCATTTTCTCATTTCTGGTGATGCATCCTGAAAAAGGGAATTAAGTTGGTTTTTTTTAAAAAAGTCCTGTTTAGGACTAGTTTTGTAATATGGTAATGAATATCGCTGAGCAGAGAAGTCCTTTCCTTCCAGCCCAAAGTTTCATTCCCTTAAATTATTGTTTTACATCAGCAAAGACCACCGGTGTCTTCTGAACTATTTAAAAAAAAAAAACACTGTAAGATACATTCCTCTTAACTGTTGCCAAACCCAACAGTCACAAATCTTGTTTCCCTCATTATGCACGAGTTCTTGCTTTAACTGGATAACACTATCTTAGAACACAAATCCTGTAGAAACCACTCTCAGTTCAGTTGGGCCATACTCCTTAGTAAATGTGACTTGCTTGTAAGTTTAAATAGCAGAATGGAGGACACTTCTTTGCACTGATCTTATAGCTCAGCCATCCCAATTCTGTTTGAAGCTATGGTGAGAGTTCTACTTAGGACGTTATTTAATTTGCAGTTAAAATACCGGGAATTTTTAAAATGCTTTAACTTATCGCTTATATTAGTGGAGAACTAAGTTGAGCAGAACCCATTAATGTCACAGTGATCGGTTACCAATGGAAATAAATAATTCATGATGGAGGGAATTAGTCTAATTAGCAGGCAGTTTGAGTCCTTTGATAAAAACCCAGCGCTAATTCCGTGAAGGACAGGAAGTGCTGTCCTCAGTCAGCACTGAAAAGATTAGCATCTATTATGAATGAGGTTAGACACCCTCGTGAAGTCATGTGTGTCCTGGAGACAAACTTAATATGTTCCAGAATAGGACACCGTTTGTCTCGCCAACACATCACGCGTCCTACTGGGCTTTTGTATGTAATAACAAGTAAAAGATCAGTGCACTCTCCTATCATTCTCCTCCTGTCCATCAACCTGACAACTGTGCAAATAGATTTTCCATGCAAAGCAGGAAATGTGCTCAGAATGCTTGTAAAGGTTGCAGGAGGTGTCAGAGAAAATGTGTTCCTGAATTTCAAGAACTAAAAGACAAACGCACATTAGCACATGAAAATATCACTTGTTGGAGGCAAAGGATTTCAAAGTGCAGCTGACTAGTGTGGATGGAGGATGGATGGATGGGTATTGATCATATTTCTATTGTGCAGTATATCTCAAATGTCTCTCCACAGCCTTTAAAAAAAAGACTGTGTGTGAATTTTCTCTGTTTATCGTCATCGAGTTCTATAAAGCAAACAGACTCCTTCAAAATTATACATCCTGCCTGTATATCTAATCATCTCCAAACAGCATGGGATGGCCAGGCTGGTGAGGATGACTGGAACTGTTGTCAAATTCATCTGGAGAGCACCGGACTGTGAACTACATATTGGTTGAAATCCTGTTCACACAGGTATGCTGCATATAGCTGACAATGTCATCAGCTGCTGTGATTGTTTTTAATAAAATAAAACATTTCTAATTATGTTGCCCCCCCAAGTGAGTTGTGAGGTTCCCGTGGAATCTTTTTCATCATGGGGAAGATGTTGGGGGCCTGCAGGAGGAGGGGCATGACTTTACCTGTGGGTGTGATTTTGGAAGTTAACGACATGCCCTTCATCTCATGGTTTCCAGTGGCTTCCACATGATAAAAGAGATTCTGCTGGGACCTCTCAGGACAAGAAACATTTTGTTGCTGAAAAATTGCCACACTGACATCATCAGCCTTATGCGGTATAGCTACGCAAACAGGATTTCAGCCACTGTGTACTATTTAGGTGTATAGATTAGCATATTGATTATTTGATTTAGTTAATTATGGTTCCTTCATTTGGTAATTTGAGGGTCTTGCAGAATACAAATCAAATAGGGTAGAATACTGTTGTGTCAGAATTATAAATGCTAATGAAATTACATGATTATGGCTCTGATATATTTGCAGTTTTTCTTCTCACTCAGGTTAGAGCAGTCTGCATTTTTAAAAATAGCTTAATATAAAGTAAATTAGTCCAGGTCAGAGGAAACATTTATTTGGAGCACTACCTATCCTCATGAAAATCAATAGGAATTTTGCCGGTGCTTTTGAAGGCTCCCACTCAAACTTATTTAGATTCCTGCATGTGAAAAGTTTTATCAGAATTCAGAAAAGCAGAAACCTCAAATCTGTGCTGTTCTTGTTGATGACGCAACATCAGCTGTGTTTCCATTTTTACTTTCGAGGTTTTTTTTTCAAATTACATGTTTCTATCTTGCAATTTGATACACTAATGGAAAAAAAATGTCCACCCTCTTGAGTTATTGTATTGGCTGTCTTTGTTGAAAGAAGTGTATTTCTTCTTTCAGTTATGCAAATTTTTAGGAGACAACAAAGGCTTTTTTGTTATTTAGTCTTCCTTTTCTCCCTCTGAAATAATTAACATACTCAAAATGTACTCGGCATCATAGATAACTGGGTAGAAGATAATATTCAGAGGTTTGAAAAGCACTTAGCAGGTGGACAATTCTTACTAAGAAATCCTGCTATTTAAAAGTAGATTTAAAAAAAATAGCAACAAAAAGTTGCTAATAATATTTTGGGTGATGTGCAGTGATTTAAAGCATTAAAGTGGATGAGATTAGTGTAGTCAAATTAATAACTGATAAAAACAGAAACAGAGCAATCTAGGACAAGCAAACACAGCAGCCTCTGAAAGGATTACATCTTTAGTCCCGGGTACAGATGTTGCAGTTATTTGAGGGGGGCAACATGCGAACACAAACACCATTACCCAGATGGCCATTGAGTAGATTTAAGTAAATGTAGCCATACTCATGGTCTGGTGGGAGTAAGAATGTTTTCATGGGGATCCTTCAAACTGACTCCGCCTTTCTCTTCTACTGATTGATGATAAATTACATTTTTGCAGGCCAGAACTTGGATTGTTAGCTTAAAAGAATATGTTCTGTAAGTCATTTCTTTGAGGCATCCAAACAATTGTTTTATCATCATCCTTGCTTGGTTTGCAAAAGTAACTTCTTGTTGTGTAAGTGAAAACAAAATAAAAATAAAAAAGTTTTTTTTAAAAAAGACAAAAATGTGGTGGCACCTTAAAAACTAATTTATGTGTATATATTTGATGTGAGCTTTTGTGTCCACTTTATCAGACGTAACAAATTATGGTTTTGTAGCTTCTCAAGATTTGCCTTGCTCTTACCAGAAGGCCAAATACAATACAATACAATACTCTGCTCTACACATTTGTTTCCTCAAGTGTCCAATTCTGATATTGCTTGTTGCAAATTAAAAAAAAGAAAAGAAAACAGAACCTCCTCAGCTTGATACTTAGAGAATGGCATGAAAAATGCATGTCAAAATGCCTCTGAAATTGCACTTTAAAGGTAACGTTTGAAAGTAGCAAAAATATTAGAGAAAGTAACTGCAAGCCAGAGACCGTGCTATGAATACTTACTAGTGAAGAATACATAGTCTGGTCTCTGTTTCCCTCTAGTGGCCAGTTTTTGGTTTATATATATAGAGAGAGAGAGGGAGAGAGAAAGCATTCACTATTATCCGCATTTTTCAGTATCCACAGCTTAGAATCAATCCCCAATAGATATGGGGGACCTACCATACTAATGTAATTTAGGCTGGAATCCTGTTGCTTAGTGTAGTAAGTCACAACTACAGAAGGGCCACTGAATCAATGGGGCTTACAAAAGAGCTGACACCAAATCGCGATTAATTCAGTGGGCCTAATCTGGCTGTGACTTACCACACCAAGCAATGGGATTTCAGCCTGAGAATGACATGTTATTTGTAGCCTGGCATGCAAGGGAAGGAACTGTATCCGTCTCTTATTTAACCACCTCACTGGACAATGAGCATCATGGCTCATCTTGTATATCATTTCATGTTTAATTTCAATGTATTTTTGGGAAAGACTGCATAAATATATATGTCCTGCCAAAAGAAATTGGACATACGTAGCTGCAGCCATTTAACCTTCCATATTCTGGATACTCTGTAAAATGTGAATGAGCTTCTTTAGATGAAATTACTAGTTTGGAAACAATATAACCCCCAGTATCTGTTTCTGAACTGTGAATAAATGCCTTATTGTAGAGAGAGAGAGAGTGCGCAGGCTCCCTTCTGGTAGTAGCAGCATTTGATTTTGACTGAGTAATTACAGTCACACAGTGACCTTCCCTTGTGCTGTAATCTGTATGAATGCAAATTGTATTTCATTAATGCGCTAATATTTTGAAGCTGAAAAACCTCCTTCCTCCTAGCAATGCGCTGTGCCTCCTGCTCCATGACGGAGCTGATACCTTGTTCCTGGACAGGTCTGCTAAATGACAGCACCTTTTGAGTAATTTCACCTTCAAATTAGTACCTTGCTTTGATGTATTACAGTGATAGAGTGAAGTGCTCATGCAATACATCACCACAGTCAGCAGCCGCTTGACTCCAAGGATTGAGAGACTGAGCCAGCTGTTTTCCTCATGTAGCCCTCCCTGCAAGATATCAGCAGAGTGCGATCGCAGGAAGATCAAATCAGAGAAAAGTCAGAAAGGGGGTTCTGCACAATCTAATTTTTGTTCTGTTCTGTTCCAGAAAAGAGCCCCCAGGGAAACTTCAGATTAATGTATGGGCACCCAGTGTGGTGTAGTGGATAGAGTGGTGGACTAGGAACTCTGGAGACCAGAGTTCAAATCCCCACTCAGCCACAGTAACTCACTGGGGGAGTAGAACCGGTAAAACCACTCCTTAAATATCTCACTTACCTTGAAAGCCCGATAAGGGTCACTGTAAGTCATTTAATTGCATTATTGCTGCAACAGGGTTGCAACATTGGGTCTACAATAATGAGCTCAGTATCTGTAACTGAATATTGAGTGCTGTATGTCTCTAGTTTATTACAATTGTGTCTAGAAGTAATTCTCAGCATAGGTTGAAAAATACTGTTTTGCACGTCAAGAGTCTTAGCTAGCACGGCTCCTGACTGCATTAGAGAGATTCTAGAATATGGGTTTCCTTTAAACCTTCAGAGGGCCCTTAGCTCTTTGGTAGAGGTCAGTGGAATGTATGTTTAAGTATATTTAAGATTTCAGGGTGTGATGTTTGGAATAATAGAATTTCCTTCTGAGTCAACATAATGGACATAATGAGTCCTCCTTCTGAGTATGGAGCAATGTGCTGTTAACCTATAGAATGTTAAATGTTCCTTGTGCAAGTTTGCCAGGCAGCCATTTTCAAACTTTTCTCTTTTTTTCCCCTTTTCCTTTCCTTTCCTTTTTTTTATTTTTGGCCACGGTCATAAACACAATATGAAACACAGACCGAATCAGGATTGTGTAAGTTGCATAATGAACCTTAAAATGTGGTGTGTGAAGAACTGTTTCCAGTCTGTGGCCCCACTTCAAATGTGCCAGGGCTCCCCAGGGGGCCCTACGGCCTCCCACTGAGAATGGCTGAACTACAGCATAGGACGACATGCTGTGAGGTATGACTTACTTTATATTTGCATTTCAGCCTCTCGTGAAGCCTTCCGTCAGCCACTTCATCGCTTTTGCACACACAAGTGTTAAGGATGTGTGTGTCCAATACCAGCAGAACGAGAAGCGTTATAACTACACCACACCAAAGAGTTTCCTGGAACTCATCAAACTTTACCAAAATCTGCTGACAAAGAAAAGAAAAGAATTGGTTCAAAAGATGGAAAGACTGGAAAATGGTTTACAAAAACTGCAGACTACAGCCTCTCAGGTAGGTTAGGAAAGAAGTGCTAAATTGCAGTACAAGACCGGGATGTTGCCTAAGTCTTTGGTGTCTGAGTCTTTTGTACCACATTGAAAAAGAAACCCAAGTCCAGGCTGTGTCACGTCACTGGTGTGACTCAAGTTTGACTTGACAGCCAGTTGTACGTCTTGAGTCCCCATCCTGGGTCCCCATCCTATGGCCTCAAATGGATCATTTTCTCCATTGGAGAATGGCATCAAGGAGCACAATTAAGGCAGTCTGCTGACCACAGCGATGCCTGGAGAGGTGGGTCTGGCCGTAGTTATTCATGTTTTAGTTACATCTTTTTTAGACAAGTGTAATGCACTCTGGGTAGGAGTTTGAAAAAATATTTGGGAATTTCTGCTGATGTAGAACATTGCCGTGTTCCCAAATACTTCTCCCAAGTACAGTGGTGCCTTGCTTAATGGGCACCCTGTTTAATGACAAAATCCCATAGCGATTAACTTTTTGCGATCGCTTTTGCGATCGCTTTGCGATGTTCCCTATGGGAAAAATCGCTTTGTGATTATCGGTACCCTGTTTTGCTTACCGATCATCACAAAGTGATGATTTTTTAACAGCTGATCGGCAGTTCCAAAATGGCCGCTGGGTAAAAAAAATGGCCACCCACTGTTTTCTGGGACGGATTCCTCGCTTACCGGGCAGCGAAAATGGCCGCTGTATGGAGGATTTTCACTTAAAGGTGAGTCTGAAGCCCATAGGAACGCATTGAAGGGGTTTCAGTGCATTCCTATGGGCTTTTTAATATCGCATAGCGACGAAATCGCTTTGCAGCGATTTTTGCTGCACCGATTATCGTTGCTATGCGAGGCACCACTGTAATTTACAAAGAAAATTCCGAGCCTTCGGGTAGTATACTCATCTGCCATTGTTTGCCATCAGTTTTCGCTGAGGGCCAAAAAACTAAATATGAGCCAATGGTGCAATATGGCTGCCAAAAAAAGGGCAAATGCTATTTTAGGCTGCATTAACAAAAGGATAGTCTCCAAATCCCATGAACTAGTAGTTGCCCTCTATTCAGCACTAGTTAGACCTCATCTTGCGTACTGGACAACTTGTGTCCATTTCTAGACATTAAGATTGGTGCCAACAAGCTGGAGCAAGCTCAGAGGAGCACAACAAGGAAGGTCAGGGGACTGGAAAGCAAGCCTGATGAGGAAAGACTGAATGAACTGGGGATGTTTAGTCTTGAGAAAGAAGTCTGAGGGGAGATATGATGCCACTCTTCAAATGCTGAAAGATTATCATATAGAGGAGGGGCAGGATCTATTTTCAATAGAGATGGGTGTATTCGTATACGAATACGAATATCCCCAAATAGGTGGCATTAATCAGGGTCCAGCCCCATGGGGCCAAATGCCCCACTCACCAATCCGCCACGCCGCAGACGCAGACAGGACGGTTCTACAAATGGTTCCGCAGCGCACGATCCACTCGCCATTCCTGGCAGGAGGCAGGAGGACAAGCCTTGTTGCAAGGTCAAAGAGTGGTGAGCGGATCACGGACTACGGAGCCATGGGTAGAATCATGCCATCCATGTCTGCAGCAGATTGGTGAGTGGACCATCCGGCCCCATGGGTGCAGCTTGCCCAAGGCCACACAGACTGGCTCTTCTTGCAGGAGGCTCAGTGGGCAATCGAACTCTGACTCAGCAGCCAGATACTTGACTCAGAGCTGTCCAGCCAGCTCTTTGTATGTATGATCGTCCTTAATTAAGTAAATTGTGCCAGTGAGATGTACTGGATAGAATGTTGGTGAACCCCTATTTGACTATGGAAACTCAAAGGGAGGAGAGGTGGTAATGGTAAAGCCACTCCTTAAATATTTCACTTACCTTCAAAGCCCTGTTAGGGTCACTATAAGTTAGTTCCAACTTGACACCAAATGAAGCATACCGGTTTAGATTTTTTTTTTCAGTTTGAAGAACGGACTTTGTTTCCACTGTATGTTTCAAAGACAAAGCACAAGTCAAATAGGATGGGGTTTAGAAAATCTATGTGAATATTGATTTTCCAAAAAAGAAGGGGGGGGAGAAAAGAAAACCGCCCTGCAAAGAAATGGAGGAGTTCTATTTAAATTCAGCTGCCTACAGATGCTTTGATCCCTAGACTGCAATCCTGTTTAGGAGTCCTTAGAAGCTAAACTGTGGCTCTAGGAAAGAGCAGTTCTCTCTGGTGATAGTGGCAGAAGAATTATCTGACCCTTTCCCTGCTTGAAACAAAATTACCCTATTGGACTATAAGTTCCCAGCTGGGGGATTCTGGGAGTTGGGGAAAAAGAAGTCATTTTCTAAAAGCTTTGCTCTTCACTCCACTGCCACAGTGGCCATTTTAGTCCACACACACACACACACACACACACACACACAAATGCAATGAAGAAGGTTGGGAGAACCAGCTGAACTGCAGGACACCTGGTGCAGGAAGCATTGAGCCCTAAAAGTCAAGTGAAGTCCTTTTGCAAATAGAGGTCCGACTGGGATTCTAACCCCCAAAATGTGAAACAATTTATTTCAGTGGGCTGTGAATCAAGGTTAAGATTTTGTACAAAGGGAAAGCGAACAGGAGCAAGTTACACAGATTACACTATGAGAGGGTTCTTAGCTATTTTCAGGTTTGCCACTGTTTACGATTATCATCTTGTACTACCTGAACTCAGATGACAGAGTTAGGGTATTTCCCCCAAAACAATGAAATTTAAAGGAAATCTGAGAGAAATGGTTTTGTATAGTTTGAAAATTGCCAAGAACATTTCATTATTAGGGGCCATTTTGACCCCCACATTAATATGCTAGTCAACAGAGTGTAAAATCATATTGGTGCCTTCAAGGTAATCTCTTTATATATACATAAATGTAATTATGCATCCTCTAGAGGGCTGAAAATAATTATCCAAGTGTACAACAAAGCCTAAGGCAATGACTCCTTTTAACTAGTTGTTTTCAATACCATTTAAATCTTGTTAAAACTTAATTACCAGATTATTCTTGTTGCATTTCAGGTAGAAGATCTGAAGTCTAAGCTTGCTATTCAGGAGATAGACCTTCACCAGAGAAACAAAGACACAGAGGCTCTTATTGAAAAAATCAAGCAGCAAACGGAAAAACTAAGTCAAGAAAAAGCCACAGCCGACGAGGAGGAGCACAGGGTATGTACAGAAATATAATTGCCATACAGAACATGCGAACACACCATCTTAAATGCACTTCCTGGAGTAAGCCTAGTTGAACCCTGTGAGATGACCATCTGAGTATAAAGACATACGATCTGCACCATGGAGTATTTTAGATAGCTCTTCACATTGTGAGAAACACAATGGCCAGAATCCTATTGCCAGTGTATGCTTCCCCTGAGGATAGCCATGCGTGTCTCATAAAGCCAATTGCCACTCATTAACAAGATGCTGATTGAGTTCTGGGACTGACCGATCAGGCCCATACCCAGGAATGCAACCTGACAAATCGCTGAAATACAAGGCAGGAAGACTGCTAAAGAACAGCCCCCATGTTGCTTGTTTCTTTGTTACATTTATATTCTGCATTTCCACTAACAGATAGCTGTCAAGGCGACTTCCAAAGTTTTATAATAATAATAATAATAATAATAATAATAATAATAATAATAATAATAATAATAATAATAATAATAATAATAATAATAATAATAATAATAATAATAATAATAATAATAATAATAATAATAATAATAATGGTGGTGGTGGTGGTGGTGGTGATGATGATGAT
Organism: Pogona vitticeps; assembly: GCF_051106095.1. Taxonomy (NCBI): domain Eukaryota; kingdom Metazoa; phylum Chordata; class Lepidosauria; order Squamata; family Agamidae; genus Pogona; species Pogona vitticeps. The sequence continues at coordinate 201,715,221 of NC_135783.1, forward strand.
GATGATGATGATGATGATGATGATGATGATGATGATGATGATGATAATAATAATAATAATAATAATAATAATAATAATAATAATAATAATAATAATAATAATAATAATAATAATAATAAAGGTAAACTGACATTTAGGTAATCAATGATCATAAAATCATTTAACTTGTTGTTTAGTTAATTATGTGCCATCAGGTTGGGATTAACTTACAGCAGCTCTAACAGGGCTTTCAAGGTGAGTGAGATATTTAAGGAGTAGTTTTACCAGTTCCACTCCCTCAGTCAGTTTTCATGGCTGAGTGGGGATTTGAACTCAGGCCTCCTGAGTCCTAGTCCGCCACTCTATCCATCACACCACACTGGATACCAGCCCTATTGTAAAAGCCATTAAAATTAAGCAAACGCATGAATAGCCCTTAAAATCAGGAAGAAGAAAAAATACAGATTAAACACAGCATTGCAGAACAGGTTAGCTCTCATAGACCAATCTAAAAAGATGTGTTTTACTTCCTTTTGCAAATCAATCCGAGTGGAAACAGGCCAAAACCTGGAAGAGAGTGCATTCCATAGTCTGAGAGACAGCCTTCCATATGTAGACTCTCAACTTCCATATTCAGCAGATTTTTCTACTAACACTGCCCTGTATCTTAAATGCCCAGCGCTGTTCATATAAAAAGGATAAAAAGCCATATCCTATACAATGTCATGGCTTAAAGTCATCTACTGATGTCCTCCACTTATTTTTCTGATCTAAAACTTAGAGGCTTTGAAGCAGAGGAACTTCTTAGAGAAACCCCCGATTGTAGGATGCTCTGTGTAGGAAAATTCACCTGAAATTAACATTTCTCTTTTCATCATCAGGTTAAGACATTTCTTTTGTCTCTGACCTTCTAAATAATGGCTACTCGTTTATTGCATGTTGGTGGCATTCACTCCTACTTCATTTCTTGGCTGGGTTTAGTCCCTTTTTTTATTTTTAACCATGTTTTGTATTGGTTTGGCTTTGTATCGAATGTTGATTGTGTTGGCTTTTGTATTTGCATCTGTAGTTTTATTGTGTTTGTGGTGCCGTTGCTGTTTTTAGGTCTTTGTTTGCATTCCCTTGCCTTATTATTCTATTTTAAAATAATTGCAATGATGGCTAAAGCGCTTGTTTTAGAAGCCTATAAATACAAACGATAAATAAACACAAATAACAGATAGATAGATAAATAAATAAATGCAGAAGAATGTAAAGGCACGCATAAGAAACAGCAATAAAAAAGCAGCAGAACAAATAGATTCCTCAGCAATGTCAAAATAAAAGGGTTGAGAAAATAGCATGGGGTTTGGCCAGACTTGGGGGCTCCCGATGAACGTCTGTGTTTACCGTTGAGAAGCTCACTCAGCAGTCTTCAGCTGCCTCACCTTAAGAGCAGGAGATACACTGAGAGGTAGCCTCCAGAGAGAATCTGATGCACCATGAAGGAGACAGATGAGGAGCTAGCCTACCACCTTCAGAAGCTCTACTGCCAGTGCGGAAATCAGGTTCACCTTTTCCTGTTTGGCACACAAAATGGGGACAGGCACCACCCTCTTGTCCCTCATTCCAATCAGCCAAAAAGGTCGGGGGCAGCCTGTGTTTGGAAATAAGGATCCTTCTTGCACAGAAAGGTTGATGTGTGTGGAATAAAAACGGGCCTTTTGTTTTTGCCAAACAACAAAAGGCCCGTTCTGCCCCCAGAGTCTGCTTTGCCAATGTTTTTATTTACCTAGGCAAGCAACACGAAAAGAAACCAAGATAAAATGTTGTCTACTTTGTGAGCAAAAAAACACAAGAAGTTTATTGCTTCATCAAGTGAGAATGGCATTTCATTAGTGACAATTTGCCTCTAGGCCCTTCAGGTCCCTATTCCCATGGACTTCTACGAATTTCCTGTCTCAACTACCTTGTGACTCTTACTTCTTTATAATCGGACCATTCTCTCCCTTTCAGTTTTGTCTGCCAATTATAGGGGTGAGCAAATTGTGACTCACAGGTCTTTCAGGGGCCCAAATGTGGCCCTCAGCAACCCACACCCAGCATTTTTTTTAATGATGTTGTTCAAAAGTTGCCTTTTGCCTCTGAGAATAGAAGGTCATTCTTCCAAATTTTAGGGAATTCTCTCAGGCTTCTTCACACGCTCAAACATTTTTGTAAATAAAATAAAGTGTTGGACATTAGAAGGTATGAGGTGGCGTTTCCAGTTGTTTTTTTATCATACTTTTTGAAAGAAAAATATTTTGGGGGGTTGACAGTGATGTGGAAGCAGATGTGATCCTCCAAGGTCTATGGGTGGCCATGGCTAGCTGTTGGATGCCCACCCTATGACTGAAGGCAGTGGTTCCCAACCTTGGGTCCCCAGATGTTCTTGGACTACAACTCCCAGAAATCCTGGCCAGCTTCTGTGAAAACATCTAGGGACTCAAAGCTGGGAACCACTGGCTTAAAGTAATTAGTATTTATCACATTCTCTGTAGTTCTTCACACATCGGTGGTAAGGAATTAAGCAATGCTTTTGCGATCGTACTTAGGTAGGTCAGAAACAGAACTTGACATATATTAGCGTGCTTGGTTTGCATGGCAGTGCATCTCATCCCATCTGTTTCCTTTCCGGGGTCCATTGGCAAGGCAAGAGTGGCAGAACCAGTGATCGTATGCTTTTCTCCCCCTAGGTAGCAGCGATTCAAGCAGAAGTAACAAAGCAGCAGCAAGAATCTGAAAATGACCTTGCAAAAGCTGAGCCTGCTCTTAATGCAGCAAATGCTGCCTTGAACACCCTGAACAGGGTAACAACACGGTTTTGTTTTAAAGATCTAGTTACATTATTTTTCATGATAGAGTGGTGCCTCGCTAGACGATGATAATCCGTTCCACTGAAATCGCTGTTTAGCGAAATCATTGTCTAGTGAAAAACATTTCCCCATTGGAATGCATTGAAACCTGTTTAATGCGTTCCAATGGGGAAGAATCGTCGTTGTCTAGCGAAGATCGGCCATAGGAAAGCCGCTTTGCGAACCACCGATCAGCTGTTTAAATCGCTGTCTTGCAAAGCTTAGGTCCCGAAAACACCTGTTTGCGAGCGCGGGTGTTTTTTTGTCAAAATCGTCGTCTAACAAAAATTGGTTTGCGAAGCAGGGACCAAACATTGTCCAGCGAAATTCCCCCATAGGAATCACTGTTTTGCGAATCGCTATAGCGATCACAAAAAGCCAATGTCTAGCGAAAAAACTGTGATATGGAGTAACTGTCTAGCGAGGCACCACTGTAGAAACGTTTGAGGTCATGTACATATTCTACCGGTTACCTTACATCATTCAAAACACTAATGACAAGGAGCTGTGTGTACCTTGTCACAAGTTTTGATCAGGGTCTTCATGTGGCCATTTGGAAGGATACCCACTTCACCTCAGCATAGGGTCTGAATCCTGGCTCCGTATGCCACCCACTGACGGTGACTAGACGTCATCAAATGCCTATAACATTTTTGTTTGTTCATTTGCAGGCATAGTAGTCCCTTCTAGGTGGGATTATAGCTGAAGAATTTCAGATTAATATTAAAATTATCATTAAAACATAAACATATTTAGGAAAAGCAACCAGTTCAACTGATAAGAGAGTTTTTTTACAAGACCTTACAACAGAAAACAAAAACCTAGCCACAGACTTTGTGAGTCTGTGTTTTTTTATCTGCCAACAAATACTCCAGATACCATGTAAATGCCCTTCCTGGGCATTTCCTCATAATGGGGCAAAGAAGTCTCTTGTGTCCCTCTCTGTGGAGGCTAAATTCAAATGGGGCGTGAGCCAAAGACTCAACTGTTTCGTCTCCACAGCCACACAGTCAATCTTCATAGGGGATGGCGCAATAGCGCCCTTCCAATACTGTTCAATGGAGACAGTGGAGTCTAGCCCTGGAGTAAGCATGCCGATATTTGGGGACATTCGTAGGAACTTCAAAATTTAAGTCAAAATGTGTTGGTGAGCAAGATCTGTGCAAATTTGATAGTGAATATCAAAATCCATGTCTTTGATTCAATGCTCTAAGATTAGTTTTATAGTAGGACAATCCTGTATGTAGAGAAAATCCATTAAAAAGCCCAGTAAGTGTAATTTGGCTTTTTTTTAAAAAAAAATCCCTTAAACCAAGAAATGATAGAAGCATCTTTCTGCAAGAAATAAAGGTAACCTAAGGATGGATCAGCATACACAACCTCTAACCCATACCGAAAGGCGAGGCCTGCCTCTAGTCCTAGTCCTGCAGGTGAAACACACCCGGGCATTCCAAAAAAAAAAATGAGCACAACAAGTTTGAGAGCACACTTTCAACAACTGGATCAAAACCTTGAATCCGTAGTGCCATAGCATGTAAGAGCTGAGATCAAAGTTTGACCTTAACTGTCTGCAGTGCAGCAGGGATGAACTGAGCCCCCTGGATGTTTAAAAAAAAATCTGAAGAAAAAAAGAGCCCTGGGAAAAAAAATAGCCCTGCTAACTGTCTATCACTGGTCCAAAACAGAGTGGCGTTAAAAACAACGCCCAGGTGTTTAAACTTTTTAACCTGCACAAGATGCTGTCCATCAATGATTCACTCATTTCCTCAGTGTGTCTAGAAAAGCCATGATCTTGGTTTTCTTAAAATTGATAGTTAGCAATTTATCTTTACAGTAACTCATGAAAACAAATACTGTACAAGTTGTTTAAGGCCCATTTTAGAGACAGACGTAAGAATTTCATCATCTGCGTATAGCCATAAAAGAACCTTAGTCTCAGCCAATTTTGTTACATGAAGTTCTGATATTAGACATTTCTGGATCACATCATTGAGATGACAATTAAATAAGATGAGGGCTAGTGAAGTTATTGATATTTCCCGCATAACAGAAACATCCCTGGAAATATTCCCAAGTTCTTTCTAGAGCTGGCTCATCCTGACATGGCACCTTGAAAAGAGTGGCAAAAATACAGAAGATGAACAATAGCAACATTTGAAATGAAATTGTGTAAAACCTGAACAACTCCTGTCAAAATGCCCTTTAAAAGTAGTGTTAGAAAGTAACTATTGCTTAGTCCCCAAAGGTAAGTTTGTGGCTATCCATAAGATTACTTTTGAAATGTAATGCTCTTACCTCTTATTTCCAAAAAGTAACTGCTGATACGTAAGAATATTACTTGCAACTAGTTACTATCAGTCTCTGCTATCTGAAAGCTACCATACATATTTTCTTTGGCCTAGTGTTGGAGTGTACAATGCTCTTTATATTACCATAGCGCTTTGAATGCTTTGGAAATATAATAGGTCTGCTAGAACTTATGTCCTCCTGCTTTTGTTCCAGCTCAATTTAACTGAGCTAAGAACTTTCCCGAATCCTCCTGCGATGGTCACCAATGTGACAGCAGCTGTTCTTGTGCTTTTGTCCCCAAGCGGAAAGATCCCAAAGGACAGAAGCTGGAAGACGGCCAAGATGTACATGAGTAAGGTAATGGAGAAATTCCATGATGTCCCTGGGCAGTACTCTATGTGAATGCTTTGTAGCGGCTACATCTTGGTCTATTAGTCATATATTTGAGAAGAATGCCAAAGATATTGTGCTGGCAAGAATTAATAAAAAGGACATCAGAAAAGGCATTGAAGTTATTAGGCACCTTTGACATTCTGCCGGGGGGGGGGGCGGGAAGCCGTAATGACTTGTTTTGCAGAACGAGTTTTGCCAAACTATGCTTATTAAACGTCTTTACAGTATCTCGTAAACATAAAAAACCAATATATGAAGGAGACAACAATACAAGAAGAGTCAATCTGAAACATTCTACAATATTTCTGTGTTCTCTATGCTGTTCAAGCTGTACAATTGCATTTGAGGCTATTATTATTACTAGAGGGCAGTAGGGTCAATGTAATATGGAAGCTTCAAGTGTTATCAGTTCTGCAGCGTATAAACTATAAACGCCCTGTCTCATGGTCATATATTTTCTCTTTTTCCTCAGTCGGCAGCAACATTGGGGGGAAGTCAATCTGATCAATGTACGGAAGCTTTAAACACCCTCTTTGCAAGTGAAGCTGCTGTCATCAAAATGTTGTAAACCAGGGATCTCCAAACTACAGCCTGCGGGCCACATCTGTCCCCCCCCTTGCTGTTTTATCTGGCCTGTTCCCTTCAGCGGGTGCATAGGCGGGTGGACAGGCATCCGGGCAGGGGTGCATGTGTGCGTGTGGCCGAGTATGCATGCACATGTGCATGTTCCTTCAGCTCTCAAAAATGTGAAAAAAATACGATGTGTCCCTCACCCTCAAAAGTTTGGAGACCCCTGTTCTAAACATGTGAAAAACCATGGGAGATCCAGTTCCAGATATCCATGATCAGAATGGAGTAAAATGTCGTCCCCCCGCAACCTGTCTTTCTTGTCTCTGTTATGCTAACAACCAGTCTTCTGTGAATTAGAAGATTGTCCTTTTCACCAGAATAGCAAATATAGTTTATGAGTTCCTAATCTGTAACCTTTTGGGTGATGATCAAAAGGAGCCAAGGAGGGAAATGGAATGGGTCATTGGTGGCTGTTAGTCAGTAGAACGAAAGGCAGAAATTGAAAACTCTGCGAGCAGTTGGGAGTTTCGTAGAAATTAATGCCACGAGAAAATGACTATTGACCTAACTGGGAGGTCCAAACAAGGCTTTTATGATACCATCACTCTGCTTCATTTAACTGGCATTTATGGTGTCTTCAGATGTCATCATCCTCTACATGAAACCCTCCAGTGCTTGTCCACTGCTCCTTCCATCTTCATTAAGGAGAAAATGACAGAATACTTGCAGAGTGCCTTCTAATTGCTAGCAGGAGGAGCCGTCCATCTGGAAACACCCCAGGCATCTCAGAAATCAATGCCGTTGTAACATTTTTATGTCTTGTGGGGCTGTTTGCTTACTTAGATATCTATTGATGATCCTTTCAGTTTCACAAAACGACTCTCTTCTTATTCAGAGTTACATAACAGACAACATGAGCAATTATAACAACAAAATGCTACAATGTGTGCCCCCAGGTCCTCAATACCAATAAAGAGATTGCTTGTAGACTGCAAAGTTTGTGTGTCCTTTTGAATTCAAATTTAGACAAAAATCCAAGATTATCTTCCTCAACTGGGTTGGGTATCCATAACATAGAAGAATCAGCTCCACATGCAGAATCTGCAACACCCTTGACCAAGCTGGCAAGGGCCTTAGTAATTTAAGTGGCAACAGCAGCTCCAGCCTCTTCAGGTCTCTCATTCTTTCTGATTCAAAACCCCTTACTCACAGCCCTGCTTAGTCTTAGCCCCACCCCTTTAGGCTGAACCAATATTTCATAGGGGTTACACAAGCAACACATGAGCACAAATAGAGCAAGAAGTAGGTCCTGAAATGAAATGGAATGTACAACAGGAGACACGCAATTAAATTAGGAAAGTATTATATCATCAGTGGCCAGAATCTTAATGGTGATTTATGCACAAGTACATGAAATTACATATGTCATAGCCGCAAATCGCCATTAATTAATGAGATGCCAGTCCTGTTCCTGGTTACATGGCCATTGTGTGACAAGGCACATGACTTGGAAATGCATCTAGAACCTTGTTAATCAGTTGCAATTTGTCAGTAAGACTTACGAGATTTCACAAAATCAACTGTAGGATTCTGGCCATTGATAATTTAGAATGAAAACTACCAAACTAAATGCTCTGCTTCATTGATATGTATGCCTCACAATGGTGTTTTGTTTTTGCCTTCTAGGTGGATGAATTCCTCCAGAGTCTTGTCAATTTTGATAAAGAACATATCCCTGAAGGAACAGTTAAGGCTGTGAAAGAAGATTATCTGAGTGATCCAGAGTTCAACTCAGAATTTGTACAGACAAAATCTTCAGCTGCTGCTGGTCTCTGTGCATGGGTTATTAATATTATTAAATTCCACGAGGTAGGAAATAAAATGCTGTTTTTAAAGCACTGCCTGGTGTTAAATTCCATAAAGAATTGCTAATTAATTAATTAATTTTTAAGCCACCTTTTCCCTTAAGAGTTCAAGCCTTGGTATAAAGTTCTTCTATCATCCATTTTATTTTCACATAAACCCAATAGTGGTTGAATGGTTAGGTCTTCTGATGTTATGACAGCCTCTTACAGCTGTATTCCCAAGGGAAAGTCAGCTGCATCCCTAGAATACACACAAAATGGTATTTTGTGATAGATCCTAGACAGTCTTATTCGATGGGAGTCCTGATTTTTGTCAGCAGTTTGCATTGGTCTTTGCAAGATTGCTGGCATTTACAGCTAAACCTAATTGGACTTCAACCAGATAAAATCTTTTATTAAAGCTCAGTATTTTTGAACCTATGCAGTCAAAACTATTTATTTATTATTTATTTATTTATTTAATTTATATGCCGCCCACTCTACCCAAAGGTCTCTGGGCGGCTGGGTTCTAATGGGTTCTAATGGGTTCATCAGAGCATGTTTATAGGTTAAATGCAGAATTGCACTCAAACCCCATAAATGTAGCTATGAGATTTTGTTAGTGGCTTGCTTTTCTGTTTTTCATGTCTGTGTTTACTGATGGGATTTTAAACTACTGTATAGTGTTAGCTTATTTGTAAATAATACATATATCTTACAAACAACTATTACTATTTGAATTTCATGCATAAACTAGGAAACCCTTCAGATAAAAGGAAAGAAGTGTCCTGTCTCCATTTGATTATTTTCCTCATGTCTTGTAAAACCATGAAACCTTCATTTTTGCTCTATTCACTCAGCAGAGCAAGGAGGATCTGTTTGCTACCGACTGAAAGTTCTAAAATTATTCTTATTACAAATCCTGTTGTTTAGCCTAGTAAATCACAACTACAGTAGACCCATTGAACCAATGGAATGTATGGAGGCGCTGACTCACCAAAACCCCACTGATTCAACGGGCCTACAGGATTCCAGCCATTGTGTTGCTTTGCCAGTGCAGGTCCTAACACTTTTAGTAGAGGAAGGGTCCCATCATTGATCCTGCTCAGGCAAAACATCCCCGAACTTCACTCTCTTCCACAGTTCCCCTGCACAACCTTCGGAAAGGTCCTTAGGACCTTATAATCTTAGCACGAAAGAAAGATACTGGCCTACAACAATCTCCGTGTGTTTCATGGCTGAGTGGAGATCCGAACCCAGGCCAGGGCTTTTCAGTTCTAGTCTAGCCTCTAAACCTTTGGCCAACTAGGTATTATCATCATTATTCATCCACTCTGAGGTTATTTGTAAGGGCTTAGAAATATGGGGGTGGAGAGCTATGCTGTCGTGGTAGTTATGGCCAAAAATAGTTTTTCTATGTAAAAATCAGCCGAAAGAGAGGAAGGGCTGTTACTTTTCAGTAACATCTTTAAATATATCCTAGCTGTTACAAGTGACACCCACACGTAAAGGCTGCAATAATAGGGCAGCAAAAGCTTGCACCTGTGCCTGAAATGATGTTGTTTAAAAGGGGGCAATTTTTAGTGTTTACCTGGCACATTTAGATCAATCTACTGAGCTGAATAGGAGTCAAGCACAGGTTCAAGGTCAGTTCAGTTAGACAAGGCGCTTTAGATGCGGCAGGTGAAAAAGCTACCTCCCCATTCTCCATCGCTGTCCTTGTCCTCCTCAGGATTACTTCCCCCCCCCCCAATTATTAAAAGTGTTTGGTTGGTATAATTATTTTTATAATCATTTCAGATTGTCTTGACTGGTTTATTAAATTCATTTCCTGATTTGAATTTTAAATGGTTTTTCTTATTCAGCTTGTAAACAGCCTGTTTCTGTAATTTATTCGCTTCTTGTACTTTTCTTGTGAGAAATAACCTGCCATTGTTGTTAACATCTGAGTGGTGTGATTATTTAGGCTAGGGTAAGTTTATTTCAAAAATGTCAGTAAGCCTCTTCAAACTTGGATCTGCCTTTTGACGGAATTCCATACAGGAAATGGGCTAATTGGGTATTTAGGTTGAAAATCTTGAACATGGAGGGGCATGTAAAAAAGCAGACAGTTGTGTCCAGCCTTAGTCATATTTAGTGCTCAGATGGGAACATCTATCCGTTTTATTTTTCTTTGCACTCAGAGTTTGTAAACCTCAAGTCCTTTGTGTCCCAAATATTTGGCAACATTATTTTGGCAAATCCTTCAAAAGCAAATTAAAATAAAACACACGTGTACGCTGGCTGAATTCAGTAGCTACACCTCTCCAGAGCACAGAGAAGACTACGTTGTCCCTGTTTACCATTTATATGCTAAAGGTGAGAAACCCTTCTAAAGAAGTGACAAATCTGGTTCAACAGTAAAGCAGTTAACATAGACCAGTAGTTCCTAACCTTGGGTTAGGTGTTTTTGGACTACAACTCCCAGAAGCCTTCACCACCAGCTGTGCTGACTGGGGGTTTCTGGGAGTTGCAGTTAAAAAACACCTGAGTAACCCAAGGTTAGGAACTACTGACATAGATAAACACAGTGAGGTTTAAACTCAATGGATTAAGAGCTGAGCACTCAAAGCTCTATGTGTGCATGGATGGATGAATCTTTAAGTTGTGGTTTCTCCCACAATCAATGTTTTTAATGAAGAAATTTGTGAATTTAGCAATTTTTTAAATAAAAACAACTGTAATGGGACTCTTCCCCATCAGTACTGTAGTTTAAAGAGGCCCACAGAAATCAACGGGACTAGTTACTTATCACTAATGTAAGTTTTACTTATTTTAGTCGGTATGCTGTAATCATGACCAAGTCTGGACATAACCTATGCTCAATAATAGCTTTGTTGTTATTTCAAGTCAGTTGCTGATAATCTTTCTTCAGATGAAACAGTGAAAAGTATAGTAGCAGATGTGGCCAAAATGATGATGGCACCTAATTCCTAAAGAGCTGAGGGAGGTCTTCCTCACCCCTGGACCAGAAAACACTGCTGGGTGGCAAACACTGTCCAGTGAGATTGTTCAGAGACTTAAGCACTTTCCATGTACATCTTGACCTAGTACATTGCAGATGTAATGTAAAGCTACCCCCGATCTCCTCCCTGTCCAGCGTTGCCTTCTGTAGAGGAACCCCAAGAGAAGCCATTGTATTTTCTGGGGAACCTGTCTTTTGAGAAGCCAACAATGTCAGGTTTTAGAGTCTCTCTATTGGAACATATCAAAATAGCCTGACAACAAAAGAATGAGCCTTTTTTTTTTTCATTCAGATTAATCTGAAAATCCCATCCCAAATCAGAATTAGCACTTTGAAATCTATGATACAGGGAAGCAAACTTGCCATACACCTGATATTACACTTGCAGCTTCATTTGGGGACTTAAAAAAAAAAACTTCCCTGAGATACACTGGACTTTGGTAGGAAAAAAGTTTTCAATTCAAGCCAGTAATCACATTTATTTATTAAATTCATTTACTGAGTTTTCCAACAAGCCATGAGCAGGTAGAGCACAAACTAAAGCTTTAAGCCCTAAAATACATAATCAAACAGTAGCCAGAGTCCAACTGAATATTTACACTGGTGTAAGTCCAACAGGGTAAAATTCAGCAGCAAATTCCCACTAGTTAAGAAGTTGATGTTTGGATTTTTTGTGACCTGCCCATTCATGTGACTGGTGTATGACAAGAAATACAAGCGTTGACTTCTTAACTAGCAGAAATTCACTACTGAAATTTATACCTTGAGATGGCAGTTAAACTGCAGTACTGCAGTCAAGACACTGATCATGACCTTAGTTCGACCCTGATGGGTTCAAGTACTGTAGTTGGCTCAAGGTTGACTCAGCCTTCCATCCTTCCAAGGCTGGTAAAATGAGTACCCACCTCACTGGGAGGGCAAAGTTTTAAACCATCCAGAGAGGGCTTTAGCACTATGGGGCAATATATAATTCAAAAATAACAGCCACCATCACCATCGGTCTTAATACCAATGGCCTTAATACAGTAGAAGGATTTTGGCCAATATATGTGCAAACTAGAGTTAGTATACGCATGCTAGCATGTTGATTGTGTGTTTTTATTTTATTCCAGTCTGAATGTATATTGTGGTGTTATTACTTCCCATAATGTATACATTTCAAAGTGACCTTATGCATGCAAAAATATGCACTCTTTCATTCTGCAAGCGCCTTTCAAGCATGCTGGTCTACACCCATCAAAATTGTTCAATGCAGTCTGACTTTCACAGGGCTTGGATTAAGTATGTCATAAGGACTATTTGACAATTTCACTCCTGTCACTTGAGTAGGAGTCAATGTGTATTCTGCCTGGAACCAAACAGACAGCCTTTTTATGCAAAAAGAAAAAAAATGTAGTCGCTGTCTAATCAAAAGATCCATAAGCCACATTACATTTCATACAACTCTAAAGAGAACTGTACATACAAAATGATTACAAACAATGAAATAATGTTTTAGTATATACTTCCTAAAACAAGACTGCAGTGTTTAAACTGGGTTTAATTTCTTTGCTATGTGCATAAAGGTGTATACACTATTGGGTGCAGTGCCATGTTTATGATTAAACACTTTAGTTATACTCATATGTCAATCTATTAGTGCATTGTTAATTTGAATGCTCCAATGATATATTTTATCGCCATTAGCACATTTATCACAGGTAGATGTGAAACTTCGACAAAGGTGTATGTTCTCATTAATGATGAGCAGCCTATTCATCTTGCAAGAGTGTAATTAATGTAAGTTACAATACTTAATTTTTCACTGTTTGTCATGACACATATTTAGCGTTTCTTCTGTCCTTTTATCAATCTGCTTTCCTATTGCGTGGACACCTCCAAAAGATATATGTAAGTGTTGATACTTTTCATGGTGATCGTTTTTTCAAAGTTGGCAATTTATTTTCTGTATGTTATATAGCCTGTATCATTTGTACAAACTTGAGGGGTGGCTGTGTGACTTATACAGTATATACACTTTTCCCTGAATAATTGTGTGCTTAATGTTGATCAGCTGAATTTATAAAGCAGATTTTAAAAAGGTCAATAATGTTGGAAGTTTTCTCTCACCAAATGTAAATACTGTATGTCCCTTCTGGAAAAGATGGTGACAGGTTTCATTTTAATGGTGAGCTCTTATAGTATGTGATATGGTTATTGCTTCATAAACGATGCCTAATATAGGAATCCAGCATGAAAAGGAATTGTTGAGATAAACAGTAAGAGAGAGAGAAGTAAACATGGAACCATGAAGCCTTCCTGCTCACATAACCCTGACTTTTTCAGTTCCTTTCCTCCCTCTCATGAATTAGTTTCCAGAGGTATTAAGGGTGAATACTAGTGTACACTACCAAAAGTATCTCATTGCCATATGGTACTGGGCCATTAACCCAAAATGACTGAAATCTGATGCTAAGTGGCAAATAAAGATGTGTCATCAGTTGCCTAGGACTAGCCAAGCAACAGCCTCATTTCCTGTTAGAAAAGGAAGTTGCTTCCTGGGCTTGGTCTGTCCTAGGCCGTGAAGTCGTCCAACCTGGCCTTTCTCTAGGTGAGTACAATTTAAGTGTGCATCTAGCAAGTGGGTTTCTGGGATTTGGAGTAATCCCCCCCAAAAAAATGCCTACTTGCAACTAAAGTAGGCCCATTGGATCAGTGGGCACTTGGTGAGCCAACACCTATGTAAATTTTAATGATTCAATGGACCTAATCCAGCTTAATTTACTATTGGATGTCAGCCAATACGAAGATGGCTCCTGATCAGGGTGGGGGCACCCAAATTTTGAAGTGCCTAATCATATTCAGGAAGCCAGACTTCGATTGAATATCAGGAATAAAACTTCCTAACTGTTAGAGCAGTACAGCAATGGAACCAACTACCTTGGGAGGTGGTGAGCTTTCCAATGCTGGAGGCATTCAAGAGAAAATTAGACAGCCATCTATCAGATTTACTTTGATCTGGATTCATGCATGGAGCAGTTTTAGTATATAATATACACTGAAAAGGTGCTCTACTTTAGGTCAGCCTGTAATCATTTTTCCCCCCAACCCCGAAATGAGGTGAGACAATCTTTTGATGGGGTAGAACCAGGGCCACACTTTACTATCAATCTTTATTGCAACATCATAATTCAACCAAGAGAGGGGCCTGCCGTAGTGCGGAATCAGTTTTGTAACTGGGTCTCACCGGACCCCTTTCTCACAAAAATGGGCTGGTCCCATGCCGCAAGATCACTTGGTTGTACCGTCCAGCCCTGATCTGACCATCCCCAGGCCTTGAGCCCTCTTTCTATTTGCGGCCATCAGTCCACATGTGGCCCCAGTACATCATCCCCCCTCCACACTGTAATCTTACGATTCGCAGCACTGGGATGTTGGATGAGCTATAACTTTCCGTGTGCTTGCTCGGGGACTCACCAATCCAACTTCATTCCACACTTCCTGCCACAGCAATGGGAGTAGCCTAACTATGTCACATGCCCGCCACCAATCCATCCTATGCCATACGCAGGCGCCTCTGAAAATCTTTAAGGAACATCTCCATACCCTAATCTGACAGGTGCACTCCATCACCCCTGAACAGCTCAGGCATATCCACACGTATGTCCAGGTGACCAATCACCACTCCCAAACCACTACAGACTGCACTGCAAACTTCCTATTCACTCTTCTTTGTGCCATGTTGATACGCTGCGGGGAACAATCCACTCTTCAAACCCTCCGAGGTATCATTGTGGACCAAAGTATACATATTGCCAGATAATAATTCTTCATTATGTGCAGGTCCAGTAATATATCTATTATTAGGGAGTTGCCACTCTGCTTAGTCTGCTCATTACCATCCAGATGAAACACAAAAATATCAGGGGGTGAACCGTGACAGCTGGGGACCTTCCATAGGAACTGGCACCACAGCATGTCTCTTTGACCCTTCCACTCTAAACATGTCATGGCTCCTAGGCTTAAATTGTGCCCCCATGCCATCCTGGCAGCATAACAAGCAGCCCAGAAGATGTAGCCATGCCCAATCAGCTGGATACACAGCCACCTTCCCCCAACTACCACACCTGCAATGAAAGAAACAGGGCCAGCAACAGGCCTAAACCTGTGGGAGGGCTTTGACGTACCTATGATAACAGCTGGATGTCTATCGACCCAACCTTTTAATTTCAACTAGGCCGTAACCAAGGGCATCCACCTTATTTGTTATTTATTTATTGAATTTGTACCCCGCCCATTTAGTCAACTGACTACTCTGGTCGGCTAACAACATATAAAATAAACAATTTAAAATATAGGAACAAAATAATACATCAATAGACAAGAACTCAAGATGGAAGAACAAAATAAATCAAGAAATGGCTGGAGGGAAGGCTTGCCAAAATAGCCAGGTTTTCTGTTGGCCTTTGAAGATGCCCAGCGAAGGACCATATGGATAGACCTTAGAGTCTGCCCCAATCCTAAATGAGTGGGTTCCAAAGAGACAACCTGAGGCTCCCACTTGTTGAAGAGCCCGATCCATTAACTTCCAAAAACCGATACTTGGTTAAAGGAAAACCATCCCTGTGGGGAAAGAAATATCCTTGTTCTTCACCACTAAGTTCCAGGTAACTCCTCGCGGCCCTGACTGGGCATATCTCTTCTATTGAACAAAGACCCAATGTCACGTTGGCTCCTCGCCCCTTCGGGTCTGCCTTGGATCTGCGGATGCGGAGATGGACTGTGTTGTCTAGCAGCAACACATTGTGCCACTCGCAATGCCACCTGCGATGTATCCCACCTGCCCATAGCTACTACCTCACTCACTCTTTTTTTAAAAACTTTAAATCTTTATTGCATTTTAAAAAGAAATTATAAAAATAAGTAAATAATTATCACAATATTAGCAGATAGCCAAAGTAGCTTTCTATTATCTCTTTCGCAAAACGGTAAGTCTTTAACATTTTTACTTCCTTATTTTCCACCAAGCATTTGTTTTCTTCGCAATCTTAATAATACCTTTCTTAATTCTTATTTTATACCCGTATTAACAATCTGCTTTACTTTGTTTTTACTTCTGTTGAGAGCAGTTCTGCTTCTAATTTAAGCCTAAATCACTTGGAAGAGGTTTGGAATCTTTCTTCCATTTCTCTTTAAGATAATTCTTTACTTTCTCCCATTGAGGTTAGTGCTCCGTTCTACTCTTTCCTTACAATGAGTCTGTTAGTTTGGCCATTAATATTAGTTCCTGTAATTTTATTAAACAATCCTCCACTGAAGGTTCCTCCTTGTCTTTCCATTGTTTTGCCACTTGAATTCTGGCTGCGCCTAATATGTACAAACCAATTTTTGTCTCTTGTCTTGAGTTTAGCTTTACCATATTGAACAAATAAGGTTCAGGTTTCATCTCCATTTTTATTTTTAGATCTATGGTGAATATTTCCTCTTTCTTTCCAAAAATTTCCTAATAAATTTACAATCCCACCACATACGATATAGTGTTCTTTTTATTGTCTTACATCTCCAACATTTATCTTTCTCATTTTTCTTCACCTTTGCCAATTTCTCTGGCATCATATACAATCTATATAATATTTTCATATAATTTTCTTTCAGATCTGTACTTACTAATAGCTTTTGCTTATCATTCCATGCTCTAAACCAATCCTCTGTTTGAATCGTTCTATCTAATTCCTGCATCCATTTTATCATATTTTCTTTAATTACTTTCTGTTCCATATTTCTTTCCAATAATAGTTTATACAACTTTGCAATTTGGTGATTTTTCTTTTCCCCATATTATCTTGACTAGTTCCATAGGTTCTTTAACCAATCCTATTAATTTATTATCCATTTTCATTCTCTCTGATAGCTGTGTGTGTGGAAACCACTGGTATATTATTCCTACTTGATTCATTTCTTGTCTTGTTCTTAATCTTAGTTGTCCATCATCTTCCTCTATGAGTAGATCTTTATATGTTAACCATTTATTCTTTATCTCAATTTCCTTTGAGAGAGCTTCATGGGGGGACACCCACATTGGAATCCCACGATAAAATTTCCCTTTATAATTCTCCCATACTCTTATTAATGCTTTTCTTATCATATTATTATCAAAAGCTTTGTTCCCTTTCTTTTTTTCCATACCATAAGTATGCATGAAGTCCATATTTTAAATCTTTGCTTTTTAGTATTAATATTTTTTCAAACCCCAATCTTATCCACTCTCTTAACCATTGTAGTGCTGCTGCCTCATAATATAATTGGAGGTTTGGGAGACCCCATCCTCCTCTCTTCTTGTCATCTTGCACGTATTTCAATTTTATTCTTGGTTTTCTTCCCTGCCAAATAAAATTTGAGTATTATTTTCTCCACAAATGATATGGTTGGTTAGTTATTATTATCAGGATATTCTGAAATAGGAATACGAATATACGTAATACCATCATTTTGATAAATGCTATTCTGCCCATCAATGAGATTTAAGTGTTTCCATCTTTCTAAAATTTTCTTAATTTCTTTCCCTTTCTTCTCTTAATTTTGTTCAAATATGTCCTTTGTCTTTTTAGTTATTGTTATACCCAGGTATCTTACTTTATTCACTACTTTATAACCTGTCTTAATTTCTAATTCTTTCTCTTCTTTTTTCTGTCATATTTTCTGTCAGTATATTAGTTTTTCCTTCATTTATAATTAAACCTGCTCATTCTCCAAAGTCACTGATTATTTCTTTCAGTTTCATAATATTACATGATGGGTCTTCCAGAAAGATTACCATATCATCCGCTAAGTCTCTTACTAGTTTAAAGTGTTGCTTTTCAATTTTTAAACCTTTAACTTGTTTCTCTTTTCTTATTTTCCTTAGTAGTACCTCCAATGTTGTTATGAACAACAAGGGTGAGAGTGGACATCCTTGGCGTGTTCCTTTAGAAATCTGACATTGATTAGTTTTCTCTCCATTTACTATTATTCTTGCATTTTGTCTGCTATATATGCTGTATATCTCACTCACTCTTATGGCTCCGAAGAAGGTTAACAATGTTGCTGCCTTAAATAAGGCCTCTTCAAATCCCTCCCTGTAAAAGCTGCCCCACTGCTGATTGATTTTTACCAAAATAGCAAAGGGAGATAGGTGCTCAGACATCCAGAGTCCTAACCCTTCTCTCAACCCCTTTTCCTTTATTCTCTTTGTTCCTAACCTTTTTAATATATATATATATATGCCAGCTTACCAATCTGCAAAGGTAAGGTGGCAGGTGAAGCAGCCGCTCTTAGAAATGCAGAGCTGGAAGGGACCTTATGAATCATCGAGTCTTGTCAAGGAGGCCCAGTGGGGAACTGAACTCCCACTCTTTGGCTCTGAAGCCAGAGACCTAAACCACTGAGCTATCCAGCAACTCTCTGATAGTGAGTCCTGGTCCACCAACAGAAAAACAATGAACTAGGGAATGAACAACTTGTAGCTCAGCATTTACAACCACCAGTTTAAATCACCACAATTTTTAGAACCTTTTTCATCTGGCTTGATATCACAGCATTGCCCAGGTCAGTGTGACTCTTCCTGTCTCCTCACCAGATAAACAAACTATGCAATGTCATGGCTTCTCATTGTATTCTCCCTTCTGTACTGCTCCTCATCACATACCATTGCTGGAGCCACCACTGAGTAATCCGTCAGCCCTCTGTTCTCATAGGTTCTCTCTCTTGCTTTTCAGCCCCATCAGAGAAAAGAGCCATGGTACATTTCTCTCTTGCATGCTGGGCAACACCAGCAGATTCAGCCATATTAAAAACACTTATTTGATGGGCACACTTTTAAAAGCCTTTCCTGTTCTGTCTTCTAGGTGTCTTGTGAAGTTGACCTGAAACGGCAGTCCCTAGCACAGGCCAATTCAGACTTGATAATAGCAGCTGAAAAACTCGACTCTATACAGAAGAAGCTCATGGTAAGTCTCATCGCCTTCTGTCTAGTCATGCAAATATTTTTCTTTTTTTCTAGGTATCAAATAGGGTGACCTTTGTTCTGTGTCAGTGTTTTAAAATGGTATTTAACATTTGTAAGGGTACATCCAGGAGTGTTTGAGCAGACATCCTGTCATTTACCTTTTCCTCAACTCTCTCTTGCTGTTGCACATCCCCACACACAAGTCTTGTAGAAACCTCCAACATCATACACTATGTATCTATATACTTTATACTCTTTCATACTCTATAGTGAAATTGTGGATAAGAAGAGCTGAAACAGAGAGGGCAAACCTATTCCACCAGCAGGAAGAAACCCTGGATTACAACTGAAAGAATTTAAACAGAGATGCGTGGGTCTTACACTGACTCTCTTTGCTTGGCGCCATCTTCTAAAATAATACTAAAATACTAAAATAAAACAGTATTGTTGCTTTAGTTTTTATGTGACCTTAGTTGCCTCTAATTCATTTGGAATTGAAGATTTCAGTCTTAAGTATATCCACATACCAGGCTGTAAGATTTGAAACAATGAGATTTCCTTAAGAGTAAACATGTGCAAGACTCCATCAGGTAAATCATGACTGGGTACACTGGATCTTCCCGCCCAACAAGAGCTTGCACCAATGCCTCTTATGACAAAATGTAGGGTTCACCTTCTTACAGATGTTTCCTTGACAAGAATGGCCAAGTTCCCATTTCAGTTGGACTTCAGGGGACACTTGCATTGAGACTGACGTAGTTTTATAATAAATTAACAACAGGAACAACAAATACATATTTAGTCACAAGGAAATCACATTGTTTTGATTACTCACAGTATCCTTATTAGAAGAGGTGTTTTTCAGGGTGATTCTTTAAGCCTGTTGTGGATCTGCATGGCTTTAAATCCCCTTTCTAGAGAGCTGAATGACTGCACTATTCAGCATGGGATTTTCCAAATTCGTAGACTACAGCCCCCAGAAGTCTGATGAAATCCCTGCACCCAGACATTTGGGGGCTTTAATCAAGAAATCAAAGTCCTGACACATGTTTTCAAGTTCTTACACTAATGAGTTCAGATTCTGGCTGCCATTTGTGTTCTGTGGAGAAGGCAGGGGAAATGGAGAGGAGGACAAAGCTCTGTGGCAGTTGCAAGAGACTATGGGTGTGGTAGCCTCTGCCCATCAGGCTCTGCACAGGAAGCCTTTCAGAGGAACTATCAGACTATCAACATTCTCACTTAGCTACAAAGCTGGAGTCAACATGTAACCAATAATGTTGACGGTGGTGTCTTCACTTGGGGCAGTTTGGTTGGTTGGTTGGTTGGTTCAATTTCTGTACTGCCCATCTGGTTACAAGGCCAATCTGGGCAGTTCACAACATAATAAGGACAACAATTAACATTTTAAATAAATTTGGATTATAATAACAGTACTGTACAAAAATCAAATTGAACACATCAAATTTAACCTGAAAAAAGAAACAAACAAAACAGCATAAAAACAATTAAGAAAACAAGATGGTGGGATGGATAACTTCAGCAATGACAGCACCTAGGTGCTCTAATGATGTAATAACCAGGAAGTTTACACCACTTGTGTACCTGTACAAGAGGATTTGGACCAATGGCCTAAATCCAGCATTACTCATATTTAGGATCAAAATGGAATTGGCAGCTTCATAATTAGGAAGAGGCAAAAAGTTATCACTACAGGTGACAAATTCTTCACAGTCGCTGTGTTGGCACAATCAATAACCAAATAGAGCATTTCCTGATGACCAGTTACCAAACAAATGCCAACTAATTTGCAAAGCTATTAAATGCATTAGAGGATAATTCCACATTCTTTACTGCTTGTCAATCTATTTCTAATTGCTGTGCTTTGCATTAATGTCTATTTTGGTCTTTTCAATAGGCCTGTTGTTGTTGTTGTTGTTGTTGTTGTTGTTGTTGTTGTTGTTGTTGTTGTTGTTGTTGTAGCAGTAGCAGTAGCAGTAGCAGTAGCAGTAGCAGTAGCAGTAATAATAATAATAATAATAATAATAATAATAATAATAATAATAATAATAATAATAATAATAATAATAATAATAATAATAATAATAATAATAATAATAATAATAATAATAATAATAATAATAATAATAATGGGTCCTATGGATCATCAAGCCCAGCCCCTCTCAAGGAAGCACAGTGGAGAATTGAACTTCCAACCCAGATGCCTAAGCCACAGAGCTATCCAACATTCAATGAATGGGACTTCAGTTATCCATCACTAACTTAAAGTATTTGTAACTTTGGATTTAATGCAATGTGTATATCTTGTGTTACTTCAGCAATGGGCAAAATTATCTTGTATAAGTTTACACCAGTGTAAACCAGATGATGTCACCATTTGTGCCAGTAAAATTTAATTTAAATTAATCAAACATTTCCTACCTCCCCCTTGAATTTACAAAGCTCCCTAGAGCCTCGGGACCAGGGGAAAACTTTAATAGCCAAAAATTGCTGCCCATTCACTGCCACTGAAATTGGGGCCTGGTGATGATCCAGCAGCAATTTTTGCCTATTAAAGGCCAGCCCCCATCCCAAGGTCTCCAAAGGTTTCTCCAGAGTAAGAGGAAGTCATAGGAAACTTCCAAACCTGAAAGGAGGGGATAGGAAGCTTTCAATTATTTTAACTTGCATTTTACCATTCTAGATAATGACATCATCCAGTTTACGCAGGTGTAAATTTATGCCAGTAGGATGGTGGCCAATATGTATTTCATTGCCAAAAAATTATAAAATATAAATTTGTTTTTATATTATAATATAATGCCACTTCCATTTGACACATTGGTTAGTGAATTACTATAGCCTAGATCGTAAAATAGAAAACTTAAGCTAGGGCCTGCTTCGGCTGATAAGGAATAATGAAGTACAAAGTTGCCGTTAACCTTTGTGACTTTTTCCAAGTTACAAAGCTAGTTATAAAAACAAGTTATAAAATCCACCAGAAGGTGAACATTTCGTTCTATTTATGATTTGATGATATAACTTCAAAAGGAATTTGAAATAAGCCTAGGGAACAATGAACATTTGAACAGAAAACGTTCCAGTTTCTTTTCTTCTTGATTCCAAAAGATGGCTTCTTTGCAGAGGTATTGATTTTCTAGTATTTCAGTAACTCACAGAAATGGGCCTGGTCATTCACCTGGAATGGTCGTGTTAATTCAAGGACTTCTTGCAGACGTAGGTTTTTCTGTTGTTTTCCATTTTTTATAATTTGCGAGAAATTGTAACCTCATTCCGTTGTTAAAAGACTGGGTAAAATACTAGTGTATAGACGGAATGTTCTACCCTGCCCCCTCCATCCTCAGTTTTATCATCCTCCTGCACATGAAGGATGATAGGTCTGAGGAAAGGGAGCTCCATTGTCCATGGGGGCTCTCCCCATGAGTTAGACCCTTGAATTCCAGGGTCTTGACTCATATGGAGAAGGCTCACAATTACCAGAGACTCTCCTTCAGACTTGTCACCATCCATATGTTGAAGGCCAATGAAAGTGATAATGAAAGGTTG
The DNA here is from genome assembly GCF_051106095.1 of Pogona vitticeps. NCBI lineage: Eukaryota > Metazoa > Chordata > Lepidosauria > Squamata > Agamidae > Pogona > Pogona vitticeps. The sequence goes on from NC_135783.1 coordinate 201,737,700, forward strand.
CGGCTACAACACTCCCCTCTGTTTGCAAATATGTGCCAATGTTGAATGATTGCATAGTGTGAGCAATGGGGCAGAAACAAGAGACCAAGGTCACATGACCGATAAGCTGGGTTTTCTAGACTCCATGGCCTGTTGGATCATGAGACTGGAGCTAGAGAATGAGTGAAGGAGCAAGCAACATGGCAGATGACTCTAGATTGCTAGTCTCCTTACTCTAATTAATTTTTATGTAAGGTTTTTTTTAACTGAAGAAGTTGCATACAGTTAACATAAGAGAAAACCAAGGTATGCACAAGTGAAAGTTTGCTCACAATATTGGGTTTCTTTCTTTCTTTCTTTCTTTCTTTCTTTCTTTCTTTCTTTCTTTCTTTCTTTCTTTCTTTCTTTCTTTCTTTCTTTCTTTCTTTCTTTCTTTCTTTCTTTCTTTCTTTCACAGCTAGGAACGCCAAAGCAATATACTGTAAACAAATTTCAAACAAATATAATTCCCTAAAAGAAAGTTTAACAATATTTAATACATTTAAATATGTAGGCCTATTCAGACTGTACACATTACAAAAATGCCACAACCTTCTCAGGCCAAGACCCGTAAACCCCGAAGGCTTTGGTGAACTGCCATGTTTAACAGCTGGGTTGCTGCCAAAATGAAATCAACATCATTGCCAACAGGGCCTCCGAGAAGAGAGCATCCCACAGTTGAGTTATTACAGCCAAGGAAACTTTCTCCTGCATCTCCACAGAATGCACCATTATCAGTCACGGGATGTGGAGGAGCACCTCCCCAGCCATTCTTAATGGTCAGTTTCTGCTTCCTCTTCTTTCTTTTCTCTCCCTCGCAGCTCCATACACATACACAAACACAAACACAAATCTGTCTGGCACATACAAGGCTGCAGAGAATCCCCCCTTTCCTATGCCACAGACAGAAGCAGTTCTATCCATGAGGTAACTTACCTACTTACTATCTAATTGTATCAGCCTGACTGTTAGCCAGTCAGTAACTGTGGACCTGTCCGTGCTATGAAATTTGTTGTGATCCAACTGATGGTTACTTAAAAGATTCTTATTATCTGTGCAATCTATTTTAACTCTTGGTACTGCACTGGTCCATGAAAGCAGCACAAAGAGTTATTTTGCATCTCAATGAATCGTCCCATAAAAAGAGTGTATGCCTTAACCCTGTGCCAAAAAGATATGGGCCAGCTCTTAAAAGAGGAAGGATGAATCATTGTAAATAGAAACAGAAATGCACAAGGTCTTTTTGCCATACCAAACAGTGCTATCAGGAAACCATTTACCAGAACTCTACACCCGTTTGGCCAGACTTTGTGTTTTCACAGGAGAAAATACACCATTCGCCAAGAATGGCGAGCGCACAACGTTCTTCGTGCAGTTTTGACGATGTACACTTGCAGCAAATAGATGGGAAACATTTTAGCAAAGAGGTCTGGTTCCCACCCCACCCCCCCATTATCTCTTTATTTTGCTTGCCCCAGATTTCAATCACACATGATCAGCCACTGAACCCAGCTTGAAATGGAACAAATAATGAGCTTAGGTAGGTTCTCATGCCAGAGGATCAGGGTGAGTGATGGATCCTCCTTACTCTGGCAAGTGATTGAGGTGATAGCAAAACTTTTTACTGATGTTTAAATGCTTAGCGAAGAGGAAGAAAGAGAGAGAGGAAAAATCCTCAATCAGAGGGCAGGTTATTCCCCCCCCCCTTTTCCTTGCTGGGATTCCTACTTCATATTAGCAGCTTTAATCGTAACGCTTCTTTTCAAGATGGCTTGCATTTGAAATTAAGCTAAAGTTTCCAATTTCGCTGGCTGAAGTTCTTTTGTAAAGCTCGATATATTTTAAAAGTTGAATCTATGAAACCAGAGGTAAGCACCATTGAGTTTAATTGAGCTTACTCCCCGATAGCTATGCACACAATTGCAGTCATACCCTCTACATTTAATTGTAAGGTTTTATTAGTGGTTTGTTTATATGTTTTGCATGTCGGTGCTTTATGGCAGCACTTAAAACCGGAGCTTCTCCGAGCCTAGATCACAGTAAAGCAAGATCCAGCTCATCAGGCCTGTGGTTTTTCCTCTGGCGTATGACTATGGAGGTCGTCATTATGACTGTTGGAAGTAAGAGTTCTGAAGCAGATGAACACAGATTCTTAACAGATGGTAGGATCCAGAATCTTCATTCTGCCACTGCAAGTGTCCTGGAGTTCCTCAAAGCAGTGGTCCCCAACCTTGGGCCTCCAGATGTTCTTGGACTTCAACTCCCAGATATCCTGGCCAGCAAAGGTGGTGATGAAGGCTTCTGGGGGTTGTAGTCCAAGAACATCTGGAGGCCCAAGGTTGGACACCACTGCCTCAAAAAATACACCTAGTGGTGGAAGAAGGGGAGGCCCATTCTTACTCTTCCTTCCCTCTGTACCTCCTAGCATTACCTCCCCACAAGTGTTCTTGGTGTTTCCCTAACTTTACAGACCAGATTTCTGGAGAACAACGCAGCAGGAAGATAAAGATTATCTGCCAGTAAAAAAAGAAACAAAACTCCAGTGGATCAAACTCTTCTGCTGATAGAAGGAACCCATATGTTTCTGGGAGTTTTTTGCTAGATCCAATCTACTGTGAGTGCTTCTGGGCAAATCTTCGTTTTGCATAATTGCTCTGGAAGTATACAGGTGGTCTGCCTTCTTCCACTTGCAACCCTTCAGTAACTAAAAGCTCTCCATCTGGAAACATTCCTGATCTGGATATAATTTATTTAATTTCCGAGAGCTGAGTGGCACAAGGGAAATTTCTTATCTTCATCCCTATATCTCTGAATCAAAACAATAATGGCAGGCAGTTTTGAAACTGAGAGATTATAAGATGTAACATTACCAAAGGCATATCTTCACAGCTGTCATCTTTGCCAAGCTGGTATACAAACGAAGCATCGTTTCTTCCTAAATGGCCAATCACTAAACAAAAGGAAGTCAATCTGTACATTTGGAAGCCTTTACGTTGGCCAAGGATAATTATATGTCCTTTACCGCACAAGTCTGCTAAGGTTCTAATTGCAAAGCTCCTTGTTTTGTCTGTTCTGGCCCTAATTCAACAAGGATGGGATAGCAGTTGGTGATCTTCCACTTCCTCTATATAATTCTCTGGATTTCTATCTATCTGTGGATCTAGGTTCAAAATATGAATTAGATAAATGGCTCTTCCAGAGAGGTGTAACTGTTACTATAAATAATAATCATAATAAACATCATCAACATCTTAGATCTGCAGAGCTGGAAGGACCTTATGGATCATCAAGTCCAGCCCCTGTCACAGGAGGCATAGAGGGGGAACTGACACATCCATTAGTTTTATAGTATAGGTCGGAGAACAGGGTTGCTTTACCCCAAATTGGGTAAAAGTGAAAATCCTGGGGGTAATGAACAGAGTGCTACCCCCTCCCTCCCACCCCCACCCTCTGCAGCCAAAGCTCAAATTGTAAACCACCTCTCCCTGTTACTTCCTTCATTGCAGCAGGGCACTCCTAAATCCTCCGTTCTCTCAGGAGATCAGGAGATAAGCTCCTTGATTGGTTGCAGCTATGGATTAGTCCCAGGCAATCAATCAATCAATCCGGGGCTTCTGAATGACTGCTTCCTCCGGAAATGACTGCAAACAAGCAGGAGGAGTGAGAGGATCAGGGAGCAAGCAAGGGAAAGGAGGGAAGAAAGGTGCGAGAGACCGAGGACTTCATCAAGCTTATTTAAATGTACAAAATGGAGGGAGGGAGGAAATGGAGGGTGGGTGGGTGGATGGATCGATGTGTGTGTGTGTCTGTGTCTGTGTCTGTGTCTGTGTCTGTGTGTGTGTGTGTGTGAGAGAGAGAGAGAGAGAGAGACTGGCTCAAAATTGTGAAAATGAACAGGCAGGCAATCAAAAGAGAAACTGAATTAAGGTGGGGGAAGGGTGGCTTTTTAAGACGCTGTCTAGGTTTATTATATCTTTCCTCCAAAGAAGCAGGTGTTTTTTAATTTCATGGCTGCTGTCACCATCTGCAGTGATTATGGAGCCCAAGAAAGTAAAATCTGTCACTGCCTCCATATCTTCCCCTTCTATTTGCCAGGAGGTGATGGGACCAGTGGCCATGATCTTAGTTTTTTTGATGTTGAGCTTCAGACCATTTTTTGCACTTTCCTCTTTCGCCCTCATTAAGAAGTTATGTAATTCATCCTCACTTTCTGCAATGCTTTTGCTTAGTCAATGACGGAGAAGTACAGTAGATGTTCTTCTGGAACTCTCTGGCTTTTTCCATAATCCAGCGCATGTTAGCAATTTGGTCTCTAGTTCCTCTGACCCTTCGAAATCCAGCTTGTACTTCTGGGAGTTCTCAGTCCACATACTGCTGAAGCCTACCTTGTAGGATTTTGAGCATAACCTTGCTAGTGTGTGAAATGAGTGCAATTGTACATAGTTGGAGAATTCTCTGGTACTGCCCTCTTTGGGATTGGGATGTAGACTGATCTTTTCCAATCCTCTGGCCACTGCTGAGTTTTCCATTGATGATGATAAAAAAATTAGCACTCTGGTCCTTTGATATTGGGTTGTGGCACCAGGGTGGGTGACATGGCCTTTAGCCTGGTTTGTTCCTTTTTGCATACCACACATAGAATGATTAAAGTGGTAGGGAAAGCCCCCTCCCAATTCTGTGTTGGCTGTCTCTAGCAAGCATGCCATTGCTAGCACCACTCTGGAAGCCACTGATGATGATTAAATCCTCTGCGAGCTAGCAAAAATTTAATGCAACTTGCTAGGCACGTTGGACACCTTACTACTCCCTATACCACCCCATGGCTGGTGTGCAATGTGCTCCAGCAAAAATAGTGCACATCTTTATCAAATTTGGTGCATCCTGCTAGTTCGGTACACCGCCTGTGTAGATTCAATAATATTTTTAATTCAAATAATGTATGAGTTCCTTCCTTTCGGATCAAGGGGGTAATGTCGGCATATATAATTTTTTGGGGGAGGTAAAAGGTAAAAAAGTTCCCTGACCCTAGTTCTATACAATGTGAAGTATAATTTCTAGCCATTTTCATCTTGCTTCTGTTTCCTAAATATATCCTTGAACACATTATTGGCAGCACTGATCATTACATATGTAGCTACCCTACACGAGAAGGAAGTTTTCCCTTCATCTTCTTCTCAGATTGGTTGGTAACAATGACCGGCAGAGAAATCCCAACAAAACAGATTACAGCAAGACTCCATTTCACAGGAGAGCTCCCTGCCTTCGCTTTGGCTATTTCTTTTTCTTTCCTCCTTGCTCAATTTAAAACCTGTGCTGTTCCTGGAAGGCTCTCATTCTCTCTCTCCGCATCCCACCCCATTTTCAAGGAGGAGGTGGGTTGGGAGGGTTCAGTGCATTTTGTCTTTTTGTTGCCCGGTTGATTGTGATATTGTAGCGCTCCATGTTACTACCTCAATGTTTTTGGCTGGCAAAGAAGAGAAGCCCCAGGTAGATTTAAAGAAAGCAAAAATGACCAGCAGGCTGTGGCAACACGAGGGATTCCTATCACTGTGGCTCAGAATCCTGGAGCACAACACAAACAGATCTTTTGCATAATGAATAGGGGTGGGGGTGGGGTGGAGGGGAGACTGTTAATAACGCAGTTATCTTTCAGTAGCGTAGCAACAGCCAAATTCTTGAAAAGAGGAAGTTTTCATTTATGGAGCATTTCATTTAAACATTGAAATTTGGTATAATGTAGAGTCTGAAACAAGTTTTGAAAGGAAGCTAATGATTAAGAAGGAATGCAGTGGGCATTTAATAAGTGGAAGGAACTGCAAGATAATTAACTGGCATGCATAAAGATTCCTGCTTTATACCAAAATTTTAATTTTGCACATAAATGTGTCTGATGTAGGCAGCATTTAATCACCTAGCTGACAGGAGTAACTACTTTCATTTAACCTTGACTGAAGATCATGAATTCTAACAGGTTTAATTGGATACATCATTTAACAGAATGAACAGAGCAAATTTTTCTCAATTCATAGGTTCTGATTGACATGCACCAGCAATAAGGCATTGCACAATTAAAGCTGATCTGTATTCCTGGCCTGGGCACCCATTGCCATAGTGATGTGACACTGTTTGATCATTGTGGCATGGAAACTATACTGAATTTCCCCTTGTTTTGAAAAGGGCAATGCTTTAAAAGAGAGCGAGTGAGCGAGATTTGGGCACTTAAAAAAATTAATCGCGTTGATATGCACAAACTGCAAGGGGACGGACGTGTCTTATGGATAATTCAAGAAAAGGAAGGGGAACGGTACAATAAGCTCATCAACAGGGGTCGTCCTGGACATGTTTACTCATGAGTAAATCTGACAGGGTTCAATAGAGTTTGCAATCAGGGAAATAGGCACAGCATTGCAACGTTGTTTGATTTAAGCACTAATTAGGCCAAGCCAAATTGTACGTACTCTGTACAGGAAACAGATCTCTTTGTACAAGACAAAGAATGAATTTACACTTCCTGTAAATATAATGTAATTTTACAAGGCAGACTCTACTATCCCAGTGGCCTCTCCCTTTTCACCCTGGGGAAGCTACAAAAGGGAGCTACCATCTCTCTGTCAAGCAGTACCTGGGAAGTGGTCGCAGTCTGGGATGGCGAAGGGGTACAACTGCCTCTTGGCTTTGGGTGCAGTCTTATTCTCAGTTGCCTGGAATTAATTCCTAATACACTCCATGGGTTTACTTCAGAGTAGACATACTGTATATAGCATTGTTCTGTTTGTGTATACTTGGAATCAAACAAAGTCACAATCAGGACTGAACAAGAAGGCCATAGTTGTTGTTCTTTTAGTTGTTTTTTATTATTATAAACTACAACATAAAATACATAAACCAAAATACAAATCAGTTGTGTTCCCCACCATCCTAGTTGGGAAGGTCATAGCTGAGGGAGCAATTTGCCAATATTTGGTGGTAAGAATGAGCCAGTGTCCTGTGGGACAATCAAGTCTCTCTCTCTCTCTCTCTCTCTCTCTCTCTCTCTCTCTCTCTCTCTCTCTCTCTCTCTCTCTGTGTTTCCCTTTGCTTTCACCATTGACCCCGTTGGGTCTTTTTCAGCAAATCATGCTCCTTTGCTACCCACCCCTCTTTATTCGGCTGCAGTATATTCTCACTTCCACTTTGAGTATCTATCCTGCCCAGCTTACCATTTTATGAAGGAGAAGTCAAGCTGAGCAAATAATTCAAAGAAACCTCAAAGAGGATCAGCGCTCTTCAAGATGGAGTCGCCTACCTTTCCTTTGCTCGTATTTCATACTGTGAAATCTTAAGGAAATTGCTTAGGTAAGTCAATGCTGCCCCCAAGGCAAATTTCACGTCCCTAAACAGCTCTTTCTCGTCAACTCACCAGAGGGTTTCCTGCTTCTGGCAGCATTCCACAGGTCATATTTTTTTACTTAGATGAACTCAAATTATTCCTCCCATTCATTAATCACAAGCAGAATTTTCCACATCCTCTGGGATTTATTTTTATTTTTTTTACCCCTTGTGGTTACAACTAGGCCAAAAGTCTAGAATGGAAGTTATAAAATTATGCCTCAATCGCAGGATCTAGAACATGTCATTGCTTGACATAGAAGCAGCTATCCTAACTATTCCTGTGTCTCACAGAAACTGTCAGACATTCGCCTTAGCAAATTCTTAAGCACTTAAACATTTGCTCATGTTAAAAGTTTATAGAAGTCTACTCTTGCAGTCTTCATATATTATGATACCGTGGTGCCTCACAAGACAAACACCTCATGGCACAAAAAACCCAATGGACGAATGGGTCTGGCTAGGGTTTTGGTGCCTCAGAAGACGAATGTTCCTATGGCCCTGCTTCGCAAGATGAAGCCCCGGGAGGCTTCTGAAAGTGGCGCTTTGCTGTGGGAGGGGTGGGGGTGGGGGGCGGGTGGCAGGCCCATCACCACCCCTGCCCCCCACACCCTGCACCACTTTCAGAGGTCCCCCACCAGTCTTCCCAGTACCATCGGAGGACTGGCGGGGGACCTCTGAAAATGGTGCTTGGGGAGGGGGAGGAGGAGGGGGCAGCAGGGACAGGCCCGCCCCCCACAGCAAAGCACTGCTTTCAGAGGCTTACCGGGGGGGGCAGGGGAAAAGCACCATTTTTTTATTTCCAGCTCTTTTTCCCTACCTAGCCCGGGGAAGCCTCTAAGACCCAGCGCCAATCAACTGTGAGGCGGGGAGGGGGGCGGGAATGGAGAAGAGCAAAAAATGGCTGCTGCCTCCCTGTTGGGTCCAGGCTCTCAGCTGTTTCATGCTCTTTTTCCGGCTTTTCGGGGGCTAACAAGGCACTGTGAGGAGCCGGGCTCAGTCTATAGTACCTGGTAAGTGACTTTATTTTACTTTTTTTGTTGTTTCTGACTTTTTTCCCCATAGGAACACATTAATTAAATTTCAATGCATTCCTATGGGAAAACGTGCTTCGCAAGACGAAATTTTCGCTGGACAGCATTAACGGTGGAACGGATTAATTTCGTCTTGCGAGGCACCACTGTATTTTGTTTCCCCTCTTCTCTGGATGGTCAAAATAGAAAGGGGGAAACTGTACCTGTAAAAAAAATGAACTCTGCAATTTTTTAAATTATTAAATTTATTTTTATTTTTTTCCTTATAAAGGTAGGGTAAGGTAAGGAGCAGCTGAGATAAGGGTACCCTTGGAGGGGGTGGATTTGAATGGATACATTACAAATCAATACTTTTCATAGTAATTCTATACTTTATCTTCTAGAAATAGTTCTACATATCATAAAGAAATATAGATAGTGTGCGAGAGGGAAAAATCAAATTCAGACAGATATATTGTTATTCTAATTATTGATTATGTAGCTGATAGTCTTTATCCATCATTTATTCTGTCTCTTCTGCAGCCTTACATATAACTATGTATCATTCCACTATTCTATCTACCTTGTAACCATGTATATAATTGCAACCAAATTTTCTGATGGTCTTTTTTTTCTTTTTTGCATCTAGCCAATCTGACAATATCTCAATTTCTGCAGTTTCAAGTATTTTGTCTATCACTTCATCTATCTGTGGTGTTCTAGGTTCCTTCCAGTGTTTCACAAAAACTATTCTTGCTGCTGTTATAAAATGAATAGTTAAGAATGATTTTTCAGAGTATAGTATATCTGGCAAGATATTTAATAGGAATAGTTCTGGTATCATCGATATTGATACAGAATATCAGAAAGACAGAAGTGCCTTCCTTAATATATGGTTGTTAAACTGTTTAAAATCCTCAGTCCTGTTATACCATAAGAATGCATGCCAGCCCCATTTCAAATTATATCCTTCTAATTTCAAGAGCCTCGTATTTTCCAATGTTATCCACTCCTTAATCCATACTCTGCAATATTTTTAAAGATCCTTTTTGTAACATTCCAAGCCACAAATCCCAGAGTCAAAGCAGTGCTTCTCTGTCTTCGTCTGTCTCTCTCTCTGTCTGTGTGCGTCTCAAAACAGACAGTGTAATAATGATCATGTCATTAGCAGAGCAGCTTCTGTAAGAGGTTAAATTTATTTGCTTATTCCTAGAGCAAAGTTTTTCAGCTGCAGAAGAAGTCACAAACTAGAGAACAGGAGAAATTCATTTGCCGGTTGATTGCTCAGTCTCCTTGAACAATCATATTTTTGAAGACATGATGTTTTATCCCCTTCTAATTACAAAGCTGATGCCTTGTCAAGTTCTAGTCCTTGTCTTTCTGTCTCTCCCATTCCCCCTTTGTCTCCCTATCCATTAATTACAGAGCAAACGAATTATTTGTCAGGACGCCTCCAGTGATACACAAGGAGATGGGCTTCTAATCTTCACAAGCGGAAGATTTATTTTATATTCCCTTCAAATAACATTTGAAGCAAGAAATGTCTCCGTTGCCTAATAGTGCCTGCTATTGTTATTCTTAACATGCCACTATTTGGCATAGTCTGTACAGGATATCTGGGAGCTTTGATTCCTGATTCGGTTTTTTTTTCCTTTTAAAGCCCAGTCCCAACTAGCAAGTATGCAACTTCTTCTTTGAGCACTTCACCTGATATGAAGATGGACTGCTGGTTGATAGGATAGGGGCCTTTTTTCTAGCTTACTTAGGTGACTGGCTCACTTCATTGAGACCAGCTGAATGGGGCATGAATGGATAAGAAGGGACTCTTTTTGAAAAGTGGCATAAATTGGGTTGTGTGACTCTAGTAGGTCCAGGGTTTTTTTTTTAATGAATGAAAGACTGCAGATATGGGCAAACTACAGAAATGCTACAACTAGCCTCTTTTGACTGTGTGAATTATAGAACACCTGAGCGTTTCTAACAGCAAATGTGTTTACTTCTTTTTCCTGACAATATAATTGAACTTCCTGCAAATGTAAAAAATAAGATGGAAGCGATATTCTTGTTCCTTGTCTCCCTGCAATCTCCAGACCTTGTTTCTTGCTGTTTTTATTTGAAGGAACTAGACACAAACCTGGCTGCCTTCACCACCGCCTTGGAGGGGGCGACAGCTGAGAAAATCCACTGCCAGGAAGAAGTGAATAGAACTAACAAGACGATTGAGCTGGCCAACAGATTAGTGAAAGGTCTAGAGGTGAGGTCCTACAGGGCAGACTAATGAAGCAGCCGACAGAAAGCAGGCCTTTGTTATACACTCATGATGTAACAATAACAGAGGCACTTAGCAAAGAACCTGATGAGCCGGAAAAAAAAATTATGTCATTATCATTCATTTTTCCCCCCCATAAAGGAACTGTGTTTTTGACCTTTATATTTTCTTACATTTTGTCTCGCTACCGTATATTTTAACTGCAAGGTTACCTACTAACATGTCCAAGAAAATTTTAAAAAGAAGAGGAATGGCACCCTTGGGTGTTTGTAACACGCATGGTTTTCGTTTAAGGTGCTACGAGTCTGAGATGCTGCGGGACAACCTTCAAATCTTGCTTAAGATAGCTAGCTGGCCCTGATTACAATGATGTGGGCTTCAGGAATAGGCTAGTTCTATAGTATTTTTTCCTCATGTATGCACTGCATATATTAAGGACAGATAGATAATAATAATACTATTAATAACAATGGACGGTGGTAGTAGCGATGAGGAGGATATTGATGTTGTTGATGGTGATGATATTCTAAAACAAGGGCAGCCAATGGTTTATGGTGCTGTTTGAAAGTAACTTTTGAAGCGTCTGTAAGAGTACTCATTACACCAATAAAGTAATATTCCTATTTATAACTACCAAGCGCTAGACTTGGGGTGCCATAATGCAAATTCAAGCATTCATTTGGATCAGCAGCCACAGAAAACAAGGCAGTCACTGGGTCGATACCATCAGTATTTGAACGGGTGCTTAGATTTAGAGCATAACTTCCCAGTACTCACTAGAAACCAGTATACCATTGCAGCCGACAAAGGAAAAAAAAATATGAGCCACTGGATCATTCTTTTCTCTTTTTTTCCAGCTGTTGAGATGTTTCTTTCAAGGTGAATAATGAGCAAGCGAAGTCGGCATTTCACTGTTGTGCTCCAAGAAGGAACTGACCAGTCCTATTTAAGTAATATATAAAGAGGAGCCTTTATACATTAGAACCAAAATCTTGGGTAATTTGGCTTAGCCTCAGGTGCAATAATTTGCATTAGAAGACTTTTCTGATACAGTGGACCCTCGACTTACAGACAGCTCGACTTACAGACTTTTCGAGTTACAGACTTCTCTGGCCACAAAATTTAGATTCGACTTGCAGCCGGAAAATCGACGTATAGACCAGAAAAAAACCAAAATGTAACGAAAATAGAATAAAAACTGCCAGTTATGGGATTAATCGGTTTTCAATGCATTGTAGGTCAATGGAGATTCGACCTACAGACTTTTCGACTTGCAGCCACTGTTCCAATACGGATTAATTCCATAAGTAGAGGGTCCACTGTAGCTTGGGAGCTTGTTCCTTTGGTTACTATAGCACACTCTACAGGAGCTTCAAAGGCTGGTCTAGAAACTTCAGAAGGTAGTCGCCAGACTGTATAGATAGGTGAAAGCTGACATGGTTAGTTATTTGTTAAAGTACTCTTCATTAGGTTTCAGCTTGTTTTCAGAACCAATTTGATATTGAAGAGGACCACCATATCCACAGGATCAGTACTCCCGGTTTCATTTATCCACTGCCTGAAAATATTAATAAAAAACCCAGTAATACACATTTCCAAGATGTATTGCCAGAACTGGAGGGAACCAGAGACTATACTATATAGAGTCTGTAATATGCCGTTTATGGCATCAACAGGGAGTGGGCCTGGAACCAATCCCCTGCAGATCCCATGGTCCTACGGTACTTATATCATTGAACTTTAAATTCCTCAATGGGCTTAGTCCAGAATCTTAGGGACAGTGTTTCCCCTTATGACAAGCAAGAATTCTGCTGACACCCTGTTTGTGACTGCCATCTGGAACAATTGTCAGGTGGATACGCCATTGGTTGCAGGATGGTACCCAGAGAGTGCTTATCAATGACATGGTGGCACTGCGGGTTAAACAGCTGAAGCCTCTGTGCTGCAAAGTCAGAAGATCTGCAGTTGTAAAATTGAATCCACGTGACGGAGTGAGTTCCCGTCGCTTGTCCCAGCTCCTGCCAACCTAGCAGTTCGAAAGCATGCAAAATGCAAAAATGCGAGTAGATAAATAGGTACCACCTCGGTGGGAAGGTAAACGGCGTTCTGTGTCTAGTCACGCTGGCCACGCGACCATGGAGGATTGTCTGTGGACAAACACTAGCTCTATGGGTTGGAAACAGAGATGAGCACCGCCCCCTGGAGTCGGACACAACTGGACAAATTGTCCAGTTGTGGACAATTTTTATTCAGCATTTCTGAGGTCTAATCTCGAGTCCTGTGTCTAGTACTGGCCACTGCTCTTCAAAAAGGATGCTGACAAACTAGAGCAATTCAGACAAAGGCAACAAGGATGATCAGGGGACTGGAAATGAAGCCTGTGAGGAAAGCCTGATAGGATATCACTTTTCACATTCTTGAAATTAGTCATACAGAGGAGGAACAGGATCTGTTCTTGATCATCCCAGAGTGCAGGGCACATAACAGTGGGCTCAAGCTACAGAAGCCAGATTTAGGTTAAATATCAAGAAAAACTTCTTAACTTTTAAAACAGTGCAACAGTGGAACCAATGCCCTTGGGAGAGGGTGAGCGCTCGAACCTGGGAGGCAATTAAAGAGAAAATGTAGACAATCATCTGTCCGATCTGCTTTGATTTGAATTCCTGCATTGAGCATGGGGCTGGAGTCAGTGGTCCTATAGGCCCCTTCCAACCCAATTATTCCATGATTTTATATCTTATTTAGATACTCGTTTGTCATTGCCTAGAAGCAGGGCTTTCTATGTGGTGACTCCGTAGTTGTAGACTGCATCCCCTTGGGAAGCTCATGTCTTTTCATCCCAGTGCTTGCAATGGAGGTACCCAGGAGAACTGAAACACTATTTGAGCTCCCATCCCTATGTTTGTAGTTATGAACAGTTTGAGAGTTATTTTTAAGCTGCTGCTCTTAAGAATTAACCTGTGATCTTTGCATTCTAGTCAGAGAATGTGAGATGGGCTCAGTCGGTAGCGCAATACTGTGAACAAGAGAAGACACTCTGTGGAGATGTGCTTCTGACAGCAGCGTTTATTTCCTATGCTGGGCCATTTGCAAGGGGGTATCGGCATGAGCTGGTTCAAAATCTGTGGCTGCCCTTTTTGAGAAGCCAAAAGGTAAGCTAGAACTTACAATCATCCATAGACAAAAGGTTTCTAAGATTTTTTTTAAAAAAATTATACATTATGCAGAACTTTAACCTGAATGCAAATTCACCAGCTAGTGCTGATTGATTCCATTCCAGCCAGCAGACCCCCAGTTTTGCAAGTAACTATTTTTGGGTGGCTTTTTTCTTTAAGGAGAAGCATCTTTGCATTCATGCATGCTTAGAGACACCCATTTGTGTCTTATGGAGAATGACCCTTTGACTGATACATTTTTTTTCCTAATAATGTTCTATAAAATTAAACTTTCTGGTGAATCCAGAATTCTGCTGATTGAAAATGGGTACTCTGTGCCCTTCATGTGGCTAAAAAAAGCATACTTTGCAGCATTTTGAACATGTGGCAGATACTGTAGATGATGATTTTGTGTGAGCAATCTTTTTGGAAATGTGGATGCCCTTTATTTAAATTTATGGAGTTTGCTTTCTATTATTGTAGTTTTTTCCTTATTATGCATATTTTCTAAAATAAAAACTGTCTCCCAAGTTTTTTATATAGCAAAATGCAAATGGAAGAAAGGGCTGGAGTAAGAACACAGAGAGCAAAACACACATGTTACTGTTTGCACAGTCTTACATGTGACCAAGATTTTCCCAATGTGACTGTTAAACATGACTCTAGTTCCATATAAGAGAAACTGTCGTTCTGTTGCTGAAGAACAGTACACAGCTGATAGAAAAATACCGCTAGAAACAGATATGACGTTACCTAAGTAAGCACACTACAGTAGTTGTTATAATTTTAAAAAACATTCATGTATGTTTAAAATTTATATACAGTGGTGCCCTGCATAGTGGCAACAATCCGTTCCAGAAAAATCGTCGCTATCCAGATTCGTCGCTATGCAAAAAGAAAAAGCCCATAGGAATGCATTAAACCCCGTTTAATGCGTTCCTATGGGCTTAAAACTCACCTTTAAGTGAAAATCCTCCATACGGCCGCCATTTTCGCTGCCCGGTATGTGAGGAATTGGTGCAAAAACACAGTGGGTGGCCATTTTTTCCGGTGGCCATTTTGAACCCGCTGATCAGCTGTTTTTAAAACATCGCTATGCGAAAATCGGTAAGCAAAACAGCTTACCGATCATCGCAAAGCGATTTTTTACCATTAAAAACATCGCAATGCGATCGCTTTTGCGATCACAAAAAATCCATCGCTATGCGGATTTGTCGTTAACCGAGGCACCACTGTACATCTATGCCTTTATGGGGGCAGGCAACCATTTAGCAACATTTTCCAACTAAATATTTACTTTATAGGTTTGCAACCAGATTAACATTTTAAATATTATCATAAACTTTCTATATTCACCCTAATTTGCCTTGCTGTTGGCCATTTTCAGACATACAAATGAATTTTGTTGACCAGACTGAAGAAGCTACTTGGATGAGTAGTGAAACATTTCAACCTAACAAGAAAGAAGTCCAGTTGCCATCACTCAACTTCCAGTTGACCAAAGTGATCCATTTTTTGCTATTGTCTTCAGGCCCAACCTCTGTAAATTCAAGGATCAGGGGTTATTTTTTCATGGAATGGCTAACTTTAGATGTCATAATAAACCATGGTTTATCATAATGGGAAGAAGCCTAAACTGGTCCTGGGATTCTACATTCCTCTTTCCATTTTTGATTAACTGCAGCATGTTGTGTCATCCCAACTCAAAAGGTTTTGGTCAACCTTAACCACACTTTATTTGAAACAAATTATTTCGAAGCCACATGCTCTGCAACAGCTTATTTGAGCAAGCTGTAGAAGGACTGATTTAGGATTTAGAGACAGTGGCTGGAATCCTGGAGGAAGTTCCAACTAGAGGAGGTTCATTGGCTGGATTTCAGCCAATGGTGAACTGTGCTTAAATTAGAACTGATAGAAGAATATTCGGATCTCTTCATGGTAGCATCAGAGAAAGAGGAGTATTTTTGGAAACTTTGAAAATTGAGGATTTCTTTTCATTTGGCCTATCTCTGTGCATAATAAAAAGACATAGTTTCTTCTGCTGTCCAAAGACAACTAGTAGTTGCACAAACTCTTGAAGACCAGCCTGCCTGAAGTAAAAGAGATGGTGTGTGGTCTTTGTTCCAGATCCCAAGTGGTCTGGTCATTGAATATTGGAGACACCATCTGCCACCACTCATTGGGCAGAAGGCTTGCTTGAAGGACCCAGATGGGTTATGTAGTCTGCACAGCTCGGTTCCCACACAAGGGTGGGGGGAGCCAGGACTCAGGAGGAAAAGGCAATGGCTTCAACTGCTTCCTCCCAACACCCACTAGTTGAAGCTGTTTTCTCACTCTACTTGGTGATAGGACTGGCTTTGTTGCGGGCATGTAGGTTTCCATTTTATGAACTGGTTGATGGGCAAATGGAAGCTGTTTCTATGTAGAGATCCGTGTATCTTAGAATGGAAGAGTAGGGGTGCGTGGGTGACTTGATGTGAAAGCGGCCCCTAAATGTATGGAATTGGGACTGTGACCAGCATATTCAATTCACTCCTCTGTGCTTTCAGTTGTGGTAATTGGAGATCTTTTAAATATAAATGTAAATATAGTAGAACTATTTGCTTTGTGTATGGAATTAAGCATAAACAATGTTTATAAACCTATATGCCTCCCTTGCCTTGAAAAATGAGTATACTCACTGCACAAAAGCCTTTCATGCTGTTGTTGACGCTGTTACTCTCCTTCCCACCATCTGAGACTACAGGCAGACATAAGTGGAAATGGAGTGTCATGGGAATGAATCACTGGAACTAGTCATTTTTAAGTTAACCTTTATTATTTTAGGTCCCCATTCCAATGACTGAAGGTCTTGATCCGATCTCAATGCTGACGGATGATGCAACAATTGCTAAATGGAACAATGAAGGCTTGCCTGGTGATACCATGTCCACACAAAATGCCACTATTCTTACAAACTGTGAACGCTGGCCTCTATTGATTGACCCCCAGCACCAGGGGATCAAATGGATAAAAAGCAGATATGGCTCAGATTTGAAAGTTATCCATCTGAGTCAGAAAGGGTAAGCGCTCGTTGGCAGCTACGGCTGTTAACGGGATAAAAAACATTCTGAGCCATTGAAGTTGTACATACCAGCTGTTTCGTTCTAGGCTTGTTGCTTTCTTTGCACTCAAGGAGGTCAATGAAGTTTAAACAAAATACCTCAGGAAAGTCCCAAACTTTTCCGTGCGATGATTCCTTGTTTTAATTTTGGAGAAAATCCCCCCCCTTGCCTCTATTTTGCCCTCATCCAACCCTCTTTTTAAAAAAGAACCTCAGTTCATAATTTAATGTAAAAAAAAAAATAAACACAACATTTTAAGAATGATTGTTTTAAATTCAAAATAAGCACAATTCTCTTAAGAAACGTTGCATTCTAGTAACTGTAGCAGATAAATTTGTTTTAGGCTTCGACTAAACTGGCAAGCCGAATTGCTCTGATTCGATGTTGCTGCAATTTGATTCGCAGACTTTATTACATCCAAAGTCACACAGGAGCTGCAGATTGATTTGAGATGTCAGTGTTCACACTCAAAGCAATTCACGTTTCAGTCCACAACTCCCCTCCTTTTTCTTTTGTCTCTAACCCTGCCTCTACCAACCCTTTTATGGTTTGCTATCAAGCTGCTTGGTTTTGAAAGGGTTGTACAATATACTGGAAAAGATGGTAGCATTCACAAGTTCTTCTTCATGTCTACAGAAATATCACGTACCACAGGAACATCTTCTGTTTTTTTCTGGGTTCTTTCTGTAATTTTTTTCTCTCCTCATCTAGAAGTGATCTTGTGGTAAACTAGTGATGAGGTGAATTATCACTATGTCATGTATGTTTTTTAAAAAATTAAAAATGGGTCAGGGGAAAGAATGCAGGGGTGGATGTTTCTGGACTCCTGAATATCATGCCACACCTGCCTACATCATCAAAACACCACCCACAGACACACCTCCCACCTTTACAAGAATTAATCAACTGATTATGTGGGGAAAAGTCTGTTCAAATCATTCTGGCTTGAAAAAAAGCAGACGCCCTAGGCAGGAGCAGAAAAGGCCAGACCAATTCAAATCAGCCTTTGTGTTGTGTGATCGGGGGAGGGGGGGAATACTTTGAATCAGCCTGTATTATAACTGCAGCAAATTCAATGTTTTTTGATCATGTAGTCACAGACTTATTTTTTTCCTTTGTGAAAATTCCAAAATTCCTACCCTACCAAGATTTTTTCCTATTTCCTGTCGGGTGCACAGGAAAGCGAAAACCTTTGAGCATGCTCTTTCTCAAATGTCTGTCCCATTTCTCCTTTCAAGTGTTTTGCTTCCATTTGCTTCCATCGTCATCTTGCACAAATTTATCTGAGAGTAAATCTCATTTACCTCTGTGAGCATTACCTTTCAGTAGATGTGTAAAGAACTTCACTAATTATCTTTCTGTGGGTTTTTATAGGTATGTTGATGCCTTGGAAGAAGCTGTTGTGACAGGATATACAGTTTTAATTGAAAACCTGGAGGAGACCATTGATCCTGTGCTGGACCCTCTTCTTGGGAGACACATGCTGAAAAGGGGGAGGTAATGTTATTTCTTAAGTAAAAAAAAATTATGCACAATTCCAGCTATAAACAATTTCTACTTCATACCTTCTTACCTTTTATCACACAATTTACCTCTCCCTGGTTTATAAAAGTGGTTTAAATTTTCCCATGCATAAGGCATCTGCTATTGGCCAAAGTAAAACAAGAGACCCCAAACAAGGAAAGAAACACCAGCCAGTGGTTTCCAACCTTTCTTTAACCATCGTCTCTCGTAACTTACTAGCCCCTGGCTGTGGCTCCCCAGTACAACAGGACTGCCGTATCTACAGGATCAATTCCCACAGCTTCACTTATTCACAGCCCCTTAAAATAAAATAGGGACGTGGTGGCGCTGAAAGCTAAACCGCAGAAGCCTCTGCTGCAGGGTCAGAAGACCAAGCAGTCATAAGATCGAATCCACACGACGGAGTGAGTGCCCGTCGCTTGTCCCAGCTCCCGCCAACCTAGCGGTTCGAAAGCATGCAAATGCAAGTAGATAAATAGGGACCACCTCGGTGGGAAGGTAACAGCGTTCTGTGTCTAAGTCGCACTGGCCATGTGACCACGGAAGATTGTCTTTGGACAAAACGCTGGCTCTATGGCTTGGAAACGGGGATGAGCACCGCCCCCTAGAGTCGAACACGACTGGACAAAAATTGTCAAGGGGAACCTTTACCTTTACCTTTACTTAAAATAAAATAATTGTGAACACACTGGTGACCTGACCTCTCTGAGGGGAGCAGCTTCCAGGTAAAAGGGAGAATCTGCCTTTTTTTTCTGGAGTGTGGGTAGGTAGGAAAGGCACCTTTGCAAACAGGAAGGCAGGAAACCCAGCCCTTTGGGAAGACTGGGCCAGTCACTCTGCAGGAACACTAAAGAAAATGGAAATATGTGTTGTATGATACTTTGGAAGGGGGGGGAGAAGGGAGCAGGGAAGGATGAGAGGATTCCATGACACCCCTGGGTGGGTTCCCTGGTGCCCCACAGAGTCATGGTGCACAGTTTGGGAAACACTGCCCTAGGCACAGAGAGGCGAGAGGAGGTCTTGCTTGAATGGCTTTGACAAAATACTCACGGCGAGCCCATCCTTTTCTGCTGTTGTTGGCAGAAGCAGATTGGTTTTCTATCAATTGACCCAAAACAGAAGTGGGGGGCAGAGACATTAACCAAACTTCTCATGCTTAAACTGAGGCATTTTCTAAACCTGGGTGGAGAAACTCCCACCAGGCCTTTTTGTTTGTTTGTTTAGCCCCCGAAGACTCCACAATTTCAAAACTTCAAAAACGTTGATCGATTGATTGATTTTGCCAAATTCATTTTTTAAAAAATGGGAGAATCAAGTTTCCAGGGAAGCTCAATTCTCCTCCAAGCCCACCACATCTTGTTATAGCAGACAATCTATGGTTGTTGTTGCTGGGTTTTTTGTCATCACCGCCGTTGTTTTCTGATGTGGGCTTTATTTCAAATGGAAAGTGATCTAATAGGTTTCACATGGAGAGTCTGGTTCCGTCTGTCGAGGGTCCCGAGGCTGGAAAAATGGCCCCTCGAATTTGCTCACTCTAATCTAGAAGTTCAGAGTGAGCAGAGTATATAAAACAGAGTATATAAAACAACATTTTTTCTCTATATCATCTGAGAGTCAGAGCCATCCTAAACCACTCATTCCCCAGCCGTATTCTAGATAATGGTTTAACTAGTATTACTATGTGTGATTCGGTCTTATTTCCCTTTTATTTTATTTATAAAATGTCTAGCCTGCCTTCTCCTGTTGTCCGGTTTTGCTTCCAGTAACAGAACACATTAGAAATACAGAAATACAGCACTAACCCAAGCAATGTCAGCTTCACATCAGGGATTATTCTACTCTGATGCCCCAACCTTTTTTTTATCTAGTGGAGTGCTGGATATTATAAAAGATCTCTGGAATGTGGTGGCTGTCTTTCTCTGCCTGGTTACCTCCTTGGGGAAGAGAGCTGTAGGATCTGTCCTGGATACCTCATGGAAGGTATTATTGGCAGAGGCTGTTGCTGAGCCTGTTTATGAGGATTTGGGTGACGCCCTTGTCTCTAGGAGGCATGCTCAGTTGTGACAGATTGTCCCTACCAAGATGACACCCAAACAGGATCAAGGGGTCTCCTTCTGTCCTTGTAGTGCCTCTTTATCCTCAGAAGAACCTTTTATCAAAAGCACATGTCCTGGCTTTGCCCATCTTAAGGTTTGATTTTGCTTCTGGAGAGGATTGCGGTTAGCCTCTTATTCTGGCAACCTTTGAAAGTCAGAAGAACAGCTTTAGTGGAGAAGGGGAAGGAGGCTGGAGCTTAAATTCCTTCCCATCAGCAGCTCTGTTAGGCTGAAACCATCTACCAAGGATACGGAACAATATACTTTAAAACAAAATTAAGGTAAGAATCAAAAAATTTGGTGTGCAGTTGCTTGGAGTCATCAGCCTCTCATGCTTCTTCCTGATTTCTCAGGATGAACAACAATCTGGAGAAAATGTGCTGAAAAGCACAGCCATTTGCTAGCTGATGAAAAACGCCAAAGGAAAGTTATGTGGTTATGGGAAGCTCAGAGCTCCACATTAAGAAAGAACCAGGTTTATTTCACTGATAACTGCTCTTGGTCTCATATTAGGCAGCTCAGCAATATAAATAAATTTATCATAAACAGTCACTCTTCAGAAGGTAAGGTTTCTCACCCAAGAGGAATAGGCTACATTTGGGACAACACGGGGTTCAGGCGGACACAGGGTGTTTGATGTTGTTTTGTTTTTTGTTTGTTTGTTTGTTTTTGTTTGTTTGTTTGTATTGGCACAGGGGTCACAGTTTCCAATTCTATGTAGGAATTATTTGCTCAATCTTGGTGCCCACAGATACTATTTTGCCCTGTTATCTGCGTTTTGTGATGTTTTGATGTTGCTTGTGTTTATCAAGAATATACCGTTGCAGTTCACCGGTCTGGCCTCTTCTGGTAAAAAAAGCCTTGGCTCAAAGTGACATTCCCAAAGACGGTTCCCAGAGACCTGGTGGGGTTCCTCCTTCTTCACAACATTGCATGAGTGCAATCTCCATTTTTAACTCCTGCAGGAGTTTTTCTTACCCTGGCAAAGGGTCCAGCGAAAGAATCTAGAAACCCTTCCACCAAAATCCATTCCTGAGCAGAATCTTCTGCAAGGGCAACTGGAAATTAGTATAAATGTATTTTATATGTTTTTAACTTGTTTTAACTGATGTAAGCCGCCCCGAGTAGACATTGTCTAGAGGGGTGGGGTAAAAATTGAATAAATAAATAAATAAATAAATAAATAAATAAATAAATAAATAAATAAATAAATAAATAAATGAATGAATGAATGAATGAATGAATGAATGAATGAATGAATGAATGAAATGGAACCCTGGAGACAGTGTTGACCAAAAAGTTTCCCTGTGAAGTGGAACCCCCTGAACCATATCTGGGCTATGGCTAGTTCAAGTTTCTGAATCCCAACAGAGCAAGACAGGGTTTGCAGTCACTCCTACATGCAACTTTATTCCACACAGAAAGTCACTTAAATGCCTACAAGCCCGTGCCTCTTTTTCTGTTTCGACATAGCATTTTTCAATAGAAGTGAGCACCTATGATGCCTGGGCTATACAGGATGAAACGCCTTTCAGGAGAAAGAGTGCCCCTTTTTCTATATGATGAGGCATCTGCTAATGGCTTTTTCTCAGTTATCTACTTTTAGCACAAGAGGTGTACTTAGGCCTAACCCCGGGGGCATCAATAATCTATTAAGGAATATATTTTGTTTTCAGAAAATTCGCATTTGTCGCTCCCTTTGTTTCAGTACAGAAAACGCCATTTGTCATGTTGCTTCCAAATGGATCAAAAAGTTTAAAGCGTGTGGTATGACCAAAAAATGAACCAGGAAGTTCCCAGAGAATCGCCGGTTCGTTGGTTCTGTTGGTTTGGAAACAAAACCCAAACAGACCCAAACCATGAACTTTTGTAGCATTTTCCCGAACTTCCTGGTTCATTCCCTTCACCCCACAACTTCTCTTGATGCTGGCTGCCTATTTAAAGCTGCCTTAGCTGAGCCTGCCTGGGTTGTCTTTTAAAAAAAAAAAAATTCCCAAATGAACTGATGAACCAATTCGTGGTTCATTCTGGAAAAGTTAAGAAGTTCATGATTCATGGATGTCGATGAACCACGAACCAAGACGAACTGCCTTTTTTGCTGGTTCGTGCCCATTTCTACACGGGATCCCTCCTAGGAGCTCAAGGAGTTGAAACACCATATTTTGAACATGTTCAGAAGCCGAAGAAAACCCAAGCAGCAATCCGTTAAAACAAAATCACCCAAAACGTGTTATGAAAATGTTTTGTTGGGCTGGTTCTGCAGCCAGGGCGATCTGCTAAAAGGGTATCTGCTGACGAGGTATCGAGGTCTGGTGAAAACATCTGCGTCTCTCTGTTACCTCAGAGTATGTTCTACACAGGACTTTATGTGTCTTCTCTCACTGGAGACATTTTTATATGATGTAATTAGATCAACACAAATCTGATCTTTTCCATTTTATTTTGATACAGTTAGTATACCTGAACAGCAGATTGACTAGGTGCCCTCTTTTGAGATAATTCACATAATCTCCATGTACTTACATTTTTTACCCTCAGTAGTGAGACTTCTCTGGGTATCACTCAAATGGCCTAAGTGCAGTTTGACAGTCACTTTACTATTTACCCAGGTATTAAATCACACTGGAGAATCGTTGCTCAATTATACTTTTAAAGTCTGCACCAATGGTCTCTATGCTCTTTAACAGGCCCAGAACCCTGACGGATGACTGTCAAACAGGAGCTGTGTGAAAGAGCCTTCCATCAACTATGCCTCTTGGGAGAATGGTGTAAAATTTGTCCAGGACGTTTTAATATCCTATTAGGTTCTTGAAGTTCTGGCTCTTTCTGTCCCCTGGACAGTGAACGATGGATCACAGTGACCATAAGTCCATGTAGCTATTTTATATTGATGGCAGTAATTCATAGTGGCTCATTCTGACCACCTTCATTCTACATTCTACCTGCTCAGACATGATGCTGAAGAAGATGATGTGTGGCTGAACCCCTAAACATGTTTTCTTCTTCTAATGATGTGCTGACTATAACATCTGATTTGATCTCTAGATGTCTTCTCTGCTGTAGCAACTGGAGGTTACTTCCAGTGCTGAGAAAGTGAGCGTTACAGTGGGTTAGACATTCTTTGTCAGGACTGGTAGAAATGAAAAAGGAAACAAAGCTCCCCCTTTTATATTGATTTAATAAATACTTTTTTTGTCTACATAGTATGAGTACATTCTGGCCAAATGTAAGCCTTTTAAAATCCCCTTGATTTATATAAGAGATATAAGCATACACTGTGCTTAATCTTATGTTGTAATCAATGGGAACATAAAAGTACTGTACTAAAATATCACTGAACACACCCTTGTGCAAATTGTTGACGTCAGTTAAGTTACTTGGAAAACCAGTAGCATTACTTGTACTTTTTAAATTCCCAATAACCAATCAAAAGAACTCATTTACCTTCTGGTGACCAATTACAAAAGAAAGTAATCTAATTTGCAAACCACGTGGATTGGATTTGCTCGCGGGAATAAATTTGAAAACTTTTAAGCCCTGTGTCACTTCTAGATCAGCCCTCAGATGGCTAAACCAGGAACCAAAGTTTATCTAAGCATATCTGCCCACATTTCCAGTGATCATCTATTGAAGTTATTTTCTCATTGTCATTTTAATTTCCCATCTAAATCCACATCTTCTTTGTGGGGTCTGGGCTGCTGGCTGCCTCCCTCTTTTCTGAATGAATCTTGAGACCAGCTGAACCCTGCTTATGCAGGCTATTGATCCACTTTTAAGCACAGGCTTGATTTTTTTTAAAAAAAAAAGTCTTTAATTTCTTGCTCCCTTGGGATTTCAGCATGGGATATCATGGCCTGTTGAGACTTATTACATTTAGACTGCAATTCTGAATCTGAATGAATGTTGAAATCCCTATTTATTGTTTCTGCTTGGACAAATTCTGTAGGAGTTACCTAGACTACAAAACAGTCTCTCTCTTTTTTTCATTTCTTCTCCTCCTTATTCTGTTTTCTCAAAAATACTGTGTCTAACCTCCAACTGCAGCCTTTCACACAGTTGCCTGTAGATGCACTTTCTACGCACGTTGGCAAAATTGGAGTGGAATGCAAGGCAGTCATGTTGACAATAAACAAACTTTTAAACCAGACTCCTTATTAGGAGGATACCTTTACTGGGCCAGCTGTGGGGGGAAAGGCATAGAATTGTGTGCAAGTCTTCTAGGTAACAAGAACAGTTCTTCAGGGAGGGATGGTCCAAAATTCATAATATATTATTGACAATAACAAAGGATCAAATTTTTCCTCACTTCTTTGTTTTCACCTGAGACTCTGGTCATTTTCTGCTCCAGTTCAAAACCAACAGTATGACACCCAAGAGAGAAGTGCTTGAATATCTGCTGTTTCTCACAGACATACATAGGAACCCATCTAAGGGCTCAATCACATGTATATTGATTCGTTTTATCCCTTTTTTTGCATCAATACATATTTACATGCAGTCAAGGAGTATATCTACCGCTGGGCCCATACACATGGCTGTCAGTGGGTTTTAAAAACTTGCAACATATTGTGAAGAATAGGGTTAAAAAAGGGAGAGAGGAGACATTAATGCAACATCCCTTTCTTTACAATTAAAAGGAGGAAATGTCCCTTTCTCTATTCAAGCCATCTTTCCCTTTAAATTCCTTACACCCACAAGGAAGGGAGTGAAGGCAATGTATTCATGTTATTTTTGTGGTGGCGATGGTGTCCGCTACTAGTAATTTATTGATATTCCTTTAAAGGGGGGGGGGGTACAAGCACAGTGGTCATGAAGTGGCCACAGTGCCCCAAAACCCAACCCCTTTGCAAAGTAAATAAATTGACAGCAACATTTACACATGCTGAAACAATGAGGAGTGACGTGATACATGACTGGTACATTTTAAAACAATCCTCCTGGCAAATCCCGATTGGCCAACCAAATGAATCAATCTTATCATCATGTGAATGGAAATTTATAAAATGATTTTAAATCTAGATAACTGGGGTTCTTTCGAAGCGGAGACATAAATTCTTTAAGATTTGGTCTGGGTTTTTTTTGTTGTTGGTGGTTTTTGTTTGTTTGTTTGTTTCCTTGTTCCCCTCACTACTTTTTATAACACCATACCTGAAGAAAGGACTTTGTTATCCAGAAAGTTTACACACAATGTTGAGCCCTCCTTGCCTTGCCTTGGCTTGCCTGGCCGTTCCTTTGACCTTGTAAAAGGATCCGCTGGTCGGATAGCTCAGTGACCTGGAGCACCCTGGGAGCCAAGACTCGGGACTTCAATTACTCATTGTGCCTCCTGGGATAAAGGCAGCTTGTGTGGTCTTGGGCAAACCAAGAGTGCCCCCAGATATGCCACTTCCAAAAGATCTGGAAAGGGCCACTATTAAGTCAGAATTGACTTGATAACATGTAATTATTATTAGCAAAGGCATCACCTGAAATGAAGTTTGGATTTTGGACAATATTTGAAATGTTATTTACCATGTTTTAATATTTGTAGGTATATTCGAGTCGGAGATAAAGAGTGTAAATTTCACCCCAAATTCCAGCTCATCCTTCATACCAAGCTCGCCAATCCCCACTATAAGCCAGAAATCCAGGCCCAGACCACTTTAATTAATTTCACTGTTACACGAGATGGTTTGGAAGATCAGTTGTTGGCAGATGTGGTCAATGTGGAAAGACCAGACCTGGAACACTTCAAGGTGGGTATATGTATTATTGTGAATGTACATACACACAGTGTATGCCCCCCATTCAGATATCTAGGTTATCCAGCACAAAAGTATGGGGGGGATCTTTTTAAAAACATAATCATTCTGTTTATCTCGCTTGCTTACTTGATCCAAACTTGAAACATCACTCTGACTTCTGAAATATTACTTATGTGTTTTAAAAATGTTTTGAATTTTCCCTGCTTCTTCTGTTCAACCAGAATGTACAGATATGGTAGCTGTCAGCTAAATAATTGTAACACATAAATCTGAATGTTCAGCTCATATTTATTGGCAGTTCTATGCCTGATATTTAGCTATTTTTGTCTTGTCTTAAGTCTGCTTAATAATATTCAGATTAAAGGTCACTCTATACCGTTACACCTTTTCTTTTAATCCATTGCTTAATTACCAAACCCTAAAAATGAGGGCTATAATAAAATCTGGGGAGATCAGCAAGTTTTGAAGTTCAGTGATGCGTACTTCCTATATTAATGGTGCTTGAATTATAGGTTTGCAACCTTACCATTTTCATTTCAGTCTGAACTCACAAAGCAGCAAAATTATTTTAAAATTGAGTTGAAAATGCTTGAAGATGAATTACTGACACGCCTTTCAGCTGCTGAGAGTAATTTCCTTGGGGATACCCTTCTGGTTGAGAGGCTGGAAACAACAAAACACACAGCAGCAGAAATTGAAATTAAGGTAAAATTATAAATATGAAGAAAATGTAGCTTACAATAACAATGAGCAGATCATAATGCCAAAGTAACTCATTTTCTTCAGTCTAAAAAAATTTCTTCTTCCTTTATTGTCATACCAGCTATTTCTCTGATGATTAATTTATGTAAGTCCTGGTATTCTCTCTCTGGATTTAATAAAAATAGTTATCTGTCACAATGATATTATGGTATGTCCAGATAGCATATATGATGCTGTATAGTAGACTCTCCAATCTAATTGTATAATCATTGTGTGTAAAAAAAAAAAAAAAACAGGCATTAGTCAGAAGGAAATATTTTCATCCATTAAAAACAAAAGTCATAAAACAAAGGAAACTTAAATCAGGTTATGTTTTGGGCCCCTTCTATTTTTTTTTAATATTGCACATATTCCTTGCAATTAAAAATTAATTCTTCTTTTTTCTTTTTTCAAGTATTGCATGTTAGGAATTATTTCTCTGAATTGAATCTTCTCAAGCCGTCAAATTATGGGGTTTTTCCCTTGCCATGTGTCTCTTTGTGAATGGTAGTGAGCACAAGAAGTATTTGTAGACAATGGTTCTGAAATTTGGGTAACCCAGGTATTCTTAGACTGCAGCTCCCAGAAACCACGGCCAGCACAACTGGTGTTGAAAGCTTCTGGGAATTGCAGTCCAAGAACACCTCGGTTAACCAAGGTTGGGAACTACTGCTGTAGACCATCTTGGTTGCTGACATGGATATCATCAACATTCAGGTTGTCCTTTGTTATGTGAAGTTTGGCATCCTTTTTCCTGCTGGCAATGTGGGCATGATATTGTTCAGCAATATTGGGCCATTTCCTGCCATTTTGAATTGAGAAGCACAGTGTCCCACATTCATAAACTGGAGATGTTTTGAAGAATTAAATTACCATATCAACCTAGAACATATAAGTTAGAGCTATCATCTCTAATATCTGCTCAGCCTGTTTGTGCATTCATCAGGCCTCTAACATGAATGAGCTGTGATGATGTAGAGTTGTGGAACATCACAAAATTCAGACTTCCAAAGTAAGCAGGCATTTATTTTGAGTAATCAGAACAATATTCATTATATTCACTATTCACAATGCAGTTTTGGGTCCAGAAGTAAAAACTCTTCTGAAAGCAACAAAATATCTTGGGCCAGCCTTGATCATATTTAAACTTCCTTTATCTGCAGGTGATGGAGGCGAACATCAATGAAGTAAAGATCAACGAGGCTCGTGAGCATTATCGCCCGGTAGCAGCGAGAGCCTCCCTTCTCTACTTCCTCATGGATGACCTGAAAAAAATCAATCCGATGTATCAGTTCTCACTCAAGGTTATTGTTCAGGAAGAAATCAATGGCTGTGAGCTGCTATCTTAATCAAGCTTCACTATTGTCTCTCATGCTCGTCCGTCTCCTCCCACAGGCATTCAACGCTGTGTTTCACAAGGCGGTGCAGCAAGCAGAACCTTCCGACAAGGTGAAAGAGAGGGTCAGCCACTTGACGGACTGTGTAACCTATTCCACTTTTAGATATATCAGCCGTGGTCTGTTTGAAAAAGACAAGCTTACTGTCACTGCCCAAGTGGCTTTTCAGGTACGTTAGGTTTCTGGATCTCTATAGCACAGTAGCCTCCAGAAGGGCACAAACAGCAGCAGAGCCACTGCTGCCCACAGTGTTGTATGTGTTGGCTGACCCATGTGATGTTACGATGAGACTGGGACTAGGACCCGGGA
Source organism: Pogona vitticeps (assembly GCF_051106095.1). NCBI lineage: Eukaryota > Metazoa > Chordata > Lepidosauria > Squamata > Agamidae > Pogona > Pogona vitticeps. Next base: position 201,766,438 of record NC_135783.1, read on the forward strand.
AACCTATATATTTATCCTACCTTTAGCCATAAAATGTTTTGAGGGATGTTGTGCCAGTCACATTCTCTCACTCTAACCTTCCTTGTTCCCTTGTGTTGTTGGGCAGAATTAAACTGTAGGGGGAAACCACCTACATTGCCTTGACCTCCTTGGAGGAAAGGTGGGAGATAAATGAGAAGGACAGTGTTGTAACATAGTAAGTCAAAACAAGATACATTATTTAGGGCTTGGTGCAGTGGTCTCTAGTACAACAGGTTTTGCAGCTATTTCTAGTACTTTCAGAAGTATCATCTGATACCAGCTGAAAGAGTGGGTGTCTGCAGACTCAAGTACACCTGCACACTCAACTCTCACCTTTTCTATTCTTCTTCTTCGCCTAAATGAATCGGGCTTCGTGATTTGCAACCGTAGTTTTTCTCGTGGAAGAGTAGTACACAAGAATGGTGGACAAGAGAGAGACTGATGTTCTCTCTTTTGGAGACTTCATTTGTTTGGGTCTATCTGCAAGTTTACACACTTGGTAAGCCTGAAGGCCAGTTCTGTTGAGGCACTACAGTATATGCTGCTGATTAACCACCAGTGATGCCAGGAAAATCTAGTGATGTGACATGTCTCCTCGCACACTGAAGCCTGTTCCAATCCTGCGGCTGTCTATTCCCTTCCTTATTAGTTCTGGCAGGCTCTTTGTGAGCCTGTGTCCTTTATCAAAAGTGGGAGGTCCTAAGAAACTCATGGGTGGGAAAGGGTTCTGGATACAAGAAGGTGCTTGCAGGCAAGATGCTTCTACAGGAGGCATGTTGGAAGTGAGAGGGTGTGATGGGATGTACTGAATATAGAGAAATGGTGGAGGAAAACAAGCAGGGATTTTATCATGCTCAGCAGACATCGGGAGCTAGGGCATGTTCACTTGATGCTCCCTCATCCAAACAATGCACGCTGTGTGATGACATATCATTCAGGAAACTCTGTCAAGAGGTGATGGTTTTCCATGCTACCAAGAAAAGATTGGTGCAAATTAGAATGCGACACAGCTTGTTTTCCAGCAGTGTGGATGTTAGTCAAGGAAAACTGAAGAGCGGTGGCAGCCTTGGGGGTGTTTTGTGACCGGTGAAGCCAGTAATGGTACATCCGTTCATTACGTTGTGGCTGATTTTCACCCCCAACATTTGTATTTCTGGTGCTCCCCTGCAGCACGAAAGGAAATGTGGTTTGGGCGGGAGCAGAAAAGAGAAGGGTCCAACAGAAATCACAATGGTAGGGAAAAGGCCCAAAGAGAAATACATTAGAATGCTGCCTGGATTTCTCCACTAGAGAGGAAGCAGGAGAACCTACGTGTAGAACGATGGATAACGGCATTGTGATTAAATGGGGATCTAAAGGATAATTGCCAGATTCTTCGTTCTCTTCAAGTTAGACTATCTCGACAAAACACAAGACCAGGGCTCCTGGTTCAGCTCTATCTGCAAGCTTATACACTTGTTAACCCTGAAGGCCCGTCCTGTTGAGGCCCTACGGTATATACTGATCATTTTTTTTAAAAAAAAAAGAAGATGCAAAGAAGCCTTTCAGTGGTTTGGATCCTTAAAAGTCCCAGAAACAAAGCAGCCCTCATTGTTTTTCACAATTTACATTATTTGTGCTTTTGAGTTACTCGTGTTGTTGGTTCCCTCTCGTTTAATTTCTCTAAAACAATCGTTCACCATCTTACTTGGATCTCTTCTTGACAGTGCCACAAAATACCTTGCCCTTTCATGGGGCAGGAATAGTTCTGTGGGTCCTCTTGTGTGAGGAAAAACCCCAAAATGATCTAGTAAAAGGCCAAGCAGTTTCCCCAGAAAATTTGGTATCCATTGACCTCTCAGCATACTTAGAACTAATATTTAGAACTGGGGTTTAAAATTAATTGATCTGCTTACTCACAATATAAACCATTGCTATAGACCAGTGGTTCTTAACCTTTGTTACTCGGATGTTTTCGAACTGCAACTCCCAGAAACCCCAGCCAGCACAGTTGGTGGTGAAGGCTTCTGGGAGTTGCAGTCCAAAACTCCTGAGTAACCCAAGGTTAAGAACCAGTGCTATAGACCATGGGTAGCATTGCTTTGCAGGGACTCAATATCCCCCCTTCAAGGGTGAGAGGATGGGAACGTTGGGCTTGGGCTCTTGTGTCGTCAAATAATTGCAAATCGAACTTTAGTTCTCCTATATTCTAGGTTCTTCCTGCCAGACCTTTCCCTACCATGCCTTCTGCTTCAGATGGCAAGACTTATTTCTGCAATCACCCTGTGATTTAAAAATGTTGCCTTCCACAACAGTTGCAGCATTATGTGTGGTCCTAGCGTAGAGACACAATGCTCCCTATTGAGCAGCAAAATCTCTGAGGCCAGTAATAATCCTTCACTTAGCATTTCCACAAAATGATGCATGCTTGACATTGCACGTGAACTGTAGTACTGAAAACTGTCCCAGAACCGAGAATCCAAGCTTGCTTTCCCATCCTATGCTGTTAATACACCCAGAGCCAGATTAAAGAACCTGGATACACTAGGACGGACTTTTAATTTGGGGCCACACCACATAGCTGACTAGAGATGGGTACAAACTGCTGAACTGGAGGTTTGTGCCAGTTCGTCCTTTGACTGAACAAGTGTTTGGTGCTTCCCAGCCCCATTTCTTTCAGTGGGTGCTCACTCAACAAGCAACATCCAGAGGAGGCAGAGCAGGGAAGCCTGGGCACTGCAACTGTGTGGGCACCTGCTGGAGGAGGTGGGGCTAGGAAGCGCCAAACACTTGTTTGGCCAAAGAATGAACCAGCACAAACCACCAGTTCGATGGTTTGTGCCCATCTCTATGCTTATACTTTCTCATCTTCCAGCAGATACAGACTCTTTGGCCATGCCGTTATCTCTTGTGATAAGAAAAAGATTTCCCTCCTCTTCTTGCAAAAAGATTCTTTGAGAAGGAAAGAAAGAAAGCTGTCGACTGCAACAAGAAAGGCAAACGCTTCACATTGATTCCCCTTGTGGCAAAAAAAAAGAGGCTCTTACAGGAGCCACCTGTTCAGAACATATTCTAAGGAAGCTATCAAGAAGACTCTTGAAAGCAGCCTGGGCTCATTTATGGTCTGGATGAGGGTGCACAAGTTGAGGGTGCGTCCAGATAAAATAGAGGAATTTTTGGTCATGAAAAGCCTAGCCCCCGATGTTTTTTTCCCTTCTTCTTTGGATGGAGCTACTCTTTCCTCCACTCCCCTGCCAAAATATCTTGTTCATGGCTTAGCAGAGCTCCAGGATCTTACAATGTCTTGGGCCCCTCAGGTGTTGATGTCTCTGCCGAGTCCATTTAAACAACGGGGTCCACAATGCCCACTGTGACCTTTCCTGCATCAGTTGAAGCGTCTACATGCTCTTACGTGGTAAATTCACACAGAACACATGGCTTGATTACATCACGGTGAGTAACCATGTGGTCTGTGTGAAGCTACCTTTGAAGAGCACGTACTAGACGCTTCAACCAATGGAAACGACAGAGCTCAGGTGCGAGTCAGTGCACGCTGTCATAATCCCATCTGTGCTGGATGCCAGTAGGGATGGGACTTTTGGGGGGAAAAGAACTCCCAGTCCCACGATTAGGTGGGAACCTCCCATGCCTGCCCTTATTTTGAGAGGTTGGCTTGTTAGGAATGCAGGAAAACATTTTCTCCTGTGTTCCTCTAAGGTCTGGAATCCACTGCCTTTGAACATGAGACTGGTCTGCCTTTTCCATATTCAGGAATGGTGTTGACACAGCTTTTTAACTGGGTTTATATACCACAGCTGGCCGGATAGCTCAGTGGCTTACATATCTGGCTGTGAAGCCAGAGGTTAAGAGTTTTGGTTTCCCATTGTGCTTCCTGGGAGTAGAGCCAGCTTGTGTGGCCTTGGGCAAGCTGCACAGTCCCAGCCCTGTCCTACCCCCCTAAAGAAGGGAATGGTAATCCACTTCTTGGTGCTCTCTACCTGGAAAACCCTGGAAAAACCTGGCCATAATTGACTCAACAGCACGCACGCACACACTCTATATCCATCGTCTTGGTTGTTTACAGAAAGCTAGTATAGCAATTCCATAAATAACCATTACATTAATCCTTCACTTGTTTCACAACTTGCGCCTAGATTCAGTTCAATTCAAGATGTTGGCCTTGACCTTAAAAGCCCTAAGTAGTTTGATACCAGAATATTTCTTGAATCAGAACTTTCCAAGAGGCTTTATTCCAGCCAGCAGCCCCTCTTAAGCTTTGTGGTTTAATTACTCCCAAAGGCTGTGAGTTCAGTTCCCCACTTTGCCTCCTGTGGGTAGAGCCAGCCTGTGTGGCCTTGGGCAAGCTGCAGAGTCCCAGGGCGCGAAATCAGGGCTGGCAACAGGCAGATGGGATCTTGAACAAACTATCCTGTAGTCTCCTCTTCAGAGCCAATATCCAATGGCTAGAGTTTTGAATCTCACAAAGGAAAAAAACCTTAGCCTTTTCTCCTTACATCAAGATTCTTTCCTCACCCCTAGGAACCTTGCATGAAATCTCATGGGTTTTCTGAGGCATTTCATGGTCATTTTTTCCTGGAGGAAATATTATAATTCCTGAGTAGAACAAGATCTTTCTTGTACACCTGGAAAAGGTAGAAGAAGCACCAAGAATTATTACAATTCCTGTGTAAATGTCCGACTCACAATTCACCAGAAAGCATGTTTATCCTCTTCTGGTTTCCCCACTGCCCAAAGTTTGCCAGGAGGTGTAAGGGGGCAGATGGTGGGCAGTGAAAGAAATGGGTAATATTGCAGCTGGTGCCCTCATCATCATCCACATCCCCAAAGTTCCTGTGTCAAAAGCAGGGCTGAGGGACATTGGAGGTATGGAAGATGGTGGAGGTTGCCGCCTCGGTTACAGCTCCAGCATTGCCCAGAGAGATGCTGTTCGTCTTGTCTGTTTGCAAAAGTGGAGTGGCAGCCATTTTATTAAGCTTTTTAGAGAGGCCCTGGTTTGTTATATATCTGCTAATACTTTTAGCAGAGATTTTTATGTTGTTGAGACCTTTGCTCTTAATTTGACTTTTGTGCTGGTTTGATTTTAAGTTCAGTTTTCTTATACATGGTTTAGAAAGACAAGGTATATCTTAATTGCTGCTTGATTACATTGCCAAATAACAGAACACATTCCTTTATTTATTCAAGAACATCTTGGCACTGCTTTTCATTTTTTTAAAAAATCCCAAAGTATAGTTTCCCAAGATACAATTAAATCAATGGCTAAAATGATAAAAGCAACGACCCCCATTGCAAGTGCTGTTTTTAATCAAACAATGAAATCAGTGGCAAATGGGTTCCAGTTCATTAACTAATTTAAGGAGCTGGGGTTCAAATCTATGGGCCTAAGATAAAACACCAGTAGGGTCTGTAAGATAATAAGGTAGGCATTTTAATAGTACAAGCAACCAGACGTGTATCTCTCCCCATCTAAAAGCTCACAGAATCAAAGTTGCGCACCAAGATTCTGGGCAAAATCTGGTGGCAACACATTATAAACCCCATTTGCCAGTTGTCTTAGATACCAAGAGGTGATGTCCAATTGCTAACCCCTACTAGCACAGACCCATTTAATCAATCACCAAAGGGTTTCTCAACACTTCTGTAACTCCTTTTGATTTAACAGGTCTACTCCAATTGGGGCTAGCAGTTCGATTCAGTCCAACACTTATATCTTTTGGGTAGCTCCCATTTCAACATGCAGAATTAATTTGGGGCTGTTCTTCTTTATCCATGTTCTTGAGTGCCACTGAGGCAGACGATCCCAGTCCCCTTATTGCACATGTTACATCTCCGGACAAGAGAACTTGCTAATGCTGGCGGGTTCTGAAGATTACCCTATAATCTTTTCCCCTCTGTTATCTGTTATTGAATATGAATCAAACATGTTCATGTTAAGGCAAGGAGGAACAGATGGCACTTCTGTGACAACAAGAAGAAATGAGGGTGAAAGAGCAGCAAAGTTGGGAGGGGGGAAGCCTTTTTTCAAAAACCCACCCCTTCCTCGCTTGCCTGGATCCATTGTCTTGCCCTCCTGTTACACTAAACTGTGACTCTCTGCATTGTCATAAAGGCATATCGGAGGCTGAAGAGAAAGATGTTAACCTTCAGCCCTTTTCTGCCTTTTAGCAGGTTTCCTTTCCACTGCAACAAAACAAAGCCAGTGGATGGTGTTAGAAAATCGCAATAAAGAGCACAATACATTGGGGAAGACCACCACCCTGCTTTCTCAGATGGTTTTGCTTGTAGCCATGATAATGACCTGGGTGCCTTCTTTTTAAAAAAAAACAAAATTATTATTATTATTATTATTATTATTATTATTATTATTATTATTATTATTATTATTATTATTATTATTATTATTATTATTATTATTAAAGCACACATCTCTGTCCCTTTATAGTGTGGAGATTAAAACTAGAAAGGTGTTTACAGAAATGCTTTCAGCTCCATTCAGATATTCAGTATTTACTGGTGACTCAAAATGTCCTAGTTTGCCTCTTTCTTTTCCAGTCCTCCAGATTTTTTTTTACTCTTTGTTTTTACTCCTGTGACATTTTACAGAAAATGCCTGTGTTAAGAAATGGCATTTCCCCTCATTGCATGTGCATAGCGTGCTCACCACCACCACCACCACCAACAGAAATGGCATGTGCGCTATCTAATGTGATGTCCAAGATAAAAGCAACAATATTTTGAATGGTCTGATTTTGCTAGAAGCCCCCTCAAACCATCCCCCCCAAAACTCTTTGTAAGATGGTGTCGAGAAGCCCCATTAGCTGGGGGCGATCACCCCAAGACGTAGCCCAATCCACTATCAATCGTTTTTTTTGAAGCTGTGTGTTGTGAAAGAGGCAAACAGGATTTGAAGGAGAACAGTACAAATTTGCAATACAGCCCCACCTTTCCCCAGACCACAATTCCCTCTCTCAGTTTCGATCTCTAGCCAGACGTGAGGATTTTGTAAGGATATGGGCATGAAGTAGACATTTCCTCGCATACGTTTTGGCCCTGTAAATCCTACCAGCAGCACTGGCTCCTGCTGACTCAACAGTTAATGTCCCAGATTGTTGTGTTGTTCTGTTTCCTCCTTTGTGCCTACCCAAAAAGAGAACTCTGGGAACAGTCACTTGGGAAAGAACTTGACACATAAACAAACACAGTCTGTGTCTGCACCCTCAGCCCTAGTGTTAACTCCACAAGCATGTTCTCCTCTTGGCAAACAAATACCTGTGTTGCCAGCTGATTACAGAGGGCACTGTGACTCTGCTCCTACACTCCTTCTGATTGGCTCCAATAAATTGCACAAAATCTGGACAATAGGTACATAGACATATGGCCATACAGTTCCATAAATATCTTCAAGTATACTCTCCATAGATACAGTGATGCCTCGCAAGACAAATGCCTCGTGCAACGAAAAACTCAGAAGATGAAGGCGTTTTGCGATTTTTTTTGGTGACTCACAAGACGAATTTTTCTATGGCCATGTTTTGCAAGATGGATTTTTTTCAAAGCATTCCTATGGGAAATGCATTGAAATGCATTCCTATGGGGAAATTCGCAAGATGATATTTTCACAATACGAAATGACTTTCGGAATGAATTGTTTTCATCTTGCGAGGCATCACTGTATTTCTGCATGGAAGTGACAAGGAGGCTATGGAATTACGAGGAAATTGTGGCAGCCATCATTCCTGCAGAGTTTGCTCTTCATCTTACCTTAATGCAAAGGGGCTGGGAGAGGGCTGTTACTCCGTCTCAAAACAAGGATCTCTCATTGCTTGTGGCATCATGAGACCTTCCTTTATTCATTTGTTCTGTCTTGGCAGGACAACAGAGAGCAGTGCTAGGCATCATCCCACTGGAGGAAGTCTAGGACTTCCTCTTTTCCCTGGAACAGTCTTCCAGGTCATCTCTCTCTAGTGCCCTGCCAGGAGTAAATGAGTCTTCTCTGTTAAGATTATCTAAATTAGCAAACTCAGTCACCTCTCTGCCACATTAATGTGATTTCAGCTCCAGTTATGGCTTATTTGAGTATGTTTTTCTGGGCCGGGTTGATTTTCCTAGTGGGGGAAACACTGCCTTGTCTTCCTTGAAGTTCCCATTTCATTTCTTTAAAAGGGCAGGCATACTCATCAGGCCAATCCTAGCATGCCGGTTAATTTCCATTCCGATTACCGGCATTTACGTAGTTACTCTGAGTCTCCTGAACATTTGCTGTACTAAATTGCAAATGTCTGTACAGGAAAGATGCTGCCCTTTCACGAAGCACTTAAAACCAATTGAAGAGCATTTAGGTGACGAATCTTGCTTTATAACATCCGAGAGCTACTTCCAGAAACTTTTGTTTGCTTTGGAGAACTCTTAGAATAGCTTTCAAGAATACATTGAAACTCTTAGAATACTTTGCCCTGGAAATGGTCATTTAACATGGCAGAGTTTAGGCTGAGCTAGAAAAGAAAGAAACAAGAAGCACTGCAGAAACAAGGAATGTGTGCAAATAAACTCTGTTGTCGGTCCAGACATAGCCATGCTTGAAAGTCAATGGGGCTTTTAATTTAGTCACAAGTAATTATGTCTCATTGGTTCCAATGCAACCTATTAATTACTGGGCCCAATGGGTTTCAAATGAATTGTCCCCCAATTCCATGTGTTTGACAGCTGAAAGGTAGAATTTAAGAAAGGCTGAGAATATGTATGCTTTGAAATTTCAGCAACTTTATTTTCATACTTCTCTTTACCAAATGTGCATTTTTGTGCTTTTTTTTTCTTAATTTGGTGATCAGTTGGGTTTTTTTTTTCATCTCTTTCAGCTTTTGCTTATGAATAAGGAGATCGATGTTTGTGAGCTAGACTTCCTTCTGAGATTTAATATCGACCACAGTTATAACAGTCCTCTGGAATTCCTCTCCAACTTTTCCTGGAGTGCAGTTAAGGTAAAGTATATGCAACCAACCCAGTGAATCTGTACGGATCCTCTGAAATGAAAAATATGTCATGTTTCTGCTGCCATGCATGTGCTTTTAGACCATGAGCTTCATGGATGAATTTCGCGGCTTGGACAAAGATATTGAAGGCTCTCCAAAGCGCTGGAAAAAAGTGGTGGAGTCAGAATGTCCAGAGAAAGAGAAGTTTCCACAAGAATGGAAGACAAAAAGTTCTCTCCAGAAACTGATCCTCATGAGAGCCTTGAGACCAGATCGGATGACTTACGCTGTCAGGTTAGATTACATGTACTCTAAATCCTGAGCAAACATTGGGGACAGATGCGTGGACTCCGCTTCATTTCTAGCAAATGCCAGGCATGATGAAGCGTGGTGCGGTTAAGACTCTCTTTAAAGCTGAAACGCTCTTTCCCTCGAGGCATTATTATCTGCAACTCTTCGTTGTAGGAATTTTGTCGAAGAGAAACTTGGAACCAAATATGCAGAGGGACGTCAAACTGACTTTGCAAAATCGTTTCAAGAAAGTGGGCCTGCTTCGCCCATAATATTTATTTTGTCTCCTGGAGTGGACCCACTAAAAGATGTTGAAACTTTAGGTAAGTCTAGACAAGGCACCAGGGCTTGCGGATTGTCATTCATGGGGTCCAGCCTCCCTGCTGCATTAGAATGGCAAGGCCAACCACTAGCTCCTTAACAGCGAGCTTAGCTATGAGGAAGCAATGCAGGCAGTTGATGAAAAGGACAGCAGGCCTGAAGTCCCCCCACTCTGCCCCTTGAGGCGGAAGGTTTTGTTTTCACAGATTGTCAGCACAAGTGTCCCGGTCTTGGTTGGCACCATCAGAGGCCGGTGGCTTCTGTGTCAGCGAGTCCAATGAATTTGCTTTGGGCTTTAGGCTGAGATGATGATGATGATGATGATGATGATGATGATGATGATGATGATGATGATGATGATGATGATGATGATGATTGTTGTTGTTATTGTTATTGTTATTGTTATTGTTATTGTTATTGTAAATATTTGTACCCCGCCTTTCTCCTCGAAAAGGACCCAAGGCGGCTGACAACAATGAAAAACAATATTTAAAGATGAAAGCAAGGAGTATACAACGATGGTTAACATCATTAAAAGACAAAATTTCAAGCTAAGAACAATGAGTATAAAGAGGCGTCTTGCATTATTAAAAGGCAATATTAAGGATAAGAACAATAAGCATACAAGTTAAAAATTGCTTCTTTGAGAAATGGAAAACACAAGTAGCACTAAAAATCCAGTCAAAGTAGTAATGGAGAACAATCCATCTAAAAATCACACAGAGGTAACTAGTGAGGGAAGGCTTGCCTAAAGAGAAAGGTCTATGCCTGCTTGTGGAAGGGCAGCAAAGATGGGGCCGGTCTGGCCTCCTCTGGGAGGGATTGCCAAAGTCTGCGAGCAGCAACAGAGAAGGCCCTTTCGTATGTCCCTGTCAGGTGCACCTATGAGGGTGGAGGGGCTGAGAGAAAGGCCTCCCCTGATGCTCTTAACACCCAACTGGCTCATAGCGGAAGATACGGGCTTTGAGATAGCTTGGACCCAATAGGCCTTTATAGGTTAAAATGAGCACTTTGAATTGTGCCTGGAAACTAATCAGCAGCTATTAGAGCTGCTGTAACAGGGGAGTGATCCCCATAACCAGCCCCAGTCAGCAGTCTGGCTGCTGCCTTTTGGACCCATTGAAGTTTCCTGACACTTTCCATTGGCAGCTTCACATAGAGCGAGTTACAGTAATCCAGCTGGGAAGTAACGAGGGTGTGTGTCACAGTGGCCAGATGAGATCTCTCAAGAAATGAACATAACTGGCACACTAATTTAATTGTGCAAATGTACTCTTGGCCACCACTGAGATCTGGGCATCTAGGCTCAGGGATGAATCCGGGAGCACCCCCAAGCTGTGCACCTTCTTTTTCAGTGGGAGTGTAATCCCATCCAGTACTGGCTGCTTCTCTGTTCCTTGATCTGTCTTCTCTGGGTTGAATTTGAATTTATTTGCCAATTAAGTTTCAATTTATTATATTCAAGGTGTTTCCCAGAATTAAGGTCAGCACCTTGGATAATTCTTTTAAAGTTCAGGCTAAAACCCTGAGCAAATCCACGGGTGACATGAGACCAACCAACCATCACTTGCTGGAACTCTAGGATTCAAACTCAGAATTGTAGAATTACACACTCAGTGCTCTGCACGTTGCATGAATGCATTTTGTTTTTTCCTACATGTGTTGTTGTTGTTGTTGTTGTTGCTTTTCATATCAAGGGATTTTTTTTCCTTCCTGAATATGAAGAACTTTGTACATTTTGGTGGATCCTTATTTGAAAAGCAGCCTGAAACAAAATGCTACCCTCGTCTACACTGGCTATAGCCACTCCTGGATTCTTTTCCATTCCCCATCGGGAGATACCCGGGATTGAACATGGAAGCTTCCACATGCAAGGCATCTGGCCCACCAGGGCGCCCTTCAGTAGCGTCATGCAAGATGGAAGATCTGTATTTATGGAAATAAGGTTATGGCCTGTTGTCACTCTCTGCAATAGGCTACATACACTCATGCCAGTATGTTTGTTGCACATATGCTGTGTGGGTACAATCCAGCCGAAAGCAAGCATTCTACGTCCCACTGATTACCAATGCCCGGAAGCAGGTAACTGTCCCCAGCAGCTGGGGTGGCCTGTCCTGAAACAGCAGCAAGCAGTTGGTTGAAATAGTAGGAAGCAGCAGCATCTTCTGTTCCGCCCCAGGCACTGGAATATTCTTGGGCCTGCCAAATCTTTCTTCCAACTCAATGAGCTTTAAAGATCTTTACCCTTGACTGCTGTATGTTCGTGCTGTTAGGGAGTTCGTGGAGGTGAAGTCTCCTAAAACAAATTTTCCAAACTCAGGCATCAGTAGACAAAGCACCGTAAAACGGCAATATTTTTGTCTGCCATCAGGTAGCTAGGCATCGATGCTACACAGGCTGGTCCTGCCGGAGAAAATCTGTGCAAAAGATCAAGGTGGTGACAACACTGCAGCAGGCATCGCCTTTCATTGGCCGAACATAAATCTTTCATCGGCCAATGAGGGATTGCCAAACTGATGTTTGCCACACCCATCTTGCAAAATGGAGCTGTGTGAGAGGAAACAATGGCAGTAATAACTGGTGGGAAGAATAGGGTGCTTAAACATTCTGGGCTGTGTTTTCTTTGTAACAATTTCCCTACCTACTCAGGGTTGGCACCAGTGTTTGCTGAGGGCCATGATTCAGCAGGGAACTCAGTGCCAGTTTAGGCACCCATCCTCCTGTATAATCTCTGGTGCTCATTTTCTATCGCCTCTTTCCCCCCTGCTCCATTTATTAAAATATAATGCTGTTTTTATACAGACACCTTGCCTTTGTTTCAGTTTAGTGCTGCTTAATGTAAAGAAAAACATTGTTTTTCTTTGCCGAACAACCAAGCATACGTGGTCTTAGAGAACCTTAAAAGTTCCTTTAAAAATTAATTACAGTTATTGTTCCAGCATTTCCCTCTATAAATAGTTAGTGACTCTTAGAATTGCCCATTTTGAGAAGAAAATGTTGAGTTTCTTGAATGAAGTTTAAATAGTTACTTTCAGTTATTTTTAAATATAACAGCTGAAATCCTATTGCTTGCTTAGTGTTGTAAATTGCAACTTGAGTAGGTCAGTTGAATCAGCGGAATTTATGAAGGAGTTGACTTACCAATGGGCCGACTCTAATTAGAATTTACTACACTAAGCAACTGGATATTCTAGCCAAAGAATACTGCAAGTATTCTTGTCCTAAAGAACACACTCTTCTCCTGGGTTTTGTACTGGGAACACCGAATTTCTATGTCCACAAGAATGTACACTCATGTCAGTAAACAGGGAAACACATGGGTTGGAGGTAGTATTTAATTTATATGAAACCTTAACCTCTTCATTACCTTATACTAAGTCAGAATAGTCTACTGTCTAGCCCACAATTGTCTTCTGCAGCCTTCCTCACACCGTGTCCTTCAGGTGCTTTACATCAGTGGTCCCCAACCTTGGGCCTCCAGATGTTCTTGGACTACGACTCCCAGAAGCCTTCACCACCACCTCTGCTGGCCAGGATTTCTGGGAGTTGAAGTCCAAGAACATCTGGAGATCCAAGGTTGGGGACCACTGCTTTACATGACCATTCTTTGGACCATGAGCCTTGTTGGCTTGTTTACCTGGATAGGTGCTGCCTCCCCTAACCCCTGGAGAGCACTGGGGACTGGTCTTTCTAGTCTAATCTTTCACTGGGGACTGAGGCATTGCCTGATAGGCAATACCTCAGTAGGGTTATCTTTCAGTGAGATAACTAGGAACTGAACCTAAGATTTTCTTCATGCAAAGCCTATCCCTCATCGCTGAGCTACAGGTCCTTCCCTTTTCCAAAGTGCCCGTCAGAGAACCGTAGAGTGAAGTGATTTGATATTATCCACAATAGCTTAGGTGATCTGTCCCACGGCAAGCAACTGATGAAGCTCTCTGATATACGAAATCCGGAATCCCAAGCATATGGAGTAAATACTGTATAGCACAACATTCATTGTTCAAATCTGTCATCTATAGAATTCGGTGGGTGAGACGCTTGTTCTTCGAGTGGGTCTGGATTGCACCTAGAAGGTTCTTGTTGCATTTATACAAAACAACAACAACCCTGTTGTGGAATTATAAGGGCTGTTTTTTTGTTGTTTCTGGTTAATTTTCCATTGTAAATAATTTCTCCCGCAAAAAAAAAAAAAAACACATATGTTCTATATTATTTCAATGGAGCTGCATTCTTCTGTTTAGGGAGCAAGCTTGGTTTTACTATTGATTCCGGAAAGCTTCACAATGTCTCTTTGGGTCAAGGGCAAGAAGGGATTGCAGAGACAGCTCTGGAAAAGGCATCAAAAGCAGGCCACTGGGTGATCCTTCAAGTAAGTCTCGGGCCTTCCTTACACCCATGCTGCTCGCCGGGCATTGCTCTTGTTGTTTCTAAAAGCTTTTCAAAATAATGCATGCATAGCACAGGCGTTTGAGTAATCGCTTCCTTTTTAACCTGTTCCAAAAAGGAGGAATCGGGGTGGGAGGGGAGGAGATGCATAACTTCACACGAAGGTGTGCTGCATTTATGTAGCATTGATTGCTGTATAAAAATACACACCGCTGCAGCCACTGCTCTTGTACGGCAGGGGGGTTTATTGAAATACTTTAACGCTTGCCATCCGATTTACTAATTTATGATCTTTCCCTCCAAAACCCTTTAACAAATATACATGCCGGAGAAAGTATTGTTATTTTTTTATAATCAGATGAATAGACACAAACAGGGAAGATTGCTGTCATTATGCAGCACATTGTACTAAACAGATGCGTGCGGTTTCTCTCTCTCTTCCCCCCCCCCCATTCAAATATTGTGCTACATCAAACTGCTTCCTTTGGCTCATATCAATAAAATGTTTCATATTTCAAATCAATACCTCACTGGGAAGCCTATTCTCCCCCCCCTTTCTCTCCTCCAGAATATTCATCTTGTTACAAAGTGGCTCGACACATTAGAGAAATTACTGGAGAGGTACAGTGAAGGAAGTCACCTGGCCTACCGGGTATTTATGAGCGTGGAACCTGCCCCGAGCCCTAAAGAACATGTCATTCCTCAGGGAATCTTGGAAAACTCTATTAAAATTACCAATGAGCCACCCACCGGGATGCTGGCTAATCTTCATGCCGCGCTGGATAATTTTGACGAGGCAAGTAAAAATATAAATCAGAAGGACTAGCCACAAAAAGTAGTTCATGAAACAGATTGTTTTCTAACCAAATGATCACCAGAAAAAACTACTGAAAATCGTAAAATGAGAAATATTGTAGTTTATAGACAACCACAATATTATCATACACAGTGTTGCAAAACCTAAATGAACAGATATAGTTATAAAATAATTATCTGACTAAATTCAATCATTTAGGTCTCTATCTGTGGAGCCAGAGGTTGGGATTTCGATTCCCCCATCTGTGCCTCCCTTGATAGCGACTGGACCCGATGGTCTATAGGGCCCCTTCTAGCTCTGCAGTTCTAAGATGATGATGATAATTAAATGCATGGGTACCTCTACTATGAAATAGGTCAAAGAACAGCTGTTGGTATAAGTTTGTTCCTTTTGGAAAGTCATTCTTTGCAAATGGAGGCAAAAGTTACAATATCTCTGCAAAATGTGAATTACTAGAGTTATGTGACTGAGGCAAATCTGTAATGCCAGCCTGACATAATTTCTTTGAATTTGCAGTAGAGATGTTGGTTCACATTACCTGTCCATGAAAGCTATGTGACTAAATGAACATTTGGCTGCTTAACTTTTGAATTTAACTTTTTGATGGGTTAAATAAGCAAATGTTCCTCTGTTGTCTGGGGTTTAGAAGACCTAAGTACTTCAGCCTAACAATAGCACGCGCACAATTGGGCAACAATTGGCAGTTAACTGACCTTTCATTCAAGATGTTAGATTACAATAATTGACCTAAAAGTTTTGTTATAATTTTTTCAATGGCTCAGTTTTGTTTTTCTGCAATTACTCTTGAAAGAGCTTGTAAGAATTGGGAAAGATTTCTCCAGACAAGCTTTTTTAATATTAATATTTCAGCAGACTTTTAGTAAGGCATAGAACATTTACTGCCTAAAGAAAGCAAAGTAGAAATGCCAAAAAATGCATAATACATAAATTAAAAGAAGTAGTATTTTTCCACATCTTTTTACAAGTTAGCCATTCAAGTTCTTGCTTTCAGCTGCATTAAATATCCATTGTGTACACCTTGACAGAAGAGATCTCTCAGCTGGGAATTTTCTTTTCTTTAGAACATTCTTGATCAATGTACTCGGGAACAGGAATTTAAGACCATTCTGTTTTCGCTGTGCTATTTTCATGCCTGTGTGGCCGAACGACGGAAATTCGGACCTCAGGGCTGGAACAGGAAATACCCTTTTAACAACGGGGACCTCACGATTTCAGTCAATGTGCTGTATAATTACCTGGAGGCAAACTCACAGGTAAGTAAGCGGTCATGCCACCAACCCCACCAAAGAATCATGTATATGCCTGAAACTTTGAGTAGATGTGAGATCTTGAACTGCCTTGTTTCCTATGCATGTACAGCTCAGGTGATGTTTGTAAGTTGCCAGGCAGATTTTGAGAACAATTAATATATTTAGTGAAGAGCAATATTTTAAAAGATCCAGAACTGTAATGGAAATACAGAATGTTGGTAATTTAGCAACATATTTTCCGAATCTATTGGCTGAGACAGACTGACTTACTGAGGGAATATATATATATCCTGAAGATAAATTCATATATATACATATTGTCCTCTTGGTTCTCAGATACCCTGGGAAGATCTCCGTTACTTGTTTGGAGAGATTATGTATGGTGGACATATTACAGACAACTGGGACAGGAGACTTTGCCGCACTTACTTGGAAGAGTATATGCAACCCCATCAGGTATGAGAGCAGCATCAAATTCACAATGTTTCCTGAGTTAGAGCTCCCCCTACTGGAAGCTAATGCCTTCTTTTTGTATCCTTTACTCTTTCCTCTTAACAACATCGACTGAAGAATTTACCTCATCTCATCCTTATCTTTATTTATAGTAGTAGACCTGTGGGAATAACAAGGACTGCAAACACATTTACTTTGTAATGTTCTCTTTTTTTTCTTATTTTAGGTTAGTAGGCAATGAACAGAATGGATTTCCCTACAGTCGCCTTGTCTTATTTCGGCCCAACTGTTTTCTACAGATTTATCGTCAAGTGTACGGCCGGGATAGTTTCCCATTCAAGATTGTTTCTTCCATGACCTATTGGCTGATTAAATTATCACTTCCTCTTCCCAGAGGGGTAGATCTCTGTACAATTTCTGCCTTACTTGCATAGTGCCAAACAACGGCGTATCAGCTGACACTTTAGTTGTGATCACTGAGACATATTATTTGATTCTATGCAAGCAAGACTCTGGAGTGATATTATCATTATTAATTCTCACTTCACCTGATCATGTGAATTGGTTCTTAGATTTCAGCCTAGCAGGAGACTAGTAATCAGAGGATCACTGTTCTCAACCTTAAAAAAAAAATCAATTCCTGTCTCTTGCATCAAGAGTTGCCTTCCCACCAGCACACCTGTTCTTACTCACTGCTGCTAATGGGCAGGTCCGCAGAGGTGGTTTGGTTCTGACTTTCTTACCGTTGCTCTGCGCAACCTCTGGTTTCTTTGCTTCCAGCATCAGGAACTCAGGTACAAAAATCAAAATGGGGAGAAAAACAAGGCCCTCCCTCGCCCCCTAATGAGACTACAGATGACTGCAAACCATCTTGCCCGTTTCTTAGAATACAAAAAGTCCTGGTCTCCCTATCTCGGGGGGGGGGGGGTCGTCAGGGTAGTGACTCTCACATAATATTCAAGATAATATAGGCTTTAAGCTTGTTCACAGCTTCACATCCCTCAGGCTGAAATCATTTGCACAGTTTACATGGCACTAAATCCCACTGAAGTCAGAAACAATTTAGCTCATTTATTGATCACTAAAGGCAGTGAAAAAGATTTTATCTGATTTGCTCAAGTCAATCCTATTCATTTGTGGTGTTAAAAAGAAGAAGAAGCCTTGAATACTTATGTCAGTGGAACTGCCCATTCTGAAAGAGCCAGAATCCTAAGGTAGATTAATGCTACCAACCCAAATGTAAGGGAGTAAATTTCAGCAGCACATTGCTGCTAAATTAATCTGATCATGCAGACGTTGTGGCAAGTTGTTAATCAACAATAATTTGCCATTGCACTTTATGCCATTATACTCACACTGGCACAAATCCTTTAACCCTTTTGGTCTCAGTTGGCCCACAGTGGGTATTTTGTTTTGGAGGGAAAAGGGAAGAGAAAGGGGGATAGGGAAAAAAGATTCTAGAAGTATGAAGGTATCTTTAGCTTCACATAAGGTTGAGTCTGTGAGGACAAGGAGTCCCACTCCTTATTGCTGTACCATCAAAATCCAAGGAAGGAAGGAAACCACACTGCCACAACCCATGTTGTTTAAGATCAACTCTTAAATATGATGTTTTATCGCCAAATATCAAACCAGATTTAAAGTGTTACTTTGGCTTAGAAGGCCATATCAGGCTCAGAACCAGGAGACTGAGATGCCACGCTCCCTTAGAAAGAGTATGCTAGTTTTGAATTGCAGTGGGGCTATGCTTATTTTACTTCAGTCTAGTGAAGATTATTTGTTTGTGAGGGCAACATAACCTTTCCTTGTAGTGGTGACCCCACTGAGAACTGGGGTGTGAAGTGAGGCTGCTAACTGAAAACCTGTCTGTTTAAGCAAGCATTTTCATTTTCCTAAGAGTTGAGCTACCAATGCCTCCTGGGTTTTAGCGATTCTCATAATAATAATAATAATAATAATAATAATAATAATAATAATAATAATAATAATAATAATAATAATAATAATAATAATAATAATAACGATGACGATGACGATGACGATGATGATGATGGTGGTGGTGGTGGTGGTGGTGGTGGTGATGGTGATGGTGATGATAATGATAATGATAGTTGTTGTTGTTGTTGTTGTTGTTGTTGTTGTTGTTATTATTATTATTATTATTATTATTATTATTATTATTAAACACCAGGCACAGTCAATCAAAATTTTTATATTAGATTGATCTCTACTTCTTCATTATTATATCAAACCACTCTGGGATTTTTAAAAACAATTATTAAAAGTGGACTTGGTTTTCCTGTTTGAGTTTTGTTTGATTTTCTTTTCTGGCTTTGTGTTGTTTGGAAATAAATAACCAGCAAGGTGTTTCTGTGCTCAAAACGTGGCAGAGAATGTCAGGCAGAAGCCCTTGGCCGGCTTGTACCGTCAACATCAACTTAGGCGGAGATTGGATCACTCCGTCCATTCCTCGTGGGTGTCAGGAATGACAAATTAGCAGCATGCTGGCATCTGAATAATTCCTACTCTGAAAGCACACCAGAATGGTTTTTCATCCCACACAAAGCTTTCGCAGGATTTCAGCTTATTTCCATCGGAAATGCTGACTCATAAAGCAAAGGTTAGAGAAAATAGTATTTACCTTTCAATAATGAAACCTGCATTATTTTACATTTCCAGCTTTTACCAAGTTTATTATTATCATTATTGATGATGATGATAATGATGTCAATACTGTTATTATTATTACTGGCCTATTACTGACATTCTTCTGTTATCTTGGCAGGTTTATAGATACTTTAAAACCGCAGGAACTCAGCAGTAATGTCACATCCCCCAGCACTGCTTCAAAAGCATCAGACGGCACTGTGAATATAAAGTCAATAAAATTAAATATACACTTGGGTGCCTGTTGTTTTGAAACTTGAGTTGCCCCTACATATTTGCTTAGGATATTTTTGAGATGCAGCCGATGCAGAACTCATGAAACTACAGCAGAGCATTAAACAATTGTCGTACTGTTCCATAAAGGACCTCGTTTGGCTCACGGCAAGCTATTTGAAATAGAAATCATTATTATGAAATGGCAGTTCCATTTTATTTTATGGGAGCATATTGATTGTCAAAGAGACAATGCATGTATTTTGGTAATCGTCTAAAAGAAGGAATCTTGCCTGTTTTATTTCACAATCCTTATGCCATTACTCGCTTTCATTTCAATAAAAGACGGCGTTTTCTGAGATGCTGCCGTAAATGGCTTCATTTAGTAAAATTGCCATGTGGAATAATAACGTTACACCAGAGAGCAGCACTTTGTAATTTGGAAGAAATAACATTTTTTCCCTTTTTCTAAAAAAAACCCCACTACCTCTTTACTTCTAAATGAAAATTACCTTTCTGTTATTTGCTAACAGGATAATAACCTGTGTTTGAGCAGAATGCAGTGGAATGACAGAATCCATGAGATATAAAAGAGCTAATTAAAAGAGCAAGCAAATGAGATCAATATTCAAGGATATAAAATGTTTCTCAAAGTCTTGTCATTCTCCAGAATGGCTCCATAAAAAGAATAATTTGATTTATATCTCGGCAGGACTCCTGATTCTTGGTAGCAGGGAGTGATTAATAAGATGTTTGTGGGTTTTTTGATAGTTTGATAGAAAGCTTGTCCTTGCTCCTGGCTTCGCCGTTCCTTCGAACCTGGATTACCAAGGTTACCACAAATATATTGACGAAATGCTTCCGGCTGAAAGCCCCGTCCATTATGGTCTCCATCCCAACGCAGAGATAGAATTTCTGACAGTGACCTCAGACAACCTGTTTCGGACTCTGCTTGAACTGCAGTCCCAAGGGTCCGTCATGGGGGAAGGTGCGTCTCAGACAGTGGAAGAAAAAGTAAGTTTTCAGGCAGAAATCAGATGGCAAAGTGTAAATCGAAAGAATGGTGTGTGAGTAGGAGGAAGAAAGAGCTGTTACCAGAACACATCTTCTATGAAACTAATAAAGCTTAAGCTTCAGGGCACCTAAACCTGGAGGGGCTTCAAAATTACTTATTTATTTAATTTAGATACCACCCATTAGGGCAGGAGCGACTTTAGTCCACATTTCTTAAAAATGTTGGGTCTATTGTATGATAAGGGTTTTTTTAACAATTACAACTGAATCCCTGAACCCCATTTTAGCAGATAATTGTAATCTTTCCCATGTTTCCATGTTTTTATCTTTTAATTTTATTTTAAATCATATATTATTTAATTTGTCTTTTAATATTTAACTTATTGTGTTTTAACTGCAATTTTAATGCTGTGAGCCGCCTTGGGTCCCTTTGCTGGGAGAAATGTGACATACAAATAAAACTACTAGTAATAATAATAATAATAATAATAATAATAATAATAATAATAATAATAATAATAATAATAATAATAATAATAATAATAATAATAATAATAATAATAATAATAATAATAATAATAATATGGTGAAATCCAATACAAAATAACAGTTAAAATAAAAATTAAGTTGAAGTATTGTGTAGGCTAGCCAAAAATGAGAAAAATGGTCAAATTAAGGATATTCCATTCTAAATATAGTTAATATGAAATAACTATAACTAATTTTAAACGCTATTAACATCTATGACAGAAATTAATTCTTTTTTTAATTATTTATCTTAGGCTAACTGCTATATAAAAGAGAAAGCATATTTTGTTGCTTCCAGTCATTATAAAGGACAATATTTCAGTAACTGTTTATTTACATGAATAATCTTATAAAATCTTAATATATATTAAACATATAACAGTATTACAATAAATAATATCAATTGTACTTATGTACAATTAAAATAGATTAAAAATTAAAAGGAAATTTTAAAAAGCTAATATAAGTGTCTTCTTTGGTAGACACAAACAGTAGATGATGCATGGTAGCAAAAAAGGGGAGCCATTGAAAGGACTCACACAATGCTAGCGTGAATCACTCACAATAGCACTCATGATAGTGATCTAGACAAGAAACTTTTTTGAATAAAGTGTTCATAAGAATATAATCTTTTAATTACCCCTACTCAAAAATAAATGTTATGTTTAGAAAAGCAAGGCAAGTAATAAAGGTGAAATTGTGTTTGTTGTTGTTTAATCGTTAAGTCATGTCTGACTCTTCGTGACCCCATGGACCAGAGCATGCCAGGCCCTCCTGTCCTCCACTGCCTCACGGAGTTTGCTCAAATTCATGTTGGTACCTTCGATGACACTGTCCAGACATCCCGTCCTCTGTCCTCCCCTTCTCCTCTTGCCTTCACTCTTTCCCAACATCAGGGTCTTTTCTAGGGAGTCTTCTCTTCTCATGAGATGGCCAATGTATTGGAGCCTCGGCTTCAGGATCTCTCCTTCCAATGAGCACTCAGGATTGATTTCCTTCAAAATGGATAGGTTTGTTCTCCTTGCGGTCCAGGGGACTCTCAAGAGTCTCTTCCATCACCACAATTCAAAAGCATCAATGCTTCGGTGGTCAGCCTTCTTTATGGTTCAGCTCTCACTTCCATACATCACTACAGGTACATTGCTGCAGGAAAAACCATAGCTTTGACTATGTGGACCTTTGTTGGCAATGTGATGTCTCTGCTTTTTAAGATGCTGTCAAGGTTTGTCATCACTTTCCTCCCAAGAAGCAGGTGTCTTTTAATTTTCTGGCTGCTGTCATCATCCACAGTGATCATGGATCCCAAGAAAGTAAACTCTGTCACTGCCTCCATATCTTCCCCTTCTATTTGCCAGGAGTTGAAGGGACCTGTGGCTATGGTCTTACTCTTTTGATATTGAACTTCAGACCATTTTTTGCACTCTCCTCTTTCACTCTCATTAAGAAGTTCTTTAATTCCTCCTCACTTTCTGCCATCAGAGTGGTATCATCTGCATATCGGAGGTTGTTGATATTTCTTCCGGCAATCTTAATTCTGGTTTGGGATTCCTCCAGTCCTGACTTTCACATGATGTATTCTGCATATAAGTTAAATAAGCAGGGAGACAATATACAGCCTTGTCGTATTCCTTTCCCAATTTTGAACCAATCAGTTGTTCTAACAGTTGCTTCCTGTCCCACATATAGATTTCTCAGAAGATAGAGGAGGTCGTCAGGCACTCCCATTTCTTTAAGGACTTGCCATAGTTTGCTGTGGTCCACACAGTCAAAGGCTTTTGTGTAGTCAATGGAACAGAAGTAGATGTTTTTCTGGAACTCTCTGGCTTTGTCCATAATCTAGCGCATGTTAGCAATTTGGTCTCTAGTTCTTCTGCCCCTTCAAAATCCAGCTTGTACTTCTGGGAGTTCTCAGTCCACATACTGCTGAAGCCTCCCTTGTAGGATTTTAACCTTGCTAGTGTGTGAAATGAGTGCAATTGTACAGTAGTTGGAGCATTCTTTGGCACTGCCCTTCTTTGGGATTGGGATGTAGACTGATCTTTTCCAATCCTCTGGCCACTTCCATTGATGATGATAAAAAATAGCACACTGGTCCTTTGATGTTGGACTGTGGCACCAGGGTGTGTGACATGACCTTTAGCTGGGTTTGTTCCTCTTTGCACACCACACATAGAATGATTAAAGTGGTAGGAAAAGCCCCGCCCCAATCTGCCTTGGCTGTCTCTAGCAAGCACATTATTGCTAGCACCAGTCTGGCAGCCACTGATGATGATTAAATCCTCTGCAAGCTAACAAAAATTTAATGCAACTTGCTAGGCACGTTGGACCCCTTACTACTCCATATACCACACCATGGCTGGAGTGCAATGTGCTCCAGCAAAAATAGTGCACATCTTTATTAAATTTGGCGCATCCTGCTAGTTCAGTACACAGCCTGTGTAGATTCAATAAAATTTTGAATTCAAAAAATGTGTGAGTTCCTTCCTTTCAAATTAAGGAGGTAATGTCGGTGATACCTTAACTCATTTTCCCATTTTGATTCTCAATGCACTGGATTATTCAGAATTCCAACCCACTGACTGAGAAGAACTATAGGTGGTATGACTCTAGCAGTAGTAAATCTGATGTCAGTGAACAGTGAATCTGCACCAAGTTTTACATGGAATTTTACAGAAGGTATACAAGAGACTGACTAAAATCAGAATGTACCGTGCATAAGGCTGATGGTATCACTACCTGTAGCAAATTTTTGGAAATTCTACCCTCAAAAAGTCCTGAGGCTTCCTTGGGAATCCTTTTCTTGTGGGGAAACCCTTGGGGACAACAAGATGGGGCCTCTTTAATTTCTGAACACCACATCACTACTGTACAATGATCTCACTGCAGATGGCAATTTATGAAAATTAAAGGCTCCCTCTTCTTTCCAGTCCCATTACTCCCAAAGGCTTCCCCATGATGGAACAATTCCAAGGGAGCTTTGAGACCTGGGGAGAGGGCAATTGGAAACCTTTAGTTTCTGAAAAAATGCCACAACTGAAGATGTCATCAGCCTTACATGGCATGAATTTGTGCAACAGGATTTCAGCTGCCAAATTCTATCCCACAAAGAGATTCAAAACCTTAGGGGGGGGAAATTGGAACAATTTCATCTGTCCACTGACATTGGCGTCATTAGCCTCCACAAGGAGCATTCAGTCGACTGACTGTTCCTGATGGAATCACTTCTGTCAGAGATATGGAGAAGGATACCATTCCCCACTGGAGGTCTCCTCGCCCGTGGGTGCTAGTTGCTCCAGACCCTTTAAAGCAGATCTGAAGTGAATTGGGCCATAGATCCAAGGAGCAAAGCACAAATCCCATTTCACAAATAGATGTCTGCATGTACAACGTTTGACTTAATCATAACCTTAGAACGGGAGACCTGGAAGGGACTCTATCGATCATCAAGTCCAGCCCCTGTCAAGGAGGCACAGATAGGGATTCGAACTCCCAGCCTCTGGTTCTGCAGCCGGAGACCCAAACTACTGAGCTCTATAATCCCACACAAAGTGCAAAAGATTTTACTCTGGAACTCATTTATTATAGGACAGTTCTGCCATATTTATTCCATTCATTCATTCCATTTTTATTCCAACCTCACAACATTTACTCTGTTAACAACTACAATGCTAACAAACTGAAGTTATAAAAGAATAGATTCGTGATAAGGTATAAGGAATCTGCATTTCTTAGTCTTAAGATCAGAGCTGGGGAAAGTTGACTTTTTAGTCAACAGTTCCCAGAATATCAGTGACCGGCCTGGCTGACATCTTCTGGGAGTTTTACTTCCCCCCAAAATAATTTTTCTCATTTCTGAGTGGGATTGATTTGATGTGTGTCTGGGTACATGTGTACACACATATAAAAAAGAGAGAGCGAGAGAGAGATAAATTTTCTAGAGAATGTCCTACATTCCTTCTATTAACTTTTCTATTCAGTATTTGATGTCATTTTAATGAATAACCAACAACCGCTTACAATGACAGACAGACAGACAGACAGACAGACAGAGAGAGAGAGAGAGAGAGAGAGAGAGAGAGAGAGAGAGAGAGAGAGAGAGATAGATAGATAGATAGATAGATAGATAGATAGATAGATAGATAGATAGATAGATAGATAGATAGATAGATAGATAGATAGATAGATAGATAGATAGATAGATAGATAGATAGATAGATAGATAGATAGATAGATAGATAGATAGATAGATAGATAACACACCCTGTTATTTCTGGTTCAAGCTGAGTTTCTCTTATTATTCCCTTTCTCTCCTTTATACTTGTTCCATACTCGTGTTTAGTCGTTTAGTCGTGTCCGACTCTTCGTGACCCCATGGACCAGAGCACGCCAGGCCCTCCTGTCTTCTACTGCCTCCCGGAGTTGTGTCAGGTTCATGTTGGTTGCTTCGCAGACACTGTCCAGCCATCTCATCCTCGGTCGTCCCCTTCTCCTCTTGCCATCACACTTTCCCAACATCAGGGTCTTTTCCAGGGAGTCTTTTCTTCTCATTAGATGGCCAAAGTACTGGAGCCTCAGCTTCAGGATCTGTCCTTCCAGTGAGCACTCAGGGTTGATTTCCTTTAGAACTGATAGGTTTGTTCTCCTTGCAGTCCAGGGGATTCTCAAGAGCCTCCTCCAGCACCACAATTCAAAGGCATCAATTCTTTGGCGGTCTGCTTTCTTTATGGTCCAGCTCTCACTTCCATACATCACGACAGGAAAAACCATAGCTTTGACTATTCGGACTTTTGTTGGCAAGGTGATGTCTCTGCTTTTCAAGATGCTGTCCAGATTTGTCATCGCTTTCCTCCCAAGAAGAAGGCGCCTTTTAATTTCAGGGCTGCTGTCTCCATCTGCAGTGATCATGGAGCCCAGGAAGATAAAATTTGACACTGCCTCCATATCTTCCCCTTCTATTTCCCAGGAGGTGATGGGACCAGTGGCCATGATCTTAGTTTTTTTGATGTTGAGTTTCAGACCGTTTTTTGCACTCTCCTCTTTCACTCTCATTACAAGGTTCTTTAATTCCTCCTCACTTTCTGCCATCAGAGTGGTATCATCTGCATATCGGAGGTTGTTGATATTTCTTCCGGCAATCTTAATTCCGGCTTGGGTTTCTTCCAGTCCAGCCTTCCGCATGATGTATTCTGCATATAAATTAAATAAGCTGGGGGACAATATACAGCCTTGCTGTACTCCTTTCCCGATTTTGAACCACTCAGTTGTTCCATGACCAGTTCTAACTGTTGCTTCCTGTCCCACATATAGGTTTCTCAGGAGACAGATAAAGTGGTCAGGCACTCCCATTTCTTTAAGAACTTGCCATAGTTTGCTGTGGTCCACACAGTCAAAGGCTTTGGCATAGTCAATGAAGCAGAAGTAGATATTTTTCTGGAACTCTCTGGCTTTCTCCATAATCCAGCGCAAGTTAGCAATTTGGTCTCGAGTTCCTCTGCCTCTTCGGAATCCAGCTTGTACTTCTGGGAGTTCTCAGTCCACATACTGCTGAAGCCTACCTTGTAGGATTTTGAGCATAACCTTGCTAGCGTGCGAAATGAGTGCAATTGTACGGTAGTTGGAGCATTCTTTGGCACTGCCTTTCTTTGGGATTGGGATGTAGACTGATCTTTTCCAATCCTCTGGCCACTGTTGAGTTTTCCAAACTTGCTGGCATATTGAATGTAGCACCTTAACAGCATCATCTTTCAAGATTTTAAATAGTTCAACTGGAATGCCATCACCTCCACTGGCCTTGTTGTTAGCCAGGCTTTCTAAGGCCCACTTGACTTCGCTCTCCAGGATGTCTGGCTCAAGGTCAGCAACTACATTGTCTGGGTTGTCCGGGATATCCACATCTTTCTGATATAATTCCTCTGTGTATTCTTGCCACCTCTTCTTGACGTCTTCTGCTTCTGTTAGGTCCCTCCCATTTTTGTCTTTTATCATGTTCAAATTTGCGCAAAATGTTCCTCTAATATGTCCAATTTTCCTGAACAGATCTCTGGTCTTTCCTTTTCTGTTATCTTCCTCTATTTCTTTGCATTGTTCATTTAAGAAGGCCCTCTTGTCTCTCCTTGCTATTCTTTGGAAGTCTGAATTCAAGTTTCTGTAACTTTCCCTATCTCCCTTGCATTTTGCTTCCCTTCTCCTCTCTGCTATTTCTAAGGCCTCGTTGGACAGCCACTTTGCTTTCTTGCATTTCCTTTTCTTTGGGATGGTTTTCGTTGCTGCCTCCTGGACAATGTTACGAGCCTCTATCCAAAGTTCTTCAGGCACTCTGTCCACCAAATCTAGTTCCTTAAATCTGTTCTTTACTTCCACTGTGTATTCATAAGGGATTTGGTTTAGATTATACCTGAGTGGCCCAGTGGTTTTTCCTAATCTCTTCAGTCTAAGCTTGAATTTTGCTATGAGAAGCTGATGATCAGAACCGCAGTCAGCTCCAGGTCTTGTTTTTGCTGACTGTATAGAGCTTCTCCATCTTTGGCTGCAGAGAATATAATCAATCTGATTTCGATATTGCCCATCTGGTGATTTCCATGTATAGAGTCGCCTCTTGTGTTGTTGGAAAAGAGTGTTTGTGATGACCAGCTTATTCTCTTGACAAAACTCTATTAGCCTTTGTCCTGCTTCATTCTGAACTCCAAGGCCAAACTTCCCTGTTGTTCCTTTTATCTCTTGGCTCCCTACTTTAGCATTCCAGTCCCCTAGAATGAGAAGAACATCTTTCTTTGGTGTCAGTTCTAGAAGGTGTTGTAAATCTTCATAGAATTGTTCAATTTCAGTCTCCTCAGCAATGCTGGTTGGTGCATAAACTTGGATTATTGTGATGTTGAATGGTCTGCCTTGGATTCGTATTGACATCATTCTATCATTTTTGAGATTGTATCCCATTACAGCTTTTCTCACTCTTTTGTTGACTATGAGGGCTACTCCATTCCTTCTACGGGATTCTTGTCCACAATAGTAGATATGATAATCATCTGAGCTGAATTCGCCCATTCCTGTCCATTTTAGTTCACTGATGCCCAGGATGTCGATGTTTATTCTTGCCATCTCCTGTTTGACCACCTCCAGCTTCCCAATGTTCATAGATCTTACATTCCAGGTTCCTATGCAGTATTTTTCTTTGCAGCATTGGATTTTCCTTTCACTTCCAGGCACGTCCACAGCTGAGCGTCCTTTCGGCTTTGGCCCAACCACTTC
This sequence comes from Pogona vitticeps, assembly GCF_051106095.1. NCBI lineage: Eukaryota > Metazoa > Chordata > Lepidosauria > Squamata > Agamidae > Pogona > Pogona vitticeps. Next base: position 201,794,637 of record NC_135783.1, read on the forward strand.
ATTAGCTCTGGAGCTACTTGTACTTGTCCTCCGCTCTTCCTCAGTAGCATGTTGGACGCCTTCTGACCTGAGGGGCCCATCTTCCAGCGTCATATCTTTTAGCCTTTTGTTTCTGATCATGGGGCGTTCTTGGCAAAGATACTGGAGTGGCTTGCCATTTCCTACTCCAGGTGGATTGCGTTTAGTCGGAACTCTCCACTATGTCCTGTCCGTCTTGGGTGTCCCTGCACGGCATAGCCCATAGTTTCTCTGAGTTACTCAAGCCCCTTCGCCACGACAAGGCAGCAATCCATGAAGTGCCTCTTTAAATAAAAATTGATAGGAAAATTGAGGGAAAAGAATTCTTTGTTTACATTAATCCGCTCATTACACAAAGAATCTCAACCATCTTTAACCAACCCTTTTAGCCTGGTTAGACGGATTAAATGGAAGATGATTAATGGCCCCAGCAGGCTTAGTAGCTCTCAAGTATCAGACCGGGCAGTGGCATAGCGCGGGTTGCCAGCACCTGGGGTAAGGCAAGTATTGCACCCCCTAACTCAGCACCTCCAGGACTCCTTTTGGGGTTGTGGGAGAGATGGAGGAGAGGAACAGGGAATGGAAAGGCAAAGATTATGGGGCAGACAAAAGAGAGGAGAAGGGAGACAAAAGCCCATTGCCAATCCTTGCCCTGTGGGTGAGAGAGGGAGGGGCCCAAAGGGTGTAGGGCTGAAGCCAGAGCATGTGGGGGGAGGGAGGAGATTGATTCCCTCCGAACACTTTTAAACACTTTAGCTAGGCCCATTAAAAATAGATTGGGTGGGGAGGGGGAGGGATATTGCAGAACTTGAGGGAAGGGGAGCAAGTGGTGGGGCTACCCAAGTTGTCCCTGCTTTCTTGGGTTCGGTCTCGCAGGGGAGAAAAATTCTCCTTCCTACCCCCAGCTGCTTCTAGCCTCCTGCCCCAAAAGAAACCCAGGCATCCTGATCCTAAAACAGACAGACAGACAGACAGACAGACAGACAGACACACACACACACACACACACAGAGAGAGAGACAGACAGACAGACACAGAGACAGAGACAGAGACACACGCGCACACACACACACACACACACACACACACACACACACACACACACACACACACACACACACACACACACACACACACACACATGTTCTAACCTGGCAATTTCTGTGCATTCCCACAAGCCCACAAACTATCAGGTGAAACAGCAATGCCTTTAAAAATGCTACAGAATAATAAGGACACAGAGGAGTGTGTAGTTCTGTTGCTGCCTGTTTTATTCAGCTCTGCTTGTTTTCTGGATAGCCAAGTTCCTTTCAAGTCTTTTAAAATATGTCTGCACAGAACCAGCTGTGATTCTCTGTTCTACACACAGCACAGCTGCTTGATGAAAAGAAGGCCCTCATGGAATGTTAGAGTAGAAAATAAACTGTCCCATAGATTTGGTTTTGGTGTCTTTTTATGTGTGTTTAGTCAGAGTCCAAGACGTATGGCTAAAGCCATCTTAAAAGCTGAAGTGCAATAACTGTATTTGAAAGAAGAAATTAGGCTCTCTAAATTTTGCACCTTCCAAAACGTAGAGCCCAATGAAACTTTTGCTGCCATCTCTCCTGTCTCTTGCAGGTGAAAGTGATTATAGATGACATACAAGAGAAGCTTCCAGATGGCTATAACATGGCGGACATTACCTCTAAAAGTGCTGAACGCACTCCATACATTCTGGTTTGTTTTCAAGAATGTGAGAGAATGAATATTCTAATACATGAGATAAGGCGTTCTCTCAAGGAACTTGATCTAGGTCTTAAGGTACGCATACTTTGCTTTTAACTCTCTGGACCCTCCAAGGGACTAACAGTATATCACAGAAGTGAGTACACACCCCCTCACATTTCATAAATATTTAGTATATCTTTTCACATGACAACACTGAAGAAATGACACTTGGCTACAATGCAAAGCAGAGAGTATACAGCTTGTGCAACGGTGTAAATGTACTGTTCCCTCAAAATAACACAACACACAGCCATTAATGTCTAAACTGCTGGCAACAAAAGTGAGTAAACCCCTAAGTGACAATGTCCAAATTGGGCCCAAAGTGTCAATATTTTGTGTAGCCACCATTATTTTCCAGCACTGCCTTAACCCTCTTGGGCGTAGAGTTCACCAGAGCTTGACAGGTTGCCACTGGAGTCCTCTTCCACTCCCCCATGATGACATCACAGGGCTGGTGGATGTTAGAGACCTTGCGCACCTCCACCTTCCGTTTCAGGATGCCCCACAGATGCTTAAAAGTGTTTAGGTCTGGAGACATGCTTGGCCAGTCCATCACCTTTACCCTCAGCTTCTTTAGCAAGGCAGTGGTCACTTTGGAGGTGTGTTTGGGGTTGTTATCATGTTGGAATACTCCCCTGCAGCCCATTCTCCAAAGGCAGGGGATCATGTTCATGAATACATGTTGGCATTGATGGTTCCCTCAATGAACTGTAGCTCCCAACTGCCAGCAGCACTCATGCAGCCCCAGACCATGACACTCCCACCACCACACTTGACTGTAGGCACGACATACTTGTCTGTGGGCATCGCCACACATGCAGACACCATCTGAACCAAATAAGTTTCTCTTGATCTCACCAGACCACAAGACATAATTCCAGAAATCCATGTCCTTCGTCTGTTTGTCTGCAGCAAACTGTATGCGGACTTTCTTGTGCATCATCTTTAGAAGAGGCTTCCCTTCTGGGACACCCCTGGAGACCAATTTGATGCAATGTGCAGCATATGGTCTGAGCACCAACAGGCTGACCCCCCCCCCTTCCAACCTCTGCAGCAATGCTGGCAGCACTCATATATCTTCCCAAAGCCAGCCTCTGGATATGATGCTGAGCAGGGGCACTCAACTTCTTTGGTCGACCATGGCGAGGCCTGTTCTGAGTGGAACCTGTCCTGTTAAACCACTGTATGTTCGCGGCCACTGTGCTGCAGGTCACTTTCAAGGTTTTGGCAATCTTCTTATAGCCTAGGCCATCTTTATGTAGAGCAACAATTCAATTTTTTTTCTGATCCTCAGATAGTTCATTACCATGGGGTGCCATGTGGAACTTCCAGTGACCAGTCAGAGAGAGTGAGAGCGATAACACCTGATCCTCCTTCACACCTTGCCAGGAGTTTAGACATTAATGGCTGTGTGTTGCGTTATTTTGAGCGGACAGCACATTTACACTGTTATACAAGCTGTATACTCGCTGCTTTACATTGTAGCCAAGTGTCATTTCTTCAGTATTGTCACATGAAAAGATATACTAAAATATTTATGAAATGTGAGGGGGTGTACTCACTTCTGTGATATACTGTATGCAGATATTTTTAAAACTCTGAAGGGAAAGAATAAATAATGCTTTAGGACCAGTTTGTTGGTTTGTTTGTAGGTCGGCAAACTGCAGAAGTGATCCTGTTTCACATCCATCAACATAAGATACAAATCCACTTTTTAATTGTGAAGAAAGAGAGGCATTAAGTAATCAGTTAAGACAGAGAGGCTGTCCAAAACATATTGTTCAAATAATCTCTGAAGCGGCTAAATCTATATGTGAAGATCTTTTTTTAAAAAGAAAAACAGTGATGAATTTGTGTGGAATGCAATTTGACTTTTACCTGTATAACCTGCATAGGCTGCAAGGCAGCATAAAGAAGGTACTGACACAGTTTGAGAAACAGAGATGGTTGCTAGCAGAAAGCTCTGATCACCTTCAAAAGAAGAGAAAACATCAGGGATGTGCTTCTCCAGAGTGAGTTTAGAAAATATAAACAGACACCTCCATTGCAGTGCTCACATTTACTGTCAAGATACCTGCACAGAGACTGAGTTTGTTGACCACAGGACTCAGGAAGATTACACTCTTAGACATGTTACCACCTCAGCAGTCATTCTGTGATCTCTGCAATTAGATATCCCTCTCCTAAGCTTTATATAAGAAAAATATCTAAGGCAATCTGAGGCTCGCTGGTTTTATTTTGGATGTCGTAGGATTGCAGTCATTATGATTCTAACAGCCGTATTGTTCCTTTTATTCTTCTGAATGGAGCCCCTAAGGAAGGCCACAAAACAATCTAGTGAAACATGCCAGACTGTTCTAATGAATAAAACATATTTATTTTTTTAAACACCTTGAGATTCCATCTTTCTTTGTGATTTTGAATGGCAGGAAACACAAAATGTTATGCCCATTGGCTAACTTTTTATTGTCACTTAAGAGTTAGGGGCATTGATTATTCAGGTTTATTAAGTAATATATGCATCCTTGTTGTGCATAATTCTCTACGGAGATGGTGGTTGTTATTTGAGAGATGCTGAGGAGACGGAAAGCGGCACTCCTATTTGTATGATCATTTCAACCCTTTGTAATAAATGACTCACCCCAATTTTATATTTGACAATTCAGCTACCTTATGTGTTTTTACTGTGGAAAAGAAAAGAGCCCTCTATCATTTATCATGTCAACTTATCACAGTCTCTATGTGAGACGCAAATAGCACACTAATGTTTTCTTTTGTTAGGGTGAGTTGGCAATCTCTGCTGAGATGGAGCAGCTACAGACAGCTCTCTTCTGTGACAATCTCCCTGAGACTTGGATGAAACTGGCTTATCCATCAACGTGCAGCCTCACTCAATGGTAAGGCACATGCTGGCAGATCACGGCAAATTCTTAGTTCATCAACACAGAAAAGAAGGGGGGAAATCATACGAACTCTGCAAATTTTCCTAGTACACATCTGTCTAATCATGTGCAGTCGCTTCCCACTGCCCGCTGCTTAATAGTGTCCTTGTTTTTAAAAAGATTATATTTCTGTCGTATCATGAAAGATTTGGGGCACCAGATCAGCAACCCAAAACTTTATCCACAGGATATTCCCAGTGAAAGAACATAGGAAGCTGCCTTATACCAAGTCAGGAATCTTGGTCCATCTGGCCCAATATGGTTAACTTTGACTGAAGGACCTCTGTTAGGTTTTCAGGCGAGATTTTTTTTTCCTAGTTGTACCTGAAGAGCCCTTGTATTCTCTGGTAGTGTCCGGTCCTACTACTAACCAATCCTGCATAGATGTCAAAATCAGACCAGATTGCATATGTTCAGTGTTGCATAGCAACAAAATCGCTTTGCAGTGATTTTTGCTGCACTGATTATCGTCGCTATGCGAGGCACCACTGTACTTCATTCAACTGAATGTCTTCTCAGTCAAGTGGAATGACATTGTCTGTAAGAAAATTGCTTTAAGTAGTACACTTGAGACCATTATCCTCTGTTCCCTTGTGAAATCTAATACTCTTTAAAGAAATAGTAAGCTTTCTAACAACCGATGGCTCCCAATGTGGGAAGAAAGGGGAGCACTGTTTCTCCATTCCTCCTCCCCACTGAGATCTGCCTTGAATAGTTGGGGCTCCCTCTGGAACAGTGAGGGAGGTGACAGATGTGGCTACAAGAGGAATCACCACTGTTTCGTTTCTTTTAATGCAGTGGTTCCCAACCTTGGGTCCCCATATGTTCTTGGACTACAACTCCCAGACATTCTGGCCATCACAGCTAGTGGTGAAGGCTTCTGGGAAATGTAGTCCAAGAACACCTGGGTTAACCAAGGTCAGGAACCACTGTCCTAGCAGGAGCCTTGATCACAGTGCTTATGGGAGTCCTTCCCTTCCTGGAAAGAAGTCACACACTTGAAAATATTTTTTAAACTAATAACAAAAATACCCACTTTTCATTTTTAAAAAATGTTGTGGGAGTGTGACAAGTTTGAGGCATCTCCAAGAGATGCTGGAGGTCGGTATGCTGCCACTGGCTGCACTTGGCCACCCCCTCTTCTACGTACATCCCACTCTTTACTGGTGGTCCCATAGGCTGACATGGATTCAAGGATGCTTCTTGATTCCCAAGCTAGGCCTTATGTCTCTTTTACTAGCCGGGCATGTTAAGGCTTATCTCCCAAAATATGATGGCCATAGCAAGAATCAGAAAGCAATAGGTTGAAGTGTTCAAAATATCAGGGAGCTGACTGATTCATGCTGATTGCTGTTGCAATGTCAAGAAAAAGGCCTAGGGTTGGCTCCGAGGGAGGAAAAGGACCCTCACACCACCCTCCCCAGTGCCCTTAATCTAGTGGAATAATCTGCAAGAAATAAGACTCATGTAATACAAAAGGCGTTGGAGCCATATATAAATAATCAGTTATGAAGTGAAGGACATGGATCTTAGTGGAATCCACACATCCAAACAGTGCCCTCCCTTCACCTTCTGAAGCCAGTAGCTAAGGTGCACTGTTCTTATCACCTCTTTACCACTGAGCATGGGTTCTTGTCGGTTGCAACGAATCCTACAGCCAACATGTGCTGTTTTTTGCTGGATTCCTTACTACTTTGGTGGTAATGGATAAGGAATTATAATAATTAATAATTGTGTGCAATCAAGTCAATTCTGACTTATAGTGACCCTTTTCAGAGGTTTTTTTAGGTACTCCGAAGTGGTCTACCATGCCCTTCTTCTGGGGACACCCTGGGACTGTGCAGCTTGCCCAAGTCCATACAGGCTGGTTTTTCTACGATGCACAATGGGGAACTGATTTCCCAACCTCTGGGTCCACAGCCAGCTGCCTAACTCACTGAGCTATCCAACCAGCTAAAGATTACAGCAAATCTAAAAAAGGCCTGTATGCCTGTATGGTCTCTAGAATGCAATACTGTACATATGTTACCTTCTTTTGAGGGAGACTTTTCTTGAAATCTTAGATCTCAGGGCTGAAACAGCGGGCGTCAACTTGCAGAAGCCTATTTAATGGACAACCAGTAATTTAGCTCCTTCCTCAATCTGTTCCACTACAGAGGAAATCTCTGGCAGTTATCAATATTTTAAAGCAGGTTGGAAGAGATTTGAATAAATCAATGCATTGAGCTTCATTGGGAATGGTTTTATCACAAAGACAAGAGATAGTAATGATCACTTTGATGCAGTGAGCACCAGCTGACCTAACGCTGAACACAATGAACGATTAGCCAGAACAAGTTTTCCGATAACCAGTGCAAGCAATGCATTCAGGATTAAAGGGAGTCTGCAGAGAATGTGTATTGTCAAAATGGCCATAAAACTGGCAGACATGATGGAATCAAAATATAGCAATGAGCAGAATTTTGCTGTCCTTCATCTGAAGCCAGTGTTTATTGAGAGTCGGGTTTGCACTAAGCAGCTGATTTGCTTCTGGAGCTCATTATAGGCTTGCACATCTGTTGTGAGTTGCTCCGTGGTCCCTGCTTGAACTAACTAGCTGGACTTTGCTCAGCAATGGCACCCTTGGGAGGACTTGTGAGACTGAAGAGGCCTCCACTTTCAAAATTCCCCTACTGGGAGCCTCCGTTGTTGCTAAAAAGACTAGAATTTGCTTAAGTATCGCTAGATTTTACAAGTCAATGCCGTGGTGTGGCGCTTCTTCATGCATGGCCATTGAGCAAAACTCCCACAGGATGAAACAGGTAAAACAGGACAAGAAGGAGCAAAGACTGATGCAAAAATAGATGCATAACTATGCTGGTTTTGCCACATTCCCCTGGAGACAGGACTGGTTCCAGGGTTAAGGGGCTCCCCAGCATGGTTCCTATAGATCAGTGGTTCTTAACCTTTGTTACTCGGATGCTTTTGAACTGCAACTCCCAGAAACCCCAGTCAGGACAGCTGGTGGTGAAGGCTTCTGGGAGTTGCAGTCCAAAACTCCTGAGTAACCCAAGGTTAAGAACCAGTGTTCTAGATGCCCCACTGCCCTGTAGCTAGCTTTCCATGTTATGTAGGGCATTGGGGGGGGGGGAAGGTGCAGGCAGTTAATATGGGTATAGGACTATCTAACCTGGTCCAGGCAGACAATCTGGTTGAAAACTGTTCAGAGCCTTAAAATTAAGCTCGAATTAAGCTTGGAAACACATTTGGAAGTAACACTGAGCACAGAAGAGGTGTTTCTCTGGTGTGAGCAAACACCAACAAAAAAAAAAAATGAACAACAGCTGTACTGTACATTGAACAGCTGTGTAAAAGAGGAGATGTTGTCAGGTGTAGCTTGCCATGCAAGTAACAGCTCCTGAAATGACATTTTATACACCACGATTAAAGGTATGATAGCTCTGTTCTCTGTCCATTGCGAATATTCTAACTGCAATAACTTTAGAGAAAAGTGAGTCTGGAACCCTAGTAAAATAGTTCTGGAAATAAGTTCTGGCAGTGGTTCCCAATTTTGGGTCCTCAGATGTCCTTGGACTACAACTTCCAGAAATCCTGGCCAGCACAGCTAGTGGTGAAGGCTTCTGTGTGTTTTAGTCCAAGAACATCTGGGGACCCAAGGTTGGAAACCTTCATCAACTAAAACTGTACTATCGTATCCTTAACTGCCATTCATTTCAGTTGGCCAAGCTCAAGACAGCAAGAATTTCCAGGTGGATAAGCCCCTGGCTTTTTCTCTTTTAAAGAAAAACCTTTAAGAGGTTGACCCTAAAAGTGTGCACTGTTGAACTGAGGGCATTGCCCTACGTAATGTTAAGAGTTATGAGAACTCGCTTGAATTCCACAAAAATGTGCAGCAGGAAGTGCCAGCTGGTTGGGCAGAATTAGCTAGAAGTTCCCCTTTTTACTACCCGACCCTCACCAAACACTAGCACTTAGGAATAACACACAGGAGGCTGTTTTTATATTAAAGAAAAGAATTCTGTATTGCACTCACATGGGTAATCATTCTTAAGGTTTCAGCTTGATACAGAAAAGAAATATAGCAAAGATAATGTCCTTCTCTTTGGCCCATGTGGCTGGAGAGAAATCTAGGCTCAGAGAGCCAACCGTGGAGATGTTACATCTTGAAAAATGTGTGCAAGAATGGTGGACAAAGATGGAGGTTCAATCACCTCATGGCTAGAAGGGGCAGAAAACAGGGGTGGAGTTTCCCAAGCCCGGGAACAACAGTACTCCCCTCTAATTGGTTAATAATCAAACAGACAAACATGTTAGTCTGTGTGCTGGAGGCCCTTCCCCCTACAAATTTGCATCTAGATTGTTTGATCATCCAACACATAAAATGTACTTCATTCAACTGAGTGTCTTCTCAGTCAAGTGGAAGGACATTGTCTGTAAGAAAATTGCTTTAAGTAGTACACCTAAGACCATTATCCTCTGTTCTTTCCTAAATATTACTTTGGTGAGAAGTCTGACGTTAAAAAATCCTTTGGACATGGTAATCTTACGGAAAAAGAGCAAGACCAGAACTGATGCCTGCACACAGGAGGGCGGGAGAAAGAAAGAATTCCTCGATGAGATAATTTGCAAACGTTGGCAGTTAACTCACTCTTTACTAGTTAACTGATGAAGTCAATGTGTGACTCTGTATAACACACTAAGAGAATGTGAAGGAATGTGAGTTGCATTTGTGTTCTTTTCATTTTCTTTCTCTTTTTTTGAAACTATGAAAATACAATAAAATACATATTTGCCGTAACAGCAGCAACAACAACACAGCTGGAAGTACCATATCAGCATTGACTTACAGAGACCTCCCTGACCCTGGAATTCCTGGGAGATTTTTTTATTTTAAATCAGTATATGTAGAAACTTCAACAATATGATGCTGCGTGTAGTCATGGTGTTTAGGGCTCAAGACGGTAAATCTGTTCTTTCTCCTCCCTTGCCATTCTTTTTTCTCCCCCCCCCCAGTCTGTCTCTCAGCATTTCATATTCATGGTGTCTGCTCAGTTGGGCTGCTCTTGTTGGGCTGTTAGAGTTTTTTGTTTGTTGGGGGGGCAGTTTGGCGGGGTGTTCACACTGGCCACCAGTCTTGACAACATTAGAATCTTCCAAAACCCATACATATTAGGGCTATACCTTTACTATATAGGCCAACACAGAAGGATATACATTTGTTTTTATGGGCTAGAAGGGTAAAGCCAAGGGGTAGAAGACAGTGTCTCACCCTGAAACCATTGGGTCACAACCTTCTTCTGATGGAACATGGGGAAGAGGTAGGTTCCGCCAGGTGGTCTGTGGTCTTTTGGGGTTCCTCCTAGTCAGGAGTCTAGCCTTTCTGGGAGGTTGGATAAGGCTGTGGGTGGCTTTCCAAGACAGGTTATTTCAAGAATGCTTTGATCGACCATCACCACCACCACCTCTTCTTAGGGGGATGTGTAGGAGAGCTGCCACTGGAATGGCATGACTCTCACTACCTCACTCTCTTCTTGATCCTATAGCAAGGGTACATGGAGATACCTTCTCTACTACTGCCTCCTCCTCTGCCGCCTCCTTTGGTGTAAGAGATATTGTATCTTCTTCTATGACCAGATGAAATGAGAGCCTCTCCCTCTAGTGCTGCACAACAGAGTGGCTACCTGAGCAGCCCGTCGCATCCCATACTTTTGTTGCCACATGCGTGGAGGAGCGGAGAGGGACATGGCTGCACTTGGGGTTTTTTCCTTCTCTGAAAGCAGTAGAGCATGGGACATCCATGCGACTTGATACCAGTGATTTCTCCACTGAACCCAATGGCAGTGCTTGTTCCTTCTTAAGTGAGAACAAAGAAAAGGCTTATCCAGAAAATGAAATGATTCATTCTTGGTTGAGGAGCTTACACACAGCAGATCAAGTGTGTGTATAAAAAGCCTACATAGGTCAGGAATACTGATAGAAGTGTGTGTGTCGGTAGACAAAGGAATAATCATATAGTCATAACAAACTAAGAATGTTTACTAAAAACATGTTGAAGAATAAACTAAAAGTAATTGAACATCTGACTTGATATAGATTTGGGTTGTCAGACTTATAACAGTTTCATAGCAGCTTCTTCATTAACATAGTAACAGCAGACACTTAGCAGCAGATAGTTCTAACTGAACACCTATATATCAACAGAGAAGCCTCATATTAACAAACAAGCCTCAAGCTAACACATTCTCTCCCGTCTACATATATCTACGTGTCTCCTTTCTCCATTTCCATCCACTCCCTTTATCTTCCTCTCCCTTTGGTTCCCTCTCATGGATGCACCATTCCATGCTGTTGAGGTTACACTGGTGCTCTTGGTCAGTCCCCTCCCACTGAGCATAAACAGTACCATTCTGACTTACAACAGTACCATTTTGACTTACCTTCACTTTTTCCCAGGAAGCTTTGAACCACTGTTAGAAGGAATGGGCCCCAAGTTGAAACTGTCGCTGTTGATCAACATCTTTCCTTCTGGAATCCACAACGCACTGCGTAAGATGCTCATGAGATGCTCCCTTCCAAACCAAAAGGAAAGCTACTGCTTGAGTAGAATAGATACGTAGATACTGTATTAGCTTAGACGTGGAGGGAGGTCAAACCATTTATGAATGCTTCCAGTGTAGGCAGATATTCTTGCACGTGAAGCGTGTAATCTGCTGAAAAGTATTGGCCTGAAAAACCACAGGTCACAGACAGAATACTGATAACGTAAGGTACATTATCTCACAGATAAAATGACGGATGTCATCATTAAATAGAAAAGATGTGCGAGGTGGAGAAAAGTGGAATAAACTGTATGTTTTAACTAAATCAATTTCCAGAAATACCACGCACAGGTTAATCCTTTATAAATATGTTCAAATCATATATTAGAGGCTTGCCCACCTACATGAAATGGATGTGTTTCAAAGGGAGGGTAAATGAAGAAGACTCTTCCGTACTTGATTTGATTCTGATCTGTAATTCCCAGCTGCTGCTGTCGGGTACTGAAATATGTTTTGCTTTTCCCCAAGGAACTGATACTCTCTATGCAAATCTGTCTCTGTCTTACTTAGAAGTCAGTCCCATTGAGTTCAATGGTGCCTACTCTTAGGTAAAAGTATTGGGTTGCAGCCCCGCTGTTCTTCTAAGGTGCAAGTCTCACACAGAACTGAAGTGTCTACATAATGAACGCTCAAGGTTGTTTGTTTGTTTTTTAAGGTCACACAGTATTTGCTATAATGCTAAATAAAAACATCCATACTATCTTTAAAAGGTGCCTGAATAATTTTTTTCTCACACTCCTTGGACCTGATTATCAATAAACCAAGAACCCTGTACCGTAATTATTAATAGCTTATAACTGTGTAGGTAAAATGAGAAACAACAAAAACAGCAAAGTAACTTGTGGGAACTTTAAAGCGAGCAAGTTTTATTTAGCACGAGCTACGTGGTGGCGCTGTGGGCTAAACCGCAGAAGCCTGTGCTGCAGGGTCAGAAGACCAAGCAGTCGTAAAATCGAATCCACGCGACGGAGTGAGCGCCCGTCACTTGTCCCAGCTCCTGCCAACCTAGCGGTTCAAAAGCATGCAAATGCAAGTAGATAAATAGGGACCACCTCGGTGGGAAGGTAACAGCGTTCCGTGTGTAAGTCGCACTGGCCATGTGACCACGGAAGATTGTCTTCGGACAAAACGCTGGCTCTATGGCTTGGAAACGGGGATGAGCACCGCTCCCCTAGAGTCGGACACGACTGGACAAAAATTGTCAAGGGGAACCTTTACCTTTACCTTACCTTCATAGATGTTGCCCACTTGTTCAGAGGCCGGGGACACCAGACCCTGTTGTTTTTGCTACAAAGCTATGGGTGGTGGTGGTTGTACAACAATTGTTAGAAAATGCTACCCAGCTTTGACCTATTTGAGGAAGTGGCTGAACATGTTCTTAGCAGCTGATATTTTTTCTGTTGGGAAAAGTATACAGTAATTCTGTATCCAGTTCCCTAATTCTCTAAAATGATGGTAGCAAACAAAAGCTTACAGATAATGATGTGCCCATGTCTATTACGCTTCAGTATCTGATGTAACAACATGTCAACATCATGGAAAGATTTGTTAGAGAACATATTTGGATGGAGTACAATTGATATAGTGTTGAGATCATAACAGTCTTTCATGCTTTCTCACACTGGGTATTGGTGGAAGGGGAGGGAGCTTTAGGACCTAAAAGCATTCTCTCCTTTCCCACTAACATATTGATAAGATTCTTTTTCCCCGCTTCTGGCTTGCCTCTTCCATGTTTTTGTTTGTTGACTTTGCTCCCTTTGTTTGTTAGTGTCTGTCTGTCTGTCTGTCTGTCTGTCTGTCTGTCTGTCTGTCTCTCTCTCTCTCTCTCTCTCTCTCTCTCTCTCTCTGAGCCTGCAGGAAGCATGGAGTGAGATATCCCACATGTGGAGACTCCATTTTCCTGTTTTTCTGCTGACTGCAACTATAGTCAGCAACTGTAAGTAAATATACTTTTTCCCCACTGAAAATGCTTCCAGAAGTGCCAGTCACTGTGAAAGGGGGTAGGCTACTAAGACAAGCTAATCTTTTATGTTTTCTCTGTGCAGTTCTTTGTACCTGACACTCTGCTAACTATTTAAAAAAAATAGCCAAATTCTCCAATATATATATATGCTGATCTTAAGTATTTGGAGAGGAAAGAGAAGGGGACATTTCTTTTGTTTTATATCTAGCTGTTGAAACTAGGCCATTCTTAGGGTCGCGGGTACAAAAAGCAGGGCCTTTTCAATGGTGGTGATGGTCCCATCCCTGTTGAGCTTCCTTCTGTGTGAGTTACCTTTGGCTCTCTCTTCAATTGGTTTTAAGCATGTCTTAATGGCCTGGTTGTCCTAGTTTGTGAGTAAGATAACGCGACAAAGATTTTTAACTACTGCTACTTTTATGACAGATTCTTATACTTTTATGTGATGTGTTGTTCTATGGCTCTTATAGAATGTTATTGTCAAGCAAACCATCTTGTGAGAAGCCATTTTGCATTGTCCTTCGTGATCTTTAGCACAGGGTTGGGCAGCTTGTGGCTCTCTGGAACTGCAGGTCCCATCAAGCCTAATCAGCATAGCCACTGATGAGGGACAGTGGGAACTGTGCTCCAGCAACATCCGATGAACAAGAAGTGGCCTTTGCCTCCTTTCATGCACAGGCCTGTCAGGCGATTCTCAATATGTGGGCAAAACACGTTAGGCCAATATTGTCCCCTACCCCACCCCATTCCACCCCGTTTGGGGGGGAATTTTCCCTCTTAGCCAGCTCCTTTGTTCCAGTATATTTTATTTTTGAAATTGGACTTTTAAATAGAGATGGCCATGAACTGGTTCATCCCAGTTTGTCCCAGTTTGTCAAGGAGGCTGCACAGGTACTGCTGGTCCCCTCCCCCACCTCTTCAGCCAATCTAGCCACTCACCAGGCCCAGTTTGCCTGCTTTTCCCACCTCCTCAGCTCATTTCCGAGTCAGCAGCAAGAGCACAAAGACTTCTCTGCCCTGCCCTATTGCCTGAGTGGGAGATCAGCCACGAAGGGAGGGGCAGAGAAGCCTGAACTGTTGCTGAGACTGGAAGATCAGTTGAGGGGGTGGGGAAAAAACAAGCACGCTGGGCCTGGTGAGGGGCTGGTTCAGCCAGAAGAGATGGGGAAGGGCAGCACCAACAGCACCTGTGCTGCCACCTTTACAAACTGGGACGAACCAGGACGAACCAGTTCATGCCCGTCTCTGCTTTAAAACTATTTTTCATATTACAAGGGTCAGGAAATTTTGTTGCTAGAATTCTGGTCTTCTTGTCCGGAGCAGTTGGCTTCTTCAGCAGCGTACACAGTCTACTACAAGAAAACTCGGGGACATTCCCACAAAAGCCCAGAGTGTGACTTTAGCTTGTGCTTTTCCTCTTGGTGAGGACTAAACAGGAACGCCAAGCTAGAACAAAGGGTGCAAACTGAAGCACCAAGCAGCACTGTAGAACAGTAACCATTTGCCTTTGCAGGAGCAGCCAGCTGGTGACATGCTAATGAGAGTTCCTTCTCTCACACAACAACCCATGTCACCTAATTATGGGAAAGAGAAGTAAACTAATCCATCACTTTGACTCAGATGCTGGAATCCACAAAACAGGCCCTATTACCAACATATGCTGCAAATATATTTGTGCTCCAGTATGCTTATGGACGTCAATACCAACGATGGAAAAGACCATATGAAGCCCCCTAATTTCTCTGCCTTTTTCTTTCCACAATATTGCCAAGGTACAACGATCTCCTCCAGCACTGCCGTGAACTTGATTCCTGGGCACAGGATCTCACCCTCCCCAGTGTAGTCTGGATATCAGGTTTTTTCAACCCCCAGTCCTTCCTCACAGGTAGGAAGCACATCACACAACTCATTAGTAATTTACTGCTACAGTAATTTTTATAATTACTGCCAGAAGGCTTCATTAAATTTGATCTAATGAATAAATATTGTATTTTCAACGTGATTACCAGCGCAGCTTAAGCTGTGTGCCATAAACAATTATTTTCCTCAATACACAGTATCTCTCTATTGATTTTTTTTAGAAATATATATTTTGTGAAGAATTTACGACATTTGGATCATAGGGGCCGTCCATAATATATGAATGTGAAGAGTCAATTGGCAAGGGACGTGGGGCTGACAGAGAAATAAAAGGGATAGAAATTGCACACACACACCAAAAAAGGCTCAATAATTACTCTTTGTAAATACAATAGCTAAAATGCAGGGGTAAGGAGAGAGATTCTTAGTGTGTGTGCTGATTATTTGACAGGCTCATATCCAAAGAGCTTTCCAGAGCCTTGAACTAGAACTGCAATTTTTAAAAAAATAACTTGAGATTTGTACAGTAGCATGCCATGACATAGATTTTTTTTGAGACTTCCCTCTCTTATCAGAATCATTTTTCATATACTGTAGCTCTGTTGGGTAGACAGCTTGGGTCTTGCAGCTGCTTTGGGTTACAACTCCCATCGCCAATGCTGACCCATATTTGTGGGAGCTGGAAGTCCTAGACAAATGAAAGATTGAAGGTTCTCCACCCCTCTTGAAAAGCTGGGTTTGGGGCTGGGCTGGCCTTCCTTTTCTTCTTCTTTTAAAGCAAACCCACATTCATCATGTGTTTCACTGTAGTTTGGATTGACAGCATCCCTGATTAGGAGTGTTGGAGAAGCTGAGATTCACCTCTGAAGGGGACACAAGAGTGTCGGCTTGTAAATCTAGAGCCCAATGTTCAGGGCAAATGACGCTCAACATATTGTCCTAGCTTGGGTGTGGTGGCATTCCCCAAATTTGTCTGCCTTCTGGGAATTTCAGCTCAGGATTTACAGTATGAAACTCCACCCGTTGCGGGAAACCACAGGTGTTTTAGAGACTTAAGACCTTAATATCAATTTCAGATTTAACTACATGCTGTCATGACTAATTTACAGCAACTCTCCCAGAGCTTTCTAGGTATCGTGTACAGTACTCAGAAGTAGTTTACCAAACCCTCGTTTTGGTGGTGTTCAGGTGCAGCTTGCCTAAATCCACGCAGGTAGCAGAGCACTTAACTTCATCAACTATGTATGCTTTGGGTGGTCTTAGCTTGACCTTCTCCTGTTGCAGCTGGCGTCGGAAATGGGGCTCCAGCCTCAGTGATACAGCCCTTGTGAGATTGTACCAGTGACAGCCTTTCAGAAACAAACTCTTGCATATAGAAATTCTTACTGAACTTAATGTGCATCAGGCAGATTCCCATCATGATTTTGCGTATGTCGTTTTATGTGTGTGTTCTTTCACCTCCACCTAGTACTCACGTGCAAGGAGAAGCACACTGCTGCCATCTTTGACCACAGGGAACTTTCCCCACAACTTTAATCCCCTCCCTTTCCACCCCACAAGAGTCTGTGACAGCACATTCAAGTCTATGTTTTTTTAATGCTGTTCATACTTGCTATTAAGTTTGAAACCTTTTTACACCATTATATTGGGAATGACATCTGGTTCTCTTGAATGGTTGCCTTACTCTAAACTGGAGCATGGGTTCACTCAGTGCTTCATTGTCTTGGCTTGTGGCGGTTCTCCCGTGTCTGCCCTCTTCCCTTTTTAACTCCAAGAATCTCCAACTAATTTTTCAGCTGTCGTGCAAAATTTAGCCCGTAAAAATGAATGGCCTTTAGACAAGATGCACATAACCGTAGATGTGACCAAGAAATACAAAGAGGAGTTCACACAGCCTGCCAGAGAAGGAGCCTACATTCATGGGCTATATATGGAAGGTATGTATGTGTTACCAATATGAGAATTTCAGTTTTTATGTTGCTCTCCAATGCTTTGGATTTTAATTTTTAAGTCTCCTTTAAACTCCTTATAAGGTGGGGAGGGATGGTATAAAAGGTACTTCCATATCTGTTACTTTGTAATCCAGTCTTCGGCAGTGTCTTTTTAGCTAAATAGTAATCATGTTTATCCTAGTATACTGCTCTATATAGAAAGGAAATTCAAGCCATAAGATCTAGCAAAAATTTAACCCATTGAATAAAACGTCTAGCTTAAGAGAGACCATGGGAATGTTCTTTACCCAGCTATCAGTTGGTCACTGTTAACATGACTAACCACGGCAGATGTTTGCAAAAGAAGCTGTGTTGTTAAAGGGAGAAGAAAATGTTACAATTTGATTCTCCATCTTGATTTCCAATTATTCACAGGGGCTCGCTGGGATATTCAAGGGGGACATATAGCTGAAGCTTGCCTGAAAGCACCAACGCAACCAATGCCCGTTATTTTTGTGAGAGCCATCCCCAACGACAGACAGGAAACAAGAAATATCTATGATTGCCCAGTATATAAAACTAAACTAAGGGGAGACACTTATGTGTCAACCTTCCATTTAAAAACAAAGGAAAAGCCAGCAAAGTGGATTCTTGCTGGTGTTGCTTTGCTTTTAAGTGTGTGATGGTCTCTGGAACTCAAATATTTCATTGCATGAGTCTCTTCTGTTTTATGCACCTGGTTTCTCACCACAGCGCCTGCATGCAGTGTGATTTTGCATATTAAAGAGTGAACACAAACTGTACTCGTGAATTTCTAAGAGTGGAGTGATGTATATGCTTTAATGGTAGTCCTACTACAGTGGGGTCTTGACTTGAGAACTTAATCCGTATTGGAAGGCGGTTCTCAAGTCAAAAAGTTCTCAAGTCAAATCTGCATTTCCCATAGGAATGCATTGAAAACCATTTGATCCGTATCTGCTCTTTTCCGTCCACAGAAACTAATGGGAAGCTGCTATTATTTTGTGTCTTTTTTTCTTAGGTCAAGAAAGGTTCAGGGAAGGCAGGGAAAATACAGTCCAGGCAGTCTGAAGACTGTCTCCCAATCCACTCTCTAAACGCTGGGAGGAGTGAGGAAGCAGACAGGCACCCTTTTCACTGGCCAACAGTTAACTGAAAGTTCAAATTTTGCACTTTCCCTGCCTCCCACGTGGTTTTTTTTCAGTTCTTAACTCAAATCTAAGTATGTAAGTCAAGTCAATATTTTCCTATGAGAGTGGTTCTTAAGTCAAAATGTTCTTAACTCAAGCCGTTCTTAAGTCAAGACCCCACTGTAATGTTTTTGAGGAAGAGAATGTATGATTTAACTGCTGCATACGTAAGGAACATGCAATCCGGGAAGCAGTAAAACTGTTTACTTTTCCCAGTGCTGTTATCAATAAAAGAACTGGAAAATTAAAGTAATTCAATGCTGTTTACATTCCAATTGCTAGTTTCTAGTGCTGGGTCTTCTCGGCGGGGGGGGAGCTTAATCGTCCTACTCAGGGACTGCTACAGAGTGCAAAAACTCAAGACAGACGCAAGGGCTCCCCTTCAACTGCAAGACCTTCCCTCTTACATGAACTCACCAGGCACATCTTTATTTGCATAGACAACTGGCTAGTGCTCGCTGCTATAATGAAGAACCCTAGCCGCCCAAACACACGCACGCACAGAAAGCACATAACTTTAACAGATATGCCATGCTAATAACCAAAATTACCACCTGCCATGTCAATTTTTGTTTTCCAAAGAAAAGTGAGAATAAGTTTGAAGAAAAAATTTTTATTATGAAAACTACATTCTGTACATAAGGGCTTCATAGATTGAAGAACCTATTTATAGTGTTTATGAAACTGCTAAAGACCAGGCATGGACATTGCAGCTGTCCTTTCCTGTCTTTGAAGAAAGCCTGCAGAAAACCCAAACAGCAATTGCATAGCTCCAAAATATACAGATAGAAGTTGCTCCAACGTATGTGTTAGCAGCTGAAGAACATCTACAGAGGGGTAACAAAGCAGGATAAACGCAGCCTGTTTACAGCTTGATTCAACAAAGACATGGGGTAGGCAACTTCTCATTCATCATCACTGGCCATGGGTTGATGGAAGTTACAATCCAGAACACCTGGAAGGCTACAAATGCTGCTCATCATCCCTCAGAGAAGAGGCAAAGCAAAAGAACAAAGGTTTATTCCTCCCTGACCCCCCAAAATGTACCATTTGAAATCAACCCCCATCCTATTAGTAAGGTTTCTAGCTCATCATGTGCATTTTACTATACACAGTACCCCATGCTAAGCAGAAAATGAGTGCAAAGGCATCATCTGAACAAAAAAAAAAAAACACATTTCAGCATTCACTTCTTTCCTTGTCCAACATTCAACATGAAAGTGGGCTTCGTGGCTACTGCTGTAAATGTCACAGCACTGTTCTTTCCACTGCTCTGAGTATTTCTCACTCCTTATTCTATGCAGCATTTTTAATGTTAAGCAAATGTGTCAGCCAGCATCTTTCTCAAAGGCGAATGGCACTGATGGAATGACACAGACCCAACCTATGACAGATGCCTGCAATGCAAGCCCCATGTTCTCTTAGCAATGTATTCTGAAACACTAAGATGTCCGATTGGTGGGGCAGGAGCTTCTTGGCCAATCTCTCCTGTACCTGAAAATCTGAAGGGAACTGCATGAAAACCAATCTCTGGCTTGTGAGCGCCTCCCTACTTTTCATGTAATGAAAAACGTAATAGAAGATTCCTGCATGGCACATGCTCCAAAATTCCTCTACCTCAATTCTGGAGGAGGCAGACTGCACATATAAGAGTCATGCACCTTGTGTTCCATACTAGGCAATGGCCAGCATCCTGTTGCTGCTTTAGCATTAAGAGCAGTGGCACTCAGCCCGTTCCTAACCGTCAAAGGAAGAGCCCCTGCTATAATTCTTGGGAACATGCACACAGCGCGTTGAATGTTACAACTATTCTTACTCCATGCAATAATATTTCAACTGTTATGCCCTATCAGAAGATGAAGGCTCTTGTGTTGAGGGTTTTGGTGCTTAATAATTCTATGAGCCAACCTCAGAAGCTTTGTATATTGTTCCTTTCATATACTGGCTGAAATCATGTTGCTTAAAGACACATGCGAAAGGCAAATGGGCCTAACCTTCAGTCACCTTTAGCTGGCAAGTAATGAGTAACACTCCCAAAAATCCTGGCCAGCGCAGACTGTGGCAAAGGATTCTGGGAGTTTTCGTTAAAGATCACCTGTGGACCCAAGGTTAGGAACCAGTGCACTAGAGGTTCTTGGGCACCGCCAGCCAGAAGTCAGCAAATACTACCCTGGTTGCCTTTTGTATGCAAAACTTTGTAACAGGATTTCAACCACTGCTTATGCTTCCAATAGCAGCATGATTTTAAGACACAATGGTAACTTTTCAAAAGGCAGGGCTGAGGTTTATCATCAAATGCTCTTTAACCCCCCATCTACCATCTAAGTCCTGTTAATATGAAAAACTGTTTATGCAGGCCTCAAGATGGATGGATAAAAAAGAACAAAAATGCTCTCTTGAAAATGTACAGAACTGGACTTAAAACATTTTAACAGGCTAAAGTATCACCTCCACTCTCAGTTAAAGAAATGGCAACTTTTGACACAAACTCCCAAGTCCTTCCCAGGAACTAAGCACATAAAAACCTCACTTTTGTAAAGATAGCTAGATTTCCACTCCAGAGATAGTAATGTTTCCAGTCCGAGGTACTACCACTTAACAAGGGTCTCAAAAGCATCATTTATCTAGCTTTCTACTAGATATGCTGCAGATGACGTGCATAACAGATGCAACAGAAAGCCCAAGGAAAAGTCTTTCTCCCTTTCCAATACAGGGGGAAAAGATCACACTGTAAATGAACTCTAAAGAGTAACATTCAAATACAACGGTTGTTTTAACTTTAAAAAGGACTGTGATTCCATAGATCTCCAGTTACATGGCAAGTCTCCTTTCTGGATTTCGCTAAAACGACAATGTCTTGTCCCAGGAGAGCCATGTGGCAAATATTTCTTTACTGCCTATGTCTCAAGGCACTACCATCCAAATGTGTGAACAAGTGACTGGCAATAATGTACATTAACAACTAATACAGCTCCAGCACAAAAGACATAGAACACTTCTGACACTCTTACAACTCTCATCCAATCAAATGACACAATGGGTCTTGCTCTGAGGTTTGTTTGTGTCTGTTGTTTGTTTTTTTGGCTCAGCATCTTCAAGAAATGCTCAGAAGAGTAGAAAAATAACTTCAAATCAGATGAACAGTCAACCTTGATGGCAACATAGTCGATGAGCCCCAAATACCGCCGGAACTTCATTCTTGCATCTCAAGTTCTTGTTTCAGACTGTGAAGTTTATTTTTTTAAAGGAGAAAAATAATAGTAAAAATTATTTATAAACGGAGAATAACATCATCAACACTGTAACACTAGTTCTATACATGGAAAACCTATCCTGCTGGCTCTTGCATCCACGGACCTTTTCCTGCATCTCCTTAGATGCAAACGATGTGCCCTGCACAATAACCTGTACACCCCCGCCTTTCAAACACATTCATGCATTCCATGAAAGCTACAGTAGGAAAGACTGATGTTTATAGCCAAGAGAACATGTTGTGAAGATTGTAGCTCACCCAGCATGTGTAGGGAAAAGAAATTGCACAGAACTTACCTTTTCAAGTAAGCATGGACGTTGTCATAGCCATGGTACTTGGCCAGGTAAACCAGCACCCCCGTAGCACATCGTCCTTCCCTCTGCCTGCAGAAGCTGCAATTGCAGATTCCACGGCAAGGAGGGCAATGCCAGTCCTAAGGCAAAAATGACATGGATTTGTGTTTAGAAATGGAAGCCCTAAAGCATCTCCAGGATGGCTCTCTATCTCTCTCTTGTTGCTAATAAAGAGTCCTGCCTAGACTGTAAGTTTCGCTAAAACGCCCACTTATTACTTCTAAAATGGGACTGCCTATCCTATCTATTCATGTCCTTCTTTCTTATAATCCTTAAAAGAGTCAGAACAACTTCCAAATCGAATGCTCTTACCGGATCCAGCAAAGCAACCCTGACTTCTTCTCCATAGCGGTTGCGAAGGCAAGGGCCACAGAACTGACCACGTACGCCTAAACATTCTGGGTTACGACAGCTGGTCTTGGTGTCTGTAGTTTTCTGGCGACACTGATGGCAAGTAGAACCCTGAAAAAAAAAACAGCAGTCAAAAGGATGTGGGGTGGGGAGAGAAGGTTGTTGGTTGCTTTTGAAAGACTGCTGCATACACAACAATCATCACACCCTCTGCCATGCTGCTTCTGGTTTTCATTTATTTTTATAAACTAGACACTACAAAACAATACAATAAAAAGGGAAATATGTGTTTTTAAATTTTGCACTGGATGTAAGAATGCTGCTTCTGTTTTGCAGACTCCCTGATCAGTACAAATGACTTCAAAAAGCAGATAGCCCTGCCCAGGGACATTTGAAAATAAGGAAGCTACAATATATTGTAGGCCAGTCTGGACCTAACTACATGAACAAATCCTGGGTTCATGCATTCTTTCTACTCACATGCTCCAAATCTGCTTTCTCTCATGATGAACAATCCATTCAGGCATGCCATAAAAAGGGGGTGGGTGGGTGTAGAAGCGGGTGAATGAGCCCCGCATTTCTATGCTCCAGACAGGGAGTTTAATACTGGCAAAACCACAGGATGCTGCTAGTTTACATTTCCCAGAAACAATAGAAATGGAGTTCTTGCTGAATTAGAAGTGGGGAGTGGATTTGAAGCATGTGAGGAGTTCAAAGGTGCTATGCATTCAGAGATCCTGCAAGAGTTTAAAAACTTGCCAGTCAAGGGAGAAGGTGGAGGGAAGAACCAACAAAACACCTGACAAACTGACCCAGTCGTCAAAAACCACTTGTGTAGCAGCAATGCAAATGTGCAGAGGCAAACCACCAAAATTAAGAAATCAACAGGAACATTAACAGTTGCATGAAAAACCATACACCTCAGGATGCCACTGATGAAGTCAAGGGTGATTTCTTAAATTAGAGCAATTTGCCGCCAAATATTACACCATTTCTGCTAAGCCAGTAAGAGGACTCAGGCTAATAAAAGGTTATAGCGATATCAACATAAGGCAGAACAAGACTGTCCAAGTCAGCACTTGCCCCAACTTTTAGGCAAGTACTGGTAACAAAAATGGTTTAGGTCTCCGGCTGCGGAGCCAGCAGTTGGGAGCTTGATTCCCCCACTGGTGTATCCTCGACAGGGGCTGGACTCAATGATCCATTGGGCCCCTTCCAGTTCTGCAATTCTAAGATGACGACGATGGTTATAAAAAGTTAAGTGCTGCTCCATCACCCCTCATAGTGGAGAACCAGTGGTCAGCCTGCTACTGTTCTACCACAAGGGAATTAAGGAAGGGCACAGCTTCTAAGCAGAGAGCAGCCCTTTTCTCAACTTTTTTTTTTTTGCCACAACCAAAAACAATACGAGAGAAATATAGGCTGAATCAGGATTATACAAGTCACATAATGAACCTTCTAGGGTGGTGTATAAAGAATCCTTTCCAGTCTGTGGCCCGATTCCAATGTGGCCGGCCCCCTCCTCCAAGGGCTACACGGCCCCCATTGAAAATGGATGCTATATAAAGTACCAATGATGTTCTCAGCTCCAGCTCTAGCAATTCTGAAGAGGTCTTTGGGATCGTGGACAGGCAGGACAAAGTACAGCAATGTCTCTCAGGAAGAACCAAGTGTGAACAGCAGACCCCTGGAGAGTCTTAACTCCAGAGAGCATCACATATAGGAAAGGACTAAGGACCATGATCTGGAAAAAGCAAGCAGGCACGCTACAGGCATGGCACGACCTATCCTTACCGTCACACGGTTATACACTTTGTCTCTGGCGGTTTGGCAGATATTATCCAGGTCTTCCTGGGTTACTGCTTCCACTGGACGAACGACATGGGGAAGAGTCATGGCACTCCAGCGCTTTCTTCTGGGGGCATCCATTTCATCCTGAAGTCAAAGCAGTAAAATAAACCCTAGATGGAGATGGGTCTTCTTAAAATCCATGTCCTTCACTTGCCTGTGTCTACACAGAGCAAATTAAAGGGACACCCATGCACTCTCCTCTACATGCTGCAACTGCGGAAGGTTTACTTTCCCAACTTAATCTCAATAGGCTGCCCTAATAGTGGAAGTCACTTGTCAACAATTTCATCTGGGCTACAACAAAATACCCTTCGGGGGGGGGGGGCACACAAAAACACACATCCAGGGATTGTTCTCACTGCCCAGTTCCAGGAGAATTAGGGTGGATAAAACTACCAAGGGCTACAAGTCCTTGTGGATGTGAATCAACTCCTGTATATATCAGTCACATGGAAAGACAACAGGGAAGGGTTCCCTGCTCTTGTTTCCTGCTTACGGGTTTCTTCTTGAGGGATCTTCACTGTGTTTAAAAAGAAGGCTTTGGCCTGATGCGGTATGGATGTTATGCCAGAAATTGTCTCTACCATTTTAAAACTCTGGGGACACCTCCCTAAAACATACTTCTGAAATTTCTATCCCTGCAGAATTTAGGCACATGAACAAAAGAGACAATAAGCCCACTCTGGTCTGCCTTGGTTACTATTTTTATGCAAGCAGATCATCTTTAAATCATCTGGCCTAAGTTTGTATTTTAAGAGGTTCTGACTAATTAGCAAAGTGACAGCAGAATCACCCGCACAAACCTCAGAGTAGGCATCAGACATTTTCCTCCTGACTAAGACATAAGGGTCCTCCTCGTCTTCTTCCACTACAGGGCTGGGAGGACCTTCAATCAGGGACCTGGATCTTGTGTGAGGTCTAGAAAGCCTTTCTGGATTCCTCCTTCTTGAAGCTTGCCTGGGAAATGATCTTCTTGGAGACCTCTGTGGTTTCTAGAGTGAGAACAAGGACAACTTATGTGCGTCACACAGAATTACGGCTGAGATTTACAGTTGTTTATACAGTTTCCTCCCTTCTATTCTAGTTCACTTCAAAGGAAATCCCCCCTGTTTGCTGCTTTCGTTTTCTCAGCACCCCTTTTTCTATGGTCTCTGCAGCAAAGCAACTGTGATTTACGCATCACACTAAACCAAGGTTTAAGCATTAGAGCCATGGCTTGGCACATTGTGTGAACAGAGGTTAGTTCATGAAGACTGAAGAAATTCAGACCTAGACAAATTTCAGTAAGATCGTAGTGTTTGATGGCATTTGATCTATCAAGATGAATTAAGAGACAGTGTGAAGAAAAATCCCCCAAAGTGAGGAAAACTTAAAAAACTACAAACAGCCTCATCTTTTCAGACTTAATATTTTCTTCACACTTCCTAGAAGCACAGAAAAAAAGATAATTCTAGCCTTTTCAACTGCCCAGTGTTCTCGTCAAATAGACTGTTATGCTTTCCTCCTAGTCAAACAATAATACTTTCTTCGTTCAATAGTTAAGAGATCTGAGCTTGAACTTTGAAGCTTAGCCTCATTGTTACTATGTAAAATACAACTCAACAGGACTTTGCTTTATTTGTTTTAGATCTGAAGATATCCAGGTTCTTTTAACTGAACACTAAATGTTTTAGATAATTACAAATCAAAAGGCAACCACAGCCAGTTTTTTTTTATCATGTAGCAACATACTCAAGAACTGGCTGCTAGTTTATTTAGCCTATCAGGTTAATCTATATTGGGCCTTCAACAACTGAAAAATGTTACTCACCAGAGTAGGTGTTCCCAATGGGCCTTTGCTAGTAAAAATTCCAGGGACATTTTTTAATTCGGCCATTAGTTTTGCAAGCTGCAGGAGGGAAACAGAAAAAGAATTAGCAGAATCTCACTTAAGACTGTTCTTCACATACAATGTAGAATGCTGATGGGGTATTCAGAAATGCAAGCCATCAATACTTTACAAACACAATGACATCATTCTCCTGAGCTAATAGATGACAATTCACTACAGTCCAAAGATCTGCGTAAGAAAGAGCACAAGAGGAGCAGGGCTGTCTTCACTGAATCTCTCACCATCTGAAACCAGTTCCTAGCTGAGGCCAGGGATTCAGAAAGCATAGAAAAAGTGACTCAAAGAGGCCCTTTAAAAACTGGAAAGCTGAGCAACATTGAAGCCCTTGATTGAAAAGATACAACTATTTGATCATACTTTTGGCTCTTCTGTAATGCATTTTAATTTAGTAAACAAGCCGAATACAAGTAGGATTATAATATTCTGAATGAAGCTGAGTGGAATATAGAGTACCATATGGTGGCATTAAGTAAGAGTAATTATTTGTTTTTGTATCGACATAACAGAACTCAAATCTATCTTAAACAATAATTACTTCAGAATGTGGACAGGAAAAAAAAGCAACACAATATGCTTGAGAACATTCTTTTCTACTTACCATGGCTTTGTTCTCTTTTATATTTAAAGCTCTTTTCTCTAAGAATTTGGGGCCTCTTTCTTCATCAGAATCTGAATCCAATTCTGGCTCACAAGAGGGTTTTGGTGCCGCAGCTATTTTGCTATTACCCCTCTCAGACCTTCGAGGCCGAAATTTCATGGCAACTTTGAGAGGAACAGAACATTTCTGTGGCCTCTGACGCAGACATTCATCTTCATCACTCATACCATTTTCCTCAGAGTCTGTTTCCAGTTTCTATTAAAAAAAAATGGTGCTGTGAAGCTCACAGGAAGTTGCTGCTAGAGTAGAAAAACCCACCACTACCTCTCCCCCCCCCCCTGGTCCTAGAGCCTATTTCAGTGGATATGAATGACCACCAAGGATTAAACTGCTGAAAGGAGCCTCGTGGCGCAGTGGTTAAACCGCTGTCCTGCAGCCAAAACTGTGCTCACGACCTGGGATTCAATCCCAGGTAGCCGGCTCAAGGTTCACTCAGCCCTCTATCCTTCGGGAGGGCAATGTGTAGCCTGCATAATTAACTTGTACACCGCCCAGAGAGTGCTTGAAGCACTATGGGGCGGTATATAAGTAACACTTTGCTTTGCTTTCCTTAACAAGTGGTTCATAAGTTGTTGTTTTTTTTTAGTCACGGCCCCCTTTTATAATAGACAAGTAATCTGGGACACCACCACCATCACAGTTGCATAAAAAAGCATTTTGAATGGTGCAAAGTCATCCCTTCTCAGAAAGGGGAGGCTTTTTATTCCTCCCCTTAAAATGGCTTGTTTCTCATACATACACACTAACTGTAATATCCGCCTCAGAAAAGTCAAGGAAGAAATTAATTTTAGACAGGTCCCAATGGAAGTCTCACCACCAGCCCATCACCAAAATATCTTAATTCTATCTAACAGAATAATTTTCTTGAATCATTAGCCTCCTGCTTAACATGGCAGTGTATGCATGAAGAAGAAACTGAGGTTGGAAAAGTTACTCCCCCCCGCTCAAAAAAATACAACGCTCAGAATGACCATATTGATTCTAGGTGTTTCACACCAAATAAATAATGGTCACAAGGTCTCTGAAAGCTTCTTCCTGTTCTGCTTTCTATAAACTGGTAACCAAAGAAAAACCCATGCAGACTAACTCAATATGAATTATGCCTAGTAATTCTTAAAGTGCTGTATCACTTTCGATCTTGACACAACTTCTGAAACGTAGTCCTCAAATAGAGAATGTATTAGATATTAAACTGGTAAGAACAGAACAAGTGTGTCTCTTTGCTTTGGGTGGGTGCTTTCTATAAATTGCCAGCCTCATTCTGAGAGTTCAGTGTTTGCCGCATCTCAGAAATACTTCAAGGAAACACCTGCAAAAGCAGTTGAGCATGTCCTGTGTCTGCGAGTTACTCTCTTGAGGAGGAGGAAAAAATAGGGAGGCAAACTGAGAAACAGAGCCAAAAAGAACTGAAGGAGGGAAAAAAATCAGGAGGAAGGAGGCAATGACATAAAGGATACCTACTATGCCAAAGACACAGCTAGAAGGATTACTTGCCATGTGCTTTCACCACGAAAGCATCAGCAACATGCACCTATCCGGCTGCCTAGGAACACTCAATGGCTACTTACACAACCTTGTTCCACTCTATTTTTATTCGGAGGATCATTTACACAACTTTAAAGTTACTTAAATAACCCATAACACCAGTGGCTACAATCCCCAGTATCCTTTAAATAGTACAGTGGTGCCCCGCTTAACGATTACCCCACTTGACGAATCCGCTTCACGATGTTTTTGCGATTGCAATTGCGATTGCAAAACGATGTTTTAATGGGCTTTTTTCACTTCCCGATGATTGGTTCTCTACTTCAGGAACCGATTCTTCGCATTACGACGATCAGCTGATCGTCGGGTTTTCAAAATGGCCACCAGCTGCTCGAAATGGCTCCCCGCTGTTTTTAGGAGACATTTTTCCCTGCACCGGCACCCGAAAATGGCCGCCCTACGGAGGATCTTCGCTGGACGAGCAGGTATTTCGCCCATTGGACCACACTGAACGGTTTTCAATGCGTTTCAATGGGTTTTTTATTTCACTTGATGAGGATTTCACTCCACAGCGATTTCACTGGAACGGATTATCCTCGTCAAGCGAGTCACCACTGTATGCATGAAATCCCTTCATATCATATGTGAAATCATTTCCAATATTATTCTTCTGTCACTACCTCAGGCTGGTATAAAGTTCACAGTAAGAGGGAAATAAGAGGGTCCTGTACTGAATTTAAAAGCTCCCTTGTGAAACAGGCCTACTCACTGTCAAAGTAATCTTGAACACAATTTTCTTCTAATACCTGCTTTGTTAATGCATAGAAGACAACTAGAAATGGGCACAAACCAGTGGAGGCAAGAGAGAAAAGCCGGAGTGCTTCCTCTGAGTGCGTGCCCACGGGAGGAGGAGGAGCTTTGAACACCTGTTCAGCCAATAAACAAACAGGCACAAATCACCAAACTGGCGGTTCATGCCCATCTCTAAAGAAGACAATGTACAACGTCTCATAATCACAAATGAGACATAAACTGTGCCTGGCAGTAGATCACTGGGTGAGGACTCTTTTGCTGGCTCTTGACCAAACAGAGTTCCAGACTAAGGAACTGCGAAGCCAAAGGGTCAGGACTGTTTGGTAGTAGAAAAACCACATTCAGTGCGTCAACAATTAGCAAGTTAAACTGTACAACTCACCAACACTTCCTGAATTTCACTTTCTGAAAAACCGCAGAATGATTCATCATCCGAATCTTCATAAAAAATCTTGACTACTTCTTCTGCAACTTCTGGCTTGAATCTGGGCTTCTTTAAAAGAATAAAGTACATTGGGTGTTTCTCTTTTCTCCCCCCCCCTTTCTTTCTTTTATTTTTTTTAACAGAACCTATTTTCCATAAACTGTTCACAGAGCAAATCACATTTTACAAGTGTACTACAAGAGAATAGCTTTTGTAACAAAGAAAAATGGTTCAGGGGGTTTACAAATGGTTTCAGAGCTGTTACCGCAAATCATCAGGCATGTTAGGTTAGGCGACATTTCAAAAGGATAGAATAAGTGGCTAATCTACCTCCAACAATTACTACCTAGAAGCAGAAGGAAAAAAGGGAAATGAAATTACAGCACATACTGTATATTCTTAACTGCTGTATAGAAATGTAAGCAAAGCATTTTAATCGAGCACAGGGCATTTTTCAGCACCACACATTCAATTCTGTTTATTCTTGCACTTTTTACTTACCGTGTTTGCAAAATTATCAGAGCCAAAACTGTCACAGCTGTCATCAGAGGATGAAGAGGTTTCCATAGGGATCAGCTTTGTATTCCGGAATGCTTTGGCTTTCTCCTCACCCAAAAGGTTGCCCTGCAAAATGGACAATGGCGGTGCAATGAGTTAGTGTAACAGGATGACTTCTAGAAGTCCAGCTATCAAGAGTTACAACTCCATTACCACAAAGACCAGACTTTCCATTGTATTTTGTGCCACACAGACACTAGCCTGCAAAATATTCCAGCTGTATTTTTCTCAGTCATTGAGCACTTTCACCACCCCACACTATGTTATTTGCATGCCAATATTAATGTTCAAAGTCATGCGCTGAAATTTGACTGATGCCCTCATTGCACAGGAAACACTACTGCAAACATACCAATGATTTTCCAAAACTTAAAACAGCATTCCAGTTAATTTTAGAATAAAAGTGGTAGTATGGTGAAATTAAAAATAAAACTACATTTTCTGTTATACTCATTCCCCGTGTTTCTTATGCTTGCCTATCCTCATGTTTAGGACCAATTCACAAACCTATTCCAGTCTATAGCAACCTTGCTTTTTTTCCTTTTAGCCCTGCTTTCCTCCTACCGTGAATTACTAGCCTTTTCTTTTTTGTGACAGCACTGGCACAAGGCTGAAAAAACCTCCCCCAAAGATTTGGCATTTAATAACAGCATGCCAAAAGCCAAATTTAAAATATCAAATTTAAAGAACTAGGTTTGTGCTATTACATTAACAAAGCTTGGTAAACTGGATCTCACTGTAGGTGGCTTATGGTTGCTAACTATAAGTGATTTGTGAGTTTAAAAGCTGATCAACAATATTAAGGATGTACATGATGTTCTACAGCTGAAGCCTTAATATGCATATTCTAAAAGGGTCCAAGTATGCTTCAACATAAACATACAAAGTACAACTGTTGATTATGATTACTTATTATTTTACTACTCTGTCCAGCAATGCATGATAAGGTCCCCTAACATGATGCAGAGAACTGCAATCCGACACATACTCAACCACCAGGAAGTTACAATGCACTCAGTTGTTTAAACCTGATGGTTAATTCCAGGTAAATCAGATCCACAGAGTAAATGTAACTTTAAATCAGTACTTACATAAACTCAAATGACTCAGTAATTCTACTCTAGTTTGGGCAAACAATGGCCTTTAGCTTGATGGAAATAGGCTGGTTAAAATTGTTCACAAATACAAATTGGAGAGGTGGGCTTTTCATAGTGCAAAACATATGGAGGCAAAGCACTTTTTTGCAAAGCCCTTGCAAATATCATAGCTGTTATATGAGGTCCAGAAAAAGAAACAGCAAACCAAATACATGCCGACAAATATGAAAGGCAGGATAGGGAAGTAAATGGCATATTCCTATCCTGCAATATTTCGAATATCATGATTTCAGGTACAATTCTATGCACCAGATGAAAGGTATAGCATTGCATCATAGGCATTACAAGATTTTCTAAAAATCTATAAATAAGTTTTCATTTGAAGTCCAAGATCTTACAGTGAAATCTTTGAGGAGCTCCCATTGGAAGAAAAATAACTCAATCTGAGCCAGAATGAAGCATGGCTTAGAAATCTGTCTTTAAGCCTAAGGGAATAATCAGGCTTCAAACACCCACCTCAGAGGAAGGAGTGCCTTCCTTCCCCATCAAATAACCACAATTTGCAAACATACAAGGAGACAAAAATCCTGTACAGTATTTGGGAATTTAGGGTCTGATCCTCCTTGAAAGCCTTTCCTCCCAGGCAGTCTGGGGCTTATTTAAATACCAAAAGCCCAGACTTAACAAATGAGGAAGCAGAGATGTAGGGGTTTTTTGTTCCCCCCCCCAAGAATAATTTTTAAAAAGTGGACTGTGGAATATGTACTTTGACAATGGTGTGTACAACGTGGTATTCAAACTACATAACATGAAGACCTTAATGAAGGACTTCTGAGACTTTATGGATTTAAGTTCTTCCTCAGAAGAAGGTGGAGATCTTGGTTTTTTTTAAAAAAAAAACCTTTTCCCCCCCAAGACAAAAACTGTAAAGCAATCCTAGAGAAACGGACTTTGCACATGGGGTCGCCCCATTTGCGAAGCTTGGTATTCTTCCTCAAAGGTGTTACTTCTGAGGGTCCCTCGCCCACACCGGTCTTTGGGGGGGGGGAAGGGGCCCTCGACCCAGCCCACCGGCCCTCCCGCGCGGAAGGGCGAGTCTCCCCGATAAGCCGCCGCCACCGCCGCCGCCACCTGCCGAGCGCTGGTGGGCGGGGCTCGCCGGCAAAACTTTGCCCTCACGGGCCGGGAGGCTTGTCCGTCAAGAGAAAAGCGTCCTCCTTCCGAGGGCCGGGCGCTCAAGCGCGGGAAAACCGAAGCCGCCACCTCCTCCTCCTCCTCGGTACCTCGTCTCTCTCTCTCCCCCCCCCCTCCCCGCCAGGGCCCTTTGAAAGAAGCCTGGAGCGGATGATGGAGGGAGGACCTGCACCTCAGGCACTACACGGGGGGGGGAGGAAAGAGCAGTCCTTTTTCCTTTCCGTAGGGCTTTAAAAGGGTCGGTGGGGGGGGGGGGGGCAGTTAGAGCAAATGACACCGATTCCAGCCCGTCCAGGAAGCGGCACAGAGAGGTTTCTCGCGTGTCAGCGGGACTTGGTCCAGCCAAGCTCTCACCCAGCTGGGGGGGGGGGGGAAGCCTACTGGGGTTGCTTCCTCCCCCCCAAACGAAACGGATCGGCTCAAACGCGGGTGGGAGGGCTTGCAGCAAGCCGGCCACGTGCTCCTATCTAGCCAGGAGAGGGGCCGCCGCCGCCCCCCCCGGACGCCCTCCTGCCTGCATCCACTCTCACTCACTCACTCATTCATACCCCAAACCCCCCTCTCCTCGCGCCCCCCCCACGCTTTTTTAAAGACTCCCTTTCTAACGCCATATCCACTCTCCCCCCTTCCCCATCAGCTCTCTCTTCTTCAAACGAACGCCGCCACCGCGGGAAAGCTGGGCCACCTGGAAGGGCCGCGTTCTCCACGTCCCGCCGCCACCGCCGCCGCCCTCCGCAGGCTTAACGTTTGAACCCGCCCCAAAGAACCCCGGGGAAAACTCCTGCCGAGGAAGGGTGCCCCGTGGTGGGTGCTTGCATGGCCCCAACGCCGCCTAATCCACACTTTATTTTCTTCCCTCCCCCCTCGCGAAAAAAAAGCTACTGCTTCCCCTGCAAGAACGGCGCGGATCCAAGCGCACCCACCACCCCCCAGGGGGTTCACTAGCGCCTTCTCTCCCTCCGACTCACGAGTCGCGCCAGGGAGGAAAGCGGAGATGTTCCCACGCCTCGTAACTATCCCTGAAGCCCCCACCGGAGGAACAGCCTTTTTGGCTGTTGGGTTTTTTAAAGAGCCTCCCAAGGCTGCGCCTGCTGGGCCCGATCCGAGGGAGAGGAGGCGCGCACACACCCCTGTTTCCACCGCCCAACGGGAAAATTCCCTTAAGTGCGCAGGCAAAAGAAGGGCACCCTCCATCATCCCCTTACCTGCAGCCGGAAAGGGTCCATGCCGGCCATCCCGCCCGGGACGAGGAAAGAGAAAAGAGGAAGGGAAGACAAGCAAGCCCCGACCCGCTGCAGACTCGCGCCAAACCAACTCATAACCACTCGCCGGTGGAGGGGGGGGGGAGAGACGCTTTCCCGCGAAGACGCCCGCGTCCTGGAAGCACCGCAAACCACCTTGGCCCACGCCGCCTGGCCAGGAACAAAACACACACAGACAACGCCCCAGTAAAAAGTGGGGCAAAAAAATAAGATAGAGGGATGAAGAGCGTCGCAGCTGGCTCTCCTTTCGGTTCGTTTTTTTTTTTAATTAACGTTTGCGGAGCTGCAAGGACCTAACCCAGTGGCGCGAAATAGTAATAAAGTATTTGCATGGGCGGCGGGGGAGGCGGGTCCTAACACGCGGAGGGCGTAGAAGAAGCCCCGCGGAAGAACCGAAGGGCGAGGCGAAAGGGGGGGGGGAAATGGTGTGTGTGTGTGTGTGTTTACTAATGAGGGAAAACCTGCATATTTCTGCTGAACAAAAGCTGCGGGGAGCCGTATTTCGTGTGTAGCGACACTTAGGTTTATTTGGCAAAACCCAAAGAAACAAACAAAACCAAAAAAGAAAGACAAAAACACGTGGCAGCTTAAAGAAATTATATTTTAACCTGAGGTTTCGTAGATCACGTCCAATTCTTCAGAAATAACATTAACCTTAATATAAAAAGAGCACGTCTGATGAAGTGGACGTGTCCACGAAAGTTCATATTAAAATATAGTAGTCTTATTCAAGGTACCACATGCTTTTGTCTTGGTTTGTTTTGTTTCTTTGGATTTGCTCTGATAGGCTTCTACAGACTGTTCCAAAACTCATTTCATCCCTGTGTTTCCTTCCAGGAAAAATCTTTTTGATTTTTTTTTTGAAAATTAAAATTTCTTCGTCTAGCCCAGCTGCAGGATCTAGTAATGGTTAAACATTCCTATCTCATTTCTCAGGGGGAAATAACCCCCAAATAGGGCCGCAACAACACAAAACCCACAATATAGATTTCTTCAAAACTAGAAGCAACAGTCTGTTGTATGTGTGCAATAACATTATGTAATACATACATAAGCTGAAACAAGCAGGCAACAGTTGTGATCTGAGAGGTGCTCGGGCAAAACATGTTGCACTCCATCTGAAATGAGGAAATGCAAATGCTGAAAATGTACACTCTTTGGAAATGTACACTAATCCTAGTTGTCCTGTGGTACAGTGCCCTGTACAGCATATGTCCTGAGATGATGTGGTTATAAGTACAAAGCTGTTACAGTCACCATAGCTTTGATACAGAGTCTTAGGAAAGTCAGGCCTGCCTGCACGTGTGTGTGTGTGGCACAACCACATAATCTGTAACATGAACCAACAATGATCTACAAAACAGAGCTCTTACACAGATTTAAACATAATAGAGTGCAAGCGGTATAGAAACACTCTTGTGTGGAGACTATTATTCTGTGTGAGCAGGCTGAAGGCTGATGTGTAAGAGAATCTCAGTTTTAAATAAGCCCTTAATTACATACTTACCTGCACCAGTGGCTTCTCAGAGTGCACACAAAAAGGAATGAACTTTTTGAAAAGGAATAAAAACAGTTCTTTAGAGACTAGACCACTCTTCATTCTGTTAAATCTACTTTAACTCAAGAATATCTTTCAAGCAACAAAGAATTCACCATGATTTAATTTCCAAGATGGGAATAAATGCTAGTGAAGTTGGTAGGTTGGGAGGAATGTAGGTTGTGGAATTATGGTTTAAGAATTAAAATATTTAAATCATCCCTGGTTTTGAGTGCTATCAATAAACTCATTGCTATTGCAAATACTGAAGGAACAAACAAACAAACCCAGCCCAGCTAATGTTCCACTGATGTCATTTGGAGAGTTAGACAAGATTAACATTAAAAGCATAGTTTTGGCTGGATTGTACCCTTTATATTTGAGTGCCAATACAAGTAACAACCTTTAACCCAGACCCTACTAAATGTTTGCTTGAAAATAATTTTCCAGCTACTTTAGGAACAGAGCTTCTGCAGCTGTTTTGCTCAGGCGGCCTTTGCTCAGGTTGTCAAATTCATGTATGTATCCTGTAATATACACCAACATGGAACTTTCAAAACTCCAGAGTCCAGCCTCCATGTAGCAAGCCCAACAATCTCCAGAGCTTCACACCAATGATCAAAAATCCTGTTGTGAAATACTGCACTCATAAGAGTAGACATGGTCTAGAGGGGCGGGGTAAAAATCAAATCAAATCAAATCAAATCAATCAATCAATCAATCAATCAATCAATCAATCAATCAATAAGGGGAACAGCACAAAGTGTTTTTCACAAATTTTCTGGCAGTATGTTGTGTGCTCAAGGGCATCAACAGCAGAGTGAGCAAATCCAGCATATCTAAGCATGTGAGAGACATTCAGAATAAGTTGTGCACACACTAGCTTCACAATTTCCAGTTTATTCAACATGTGTGCAACAGAATTCTAGTCACTGACGACCTGCAGAATTAGTCATTCCTGTACCTTATAGCGGACTGCTCAGTACTGATTCTTAACCCTCATTTGTCAGGAAAGGACATTTTAGTCTCCACAAAATCATATTCTGTTCAAACAACAACGAAAGACTAAAAACTGGCACTTTAAAGAGTAGCGAATATATTTTATTGTGAACTTTTGTAGACCAAGTCTGCTTCCTCAGCTGTGAGAAGGAGACAGCATGTATGACTGTCATATTTATACCTGGCCCTGTGACCAGGTGTGGATACAGATGATGAACAAGTGACAATAGATTGTTAGTACAGGAATAGGAACATCAAACTGTAAACAATTTCAGTTACCAGGCCTTGGACAGCATTACTGACACAAGCTGTACATTGTGAGATTCAATGTGGGGGGGGGGGATCTCACACTTGGTAATCCCTAGGAATCATGGTCAATCCCTTTGACCCACTGTTAAACCTGTGTATATAAATTATGCAGTCTTGTTCTGTAGCTGTTGTTTCTTCTTCTTGGATCTGTGGTTAAGAGCTGGTTAAAATTTGGAGTTAGACAATTGCCTCTTAGCTTCCAGTATGTCATTCAGTTTGTCCATGACAACCATCTCCCTCTTTGATAACACTGTTTGGATTAATTTTGAAGCTGTATATGACAATTGGCTGGCATCAAGAAGGAACCCATCATACAATGAAGTGTATGTTGTGTTTTAAAGTATCTTGTTGGCTAGTAGCCTATTGCCTAACTTTGGAGAAGAAGGGGAATTGTGTAAGCCTTCCCGCAACAGGCTTTCTGTTGAGTGCCTATTCTCACACTGGTTGCGGGATCACACACCAAACTGGCCACACAGTTGGGGGCCTGCTGGAGTGGGCGGGTGATGCAGAACACGAGATTCCTTCTGCTCCATCTTTAGGCAACAGGATGCTAGCCTTTACTTTTATTCCATCTTTTGTTTATTTTGGTTCAGGATGTTTTGGTGGATTTTCTATGCCCAAACTTTTCTTTGGACAAGGGTCATTTAAATGTTAGAATTTTTGGAATTTTATTAGAATTTTAATATTATAATTTTAAACCACAAGGTGAATATGAACCAACAATGTGTTATGGGTGCAAAAAAGGCAAATGCTATTGTAGGATGCATTAGCAGAAGTATAGTATGAAAGACGGTGAGATAGTCGTTCCCCTCTATTTAGCACTAGTTAGGCCTCATCTAGAGTGCTGTGTCCAGTTCTGGACACCACATTTAAAGAAGGATACCAACAAACTGAAGCCAGTTCAGAAGAGGGCAACAAGGATGACCAGAGGACTGGAAACCAAGCCCTAGAAGCAAAAACTAAAGGAACTGGGCAGGTTTAGCCTAGAGAAAAGAAGAGTGAGGGAATATACGAGTTGTGATAGGTAAAGGTAAAGGTTCCCCTTGACAGTTTTTGTCCAGTCGTGTTCGACTCTAGGGGGCGGTGCTCATCCCCGTTTCCAAGCCATAGAGCCAGCGTTTTGTCCAAAGACAATCTTCCGTGGTCACATGGCCAGTGCGACTTAGACATGGAACGCTGTTACCTTCCCACCAAGGTGGTCCCTGTTTATCTACTCGCATTTGCATGCTTTCAAACCGCTAGGTTGGCGGGAGCTGGGACAAGCGACGGGAACTCACTCCTTCGCGTGGATTCGATCTTACAGCTGCAGATCTACAGACCTTACAGCACAGAGGCTTCTGCGGTTTAACCCGCAGCGTGATAGCACTTTTCAAATACTTGAAAGGCAGTCATACAGAGGAAGGGTAGGATCTGTTCTCAAACATCCCAGAGTATAGGAAGCCAGATTTAGGCTGAATATCAGGAAAAACATCTTTAACTGTTAAACTGGTACAAAAATAGAACCAATGTCCTCAGAAAGTGGTGAGTGATCCAACGCTGGAGGCATTCAAGAGAAAACTGGACAACCACCTCTCTGTCAGATCTGCTTTGACTTGGATTCCTGCATTGAGCAGGGGGTTGGACTAATAGCCAGCAATTCTTTGCCCAATTTTTTGGGGGGTGAAAAGACCCTTGGGGAAAATACTTACGGTAACTAAAAGCCTATCCACATGGGGCATGCGTTTATGATATATGCAACCCTGTTGGTACTGTTTAACATGAAAAAAGCCCTTGTCTTTCTTCTGTTTCTACTTAGAACAATCCATCATTTTCTGTTAAGAACTGCCCTGCAACTTTCTGGCACAGGCCTGGGGAATGCAATCTTTTTGGCATGATTCAGAGCCCAGGGGGCTCAGGGGGCAGGCAGGGAAGAAGGGCCCATGAGGCCAGTCTCTGGGCTTGCTACAGCATGGTGGCTGCACAGCGTCCTGAAGATTGGCATTGCCTCCACCATATCCAGATATCACGTTAGCAGTAGTGCCTTAGGCAACAACAACAGCAGTAATCAGCTGGCAACTGGCTTCCTGCCCCTGCTGATCAACTGTCAAGTGGAGGGGACCACCTAAGAGGCAGTGAGCAGTCGAATGAGAGATGAGCACTGCAGCCAGCTTCCCACCCTTGTTGATCACCTGGGAAGAGGAGAGGCGCAGCAGAGAGACAGCGAGCCTCTCCAACCCCACAACCAGCTTTCTGCAAGCCTCGAGGCGCCAGTGTGGGTGGACAGATCACTTAAAAGAGAGTTTAAGTAGTCTGCACTGAAGATAAGGGCCTTGTAAGCATGGGTATGATCGCCCACATTTCGCAGTATATACAGTATATCACAGTACACCCCCTCACATTTTATAAATGCCGCCCAGAGACGTTTAGGTAGTGTGGGTGGCATACAAGTTAAACAAACAAACAAATACACAAATACATTATTATTATTATTATTATTATTATTATTATTATTATTATTATTATTATTATTATTATTATTATTATTGTTATTGTTGTTGTTGTTGTTGTTGTTGTTGTTGTTGTTGTTGTTATTGTTATTGTTATTGTTATTGTTATTGTTATTGTTATTGTTATATTTTAGTATATCTTTTCATGTGACAACACTGAAGAAATGAAACTTGGCTACAATGTAAATCAGAGAGCTTACAGCTTGTATAACAGTGTAAATGTGCTGTCCCTTCAAAATAACACAACACACAGCCATTCATGTCTAAACCGCTGGCAACAAAAGTGAGTACACCCCTGACAATGTCCAAATTGGGCCCAAATAGCCATTTTCCCTCCCTGGTGTCATGAGACCTGTTAGTGTCACTAGTCTCTGGTGTGAAAAGGGAGCAGGTGTTATCACTCTCACTCTCTCAGACTGGTCACTGGAAGTTCCACATGGCACCTCATGGTACTGAACTATCTGAGGATCTGAAAAAACAAATTGTTGCTCTACATAAAGAGCAACATATCAGTAGATTGCCAAACCCCTGAAACTGAGCTCCAGTATGGTGGCCAAGACCATACAGCAGTTTAACAGGACAGGTTCCGCTCAGAAAAGGGCTCACCATGGTCGACCAAAGAAGTTGAGTGCCCGTGCTCTGCGTCATATCCAGAGGCTGGCTTTGGGAAATAGATGTAGGAGTGCTGCCAGCATTGCTGCAGGAGTTGAAGGGGTGGGGTGGGGGTCAGCCTGTCAGTGCTCAGACCGTACGCCGCAAACTGCATCAAATTGGTCTCCAGGCCTGTCGTCCCAGAAGGGAAGCCTCTTCTAAAGATGATGCACAAGAAAGTCCGCATACGGTTTGCTGAAGACAAGCAGACCAAGGACATGGATTTCTGGAACCATGTCCTGTGGTCCAGTATGACCAAGATAAACTTATTTGGTTCAGATGGTGTCAAGCGTGTGTGGCAGCAATCAGGTGAGGAGTACAAAGACAAGTGTGTCATGCCTACAGTCAAGCACGGTGGTGGGAGTGTCATGGTCTGGGGCTGCATGAATGCTGCTGGCACTGGGGAGCTACAGTTCATTAAGGGAACCATGAATGTAAACATGTACTGTGTAGCAGAGCATGATTCCCCTCCCTTTGGACATGATGGACTGGCCAAGCCTGTCTCCAGACCTAAACCCTATTGAGAACCTGTGGGACATCCTGAAATGGAAGGTGGAGGTGTGCAAGGTCTCTAATATCCACCAGCTCTGTGATGTTGTCATGGGTGGAAGAGGACTCCAGTGGCAACCTGTGAAGCTCTGGTGAACATTATGCCCAAGAGGGTTAAGGCAGTGCTGGAAAATAATGGTGGCCACACAAAATATTGACACTTTGGGCCCAATTCAGACATTGTCACTTAGGGGTGTACTCCCTTTTGTTGCCAGCAGTTTAGACATTAATGGCTGTGTGTTGTGTTATTTTGAGGGAACAGTACATTTACACTGTTGCACAAGCTGTATACTCTCTGCTTTGCATTGTAGCCAAGTGTCATTTCTTCAGTGTTGTCATGTGAAAAGATATACTAAATATTTATGAAATGTGAGGGGGGTGTACTCACTTTTGCGATATACTGTGCAGTGGTGCCTCTACTTACGAACGTCCCTACTTATGGCCATTTCGAGTTACGACCAGCTCCAGCTGCAAAATTTTGCTTCTACTTGCGACCAGAGCTTCCATTTACGAACAGAAAAAGGCAGGGAAAAAGGCGGGAAATTCAAATGTCTAATTGTAGGTGGCGACGAGGCTGCTTCTTTGTAGCTCTTTCGCCCCAGCAGTTAGAGAGTGCGTGTCATCGTTTTCGGCTTGGGACTGCCTCCTTCTGCTTCTGAGTGAATGTGTGTGTATGTGTTTGTGTGTGTGTGTGTTTGCAGGGAGGTTTCGGGCTGCTTGATAAGGTAAGGTGCTGTTTTCTGCTTTTTAAAAACTGTTCTGGGTGTTTTTGCAGTGTGATTTTGAGCTGGGGGGTTTATGTTTCTGTGCTATGATGGGTCTTGGGGGTTTGTTTGTTGGGTTTTTTCCCCCATTTCTGATGGGTCTTGGGGGTTTCCTTGCTTTTTTGGGTTTCCACTCTATTTCTGATGGGTCTTGGGGAGTTTGTTTGCTTTTTAGTTCCCCCCCCCCATTTCCGATCTTGCACGATCTGCTTGATTGCTTTTTGCTTTGTCTTGTTTGCATTTGCAATGGGTCTTGTATGGTTGATTGGTTTTTGGTTTGTTTTCTTTGCAATAGGTCTTCCATGCTTGATTGCTTTTTGCTTTGTCTTGGTTGCATTTGCAATGGGTCTTGCATGGTTGATTGCTTTTCTTTTCTTTTTCCCCCTTTGGCTGAAAAGGATTAATTGTGTTTCCAACCGTTTTTGCAGTGATTTTTTTTTGTGGGGGGGTGACTTTTTCCTTCAGCCGGAATGGATTAATTGCATTTTGATGCATTCCAATGGGAAATGGTGCTTACAACCATTTCAAGTTACGACCATATTCCTGAACCAATTGAGTTCGTAAGTCAAGGCACCACTGTATAACAGACTCTTAAGTTGTTATACACAGGGTTGTGCTGTTAGCATTCATCAACCATCTGAGTCTAGATTTGCCCATCTAGAGAAACATCCCCTACAAACCTGTGGAAGGCATCTGAACATGGAA
Organism: Pogona vitticeps; assembly: GCF_051106095.1. Classification (NCBI taxonomy): domain Eukaryota; kingdom Metazoa; phylum Chordata; class Lepidosauria; order Squamata; family Agamidae; genus Pogona; species Pogona vitticeps. Next base: position 201,836,112 of record NC_135783.1, read on the forward strand.
GAGTCAAAATGGCGACAGAGTTTGTCAAAACTTTAATAGGGCACCACAAAGGTGAAAACAAGAGGCCATAATTTGTCACAAATAGACAGGAATCCAAAATGAGCCACATGACGCCCTCAACTTTCACACTTTGATCATTGGTTACGTTGGCTGGGGTTGATAGGACTTATAATCGAAATCATTTGGACTTGCCTATTCTGCCAATATGTAGTGACCATTAGAGAGTGCTCAGCAGCTTGGCCAGAATGATAACAAACCCTGATGAAAGGTCTGTTTATTGCTGGAGGACTCAGGAAGTGGAAAACAATCTTCTGTTTAGTTGTTACTATTTCATCTAGGGCGAAGAAATGCGTAATTCTTAGGACTGTGAGCTAACTTGAACAAATGGGTAACAGGATATAAATTATTTTAACCAAGTAATAAAATACTAGCTGAAAGCAACTTTACACCATATAAGGTTGATGATGTTGTTAGCTGTGGCTATTTTTTGGGAGAATTACTAGAAAAGTTTCTGGTTACCCTCAAATGTTTTAAGGCTCCCTTGGGATCCTTTTTATCCTAGGGAAGACTTTGGGTTTGCAGGATGGGGCAGAAGTCTTTCATGTCAGAGAACCACAACTGCTAGTTCCACTGCCATCACCAGTCCTGGAATAGTGGATTTTCAGAGACTGAAGACTTCCCCTTCCAGTCCACACACAATCTCAAGGCTTCTCTGGAACTAAAGAGAAGAGCCAAGAAGAATCTCTGCCTGGTAGCTGGTGTGCTACGATGGCAGAAATGTATACTTTCAAGGTGGAATGCGAGAGTCCGAGGTGAAGAAGGTGGAGAAGGAAGGTAAGTAGAGTATCTAGGGAGACAGGTGCTGTAGGGAGTCCTTTGGAGGCAGCGAAGGAGGAAAAGGGCCTCCCTTTGTAAGAGTATAAGAATTCCGTGGAACGTTTTCTGGCCTTGTCGAGAATGGCTGCTATGGAAGGTGAATCCTCCATGCTGTTAGATGGAGGGACTCAAGGTCTAGGTCAGTGGTTCTTAACCTTTTTGAAAGAAACGCCCCCTTGAGCCATTGAGAAAGTTATCATTGCCCCCCTCGCCATGGTGATGGTATCTTATTTATTTATTTATTTATTTATTTATTTATGAATGAATGAATGAATGAATGAATGAATGAATGAATGAATGAATGAATGAATGAATGACACTTAAATCCAATGACCCCTGGAAAAAAATCAATTCCAAGAAAATGAAATGCCCCCAAAAAGTAACATTTAATGATTTAGTTGCAAGCGAATTTTAAGACGCAAAAAGAAATATAAAAAGGGCCTAAAAACAAACCGCAATGCAGAAACTAAAAATTTCAAGACAAAAACTCTGAAACTAAATTAAGATTGGAGGAAAATATATATTCATGCACACTGTAAAAAGGCTGCAGCCATCTTCACAGGTTTGGCTTACTCCAGCGCCCCCTACCGCCCCCTTCTGCTCCAGCACCCCCACGCCGCCCCTTTTCGTTCTACTGCCCCCCTGAAAAATGAAATCGCCCCCTGGGGGGCATTATCGCCCACGTTAAGAACCACTGGTCTAGGTGATCGAATGTGCCCCTGTCCTGGGTCAGCAAATGAGGGAGGGCTCATTATAGAAACAGGAGCCTGGCTAGGAGGTAGTGGGAGCAGTTCCTCTCCTTCCGACAAAGAGTCAGGAACCTCTCACAAGGATTCCTCCAGAATTGGTGATGGGAGATCCAACAGAGGCTGAAGAGGTTGAGAAGGCTTAGATGATCTTTTAGCCTTTTTGGTTCAAAAGGCTCCTTCTTTTTGGAGGAATGGTCTTGAGGCCATGTGGAGGATGGCTTCAATACCAACGCCAACTTTGGTTTCAAAGAGGATTTTGAAGATCCCTTCAGTTTTAGAGATGGCGTGGTCGGGTCCGATACGGATTCAGGCCATTCCTGCCTAAGGACCGGATCTGAGGTAGGCTCCATGGAGGAGGAGAGTGGTTTATGCGGCTTTTCCCAGAGGAAAGAATGGAGACGTTGCAGACAAAGTTTGAGGGCTGATTTAGTAAGCTTTTTGCACTCTCGGTAAGACTGGGTCTGATGTTACTCCCTCAAACAAAAAGGCAGCAGTCGTGACCGTCAGATAGGGGAATCTTATTTGAACATAAGCCCGGAGGGGCCATAAAAAGGCAGGAGGGGGAGGAATGGAGGGGGGAAATGAAAGTAATGAAAACTAAGGAGAAAAACCATGTAAGTGAAGAAAAACTCACAGGGACACATCAAGGAGTATTATGAGAGCCTATAAAGGCTAATAGTAAAAGGTAAACACAATTGACAATACGTAGTTGTTCTAATCGTCGAGAAAGCCTGCCTCAAGTGAAGACGACGTGTAGCATTTTTCACCCTGCATCCGTGTGCTCTTCTTTAGACACAGACGGGTCAGGAGGCATCACCCCCAGCCCACCCCTGCCTTCCAACTTCCTGGACACCCCCCCCCCTTGGGGCTGCATGCTGCCATGTTGCCTGAGAAATTAGATGCAAAATCCTGACCGTAGCTAACAGATTTACAGTCAGGGATAGAAATAAGATTTGAATTTAAATTTACCAGCTTTCATTAAGAAAAGATTATGCATTATGAAACCTCAAGCCAAACATGGGCTGCTCTTGGTTTGTTGGTCTCAGGTGAAATATTGTTAGAATTACTGAAATTTATAAACAATATTCATTGAGGTGAGGTGGCACTTAAAAATAATAATAAAACTTCCCCATCCCCTAGATGTACTATGCTTTCTCTTCAGCTGGATGTTATTAGGCTAAAATAATACTCACTCTCTTTTGCTCTGTTAAACTAATTCATATTAACAGAATATGGTATCATTCAGTCTGTCTTCCAGAAAGGAAGGAAGGAAAGAAGGAATAAAAGAACGAAAGTTACTGCTTTAATTTTATCTCCTTGTGACCCCTTCCCCGAGCTAGAGCAACTGGACGTATTTGACAGCAATGCGAGTGGGAACCCCACCCGTCCAGACATCAAAACGACTATCTACTGACCATTATCCAGCAACTTGCTGAGCTGATTTAATGAGGTGAAGTTGCTGAAACTTACTTTGTTCTTCTCTTTCCTCCTGTGAGAAATCACTCAAAACAATGACCTCTGTGTGTTGCTCTGCTTAGAACAATTCTTCTTTCCAACTTCATTGATGCTGCAGGGAATGAAACCAAGGGTTGCCAACATGCTCTATAAATCCACGCCCAAGAATATTGAGTCTGGGCTTCAAAAGATAAGCATTTTAATTGTTTTGTTAGGGGAAAAACCCTCCCATTTGGGGTGATCTTTGCCCTAATTATTTTGATTTATCATTTCAAAAAAGAACTAAATAAATAGATAATTTATTTTGTAATAGGGAGCTAACAGAGTCTCTAGACCTTTATGGATGACTTAAATGTAACATAATGAATGTCTTGCTGGAAATCTGAATTAGTTTTGTGTCTTGCTCTGTGTGTGTGTGTGTGTGTGTGTGTGTGTGTGTGTGTGTGTGTGTGTGTGTGTGTGTGTGTTTTCACACACATGTGTGTGCTGCACAAATTTCCCCCTTTTCTGATGAACTACCAAAAGTTAACAGTTCAGATCAATTTGTTGTAGGCAAATAGGACTAATTTATGGCCACAAAACCAATGAATGCTTTACCTTACCCAAGCAAATGTTTTTCCAGATTGATACACAACCTTACAAATTCAAAGTGATTCAAAGATAATAGATACCAATATATCATGATATTCTGATAATGGAAGATATTGTTTTATGTCCTATTTTAAGAAAGAATTGAAGACCAAGGTGAAAGGCAAATTTTGTAAATATACACATTGGCCCAAATCCTCTTCCCTAGACACACAAATGGGATAACTTCTGCGGGCAAATTGACCCAGGTTAAGATATATCTATAGACATAATCAGTTGCATACAGCAGTGGTTCTTAACCTTTGTTACTCTTATGTTTTTGAACTGCAACTCCCAGAAACCCCAGCCAGCACAGTTGGTGGCGAAGGCTTCTGGGAGTTGCAGTCCAAAACTCCTGAGTAACCCAAGGTTAAGAACCAGTGGCATACAGCATGACTCAGTATGGAACTGGTAATATCTTCTTAACTTGAAGCAATTTACCTTCAAAAGTTATGCTTTTCATGCTATGCAAGCATATTAAGGAAAGAGGATTTGGGCCATTGTGTAATTATACTTTAGGATGCAATACCTGTTAAACCTTAGGCCATTGTAAAGTCCAGGAGGAGGCCATTTAGAATGGGAAGTTAAAATGACCACAGTTATTCCATTTTGTTTTGTTATTATCCCTTTTACCGAAGTTGGTACGTATTTCCCACAGAAGAGAGAAGAGAATGGTCATTACATGTCTGTGTTGATTTATTTAACTGTGTATTTTAAAAACAACAATTAAGCCCAGCTTCAAAAAGATGAAAGCTAAAAAAAAATTCCAATTCAAAAAAGCTTTGTGGGAAAAGTATGAATTATACATTGAGCAGGGGGTTGGACTCGATGGCCTTATAGACCCCAATTCATCTATGATTCTGCAACTTAAACTGATATTTTCAAGGCCTGGGATTTATATAGACAGATTTATATATGTAACTGAGAGGATGGCTACACCACCATTATTGACCCCCACAAAGTTTCTGAGTCTCCCTTAAGCCGCGTAGCACACCAGCTACCAGGCAGAGATTCTTCTTGACTCTTCTCTCACCCTACCTTAAAAAAGATTTTGTAAGGGCCTCCATAACATTTGTCCTCCTCAGAGAACCAGCACTTCCACAATGGTCACTCCAAATCGTCCTTCATACTCTTACTCAGCCTCCTTTTGAACCCGTGGCCACTACCAATTTTAAGCTTCTCTCGTTCAAGACTCTTTTTCTGGTTGCCATTACATCTGCTAGAAGAGCCGACACCCCATATCTACGATTTCATCTTGATAAAGTCACCTTGTATCCCGACGTTTCCTTCCTACCTAAGGTCATTTCCGACTTTCACCTCAATCAGCCTCCCAATTATCCCCCCTTCTCTTTTTTTTATCTCCGACATCAGATCTAGAGTACATGCTTCATACTCTGGATGTCAGACGCTCCCTGGCCTTTTATGTTTCCAGGACAAAGACTTTCCGAAAGTCTCCTTGTCTGTTCCTCTGTTATCACGGTCCACACAAAGGTTCTCCAGCTTCATTGCAGACTCTGTCTAGATGGATAGTTCAGACAATTGCCCTATTCTATGAGGCAGCAGGAAGACTGCCACCAGACATTATTAAAGCCCATTCCACCAGGGATGTCTCTACCTCTACCGCCTTTCTTCACAGTATAGATGTCTCCAACATTTGTCGAGCTGCCACCTGGTCTACACCATCGACATTTGTAACTCACTATCGGCTGGATGTCAGAGCCAAGAACGAAGGTAGCTTTGGCAGGGCTGTTCTTACCTCCTTTTTAACGTGATGTCCCACCAACTGGTAAATGAGCTTGCTAGTCACCCTTTCGTATGCATTCACAGAGGCCACAATTTTGTTTTCTAAAAATTTCCACACAGTGTGTACCTACATTTATCCATAGTTGTCTGGGTTTAGGGGCTGCAATTCATTGTGTTAGATGGGCTAAATACAGGATATGAACTTCTATAAGATATTTTTGTAAAGAGACATACATTGGCAAACCCTCATGCTCAGTTAGTTGTCCATGGGGAAAATGAAATGTAACATATGACAGCCTCTTTCTGTGCACAACGCGGCTGGCTTCTGACTGGCTCTGGATCTGATTCAGACATGGGGTATTTGTCCTCTGTAAACTACCAAATGAATGCAGTGCTCAATTTGTTTCTATTGTGCAAAATCTTTTGCTTCTCAATCAGTCACAAGAACTAGTCAAGACAAAATGTGGTCAGTTGGCTGTGCCCACAAACTCACATCCTTCCTTCACTGAAACCGAATGTTCAACCAGTTGTACTCAATCAGTTTTTTCTCAACTTGAAATGCAGAGAGTGCATAAGTGAAGTGGAAGGTACTACAGTTATACTTCAGCAAAACAGAGTAAGTCTGTTGATATGGCATATCAGGTACAGTTGTCTTTAGGTCTATTTCCTACAACAACAAAAGTACTGTATTATTTCATTTTTATTTAATATAAGGGAAGTATGTGTTATTCTCTTTACAGTACTACAAATACTTCAAGAAAATAATTTCTATATAAAGCTTTGGATGTGTTTGAATATAAGATTTAAACCAATCATACTAACTCCAGTAGCATTATTTGCAGCAGTGGAAAGGGTTGGAGCTTTTGGAGCCTCCCATGCTGCCTTTAGTTGGTTTGGCCGAGAGGGACCTTTCTGGGCTGGGGTGACTGTCAATCTATCCAGCACTAACCAATCATTCCTTCTCTGTCTCTGTATTCCAAGAGAACCCTGCCTCTCTGCCCAGTCTCTTTCCCTCTCTTTTGTCTGTTGAAGGCAGTCGGTCTGTTGAGGTCTGTTGCTGAGAGCAGTCATGTTTGTCAGTTTGCTGTTTGATCTGCTCGCAACTGCAAGTAAGGAAAATGTTTTTCCCCCTTTCTCCAACCAATGTCTCAGAGTGAATTATTGAGGCTATAAGTGCCAGTTAATGAGAAAAGGGGTTGATTACTCTGAGAACCTGAAGCTATTGTGCTCTGTGAATCCCTGCACTTTTGCTGTGCAGCTATAGGAATTTAACCAAACATTGAAAACTCTGCAAGAGAAAGTTTTCTGGAAAAAAATATCTACTTTCTAGAATACCTACAGCACTGCAGAAAGGCCTTCTCACTCTCTGCCCTTTCAGAGATAACCCCACCTGATTCTTGTGACAGCATTTGCCCATTTTTAATTGTACCATGTCTGTTTTGACCCTTTTTTAACTCCACAGGTTCAAGACTAAACAGGAAGGATTCATGTGAAGGTGCCACTCTGCCCTGTGAGCAACACAGGCTGCTTGCTCTGCCTTGCAGTCACTATGGAGATATACAAATAATACTGTTTCAGTTGGTGCTTCAGCATTTAGAGAAATACAGTACACATCTCTAGTGGATATTTTTCTTTCCACCTTTCTTCGTATTTCGGTTCCTGAGAAAAAGCAGCAGAATATGGCCCAAGTACATGTATGTTTGCCAATTAAGACTGCTAGAAAATATGCACACATCCATTCTAATTTAAACCTGAAGTAGAAATGTGAGATCCACAAATAATATCTGACGTATTTCACTGTTTGTTGGTCATCCACAAGACACTGAAATCAAGGGAGTGCCTTCTATCCTTAGTAGTCTTTGAGGAAGACGTTAGAATGAAGAGCAGAAGGAACGGAAATTATTTTATTTAAAATGCCTTGGCAAAAGAAAGGAAGTTGATACTTTTCACTTCCATGCTATTTTATCCTCTCCATCTCCAGATGACCTCTCCCAGATCAAGGAAGACCAGTAGAAACACTTTGCCCCTATCAGCCTCCCTCAAAGGGTCATCATGCAGGACAACCAGTTCCATCTCTGCGCCATGAGATAGCTTAAATCCAGGCTGGAAAAGATTCAGGGCATTGGCTTCATCTAAGAATGACTAAAATTTTATACACCATTATTTGTGATTCTACTCCAATATCCAACTTTTTTTCCCTCCACTGTACATATAGTCTGCGGTCAGAGCTCCTTTCACCCCCATCTAAGGCAGCTATTGTGTTTATGGTGAGCAGTTTTATTGCATCCCAGTCACTTCAAAAACAATGTCCACAACTGAGAAGAAATGCTGGTTTCATTCTCCAAATGGGTACAATGTTATTTGGAGGGGAAATGCGATGCTGTGAGTTCTGTTGTAAGGTGAAGATGGAATGGTTTGTATGACTCCTCCTCCAAAGGCATCTCTCACTGGAGAAAAGGGTCCAGTCTATTGTGAAAGGTCCAGTGGAGTTGGACATGACACAGGGGGTGCAAAATTGCCTGTTTGACTCAAACAGACAAAAAAAGGAACCGGTTAATGAACATGTGGAGAAGCGCTGATACAAATAAGATCTTTTTCTCTCTCAAAGAAACCATGCCACCGGAGTCTCAATACTGCAGTGGCAAACATACCATACGTTTCTACATTTTGAACCCAGTTTTTTATGGCTAATCATAGTTCAAAAATACAGGAGGATAAAGCCAGTCTTTCTTTTTGGTTCTGGACAGTGCTTTTGAACCATCCTGGGTGCAATAGGAATGGCTCACCATGACCTGAGTAGCCACCTTGGGTAGGGCAGGAAGATTAGCTAGGTGCTTAGTTGTCTGGCCATGGTGATGGTGCTAGATGTTGGGAATTTGATTCCTCACTGTGCCTTCTCAAGAGGGACTGGACTTATATGGTCCCTTCTAGCAAAGTAATTCTCTTATTATTTGAAAATACCATGCACAGTCAATCAAAATTAGAAGAATATTGGCTGTTATTATATAACAAATACATGTTTTAACTAAAAACTTAAATATCTATTAAATATTGGTGCAGTATATGCAGGGTTCCTAATATTGCAACTTTTTAATTTTTATTTTTGTAGCTCCGATGGTGTTATTTCTGAGATCTGCAACTACATATAATACTGGGTGAGATTTCTTGATGTTGTTCCCAAAGCCCTCATGACTATGGGGGTCCACTGAAGTGTGTTTTGTCCACAAGCGAGATGTTAGTTTTTCCAATACTTCATTTTCAACTCTGGCATCCCCTGGAATTGCAATGTCAATGATCCAGACATTTCTTCATTTTATTACTACTATGTCTGGTGTGTAGAGATGGGCATAAATCAGAAAAGGTGTGATTCATTTTGAACCACAAATTTATGCATTTTTTCTGAGAAATCAATGAATCGATTTGTCAATTCACTGTTGACTTTAAAACCCTATAAAATGGTCTCCAAAGCACCTAGAGACACCACATTAGCAAGGAAGCTTCCCCTGACTCTCCTTTATGAGTGCTGCAACTTTGGTGAAGTTGGGGTATTGGATGTCCAAGTTATACACCCACAAAGAGGCTCCCCAGGAAAGTTCCCCCAGGCACCCAGACACCAAAATCACAGAAAAGCTTGCTCTGACTTTCTTCTACAATCACTCCAAATTTGGTGAAGATTGGGTTTTGGATGTCCATGTTATATACCCACAAAGTGGGTCTCCCAGGCAGTGTTCTTTAGCAGCTGGCTTGGGGAAACCCAAGCTTCACCAAACTTGGAGAGATTGTAGATGAGAGCCAGTAGAAGCTTCTCTGTGATTTTGGTGTCACTAGGTGCCTTGAAGGAACTTTCCTGGGGGTTCCTCTTTGTGGGTGTATAACTCGGATATCTGAAACCCAGTTCTCACCAAACTAGGAAGGATTGTAGAGTCAGAGGAAACTTCCCTGCAATTCATTGCCTCTAGGTCCCTGGGGGGCATTTTATAGCCAAATGAATTGACAAATCAAAAATCACTAAAAATTCATTGATTCGTACTCATTGGGGGGCATTGATTTGTACAAATATGAATAAACAAATTAGCGGTTTTAAACTAACTTGGTGATTCACTTTTTAAATCATCCCCATCTCTATCAGTGTCTTATGTTCAAGGTATCTGTTAGTTTGGATCCGGAAATCCCACAAGATGCTGACTTCATACTTTTCTGACACCTTCTCAACGTGATTTGCAATATAAGTTAATTGTTCCTACATATTTCCCGAAAAGCAGTTTTTCCCCTTTCGTTTTCATAAGTGGCAAAAGGAGTAGTGAGATTTTGCACATGCTTGATTTTCAGGAATGTGGATTAAACACAGGTAATCATTACAAGTGACTGACCTAATTAATTAATTAATTAATTTAAAGGTCCTGCATATTTCTTGTCCAAGTACAGTGGTGCCTCACTAGACAGTTACCCCGCATGACAGGTTTTTTTGCTAGACATTGACTTTTTGCAATCGCTATAGCGATTCGCAAAACAGTGATTCTTATGGGGGAATTTCACTGGACACTGTTTGGTCCCTGATTCGCAAACCGATTTTCGCTAGATGACGATTTTGACAGCTCCCTCTGTGCTCGCAAAACAGGTGTTTTCGGGGCCTAAGCTTCGCAAGACAGCGATTTAAACAGCTGATCGGCAGTTCGCAAAGCAGCTTTCCTATGGCTGATCTTCGCTAGACAACGGCGATTCTTCCCCTTTGGAATGCATTAAACAGGTTTCAATGCATCCCAATGGGGAAATGTTTTCGCTAGACAGTGATTTCGCTAAACAGCGATTTCAGTGGAACGGATTATCATCGTCTAGCAAGGCATCACTGTATTGTATTAACAAATTGTATCAACAAATGTAGTGCAGTGGAACTTAAGTTTTGGTAAATATGCTTAGATTTACTGTATTAGGAATGGCAAATTCCAGTGGAAAAACCATTTCATAAGAGTTGCAATGTACACAAAAAAGTATTAATAGTTTATTTTTTATTATCTAAATACAAAGAACACACTGTTTAAGTGCAATTAATACAATGAATAAAATAGTATCTGCTATATGATATTCGTACAAAAAAATAAACCACCCTGGAGTCTGTTTTTCTGATTCTTAACTGTCTTTGTAGAAGTGTGCCACACTTTTCTGTGATCATAAGAGTGACTCTACTAGAAACACATGGGGCTGTACCTTTAAATCAGAGGCGGGCAAAGTGTGGACCACAGACCCTGTGTGGCTCCTAGGGATCCTTTACGACCCCCTTCCAGCAGCCCTTCCCTCCCCCAAAGGCTTACAAAGTGCATTTGCTTTTCCTGAAAGCTTTCAGGAGCAGCAGTTTTGCACTCAACCCCATCCCACTATGCCACCCCCATACACCTCCTCTGTACCTGGAACAGGTTGTTTTGCCAATTCTTAATTAGACTTTTTATTTTCTTTCTTTTTCCTTCTTCTCTCTCTCTCCCCTTTTTTTGGAATGGGGGGTTGATGCAGAAGTTCACAGTCAATGATGGGGCAGACAGTTGGTGCTTGGACCACTGGATCTGACCTTCCTTGCTTGGAACAGAAGATTTTCACAGCGTTTCCTATCATCTTTTTCAGACACAAGATGCAGGTTAAAAGTGGACGACAGTTGCCTGTTGTAGACAAGTCAGCATGTAAACATATTAAGTCTAGTTCCGATTAAGTGGCTGTGGAATTATTAAGGCACTTAAATAGAACAAGGCCAAATGAGGAAAGAACCTGTAGTATTTTGAATCTAGAATAAAACAAGAATGTCTGTCTGTCTTTCTAGTGAATAACTTACTCACTAGATACTCAGGTTGCAATGACAGATCCACCCACCCACCCACGCACCTACCAATAGTGGACTTGTGGTTATGATCTCCATAAGAGGTAGTATCTTCATCATATAAAGCTCATTCAGGAAGATTCCCATTACATTCCGTGTCAATTAACTTAAGCACAAAAAATAAAATTGTCATCTTGCTTTCTTCCTAGAAACTAAACGTGCTGTTCAACAATAAAATAAAACCTCTTTTTTTTCTTTTTTTGAAAAGCATCAATGGGGTCTTCTCAGGTGCGTTCCAGTTCCCTTTGGCTTCTCCTTACTTTGTTTGCCAACACCATGTCGCTGAGATTTCTTTGAATGGTTGACTTTTACCCATCCACCTTCGTTGACTTTGCTTTCCTCTCCCTCTCTTTCAGGGTCATTTTCTGTATTCAAGGGCATTCCTGGAATTTCCTTCGGTTGCTGAGAGGAATGCGGATGCTTCCGGTCACGTGACCGTGGCAAATGTTGATTGTGACTGGCCTGTGGAGTCCTGTGAAATTTCTCATTGTTCCTCACTGGTGCCTGAGCGCCCACGGAGCCCCTCGGAAGGCGCCGCCCAGGCACAGACACATTGGGAGAGACACTCTGATGGTAGTGGCTCCTGCTTTTCACCTTGGGTCGTGCTCCTTCTGAGGGGCTGTCAGAAGCCGCACTGGAGGTGCTGCTTCCCTTTGAGTTCAGATGTAAAGATGATAAATATGGTGTCGGAGATGAGTTTCTTGACTGATTTAGAGAGGTGATGTGATAGCTTACAGGAACATGGGTCCGTCTTACAGCAGCTGCATAGCTGCCTTGGTCCTGAAGATAAGGTAAGTACTGCGTCAAGCTGTTGGGGCTGTGGGGACGGGAATGTTGAAGCGAAGGGCTACTGGACACGTGGCGCATTTTTAGCGCCTTCATCCATTGGCAGTCGATACCTGAAACAAAAGAGAGAGCAGTAGCAGTTTTGAATTCCAGCGAATGGCTGCCCTTCCCAGAAAGCACCAGAAATGAAGGCTACTAGTGGCATAATCAGAACTTGGACAAAGTGCTTTGTTTGGACTGCAGATCTCAAGAGTTGCCCAAGCCAAATGACCTTCAAAAGTTCTCCTCAAATACAGTTCCTGCTGGGACTACCCATTTGTTTGGGCGGCAGTGGCAGCAGTCTTTGTTTTAACCCTTTCCCTCTCAAGAAGACAACACCTTTTGAGAAACACAAAGGTCCGTCTGAAATCACACTGGAGCAGTGGTTACCACCATTGAGTCCCCATATGTTCTTGGACTAAAACTCCCAGAAGCCTTTGATGCTAGCTCTGCCGGCCAGGATTTATGGGAGCTGTAGGCCAAGAATATCTGGGTTGCCCAAGGTTGGGAACCACTGCTCTAGAACTTTCTCTTCGCTTTTTATGCAGAGGCTTAAGTTTGACATTCCAAGATCGGAACGTTATTGTTCAAAGACTCCATTAGTGCTATTCTACGTTTACCAGCAGCTACAATACCTGTGTTCATCCATGTCTTTTAACAAGGCCAGTCTTATATGCCAATTAGAATCTACAACTGCAAATTGAAAATACACACTTAAATCACACACTCTTAATTTAGAGCACTGTGGTTTTGCAAAGTGTCCGTTAGATCAGTAGATTCTTAAGATGCCTCAGATACGTTGCTTATTGCAAAAGGCAGGCTATACCTGTTCTCCAGGATTTAAGGGCTATGAAAAGATACGGTGTGAATATAAGAGATGGTTTCACCCTTTGTTGAATCAATGGAATAAGACTACGGGAGTTCGTAAATTTTCTGTCTCTATTATGATTATGATTGTGGCTACAATGATAGTGATGGTGTCCTTTTCCAAAACTTTGCACCTTCGACTTACTAGAATTGGATCTGCTCCGAGGGATGCCTTCTGAGTTTGCAAGTGGTGTTTGTATTTTAAGCTGTATCGACTTCACCTCATCCTGACACTTCACTTCACTCCACTGCACCGGCTGGATATGTTTGGTGAATTTTGGCGTTCGGACATCATTCTGTTCAAGTAACACAAACCAGCTATCATCTCAAAGGGGAAAAAACGAACACTCCACAACAACCAGAGGATGTTTGCCCAGAGCCTGAGCGTACAATTGTGAAATTGATATGGGTAAGGGATACCATCACCTGCTGGGTTTGTTTGCTGTCACCTTTCTGCCTGATTCCTAAAGATTTTTCGAGTTGTGCTATAAATCCAATGGTAAATTACACTTTCTCTCCTCTTTACCCCACCCCACCCCTGCAGATAGCCTACTGAATGGCAATATTTTAATGGCTGGCTTTTAACAGAATCAATTAGTAATTATGAGATCATGTGGTGCTTCACGTAAATAGTCTTTTCTGCTAGAGGAGGTAGCGACTAAGGAGATATTGTTGCTGGGGTTCCTTGTGGTAGCTTGCCTACAGTTGCTAGCTCTTTAATCCTGCTGTCAGGCTCTGATTCCTGTGAGGAGTTACCGTCTGAAAGGAACCTAGGGTTATTCTTCCTGTTAACAGAAAGCTACTGTTCTTCACTTCTGAGGCAAACACGGTCCAGAATTTTCCTATCGCTCTCTCTCTCTCTGTTTGAATCCATGCCACAGGACAGAACTGAAATTTCAATTATTAGCCTCAGTGTGAAATATCCCATTGGTCTTTATGAAACACTTTTTTGTAAGTATCCAAAAAAACCCTACTCATACAAAGGCTAATTTCCATCCTATTATCCACAGCTAAATTGCTTCTAGATTTTATTTTATGTTTTCTTTCCCACCTTTTCTCTTCTCCTGTTGCTCCTCTGCTCTGCTAATTAGCATTTTGTCAAAAAGGTAAGAAAGGTGGTCTTTTCAACAAAACACCACCTGCACTGACCGTTTCACAAAGAAAAAAAAGTTACTTAAAACAAACTTTTGAAGAAGCAAGGAATCCCAGCTAAGAATCTGGGCATGGTTCCTAAAGATAACATTAAGATTTGTATGAGAAGTCAGCAGCTGAAAATTAATTACAACATGCAGTTTCACTACAGTGGCTAACTAAGTTAAAGAATGCCAGCTCCTCATTGTGAAGCCATACTGATGAAACAGGTGGATTGTTGTTGTTTTTCCCATGAATGCTTACTCGGGATGAGACTTTCCTGTCTTAACAAGAGTTTATAAAATGCAAAAGAAGCTATTTTTCTGCCTTCATGTTCTTTTGTTCATTCCTGAAAGAGAGCCCCTAAACACAAATATTTGTATTAATGAACCAGGAAAACATGGGAATTTTCTGTTCTTCTGGGTCTCTCTATTTCATGTAAACATTTTTCAAAGCTTTCTTTTGCACTTCAAGCATTCTTTCACCTTTGTAAGTCAAAACCCTCGTAATGTTGTTTTTTTTTATCCAGTCACATCACTAGGGATATTGCAGAGATGGCTGTATGACCAATGAGGGCTGCCAGCAGCTAGTCAGAACATCTGGGGGAAAGAAGAATGTCAAATCCATAGAAGAGCCTGGACCTCAGAGAGGATTTGTTGGTGGGGGTCTGTTTATTTCTGAAATTTTATTTTCTTTCCTTATTTGCTTCATTGGCTTTACTTACTGTTCTTGGTTAGGGGAGAAGGGACTGTGTGTGTCTTTAAACTTTGGCCATTTTTTGCTTGTGAGGGTGCTTTCTCTGTTTGACTGCTTCTTAAAAAGTCTTCTTTCATTAATTTACTTTGTATTAATTTATTCTATTGGTGGGTTTAGTGGGTTTGAAGATTATTTTTCTTCTCAGGTTACCTGCTTTTGAAGTAGCTTGGTACTCTGTTGCCTTGCCTCTGCTTTTTAGGAGTAGATTTGAGGGGCCTTAAAGTGTTCTTTAGGGCTTTTGGAGTACTAAGAAGCATAAAAGGGAAACCTGGAACAAAAGGACCCCCAAGTCACTTTCCATATTCTTCTTAACAAAAAGAATAGGCAAATGAAAAACACAAAAATGAAAAAGAAACCCGCCAAAGGAACCCAAAGTAAAACAGACACGGACATTTTTGCCATGGACATCCCAAATGCTTACCTCATAAGTAATTATACATTCCACAATTTGGTCATTTTCTATTCCCACTGTCCATTTCTCCATCACAAATGGTGGCTGCAGAAAAGAAACAAAATGTTTCACAAACCAATTATTTTGTTTTCCTTGTGATTGTTTACTTCTTTTTGGTCTATTGTATAAATCACACGTACATTTTCACCCTGTGTTCTTGAAAAAGAACACACAGACCTTCCACTTAACATGTGAACATAGGATCCCATTTGAAGATAATTTTTGACTCTGAATTTTATAGTCCTACTACTCTTTCCTCATCCTCCAAATATTAATAACACTTAAAAATGTGTTAAGCCAGAGTGTCTGTATTTAATGGTTCTCTTGCTCACACTATGGAGCAGCAATGGCACGCATGCCACAGCTGGCACGCAGAGCCCTCTCTGTGGGCATGCGAGCCATAGGTCGCTAGATCGTTACCCCCGGCAGCCAAATCTGAAGAGATGGATGCAGCCGCGGTGCTAGTGCCCCGACAGGCGGTGGGCCAGGATCCAGAGCAGCTGGTGCTGGCAGCTGCAGGATGGCTGAGCTATAGGCATAGGCAGTGGCAGGGTTGGGTACAACTGGAGGCAGATCTGAAGTGGGGTCTGGAGGCACCTCCGTGCCCGGGATTCCCCCTTGTGTGAACATTTCCGCCACCGCCTGCCGCCTGTTGGTCGTTTTTTCTCTTTTCCCCCCCAGTTTGGGCACTTAGGCTCAAAAAGGTTTGCCATCACTGCTATAGAGTGATATATCCTGGACATCTGGATTGTCTTCATGTCCTGCCTTGAAAAACCCCATGCATTGGAACAGAAATTGTGTTAAATGTTACTCCTCTGCACAAGGCTACCCGTGACTTCCCTCATACCCCATGTATGTTGCAGGGAATGAGTAAAGCCTTGGTATTTTAACATTAATACGTGGCCTTATTTCAATCTGCTTAAGACAGGATCCTATCCCTTCCTTCAGTGAGCCCATAGTAGTCTGTGACAGGCACATTCTGGGAATTCCACCTGACAGACCCACACCTACCGACACCTAAGCGTGGCTCACCTGTAGAAAAGGCCTTGTTAGGAAGGCTTGGAGCATAGCATTAGGCCCAGCTCCACCCTGGATTCCTGCGCAGACAGGAAGTTGCTAAGTGCTGCCTGAGAGTAAAGCAGTTGCAGCGGGATTTTTAAGAGGATTAAGTCATGATTCCACTGACTACATGATATGTAGCCCAGAATCACCCCCACCCTCATCCCTAGTTTTTTCCCCCCTCCACCACTGGGCCTACTACTTTTTCTGGAATCCAATGCCTTTGCATCAGTTCAGGCAGCTAGCTCCAGCAGCCGTGAGAGAGGCAGGGGAGTGAGGAAATTAGCTGCTCTCTCTCTCGTTTCATTGCTCTCTGCCCCACACCTGTGCCTGGACCTGCTTTCATTTTCCCTTCCCATTCTATTTCTTTATTCTCCTTTTTTTCTTTTAGGAGTTGCTAATCTTGCAGTGGGTTACTGAGTGACCAAAGGCGGCGGGTGGGGGGAGGTTTTAAGGCAGCTATTCTCTATTTGCCTCCTGCAAATCTTGACCGCCAGAGCAGAGCAGATCTATCTTAAGAACTTGGAAATAGGTCTGAAGTGTTGTTTTTCCTGTCCCCCTGCCCATTCTTCACTCTGTCCCCTTTGGTCACCTAACTGGCCTAGCGCTGGGACAGCAGTCCTTGGCAAGAGAAGAGGGAAACAAGCAGACCCAGGCACCATGTGTAGAAAGGATTCAAACAGTTAATAAGCTGCAAAGAAGACTGATTTTCTCCCCTTTCTCTGCTGACTTCTGTGTGGTCAGCTGAAGTGAATTAACCTGGGGAAACAAGTTTTCTTGGGTGCAACTTTGCAGTGGATCCATTCTTTTCTCTCTCTCTCTCTCTCTCCACTGTGCAGTTGCACCGTCACTGAGCTATTCAACCAGTGGTTAAAAACTGCAGTACTGCAGTGAAGACTCTGTTCACAACCTCAGTTCGATCCTGCGCTCAGGTAGCTGGCTCAAGGTTGACTCAGCCTTCCATCCTTCTGACGGCGGTAAACTGAGTATCCAGTTCACAGGGCGGGGGCAATGTGTAGCCTGCATCATTAAATTGTCAACCACCTAGAGAAAGCGTTAAGCACAACGGGGTGGCATAAAAGCAGCAAAGTGTTTGCCTTGCTTTGGAAGACAAAAGAGATTTTAACCAAGTCTGGTTTCTGCAGCTGACGTGTTTTAATCCAATGAGTGCATCTGTTTCTTTCTTGTGGCCATGTTACTTAATTATTTTTAATGCTTTAATTGTAAATTTATTTTATCTGAGTTTAACTGTTAGCTGCCTTGAGCACAATTTTTAGTCGAAAGGCTGGATATAAATTTAATTCATAAATAATATACTGTGGAACCTCTTGGGTTTTACCCTTGCATATGTAGCTGTTGTCATAGAAGAAAAAAGTTGTTACTCTCCTGGTGATGTAAAACAGTCATAATTGTTCACAAGGGCAAGAGGCAAGGCCAGTGATTTAACACACCAGAGAAAAAGGGTTGATAGTGTTCTGGACTAGGGTGGGTGACTGAAAAACACAGGAAGGGGCTAGACAGACAGTCCATGGGTCTGACTAGAGATCTGCTAATAGAAAACAGTAGGGAAAAGCAGAATTTTATCACTGGTATCAATAGCCACAGTGCATCCCCCAGGAACAAAAAGGAGTAGCTAAGGCAAGAATTAATGTCCCTTTAGGACATCATTTGTTGTTGTTTTTAATGTAATGGGCATTTTTGGATGTCTGCCTTAAACCAACCCAGCCTATTAGCTGCATCTTATAAGTCTATAGAATGAAGATGACTGTGTGTGAGGACACAACCTGAAATTGTAGTTGTAATCTTATGATTTTATATATTTTTATACTGTTTTGTTTTATTTTGTAAGCCGCCCCGAGTAGACATGGTCTAGAGGGGCGGGGTAAAAATCAAATAAATAAATAAATAAATAAATAAATAAATAAATAAATAAATAAATAAATAAATAAATAAATCCCATTAGTAAGTGTCGATTTGCCATAATTGTACAGTTTTCCTGCTGCAAGTGTGACTCACCAAGAGCATTCTGGCTAATATTTTACCTTTTTTCTGTGTTTTCCTATCTGTACTTTTCTCACAAGCCATCTCGAGTTCCCATTTTGGGAGAAAGGTAGGATAAAAATCGAATAAATAACATGGTGAATGAGCTGAAAGACAGGGTGTGATATCGCCCAGTAGTGAGCAAGCTCAGTTGCGGTTTCTTTTATAGCTCATAATGCAAGAGCAGTGTAGATGCTTTGCCAGGGGGCTGAGTTTCTAGAACTCAATTCAGGACTTAAAATAAAATGGAAACTGGGCAGATCTCAGACAGCATGGCAATTAAGGGTCTGGTTCATGACTCCTTTCCACTAAATGTCTATTTTGTTACCTCCATTTGAAATTGCTGTCAAAGGTCACTATTTTTGTGCACTCAAAGGATGAGCGCTCAGATCATTTTGAACTAGTCTGTTCACTGATGGATATACCGTTGACTTTGTTAGAGAACCAAGAAATCGTACACTTTAATTGCAGTATCTAAGTCTTGCCATCACTTTATTATTAGCATGATTGAAAGGGGAAGAACCCCCCCAAAAAACTATTATGATAAAAATGCGCAAGGGTGCGGCTTAAAAGCTGCCTGAAGGCACAAACGTTTGCTGCTGGGGGTATTTTAATACATTCGTTTTAGATCTAAGAAATCATGAGAACATCAAGCCCATAAACCAAATCTCACCTTTGTCATCTTGAAAATCTCTGCATCAGGCAGGTTAGTGTTGAATGTCACATCTTTTATGTAAGTTATTGCAATCTCATCCCCATCCATCTCCATATACATTTTCCATTTACAATCCTGGAATTGAACATTTGAAATGTTAGAATATAAAGTGCGAGCCTTTCCCCTCTCTTGAGGAAATGTTAAAAAGACACACACACCAAACAAATAAACAAAAATCCAGAACTCCTAATGTTTTAATAATTGCATATATTGTGAAAACATTTTTTTTTTAAATCAAACTTTGAGGGTGGGGAAAAAAGATCCCAATCTACCATCTTCTATAGTTCTTATCCCTGTTTGAGAATCACCAGGGTTCTCCAACCCAACAAGACCAGCAAATAGGGAAAGCCACATAGTGAAGAGACAATGTATTCTGAAATGTTAAGCTGAAAAGCAGCTCGCCTCTTCAACGGCTTCGGCTTCCGTAGACTTTTTAAAGAACGCCAGGTTTCCATGCATGTTTTTCTTCCATGTGCAGAGATTGCTTCCCTGGCTTGAGGCCATAAAAGCCAGCTGGGTTGGAATTTGGAAGCCTTTCAAGTGTCTCGGTGGCGGTAAGGCAACGAAATGCGACAGTCTGCAAGGAGCAAACCATAGAAGGCGGAAGGCAGGAACCGCTCACAAATTTACAGACCCAGATGACCAGAAGCATATGATCGTTTGCATTTGGAATGTGTTTTCCTCAAAGGATCAGGGGAGGCATTTGGACTGCATGTGTTTTCTGAGAGGCAATGGTTCTCTCTGACCCACGAATGGGGGAGCTGTTTCTCTGAGCTGGCCCTGCCGTGGGAGCACAGGCCACTTTTCCGGGATGGTCCACCCACAGTTGCTACAGCCACAGCTAGTTGGTTGAGAAGCAGCCAGAGTCTTTAGGAGGGGGGTGGCTTTTGCCAGCTGATACGGCTCTGTCTACACAGCCCTCCAAACCAGCGACTGGGAGGGGCAGTGGGAACGCAATGGGAACGAGCATTTCTCTTCAGGCCTCAGACAGCAGGAGAGGTTTATTGTATTTAAAATATTTTTTACCCTACCTTTCTCCTTAAAAAGGATCCAAGGCGTTTCACACCCATAAGAGACAACATTTAAAAGCTAAAAACAGTAAGTATACAAATATTTAAAAAGAATCGATCAAACATCATGCTAAAAGGGCAAAAAAAAAAAAAATCAACACCAAAAAACAGATTCAAGGCAAACAGGCACAACAAGCCATTTCGAAACCTCTCTCAGACAGACAGTTGCTAAGGGGAAGCCCTGGCTGGGTTGCCCCTGATTTTTTTTTTAATTAAGCCAATTTAGGTAAATTCAAAGATCAATGGAAAGGTGATATGTGAAGTTACGTTAAAAGAGGGCCTTTCACATTATTGTTCATCTCTCTCTCTCTCTCTCTCTCTCTCTCTCTCTCTCTTTCCTCTCATACATACGTTGATGTCTCTTCTTTCCACTCAGTTGCTCAGGGCAATCTATAAGGGGCATTTTATGAACGCTATAACTCCCAAGAGAATGGGCAGGTCAACATCACTCCTGTTGCTTCCACCCCAGCCCACCTCTTTTAAAAATATTATTTTGTTCTTCTTCAAAAATAGAAATGTAAGATGATGGTACAGGCAAATCATTGCTGCCCATGGTCGACCTGTGATTTTAAAGACCTAACTTCTAGCCATTTTAAAAACAGATTTACAGCATAGTCATTGCACCAGGCTGTCAAATGGAGATGGAAAAGTGCCACTGAGGCTGAAGTCATACTGGCAATAAGCACCACATTTAAGTATACTTTAACAGATTTAGATTTTTTTTTATCGTTCAGACAACACAAAAGTGAAATCAGGCTGCGAAGCAGGTTTCTTCAACTGGCTGACAGGGGCTTTGAAAAATACCTCACTTCTAAAATAGATTCAATTCAATGGGATTTGTGGATGTGAAGGCTGCTGCTGTTTTGTCTATGTCAATACTGGGTAGCGGGGGAACCACTGTTTTTCCCTTTAAATTTAAAAAAAAATTTAAAAAAATGTTGACCGCTGCATAACTTCATCAATACAGAAAGGAAATTAATCAATTTCAGCAGTGTAGACGCCAAAGCCGGTTTAAATCACCAGAAATAAATCCATTTCCATTCAGTGCATGTGAATGTGGCCTCCGGTTTAAATACCATGTGACCTTGAACCTGATTTTTTTTAGAAATCTGACTGGAAATCAATTCAAATTGCCTGTGTGGCCACAGTCTGAGGCAATTCCGCTCAGCCCCTGCCTTTAATCAACATGTTACAGTTGACAGGTTGTATGTTTTACATCTTCTTGTTGATTGAGGTTTCAGGGGAAAATAATGAATAGCTTCTACTTTCTCTTTTTGATTTACAAGAGAAAATGATAGGGGGCAAATTACTAATAGATTATTGACATATAAGAGATTATTGATCACTAATCTGCTAGCCAGGATCACGAAGGGGAAACTGCTAACATTGAAAATAACTTTTGCTAAATGGAACTCAGTTGTGAGTAAGCAGGATAGAAAGTTCTTAGGTGAGAAGATTTTGAGTTTTGTTGGATAATGGAACTTTTTATAAGGTACCATGGCCACTTTCATGCACCAATGATCACATGTGGAATGGCCACTACGCAGGCATTTATGTGCCACATATCCATTTTTCTCTGTGAAAGGCCTCTTGACACCCTATCAAATAGAATATTGGTCCTTGTGCATGACTCCTATTGTAACACGATTTCTAGCAAATTTCAGGAAAGCAGCGCTAAAACTCTAGTGTTGATGCACCCCCAATGAGTTTCTGGCATGGGTTTTATCTCAAATATCCCCAATCAGAGTGTTAAAACCAATTCCTTACACCAAACAC
Source organism: Pogona vitticeps (assembly GCF_051106095.1). Taxonomy (NCBI): domain Eukaryota; kingdom Metazoa; phylum Chordata; class Lepidosauria; order Squamata; family Agamidae; genus Pogona; species Pogona vitticeps. Next base: position 201,858,115 of record NC_135783.1, read on the forward strand.
TCCTTTTTTGTTCAGGGACCACCAAGAAAAACAGGACATTTGGGATACAAATGGACCACAGCTCAAATAAATTTAAGAATGACAATCAAAAGACAAAACTCAGTCCAGTCCTACAAGAAGGATTATGTATGTTTCGTTGTGTCATGTTATTTGAGAGACTTCCATGTACCACTTTTTCCTAAGCTCATGCCATGGATATTAAAATACAGTGATGCCTCGCAAGACGAAAATAATTCATTCCACAAGTTGTTTCGTATTGCAGAAAAATTTGTCTTGTGAAGCGCAGTTTCCCATAGGAATCCATTGAAATTTAATTAATGTGTTCCTATTCGTTTTGTGAAGCATGGCCATAGAAAAAATTTGTCTTGTGAGTCACCAAAAACATCGCAAAACACTTTTGTCTTGTGAGTTTTTCGTTGTGCGAGGCATTCATTTTGCGAGGCATCACTGTAGTGCAATTAACATTTTATAAAACACAGAAACAAACACAATAATGAACAACTATTCTCATTCAAGAAAACCTGTTTTAATAAATGAACCTGTCTCTCTCACATACAGAAACAAACCAAGTTAATATGTATCACTATAGTTAAGATAATTAATTAGGCACAGCTACACAGCAGCCAGAGAAAGATCCCAGCCACTTCATGACTCCTCAGGGCCTTGCTTCTATACCCACTTTTTAAAAAGCTCTTAAGTCCCATTCAGTGATGCTGCTTTACCTCTTACAGAGTGATCCCAAGGACAAATATTTAGACACCTGCAATAAAACTACACTGGCAGCATCAACAAAGCTGTTCCATGTTGATCATATATTACTGTATATAGTTGAGTTGTATAAGGCAGTGCATTCAATTTAAACTTGGCCGTGTGTTTATTATAAATCTGCTGTCTGTCTATAGTTGTTTTGTGAACCCTAGAGATTTGTACCTTCCCTAGCACAGGCATTTTTGTAGGCACTTTTTGTGATTGATTAACTGCACCATAGAATTTTGGAAATTATAAATATGAGGGTAACAAGTGCAAATCATTTCTCATACTGATTCGAAGTACACATTAGGCAAGTTTGCATTAAAATACAAACCGTCAAAATATCTCCCTCCACCACTCCAGTATGTAAAAGCAAAAGGCTGTGGCTGTTTGATCCCATTTCATGAATCATGGATAAGCCTAATGTAAATGTTCATATTTCTTTCCTTTTGGGGGATGTCTATTCCATTTTTTTATTCTGGTCCTTTCACTTTATACAAAAGGAAAAGCCTTGTCTCTCCCTATTCATGTTTTCTGACAACCCAAAAGCCCTTTAAAAATCATTTAAAACTACTCAAAAAAAGCAAAGGCAAGTCAACAGAGAATCAATCTATGCTAAAAGCAGGCAACAGTATATGAGAAAAAAGAAAACTCGGTGAGTTCAGTGCCACACACCCAGCCCAAGAGACCCTCTGAGCTTGGGCTGCACAATTTGTTTTAAAAGGCAATGAAGCAGCGAGACAGACAGCCACTATCTCTCCTGTGTACAGATACATCACTCACCAACCCAACCACAACCAACAAAACACCAAAAACCACAAGAGAAAAATGCCACAACCTGTTCCCAACCACCAATAACAACAGCAACCCACTCAGCCCAGTGGCACACCGGCACAATCTCAGAGTCCACCCCCCTACTCCAGCCCCCACTGGAGGCAAACAAAACCATTCCCCTAAAAACCAGCAAAATATATACATTTAACAGAATTAATATGCAGCCATTTATCCGGATAACAATTAACAAAAAAGTCAGGAAGGAAGGAAGCAAATTATGACAAAAAATAAAATACATTCAAAGCCCTCACCCAATCAAGACTACAAGACTATGGGGAGATTTCTCTTCCCTACCACTTTCTCGCCCCTACCGCTCTTCCATTTTTTGAGTCCAACAGGCAGGCAGGGCAGCAGCAAAAATCAGCTGAGAAAGGAAAGGTCAACAGGGAAACAACCAAATAAACAATCCCAAATAGTGGGCGGCGGGGGGAGGGGCATCTCCAAAGAAATCAATGATTCATGTATGTATGTGTGTAAAAAAAAAAATACTAGTGAGGCATGCTAGCACCAACAAGATAAAAAATTATCCAAAGACATGGTAAAAATCTCCAAAATTTCAAGGAAAAAAAACCAGACAAAAAATAAAGGATCCAAGATGAAGGCATGGGCAGGCAGGCAAGCAGCAATCCAAAATGGAGGGTGTCAGGAACACAGCACATGTGAATGGCTGAAGGAAAGCAAAAGCAAAGTGTGCTGCTTATATACCACCCCACAGCTCTTAAAGCTTAAAGCACTCTCTGGGTGGTTTATATAATTGTGCAGGCCACACATTGCCCCAACCCCCAGCGAGCTTTGCCAGTCTTGGAAGGCTGAGTCAACCTGAGACTAAACTCAGGTTGTAAGCAGAGTCTTGACTGCAGTATTGCAGTTCAACCACTGCACCACAAGAAAGAATGTTCCCCACTGGGTTCCAGGCACTTTTACAGACTAAAAACAGACTTAAATTGTCCCCTGGACATTTTAATTGGCTGCTGACAGCCGTCATGATGAGATTTAGTGGGGGGAAAAACCAGCTGATTGGACAAAGGACATCAAAAGATTGCATGGCAGAGGAAAAAATGAAACTTCCATGCACCTTTTTTTCATAAAAATTAATAATTCATGTTATAGAGGCTCTCTTTTGGCATCATTGGAAGAACATAGCTTACACAACAGACACTCTCTCTTCATTTTTGAGTCCTTCATGTAAATATGAAAGATCCATCAGTAGTGAATCAGAAGAGGGTGTGTGCTGTACAGTGAGAAAAAATGGGGCATTTGAGTAAAGTGAAAACGGTGTCATTTGGGTGGTCCTTTCCCCCCAGAAGAGATCAGTGATGGGTGATGGACATTCCTGTGGACAGCTACACTGTCTGCCGTATAGCTTAGTTTTACAACAGACGCTATGAAGGCATTGGAAAATGAAGGAGGCAAACCTCAAAAGGAGAAGCAAATAATTAATGGAGTGATATGTGACATCATGTCAGAAGATAACATCTGATGATAAGTGACAAGATAAAAGTTAGCAGTTAGCCTTTATGGTGCCCCAATGTCTTCGTCTGCTTTAATTTTATGCTTCTTTTGTATTAGCCTGATGTGCTAACACAGATTAACACAACTACCTCTTCTAAGGGGATGTGGTGGTGCTGCGGGCTAAACTGCAGAAGCCTGTGCTGCAGGGTCAGAAGACCAAGCAGTCGTAAGATCGAATCCACGCGACGGAGTGAGCGTCCGTCGCTTGTCCCAGCTCCCACCAACCTAGCTACCTGGGAAGGTAACAGTGTTCCGTGTCTAAGTTGCACTGGCCATGTGACCACGGAAGATTGTCTTCGGACAAACGCTGGCTCTATGGCTTGGAAACTGAGATGAGCACTGCCCCCTAGGGTCGAACACGACTGGACAAAAATTATCAAGGGGAACCTTTACCTTTACCTCTTCTAAGAGCCTTCAGTTTCACTGGGACTCACTCCCGTTTTAAGTGTGCCTATGACTGGGGTCTTTGTCTTGTAAAAGCCGCAAGGCGTTGGTCAAAATCCTATCGGGATATGAGCTGTGTGCAAGAGCAAGTCCAGCAGGCGCTCACAGACAAGGTGCCAGGAACAGGCCAGGTGTGTGTTTGGTCATACAGTCAGGCATACGGCTGACATGGTGATGGTTACCTCAGCAATCAGGCGCACTAACTCCTCTGACTGCTCTTACACATGTGTAAATATACCATAGATTTCTGGGAACAGAGTTAGAGAAAATCTTGCTTTTCTCGTGATAGATTTCAGTAATTCAGATCAGAATGAGACCAGCTGTTGGACAAAGCAGAACAAATTAAGGGCACTTGTCTGTACATTGACAGAGGCCTATGACCCATAAAAGCACTATAAAATCAGATTAAATAAAGCCAGGATAAGAATCCAGCCAGTGAATTCCCATTGAAATAGGCTTGCAACTTGTAAAGGGTTTGCTTGTTTGTTGCTTAGTAAAGGGAGGTGAACCAATTTTCTATTTGTGCACCTCTGTCTAAAACACCATCCAAAACTAATCAAGTTATGCAAAGCCCAAGGAAATCCATCATACTGATAAACTGTTCTGGATAAATTTTCTTTTTGGGAACAACAGCATGAAATTCATAATAGAATAAAAGCAGCACTGCCTTGCTTAGCATGTCGGGCAAAAACAAAACGAAAAATGAAAAAACAAATAAGTAAAGAAGACAAAAACACGGTGGCACCTTAAAGACTAACTGCTACATTCTAATGTGGACTTTTGTGGATGAGTCCACTTCTTCAGACACCTAATATGTATACCTAGTTGTGGATGTCACCTTCAGTTACTACAGCTACAGTATGGAATGCCTTACTGAGGAGATCCATGTCTGCCTTCAGATGGAAAAATTGTGGGAAGCTCAACCCCGACTTATCCCTGCTCTCCTCATCTTTGAACCGTTCTTTGTCCAGCACTAGAGATGGGCATAAAGTGCCAGTTTGGCGGTTCACACTGATTCATTTATCGTCCAAAAAGCGCTTCAAAGCTCCACCTCATCTGGCAGGTGCCGACTGAGAGGCAACGGCCTGGCTTCCTTGCCCTGCCTCTCCTGAGCGCTACCTACAAGTGGGTGCCCACCAGGAAAGGTGGGACTTTGATGCACCAACCACCTGTTTGGCCAATGAATGAACCACATGAACCACTGGTTCCCATGCCCATCTCTATACAGCACGGCTTCTTCTTCATCATCATCATACACGGCAGGAATGACAAACAAGCCCTCTTCCAGATGTTGTTGGGCGGCATCTGTGACCATTCACCGTGTTGGAGCTGCAGTTGAAAAACAGCCAGCAGACCACACGTATTTGGGCTACAAGATGGCAGAGGCAAAGCAATGCAGGTTATTGGCCATCCTGAGAGACCAGTAGGTCTTGCTGAGAGGATGGATGCAAGCCCAACTGCATCTCTTCACAGAAGCAATACAGAAATACGATTGTACCATAATTAGTCAAGGTTGCACATTGTGGCCAGAAATACATGGTATTAGATCCAACCACAGCATAGGCATGTCACACCACAAGGCATAATACTGATGTTCCTTAAAATGCAGAGAAGCAGTTATTGCATAGTAGTGATTCAGGCACTTAAAAAGTAATTGAAAAGCAAAGTAAAACTGAATTATGGTAATTCTTAATTTTTCAGAACGGTTAAGTATGAGGGGGGGAACACAGAACCACACTCCAGTACAGAGTTTGCCGGTCATGGGGCAGAGTGAATTAGTTTTTTTCTGGTGTCCTGAAAGGGCAAAAATCAATTTTTAAAAAGATTATTATTGCTGGGATGATTGTTGGGATGAGTAGGTCCTTTATCTTTTGGATAAATCAGTTCTTTTCCCCATATGATAAAAGAATTAATATATATAAATGCCCCAAGCTTTTATGGCTGACTAGATAGCTCAGTGGTTTAGGTCTCTGGCTGTGGAGTCAGAGGTTGGTAGTTCTATTCCCCACTGTGCCTCCTGTGAGTAGAGCCACCCTATATAGCCTTGGGCGAGCTGCACAGTCCAAGGGCGTCCCCAGAAGAAGGGAATGGGAAACAACCTCTGAATATTCTTTCTCTGGAAAACCCTGAAATAGGGTCACCATAAGTCATAATTGACTTGGCAGTACATGATGATGATGATGATGATGATGATTATGTCTTTCTGAATAGCTGAATGAGTTGGGTACCTGGCTAAAGAGTCAGAGGTTAGAGGTTCAGTTCTTCATTGTCCATTCTGGGAAAAGAGCCAGTCTGTGTATCTTTGGGCAACCTGCACCGTCCCAGAACACCCTCTCCCCCAGAACAGGGCAGTAAGGACTCTGCCTAGAAAACCTTGAAAGCATCAGAATCTTCTTCTTCTTCTTCTTCTTCTTCTTCTTCTTCTTCTTCTTCTTCTTCTTCTTCTTCTTCTTCTTCTTCTTCTTCTTCTTCTACTACTACTACTACTACTACTACTACTGCTACTACTACTGCTACTACTACTGCTACTATTATTATTATTATTATTATTATTATTATTATTATTATTATTATTATTATTATTATTATTATTATTATTATTATTATTATTATTATTATTATTATTATTATTATTATTATTATTATTATTATTATAAAAAAACACCAGGCACATTGATATTGTTTCCAAAGTCCCAGTGACTATGGGGACCACTGAAGTGTGTTTCTTCCAGAGGCAAGATGTTTCGATTGCCAGGTCTCTGTACTTTGTTAGTTTTTCCAGTTCTTTATTTTCAACTCTGGCATCCCCTGGAATTGCAATGTCAATGATCCAGACATTTCTTTGTTCTATTACTACTATGTCCAGTGTTTTATACTCAAGGTGTCAATCTGTTTGGATCCGGAAATCCCACAAGAGCTTGACTTCCTCATTTTTTGACACTTTCTCTATCTGACATTCCCATGGATTTTTGGAGGCTGGCAAGGTATATTTTTTGCATAATGACCAGTGCACTAATTTTGCCTCTCTGTCATGTCTAACTTTGTAATCTGTTTGTCCAATCTTTGAACATTCATAGATGAGGTGTTACACAGTTTCGTCTTTTTCTTGGCAGAGTCGATGTTTGCTGTCAGCACTAATTCCTTGGATCTTAGCTTTCATCACATTGGTTTGCAGTGCTTGTTCTTGTGCTGCAAAAATCAAGCCTTTGCTTTCTTTCTTAAGGGTCCCCAGTTTTAGCCATGCCCATGTTGAATTAAGATCATGCTTTCCATCAATATTTCTCAGGTGTTGTCCATGTAGTGGTTTATTTTTCCAGCTATTTAATTTATTTTCAAATTGTTGTTTCTTATATTGAGCCTTTGTTTCTTTGTTTTCAAAATATTCTCCATTTTCACTGCCTTAAGTAATTTTTCTCTGCTTATACTGAAATAACCATTTAGGCTTCTTTTTCCTCCTCTACTACCTGTTGTATTTGCAGTAATTCACAGCCTCCAATTTTTCATGGTAAATTACAGTAATCCATGACCTCTGATTTTTCATGGTATGATGATGGTGTCTTTTTAAGCTGCCATATAGGAGAGGTATTTGTAAGGTTTTTTGCCTCAGGTGGCAAAATGGCATGTCTGCCTTTGAGAATGACACACCTTGACTTTGCGAGTTCTGCCATTAATGATCCAATCCATCATGGAGGCAATTTTTTTTAAAAAAATCAAGCTGCTTTTTAACATGGCGACAATCATTTCCCTCATCCAGGTCATGGAGTCTACTGTGAAGAACAAACTTTAACAACATTTAGTCAAATAAACAATTTTTTGCGTGACAGAAAATGTACACTTTTCAAGGGTATGATTTCTAAAGATGCTTAAAACTGAGCGTGAAAACATCACTTCCTGGACTACAAGTCCCAGAGGTCCCAACCCTCATGACCATATGCTAGCTGGGGAATCTGGGAACTGTAGTCCATCAAAGTTTCCCACTTCTGGTGTAGAATGAATATTATAGCCATGAATTCTGTTGCCCCAGATAAGGGGAAAAGAAAGAAAATACATGAGAGGAAAAACAGAGAGTGGCATCATAGCAGACAGCTGGGTGTTTAAAAAAATACAATAAGTAATGTAAGATAAAACAAACACACAAGAAACCCTGATCATGCTGGCATTAAGAGTAGTAGCATGTTGATAATCTGGGCCCCCAGTAGCTCCTTTACATGCTTCACTATTATCTGCCTCAGCTGCTGAAACCTGCTGTTTTAAAGGCAATAAGAGTTGAAACATCTATAGTGTTAGCACCTGGGTTATTTATCATTAAGGCTAACTCCGCTACACTACATTTTATTATGCCAGATTTAAAGGGAGATAACACAAGTATGGTTAATTTGCTTCTCTTCTTTATATACAGTGTCATGACCTGCCACTGCTTTGTCCCAGAGAGAGAGAGAGAGAGAGAGAGAGAGAGAGAGAGAGAGAGTTGGGAAGAAGGGGAAAGAGGAGAAAAAAAGCCAAAAAACCAGAAAACCCGAAAAAGAAATTTGTAAGAAACTCTCCCTTCAAAATTCCATTAATAACCTCTTGTAGCGTGTTTAGGTTGCCGGGTCTGGAACTCAGAATGTTTTAATCTCTTTCAGCAAAACAATGTCTCATAATGATGTACAAGACTATTGCCGTACTGATGAAGAATCATACATAATTCAGCACCTTTCGCTTGGCACCACTCTGATATCCTCATTAGTAGTGGCTCACGGTGGCTGTCAGATGGTGTCCATGCGAACGCAGGCATTATATTGTCTTTGAGATGTGCAGCTGCTTCCATGACACTGCCAGTATATAAAAACATGACGCCAGTTTGTTTTATTTAGTGCTAAACCTTCCAGTTTGTAAAAACAAGGCTGACACAGAGCCTGACATGAGGCAGTGAAAATAATTAGCTCTCATTTTCTCAGCCTCCTATTTCCTTCTCCCTGCTGTGTTCCCTTTCCACTAAACCACCACATGTCAGTCGAAATGGGAGGCAATTAGTGGGCTCATTTCAGTCCCCACAACTGTGCTGAAAAGAAAGTATTTATGATGGCACAATGAACAGCTGAAAGATTAAATAACATTTGCCTTTTGAAAAGAAAATGACTTCTAGCTAAATGGGCAATTTTTGATTATTCTCAAACAAGCTTAGAGTAGTTTGGGTTTTTTTTTTTAAAAAAAGCACAAGAAAGGAAAATGAGTCATTTTTAGGTGAAAGAATCAAATAAAACTTGACACAGTAATGCAAATAACTGATGTTTTATTGCAAAATATGTAAATGTGTTATAGCCTTAACAATGGCCGCTGTCTTGGGTCAGGGAAGAAAGCCACCAGGCAAGCTCCAGTAGGGAAAATGTAGCTGCACGATAGTTTTTTAGCAGTGGTGGTAAGCAGCCATAGCAGAATTGTTCTGGGCTTGAGGTGAAATGTGTGGTATTAAGAAAGAGGCCTCCATTAAAACCAATAAAGAAATAGAGGAAAAACATTAGTGTACGCATATGGTGCGGGTTTTCATGATCAGAAAGACCATGAAATTTAGCAAAATTCAGACACGCATCCTCGTTCAGTCACAATTTTGGCTAAGAACTGCAGCATTCGGCCCCAAACGTAATTAAAACGTGTGTTGTTGTTGTTTTTAAAGAAAAAGAAGAAGAAATCATGCTTCGCTTGCTGCTTTCTTTGTTTCAAGTGTTTTGTGAGGTGGAATCTATGCATAAATCATGACTTGCTTAGGTACTAGAAAACCCACACCTGTCTGTAGCCTTTTTAAAGCTGCAGGTTTTGTGGCTGAGGGGGCAAGAATTGGAAGGCAGGGCATGATATCTTTCATGAGGAGCTGCAGATATTTAAGAGTTTCTCCTTGCCTAAGCAGTTACAAGAAAAGACCTCTTTAAACTCTCTTTAGGGTGATCCTCAAATAAGAGCTTATATGGCTGAATCATGTTTTGCATTTTTCAAATGAGCATGTTGAGCCCATAAGGAAAGTAGATGAAAAGGATGCTCAAAGCAGATACCATGGCAGTCATGTTTAGAGAGTTCTCTGAGAGTCAGAGCGCTCACTACAACCACTGTCCCTTTTTATTAGTGAATACGCTGCAATGGCTGAGATCCTGTTGCCTGAATTGCACCTGCACAAGGGTGATGATGTTACCGATGAGGAGATTGCCACTAATTAAAGAGTCCCTGTTCACCCAACTCGCATGCAGCAAGACTGTTTGAGGGTGAGTCAGGAGAACCACAGGATCAAAGCAGGAATGATTAATTACTGGCAATCTTCCCATGTCAGGAACATCATCAGCCTTACACAGGGATAAATTATGCAACAGGATGTTGACCGTTGTTTTAAATTCTTAAATTTTTGTTTCCATTCTGTGCTCTAACTTTGTAGATAGCTTTGCATGGCCCAATGACCCAAAAATAACCTTTTTTCATAAATTGTTCACTTCATGCATTTGTGAATTGAATTATTTCCCTTTGACCTCCTTCAACCATCATCGAAAACTGAGTTAGCAGAGTTCAACTGATGCTGGAGAAAATGGGGGTGAGGAGGGAGTCTCCCTGGGGGGAAACTACAGTAGACCCAAAAATGGAACTCCATATGTTCTTGAACTACAATTCCTGAAGCCCTGACCATTGGCTGTGCTAACTGAGATTTTGGGACTTGTAGCTCAAATCACATCTGGAGCCAGATGTTTCAGAGGCATCGAACCAGCTGTTGCTGTTCTGTTCTGTAAATCTGTTTTTGACTTTTGGAGACTGAATGAGTGAATGATCTCACAAAGGTCCCATTATTAGCAGCCCTGTCCAAACCTTACAAACTAAGGCCACGGCTTCTATTGTTAGGTCAATCCCAAGTCATGTTCCTCTTTTGTTGCGTCCTGCAACTTTTCCTAGCTTTATATGTCCAAATGTGACGGTTTCCTTTAAAAAAAAAATTCTAGGACAGCCATTCTCAACCTTTTTTGGGGGGGGCACCTCCATAAACACAATACGAAAGAAATATAGACTGAATCAGGATTGTGCAAGTTGCATAATGAACCTTATAAGGTGGTGTGTGGAGATTTGTTTCCAGTCTTTGGCCCCCTTCAAATGTGCCAGGGTTCCCCCCCTCCCAGGGGGCTATATGGGCCTCACTGAGAATGACCGCCTTAGGTCAGTGGCTCCCAGCCTTCGGTCACCCAGGTGTTCTTGGACAGCAATTCCGAGAAGCCTTCACCACCAACTGTGTTGGCCAGGGGTTTCTGGGAACTGCAGTCCAAGAACACCTGCATCACCCAAGGTTTGGAAATCACTGCCTCAGGTAAATCATCAGTCAACGATAGTCAAGAAACCAGAAGACAGAGAAGTAAAAATCCAACTACGAAGGAATTAGGAAAGATACAGTTGTGTAAAGAGGTGTTACTGCCAACCAAAGCCAAGATCACCCACACGATCTTATTCCTGATTGCAGCGTACAGATACAAAGGCTGGACAATGAAGAAACCTGATGATGTTGGTGTTGAAACTAATTCATGCAAACTATGGCACTTGATTTGATCTAGCTAGATTTTGATCATTTGATCAAGAATCCACTTCTTTGTCTTTTGGGTGAATCATGGTATCCCTAAAGCCCTGCTCTAGCACCACAGGTCGAACAAACTGGCTTCTCCTTCCCACCCTGGCCAGGTTTCTGTATTTCTTAGTAGTCATTAAAGCTAGGTATGAATTTATTTTATTCTGTCTCCTAGAAGCATTTTAAAGCTTCCGGTTTACACTGGGCCCAGATACGTTATTATATTAAAAGCTGTTGGACAGGTGTATCAGGCAGAGTTCATTCAGACATGCCTAAACTATGACTGCAAAATCCTGCAAACACCGGCTGAGGATTTGTGCCCTAAGCTTTTAGGATGCCGTAGACAACAGCTCCATCAAAATGACCAAATATAATGCCCTGGTGCCACCGCAACGTTATTTTGACAACGCATGTTTTCACATGTGTGGTTAAGATTGCAAGCTGTAAATATTCACACAGCATGCAAGCAACACATCACAATTAGCACAATCCAATTTCATCAGCTGGAGCCCTGATGGGTCCTTGTAAGCTCTGCTGAACTTGATGTGGCTAATTGCTGAGGTGCCCGGCCACGTCTTGTTTGTGCAGTCAATCGCCTGACCAGGCACATGGCCGAAACATGTTCCAGCACCTTGCCGGTGAGCGGCAGTTATCCACGGCAGGTTATACAGACCTGAAACAAGCACCAGCAGGATTCTGGCTATTAGTGATGCTGTAATGATGTTGCATTAAAAATAGCACAGCAAGTTATAATAGCCTTCTTTCACGTGGAACAGCAAAACAATATTTCTATTTTCGTCTTACTTTCTGTGCTCCTGCCACTGCCGTCATCCCCGCCACATCATGGCTGCCACTTCTACTCCCCAAGCCTCTTTCTCCTTTTGCCTTCCCGCATTACCTCCATCCATCCCTTCCCCCTGTGAACCAGTGCCTCCTCCCTCCCTTGTCCCCCATGTTCCACCTCATATAAATCTCCACTGAACATACTGCATCTTACTTTCAGATAGGCAGAAGTGAGATTTAGAAAGAACTTGGTTACACTGATGAGATACCTCGAACTGTGCCGCAGTATTAACAAAAGGAATTTATAGTCACATAGTGATCACGTGATCTTAGAATCCCTATGTGCATCTCCTGGGGCAACTGCCTATCCATTTTTTTTAAAGCCAGCACTTTAGTGCTTTGTTGCCAGTGGCATCTTTCCTCGCAGCTCTGACAGGGAAAGTCACTTCCCACTTGGGGTGGCGAAATCATTCCCTCCTCCTTCACAAGCCTAGATGCTTGGTTTCACTTTGTGAAGGAGGGAATGATTTCCGCCTTTCTCTCCCTGCTGGCTCATAAATTTTCACTCACTTCCCCTCTGACCAGCCCAGCCCCATCTCCTCTCTCCCATCTGATATCCCACTAGGAAATAAGTTTTTTTAAAAATTAAAAATAACCTACAGCAGGAGTAAGAGTGGCTGTGGGAAGCAGCCATCACAGGGCAGTTTATGTCAACAGAGGCATTCACATAGGCCAGAATACTTACATTTAAAGTGATTTTACATCCATGCTAAAATAAATGATCCTTGATTTAAAAAAGAAAAAGAAAAGACACCAAGATTCCTGGACAAAATAATCTGTGCTTCTGTTTGCGTTATGTAGCCAAGATTTTTTAAGCCAATTTTATTTAAGAAAAAAGCTGATTCAAGAGTGGTTCTTATTGCCAGTGTGACCGCACCCAAAAAAGTAAATTATTTCTTTAAAGCTTTGTGTTCTTAAATTTATTTTATTTACTAAAACAAAGATCAGGAGCTAAACTTAACTCTCTTTCCTTATTCAGTGTCCTTTGTAATGTGTGGAAGAGAGAGTTTCAAAGCGAGGTACAGGGGAAGACTGTGGAAGTGGACTTGTCCAAGAAAGCTCACATTTCAATATAGCAGTAAGTCTTTAAGGTGCCACAACATTTTAGTCTTTTTTAAAAAAATGTTTTGTTTTTGCCTGACATGCTAACAGAGACTAACGTACAACTGAGTACTGTATAATATAGCTTTCTATGCCCCAGTGAACTGCTCAGAATCAGTTCACCAAAATGTTAATTAACACAGAGCAAGAGGATAAATTAAACAGAAGATTAAACCTTGTGCCTCAGTCCTAAAACATTATACATGCCGGTCAGAGTCCTATTGAATTTAAACAGCAAATCCTCCAAAGTGCATAACTAGCATGCATGATCCATTCTACGGTCTGCTGTGCACACAAACATACCTGGGGTACAGACTCAGTCGTGTGCTCAGTGGTATGTCCAGGTGTGCAATGGATGGCCAGAAAATTTGTGAAAACCACTTGTGTGATTCTGTTGTATTTCACAGTAGGGGTCTGGCCACTGATTTATATCCCTGCAATTCCACAGGACTGGTACTTTGCCATGATAGTGGTGGATTCAGCCCATGTGAGGCTTAAGCTGGAAATGCTTGACTACATTGGGTTTAAAAGGATGAGACAAATCATTGCGCAGTGCTCATCCTGGTGATCACTGTCCAAAGATATCCTTTTAGATCCTTTAGATCCCAGTGAAATCCTTTAGAAATGCCATTTTTTAAAATCACTAAGTCTATAAAAATGTAAGCAAAGGATCCATTTAAACCTATAGGAGAGAACTGTGCTTGCTGAGGCAAAGTGGCTCAATTTCTCTGCAAGACTAAATTGATGTTCCATGTGTGTTTTGAGATCAAGGTGCCACGCTCAGCCATTGGGTCCCCGTTAGGCATGACAAATGTTAACTCCGTCTTCCCACCAGAAGGTGTGGTTTCCCATAGATGATAATCTACTGCTGAAGAAAGTTGAGGGGGGTTTGTCTTTCTTGTATCTTCTGAGCACACAGTGCACTACATTTGGCAGCCACTCGAAGAGAACTGCAAGTCATGATCCAGATTTCCAACACTGAGAAATGGTAGGCATACTCTTGAAAAATCACAGGCGTGAACTAATACAGTTCTGTGCGTTCTTATTCTCAGCTCATCTTTCTCAGAAGTGAAGAGTACAGTAGAGACAGGTCAGATTTCTGCACAATTGTGAATGTTTTTGGATTGCCAGCAAACTATGGCTTGGTTTGGACGACAGACGTGCAACTAAGGGGAAGAACTATATAGGCAATTCCCTTCTCATCCCTCCATTGTTATTTTACGAGGAGTGTTATTGTTATTTCTAAAACAAGGAAACATGGTTTAATGTCACTTTGCTAATTGGGAAAACTGAGGCATCTCAAACTGCAATTGAAAGTTGGTTTAAGATCTCAGTTAGTCTATCACGAGGGTCAGCCCAGGACACTTTACTCCTTCAGACAAAAGGACAGGATTTCCCACCCCAGCCCCCTCCATGACAACGGAGGGAAGGAGGCTAGCTTAGGGAGTGCAGAACAAGTCACGCAGCATGCGTAGTTCCTCCTGGCAGTTCCTCCCTGTTGTGTACTGGAGAGATAACTAAGAGGCAGCTGCCTTTGACCATCTGTTACCTGAGGCAGCTGAGTTACTCTGCCTAATGGTAGGACCAGCTCTATCACTGGCATTGCATTACAGTTCCCTGCTTCAAATCCAACAGGCATTTGTATCTTATTTAAATTAGGATCTTAACCCAAAGGAAGGGAAGTAGCAACAGGAAGTGATGGCAAGCAGTCCCATTTAATGTTGCTCATATTCACATTTTCAAATTGTTTAGGTTATGGGCAAGGCTATCCCATCTAGAAAATAATTAAACAAGTCTGACTCCACTTAATTCTACACTGTTTACATAGAGTTGGATGCGGTGGTTAAAACGCTGTACTGCAGCTAAAGCTGTGCTCACGACCTGGGGTTCAAATCCCAGGTAGCCGGCTCAAGGTTGACTCAGCCTTCCATCCTTCCGAGGTCGGTAAAATGAGTACCCAGCTTGCTGGGGGGGCAATGTGTAGCCTGTATAATTAAAAATTGTAAACCGCCCGGAGAGTGCTTGTAGCGCTATGGGGCGGTATATAAGTCCAATAAATAAATAAATATAAATAAATTAATATGGGAAACAAGGGTTTCTTTCCGGCATCACCCAAGTGTAATGCAAAACAGGAAGTAGACTCCCACTCAGTTATAAATCTCGTGTTAGAATAGATTAGAAATACCACCTTGGATACATCAGCCCTTCACAGAGAAGGCTCAGCTAGAACCTTCTGTCTGACATGCTAGTTTTCCTCATGCAGAGAAGTTTTGAAAAAAGGGACCATTTAGTAGTGAGGTCTGCTCTTATGAGTACAGCAGACTGTGACAAGCCACACAGATGGTCTCGGTTGTGTGGATGCGGTTGGTTTTTCACATTCCTCTGGCACTCCTATTATAACATCCTCACCAAAAGTGGGGAAAAGAAAAAAGAATGGTGGGATGAGTCATAAATGCGTCATCCCCCCCAAAAAAAACACTTATGCAAATAGTGATTTTTTTTCCATGGGGGAGTTTTCTTGTCGGTGAAGCAAAGAATAAAATTGCATAAATCATACATTTACCTTTGGGCCATTTCCAGGCTTTAAATGATAGCCAAAAACTAGCTCAAGGTTCACCACTTTTTCTTCAATCGATTCGTTTTCACTGGCAGCATCCTACCACAGAAAGAAAGGATGAGTCATTTTCTGCCACCTTGGTTTCCCTTTAGCTTCAGCATAGGGCTATTTCCCTGACCATTGCGGGTTCAATAATTCACCATTTTCAATATAATTAAACAATTCCATCTGCACTTAAGTTTGAAGCGCATGAAGAGGAATTCTGCGCTGTTCACGTTTTGAAAAATGGGGTGTACAGGAACTGGTGAGGGAGTTTTCGGACATGACCCGAGCCTATGGCCAAACAAGAAAGGCCG
The DNA here is from genome assembly GCF_051106095.1 of Pogona vitticeps. Taxonomy (NCBI): domain Eukaryota; kingdom Metazoa; phylum Chordata; class Lepidosauria; order Squamata; family Agamidae; genus Pogona; species Pogona vitticeps. The sequence goes on from NC_135783.1 coordinate 201,874,079, forward strand.
CAGGAAGTTTCTGCTGCCGGGATTTAGCCTGTCCCTCTCTTGCCATGAAGCAACTATTCCATTCATCTCAATATGACTCATCTGCCTGGACTAACAATGATGAGCAAAAGAAGCGGCACCCTCTATATGTGGGTTGTGGCTCATAAAGTCAGATTGCCAATAGCCCGCAAAACACCAGTGATGAAATTCAGTGTTGCCCAAGAAAGAAAGAAAAAAGCTTATTTGACTGATCTTTGCTTTCCTCTTCACTGCAGCTCCCATACTCCACTTCCGACTCAAAGCCACTCACTCCAAAGGGCCATATGAACCCACTGCCCCATTTGGCTAATCCAGGAAAATAATTTTAATGAGCTAAATTGGTCATCTTGAAAGGCTTATCACGATATGTGTGTTTTTCCTTTTTGCTCAGACAGACAAAGGGGGTGACTAAATGGGCATTTAGACTGTCGTTCGGTCCGCTGCAGAGAAGGGCTGGTTCACTTCTAAAGCCAGCCATCAGATGATGTATCTCCTGGAGCAAACGAGTCCTGCCCGTAGCTTTCTGAGGCCCTGCCAGGCGCTTCTCCTTTTTCGACGCAGGCAGGATCGCTCCGGTTTGCTTCAGTTCGAGCGTGTGCGATTGCTGGAAATGAACCAAAAGTGGGCTTTCCCCCTTGTCAATATTGTGAAGTAGCTTAAGAAGAGAACCATGTCAGGACACTGGCAAATTAAACATTTCCTCAGCTCTGTGGAGGGCATTTTCCATTTAACTTCCTTTAAAAAAAAGCGATGTAACAGAGATGTGCTGTGTTAATATGCTTTTTTTTTTTAAAAAAAATCACTCCCTCAGCTCCTCTGTGGAGCCAAGGAAGTGTTCTACCAGCTTATACCACAAAGTGTGTCTCCTGTGAAACCACTTCACAATACTGTACTGGAAAACTGACCACAGGCTGCTGTGAACCAAATAGGGTTGCCTGAGGTATAAAAACCATTTGGATGTGAGGACCACGTCAAGTGACATACTGGACCGTCTAGCAATTCTGTTCAACCCCTTCCAGCAAAGCCATGTAGCCATGCCCTAAGATGGCTACCCTTCCGAAAATTGCCAAATGTTATAGTCCTATTCAGTCCTTAGGAAAGCAAGGCTATACCACACATGCAGAGGGGTGTGTGCTGGCCCTGGCCCTTTGACCATCCTTTGTGTCATGAAAAAGCAACTCTCTGAAGGGAGAGAGCCAAAAAAAGGGGGGGTGAGGGTTGTCTCGTTTAAATAAGGAAAGCCTGGTTCAGCTGCAGAGAACCACTTCCCCTTTGGGCAGTCCCTTTTGCGTTGCGAAATGAAGCGACAGCAGAGTGCATGCAGAATTTGAGCGCTCCCTTCACTTTGGATGGAGTGCATTTTCATACAAACAGAAGAGGTTCCCAAACCAGATTTCCCCAGAAAGAGGGGATTCACTGAAACTCTGGGCCTTGTCTAAGCATTGCAAGAATTCCTCCACCCTCTTTTGGATCATTCTCCAATCTCTCCTAGAGTCCAGTAAGACACTCTTCACAGCAAACTCCCTCCGCCTCCAGGAGAGGCTTTCTTGGAGGGGTGTGTGTGTGTGTGTGTGGAGGTTCCGTTCCAAGCCTGGCACAGCACCTCACTTAAGAATCAAGGAAAATGCCTGTTTCAAATCCGTCATGTAAAATTTTATAGAATATTTCCCTCTATGAGTGTGACTCATATTTCAACTGCTTAAATAAATCAACCATTACCTTTATCAGAGGAGGGAAATGAAACATATTGAGGTAATCTTCACTTAATTTCTCAATGGCAGTCTAAGAAGGAGGAAAAGACGAGAGAAAACATAATGTAGGGCTTTCAAATAGGAAAAATGTAGATACTTCAACACAACATATGGAGGTATTTCCCTGGATAGATGATTGAGCCAGAGCTGGGCCAGCTCCACTTGCAAGCCCCCTAGATCCATGGGGTGCCCCCTTCTGTAGCAGTGTCAATTGCTACAGAAGGACAGCAGCACAGTCGCCATGCTCAGGGCACTGCTGCAACTCTTCCGCCATTTTAATTATCCACAAAGCCCCCAAAGGAGTGTTGCTGTAGGACAGGGAGGGACCAAAGAGGTCCTCCAGAAATTCCTGACATGCAATTCCCATCCATCCAAGCCAACCTGGCTGAGGTACTCAGTGATTTGTTATCTGTATCCTTGTTAATTTTTTTTTCTGTTTTATGCAGTTTTATTAGTGCTCTGATGCCCTGTTTTGATATGGTTAGATTGTTTATGGTTTTGTCATACTGTGTGACTATTTGATTGTGTATCTTGCATGAACCACCCAGAGTAGTGCTGTGGCACTAACGGGTACTGTATATTGAAATGAATGAATGAATGAATGAATGAATGAATGAATGAATGAATGAAGGAAGGAAGGAAGGAAGGAAGGAAGGAAGGAAGGAAGGAAGGAAGGAAGGAAGGAAGGAAGGAAGGAAGGAAGGAAGGAAGGAAGGAAAAGGACGGACGGATGGATTATGGGAGCTCCAGACCAGCAATATCTGAAGGGCTAAAGTTGCACACCTTTAATCTAGGACATTGGTTCCCAGTCTTTGTTAAGCCAGGTGTTTTTAGACTGCAACTCCCAGAATCCCTAGCCAGCACAGTGGGATCGTGAAGACTTCTGGGAATTGTAGTCCAAGAATACCTGGGCTATCCAAAGTCAGGAACGATAAGAAATCAGAAGATGCCCAAGGCTGGGCAGGGCAGGGCAGGTGAGAAGGAACTAGAGCAGACCATGAAATGTAAGGATGTGTCACTGGAGAAGGTTAAAGCAATCCATGCTATTATACTCCAAACTACTGTGTACAGATGTGAAAGCAGGCACAGTGAAAGAAAGCTGAGAGGAAAAATAGACAATTCATCCAAAATGTAGTTTAGGAGGAGAGCTTTATGGTCATGATAATCCACCAGAAAGAGAAATAAGTGGATTTTAGATCAAATCATGCCAGAACTCTTGCTAGATCATCATAGTTTGGATGTCTGATGGGAGGACAAGACTTACTAGAAAAGACAATAATCCTAGGAAAAAGTGAAGTCAGTAGGAAAAAAGGAAAACTGGACATGAGATGGACTGACTGAGCAAAATAAGCCACAGGTAAAGATGAGAAGGCCTGGTTGGGGGGGTGAACTTGTAACTGTGTGTTTGGTTTATTTTTCCTAGCTTTTTCCACACATGATCTCCTCAGATATGTATGTCATGAGGCAGCTTGTGTGCTGAATATATTGTCTAGTTTGACCCTGCAGCATCTGGCCTCAGCCAATGGAAAGCTGCCCTTGGACACACAGGTTATTCCCTGGCATGCAGCCACAGTCCTGTCCCTTATTTATTTATTCCCAACATTTGCAGGCCTACCTTATAACATAAAATATAAAAGCATTCTATAAGAGAACATTCTTATTGGCAGCTTGCAATAAACAAGAATAAAATTCTAAATTCAAAACAGAACTGAACCCCATACAAACAAAAATGAACAGAAAATGCAACAAAACTCAGAGCACCCCAGCTTATTTTTATTTATTTGAAAGCTCTCGACCACTGACTTCTCAATAGAATTGCCATGAACTGTAGAACTATGATCCCTTTGAATGTATTTAATACATTTTGATTTGAAGCATGGAACCCTTTGGGCCATCCCAATATTTTTTTCAAAGATGATGGAGCTCTCGCATCAACAGAGACCTTGTCCTACCTCACACTTTGACTCATCCTTATTTATGGTCACACCCTTTGCACGCAGCACACCTCCTTTATTAGCAGAAGGACTGATTTGTTTAATGAATCAGTCCTTCTGGATATATTATTTCCGAGGGAAACCTCTTGAAATTTACTTTGTACAGAGTTGCGCAATGCAAAGATCCAACTGTCTTGAGAGCCACTATAGCTAGAGTGTTGGATCCAGAGATTTACATTCAAATCCCACACTCAGCCATGACATTCACAGGGTGCAACTGGGTCTATTACTCTCTCTACCTAATCCATCCCAAGTGATGATGTTGAGGTTAGAATGAAAAAGCAATGAACAATACACTTCTTTATATTCATTGTAAGAAAGGTGGGAGATAAATATAATTAATTATCTATGGATAAAAGTTTAACAAGCTTGACCAACATCCTGTGAAGTATTATTCTAGTTCCCTTTCCTGGGGAGAAAGAGAACTGGGTTGGGGGTCTCCTTTTATCCTGAGTTGTCAGGGTTATTTTAAAAATTATTTGAATATATGAAATGGTTTTCAATGGCTCCATTTTCATCTAAGGCTTGTGATTTAAATACCTTCAAATGAATGATGTGCCCTTTGGAAACAATCCCCATGTCTTTCATGTCTTCTTCTTCCAGAAGAAGTAATCGCTTCCCTGTGATGTGATGCTCTTTAAACAAGGTTGCATATATGCTCATCTCACCAGATGTGTCACCTGCAGAAGAACACAAATGTTCATCATAAAGCTTTCAATAGCTAAAACGATCAACAGACCTTGATCGACAATATCCAAGAACTGCAGTTGCTGATCCTTGCTTCCCTAATGTTTAAATAATTATGCAAATCACTGCAGTTTCCTTAGTCCCACGCTTGCACACCTACTTGCATATACTGTATTTAGTCTTCCTTGTTCTAAACTGCTAACCTCTGCTTTGCTAACTCACTGATTCAACAACGTTCCATCAGCAAACCACTTTGTCTCTGCAGAATCAGAGACATTGATGGTGGATAGGATGGTTCACCACCGCCAAGGAAGAGCTCTGCTCTCTTTGGCATACTATCTAGGCTAAGAGATACCTCATCCTTGTCTTACCAATGCCTGGGACTCACCTCTGACCTTGCCTGTCCCTGAAACTCTTTAAAGCAGCAGTCCCCAACCTTTTGGGGACCGCAGACCAGCTGGGGGGAGTGAGCTCCATGCGTGGAGGGGCGAGGGCACCCCAGGCTTACGCGGTGGGTGTGTCATGCCCGCATGCATGCCCGCGAGCGCAACAGGCACCACACAGGCATGACACACCCACTGTGTGAGCATGACACCCCCCCATGAGTCTGACACGCCCCCTCGGGCACGACAGGCCCCGTGCGCAATCGTGACAGGTGTGCCAGTTCTGGCAAGCCCACAGGCCAACAATGGGACTGACAACCCCTGCTTTAAGAGACCATAATCCCCTGACACAGTTTACCAACAAGGTCAAAGAGGCCTTCCATTCCTTTTAGCTGGGAAAACAACTATTGTTTTGATATTGATGCCTTGTTATATAGTTGTTCAGAAGACATTCTGACCTTTTGCCCTTTAAGTATGGATTGGAATTTTTGTACATATCTTGCTTTGTTGTGTCTTGCTTTGAGCATATAGTTCACAAAAAGCAATATACAAATGGATTGACTGATACCTTTTTATACTGCAGTTCTTATTGCTAAGAACCCTACCCAGACAAATCTGAAACTGAAATATTTCCAGTTAAGGGATGATTCAACTAAAATTATTGACAGAGTAGCTGGATTGATTGTATCCTGAGTGAAAATTAAAAATAACTCCTTTTTCGTTTAAGATTATGTTTGTATTTTTATTACTTTTATTAATGTTATTAGCTTTTATGAGGATTTTTAAATATGTATTTAGCTTTGTATATTATGTGCTGTCAAGCTGGAACCAAATTATAGCGACCCTAATACAATTTTCAAGGTAAGTGAGATATTTAGGGAGTGCTTTTTACCAGTTCCACTCCCCTAGTGAGTTTCCATGGACCAGCAGGGATTAAAACCCAAGTCTCTTGAGCGCTGGTCCACCTCTCTATCTGGTACAGAACACTGGGCATCCACATCAGACTTAGTATAACAACTGCTGGATAGCTCAGTGGTTTAGGCATCTGGCTACGGAGCCAGAGGTTGGGAGTTCGATTCCCCCACTGTGCAGTTCTGCAGTTCTAAGATGATGATGATGATGATGATGAGCTTCTTGGTTACATAGCTTACAGTGTGGAATGATCTCCCATTTAGATTAGATGGGCTCCACCATCAATTAAATGCCAATTAGTTAGCACAGAAGTTTTCCGGTTATTATTAGCAGATTGTTAATATAGTCAGTTATCCCTGGATTTTAATAAATTGTTCTGAATTGATTTATTTCATTTATTGCATTGTTTTATTATAATTATGTGTAATAATTGATCTTTTGGTGTGTTTTTTTAGTTTCAAACCACTTTGAGGTTGCTTTTTTTAATAAATGAAAAGGAGCACTAAAATGTTCTTAAAAGAAGAATAAATATTCACCTCTTGTAAGCAAAACTTATGAAAAGCCTTACCTTTTTTAACAAGCTGTTGCATCCAGAAGTACTGTGAAGAAATGTCACAGATGTTATGCTCTGAGATTTAAAAATCTTTGTAAGTAACATCTAATCAGAATACTATAGAGATGTAAGGTGCAATCCTCTATCCTTAAACGAAGAGAGGTTGTGTAAAAGCAGGGCTACTTAAAACCATTTTCACTGAAGGAGAGATCAATAACTGTAAGCCTCAAAGCCCAGTCCAACTCCATTCCCGTCCAGGTGTCAGTTTAGAGGCAAAACAAAAAAAAACAAAAAAAAAAAAAAAGAGGGGGAAAGAAAGGAGATTAACTAGTAACTCTGCCAGAGAGCGGTGACAGTTGCAAGGGGGTGGCATTTCCGTGCGCCTCCACTCTGAACGGCACTCTTCACCCCAGACTGGCTCCTCTGTAGAACTCTTTGCTGATCAGGGCATTCAATTCCTCATGAGTTGCCCAATGGCTACCATTCATGGTAGGTTACCTCCAACCCAGTCGGTTTGAGAACTGTGGCCTTCTTTTGCTTCTTAAAAAAATATAAGCACTTCACTAAGGCTGGCGCAAGAAGACAACAATTATAGTACCGATATTGGAATGGTAGGCTTGGAATAGGACCATGATTGAGCAGCTGGAAGGAGTTTCAGTGAAAAAATAGCTGGACGAAGCACATTGTCCCTTCACCTTTCATTCACGGTAGGTCTTGAGAATAAACAGCAGGGAGACACACAGCCCTTGTTTATTGTCTGCAGCCCCGGGGGATTGTGGGAGAGTGGACGGTGGTGCATGGTAAGCAGGAGACTAATTCTGATGGGAGAGGGAGGCTTTAAATATGCCTGATGGTAGCTGATGGGTGATGGATCCAGGAGACAGTCTTCCTATGGACTGATGGACTTCCACCCCAACACGACTTCTTCTTTGCTCATGTCAGAAGCACACCAAGGGTGCTTCCAGAGCAGATGGATCAACTGACAGGCCACAGTCATTACCCAAGAGATGCTTGGAGGGGTCCACAGTCCTCACATCCCAAGCCTCACTCCTTGGGAATCACTGAGATAACAGGGAGCAAATTCCACAACACCTTGGCCCCCCTGCCTTCTGGAAATGAGGCAAGAACCCCCCCCCCCAAGCTGGGTGTGTATCCAAAAGCCTTCACTCCAAGATGCCTTAGGTGAGACCCCCACCACGGGGGACCCAGGCACACAGGCCCCATTCCTCCATCCTAAATTGGATTCAGCCCAACGCCCGTATGAAAAATATGACCAAAAGTAAATGGTAAGGGAACAGCTTAATAGTCCGAGAAATGGCGAGCAGGGCTTTCTCCCCATAGAGAGTGGGGAAATTCATCGTCCACACGGAGCCTGCTGCCAACAGAAGAGGTCTTACCTGACGGGATGGAAAATGACAGCCCTCCCCCCTCTGGTCCACTCTTGTGCCCCCCCCGCCACCTATGCCCCCTCCATGGCTTAGCAAAGCTTTCTTCCCATGGGCGGCTGTTGGGGGAAGGGAAGCCTTGTGAGATCTGAGCGGCCCTGGGCTTCAGGAGATGATTCATGCCTCTGGCAGCCTTCATCTCACTGCTCCCACCTGCCTTTTGCATCGCGAGACAGCAGGCATTCTAGGTGGCTGGCTGGGTCTCTAGATGTTCTTGGGCTCCATCATCCTGTCAGCCAGCGGTCAGGGCAACAGGAGTCGGAGTGGCATTCTTGTTTCACCCCTAGCCTAAGCCCTTACAGCCACTCCTGTTCGCTGAGTTGAAATACAATACAAACAAAATCCCCTGATTTGATTTAAAAAAATACTTACCACATCTTCTTCAGTCCACGAACAGATATCAAAGGAAGGCAGCAGCTGTGTAAGAAATATGAATTTAAAAGTGCACAATTTCCTTTCCCTTTTCATTTTTTCACCCTCTTTTTCTCTCTCTGGTCTTTCGTTTTCTTTTAGTGGTTTGTTTTTGTTTAGTATGTTCTTTGCCAATTAATACAGCCAATCTGCCTTGAGGTACATACTGGAATGTGAGTGATGGAAAGACAAAAGTATCTTCTGATCTGAAATGAAACCACTTTCGAGTCAGCCAATCTGTTCCCATCTAATTTTATGTTCTGCTTACTCTTGCTGACTCATAGTCCTTGAGCACCCTTTAAATCCCTCACAACCCCCCCCCCACAAAAAAAACCCTTTCAAATTTTTATTTTATTTTACTGCCAAATCAGAGTTTCACCACCCATTCCACCCCTTGTTTGTGAAGAAATCAAACTTGGAGCTAAACCAAATGATCAAGAATCAATTGTGAATTAAGACAGCAAATTCTAATTTGAACCTTTTAGGTTTTCTGAACTTCGGCTAGTTGAGATTCCCGTTTCAATATTTGTGAGCGATGCAAATTGTAATGAATGTTTAGCTGATTGCCTCTTTAAACATGCTGCAGTGACAAAGAATGCCATTTGAAAAGAAATGAGGAGTTAGATTTGATTTCCAGATCTGAAAAACACTGTACACTTTAGCAATACTGTAGATTGCATGACAACAGGAACATATTAGCATCGTTTGATGTTCTGAGCGTGAAGCCATAGACCATTGGACTATTGCAGCAGTTGAAGGCTATCCCAGCGTACAGGAACTTTTCACTCATTTCTCTCTATATTGGGATGGGCATCTCTTGGGGGCTTGGGGAGGCAGGCACTGCTCCCTCCAACCCACTGTGAGCTGCAACCACCCACGATCCAAATCACACCACGTAAATTGTGCAGTGTGGTGACAGCAACAGAAGCCCTGATGTCGCCTTTAATAAGGCACTTCTGCTTTAAAACAAGCCACAAAAGGAGCATATGCCTTGTTTGGAAAACAGATTAGCACTCCTGGGAGGTTTTCATGAAGGTAGACTGGTTGCCTAACAAGGCATGTGCGCTCCTCTTGTCTTGTTTTAAAGCTGAAGAGCCTTATTAACAACAAAAATGAGACTCTCTCCACCCCCACCACTGGCTGTGTTGTATGACCAACCTTCAGCCTGCTTCAGCCTTACAGTGATGATAGCAGCAGTAACTCCGAGGGACCCAGGGAACAAGCAAAATGACTGAGGTAAGCATATTTCTCCTCCATGTTAATGGCAAAATGAGTCTCGGCATATCGATCTTTTTATAGATAATCCAGTGCTGCCCGTTCACAAAAGGAATGTATCAACAGGCATCCTTTGATTTGCAGAAGTACCAATTAATTAAATAAGGGGGAAAGATCCTTGTCGGTGGACAGAAGCCAAAATGGCAATGAGGATGGAGCATACTCCGTGGCAATGGGATGTGGCTGAATGCGGAACAGGGATTGGACCAAAAAAATGGAAAACCAAGAAAAAGGAAGAAGTGCCATTCTGAAAAAGAGCATGACTGGCAGACAAGCTGAACAGGAATGCCCTCCGCTACAACACTTTGTTGCCGTTCCTACCTCTATGTGGACTGAAAGGGAAGCAGGCATGCACTTGGGAAGCAAAATGGGGCCCGAATATCACAACTCAGCCCGCTTTTAGCTTCTGTGCAACTACGATTTCCAGGGAACAAAAAGATAAAAGGTATCTAAGGGTGCAATCAGAGGATAAGGAAGGATTGTGTCCGATCACACCAAACGGGGTCACTTTGCTGGGAGGGATCTCCCTGAAAGTGACTCTTTCATCCATGTGGGAACTACTCTAGCCTGGCCCCCCAAAAAGAGTAGCCCTGCCACTGGACCACTGTGTCAAGAGTCGGGTTGGGTCACTATTGTCTGCAGGCCAGGAAATAGCTTGCACTGGACCGTGACGCAAGAGGTCCACAATGCAAGCACAATCTTCTCCTGATTGTACCCTAACAGTATTTATAGAAATCCATGAGCTCTACTGCAGAAAAGTGATACACGACTCTGAAGAGTTGCTTAAGCCTCTTGGGAACACAAGGTTTTCTGGAGAAGTATCTCTTCGATCTTTCTTGATGAAGCTTAAATTTCTACCTAACAACTACATCTTGCTTTCTGTTCCAGACTGGCTGTATTTTCCTTTCATCCAGACCTAAGAGTTCACTCAGGGGTTGACTCCATTGGCAGATAATATGGGAAACCCTCCAGGATTGGAATCGTCAGGTTTACATTGTTTTCTATTGACTACATGACATAACAATGCCAGCCAGTCCAGAGTGTCCACTCCCCAACATCCATACTTTTTTGCTCTGCTGCTGGGGTGTCTCCTTTTTTTCTTTTTTTGAATTGAATGCATTTGTGTCAGTTCAGATGGTGTGACCACTTGAGCCAATGCAGCAGGCAACCAAAAGCTGGCTCTCCCAGTTTTTTTGTTCCAAGTAGGGAGAGAGAGGAAGCAGAGAGGCACTGCAAATGTGTCAGTTCCCCTCAACCGAACATGCCTAGTCTCAAAATGGTGGTGGTGGGTTTAGGCTTGGTGCCAATGCTAGTGCAACAGAGCAATCAGGAGGCACACGTACACACACACACACACACACACACACACAGAGAGAGAGAGAGAGAGAGAGAGAGAGAGAGAGAGAGAGAGAGAGAGAGAGAGAGAGGAAATGGGCAGCTAGTCCTTGTCTACAGCTTGTTAAGATAACTGTGCCTCCTGTGAATCTGGATAGCTGCAGTAGCTTTGCCTTAACAAGGTGCTAATGACTACAGATTGGCAATTTCCTCCACTCTCTCTGCTGGCTCTTGTGTGATCTGCTAAAGCAAATTCACATGGGGGAAACCTGACTTCCTGGGTGCAGGTTCAGAGTGGATCACTTCTAATTTTTAGCGCTGTGTATTTGCACCCTTAGGAAGGGATAGTAGGCTGCACAGCAGTAGCCTCATATTAACTGTTCTTTTTAAAACAAAGAAACAAATTAGTCCAATGTACAAGCTACAAGACTACTAAATGCACGTGTCTATTGCTTAGTTTTCATTCACTGTCAAACTGTCTTCTCAGTGTGCTTTTCAAATTGTGTGGAAATAAATGTGTACCCCTGCAAATGTGTCTGAAAATATGGACAAATACACTTAGTCAGTGGAAAAAATGAGTTCAGATACTGTATACTGTAGATTTGAGAAAATATATACAAAATGCATGAAGAACCATGTGGGAAGAGGTGTCTTGCACTTCAGCACAAAACGATGACAAGAAAATATATCTGAGATACAGAGAACTGCAATGAATAGATGTTCAAATCTCTATCTTGTGCCAGTTGTGGACAAGTCAAAGGCGTGCTTTTCACTTGAATATTTGTATCATGCCGGCCTCTATCTAGTTCTAGTTGCACAAACGTAGTTCTTTGTAAACAAGCAGTGGGCCTGAGATGAGATCTGCATCTCCCTCCATATAGAAAAACATGTAGCATGTTCTTGGACCAAAGGAGCATACTGATTTGGTTGCAAATGCTTGGAAACCAGCATCTACAGTACATGCCGATTTCATCTTCCCAGGTCTAATCTTCTACTTTGACTTAAGAAGCACCATTCTATGTCAGCACCACCTCATGTATTTCTTCTGGTTTCACATTGCCTTTCTCAGTTTGTTTGGAAATTATTATATTTTTTTTAAACCAGCCCACACCGGCCATTTAAAATAAGCCCTGGCCATGTAACTACACTCAAGATTTAAAATAGACAGAGACTTCTTGTAACAACCTGTTTATTCAAAATATAAATTCACTGAAAAGGGTGAGCACCTGCTCACATAGTGCCATGCTTTTCATCTATAGCAGCCATTCCCAACAGGGACCAGATAGCTCCCGGGGGCACATTTGAAGATGGGACACAGACTGGGAACAATTCTTCACACAAGACCTTACAAGGTTCGTGATGCGACTTATACAATCTTGATTTGGGCTGTATTTCTTTCATATTGTGTTTACAGTCATGGCTAAAAGAAAGATTGAGAAGAGTCAACTCATAACTCCTAGATGCTTGAAACAGCCGTTTGATATGGCAGCCTAACATATAAAGGAGAAGAGGCGCCAAAAATAGTTAAAAGAAGTTTCTATCCGTCTCTCTCTTTTGAATGAGATAGCAGGGGAAGCCTGAGGGGTTTTTACCTCATTCCTGCCTGGTATATAGAGGCGGTACACTCTACTCCTTGCCAATTTAGCAGTTTGAAAGCATGTAAAAATGCAAGTAGATAAGTAGGTACCACCTCGGTGGGAAGGTAACGGCGTTCCGTGTCTAGTTGCGCTGGCCGTGTGACCACGGAAGCTGTCTAAGGACAAATGCTGGCTCTACGGCTTGGACGCGGGGATGAGCACCGCGCCTTAGAGTCGGACATGACTGGACTAAATGTCAAGGGGAACCTTTACCTTACACTCCTCACAGTTTCATTATCTTAATGAGATACACCTAGATGGGGGGTGTAACAATTTTAAGAGGAAGAAGCGTTTTTTCCATTCCAGAGGTATCCATAGGAGGAAGTGACACGAGTTGTTTCTCTGCTTGAAATATTTAGATCTCCCTCATGGAATGCTGAAGGCTAGCTCTGTGGACACGAACCATCAAGGCCATGTCAAGCTTATCTGTTCATCTCATGGTGATCACAGATTGCTCCTTTGCCTTGGCATTGGTATTTTTGGTCCAAAGGGCAGCAAGAAAAGAGTTGGTTTGGAAGCAAGCGGTATGGAAGACACTGTAGATCACAAGCTGAATATGAGCGAACAGTGTGATGTTGCTGTAAAGAAAGCCAATGCTATTTTAGGCTGCGTTAACAGAAGTATGGTCTCCAAATCCTATGAAGTACTAGTCCCCTCTGTCTGGCACTACTTAAGCCTGATCTCGAGTACCGTGTTCTAGACACCGCACTTCAAGAAGGATGCCAACAAATTGGAACAAGTTCAGAGGAGGGCAACAAGGATGATCAGGAGATGAAAACCAAGCCTTCTGAGGCAAGACTGAAAGAATTGGGCATGTTTAGCCTTGAGAAAAGAAGATTGAAGGGAGATATTTTACCACTCTTCAAATGTTGAAAGATTTATCATATACAGGAGGGGCAGGATCTGTTCTCGATCAACCCAGAGTGCAGGACATGCAACAATGGCCTCAACTTACAGGAAGCCAGATTTCAGTTGATTAGGAAAAACTTCCTTAGAGCAGTACAGCAATGTAGCCAATTACCTCGAGAGGTGGTAAGGGCTCCAACACTGGAGCCTTTCAAGAGAAACTTCAACAACCACCTGGCAGACATGCTTTGATCTGTATTCCTGCACTGAGCAGGGGCTTGGACTTGATGGCCTTATAGCCCCCTTGCAACTTCATGATTTTATGATCTGATCATAAATAAAAGCCTTTCAATGGACTCGAGAAAGAGAACAGAGCATTTGTCTGGACTCCCTCAGTGGCTATGGAAAGGTAAAATCTGGGAACTGGGGTTGCGCTGAGAGACATGACCCACAAGGTGGTAAAGATTTGCCATGTGTGCTGGGATGCAGCCCAGATAATAGCAGCGGATGGAAACTGAGCATAGATAGGGTTTCATATAAATCACAGTATTTTTATGTAGGACTACACATTTTCTCTCCCCACCACCAGACTTTTCTTACTGTCACAATGTTTACGGTAGAGTCAGAAATGGAAACAAAGCGAAGGAAAGGAAAATGATTCACAATAAAATAAGATTTATAACATCAAATTGGGGAAAAATTCATTACATTGCAGGGTGTTCTGTTAATGACTACAAAAGCAAAACCATTATATGGATGAAGCAAAGACATCACATGGTTAAGTGCCATAATGGGGGGTGGGGGACAGACTAACTACAAAGGCCTTGCCATGCAAGTGTAACATTTCACATTTCGTACAAATTAGGTATTCCGTTTACACACTGCAGTAGTTTTGGCACAGAGTTCATGCGGCACAGCAGTTTTTAGAAAAACAAGTTTGAACTTTTCTAAACACTGAAAATACTTTTCATTTACATTTTCAGACATGTCTGGAATACAAATAATATTGCTTCCTTATTCATTGGTATAAAACATTTCAACATCACAAAAACAGACAAAAAAGAAAGTCGTGCTCTATTTTAGACTTCAGTAGAGAGGCATTGCAGGTTTATGAAACAATGTTGAAAGTCTACTGCCGTTTGCCTCCATGAAATTTCTGAAATTAATCATCACCTATCGAGAAAGCTCTAGGCAGGCTCTGGAAATGTTGATTAAATTCCCTTTCTTGAACAGAAAGTGAAGCTGCTTTTTTTCAACTGCAAGCTAAAGTAAATAGGTTTTAAGGCTTGGAAGCGACTGTGGCCATTACCCTACTCACCAGTTTCATTGTAAAAAAATGTTGTAAAAAGGCAATGAATTTTGTTGTTGAGTGTAGTGCCCTTCAAATGATACAACCTAACAGACTCTACAGATTATGTACCACCACAGTCTGCAGAGCAGATTTATGGGAGACATAGGATCAAAATGGAGGACGCCAGCCCCACGCTGGTGACACTCAGTTCCGTCCACTAAGTTCCATCTGCCCACTTCAGTGGAACAGCAGATTCAGTACACGGCATCATTATGTATCAGTGATGACTCTACTGTCCTCAGGCAGCTGAAGAACAGTTGTTTGCCTACTCATCTTTAAATGTTTTTACTGCTTCTGACTACATAGTGCAGTCGTGCAGTTGGTCATTTTACTGTGGCATCTCTAGTAAGCCCTCTCAAACGTTGTACGTCAGTAGTGTGTAAATACCTGGCTGAGAACACTCCGCACTGTGGTAAAACTTCATATGGTAAATAACCAGGTAGTGAATGTGTGTTAAGCAGCTATTTCGGATTCTAAGTTTCTACAAACAGCATCTTTGCACAAAGTTCTTTGTGTATTTGCATCTCAGAGTGCAAACGAAATTACCCATCAAGCGTTCTAATTCGTCAGACATTACTTGAGGAAGAGTGCAATTGAAATATTTATTATTATCAGATACACATAATTTTGCAATCAAGACTGCAATCCTAGGGCATGCTTTACTTCGAAGTAAGCCCTGTGATTCCGTGTAAGAATGCAGTTGGACTGCAGGAAGAAAGGCACTTCTCAAATCATCTCTATATCAATTATTTGATATCTATATTGCTTTCTGAACCCTGGTAGGAAAAATGGTAACAAATAATTGCTTTTGGATAATAAAACAGGTCTGGCAAATACAGAACAGCAGTCTAGCCCACGTCAATTTTGCACAGGGGTCTAGAAGTATCCGCTGGCTTGGGACCAAGACAGTAATGTCAGACTTCAGCGTGCAACCTACTGCAGGGCAGAGATCCGTCAGCAGCCAGTCCCAGGTGAGAAACTGTGGGCATCGAAGGATGGCACTTGCATGTTCTATGTATGGCAGGAGGTGGAGAGGCACACTTGGAGTTGAAATGCAACTCATTTATTTATTTATAAATAAAAGTACTTTAGTTGATGATACTCAGAATATAATCTATAATATTTCCTACATAGCAGTACACTCCTATCTTTATAGGTGAAAATTATATTCACCTGTTTCTTTCCTCCCGAGTGATGTACATAGATGTTTAATATGCAGCTGTCTGTGTGTGTGTGCAAACCAGCCTGGATATATCTTTTTGTCCCTAACCTTATCCTCCTCCCTCAAAACCATGAATTGCTTTCTTTGAGGTACAAAACTCTGTAGCACTCATACAGTAGGGAGCAGGGCATTCCTGTGAATGCTTGCACATCGGTCAGGGCCACTGAGCGCAATAGGATGCTCACTCTGAAGGGGTGCTTAGGATTGCAGTCTAAATCTAGTGGCTTGGAATGACAACCAAACCTCTGTGGACAGAAGGGCTCAATTCACAAGATGGGTCTTCTGCTGGGTCTTCAGTGACCTTCCCCTCACTCTTACCTCATAGATTGCCCCACCTACCTTTTCGGGTAGTGTTTCCAGGGATCTGGAGGGGCTGAACATGTGCAGGAGGAATCGAACAGAACCCTTTAACCACCCTTTCCTGAGTGCATAAAGCTCGTTCCAAATAATATGGGGGTTCCTCCCCACACGGCTTTTTGAATAATTGAACTAATCAATTATTTAATAATTTTAAATAATTTCAACATACAGTAGAGCTACAAAAATTGTTTGAAAATGGCAGAAAACTTACAACCTTAGTTCTTTTATTCTTTGAAGGGAGGCTGTTTTGGAGTGCATTTTCTTCAATCAATAATCTGCCAGAGACTGGGAGTCTTCCTTGTGCAGATGAACTGAATATCTCTGAAGATAATTCAGTTTTCACAAGTCAGATATGCAGTCAACCTTCTGAAAACCTCTCCGGAAATTTCACCCCCAATGCCCTTGTCAGCAGAACCCACAGAGCTCCATATTTTCTGATTTAGATTCAGAAGTGTAGTTATCTGGTGTAAAGTTCTTATTTTCAATAGCATTTTAAAATAGTAATCTACAAAACTGAATTTTTATAAGCCCGGGGCTTCTAAAACCTATTTTGGAAAACAACACACTATACGTGTTTCCAATGGCAAAATGTTCTCCAGTCAGTATACATATGAAATCTTTTATGTGCATGCATATGGCAGTTCACATAAACAGAGATTAAGTTGTTGTGTTCTGCCATTTGGGGAATGAGCATGCCCATATCCCATTTATACCCAGACTCACAGGACACTGTGGCTAGATTCAGGCATGAACAGAAAACAGTTTTCCGTTATAAAAACAAGAGCAGGTTAAACTAAGGCACGTGAAGTCCCTTCTGCTTAGTGTATCAGAGAAACTGAATGTTTTTGCTTAGTTACAATTGACATAATGTTGCATTTGACACCAAACATGGGAAAATATGTTTTGAGAATAACCTGCAATTTGAAATCATGGTTTCATCCTGGTTTGTTCTCACCATTATTTATACCACAGTTGCTTCCTGTGCTACACTTGTTTACGCAATGGAGTCTGCTAATGACCATCCATCATGGCAGCACAGAGTGCTACTAAGCAAAATGGGTCTATTAAATCACATACATTTGCAATGCTCCCATTAAAATAAATTACATATACTTTTATTGGTTTTTATACGATGCACACTGATGGGAGCAGGTACCATCTGAAAAGAAATAGTCCACTGTGGTGCAAGAGAGAAGAAGGAATAACCTGCTAAAAAGGTGTCCAAGACCTACAAATTTCCTATGTGTTTGAAAATTAACTTTTTAAAAAGTTTCTTGATTAATGGGGATCATCTAATTAGCCAGAGGTTTTAGTTGTTCAAATTAACCTGACTAATCAGCAAAAAAATTAACAGCCAAAAGCTGCAGCCCAAATAATCAGTGTGCCCCAGTTAGAAACCCTAATTAATTCAATGGTCTTGCCCTTTAATAGTAAATACACTTTGAGGAAAAGAAAAACCACCAATTAGATTTCCTGTTTCTGCTCCGGAAACTGCCGAGTTTAGGTGCTATTATTTCAACTTCCCATTTCTTCTTTCTAGTGATAATTTATATCAAAATGAAAATGGTAGATATGGCAATTAGTAAATGTAATGGTGTAAATGTAGGCTGGATCACATATGTGCCATGATCCTGCAAAATTATAGGATACAGGCTTCTGCCATGGGCACAGCACCCTTCTGGATCAGCTTAGTGTTGAGAAGGAGAAATCTGTATGAGGAGCTACCTGTAAGATGGGGAAATTTGTAATGGAGCTGTATCCCTACTCTACTACAAGCAGGTGATTAACAACTGCAAAAGACTATTATATATTCAGTGATGGGAAACAAGAATATACCCTAGCACATCCTCAGACATAGACTGTTCAAGTCCTGCACATATGACTCTATGAATCAGGGCTATGATTTTTAAAGAAAAAAAAATCAGCTACAGGTTTCCATTTGTTAACCTGCCAAAAAGAACCTATAAGAACAATTACAATAATATTCATATTTCACCAGCAACCCACATGAATTAAAAGATCAATCTGAACAGTCTCTATAAATTTTCCTTCATGTTGAATCATAAACATTCCTGTATTTAGGCAACGCCTATTGCTGGAGATAATAAAAACTTTTTTTAAAAAAACCTTTGCATCTTTCTCTTCTCAATCCAATTTGAAATGTAAAGCCCAAAAATATATATTTAAAAACTTAAGTAACAAGATATCTGACATTCAGGCAACAAAAGGGACCTACAGAATAAGATTTTAAAAAAACTTTAAAATCAAACTTGTAAGATTCTCTCTCTCTGAAAATTCTTTTTCCTCCTTCTGCTTCTGATGTCATGTTAAGAGTCCTGATTTCTTTCATTTCACTGCTAATCACTGTCATCATCAAAATCAATATCATCATCCTCATCGGTATCATCATCAGATAAGTCGAACTCATGGAAACCCAGCGCCATGTTGACTTTCTTCCCTTTCCTCATAGAAGTGGTTTTGGAAGAATTCTTTTTGGCTTGCATATTTATCTGCATCCCAGAATGCAGGGCAGATCCTGCTTCGTTCATAGAGAAGACATCCCCAAAGCCCTTCATCATCAAGGCCTTCAGACTCTGGTTTATGCCAGCTACCTCCCCGTTACTTGTTGCTGTGATCTGACATGACATCTCTGCACTCTTTGATTCCTCTGTCTTAGATTCAAAGTAAGACTCCTGAGACATTCTTGCAGCAAAAGGGAAGCAGAACTAGTGAAAAGGGAAAGGAAGGACAGAGAAGAAGAAGAAAAAAAAGGCAAGTTAGAACAAATTTAAAATCCCAGCAAAAGATACCACCAGATTAGTCAGCATTAAACAGAAAGTTAAAAAAAAAATGATTAGTGGATCTAATCATTTAAAAGGCCGAGGTTAGAATTCATTTCTGAAAAGCCCTGGCTGTTTATTTTTGAACAATAAAGACAGTATCACCACCACCAGTGAGAAACATGGCTCTCCTGCTAGGCTCAGGTTTCATGCAGAAAACTGGAACTTCACATTATTTCGATAAACTTTTTTTTCTTAGCAGTACTCCACCCTGAAAATAATTTTTCAAAACCTCTATGCAATAGTATTAAGTTTGGAAAAATCAAATACTGATCATACCTAAAAGATCTGTTTAAATATTCAAAATTCCAATGCTGGAAGAAATATTTTTGACTTCCATAAGATAAGGCTACAGCAAAACCTACTACAAATTATGTTTCTTTATTTGTTTGTTTTGATGTTAGAATTGGAAGGTAGATGCATGATGAAAATGATTTCAGAAGAAGCAGAAACAAATCCTTACCTTTCCATTTTAATGGTTTATAATTTTTACTGGAAATAGGAATTAATGGATAATTATACTGTACACTAGTTGTCTAAGCTGGAGCTAGAGATGTAAAATTTCTGGAAATTTTGAAGTCATATAAAACGTCTTTGGAAGAAAAAAATTCTGTTCC
This sequence comes from Pogona vitticeps, assembly GCF_051106095.1. NCBI lineage: Eukaryota > Metazoa > Chordata > Lepidosauria > Squamata > Agamidae > Pogona > Pogona vitticeps. The sequence goes on from NC_135783.1 coordinate 201,893,716, forward strand.
TCCTCCCCCCCCCCAAATTTTCAGTCCCCCCGCCCGAGGCATTTTATATGGTTTCAAAATTTGCCTAGAGATGGGGGGAAGGCCTGGGCAAAAAATGGAACAATTGGAGGGGAAAACAGTTTCCCCCCAATCCCCCCCCCAAAGCCATTCTATATGGCTTCAAAATTTCCAAAAATTTTGCATCTCTAGCTGGAGCCAGCTAAACATCCTTCTGAGCATGGGCTCCCTCAGCCTCCATTCTAACAGAGCTGTGATATAATAAGCTGGACCACATTTTATTGGTCCCTATGGAGGCCAGAGCAAACAGCATCCGTGTAGTAAGTACTTTGTGCTACCTGGCCACAAATGAGGATTGCACAGAACATCTCCACATCCTGCCTATGGGGTTATCTCCGTAGTAAACTACTCTGCACATTTCCAGCTGTGCAACACATGAACCACTCATCAGAGCAAGGCTATCAGAAATGAAAACAAATCAAAGTCTCTAGGAAGAATCAAAATTATGTGGAAGCAAATCCATGGAGATTTCTGACGCGGTATGAGCCCAATTCCCGTCATGGTATGAGACCACAACTGACCAAGTCACCTGATGGCACGTAAGCCTGTCTGATAACATGTCGCTGCAAACACAGTCTGTGGCTGCACACAGCCACAGCATACACGCTTTGTATGGTGTGATCATAATCTAGCCAATACTGAACGTTAGTAGTATCACATTTCTACAGAAGGGCACTGATGGAGTGAACTACATACTAAGATTTTGTCCAGTTGCACTCCAGTAAAATTAGTTCAATGATTTCTTTGTGCACAACCAAACCTGAAAAATTAACCCAAATGACATAGTGTGGCTAGCTATTTGACAAGCACTCTTTGAAAAAAAAGAAAGAACCTGTCCTTGGCCATTATCAGGTTACATCCCTATGGCTTGATCAACTAAAATCCCTCCTGTGAATCTTGCATGTATCCTCAAAAACCACAAGAACTTCTATTTCCAGTGGCTAGGTTGAACTAAGCTTCTTCATTCCACTTGCCTCTTTTCAATGTAGGATCAAGTTGAGGTTGATCCCACATATCAACACAAACTACCAAAAGAAGGTGTGGGTGGGGGGGGAGAGAGGAAGATTTGTGTGTGCATGTGTATTTGCAGTGGCATTGGGGGGGGGAATCCTAGGGAAAAAAGCAACCCCATGGCTGCTTCACATGAATGGCTGCTGGGCTGAGCACCCTGCACTTGCATTACAAGCAGCCACTATTTGCATGTGTGAATCAGAGCTAAGAGGGACAAGTTTCCATAATATAACCAGAAAGCTGCTCAATTTGTCCTCCTTTCAATTTCATGTCAATGTCGCCACAATGTTTGACAATGGCAGAGCAGGTGCTGTGCAGCTGCTGCTTAGCCCCCTTAAACTTGAAAACTCTCTGCTTAGCATGTGTCTCCATCTGCTTCCAATTCCTGACATAAGTTCTATGCACTAATTCTTGCATATTAATTAAGTCTTCCATAAAAAAAGAGAGAAAACACTCAGTTTCTTACCCAAACTGACACAGAGCTAAGCTGCACAGATAAAATCACTGAGCTGCATTTGAAATGAAGAACATTCCCCTCAAAGCAGAAGCATTATTTGACTACAATCTCTCCCCCACATAAGGCTGCTGCAGAGAAAAAAAAAAATTAAAAACTCAAAATAAGGCCACGGTACTCAGTCTTGCTCCAGGACTCTTAAGGTTTTTGTTTTGTTTGCTTTGTTTTTAACCTACATCCAGTTAGAACCTAAGAACAGGAGGAGTAGCTCAGTGGTTAGAAACCTGTGGCTGCAAAAAGCCAAGGGTTAGGAGCTCAAACCCCTCGTGGGCTTTCCAGGACAGAGGCCAGCTGAGATCACCCACAGCACGTGGAACTGGTGGGTTAATTGTCCTGCCACCTGTGTGTAGCCTTGGGGAAAGCTTCAAGGTCATAAATCACCACCAGAAAGAAGGTTTAGAACATCACTTCTGAGTGCTATATACACCTAGGGGAAAAAAAACCCTGGCCACCATAAGTTGAAATCAACTCAACTGCACACAATCAGTAGAAGTGTTGTTAAAATCCAAGTGTGCTACAGCCAGTGTATGTCCAGAGAACGGAGTCCAGGTATAGTATCTTAGATGAGAGAGGCCAGGCCTTTAAGCCACCCCCTTTGCTCTTGTGGCTTTCGCCCCCATCTTAGAAGCACACCATGTAATTGCAGGTAAACCGGTGGCGAGGCGTTCTTTCTTGGCTTTCCTTTACATATTCCATGGCTGACAGTTCTATCCAAAACCAGTCTCAGGGACCAATCCTGGTGAAGTTCTGTATGAAACCAACATCCCCATTCTTTGCAGAAGAAACTGCAACCATGACAAAGCCCAAGCAGTCTTAAGACAGAGGAGGGGATTTAAAGTACAGCAGGACCATGGTATCTTTACTCCTGCTAGTGCTGGAAATTTTACACACACACGCACGCACGCACGCACGCACGCACGCACGCACGCACGCACGTTTTTTAATTTAATATTTTCAGGCAATGGATAAGTGAAACTGCAGGTACTGATCCCGTGGATACAGCAGTCTTATTGTATAACTTTTCCTCTCCCTGCCCACAAATCAAAACATAATATACCCCTTTCAAGCTTCTAAATGCACTTCAAGGAAATTCTCTATTAACATCAATGGCAACTTATCTTGCAAACTTTCAGAGCTTCAGCTTCAGAGAGGGTGGTTTTTGCTGGGACCGTGGCAAGGACTAAGATAAAACTTCCACTTTAAAAAAAAACACCAAAAATATGCATGCTAACTGCATGAAAGCTATTTTTTGTTTCACCTAGTCTGGCCTTATCAACTCCCAGTGTAGTGTAATGGACAGAGTGAGGGATTAAGCCTTTGGTGAAGAGGGTTCAAATCCCCACTTGCCCATGGAAACTCTTTGTGGGAGGGGAACTGGTAAAACCACTCCTTAAATATCTCACCTTGAAAGATCTATTCGAGCTTTCCGACTTGGTAGCACAGAATAGAAGCACAGAGTCTGGCCTTACATAACCTCCAGAATAACACCAGTGGCTAGACCTAACCCCATTCCACCCATGGTCTGCCTGTCGACTTCCCACAGACATCAGGCCAGTCCTGCATAAACAAAGTGCAGAACCTGAAAGCCTCCGATCTGAACCAAAAAGACTCTTTTTATGTCCTTGTACTGCACACTGGGATATGCTTTGAATACCTTGACAATGTCACAACCCTGCATTTTCTCTCTATGCCCTCTTAATAGGTCCACAGTAGAGATGGGAGTGTTCGTATACAAATACGAATATCCCCGCACAGGTGGAAAAAATGATGGTCCAGCCCCATGGGGCTGGACTGTCCACTCATGATTTTGCCGCTACCGGCAGCTCCGCAGAGGCTTCCTATCGCACTGTTCTCTGCAATGGATTAGCCACTCTCCAACCTAGCAGAGAGGATTGTCATCCTGCCTCCTGCCAGGACTGGGTAATCGACTGCAGACAATGGCGCAATAGGAAGGTTCGACGACCTCACTTCAGTGGTGAAATCTTGAGTGGATTTCCACTTGTCATTTCCAACTGTGTGGGGATATTCGTACTGTATTTGTATATGAATACCCCATCTCTAGTCAATATGCAACACTGTGTCTTCCTGTTAGCCAGCCTAGCCCTTCTCGACCCTGCTAGATGCTTACATGACTTACCGAATGCTGGATCCTGCTCTTTAGAAAGCTCTTGGAAGAGCGCAGAGCATAGATACTGAAGATCCTACATCTGGTGCCCAGCCACCTTATTAAAAAGGATTGGGTGAAAGTACTGGGTCTGAGACCCTGGAATATCATTGCCAAGCAGAGTGGCCAATATTGCATTAGACAAACTGTATATTTAATATAATAAACTACTAGGTGTATTATTTGGTATAATATTGACCTGGTAGCTTCCTGTGTTCTTAAGTGGCCTGAAACAATTGTTTTCAAGTCTCGAGAACAAAACACTGTTGTTTAGTAATCTATGAAGAGGAGAAGCTGCTTGGGGTATAAGGATATCATGCTGCCAGCGTGTCATACAATTAATTTTATTTTTTCCTGAAATACCATAACTTCTGTAAGTACTACATGTCAATGTTTTTATGGATTACGAGGATTTTTTTTTTAAAAAAGACAATAGTTAGACAATTGTCCTTTCTTTCTCTCTAAATTTTCTAAGATTAATCAAGAATGCCTTCTTAGTACACTACAAGGGTCATGTACTCTCCAGAATCTGCCAGCTTACCTTACAGCACTGTTGAGAAGATACAAATAGTGAGGATGCAAATATATAATAATTTGCTCTCTGTTATATGTATATCTCAGTCCTCACCATTTCTATAAATAAATATATTAAAAATTATAAACTCTGACCATTTCTATATGAATACTTACATGCAAGGAACCCTTGAAGACGAAACTCACAAGGAGTTGAGGCTATCTTTAAAGCATGGTTTTAAATAGTACATGGCTATTTCAAATTTTAAATGTGCAATAAAGGCCCCATTAGGATGACAAACCTTGGACTACACTGTACAGGTGGCAAGAAGGAAACAGCGCAATATAGGGAAAAGTTCTTTGCCTGCACAAAACTTAAGTATGTAGGAGGCAAGGCTAGCCTTTTATTTGATACACCCTTTTCCATTTGAAAAGAACTTTTGTCAGTGGTGATAATGAGTGGAGGAACCTCCAGTCATCAGCCTCTTGCCTGCAGGGCAGTCATATACTAACCTCAGTATGTCGAACACAGTCGATCTCCTGGACCTCTTTGAGCTTAGTGGAGACACAGGAGAGGCCTTTCTCTGTTGCTGCTCCCATACTCCCTCTCCCACAGGAAGCCAGGCTGGCCCCATCTTTGCTCTCCTTCCACAAACAGGCAAAAATGTTTCTCTTCAGGCAGGCTTTTCTTTAGTGACTGATGGCGTGGGAGGGGTTGTTATATGGATGATTGGGCTTTGTTGCTTTTAATTACTTTAATTTTTATGGGCAATCATCTCACATTACTTAGTAGCCATATATTTCATGGCAACTATAACGTAACAAAGCAACTTAAATTATATTACAATCATCTTACTTATACAATATTTTGCCGCTTTATCTATATACCTGCTAATTTCATATGCTAATATACTTTAATTTATCCTCTAACCCATTTCTCATAATTATCTGTCCTAAAAGATTACAGACCAACAATCCAAATTATTTCCCACAGCATACTATGCACCTTGTGGCTTTTAAATGTGATTTTAGTATTGGTTTTATTTTCCGTTTTTTAGTATGATATTTGTTCAATCTTTTTCAGTATTTGTATATTCACTGTTGTTATTTTAATGATGTAAGCCGCCTTGGGTCCTTTTTTAAGGAGAAAGTCCGGGTAAAAATATTTTAAATAAATAAATGAAATTTGAGAGGATTGGAGAATTTGAGGATATTTAAAAGCTGCGGATGGCTCCCAATGATCCGCTCACTCGTAGTCCATGGGCCTGAAGTACTTCCTGCTCAGAAGATTCTGTCTCCTCAACTCAAACTCCTCTCTCCCTTTTTCCTTGTTCCAAATTTTTCCACCCTATACGGAAGGAACTTTTAGTAAAGGATGGGAAATGTGTGTGCATCAGTTTATCTGATTGTTTCACCTTCACCCTAATAGTGATTTGTTTCTGCTTCCACCTTCATAAAGAAAGAATACCGACCTTCTGGCCAAGAAAAGGACAGGTTATTTCCGCAGAAACCCTGAGCATATATCTGCGCTTCGAATGAGTCTAGCACTGGTTTTGCGTTATGGATGGGAACTTCTTAATCCCTTACGGATCCCATGAAAGGCTAGAAAGACTGTTTAGCAAACAGCAAGATTTTTCATTATTCAGATAGCAGAGGTCTTTTCGGTTGTACCGTCCATTCATTCAGGAAGTCTAAGAGGCGCATTTTCTTTTCTGATAGAACTGTGTTTGCTTGTGACAGGAGGGTTGTGTTAATGTCCTATAGAAAAGAAGTTTACGCTAAGCACAAAAGGTATCAGCACAACATCTTCCTCCAGCAAAGGCAGCAAGTGAGAAGGAGAAGCAATAAGCTAGCGCAGCACAAAAATCCCTCGTCTTGCTGGTGGAAAGATTGGCTCATTAGGGCTATGTTTCATGCTGTGCACCATGTAGGTGATGGCCCATATCTTAGCTGCTGGACCTTTGCAGACATTAAAGAAAGCCTACAGGCTGCCTACTGAGAACACAGAGCACCTTGCTTCTGGGAAACACTCATGCCTCATCATTATATGCTACTACATGTTCACAGCTGGAAGACATGCGGTGTCATTCACAGAGAAGCCATTAAGCTATGCCTCAGAAAAAAGGTGCCAAAAAAAAAAAAATAGTGAACAGGCAAAATCGGTACTTTTCTTTCGGAGTAATTATAATGTATACCACAAAGTAAAACAAGAAAGAACAACACGTTGTAACAAATGCAGAGTGAATCAACATTTGAAACAGATCTTGGGTTGGGAAAGGTGGGAGGGGAGGTTTCATCAGCCCATCAGTTTGGGCAGATGTAAAATTCAACACAATGCAATGATACAAACAGGAAGACACTTGCAATAAATGTTATGCAATATTAAGGCAATGGTGTTCCACCAGAAAGCATATTTTACATCCTGGTTTTCTTCTCATCTTTTCTTGGGCATATGATTCCAGTGCATATGAAATCAAGAGATAACTGCTCCTAGAGGAGGAGGAGGAGGAGGCAACCTGGTTTTTAGACCGAAAATATGACTTATGTTTTGCCCTTTATTTGAAAGGAAACGTTTAAGCAGCAGAATAAGTAAACAGACTTTGAACATCTCTTTAACTTTCTGCCAGATCATTTCTTCACCTACAATCCATTACCTATCCTGTAAGCCTTGATTTGGACCAGACCTCCTTCATATACCGGACTATTTTTTAGGGCTATACATTCCAATAACAACATGACCGCTGATTTAGAGAACAAGTCCTGATCATGTTTTCATAACACAGGAGCTTTTTCCAGGCTGTTTATCAGAATGCATTTGTTCTTGAAACATATGCAGCCCATAACAGGGTCTGGAGGCAGGCACCTACGCGAACACACTGCAGAAGCAAAGCAGGCCACAACCTGGTCAGTTTCTTACGTGGTGATCCCAGGCAGTCCCCCATGCAGCTGCCCTATACCTCTTGAAGGAAATGTGGGACAAAAAGAGGAATAAACAATAATAAAAATCCAAGTTTTGCTACCGCTGCAGATATATAATTGTGGGTGACAGAGTTTGAGGATTTTGTCATGGCCGGGTACTCTGGGGCTCACATTGGGGCTCTGCTCTTCACTTCAGAGGAGGACGCTGGTATGAGCCCTCGGTGCTCAGCGTGCACAGGTGCCCTCCCTCCACTGAGAAATATTCAGCAGCCTACCCATTTAAGAGCGTGATTTGCATGCTGGAATTCTGTAGAGCTTTACAATATGAAAAGAGAAAGAACAGTGGTCCATAACCAAAGTTAAGAGTGATTGTAAGCTTATGGTCCAAGATTGCCCTGTTGTCGCTTATAGAGAGACCCACATGCAGCCGCGGGGCCTTCTCTCCATTAGACAGAAGGCAAACAACCACACTTAGGTTGTAATCCTATATCCAGGTACTTGCGCCTAAGAATTAGTTGGGACCTACTTCCACTAGGCATATACGGAGTTGAACTGTTCAGGATTGGACTTTATATGGTGCTAGGCTGCATTTACAGAAGAAAGAACTGTGCCAACAGGCTGTATAATGTATTTTAAAATATCTGGTATCCTGCTCTTCAGATAAATACAATTTACTTGGAATTTAAACAACTGTGCAAGTAGTGGGACTGCTCCTGAGACTGTTACAGAACCCTCTGAATAATAATAACCTTTGAACTGCAGAGCTGGAAGGGACCTTATGGATCATTTGAGTCCAGCCCCTCTCAAAGAGGTACAGATGGGGATTTGAACTCCCAACATCTGCCTAAGCCGCAGAGCTATTCAGCAGTTCACCACAGCAGGTCCAGAACATGGAGGCCTGGTTGCTGAGTGGAAGGAATACATATCAATGTCGCTCCCCAATTCTGGCCACCTTACTTTGGTTACCTGTCCGTTTCTGTGGCAGCTCCAAGGTGATGGTGTTAACCTACAAAGGCCATTTGGGACCTCAGTACCTGGCAGAAAGCCTACTTCCAAATGGATCTGCCTGTCCTACAAGAACATGCCAACAGGTTGGCTGAGGGAGAAGACGAGAAACTGGGTCTTCACCGTGTATTTTAACCGTATTGTTTTAATTTTACTATTATTATTTTTTTGATTGGCTGTATTCTGTGTTTTAGCCATGTTTATTGTGCATTTTTTGTAAATCACCCCAAGTGGCCTTTGGCCAGATGGGTGGTATAAAAAGGAAAAAACAAATGAATCAATAAATAATATAAATAAATAGTTCTGACTATATTTTAATCAGCCATCACCCATGCCACATGGCGAATCAGTACTTAAACTGGGAAGAAAGGAGGGAATGGATTGAAAAACCACAATCAACTATGATGGGGTGGGAAAGTGAAGATCCTGTTGGGGGAACACAACACATTAAGCAGTCCTCCAAATCTGGCTTTGTCATAATTCCAGATCCAGCTGTTACAAGCAATAAAAGAGCAAGTTTATTATGCACTTACAGGCGTATTGGACTGTTCAGTGAGCTTCTGCTCCCACATCTTCAGGCGTCTCTCCCGTTCCTTTAGCTCCTGCTCCTTAAAGCTCAGATCACGTTCCAATTTCTTTAGCCTCTCCAAAGTTGCCTCTATTTCACATCTGCACAGAGATAATTCGTTAAGTTGTGCCTTTTCCTGACAAGTACAAATTGTTCATAAATTTTTATCCATATGAATATTAATTAAATAAGGAAGGGTAAAAAGCACAGTAGTAAGTCAAGCAGGACATTTAATTACCACCAAAGCAGGGTGTTGTGTTTTTTTTTGAACAAAGCAGAAACTATTTGCACTTTGAGAATAAAGCCTAAAGGTAGAGAGCTTTAAGAATAAAAGTGAGGGCTTCAATCTCTCTCTCTCTCTGTGTGTGTGTGTGTGTGTTGAAGAATTACATTTTGATTCAATGCACTTCAGATGCATCTACACATACAGCAAAATTAAACAGATTTAAGCTGCACAATTTCATGGACTGGGTGGTGGATCCTACTTTTGAACACTGTCACACTTGATAAACAAATGTTTTTGCACATATGAAGCAGGATTCTAGCGTAAGCGGACTGTGATCACAACACAAATTCCGCTGGCAGAAAGGCCCCATGGTTCAATTCATGGCCTATCCCTTGGTTCTAAGCCAATCTATATGCTAGTCTTCTATTTGCAATGTAGGGGGTGGGTGGGGGTGCCATGTCGGTCTGTTGCAACAAAAACAAGGCATCGTGTAGCCTCTGAAAGACTAGAAGGTTTTTATCTGGCATAAGGTTTCAGGGACTGTAAGCTTTATCGTGCATCACTGAAGAAGTGGGGCCACAGTCCATGAGAGCTTCTGCCCAATAAAAAAATAGTTAATCTTAAAGAGGCCACAAGACTCCTTTTTGTTCCCTTGGAAGGAGCTTTTAACATAGAGAAGCTCTCGAGTGTGAACACCCAGACACAAACACATACCAGTAACCTGAAGTACTCCAGACAATTTTAATACCTCATTTTGTCATGACCTCCCTCCTCCCACCATGCCACTAAAATGTACATAGATGTATACATATTTCAGGAGTATAAGATGGTAGAAACCTGAGAGGAAAAGAGAAAGCAGCCTTTAACTGTCACTGCTCCTCTGCTTTGACACAGAAAGACTCCTTGCAACCAAACCGTTAGCATGTACTAGACAAGGATCATTCCTTTCTAGAGGGTAAACATTGTAGCTTGAAAATAATTTTGTCCTTCTTGAAAAAAATGAGTCTAGGTTGGCATTCAAAGTGAAGTAAAGCTGCTTCACACGTTTTCATAAACTAGTTTTATTTTTATTTTTTTAATAGAAATAAAATAATAATCTGAAGCTCAAAATTATTATTTTATTTTGCAACGGTAAACCACTCCTTGAACAATCTCACACACCTCAAAAACCCTACAATGGGTTGCTGTAAGTCAAAACTGACTTGACAGCATATAATAAAAAATACTCTACATATTACATTGTAAAATGATATTATTTCTAGCCCTCATGTCCACTATCTAGTAAACCTCTGTGCCCAGTAGTTATTTTTCACTTCCTTTAAATGAAGAAACTCTTGATAAGGGTTGTTGTTGTTGTTGTTTTTTGCTTAACACTACGTCTCTGTCTCTTCACATGGTCAGGACACCAGAATTTGTTGCTGTGCTTTCTACTACTTTGGTAGAAAAGACGTCTGACAGAGACAGCCATGAATCAATGTCAATCCAGTGCCAACCTCTTGTTGTGCCTGAATTACATGCCTGACATGAAAACGACCCATGACTGTCAACAGCAATGGCCTTGGAAAGAAATGTCAAAGGTTCTTGACATGCAATAGATTGCATTAGCTGAGCTCCAGTGTTGCCAAGCAAAATACAGCGATCCTTTTAATAATCTTTTCTACGCCCTTGATCCAAATGTAATTCTAGGGGTTTAACTACACATGATGAGAGACATAGGACTGCTGTCACTCTGTGTTCCTTTTTTTCCTCTTTGTCATAATGCCTGGGAAAACATAATGTGTGACATAACATGTCTTATGAATGTTGTCCTGCCAACGCAGCCAGGAGACATGAAGATGAGATGCTGCAACGTACTGTGTGCCAATGTCATGATGTACCTTATGCTGGAGTGACTCAGATCAGTAGAAAAATAAAGATATGTGGAAGAGGTAGTAAAGAAGCAGAGCAGAAGACCTAGTTCTTAACCCATAAATTCTGCACTGCAACAAACTAACAGAATATAAACTGAAGGATCAAACTGGATTGCTGCTTGGGGCAGGACATTGTGTTTCAGATGTCATGATCAACTTGCAGAGGTAATAGTTTTGCATCTTCTAATGATTCAGCAACTTCAAGCAATTCAGGAGATCAACTGGGTAATAATTCCTTTGCCGTTTTATATACAACTGTAATATCTACCACAAAATAAACCAGTTGTAATATTGTAGAGAATAAAAAAATAAGTCTACTATGTTGCTTTTATCTGCACAACATGTGTCCATCCATTTAAAATGTTGTAAAGATGCCATCCATTTTCAAAAATTTCTGCCCCTGGTAACAACAGCTTTCTGTACATCAGAATCATACATTATCTCCCTTTATTAAGCAAAACTTCTTTATAAGGCAAGGCAAGGCTGTGAAAAACAACTGTATTAATTTTTTAAAAGTATAATAAAACAGTGTAATTTAATTGAAGGCTTCTGTTCATTGCCCAGTTAATGAGTCTGTTCCTCCACAAGTGTAGCAATTTACATTTAATATTGCTGGTCATGTGTTTTCACTTCATTACAATATTCTTGCAGATTAATACTAATTTGTTTTTCCACAATCCAGCTTACTCTGCTATTACAATGTATAAGGAGTTTATAGTGAAATACATAAAAATATTGTTTTGCATGTATTGATCTTCATTGACTTTTTTAAAAAACTGTTTTACACACCAAAGCTAGCCCATGTTTCTGTTGCAAATGGGGGGAAAAAAGAGAAAATTAAATTTAAAAACAAATCAAGTAAAGCATCAGCTCCACAGTCAGGAAGTACTCTTCGACCTTGCGTTATCCCAGGACTCCCTGATGGCGGCTGCATGGAGACGTGCTTTTATGTAACTTAGTTTAACGTGACAGCTGAAAAACCTTTCTGAGCCAGTCTGACGGACTTAGCTCATGGCTTCATTACTTTAGCTGATATCCAAATGCTTAGCATAGTAACTAATGGGACTTGCAGAGGAGTCTAACTCACTATGTAAATCCCCACTGATTCAATAGGCCTACTTTAGTTGAGTTCTGATGTACTATGCTAAGCAAGAGGATTTCAGCCATTGTGATTTGACTACTGCAGTGTGCTCTACATACAAATGCGGCAACTAAGCTGCTTTTTGGGATGTGGTCACAAGACACTACTATTCTAATTCTACATTATTCTTTCCACGGTGGTGGGAACCGCTTTCCATACCCTGGTCAAGGTGTTGTTTTACAGCCCTAAGTAGCTTGAAGATTGGCTAGGGATCCCCCCAACTAGCCTTAGCCAGTTTCACAAAGATGGAACTGTCTGGAGGCTAGAATCTTCGGGGGGGGGGTTCACTTGAGGATACTATTGCCTGGGGAGGCCTGCCTCATAGGCATCTTGCACCAGCAATTCCCCTGTGTAGGGGAATGCAATCCTATTCAGTATCAACCCTTGTTGCTTTCAGTGTGAAGACCACAAAGAGGCATCTTTTCCATCTGGTTGTTTAAACCACTGGTTCTTAACCTTGGGTTACTCAGGAGTTTTGGACTGCAACTCCCAGAAGCCTTCACCACCAGCTGTCCTGACTGGGGTTTCTGGGAGTTGCAGTTCAAAAGCATCCGAGTAACAAAGGTTAAGAACCACTGGTTTAAACTGCTTGAACAATTGCGATGATTTCAATGGTTTTATTCTTAAACTGCTTTTATTGTTTGCTAGCTACCTTGGCTGCACTTGATTTTTTTTTTAAATAGATGAGGTTGGTTAAAAATGCATTATTTAAAAAAAAAAACACCAGAACAAAACAAGTGAATTATTCTACATTTAATCACCATTTTAACAAAGCTCCTAGTATGCAGAAGAGCCTTTGCAACCAAAGAGGCAGGCAGGAACTGAGCTCTTTGGCTCTAGTCCCTTCTTTTATCAAATATGACATTCTTAAATATAATTTAAACCTTACTGGGCTGTGACCCAATAAAAATAATTCATATGGATGAAATGCATGTAGGCCTCATCCTAGAAATTATTCCTGTAGGGCAGTGGTCCCCCAACATTTTTGGGGCCGCTGACTGGCGGGGGGAGAGTGAGCTCCATGTGTGGGGGGGGCCGGGGCACCCCCACGCTCATGCGGTGGTCGTGTTGCTCCTGTGGGGGCGTGTTGCACATGCACACAAGTGCAACACGCCCCCCCAGGTGTGACATGCCCCTGTGAGCATGACACGCCTCCACGAGCGTGACATGCCCCCCATGTGAGCGTGACATGCCTTCCACGTGTATGCAGGGTGTGTGTGGAGATCAGTGTCCACGGCCCAGTTCCGGCAGGCCCACAGACCAGCACTGGGACATGGACTGGGGGTTGACGACCCCTGCTCTAGGGAACTGAAAATCTATCTAATTTAAATTCAAAATATAAATATCATCTCATTGAGAAGATCTGTTCTTCCCCATTTCAAGGATGCAGAATTAAAACTCTCCCTGGAACATTCAGCAAGCTATATTCTAAATAGGGATGGACCCTTGGGTTAACACAAGTGGGAGGAAACGTGAAAGAGGATCTGGCTTTCACTTTTGTGTTCTTTTATTTATTTCCAAAAGACACCTTCTAAAATACAAATGCTTTGTGTTAATAAAAAAACAGGGGACATGTTTCCCTCTTTTGTTTAAAATCTTCAATCAAATGGTATGACAAAAGCTGTTGTCGGCAGCCAATCAGAATGTCTCAAGGGAAGCGGAAAGTTTACAAAAAGGCCTGGCTTGGTTGTTGGATCCTAGTGGGATTACTCTAAATCTAGGATCCTGCCTTGACTCTTAATCATGTGGCAAATCTCTCCCTCTCACTCCTCTCAGGTGACATGAAGACCTGATGTGTGTTGTGTATGCCTGTGTGTAAAAACCATCTACAGGGAAATTTTGGAAACAGTAGAGGAGGAGGAGGAGTATGCTTGAGGCAAGGGAGGTGAAGAAAACAAGAAAGTAGGAAGAAATGGCCAATACAGACTCATTGCTACTGCCTGGAGTCTCAGAGTGAGGAAGCGCAAGCAGCACGCAGAAATGGTAATAACTTTCTCTCCTTATCTCCTTTTGTTTTCAAGAAAGCAGGGTAAGCAGTGAAGGAAGTGGGAAAGGAATGGGCATGCTTTTTTTCTACAACACTTCAGGCTCCATCATCTGCCACCATCTGCCAGCAGTTTTGGCTATGTATCTTCTAGGTTCCGGTGTGCTGCGCTGCTTGTGAGTTCCTTCCTAGCAGCCTCCATCTTGTGCTGTCTTACTGCCTGTGCCTCTGTTGTGGTTGGCTGTATTGTCACCTTTTTCACCTCGTCTGATTCTCCTTGTCTCTGCTTTTTTTGAATCGTTTGTACAGGTTTTTAAGGCTTTTTTTAAAAAACTACTAGCACTCCTGAAATGAATCGGGGAAAACAAAACAAAAGAACATGAAAGAAGCAATCCCTTTCAGGTTTAATGAAAGGAAATGTGCATGAAAGACACAAAAATGAAAGAAGCAGCCCACTCCTGGGGAAAAAAACATATATATATATATATATATATATATATATATATATATATATATATATATATTTCTTTTAACCATGCAGACACGCAACCTTAAAGGTCACTTTTCTCTCTTTGGGTCTCTTAATTTATTAAACAACCTCAGATATCAGCTGTTATTTTAAAAATTACCCAACACATTACAAAATACCTTTTAATCCTGTCTAAGGCATGTGCAACTGGACAGTTATCAAAATGCACCAGTAGAGTATGGCCCCATTTTTATGTCATTTGTGTCTCCTGCACCACTTCTTTCTGCATTTCTAGATAACCATCACTACATGTTACTCTCCTCTCCTTTTCTGATTCAGACTATGCTGTGTTTCTCTTGTGTTCTTCTTAGATGAAAGCTCCCGATCTCCTGCAGCACCATTTATCAGGCACTAGGCTTTTGTGGGGCTTTTATAAGACTCATTCTAACAACTGTTGATGCAATACGGAAAGCAGATCAGGGGAAATGTTACACACCGAATGCACCATCTGTTCAATGTGGCCTTTCATTTGATTTATGGACAGAAAATTCGAGTATCAATTACAGAATGGCCTAATAAAACACTTTGAAAATGTAGAGATTTGTTTGATAGCATGAGGTTTGGCTCAAAAAGTTTTCTAGAAGTTGGCTTGCCAAGTGTGTGGTACAGCTACATCTTTAGCCTTCTGTGGCGATGAGAAGGCCAAGGTTTTGCATGCACCTCTATAGGCACACTCATGTTCAAATAGTGAGCTGACGCCAGCATATTAGGAAAATGTCAAAAATGTAGGGTATCAAAAATTAGGAAAACGCCATAAACTAAGAGGACTTGACTCAAGTATTAGACAATATCCAAATCCAGTTGGGAATTTAAGCACAGAATTGCCTAAACTCAACTGTTACGTCTCAGTAGAATAGAGCTACTGAATCAAGGTGCTTCCATAGGTGTTAACAAGTCCCATTCAATCACTGGGTCTCAACTTATTGGGCCAAAAAAGTGGATTTATCCCATGGGGAATACATAATTTTCACTACATGCCAGACAACAATGAACCCTTAGAATAAGCATACAGTATAAGGCAAGCCCAGGGAGGGCTTGGGGGTCAAATCTGCGCACTCAGTCCCCTCCATAAGGCAGATGGGCAGTTCCAGGTTTGTTCTTTAAATTGAGGGTGTAGGGTTGAGCGGTCTTAGGGAAGCTTCCTGGTCAGTAAAATGAAAGCTGTTGTTCCAGGAGCACAAAATCACCATTTTTTGGTTGTTTAAAATAGATTACTCCCCCTCCCCCCCGCCGCCTGCTTGGGACTGGGTTCTTGGGGACCCTTCGAGACTGCAATACACCCAGCTCCATCACAGATGCAAAGAGCCATAGGATCAGGCTTTTATCCTTGAAATCTAACCAATGTATGAAAGAAACACCCAGGCCAAGAAGGAAGAAAAGAAGTCTTCCTACAGGTACTCTTTAATTCTCAACACCCCCCATCCAAACAAACCTGCAGCATTTCCTTTTTCTAATAAGATATGCTTCTGGCATCTCTGTCTGTCTGTCTGCCTGTCTATTGATCTATGGAGGTACAAAGACTGCAACCCTACATTAATGTTATAGGAAACAAGTCTAATCAGTGGGATTTACTTTCAAAAACACATGCTAGGGATTCCTATGATTATACTGTAGTAACTGTGGAGTGTTATCTCTAGTGCAGTTCTACGCTTTCATCAGGAGATGGCGCAATCCATTGTGCTCTTCTAGTTTCAATGCTGCGGGTCATTTGCTGCCATACTCTGCTGAGTCAGTGGAAGAATAATGTCAGTTCTAAAACAAGCTATTTATACTTGTGTCATGTGACTTGGCTCAAACTTCCTACCTTGTGCTCACTTTTTCCACCCATGCAATAAAATTCTCTGGTTATCTTTTCACTTCTGAAGTTCTCTTAGGTTTAGGATGTTTTTGTTTGAATAGCTCTTCTTTTCATAACCTCGCATTTGCTTACTTATTTTTACTTCTTTAGAGCCCTTTAATTTTCTTGCATGTTTTCAATCGCTTTCTTTAAAGTGGCAAGCCCCAAAGAGTTCAGTACGCTACCAAATTCTGCTCTGCGCTGACCTGGAGTGTGGCCAAGGATTCTAAATTTAGACGACTGCAAAGTCCGCCTGGTTACATTCCCTTGCTTCCACGGGTCCATTTTCAATAGCCCTTCAACGCACTCTAGTCTGAGCTGTTCCAAATGTTGCACAGAGATTTAAGGGCACTTTCAAAACGGACCCCAAGGGTGCCTTTTGCATGCTTGTTTGGCAGTAAAAACAGCACAGCCTGAGAAATGCTTGTTTTTCTGCAAAGAGAAAAGCCATCTTCAGCTGAAGCACAACGCTTATGAGTATCAGGCAAAATCCAAAGAAACAAAATAATAAAAAACAATACCAAAAAAAGAGAGAGACAAAAGCATGTGGCACCTTAAAGACTAACCATGAAAGCTTGCATTAGAATATAATAGTTAATCTTGAAGGCGCCACATGTTTATGTCTTGTCTTGTTTTGCTTCTTTAGATTTTGCCTGATAGGCTTGCACAGACTAACATGGCTTAAGAATTTTACTTAAGAATTTTACTGACACTGATTTGAAAGCAGAAGCATCGACAAGTGACAACTTTACAACCACTTGCCTGTTAAAAACATTTGCCAAGAGAGAAGAACAAACAGGCTGGAGGCCGCTGACATGGAGTTCAGGTCATGCCTCACAGCTCACCAGGAATTTGATAAAACTCTATTTGGGCCTGAGTAGATATCTCAGTTACCTTGAAAACACCATGAGTGTCACTGTATGCTGGATGTGACTTGACACAACATACAAAAAAACCAAAGACCAATAGACAAGAGAGTGCCACGTGGAGTACAGTTTTGGAAACTGTCAATATATGACTGCAGAATTCAGAGGTGGCAAATTCTACACGTTCTTACTGACTTACTAGCAATGGGTGAGCAAATGGGCTCTAATAATTTAAAAAATGTGCTTCTAAATCTTAGAATTTAATTTTGATCCCTTTAATAATTAGTTGCTTACAATTGTAACATTCACAGTTTCTGATGATTCTGGTTATGGGAGCTAAAAACCTTTAAAACTGGCTGTAAATTTTTATAGCTCACATTCAGTATGAACTTCATTAATTAATAAGTAAAACAGCTCTCAAAATGGCCAAACTGTGCATCCAATCCATATATCATCCCATTGCATGAGCAGCAGCCTTCCTTGTTAGTAATATCCCTTTCTGTGCCCCTGTGTGCCCCTCCCAGCCACGTCAATACCAGAGGTCTGAGGTGGCACTGAGTGATATATACACAGGTTGCCGGGGGAAAACATTTCCGTGTGCCAGGATGTCCCAAAACTCTGCTTTGGGACAGTATCACTGGCAGATGCAAACTTTGGAACTAGCTCATTCTGATTATAAAGACACCAGGAACAATAACTGCTCTACTCCATCATCCCCAGTATGAGGACTACAAGAACAGAGTGGAAGAATTCAGGCCTGTCAACTTCTGAAGTATTCATGCTGACAACTCTTATTTCCCACACCAGTGTGATGTCATATTTACAACACTGCATTAGCTTAGCTGTTCATACTCCCCTGAAACCTCAATTATTAACAACTAGAGAAAGCCCATTAAATCCATGGAACTTAAACAAATGTTGCCTTGACAAGTTCTCATTGATCCAGTGGATCTAATCTAGCGGGACTGAATGCAGGCTGGTGCCCCAAGGCCACAACTACATTTGTATGCCTATCTCTGTATTAAGACTGTGGCTTGAATTGAAGATTTCAAATGGGCTAGTTTTTCAAATGGGAATAAAACTGGATTAATAAAGGCAAGGCTTATTTTAAAATAAAACTCTATCACAGATAGATCATGCATTCCATGAAGAATCCTCCCATAGGGTGGCATTCAAAGGGATACTGCTTCTAAACAAATATACATTTTCATATTCCGCAATCAGACATTGGACTAACTGTAGTATCACACCAGTGCTGTACTGATAGCATGACAGAAGCACCTTGCCTTCTTCTCCCCTCTGCAGCCATCAGAGCTGCCTGCAAACTGTCTCCAGAGTGTTGACCATGTCCTCTGTGACAGGCTTTCGGGAGGCCCAATGGGCTGTAAAAGGAAGAGGGACGTTGCCCGGCCCTGTGCCTTTCCAAAGGTTGTTGATGTTCTTCTATTGGAAGTTCAGTGTTGTTTCCTCCAGAGTGTGATAAACAGGAAAGGTCAAGAACTCACTCCACTGACCTCTTCCATAGGCAGCCTTTTAAACAATAGTGAAGACTTACCGCCACTCTGCCTTGTTATGCAGGAACGAGTTGCATTCATCTGGAAGATTGCTATCATTTGACATGGAGTCCAAGATTGAAATAATTTGCTTGAAAGAGGGTCTTTTCTAAAGAAGAAAAAGGGGAAGAGGATTAAATATTTCCAACGTATACTGTATATATTTAAGTGAAATGACTTGTTTCTAACACCACAACATTCACCAAGGAAAGCAAGAGTCCAAAATAATAATAATAATGAGATGTGACTAGGGAACTGTTAGATACACACACACACACAAAAAAAAACACAAAATACTATTTATGGTTGTAAATTTAATTGGTCTGAATTACAAAAGAGTCTTAAAATTGCACCGTAACAAAAATTCAGCATGGACCCTTGGGATCTCTTCTTCCATCATATCATGGTGAATCTTGGTTGTCTTAATGTATATGGAAAGGGTTCATTTTAGGACAATCCAGCCTTTCAGAAAGAAAGAAACCAGATTATCAGATTCTAAGCCTCTTCCAGTCCTGTACGATTTGGCATCCCAGCCATGGACACACAGTGCACTTGGAATAAAGGCCTTCAAGGCATCCGAGTTTTTGTTTGCTGTTGTCTGGTCTTACATGGTGCTCTGAACGAGTTCTACTTGACACAAACATTTCTGGACTGCAGGCCAACTCACTGCATCCAAGAATCCAATCTTCACAGTGACACATGATTCTTTTTTTGTTTGTTTTTGCTGCAGCAAATTAACACTGGTACCACTTGGAAAATGATGGTGGTGGAAGGCATCTAGGTTATTACGAGCTGCAGCATTGAATGAAGGTTTCCCACCATGCATCTGATATGCTTCCTGATAGAATACCAATCACAGTCAAAAGTGCTGCACCAGGTTGGAAGGAGCGTCGAGCAGGTCCAAGAAGGCAGCCCTGACAAACAACACTTCTAGGGTGGCACCGATTCTTCAGTGCATCCTAGGCGTCATTCTGTTTTTCTCTCTCCCAGCCAGATGGCACTGAATCTTCCTTCTCCCAAATGCCTTTGGTCTTCGACATTCTGCAGTGCTGGGGATGATGCCCAGAGACTTGATGAGAGAGAAGAGAGCAGCTGTTGCAGCCAACTGGCCTGTTTTCTTTTCAGCGTTGGCCTTAAAATAAAATCATTACTTTCAAATTGAAAAATGTTAAATCCCTGTTTACAGCCTTTGGTGGGCCCTCTGGGGCCCAGAGACTCTGGCACTTGACCAATCCTACTAGATACGTAAATGAAGCATGTCAATATTCCCATGCCAATCAGAGGAACAATACCCTTACGGGAACCTTTTACACTACAGACACCTTACTAAGCCCATGATTTAAACAAACAAACAAGACTCAATATCAATCTTACAAATAGTTTTGCATGCACTTCCCCAGAGTATTACACCATTAATTGTATCGTTTTATTTACTTAAAGAGCATTTAGGCCTTCTTCTAGGGTAGAATCCTCTCAAGGTATCTGACGAAATAAAATATTGAAGCTTGCAGGTCAGAAAGCATAACGCTCACATTACTGCCTTTCTATCTGCTGCAACACATAATCCAAAGGCCTAACTCCAGCCTTTAAAATCATAAATGAGGAGGAGAAGGCAGGAGCTGCTGCCAGTAAGACAGAAAGGTGTAGCGTTGAAGAGCAGAGCTCTCTCCATCCTGCCACCTGCCCAGTGCTTCTGAACCTAAGCGTGTGGCCCGTGGGTGAAAAGAAGGATGCTGCCTCATCCACAGTATGACAGCAAGATTCAACTACCAGTTCAGCCAACCTCTGCATATAGAGGGGAAAGGGGAGTAAAATATAAGGTTGGCTTAGGTACTTCTACTTTTATAGCACTACTTCAGGGCTGTCTTCAGAAGTTTCGCAAGAAAGCTGTCCAAGACAAAAACCTTTTCTTGGCAAGACTACCGCTCTGGAATGTTCTTCTAATGGAATACATCAGGTACCCTCTTTCCAATTCTTTCTTTAGAAACTGAAGGCACTTTTATTAATGGCTTTTTAATGTCTAGCAACTCATTGCTGCCAGTTTGAACTCTAATTATCTTTTACTACTGCTGTTGTTAAGTTATATTTTTGTTTGGTTTACAGTTATTAGCGATGGCCTCTACACTGCTGTTTGTTTGTCTTACTTTAAGAAACTGGTGATTAAGTTGTGCTTGAAAAAAAATATATAACAGCGATGGGCACACTGAGTAGAAAAGTGTGACGTAAAGAAACAGAATTACTTCTTTCTTGTGCAAGTAATTTGTGGCTTAATATAGGAGCCTCACGGCACAGTAGTTAAACTGCTTGTAGCGAGCAGCCCCGCCCTCACCTGTCCGTCACAGTAGAACAGTGGAGAA
The DNA here is from genome assembly GCF_051106095.1 of Pogona vitticeps. Classification (NCBI taxonomy): domain Eukaryota; kingdom Metazoa; phylum Chordata; class Lepidosauria; order Squamata; family Agamidae; genus Pogona; species Pogona vitticeps. Next base: position 201,914,870 of record NC_135783.1, read on the forward strand.
GAAGCCAATGAGAGGACAGTAGGCGGAGCCAAGGGAGGGAGGGGGCTGGATATAAGGGCTGGTGTATGGAGTCTGAGAGAGAGATTCTGGTAGTGAGAGACTGTGTGAAACTTAAAAAGTCAACTGGTAGAGAGTTAGAGATCTGTAAGAACGCCGAATGGTACAGAGAGTTAATAGAGATTTAAAGTTAAAGTAAAACTGATACAAATACAAGTGATTAGCAACCTGTGATTTACCTATTGAATACTAATTATATGTTAACTTCCCTGATCTAATAAATAAGTTTTAAAAGTACACATGTCTCCTTGAGTGAATGGTATTGAGGCAGCAATACCTGGTGGCAGCGAAGAAGGAAGAAGGGCGAGAACCTTGTGAAGACCTGAGAGGAACAGGGGCTTCAGAGGAGATCGCCACACTGCTGTACTGCAGTCAAGGTAGCCAGCACAAGGTTGACTCAGTCTTCCATCCTTCCATGGTTGGTAAACCCAGCTTGCTGGGTTGAGGGGAAATCTGTAAGCTGCATAATTAAATTATAAACTGCCCAAAGACCGCCTTAAGCCCTATGGGGCAGTATATAAGCAACACACTTTGCTTTTGCTTGGCTTTGTTTCACCACAGGAAACAAAAAGCCAAAGTGGATGTTTACATGTTTGGTCCATTTGTAATTACAGTGGTTGGCAAGAAAAAAGATTAAAAGAAAACTGGGAAAGAGTAACACTTTATTTACTGAAAATGTTTAACAAGCAGAACGTGACAAAAGGCTACATGAGGAAAACACAGTTTTTAGACATTTGCTTACTATTTAGTGCAGCACACCCAAAGTAGGCCAGCCTCTATGTCATTCATACAATGCCATCTTGCTGTGAAAATTAATCACAGAAATGTAGATGGGTCTCTGTTTTGTAAAGAAGAGACAAGGATTCACTTCATAGAAGTTTCTGAAAAGACTGTGCAGCTATTTACAATATTTCGGTTTTAAGCAGGTAACTAATGAAATTTGTATCCACATCTTCAAACCAGTTCCTCTAGAAATTAGTTTTAGTCTAAATATAGTACTGCATTATCATTTTACATGACCGAATGGGCTACATTACAATTCTTCTGTCCATTTCAGGGTGTTCCTCTGTGTCTCTGCCTTAGTGTTAGCACTAAGATCACAAGATAACTCGGGTCAGATTGCAGTGTCGTGGAAAAGAAGAGTAAGACTGTGCTGTGTACAGCGGAAGGCAGCCAGATTAATTCAGAAAAAGCAGTCATAACTTTTCTATATTTTTTCCTGCATTTAAATCTTCCTTTGTTAAGAGTAAAAAAGTGGGATAATTGTTGAAAACTGGGGAAGTCACCATTAAAATGTTTCTCAAGAGAGCATTGCCTCTGTTAGTCTGTTTGACAGACCCCAGACAAGGTTGAGACAAAAGGTTGAAACCAAAATGTGGATACATAATAAAGGGATGATGCACATCCTCTCTGCATCACGCCTGTAATTATACCATTTCTGCTAAAATTACAGATGCAGCAATTAAAACGTGCATTTTAATTTGGGTGCACAAAAACAATTAGGAACAATGCTGAGGTGTCTCTCCCAGGCAGATCCAAATGATTTTCACATTATAAAAGAGAGACAATTTCTTTATTTTAACTGTCAAACAGTATATAAAAAAAGTCAAATGTGTAACAAAAAGCGACAAGTGCTCTTCTGTGTAGGAGCCGTGTATTCAATACTTAGGTGAAGGGTCCCCCCCCCCTTTCCCCGTTTTCTGTGCCTGTCATTTCTGGTCCATCTGCTCAGGATTCTAACACTTAAAGCCTCTAACCCACCCCATATCTTTTCTGCACTGCTGACATCATAGTTACTTTTCTCCCAAACCAGTCCTATAAAGACCCACGTTTTAAGACCTACTGCATAGTTTACTGCTAATCAGCTTGGAGCTGGAACACAGCATGGCAGCAGGTGCACATTTGCCAGCATATTATTTATACCTGTTGATATAATTCCATAATGGTTTTCTAATGTCAAGTCCTAATGGCCTGCCTGAGCGGTTCATGCCTCCCTACAGATCCCAGATGGGTAAAAAGTGGTTACAGCCTCGCAGTAATAAATACAAAGAAAGCTAGGGAGCAAGGTCCTAGATTCCTTTGCAACTACCATGGCCTCTGCTGACTCAAAGGGCAGTTTTGAAAGGTTTGTGTTCAGACCTACGAATCCTCGGGGCAAAAATGTATTAGAGGATAACCCCAAAAATCCTCTCGAAACATCTCTACTGACCGCCAGAAATGACTTTCCATGAAGTATAAATTTATTCCTGTGCTGTCACCAAAAGAAGCATAATGAATGGCCAGAACAATAGAGATACCAAATGGACATCTGGGACGTAGGAAAAAATAACCCACTATAAAAAGGCTTCCGAACAACAGTGCTGGGTATTTTAATAACCACCTTTCTCTCAAATAAGTTCCTCTGGAGACAGAAGAGATAACAGCAATAACAAAGTTCTGTTCTGCTTTCCCCAGGAAAGAGATGAAGAAGATGAAGATGACAACGACAACTGGGTTCTCTCCAGGCCTCTATTAGAACCTCACTGCCAGTCTAAGGGGAAGGGAAATCGAGATTTAGAAGCTACAATGTTTTTTTCAGGAATGGAAGTCCACTCCATAGCCTTGAACAGGGTTAACTCTCATGATTCTTCATCTGATAGGGACGTATCTGATCAATGACCTCCTGATAAGATTCTGAAACATCAATAACAGCAATATAAGAAGAATAAATCCCATTATCTAGACTCCTGCAAAAAAGGAAGGCATTAATCTCTGCTTCCTTGCCAAATCAGAGGCTCAACACACCAATGAACCTTTAGTATTCCTGGTACTGAGAAGGTGAAGGAGTTGACAACTGATTCAGGATATAGGTGGATGCTATACATGGGTTATTCGTATGCATATCTCTAGGGATACAAATACAAATAGCAGCAGCGCAGTTGCCACGGGGACCCATCCTCCCCCCTCCCGCAGAACCAGCCGGTCCATTCACTGGTTGCCGTGCAGTGCTGGGGTCCTTCGTCATCCTCATAGCACCAATCCAGGAAGGAGCCCGGCTGGTGCTCGCTGCCTCCCTGGACAGCTGACCACTCCAGCGAGAAGGCAGGATGGGGAGTCTCCCCACTGAGCTGATGAGTGGTCAGTTGCACAGGGAGGCGGGGAAATGCTGGCCAGCCTCCTTCCCAGTTTGATGCGATGAGCAGGAGGAAGGACCCAAGCGCAGCAGGGCAACTGGTGACCGGCCTGGGAGGTTCTTGGAGGAGGGAATGGGCCTCCGTGGCACCTGTGGTGCCGCTATTCATATTCTTACCCCCAGGGATACAAATACAAATGGCTCATGTTGAGTGGATACTCTGAGAGTAAGAGACTTTGGAACTCTAGGATTGAACACAGTTGGTGACTGATTCAGAGTTGCCCTCAGCCTGCAAAGTTCTGCCATCATGGGAGCAGCCAGTGGCAAGTCACGTTTCTTATGGTTCCTCCTTCCTTTGGCAGCTCCACTTCCCATGACAGCAGCAACAGAGGATGGAAAATGCCCTGCAGAATAGCTTGGGCGCCTTGCAAAAACCACTGACCTTGTTCAGCACAATACCTTTATTGTATGGTGGTTCTCTTTGTCTTTTCCTCAAATAACATTCTACTTCATGAGAAGTTGAAAACCAAACAAAGGCTTTTTCTTCATGGGAAAGTATTAGAGAGCTTTCGGGGCAGGGTGGAGGAAGGAAGGAACATCAGGGCATCTCACCTCATGTTTGCATCCCAGTGTTCATCATGCCTGGGAAGCCTTTGACCCATCAGATGCTTTCGATCACAATTTTCGCAATCCTTGCAATTAGCTGCACTGCATAAGGCTGTTGGGAACTGCAGACCCAACCATCTGGAGATATGAAGGTTCCCCAAATAAACTCTTGTGTAGTTGATTACTTCGTTTATTCAGTTGCGAAATATGAGAGCCAATTTTAAAAAATCCCATTGATTAAAATAGGAATGAGAGTTCTTTCTGACTACACTTCAGTGAAATCATTCCGTTTCACTTTTGAACTAACTTTAAAGATGGACAAAATACTTGCTCACATTTGGTAGCAATGCTCAAACGACTCTGTTTCTGTCAGAATTTGGCCCTTCATATCATAAAGTACAGTAAAATGTTAAAACATTTACTTATATGATAAAGCAAACAAACAACATTTGCAATCAAAATAATTTCAACATCTAATTTAAACAGAAACAGTTTGCTATCAAACTCAAACTGCATGAATTATTTACCACTCTTTACTTGATCTTTTAACTAAAGAAATACTGATTTCCTAAACATATCTAGGATCTGCCAAAAAAGTGATTAATACATTCCACACCATATAAATGCAATAATCTTACATAGCGTCTATCTATCTATCTATCTATCTATCTATCTATCTATCTATCTATCTATCTATCTATCTATCTATCTATCTATCTATCTATCTGTCTGTCTGTCTGTCTGTCTGTCTGTCTGTCTGTCTGTCTGTCTGTCTGTCTGTCTGTCTGTCTGTCTATCTATCTATCTATCTATCTATCTATCTATCTATCTAATCATTCATTCATTCATTCATTCATTCATTCATTCATTCATTCTTTACCCCTCCAGGCCAGGGCACTACTCTAGATGGCTTACAATATGGCATCCACAACACAAATCAATTTAGATTAAAACAAAAAAGAATTAATTAAATTAAACATGGGCAGGTGTATGAAAAGCCTGAGTAAAGAGCCAAGTCTTCACTTTTTTCCTGAAACCAAGAAGGGTTGGGGTCTTATTTATTTCCAAAGGAAGAGAGTTCCATGGCATGGTGGCCACCAATGAGAAATCCTGATTCCTAGTACAGTAGTGGATTTCTGGGCCTCCCTCAGAGTGGCTACCTGTATCTGAAGTTTCCAAACTGCTGCCAAGAGCACTTTTTAAAAACAATATAACTAAAATACACAGTGACTAGCCGTGAATTCAATAAACAACTTAGCAGAATGAATACCTTTGGGTCTGCTTCCCAGCACTGATGCATCAATTCTGCAAAGCTTCCAGGACAGCTGCTTGGAATAGTAAGTCTCTGTATGTAACAAGAGCAAGAGTTCAGTCAGGCAATCAAATAGTGAGAAATAAACAGCAGAAAGTCAATTCAACACCTGTACTAATACAGAACATGTGCATGTTGTAGATTTCTAGAAACTAGCCTACACCATAAAGCAAAGAAAGTGTGGGACCAGGCAAGATACATTATTCCAAAAATGTCTAGAGAGCAGAAGGCATATGTCTAGAAGTGTGTAACTAACACTTGGCAAGCCGCTTAGAGTGGCCTTTTAGGCCAGATGGGTGGGGTATAAATAAATAAATAAATAAATAAATAAATAAATAAATAAATAAATAAATAAATAAATAAATAAATAAATAAATAAATAAATAAATAAATAAATAAATAAATAAATAAATAAATGGCCTGGTTATTGCTGAGGAGGTTAACGACATGTATGCTGATTTTTATAGTGATGTATGTATATATAAGAAAAGGAAGAATTCTGAACATACTAGGGCAGTGGTTCCCAATTTTGGGAAGCCTAGGTGTTCTTGGACTGCAACTCCAAGAAATCCCAGCGAGCACAGCCAGTGGTGAAGGCTTCTGGGAGTTGCAGTCCAAGAAAACCTGGTGACCCAAGGTTGAGAACCACTGTACTGTACTAGAGAGTTCTGGATTGGAAACAACCATAATCTCAGTGTAACATATCAAGTGATTCTCAAATCCTATGTGAATATGAAGCTAAACTTCCCCACCACGTTCTTCTGTATGTCCAAAGGCAGAACAGCAGAACACGTCAAAATGTTAAATGGAGACAACCATTCCTGAATTTAGAACTAAAGGGGGTCTTTGGAACAAATTACCTATAACTCCAAGCCATGATCTTCTCAATTATTCTAGGGTAATAATTAACTATCCTAATGACTACACATCTTTTAACTTCTGTTAAAGTTTCCATTAGTGCTTACACCCAAAGTGCAGCTCTTCAGAAATGTATGAAGAAATACAAGGAATACAATCCCAATATTTTAAAAGCTTCACATACTCGAAACCATTTGAGATGTTCTTTGCATTTCCTCCCATCTAGTCATCATGTTCAAAAATACTCCAAGTTCTTATTGATTTTTTGGAAATTCATTCACCACCCTACCATTCCCCCCAATAAAGGGACCCAAGACAACCTTTTTTATAAAATGGCTGCTGTTTTTCAAATGAATTATTTGAAATGAAGTTATAGACTGCTAAGTGGTCCTGTGACCTCCTTCTTACTTAACAGAACTATGCAAAACTTAAAGGCACAACACATGTTATTGCTCCAAATTCATCACAAAAAAGCCTCACTTTGGAGCGGTCAGAATTCAAAGATCCAGTTCAATTTCCAGCTACTGATGGCCAGACAGGAACACTTTGTGCATGTATCTAATGATAGTCAGGTAGGGGTGCCTTGTGCATTGTGGCAAACCAACACTTGGCAAGGTGCCACCTGTCAGATTTCCAGAAAGTACCAGAAAAATTAAGTCAGTTTCTGGAGACATCCTGGAAGGTTGGAAATCCTATGTCTGGTCAAAACAATTTGCAAATTATTCTGAATTCACCAAATTGATGATGATAATGCATAGATTTATGATCAACATTGGTACAAAATATGTGAGTGTGCTCACATATGAATGCTGCAAATTCCGATTGGACAATGTATAGGACTATATATTTTATTTAACTTGATTTATATTCTACCTTTTCCCCACAACTAGGCTACAAGGAGCCTAACAACAAGATTATTAAAAACAGATTCAGAAAAAAACAAACCAAAAGTTATAATATCTGAAGCGATTATAATGGCAAAATACTATTGAATTAAAAGTCATTTAAAAAACCCTTGTGTTAAAAAAAGGATAGTGCCACTGAGAATCCCCAGGTAGAAAAGTTGTTTCTGCTGGCCTGTAAAAGCAACTATGCACGGCCTTAGAAGTATATCTAGAAGAGTGTGAATTGTTTTGAAGTGTTTTAGAATAGTTTTCAATCACGTTATTGTCTATGATCTGCCACAAGATGTCTACATGAGAGTGGGATGCCGATATTTTAATAAATAAGTCAATTAATCTTTAAAATCACTTTTCATGCTATGCTTGTTGAATGTAAACATATCATATAAGAACTCTCCTTAAGCATTCAAAAAATAACTAGCATAAAAAATTAACCAAGACAGGGGAAAAATCTACGTATCAGAAGTTTTGACAGAAGACTGAAGAAAGAACCACCAACAAAATATAAATGAATAATTAGTAATGTAGCAACACAAAACCAAAAGTGGCGTCAAAACTAATCTTGTGTAAAAGCCACAAAAACCTGGATAAATTCACCTCATGCCATTAACCAACCCATAACATATAAGAAAGACCTACAAACTGTTGGCTAACAGCATTACAACCAAGCTGTCTTTTCCTTAAGAGCATCCAAAAAAAGATTCCATGGGTTCACATACCAATCTAATTAAAGAAGAAATCAATTAAATCTGAATTCTATTCGACTCCTCCTTCTGCTGCATAGAATAGTTTTGGCATGCACTGCACTTTCTCAAGAGGCACACGGAGTAAGTTAAACAATATGAACCACTGTAGGAATGTAATAGGATCTGCAAAACTTTATGAACTCTTGTGTGTCAAAGCAAAAAAAGCCATAAAAGCTATTATGGAAGAATTAATGCTAAGAGAAGAAAACAGGAAGCAAGAAATGTATGCAGTAAATCTGTAATAATGTATAGAATTGTTAAAATAAATATGTACTATGAACATTTTAAAGAACTTCTCTGGCACAAATATATTCAAGAAGTCTAACTGGCATAAACAAAGTGGCACAGGCACTTGATACTGAGGCCAGTCATTTGTCTAAAAATATATCTGATAGTCTAAGCAACGGCATTTGTCTGTAACCCTCACTGTTCCACGAGATGGAAAACGAGTTTCTAAAAGACACGTAATAATCACTTACATCTGTCTTACTTGAGTAGAATGTTATTTGTCAGATAATTTATAGGTAGCAGGTCCCAAAGAGTGTCATACTCTAATAAAAGTGACATTTCTTAGTAGTAATTTGATGTTAGGTAATGACATCTCTAATATGAACTTTCATCCTTAGGATTGCATTTTGGAGTTTAAAACATTCAAGCATCAAGAAAACCCTAGTTAAGTGGGTGAAAAGAAGTCTTTATCCCCTAAACCTGTGACTGTACCAAACTCTGTGGGGCTTTCTTCTGAGTAGATAGAGAGTCACACCGAAAATCTTTAAGGGTCCATGTACTTTAGTGGGCAGAGTACTAAAATACTGGTTCAAATCTCTGGCAATGAATCAGCCTTGATGGCCTGGGGAAAGTCTTTTACTTTGTGGCCTAGTGGAATTCTGAGAGTAAAATGAACACTGCTCTAAACATCTCTGAGGAAAATCAAAATACAAATAGTTTGTGTCCTTTTTGTAATGAAGGACAAACCTTCATTTGCCTCACACCTTCATTTGCCTCACACTTCCTGTGAATTACATCTATTTCGAGAATAGAATTCTGCTTCTTATTCAATGTAAATTTAACTGTTTTCATATTGCATTGTAAACTCAATGTGACATACATGAGGGTAGGGTCTAGGACCAGTAGTGCATTAGTCCATTGATGTAAATGCAGTCCTTCATACGTTGCTGGAATCATTGGTCTCAATCATCACCATAGCCAATGGTCAGAGATTATGGGAACTGAGGTCCAACACTATTTGAAAACCAAGAGGTTTCCAAACCCTCCTTTTCTCCCATTGATTTCAGTGGGCCTTTGATCACTGCTGCCTATGGGACTAAAGCACAGTTAACTGGATTTAACCCAAAATGTGCTTATTTATCCTCAATATACACATATACTTAACATAGTTTCGTGTTCCTCAGTATTCTTGCTTAGTATTTTGGCCATGTAGAATGAACCTGGCAAGCTCCTAGTTATTTTTCAGATGTTTCTGTGAACATTGTTTTTACTTTATTATAAACAAGACAACATTTTCTCTCTTTCTATTTAAAGTTCAGAATATACACAACCCATGCAAAGTTAAGGGCTTCCAAGGTCCATTTATTTCAGATGGGAAGCACTGAAATAATTATTCTTTTCAGTGCTAAATTTTGGTTGGAGCATGGCCATATTAAGCAAAGGAGCAACATTAAGTGGTAGAAACCTTACGCTACCACACATTTGTTCTGTATCACGACTCTATATCCAACTATGCTGCCAGACCGCTGTTTTAAGGGAGATGTCTCTTGCCTGATATCCCTATCTCCAGAAAGGGGCCAAACAAATCTTGTGGTGAATGAAAAAAAAATCTTTTCCACCTGCTTAAAAATAGAGCGGGCATGCCTCATAACTCATTATTATTTTCAAATTGTATTATTTAAATTACAACACTACATTCATTTTGAATGACGGAAGCTTTTCAAACGAAGTTGGATGTTCCATAAAGGCTTGTGCACAGCATAGCCCACCTAATCTTCAAATAAAACTTTTTTTTAAAAAAGACAGAATGCCATTTATACATTAATTCACTCCTCCTCTCTTTTCTAGTAATAATTTAACTACAACGCTTAGAAGTTTCTACCACTGTTTTGGGAACTGGCTCTATGAAAAGAATAAAGAAGCCATACTGTAGAAATTATCTGAGTCGCTTTTATAATGGTACCCAACCTTCCAGCCTGCCTAGTTAGAGAAGGATTTCCATACTCTGCCTGTGTGTGATATAGCCGCAACTTTAAATGTTTTTGTTATATATAAAAAAAGGTACTTCCCGTCTTTGATATCAAGGAGCCATGTGTTCAAATACACGCTCACATGTTCAACTACCTGAAAGCCTCAATTTGTAGGAAGAAGAAGAAAAGCAACGCTGGGGACACCAGTACAAAGGGTGTTTACGCCACTGAAGTTCTTTTGAAATGGAAAGACACGGCATGAAGGAGCGTACAACTATGGCTCGGCCTTACCAGCACCAGTGAGAAGCTCATCTTCAATGTAGTGGTGAACGTAGGTGGCAAAACTGTAATTTCCTCTTTTTTAAACTATTTTTTTCTTCTTCTTTTATTTTTGAAATCCTCATCTAAGTGGCAGTTTCTTGTACTATAGTGACTCCTGCTGGGAGAGTTAAGTTGAAGTAGCTGAAGGTCTCTTACAGATATATCAACTCCCGGCCAGTATAAAGATGTCCTAAACGCAGGAGATGGAGTTAAACGGTTCCCCTACCTTGGACGCAATGGCTTCTTTCATCACTAAGAACAAACCCCTAGGTTTTACAATTGAGACTGAGAAACTAGTACAGTACTTGTACAATTTTTGATCTACAGCATCACGACGTGAAGCTGCAACAATTAGATGTAAAGGGTCCATTCATGAGGAATAACATCACTTTGACCCTTTGTGTTAGCTCCTACTGCTAATCTTTCCATACGCGTGAACTTACTTTCAATTTGAAGAAGATGAAAAAGTCTTTTGCAAAACCCAATACTGTTTTCTGATCTATGTACCTGAATGTAGAAACGTAGTCTTACCTCGTTTTTTTCTACGACAAGCCAAGCTACTTGTAATCCTTCCAAGCCTTTAAAGGGGACCTCCCTTGTTAGCATCTCCCAGAGAACCTGGAACAGGGGGGGGAAAAGAATTTTTATTTCTGTACTTTGTATTTTAAATACATTATTAAACCTTGATACCGCACTATCTGTATCCAATTACCAGGCAACCACAGCCCATCTGCAAGAATCTGGACATCTGTTTGTGTGCAAGATCCTCACACGAAATTAATTTTAAATGTTTCTCTCTTTCCTTTTAGGAGAAGCCCTGATTTCATAATTACTGAAAGAGATATGTGGCTGGATTTTATGAAGTACAGAAAGCCACAGTCTTCTTTCTTTGTTTCTCAGTTGCTCCAGCCTTATGGATATGAGATATATCAACTTGTGGATTTCTGCTCTTCAAACTAGACAAGAGAGACATCACTGCAACCCTATCTAATTTTTTTTTGGAGAAAATCTGCATTGTTACTTTCATATTCACTTCTACAAGAAAAGTAAGTTGACATGACACATTAACTTTGTAAGCAGTGAAGGGCATCCAATAACCTCTGTATTAACTAACCCCAATGGCACAGCAACATTTTTTTTTCTGTTTAAGTATTTAATAACTCTACTTCATCATGAACAATTTTTTACAAATATAGTTCAAACTGATTCACTTAAAGATTCATGGTCATCTCAAGTGAGTGATAGCCTAGGCTTGGAGGCCAACGGACTAGCTCTCTACATATATAACACAGGAGTTTAGCCAAGCTACATTATTCATAATCTTGCCTTATTCTCTTCAAAGGAAGTAGACTTGTCCATGAAGGCTCACAATAAAATATAACAGTGACTCTTCAAGAGGCCACCACGTTTTTGTCTTGTGTATTTGTTCTTTCATTTTTATTTTTACCTATAATTCTCTTCAGATGTCACTGGAAAGCCATTCTATATTTCCAACAGTATGAACTGGGGGATATATCACTCAAGTCAACTAAAAATAAAATCTTTCAGTTCTTATTAATCAGATAAAGCTACTCCTACAGCTAAGTATTCAAAAAATCATGGTGCTGACCACCATGGCCTGCAGGTTAGCACTTAGGTTTAGTTATGACCTTTTATCTAATTCTGGATGCTTTTGGAGGCTTTAATTGGTCATGAGGGTGAAGGGAAAACGCTAATGTTTAGCTAGTCTTCTAATTGATGGAAGATGGTGTTCTATCAACGTCACCGTTGAAGTTACAAAACTGATGAGAAAAGTAGCATTCTAGAAGTTGCTGCACTGAACAAATATTTAATGGGAGAAAGAGCAACCTGCAAAAGCACAACCATCAATCGATACTATGGTCTGGGGTAGAGATGGATGGGAGGAAATGCATTTGTTACTCTGATCACCTAATTATCGGATTAGCAGGGCTACATCAGTTTATTTTGGGGGATGGCGGAAAGGAAAAGCTACATTCTTAGGATTCCTCTGCCAAGAATTCCTTCGTAACTTAATGAATAAAGATGTTAACCTAAATTCCCAGTAACAGGATTATTTTAAGGGGGCTGGAGTTGTCGCCAAGTTACTCTGAAGCGTACTGAACGTGAATCTGAACTCCATCCAGTATGCACAAGTCAAGCTGGCCTGCTTCTCTTAACCAGCCTGCCTTTTCATCTTTGCCTCTCTCCATTTCTCTCCACCACAAAAAGTGACTGCTCAATTTTGCTTTTGTTCGGGTGTCTGTTAGGAGTGTGGATATATTATTATTGTTCTTAATGGGCTAATTCACTTTATCTGTAATGTGAAATGCTAGCTAGTAAGTCAGAAGCAGTTAAAAACGAAATGTTTTTTTTAAACTCTTTAATCACATACAAAAGGTGACTGAAGCCAACCAGAAACAAAAAAAAGGCATGAGCAAGTGTAACATGATGAATGTAGTACAAAAAAACTACCGCTTCCATAAAACTCGTCAGGGGTCTCTGATAAGAGCAAGCACCCAAACTCTAGGACTTTCCAAGACTCCCACTGCACTGGAAGATGATGCTTCTCAAGTGCAGGAGTGCTTTGTTTTGTTCGTTTTGTTTTGTTTGTTTTGGCAGTGTGGGCAATTCTTGCACACTCATTAATCCAAAGCTACCAGCTCCAACTAGCCAAAGGCTTGGCATAGTTATGTAACGGCCTCAAAACCGCCGAAGGAGAGCGAGGTGGTGTCAGCTAAAAATTCTAACACTACACGGTGAGCTCACCCATCAGCTTTACACAGAGTTTGGCTGGGGAATAAGCCTTACATGCTTAATAATGCATCCTCATTGGATCTACACCTCCAAAAATAAGTTTAATTACTGAACAGCTTTGGGCACATGTTAGTAAAAGAAACCCTATGGAACTTATATTTAAACAGCCTGTGCTGCTCAGAGATATCATCATTATCCTGTAAGTACTTCTGTATAAGGCAGAAGAACAAATACTATTTACATCCTAAAGCAGGAAGACATGCTAGTCACAAAAGAGTGTATGAGATCTTGACCAGTAATATTTGTTGTTTGTAATAAAGACATTGGCAATGGCTTAGGATTAAGTGGATGGATCACTAGGACCTTAAGACTTGACCTAGAATTTGTCAAGGTAATCCAGCTGTGTGTCAAACAATTTAAGGCTCTGATTACAAATTCATTTACCCATAATCTATTTCATCCATTTCAACAGAAATCACATGCAAGCAAATCACAGCACAGTGTAATTTGAGCACTGTTTATTCAAAAATAATTTCACTGTTTTCTCTGGGACTTACTTCCAAACAAGGAAGCATGAGATTTGTATTCTTAAGTGTCTCAATCTCATGAAATTATTTGCCCTAACTCAAAGAGACAAGAGGACGCAAAGGAACGGACAAATGACTATGAGCAATATATGTCATCCTTCCTAAGTTTCTTGAGACTTATTCAGAAGAAGCATGGAAAAATCAGGATCCATGAGTTGACAGCATCACATTGTATTAGGGTGGGAAAATGCTGTTTAAAAGGAAGATAGAAAACAATATAATAGTTCCATGAATAAAACCCATTCTGGCAGGGAAAAACCAGGAAAAAAATAAATAAAAGAAAGGCCACGGAATCTGACAACAGAATGCCATTTCCCAACATCTTAGTAGTTTACATTTGAAAAGGATTCTTCTCTTTGTTATCAAAATTTCAGCTGCACTTCAGCTGATGAAAAGCAGATGTCTGTCTAGCACAAAAGCCACTTGTAAGTGCTCTAGATTATACTAGGCTGTTCAAAACTTGTATTTATGGATTAGATTGTTTTAAAAGAAAAAATAGACACTTTTTTTCCATGGCTTAAGGGTTTATCTTCAAAACACACTGTTGGTCAAAAGGTTTGCATTAGAAGATATTGGAAAAGAAATTTTGATGGAAGCTAATTGTTAGGAGATATCAAACCAATAACGCACTTTGCTTTACTAAACCAAACATCTAGATCAGCAATTAGAATGGGCGCAGAAGGATATAATTATTCAGCAATAGCCATTTTGTTATACTGTATAGCAGTCCCTGAAATTTTCGTGCCTATGGAAAATGGGGTCACTACTTCATGAATTCTAAAGTGGTCATCCCATGCCTAGTTATTTTATAAGCTTTCTATATTTTTTGCCCTCTCAGAACATTCAGGTGTTGAAGGTCAAGTAGAAAAAAAACCAGTCTAAGAGATTTTAATTCCCTGTCACTGGCACACACCAGATCAGCCACTTAAACCAGTTTTAAGGTGTGATTAAAAGTAACAGTGCTTTATCTAACTAAAAAAAAATCATACCTGTGTTCAAACCTGTCCTTTGTGAGATGGATTTTTCTCCAAAAACAAATGGGTTGCATTCAGACTAACACTGCAACCCATTGTGTAACTTCTTTATACCTAGGAGCCCCTGTGAATGTTGCCACAAGTCAGAAAAGACAGCACACTATTATTAATTAGGCAATCTGGTACATGCTAGAAAATATGAGTTACAACCCTCATTAAGCACTGACCATTGGCATGCTGGCGGATCTTAAGGAACACAACATCTCCCTATGCTATGCATATAATGTAATGAGAAGCAGTGCAATGAGAAGGCTTCATAGTTTTTCATCTCCAGCCTCTCCCTGTTCACATAGAAGGGAATGTCTGCATTAGGAAAGTTTTGTTCAAGATGGAATTTCTGTAATCTAGAAATTTAAAGTCATTAGTACAGTTGCAAGTAGGAGTTTCTTGTGCGTCCATTTATCAGTCCAGTCTGTGTCATTTAAATGTTAATCCCTGAAATTTGTTTTGGGAAAATATGTTTCTATTTAAATATGTGATCTGAATGTATTTTCTCAAAATATACTTTACTTGAAAGTATACTTTCCCTAAAACAAACATTTTCCACATTTTTTTGAGCCTAGAACTGTGTCTCATGATTTGGAGAAGCACAAAATCTGAAAAGTGCCTCTTGATTCACACAGGAGTCCAAGGGTACAGATCTTGTCACTTTATACTGGAATCTGGAAAGAACCCATTCCTCCTGCATCTGCACTTGTAATGGGGGGTGGGTGGGAAAGAATATTTGGACAGGGCATGTGAAAGAGAACAATGAGATAAATCTGCATTACAGGACTCATGCTGAAAAACAAGATGGGAAAGTGACCATGGAGCATGTACGTAAAGCAGAGAGTCAACATGGAAGAACGAACGCAGAAAACTGGAAAAGGCTACCAGAATGGGAACACTAAAGAAACAAACACATAAACATACACAGGTAGTGTAAAGGAAGTGCTACCTATAGCTTAACCACACTCACCCTGTTTTCTTGCTTTGGCATTGAATATGGAGCGTGGGACCTACTTGGCTCTCCTAAGAAAGATTTGTAAACATTTTTAGAAGGTAAAAAGAGAGAGAAAAAGCAGGCTACTCACAACACCATATGAATATGTGTCACATGTTTCAGACACTGGAAGACTCTGGATAACCTCTGGAGCCATCCAAGGAAAGGTGCCAACAAGAGACATATGTGTTGTATGGGAATGGAACCTTGAAGCACCAAAATCACAGATCTAGACAAGGCAGTAAGCAAACAATTGGTAAGACAGTTGTTCTTTCTTTATGGGAAACTAGTTGTGAAATATGATGCAAACATCTCTTATATGCAACTGGAAAGTACCTACCTTTAATACTCCATCACCAGCAATAACCACTAAAAACAAAATTAAAAAGCTAGTAAGCGAAAATTATATCAGAACTACGAGCAAATTAAAAACAATCCCATCATGATCATCAACTTGAATGTACCAGTAAACATGACTCGTATATCATTTATATAGGTAAAATGAGTGAGATTATATTGTAGAAATCCTAAACTACACCCTAATGAATTGACTATTACAGCCTTGAAGAAGTATACTGTACCTAAATCTCACCAGAGATTATGAAATGGCAGGAAAAACTAATAATAATAATGTGCCATCAAGTCAACTCTGACTTATGGCAACCCTTTTCAGAGTTTTCCAACCAGTCCTCAGAACTGGATTCCCCTTCCCTTCTTGTGAGGGCATCCTGGGATTGTGCGGCTTGCCCAAGGCCACACAGACTGGCTCATCTCCAGGAGGCACAGTGAAGAATCAAGCTCCCAACCTCTAGCTCAGCATCCAGATACTTAAACCACTGAGCTATCCAGCCAGAAAAAGCTACCCTTCAATTAAAAATCCAAAACATTGATGAGATTTTAGTTAAAGAAAAACAATTAAACAGGACACCATTATTGAGAGGGAGGGAGAGAGCACGTGAGAGCAGAGAGATGTTTTTTCTCTTTCCTTTCTAATATTGTGGTTTGGCGTCACCCAATGTAATTGAACAAGGGATTTACACGTATTATCTAGTCCATCTGTTGTCAGTTCTGGTAGGAGTAAATGCATTGCAGGTGGAGAAGAGGGAGGACTATAGTCACTCCAAATGGTGTACACATGTTCCTGCTCCAAAAGGAAGTGGAATGTGGATATCTGATGCAGAGGTTGGGAATGTGAATTTCTTTCAACCCTGAGCACTGCCTTTATATGTTTTTGTACTGCACCTGGGAAATCTTTTCTGTGCACAAAAGCCTGGTTCTGTTCCAGTTGGAATTCCCTTACTAGAATATCAGGGTGAATAAATATCAAATTTTTTTTGATATTTATCAAAATCATTTTTCCTTTAAATCATCAAAAAAAATCCAATTTTAAAAATTTAAATCTTGATTTAAATCAATTTGATTTAAATCGATTTGATTTAAATCAAATCTACCCTTCTAGAATATCAGGGCAAAAACATTTGCGAATCCAAATCTTAGATCTTATGTTTGAGTTGGTAAACTTGTAAAGGTTTCCCCAATTTAAATAGAAAACAAAATAACAGACTTTCTTTAAAATGCATAATTCCTTGTTTTATTCAACAAATATCACTGTTGCTATTTTGTGATGTTGAAGTTTGGAAGTATTTTACTCTGATTGTCACCACTATATGTAGGCTGAAATTTTCTTGCTTAGTATAGTAGGTCACACTAGAGCCCACTGAATCCTTAGGGATTCGGTAAGCCAACTCCTCCATACACCCCACTGATTCGAATGGCTCTACTCTAGTTGTTATTTACTATGATGCTAAAGTTGCAATTAGGATAAGTCCACTTGAAACAATGGAACTTATAGGGTTGACTTACCAAATCGCCACTGAATTCAATGAGCCCATTCCTGAGCTACTTATGACACCAGGCAACAGGATTTCAGTCGCAGGAACCATGAAAAATTGCAGACACATTCCCAAATTTTTCACCCACAACCTCCCCCCTCCCCGAAAAATACAAGTAAACTTTCCTCAAGGACAAACAGGATCAGTAGTAAAAGTGCTCTAAAATTGTCTTCACCAACAGTTAACTGCAAATAAAGTTGCTTTTCTATTTTTTTGTGCCATCACAATGAACCAGTATTTTCAAGAAATCATGCTGCATTACCATTTCGGGACTTCAGGTCTCTGTGGATTACTTTAATTGGGGCTTCCATATGCAAATAGTGCATTCCTAAAAGGAAATAAGAGGTTTTATTGCAGCAAGATCACATCTTGTCAGTACCAGCAGAAGCTTGTTTCCAAAACGAGTGGAATAAGATGAACCTAACAAACTCTGGGAGCGAACCAAAGATGTCAAAGGAACTTAAAGCACTTGTCCAGAACACGTCTCCATAATGCGGCACCCTTGCCTGTAAAGAACTTCCTTTCTTTAACACGAGCAGATGCTTAGCACTCAGGGGCACTTCCCAGTGGATACTAAGACTGCCTTTTACACTGGAGAGAAGCAGGCCCCCCTCCTGTGCTGTGATCTGTGCATATAATCAAGACTGCTGAAACAGTTTTCAAACAGCAGTCAGGGACACAATGTGTTCAAATAACAATATTTTTTAAAAAAAAAATACAGCTCCATTTGCTTAGTATTTTCTCTCTTGCAGTGAGGGGATAGTATGTGTGCTCTGGAGAAATGCCTACCCAGTACTCACCATGTATATCCAGTGCCTTTTTTAAATCAATCTGTATTAATTTCCTCATCTGTATACCATCACCATCTAAATATACCATAAATGGAAAAAGTCTTCAAAGAGGGAGGGAAATTATATCTTCAGTCAGTAACTTACTGTACTGTACTTCCATTCGAAGTATTTGGAATTAAGCTAATTCAGTTAACACTTTGAGTTAAATAGGCCTGTCCTGAATCTCACATCTTTAATGAGACTACATGTGTCTTAACTGGATATACGCTCAGGATACTTGGTATACAAGACATATAAATTATTCAAACATCCAAACATTTCTTTTGTCCTTTGATGGGACTAAAATGTTCACAAGCAAAATGTACTGCATTCTAAGCCATGAGACAGTTAGCATGAAGAACACCATCACGTTTCACTGCTAAAATATGGCTTACTTGCTGATAAGAACTAGTGCAATGCAAGCCAGAGTTTTACAAGAACATGCTTTTTTGGAGACCACATCATCAGGTTTCACATCGATTTAGGCCATGGCAATGTAGGAGTGCACAAGACTGTGTATACTGTACTGAGAAATGGAAACTGACTGGCCTCCAGAATTTTTGCCAGCTTCACTAACACAAATATAAATGATTTCCAATTAAATTATTAAGCTATATGTGTATTTGGGAGCACACATACAACTATACACAGTTAAGATTTCCTAAGCATTTAAACTGAGAAAGCAATTCCATATATGCATTAGAATTCCCATGCCTGTCAACAGGAAATAAACTGGACTTGGAGGTAGGAATACATAGTTGGGCCCTTTAGGGCCAAAGTAAAAATGGGATGACTTGTTATTAGTTGCCCTGAGTGGTACAAATACTGTACTCTAGAAGAGTGTTCTCAGGCAAAGTTTTTATTATATTGTTGTTGTTTAGTCGTTCAGTCGTGTCCGATTCTTCGTGACCCCATGGACCAGAGCACGCCAGGCCCTCCTGTCTTCCACTGCCTCCCGGAGTTGGGACAAATTCATGTTGGTGGCGTTGATGACACTGTCCATCCATCTCGTCCTCCATTGTCCCCTTCTCCTCTTGTCCTCACACTTTCCCAACATCAGGGTCTTTTCCAGGGAGTCTTCTTTTCTCGTGAGATGGCCAAAGTATTTAAGCCTCAGCTTCAGGATCTGTCCTTCCAGTGAGCACTCAGGCTTGATTTCCTTTAGAATGAATAGGTTTGTTCTCCTTGCAGTCCAGGGGACTCTCAAGAGCCTCCTCCAGCACCACAATTCATATTTTTAAATTAAAAAGTGTATAACTTAAAAAGACTTTAATTTAAAAGCCCCCTCCCACAGTACTACTGCTCCAAAATTGGATATCCTTCCTTCAACAATCATTTTAAAGCCCAAATCAAAATGCTGGGAGGTCTACTTGCACCTCCCAGTACATAGTACACTGCTGTATCAGCCTTAGGATAATATTACGAAGGAAGGTATGAAAACACTTTCAGTAACTGTATGTCATTGCTAACCAAAATAGAATCAATGCCACTCCACTGCTCGTATTAATTTATGACGCCCTGATAAGTCTTAAGAAACGTTTTTTCTCAGTATAAATAACCAGAGAGAGAGAGAGAGAGAGAGAGAGCCCTCTGTACAGAGAAGACATTCCTATTAAACATTCTGCTTTGTCATGATCACTAATACGTATCTGGTGTCAGCATTCACAAGTCATGTTCTTGAATTAAAGCCCATTTAGTAAATAAAGGTTCAGTAGTATTCATCACTGCAGACTTCACAGAAGGTATCCATATTGCTATGATTAGAAAATGTAAACGACTCAGAACAGGGATTAAGAGCAAACCAAGTAGGCCTATAAGTAGGTCTACCATGAGCAAACAATCACACTCACCTTTCGCTATATCAGTTGCCCAGGTCATTATGTGATCCATATCCATATCCTCACTTCTGTTGCTATTAATGTAGTCATACAGTGACCCAGCAGAAGCATATTCTATTAAGAAACAGCACCCATGTTTTAAAATGGCACCATCTGATGATTGGGTAGATATACAACAACAACTGGCAATCTTAACTTTCTGAAGCTATTTACATCTCACAATCACAGACATGCTGTAGAGAGCATTTACACTTTGTATACTCTTGAAATAAACCCATCTCAAATAAATATCATATATTTTTGAGGTAGGGAAGCTTTAGCCCAATGGTTCCCAATCCTAGATCCTCAAATGTTCCTGGACTACAACTCCCAGGAATCCTGGCCAGCCCAGCTAGTGAAGGCTTCTGGGAGGTTTATTCCAAGAACATCTGGGGACCCAAGGTTGGGAACCACAGCTTTAGCTTTTCTGTTGTTTCGGGCTATAGCAGTATCCTTGCCACTTGCCATGCTGGCTGGTGATTCTGGGAGTTGAGAAAAGTTCTCACCTCCATTGTACAGTATTGAGTTGAAGTGTATTTATTTCAAGGACAAAAAGTAAATTACTACTGAATGTGAATTACAGTGAGTTGATCCAAATTTTTGTCACATTCAGGGTAGATTCTTTTAGCAAGAACTGTCTTAAGTCCCTTTGATTTCAGCTAATTTACTCTAATATGCATACATCTACAAGCAACCCAACTATATTAAGGAAGAGATGATAAAATAACAGCAAAAAGTATATGAGAAGGACTAGACGGAGGGTGGTTAATAAATTAATTCATAAATAATTTATACAAATATAGAATATAGCTCATTAATGAGCAAAACAATTAGTAAACTATCTCTAGCAATATACTGTAAATTGTTTATAAAATTAACAAAACAAAATTCATGTTTGGGCTTATTTTTCCATGAATCATCGTATCATGCAGCAGGACACTTTTCAAGCAGGACAGGACAGCTATTTGATTTTGGTATTTTCATTCCTCAAACCAGCAAAAACTAATCACTGGTCACATTTTTTGCTAATATCTCACTGGAAGTGTGGTAAAAATAAGCATGCTTGTACACCTGATCCATTCCACGTGGAATGGAGCAGCATGTGAGTGAAGCAGCATTACATTACACACTTAATATGAAAAAAAAATAAGCATAGCTCAATAAGCACCTAGAATCAACTTTGATGGAAGATAAATCTGGGCAAGTTAAAGTGTGTGAAACAATTGAATACAAGTATTCAAAACATTTATATTTATAGTCAACAATAATCTGGACTTCTACAGTCAAAAGGAATCAAACTAGTTAACATATGGGAGATCTGTTCTCAAACTGAATAGAATGGAGAAGAGCAAACAGTTAAGAAAGAAGGGTTAATTCCTATTTCTTCCAGCACCTTTGCAACAATCAGAACTGTACCTGATGAAGTTGCTGGTTAAAGGTAAAAATATAGATACTGACCAATCATGGATATCCAGGATGTTTTATAGTTTGGCTCATGCTCAATCTGAAGCCCTTGCCAGTACGTGTTCATTTTTAATTCAGCAAAAAAATGTCATCTGGCGGAAGTCTTCCTTTCTTTTTTTAGCTGCCATGATCCTAAATTGGGATCTTTGAGAACTATCTAAAAGTGATTCCATGCAGAAGATTTTTAACCAATGTCACTGTAAAATTCTGTGTTTGAAGTGGGGTGGGTGAGTGGAACTGCAGTCAGTCTTGTCCAGAAGCCTCTTGCCTACTAAAACTACCTTTCTTATTACCTTCACAAAATGGTAGTGTTGTAGTTGACTGTACATTAGTTGGAAACTTAGGGGAGAGGACACAAAAGCTAAGAACGTAAATAGCATTAAAAATGAAGTTTAACCCATAGAACAAATTGTTCTAGGAGTTACTGTACATTAAAATATAACAATCTACAAGGGTTTTCTAGCTTACAAATCTTTTTTTATCTCATCTCTTGCTGCTGTGCAAGTTACCCATCCTGTTTTTGCAGTTTTAGAATTTCCTTTGGTTTGTCCTTCCAAACACATAAACATGTCTTGTTTTGTACACATCACATGCTTTAGATGAGATACCTTAAGCCAAGAACTTCATAATCATTTCTTGCAACAGAGCCAGATTGTAGGACACAAAACCAGATCCGTACACAACTCAAATCAATTAAGATAAATATTCTTTCATTATTCAAATACTATAAAGAGCAATCTAGCAACTGCTTCTATGATTGCCTATGTTATTAGTGGGGAGTTTGCATCTTACCCTGTTGTTCTTTTACCACACATATAAATGCAATGTGGCAATAATTATGGATAGGAATCATGCACAGAATTATCACTTGATTTAGTGTGTTTATTTCATGCTGTTTTATTGATTGCTCTGTTTGGGTTTTTTTTGTTATTTCTTACTCTTTATTCTTGCACTTGATTTATTTGTTGTCTGCCACTCAGAGTAGTGCTTTGCGCTAATTAGGTGGTATAAAAATTAAATTAAATTAAATATAGTATCGGCATGATAGCATTTTGATGATAAAAATCTGCTATACAAGAGCCTCACTGAGCCTCACTCAAAATATAAATTGATTTCAATGTCCTTCTCTTTCTTGCCACTAGACATGAAAACATTGACTTTTTTGGACATGATTTTCCCTAATAATAATCATCATCTTTGAACTGCAGAGCTGGAAGGGGTCCTATGGATCATCAGGTCTGGCTCCTGATGAGGCACAAGGAGGAAATGAATTTCCAACCTATGGCTCCGCAATCAAGACACCTCAACCACTGAGCTATCCAGCAGTTCATCATCCCTCATCTACCACAGCTACTGGTCATGGTAGCTTGCAAAAAGTTTCTTTCTTTATTTCATTACAGTAACTTTATATAGTGCCTCATTAGTGAAATGCACTGTGAGTTGTAGTAAAAAAAAAAACCTGAACTTCCCCAATGTCCCCTGCTTCAGGGAAAAGCAATGCCAGGCACTCAGAGAAACACTGTTCAACCTTCAACTCCAGTAGCTCCAGACCAAAGAAAGAGATCAGAAATCATGAAGTCCTAGTGACAGCTCTAAACTCTAAAAATTGTGTTCTTGTAGTGTTCTCTAGCTGCTGTTGATCAAGCTTGGCTAGGATGTAAAGCATGAAATACAACTGCAGCTAGGAAACTATTTTTAGACAAGATCACGTTGATTGCATTAGTTGTGCTGCACTTCGAAGCTTGTGGTCTGTGTGGAGCAGGGAATGTCTTACCATGTCAAGATATGGCAGAATCCTTGCTCCAACCATGTACCACCTTAATTTTTGTTGTTGTTTAGTCGTAAAGTCATGTCTGACTCCTTGTGACCCCATGGACCAGAGTACGCCAGGCCCTCCTGTCTTCCACTGCCTCCCGGAGTTTGGTAGTGTTTAACAGACACACAAATAATAAAGTGTTTCATCTTACATTAATCTAAATATAACCTACTAAAAACCTACTGTCCATGAAAGTTGAATAAAGCAGCAGCATATTAGCTATTATAAAAAAAAAATACTTATCTGGCATTGCAGAATCTAAGGCTTTCTTGAATGCAAAACATATACTGTACGAACCAAAAGGAGGAACTGTAACTTACCTGTAACAATGCCATAATTGGGGGGTTCAATAACAGCTCCATAAAATTGAATGATGTTTTTGTGGCTGAGCACACTGAGTATTTCTGCCTGTTTGAAATCCAAGGAAACCATTAGGCATAAACATAACATGGTCTTCAGCTTTAGTAAAAGTCAAACTTCATGGATTAATCTCTTTGCAAACTATACAGCAATACAGGAAGATTGTCTCATTGAAGTTATTCTCAAATAAAATTATTTTTATACAAACTGCATTCAAGCCTAACCATCTTCAGCTCTAGGGACCACATGGAAACATGCGCTTTCAACAGATATGCTCTTCTGTGACCAAACTGTTGCTTTTCAGAGCTGCCCCAACCCCTAAAATTTGAGCATTAGCATATTGGCAGCTAAAAAATCCACACAATGTGCCTTTCCACACAATCCCCAGCACCTGAGAACAATTAAAAAGAATCGTGAACATCCACTGCCTGCTTGAAACTGTCAGTCTGCCACAAGGACTCTTTGATACTGGTTTTATAGAGAATACATTTCTGTTGCTCAACCACCTTCTTCCAAAGCCTGAACAAAAGTTTTGGGAGGGTCTTTCCCTAATATAGAACTATCAGAACTATGGCATCCTAATCCAGGGATAGGAAACTTCAGCAGGGCCAGCAGCCCAAGAACCTTGCTCCCTAAATTGCATGCATAATTTTAAAAGCAGTTTTTAAAAATATATATATATATAACACAGGGTTTATATAATGTGAAGTTTGCTTTTCCAATTGCATCTTGTTAATTGAAAATAGAAGGAAGGAAAGAAGGAAGATTTGAAAACCTGAAAATCCCCTTTGTGCCTTCTAGGTGCCAAACCTGCACCCCCATATCCCTTAGGGGGCACATATGGGTGCTAGGATCAAAAATTGGATGTCAGGGAGCAGAGGACCTGTGGGTGCTAGAAGTCACAAAAGAGGAGGGGCTTGTGCTGCATGCCACAGATCTGAGTGATGTGTAGCCCAACCAGTCCCTTTTGTTAGGAAAAAGGGACTGCAAAAAAAATTGAACAGGGGAATAGCAGAGAGACAATATGTTCAGTTGTGGTCAGATATATGCAGCCTTTGTATCAATCATTCCTCCTACGTGTACAGTGGATGTGGCCCTATTCTTTCAACCTCTTTCAGGGAGGACAGCAAAGTGAGACTACTGATAGAATACACACACACACACACACACACACACATACACACACACACACACATACACACATCACTGAGAGTGAAAAAACAAGTACTCATAAACTACATAGTAAGTATTTAACACAGGGAGCCATTGAGCCTGATAAATGGTATACAGTAATTTAGCCCTGCAGCGCACTTGTTCAAAACACCTTTGCAGTAATGGCAGCTACATATTCGGTAAAACGTTTCCAACCTAGGACAGAACTGTTTCATTTGTGACCACAAAAGGCATTCTCTGTCACCAGAGAACTGGGAACTGCAGCCAAACAAGGGAACCAGGGCTGTCCAACCACAGATATATATATACTATCACTGTGACTTGTCATTTTTAAATATTGTTTCCTCTGCATGTCAATGATCAACGCAATTTCCCTCTTTGGCTATGAGACTGGGCACATATCTAACTAAGAAGAAAACTGCACAAAGTAGTTCTTGCACATTTTGCCACACCGTTCCAGATTCACAAATCCCTGAGGTTTTCTTCATCATCACCCTGAAAGCTGAGGAACCACAACAGCGAATGGCCTCGGGAGGGACTAGAGAGCAGGAGTTCAGCACAGAGAATCCATGCAAAACTGAGCCACAATTCTTCCCTGCAACTACAGTTCCCATGACTTTTTGGGGAAATGTCTGATGGTTATACTGGTACAAAACTTCAGTGGTCCAAATACAGTATCCATGTACTTGGAGCAATCATTTCACCTTCTAGCAATATACTGTATGACAATAAAATAAAAGCTCACTAAATTAACAGAGCTCATTGAGACATGCCGCCATTTTTCATATATTTTCAAAAGCAGCTTAACTAAGGAAAACTTGCAGCCTTATATTGCCTGCACTTATAGGTTCTTGTCACCCATTCAACAACTTCAGCAAAGGAATCATTGGGGAACAAACTAAATACTGTAACGGCATGTTTCAGCCCCAAAATATATACAAGGAAGATTAGAATCACAATTTGACCAGGTCACCAATCAGCCAAATTTCCAGCATGAGATACTCTGTCATGAAAAAAAAAAAACTTAGGCTACGTGTGTTTAATTACTCCAGCACTCTGATTAGCAGAACATCCTTGCTTCCTAATATTTATCACTGTTTCCTGGGAGACCTGATTACATACAGTGTTGGAGACATATCTGCCATGTTTTATTAAAGGAATGCCAAAATTATTTTAGAAAGGGCTCAAGAGAGATAAACAAAGAAATGAAGCCGGAACTTTGTGCAGTATTTTAAGGACCAGTTTTAACACTGTGGACATATTAACCTGGCAGCCATTTCTACACAATGTCTCAGGAAAAGAAAATCTTGTCTAACATTCATTGCATAATGCAAATCCAAGGTTAGTTGACCAGAAGAGATTTTCTTCTGCATTTACTGAGTATTAATGGAAGGGCTGATGTCTTCTGCAACTAAATTATAGCCTGATTTGTGCATCTTAGAGTGTTGTTATGCATCTGATAGTTTAGGATGCCTATAAAGAGCTCTGTGCACAAGCTACGGAGATTAGTCCCGATCCTATGACTTCCTAAAAGCACAGTAGGTGAAAAAAAAAAACCGAAAAATGGAGACTCTAGGTGAAACCAGGGAAAACAAAACAAGTAAGGGCTCCTTCCATCTCAAAGCCTTTCCTTAAAAGATCTGGCAATCACTGGGCATGGGTTGGTGGTGGGGGGTAGGAAGGCACAAATGGCAGAGACACCACTATGATATCAGAGGCCGATGCTTCTGTGCCACCATGAAGCAATTCCAAAGCCACCTTGATCAGAACCTTCTGTAGATTATTATCAGTGCTCTTGGAAAAAACTCACAGAGAAGGGAAAAAAACTTCCTCTTTTAGGGATTTTTAAGGTTAAGCTGAGAATGGGTCCACTTTCAGATATTTATGTTCTGAGCTGTTCACGGAATTAAAGGTAAGCTTTAATAATAATTTGGACTAAATAGCAAATAGGCAGCCAATGGAGCTGTATGGGCTGCTAAGTCCTGCATCTACATACAGCTAATATTTAACTATTAGGGGTGGAAGTGTCAGGTTAACACAAATGGGATGGGGAGAAACAGACTACAAAAGAGGCTGTTACTTTTGTTTTTGTATTCTTTCACTAATATCTGAAAGAGCCTCTGAATCCCAAATTATTCATTTAAACTAAAAGAGATACCAAGAATTTCCATTTCCTTTATATCTTCTCATTACAAACTACCTCCATTTGATCCACGTAAGTGAAATTGTCTCATTCCAACAAATATTATCGTGAGTCTGTCAACTGCCAGTCAGGATTTAGAACTTCCAGGGGAGGTGGGAACTTCAAGAGTCTTTAAAAGCGACTGCTGGTTGAATAGCTCAGTGGTTTAGGTATCGGGCTGTGGAGCCGGAGACTGGGAGTTCAATCCTGCTCTGTGCCTCCACAATCCTGCTCTGGCCTTGGGCAAGCTGCACAGACCCAGGGTGCTCCCAAAAGAAGGGAATGGTGAACCATTTCTGTGTGTTCTCTACCTAAATAAACCTAAAAAGGGTAATCACAAGTTGGTATTGACTAGTGGCATGCATTTATTATTTTAAAAGGCCTCGAAAAGAGAAAATGCCTGTTCTTTTGCTGTTTGATGACTTGTTCATTGTTGTTGTGAGGGCTTCTCTGCTGCTCCTCATTTTGGGTTTCGACCATCATATCTGCTGGCTTGCTGCTGTTCCTTCATTTTTGATTATTTTATTTCTTTTTTTATTATTTTTCTTCTCACCCTTTTTTTCTTCTCACCCTTCCCGATCCTTTCCTGTCTGGCTCTTTTTATGTTGGGAGGGAATGTTTATCCTTCACCTGAACTGCTATCTGCACTGCTGGACTGAAGCCATCAAAGTAGTGGAAGAAGAGAGATCTCCATATTGAGTTCAGGGAGGTTGACTGTATTTTTAGCTCTTAATGAGTGTGTGCTTTTTATTCTAATTTTCTTCCCTGAGTGTGGGTGGGAGTGCACTGTTCTTCATTTCATGACAATGACGATGACTTCTGTTTCTCAACAGTACTGTTGCCTGCTGATGAATCAATGTGGAGGAAGGGGATGGTGATGTGATAACAGGGGTGAATTTAAAAGTACTGTTAGTGCCTGCATAGGTCTGATGATGGCTGATTTGTCCTTTTCATGTACTGTTGTTGTTGCCTGCTTTCGGCATAAACGATTGTTTCGTAGCCTTGTCCTCACTTTTTCAAATAGTTCTGCGACTATTGAGAAATGATATTTGTTAGTTTTTATTGGTCTAGTTCAGTGGTTCTTAACGTGGGCAATAATGCCCCCCAGGGGGCGATTTCATTTTTCAGGGGGGCGATAGAACGAAAAGGGGCGGTGTGGGGGCGCTGGAGCAGAAGGGGGGCAGTAGGGGGGCCCTGGAGCAAGCCAAACCTGTTAAGATGGCTGCAGCCTTTTTACAGTGTGCATGAATATATATTTTCCTCCAATCTTAATTTAGTTTCAGAGTTTTTGTCTTGAAATTTTTAGGCCTACATTTTCTATGCCACATGAAGTGAAATTACACTTCTTTAAGTCTCCATTCACTGCACAAAATACACAGACTGTTAGCTTATTCTCAACGGCCCTTAACTAAGGCTAACTATAAGAATGAGGACTGTTCTTTACAATAAATATTCCATTTCTTTAGTCAGAGGATTTCTTAAGTGTTAATTGTACACCTTTCTACCACAATGTATCCTATAAGGCAATCTCATTGCAGAATCCATAAGATGAGGGAGCCACAGTTCAGTAGTAAAACACATACAGAAGGTCCCAAATTCACAGCCCAGCATCTCTGGGAAAGACTAGGACAATGCTGACTTCAATGGACCAATGATAAGACACATATAGTATAAGGGCAGCTTCCTAAATTCACTGCAAATGCACATGGGTAATGGGAGTCTTCCTTTATTGGTTCACAGTTGCTCAGAGATCAAAACATTTTGTCTTTAATGCTACAGATATAGATATTCAAGCCCATGGCAGAACAAACACATTTTGTTTCTACTACTGCTGCTATTAATGTTAATTACATTTCTACCTGCCTCTTCCACTATTTGGTAGCAGTCAAAGCAGTTTATAATCATTATGAAACACAATACGATCAACAGTAAAAACAAATTAAATAGCTAAAATCAAAACTTGATGTGTACCAGCAACTGTATCTTATGTGAAATGTTAATTATCAAGTTTGCCTTATTTTACTGATCAGTCATTGTAATTGCTTTCTACGATATAGGGGATATGTTGGCTGGACTTACATAGCTAATTTTACTGATAAAAATCCCGTTCCATTGGCTCAAAAATGCATGTTGCGCTCTCTCTCTCTCTCTCTCTCTCTCTCTCTCTCTCTCTCTCTCTGTGTGTGTGTGTGTGTGTGTGTGTGTGTGTGTGTGTGTGTGTGTGAGAGAGAGAGAGAGAGAGAGAGAGAGAGAGAGTGAGTGAGTGATATTCTGCAATGGCAGCTGCTATTACCATTGAAGTCTTGATTCACATGGTTGTGTTGGCACAAGATGCCAGAACATCACAATTTGTGACATTGTGCCAAAACAGTAATGCTTGCAACGTAGACCACACAGTTATTTTGGCAGAGCAAAATCTCACCTATTCAGTCCACTGTTGTTTTTGGGCTCCCCCTAATCTTCACCTCTTCCCACATGGTGATTGGTTGTCAATTATCTCAAAGCCTGGGGAATACATTTCTTTCTAATTTCCATTTAACGAAAATAATTATTTCTACAGCCATTTTTTCCACTCTAGGCAAAGCAGAAAGGAGAGAAGAGATATAAAATAGCAGTCTCCCTTCTGTTTCACTCAAGATCGGTTTTGTTTTGATTTTTAAATCTCCAACCACAACCATCTCTCACACATAGTGCATCTGATTAAAATTCTTCATTTCTTCCAATACTGTGTTGCTTCTACACTGCCTTCATTTCTAAAACTCTTGCATTCAATCTGCAATAACATGTTCCTTTCTTCTCAGAATCGTTTATAAAAATAAAAAAATACCCAAATAAAAGCTAGCTGATTACTCCAAATGACAGGTGAGCTACAAACACACAAGTAAATTCCAAAAGAAATGAAGTTCCAAAAGAAATAAATAAACTGAGCATATCCACACTGGGGTATGCTGGGGGGGGGCAGCAGGTGCCTGTGGATTTCAGGAGTGCACACAAGAAGTGCTTGGCATTAAGACCATGCTTCCTCCATTCAGAATTGGACTGTCAGCAGATGTCCAAAGGAACAGGGGGGAATTATCATCACCAAAGGGGGAGGAGAAATTATCATCACCAAAGAAAATCTCGTATAAAAACAAACTCAGACTTTCCGGGGGGCTTTGAGTACAGAATATGACATGAATCCTGAGGGCAAATTTTGTTTGTGTATCTGTGAAGAAGTGGAGACCAAGAGGGCAAAGAAGGAGAAGAGTGGACCGTCTCCTCACACGTCTAAGGCTCAAGACAACAGTGACAATGTGATAAGGGTGACACAGGGAGTGGAACGTTTAGAGGTGAAAGGAGAGAAGGCAGAGTCAGGAGAGAGAGAAAAGAGAGAGGATGTGTTCCTTACAACAGAGGAGAGGGAAAAGACAGGGGAGACGAGAAAGGTAGTAGTTTGGAAGGAAGAAGACAAGGGGGATGTAGGACCACAAGTGTTTAAAATACCTGAAAGAGGGAGTATGAGAGATAAACAATGGGAGATATCTGAAAAGGGGAGAAGTGGGAAAGAGGTAAAAATACCTCTGGAAGGTTTAGATCCGGAAGAATTGACAGTTTTAGTTTATCACGTGGGTCGAGGTCCCTGGAAGATGGCTGTCCGACCAGAAGCCTTAACACTGAACCACAAGCCACAGGAAGGGGACTGGGCTCACCATCCATGTTGCGGGACTGTATGTGCGGTGAGGAGTGGCTCTGTGAGGAAGCCCACGGATCAAGAAAAGTCCGGATCATCCCCCTCGAAGATTTGTGTTGCAGCTTGTCTCCTTCATGGACAGAGTTTCCTTTGGATGTTGGCCTAGTTGGCCTTACGGAAATAGTTATAGATTCTCCTTCTTGTTCTGTTAATAAAAGTTTCGATGAAAAGGATGTGCCTATTTCGTTGGTTCCCTCCAAAAAGTAAGAGATGCCTTACATACATACTGAACCCGATCACAGTATCCTATTTCTCCAAGAGTCTTTATTTCAGAAAGTGCTTCAAGAACCTCCTTAAATCAGTATCAAGAGGGAGTTTGGTAATTTGGCATGAGAACAGCTTCCAGAAGGAAGGAGCAGAGCAAGGGCCGTTCATTGGAAAACCTTTCAGGCCGACAGAGATTTTTAAAAGACAATCCTTTCCCATTATTATGGTCCCAATCTGTCTCTGCCTCCCCCACCATCGAGAATAATTCTTAATATGTCAGCCTGTAGAAAGCATACTTTGTATGGTACATCAAAAAATGTATTTTTTTTACCAAGCTGTAAAAATACATTGGCTAATTTTGTACCTCTGTTGCTCCACTGCAGCAAGAGAGATCTGTGTTCAGAAAGAACAAAAATTCAGATGTGTTTTCTAGCACTTGACCTTTCAGGCTAAGACCAAATAATTGTACTCCCAAGCCAAACAAAACACAGAAAAAAAAGAGATTAGGAAATGTTTCCTTCCAGCATTGCACTTTTTTTCCCCAGAATTAAAGACAAAGTCATAAATTAAGACTGAGTCAGAGGACAGCAGCTAATCTGCCTTTAATGTACTTGCTACACAAAGATGCAGGTGGCCACATGTTGCATTAATCCATACAACCTTTAATTTTAATGCTGTTGCCTTCAATATGCAATGAAAATGAGACAGTGTTTGAAATGGCTCAGAAACCAGCACATGTATTCCTTAGCTTTGTCTGCTGCCACATTTTACAGCTTATTTCTGAATCCATCACCATAATGATCTCATGTTTTATTTCTTTTCTTTCAGATATGTAAAAATAACCATGTGTGTGTATGTATTGTGTGTTCACAATAAACAACCCTTCCAATGACGCAGTCTTCCTCTTGTAGCTAAGAGAAAGAGCTGATGAGTTACTCTACCTTTCAAGCATCTGACAAGCATCTCGATTGTCTCCTCCATCAGCTTTCAAAAAGCTTCAACTGCTCCTCACTGCCTCCAAGGATGCACTAATTCTAGCACAAAGCCGAAAGAGTCATTCTCAGGAAGTCAAGATGAAATGTTATTGTATAGAAAGAGCTAACTAGCTTGCTCAAAAATCAGAACAGGTGGGATCAAACCTTTGCAGACTGAGGATTACACTTTAATTATTGCTCTATAATGCAAGCTTGTCCATAAAGGACCTCTTCTTCACTTTCTTTGTAATCGTGTGCCTACTTATGAGAATTTTGTTCAGATAACTAGAGCATCAAAATAGATCATCTGCAGAGGTCAATACACGCTGGAAGCAAACCATTTCACCGACAACTATAAGGAGACACCTGACAGTTACAGGGCTGCTCCTCCTCATCTTGCAATGGCCTGCTGTTTTGGGAGGGATGGCCTGAAGCTAGAAGATCTCAATATTTTGGAATATACTGGTCTGAAAGTTGGCAACATGATTGATCACTTACTCCTAAAACAATGCCATGCAGACTATTTAACAGTACGTATGAAACTTTACTTGGAAGTTCGTGGAGTCAAAGCCAGCCAGGATCTCCTCGAAGAGGAGACATAGCCGAGACAGGTGTGTTCTCTCTACCTCATCCTAAGCCAGAGTTAGAACAATTTCAGGGCCATCCTTTTTTTTTTTTCCAGTCAAGTTCCGACCTTAATTCAACTCAAAACCAAAATCCATGCACACCTCTTTTTGTAAAGCATTCCACTGCACATTCCACAGTGAATGTCTGGAGACATAAATCAAGACTGTTTGGATGCAGCACTGCCACCAACGTGCATCTCCATACTTGACTTAAAGTTTTGTGAATAGCTACTGTGACTGAGAAAGGAAGCTTAAGGAAACATCAGGTGTATCTCAATCCTGTTTCAACATGCCTCTTTAATACTTCAATAGTATCTGTTTAACACTCACTGAATCATTATAGATTAGCCATAAAGGTTGATATTTGTGCCTTTGCACTGAAATTTAATGCTTGCATAACTGATCAACAGAAAAGGCAAAATCCAAAGAAACAAAACAAGACAAAAGCGTGGCACCTGAAAGACTAACTATGATATTTTAATGTAAGCTTTCGTGGACACATAAACAGGAAGAACGAAACACAACAAAACACTTTGCTTTCTTTGTCAAACATTGCTATCTTTAAAAACTTTTAATCCCTGAATGTAGAGACCAGTTATATTAGGAAGTAGGATTACCAAATGAGATGTAATAAGAATGTTTTATGATATTCATGATTATGTGAATTTGCCTCAAGCTTTATTGAAAAAGCTTTCTTTGCAAAAAGTGTATTGATAAAGGGATATGTACCCTTTTACTTAACTTCATAGACATTCCTTTTATTTAATAGTTTTTTCCCCTTCATAATGACAATAATGAAACACAGGTACAGCCTGGTATAATTCCACACCATAAGATTGAAGGACCTTTTTTAGTGCATTCAAATAAAATTTTCATTCCAATAAGAGATAAAATGTATGGGGGGAAAAGACAACTTCATATCTATAAGCACCTTCTAAAGGTTTCTAATAAAAATAATTTGACATCAGCATTACACTGCCAATTTCTATCCCATTCAAGGAATGACAGAAACAGTTGCCTCTTTCCTTATTTCTTCATGATATGCAGCCACCATGTACCTCTAAGCATTTTCCCATGTTTATTAGGCAAATTGCTGTTTGCTCTTAATGGAATCCAGTTTTCCCAATAATATTAACCATAGAGACCACAGGGCAGCTTGATTTATCTACTACTGAAGGAATTCAACTATCAAAGAATGTTATGCCCTATCTCATTACATTCCCACCCAACAGATTTGATTTTTCTTTTTAATCTAATTTTCTTATCGTCATAACTAATATAATACACACACCACTGAAGATCTGTATAAAAGCTTTATACGGATGAACAACAACAAAAAATTAAATTGGCAATAGTCTATTGAAAAGCTTCATTTAGGTTCATATATTTTACCAAACTCAAATGTTAGAGCAGTTAGTTTAATTTCTTCAGAAAGTACATTTTGTAATGATTGGGCAAGTACGTAAAAAATAACTTCATCTTTTTTGTTCTTTTTTTAAAAAAACCTCACAGGAAATGGTTAGTTTGGTTCTGCAGAATTCAGCAGGATCGATTTGATTTAAATCATATTGATCACAATTTAATTTTTTTAATCAGGTTTTTTTGACAATTTAAGTGATGTAAATCAATTTGATTTTTAAAAATCATTGATTTTTATCCACCCTGGAATCCAGTATAATCTAGTCAAGCAAAAAAGAAGGGATGGGGAGAGACAGAACCTTCACTAAAAAAGATTCCCTTCCAATTTTATCTATTATCACATTAAAAAAAATAAAGGGGGTATCTGGTAATAGAATGTGTGCACTGAAACATTTTAGAAGCATGGAACAGAAATATACCCATCAAAATCCAATTGTGATCCAAATCCAACCAGCGGTTAACCAAGCAATAAGAATGTACGGACACTTCTGCCTAATAAAATTTGAATCAAACACTTTGCATCTGATTCTCCATGTGAGCTTTTTATGCAAACTTCTAAAGTGCAAGGAATCCTGGGGTGGAAAAGCTATTCTGAGAGCTTTCACATAGTTCATATAATTAGGGAAACCACTTCCTTTGATTGTAAGTGTTCAAAACAGCTGAATTTCTTCTATCAAAGGAACTCTATGATTTGGGTCATCTCTTTTACTTCCTCTTTCATGTTTCTCAGGATGAGAGGTGAGAGGCTGTGGAGCACATTATTGGGGGGAAAATCACTTTTTGTTTTAAGGATTGAACTTAAGACTATTCAAAAGGTTGTCATTTGGGAGCTACATATCTTTCTTTCCCTCTCTCTGTTTCCTCTCCTCTTCTGCTGAGGTCCTTCAGTAGTGCCAGCGAACACAGTCCAAAATGCCAATTTAAGACTGAGAGAAAACTGGTTTATGGTTCATAAAGAAAGGAATTGTATTTTTGCTTTGTACCGTATGGGATGAATGCGTAATTGGAAGGGGGCAGAAACTGCAAGGTCTTGCTCTCTCTATCCCGATGCCTTTTAGCACTTCTAAAAACTGACCAAGCAGAAGGAAAAAGAGAAATTTAGACATGTAAAGGAGATAAAGAAAGCCATTACACCCTTGCCTTTGAGAACAGCTATCTGTAAGCTTCTCTTTTTTAAAAAAAATATCCAAAAAGAGAAATCCAATAGCCAGTTAAAGGGGGAAAACGTTCATGTTTAAAAATCACTCCCAGTGTGGGGACGTAAGTGTCACTTATTCCAAAAGTCTTTCTTCTGCCAACCAGCAAGTCTCCTCTGCTGCTGAACCAATCTTCTATTCACAGCATCCATCTCGCAATTAAAAATAAAAAATGATTGCCCAGGGCGTCCGTATGCTTAGTGGAACGATTTAAGCTGTCAGGAATCTATCCATGTTGGCCACAATCCGAGACAAGCTGCAGTGTGCTTAAACCCTCTGACTTCAGTCAAGTTAAGCAGAACCAACTCTTTGGAATCACAGGCGTAAAGTCAGATAAGAAATGGCTTCCGGAAATTGTTTCCCTAAGTACGTGCAAACCAAGGGCGGTGGTCAACCTGCTTAGCTCTAGACTCGTATATTCAGATATATTCCTATCGGTATAAAAGCTTCTAAAGAAAGATGGAAATATGTTTAAGATTCAACATAGGGAGCATTTTAGGGACAGATGACAACTTTAATTAACAGAGTAAGAAATAAAAACATTCTGCCCAGCTTGTCACATGATGCAAGCTTTGGCTTGCACGCTCTTTCCTCCTCACAGGGCAGAGAAAATTACGAATTTACTAGGAGAGGCTAGGGTTTTTTTTGTATCTGGTATTTTATAGACTTCAAAGATGTTCTGATAAAGGCAGGATCCCCTAAGTGTCCACTCTGGGTGGCTCTGCAAAAACAAGTAAAAAAAAACCATACAAAAAGTTCTGTAGATTGGTAGATAGATAGTAGATAGGTAGAGATGAGTAGCAATAGAAAAGGATCTCAAGATAGCTATTTTTTGTCCAGAACAAAAGAAATGCTGCACTGTGAGCGAAGGAAGGAAAGTGAGCCGTCCTCACAAGTGTCAACAGAAGAAGGAGGCGGAGGATGCGCTGTGGGAGAATTGATAAAACTAGATGAGGAAGAAGGGGGCGTCAATAAAGCCATAGAGGTGTTCCTAGCGGAGAGGACGAGAGACTGGGGGGAGGAGTCGAGCGAGTGGAGATGGGATGAGGTTATAAAGGAGGGGAAGGAAGAAAGGGGGACAGAGAGAGAAAAGGAGGAAAAGGGCATCCAAACGAGAGAGACAGGAGCAGAGAGGGAAAGAATCGCGACTCTGGTTAAGAACTTTCCTAACCTGATGAAAGAAGACGGCTTGCTGCCTCTGCCTAAAGAGTTGAGTCAGGCGGGAGTCCGTGAGTCCAAAGAGGGATGGAAACCGGGAGGGGGTATGGCTTTTCGCCCTACGATGGACAAGGCAACCCCTGGTGGTGTCAGCCCCTACCTACCCAGGTTGGAGGGGTCGACCGTGGTCCATCCCTGTTGCAGGACTACCTGCTCAGTTCTGACTGCGTCGGTCGCGAACCCGAACGCAACCGTTCGTTTTGGGGTGAGGAAACAATGAAACATAAAGATGTGGCGCCTGGGACTAAACCCAAGAAGTATAACTTGTTAACAGACGAAGAGTTGCCGGACCCATTCGGTCCAGAGTTATCTGATGTTAAAGTTAATAAAACCAATCCGTTTTTGACTGTTACATCGACTCCGGCTATTATTCCCGCCGATTCCCTTGGTCCGCCCTCTTCAGGAAAAGAACCCAATCACAGTGGCGCCCAACGTGGGGCGGACCAATGGGGAGGCAGGGAAGAAATGACGAGGATGTTGAAGACCATAGAGAGGCAAGAGAAGATGATTGAAAGTTTGACGGAACAGCAAATGTTGGTTACCAGACACATGATGAAGCTGGGGATGGACGATGAAAGAACCCCAAAGAACAATGTGTTTATAAAGAATGGTCTAGTGGCCGGCCCTGCCCCCATCAGGATACAAAAAATGAGTGCTAGCGATGATCCGGAGGCGTATCTACATACATTTGAGCGCGTAGCGGTGGCTGCAGGGTGGCCTAAAGAACAATGGACTTTAATATTGGTACCTTGCTTAACGGGACTATTGCAAGAAGTGGTAGACACCCTGAGCCCCCAAGAAGCCGCACAATACGAATCCGTAAAGACAGCGATTCTAAGGACTCTTAATTTGACGGAGGAAGCGTACAGGAAAAGGTTCAGGGAGCTTAAGTGGAAACCTGGGGTGCATCCACGAACCTTAGTGCAAAGAATGAAAGCTAACATGACTAGATGGATTAAACCAGAAGACAAATCTAAAGAACAAGTCATGGAAGCGTTTGTGTTGGAACATTTGGTGACGACTTTGAGCGGGAATCTGAAAGGGTGGGTGCAGAAGAATAACCCGAAGCAGTTGGAAGAAGCCATCAAGCTGATCGAAGACTATTGCGCCTCAGAAGAAGCAATCAAAGAAGGTCCCGCCTTCTCAGGGGAACGCGGGAGACCTCGTGAGAAGGCGGGGACGCAGGCACAAGGCGGCGGAGTGAAGAGAGGGATGGACGTGCCAGGAGGAGCTCGTCCTCGCGGGCGCCCCTTCGAACCTATGGGGCCGAAGCCAGTGCGCCCAGTTACAGTGGACGACCGCGTGTTTGGGGGGCTTGTGTGTTACGGCTGCGGGACCCCGGGCCACGTGCGTCGGGATTGCCCTGGGACAGACTGCTCTTGGGTAGGCGGATCGAATAATACCCAAGAGAAATCTGGGAAACAAGTAGGTTGGGAGGTGGTTGCATGGGTGAATGGGGAGAAGAAACAGGCGCTAATTGATACAGGATGCGGCAGAACCTTGGTACGGGACATAAAATTAGAAGGGGTGGAAGAAGGGTTTACAGTGAAGTGCATACACGGAGACTCTAAGACCTATAAGACGACGTGGGCCGAAGTTAAAGTTGGAGAGGAGAAACGGAAAATGAAAGTGGGGATTGTTCCAGGACTTTCGAGAGAAATGTTGTTGGGAAGAGACTGGGTGGGTGATAGAACATTAGCCGAATGTAAAGAAGTGATGCAAGGAGACTGTGTTAAAATTGAAGTGGGAGATGATTTCTTGCAGGAGACAACACGCGACCACATGCGTATGTTGCAACAAGATGACGCCACGCTACAAGAACACCTGCGAACCGCGCGTGAGGTGGGCGGAGTAGCTGGGGGAAAAGAGGGGATGATTTTGGACAATGGGCTATTGTATAATGTGACAGAAAAAGGGGAAAGGAGGTTGGTGGTTCCACAGAAATGGCGTATGGCGATTTTACATTTGGCCCATGATATTCCTATGGCGGGGCATCTAGCATATGATAAGATGAAACCCAGGATTGAACAACGGTTTTGGTGGCCAGGAATGGGGAAAGAAATAGAAAGTTATTGTCAGACATGCCCAGAGTGCCAGAAAACTCAAGCCAAACCCAGACCAGGAGCTCCCTTAGTACCCATGCCCCTAGTGGATCAGCCCTTCCAGAGAATAGGGGTGGACATTGTGGGGCCCCTTCTCAAGTCGGCGGGGGGCCACACACACATTCTGGTTATTATAGACTATGCTACCAGGTATCCAGAAGCGGTGCCCTTGCGGTCCACAACATCTAAGGTGTTAGCTCGGGAATTGTTACAAGTCTTTACCCGGCTGGGCTTTCCAAAGGAAATCTTGACAGATCAAGGCACCAATTTCATGGGACAAACCTTGAAGGAAATGTGGGGATTATTGGGAGTAAAACCCCTCCATACAGCAGTCTATCATCCTCAGACTAATGGATTAGTGGAGAGATTTAATAAAACACTTAAAGGGATGCTGAGGAAGTTAGTGATGGAGAAACCGAAAAGGTGGCACCTGCTAGTAGCGCCATTAATGTTCGCAGTGAGGGAAGTTCCACAGGCATCCACGGGATTTACGCCTTTCGAGATGATGTATGGTTGGAACCCCAGAGGTATACTAGATTTGGTCAAAGAGAAATGGGAGAGTGGGAGAGATGAGGTACAAACAAACGTTAAACATGTCATAGAGATGAGAGAACATTTGAAGTTAGTAGCCTCCTTGGCGAGGGAAAATTTAGGAAAGGCCCAAGAAGGGCAGAAACGGAGATATGACGCCAAAGTTAAAGCAAGACAATTCGAACCGGGACAAAAGGTTTTGTTATTGATGCCAGCAGCTTCATCAAAGCTATTCGCCACTTGGCAAGGGCCTTATAAGGTGTTGAGAAAGATAGGAGAAGTGGATTATGAGATCTGGATGCCTGACAAAGTTAAAAAGAAAGGCATCTTTCATGTAAATTTGTTAAAGGAGTGGAAGGAGAGAGAAGCATTATGGGGGGAAGTAAAGGACGAAGAATTTGGCCCGGAAACGAAGGATTTTTTGCGTCAAGGAGTAGAATTAGATTTGGGAGAAGAGTTAACTGCGGAGCAAGAGAGGCAGATGAGAGAGATAGAACACCGATACAAGGAAGTTTTCTCAGGAAAACCGGGTAACACCACGTTAGTCGAACATGCAATCAACACACAACCACAGGTCATAGTCAGATCAGGAAGTAGGAGCTGGCCTAGACACCTGAGGGAGACTATTAATAAAGAGATAGAAGAGATGCTGCAGCTGGGCGTGATTGAGCCATCTTATAGCC
The DNA here is from genome assembly GCF_051106095.1 of Pogona vitticeps. Taxonomy (NCBI): domain Eukaryota; kingdom Metazoa; phylum Chordata; class Lepidosauria; order Squamata; family Agamidae; genus Pogona; species Pogona vitticeps. Next base: position 201,954,619 of record NC_135783.1, read on the forward strand.
CTTGGAGGAGTTATCCGGTAGTGGTACCAAAACCAGATGGGAGTGTCAGGTTGTGCATCGATTATCGCAGGTTAAATGAAGTGTCCAAATTCGATGCTTACCCGATGCCAAGAATTGATGACTTACTAGAACGGTTGGGAGGGGCGGAGTACCTCACCTCATTAGACCTGACCAAGGGATATTGGCAGATACCCTTGAGGCCAGAAGATAAAGAAAAGACAGCGTTTGTAACACCTAAGGGCCTTTACCAATTCTCGCGTATGCCCTTCGGGTTGCATGGGGCAGCGGCGACGTTTCAACGACTGATGGATAAAGTGTTAGCCCCCGTAAAAGATTTTGCCGGAGCTTATATTGATGACATACTCATATATAGTAAAAGCTGGGAGGAGCATTTAGAGCATCTGGAGAAGGTGCTACAGGTGTTGCAGGAGGCTCATCTGAAAGTTAATCCGACCAAGTGCAAAGTGGCGCGTAGAGGGGTGAAATTCTTGGGGTTTCAAGTAAAACAAGGTAGAATACAACCGGTGTCAGACAAAATCGACCAAGTGACTGCCTGGCCCGTGCCCAGGACAAAAAAGGAAGTACAGAGATTTTTAGGGCTAGCAGGTTATTACAGGCAGTTCGTTCCCAACTTTGCCCATATTGCGGCTCCCCTAAGCGATTTGACCAGAAAGAAGAAGGCAAAAATAGTTCATTGGGGAGAAAAGGAGACCGAAGCTTTTGAGGAATTGAAACAGATACTAGCTGAATTGCCCAGTAGATATGCTCCAGATTTTTCCAGGCCTTTCATAGTTCAGACTGATGCTTCAGACCGAGGAGTGGGAGCAGTGTTATCACAAGAGAAGGACGAGGTAGAATTTCCAGTAATGTATTTAAGTAAGAAACTTACCCCTAGAGAGCAGAAGTATTCAACTATTGAAAAGGAGGCTTTTGCGGTTAAATGGGCTATACAGGCTTTAAGGTATTACTTGTTAGGAGCACCCTTTACGCTCATCACAGACCATGCCCCATTACAATGGTTAAACAGGATGAAGGATGTGAATCCCAGGTTGACCAGGTGGTACCTAAGTTTACAACCATTTACCTTCACAGTGAAATATCGTAAGGGAAGTGCCCATGCTAATGCGGATTACTTTTCCCGACAGGGAGAGATGCTACAGCAAACCGAAGAGAGGACGGCCCACTCCTCAGGGGGGGCGTGTGAGCGAAGGAAGGAAAGTGAGCCGTCCTCACAAGTGTCAACAGAAGAAGGAGGCGGAGGATGCGCTGTGGGAGAATTGATAAAACTAGATGAGGAAGAAGGGGGCGTCAATAAAGCCATAGAGGTGTTCCTAGCGGAGAGGACGAGAGACTGGGGGGAGGAGTCGAGCGAGTGGAGATGGGATGAGGTTATAAAGGAGGGGAAGGAAGAAAGGGGGACAGAGAGAGAAAAGGAGGAAAAGGGCACCCAAACAAGAGAGACAGGAGCAGAGAGGGAAAGAATCGCGACTCTGGTTAAGAACTTTCCTAACCTGATGAAAGAAGACGGCTTGCTGCCTCTGCCTAAAGAGTTGAGTCAGGCGGGAGTCCGTGAGTCCAAAGAGGGATGGAAACCGGGAGGGGGTATGGCTTTTCGCCCTACGATGGACAAGGCAACCCCTGGTGGTGTCAGCCCCTACCTACCCAGGTTGGAGGGGTCGACCGTGGTCCATCCCTGTTGCAGGACTACCTGCTCAGTTCTGACTGCGTCGGTCGCGAACCCGAACGCAACCGTTCGTTTTGGGGTGAGGAAACAATGAAACATAAAGATGTGGCGCCTGGGACTAAACCCAAGAAGTATAACTTGTTAACAGACGAAGAGTTGCCGGACCCATTCGGTCCAGAGTTATCTGATGTTAAAGTTAATAAAACCAATCCGTTTTTGACTGTTACATCGACTCCGGCTATTATTCCCGCCGATTCCCTTGGTCCGCCCTCTTCAGGAAAAGAACCCAATCACATGCACCTAATTGGAATTATGGAAAGAATGACACCTCCTTGCAAATATTTTAGCAACCTTAAATCACCACTGCTAAAACACTACTTAGTGGTCTAAGGAAACCATTAGAACACACGTGCTATACTTTTGCTGCCCTGCTTACAAATTGCCTACATCTTCCAGGGCTTCTAAGGCTTCTACCTTTCCATGGTTCCTCATTCAATCAAGTCACTCAATGCACATGGTCCTTACCCCAGCCATGGCTCTTGCCTGTACAATGTGTTTCTGAATAATGGGAGAATGAATTTATGACCTTTGTGACCTAGTAGTTCCATCACCAAAGCAAACATTTTCCTAAGACATAAACATATGAATCCTCCTATTAGTTGAGAATGCAATATTGAAAAGTTAAGGACAAGCACATAACACATCAGGACAAGAACAAAAAGTAATGTTCAATTCTTTTATAAAAAATTAAAGTGAAATGGAACCCTGCATTGTCAGTCACATTGACCAAAAGAAAAAAAAAAAAACAGCAATGAAGTGCAATGAAATGTTATTTGCTGTTTGATTCAGGAACCATCCAGACAAGAATTTTTCTCACACACTGCTCTAGAAATCATGTAGTGCAATCTACACGTCTATGTATGCAACAGCTTGCCTACTTTACACATTGTCTGATTCTTGCCTTCCCTTTCTCTGATAATATTACTTAACTACATTTTCACAGAAAAGTGCTAAATTGGCACTACTGCATTCATACACACATGCATTGCAGAGGCCTGGCTAATGCATTCCAACTGAAGCTAAGCTGAGCTACTCCAGGGACAGCATCAACATCCCACATCATCAATTTCTCTATGCAGGAGTGTAGCTGAAGAAATTCAGCACTTACGGAAAAATAACAGCCACAGGCCAATGCTCCCCGACAGAGATACGCCAGGCTCCTTCCTTATGTTTGGAAATATGGCAATGATGAAATTTAAGAGGTGGTAATGCTTAGTTATTTGTATGCACACGTATTCTGCAGGAGCCCCAGCTTTCCTCCCTTGCCTCCTCCAGCGGACGCCCACTCGGAGAAGGCGGTGGGGAGGGGAGCTGGGGAGCCCTTGGAACATGTGTGCATCCAAAGAACAAACCATTACGAAATGTTGAATTGGCAGTTCGTGCCTATCTCTAGGCGGAATTATTCAAAGCCGCCATTAGCGAACACACTTCAGCTGGGCAAGGTTAAAACTCACGATACCTTACGATAACAACAACAATCAAAACCATTAAAAACATACGGTGAAACGACAGATAATTATATTAATAAAAAAGTGAATAACCCTTTAAAAATTCTAGAATTAAATTTTTAAAAAAGTTGTTATTGACAGCAGCCTGTAGATTTAGTTGTTATAACTGAAGCACTTCTTAAGTACTTCTTCTGTGTTGCTGCAACAATTCCGGTGAACAGTCTACTGGTACATTTATGTAAGAACAAACTGTCTGGTAGCATTTGCTGTATCTGCGCAGTGCCTAGCTAAGATAAACAGGTGCTCAGTGTTTCTTTATAACTGTTTATACAGTCCTCTTAAAAAGGAAAGTTTCTTCATGCTCATCTTAAATGGCAGAGAGCAGAAGCCCTGAGGAACTTTATGAGGCTACAGTTGTATTGCTTTATACTTCCATTAATTCCCCCCCACCTCATTTTGTCTGCCACACAAATATTTCGTCTAATCGTTTGCTTTTATCAATAAGAGTCCAACTTTCAAATGGAGACAAATGGAAGTATTGAGAACGTAAGGACTGCATTAATACTTCCATCTGCAAAGCATTTTACTCTGCTAAGAGATAGGATACCAGCATTATTAGTGAAATAATAATTATCTGCCTCAAGCAGCCTGGGAGGGAGGCACCCAGTTTTGGAAGGCTGATCTAGACCCACCAGTCTCAAAATACCAGATTCTCTATGCATAGTACTATGAAAAAGCACATGACCTATTAGAAAAGGCTGGAAGTGGCTACAGCACTCTTTGCCACATACACTATGAATCAATACATTTTGACAAAAAGATACAATCAGAAAATCTCAGGAAGAAACTGGATGATGTTGTTAAAGCAACCGTAAAAAGAAAGGGCTCCTTTAAGAGGACAACACTGACTGTTTATTCTAACATGAGTTTGCCTCCGCCACAATTAGCAAACTAGGCACATTTTTGTTTTCATGCCTGTTTCTCAGGTACCCAGGTCATTAATGTGTGAACTGACCCTCAGATTCAAAAGGACCATGACTCTGAAAGATGAATATATGTTCTGGGGTGACAATAACAATGAACCAACATTCTCATCTTCTTGGAAGTGACTTATTACTGATTCAGAATTTTCCCCAAGGAAAAAGCTCTCTGCTTACATAAAAGTGGTATTTTAGGGAGGTGGGACAATCCTCATTTCTACCATAACAAGCTCTCCATGCCAAGAAAAATGTGTGTCCTCATCTTAACTGTCAAGATACATAATATTATAAGATCTGGACCAACATTTCAGTTTGTGTGTAGATAGTAAGCTACTCTCATTTGCCTATAAACCCCAAGTTAGGAAGCACAAAATGTCTACCACAACAGCCAAACCATTTCCATTTCTCCTTTTTACAATTTATTTATTTATTTATATTTCTAAAGAAATTATATTGCAAATAATAAAAGCAAAGCTATTCCCCACAATTCTCCAAATCATTTATACCATTCCCCGTCACCATTTAAAGAAATATCGACCAACATTCTAAATGCTCCAAAAAAATTTCCAAACCACATGTCTCTAAGTTTATTTTGTTGGCATATTTTAATAAAGGCTTCCAATTTTCAGTGAATTGACTCTGGCTTATTTCTCCTCTATGTAATCTAACTTTATTAGTCATTTTCTCCTTGTCACTACTCTCTTCACACCATGTAGGAAGCCAGGTGTTGCCCATGGGGGAAGTTATCCATTGGACGGAGTGCCACAGCAAACAGCTAAATGACCCTATAAACTGCATGCAAAGATAATGTTGTACATCTCTATTTAATCATTTAAGGATACACCACATTGCATCCACAGCTGTGCTTACAGCAGACTCACTGAAATAAATGGCCGATACCCTGTTCATGCCAGTATAACATAAAGTTATGCTGGCATAAATGTGCTGGGCATTATGCTCAGCAAAAAAGGAACTGTGCTCTGCAGCTGCACAATTGGTCGTGTACCCTAGCATGACTGACTGCACTGTGTGCCACCAGAAGTTCTTTGGGGACAGCAGTTCTGCCTTGGAGCTCATGCGACTACTATGGGTGCAACCTCAAGCTGTGCACATGCAGTTGCACAGTAAGATTCTGGCCAGCAGTAAGTTAGTGATGGTTTCATGTTGCATTGATTTTAAAAGCTCCACTCAAAGAAGGACTACATAAATCAGGATCTAAGGTGGGGATTCAATTGAAGCTGCTATAAAAATACACACACTTTAGTGGAGGAAAGTACAGTATAATTAAACAGGCATCTCCATTCACTTCTGGGGACTGCGAAAAAGAAGGGTACCCAGATCCTGAAGGACTACAATATACACCACTCCTCATCATTATTATCAATGATCATGGGTAATGAGAGCTACAGTTCAACATCACCCAGGGACCTAAGGTGAAGAACTGTTGCCTTAGAATCCAAGCCATTAAAAACCTAAAACTAGCATTTAAGTTATGTCTCAAAAGCTTCAGGACGCCAGAGCTGCATCCACATACAGTAACTGCATTCCTCACTAATTGGAATGTGCAGGAGACTTTCCAAAGGCAATTCCGTGCAAAGACAATGCAGTCATCAGCCTCAGTGAGAAGCAGCTCAATCACAACGCGAGAAATATATGCAGGCACCTCATGAGGCAAGCAAGAAAAGCTTCCACTTCCTGCAGCTACAATGCCATTCCAGGCCCAGCCCAGCAACACCTAACACTGCAAATGTCGTTGATCTCCGGAGGCAGATCTCTTTGCCCAAAAGATTCAAAGAATAGTCAATGACATGCAACAAATTACTCAACTGTAGTCATTTTATTAGTGGTAAGAAAGCCTGAAAGGACACAACTTTAGAAAAAGAAAAGTATTTATTTTTCTCTTTCCAGCAAGAAAAAAATCACTACCCGAAAACTCCCTGGCAGATTTCACCCAGATACAAATAACCTCAGTTCTGTTTTGAGATCAAACCTAAGGCTGGGGAAGATGGTTTCCAGATGAAACAAATCAGTAGGACACCAGGCTGGGGAAGCCTCTCCTAAACACTATAACAACACTACCTACACAAATAGAAAAGCAATATCCCTTTCCTATACTTACATATTTCATTTGCAGAATCAACTATGCTTAATGAATTTTATTAATAGCCATTTGTTTAGGCTGAATCAATATACTGTAGTGAAGAGGGTTAAGCAAGTTGGCTTTTGGATATGAGAGATCCAAATTAATCCTAGCCATGACACTGGGCACCAACTTACCATGTTTCCCCAAAATTAAGACAGGGTCTTATATTAATTTTTGCTCCAAAAAAACCCATTAGGGCTTATTTTCAGGTGATGTTTTATTTTTTTCATGTACAACCATCTACATTTATTCAAATACAGTCATGTCATCTTCTGGTTGTTGTACAATGGTGGAGGGCGGGGTTTCACTTAACTGGGGCTTGTTTTGGGGGTAGAGCTTATATTACGAGCATCCTGAAAAATCATACTAAGGCTTATTTTCAGGTTAGGTCTTATTTTCAGGGAAACAGGGTACTCTCATTCATTATCAAATTTGTAGGAGGGGCATGCCCCTATTAAGAGACATGAAGAAGCTCCAAGGAGAGCACAAGACTTGTAAAAATGTTATAAAATAGTTGCTTTTCACCAGCTTACACACGTTTTTGTGATTCCCGGCTTGAATGCTCTTGTTGATACAGGTCCTGTGAATGTCCCCTACTTGTCCTGTGTTGATGGACAAGTTTTAGTTGCTGCAGGCTTGGAGAGGTGAAAACCATGCCCTGTATGCTATAATCTTGCTTTTTCTCAGAATTATAAAAGGCAAGTGGGTAGGTGGAGTAGAGAATGCTTCTATGTAGTAGGGTCTTCTTTATTCGTATCAGAGATTTGCATTAATCAGCAAATTTACAGTGTCATGCTTCTGGAAGTGAAGAAGTGGCTGGCTGCACACCATGGCCCAGGAGACACCAGGGTGTACTTACAACACCTTCCCCATCTTTGGTGAGGCTCCTTCTATGCAGGGTAGGATTACAGCATGATTAAGGAGAGGCAATAGTGAAATCACTGCCAAGAAAGCCCTCCTTGAATCCCATGGTATTGGATAATCACAAGCCAACCATTAATACAGTGGTGCCTCAACTTACAAACTTAATTGGTTCTGGAAGATGGGCGTAAGTTGAAATGGTCATAAATCGAAGCACCATTTCCCACTGAAATGCATTGAAATGCAATTAATCCATTCCAGCCGAAGAAGAAAAAATGCCTCCCCTCAAAAAAAAAAATCACTGCAAGACTCATTGGAAACACAATTAATCCCTTCCAGCCGAAGGGGGGGGGGCAAGAAAAGCAATCAAGCATGCAAGACCTATCGGAAATGCACAGAAAACAAACAGAGCAGATTGGAAATGCACAGAGAACAAAGGGACCAGGTCAAAAATGCACAGAGAACAAAGGGACTAGGTCGGAAAGGCACAAAGAACAAAGGGACCAGGTCCGAAATGCACAGAAAACAAACGGATCAGTTTGGAAATGCAAAGAGAACAAAGGAAAAAGCAAGGGAAGCATGCAGGACCCATTGGAAATGGGGGGGGGAAGCAATCAAACCTCCCAAGAGCCATCAGAAACGGGGGGAACCAAAAACCAAACAAACCCCCCAAGACCCATCAGAAATGGGGAAAAAACACTCTACAAAGCAACCAAAACCCCCAAGACCCATCAGAAATGGGGGGACACCAAAAAACAAACAAATTCCCCAAGACCCATCGGAAATGGGAAAAAACACTCCAAAAAGCAACCAAACCCACCAATACTCATCAGAAATAGGGGGGGAACCCCCCAGAAAAACCTAAGTTCCATCACAGCACAGAAACATAACCCCCCCAGCCCAAAACCACACTGCAAAAACACCCAGAACAGTTTTTAATGAGCAAACAGCACCTTACCAGGCAGCCTTCTCTGATCCCACACTCTCTCATTGCTCGGGAGAAAGAGCTACAAAGAAGCAGCCTCATTGCCACCTACAGTTAGAAATTTGAATTTCCCGCCTTTTCCCCCTGCCTTTTTCTGTTCATAACTGGAAGCTCCGGTCGCAAGTCGAAACAAAATTTTGTGGCCAGAGCTGGTCGTAACTCAATATGGTCATAAGTAGAGACGTTCATAAATTGAGACACCACTGTATTCAAGGGCAAGGCAGGATTATGGGCCTGGTAGATTTTTTTTGAGAGATAAGTTACCTGTGCACAGCCTAATGGGCAGAGACTACCACACCCATTATCCTTCTGAATTCCTACCGATTTAAGTCCTACCCACCCATTTTTCTTGTCTTTTCCACACTCCAAAAATAGGTACCAGAGTCTATTCATAGCTTAAGAACTTGAAAACACCTGCGGGGACTTTGACTTCTTCATTAAATCCCCAAGAAATCTGGCTGGGGGAACTCCTGCTGTCTTCTGGGGCCTGTAGTCCACGAATTCAGAACATCCTATGTAGAGAATGCATTTACATATTTACCAGGCTGGGATTGTCACTCTCGAATTGGCCTTCTCAGCCACACTAGACGCTGTTCCAAGATGCCTATATTCAGAGCACGTGACCATAGTCTCTCGAGACTGAAGGATGCCTACAATTTACTAGGGAGGCCATTCTCTTGATCTTCCCACTGTCATATGTATGTTTGGTGAGGGCATGGGCTTGCTTCTCCCAAGCTACACTACGGAACTCCCTCTCACTGAAGGCTAGGTTGGCCTCTTTTTTGCTGTCCTTCTACCATCAGGCAAAGACCTTTCTCTTCAGGCAGGGTTTTTTTTCTAGAAACCATCTACCTGGGAATTTCCAACGTAAAGTTTTTATATTTTAAATCTGTTTTCAAAATTCGTTTAAACTGTTTTTATCTTCTAGTTTTAAATTCGTATTTATTTAATTGCTTTTTATATATACTAATTGTTGTTGTTATGTGCCATCAGGTCAGAACTGACTTACAGCGACCCTAATAGGATTTTCAAGGTAAATGACGTATTACAGGAATGGTTTTACCAGCTCCACCTTCCCAGTGAGTTTCCATGGCACAGCCAGGAAATGAAATCCAGGTCTCCCGAGCCCTAGTCCATTACTGTATACAATACACCATATACTGGATAGGTAAAGGTAAAGGTTCCCCTTGACATTTAGTCCAGTTGTGTCCAACTCTAGGGCACACTGCTGATCCCCGTTTCCAAGCCATCGAGCCAGCATTTGTCCATAGACAGTTTCCATGGTCACGTGGCCAGCGTGACTAGACACGAAATGCCGTTACCTTCCCACCAAGGTGATACCTATTTATCACTCACATTTTTACATTCTTTCGAACTGCTAGGTTGGCAGGAGCTGGGACAAGCGACGGGAGCTCACTCTAACACGTGGATTTGATCTTACGACTGTTGGTCTTCTGACCTTGCAGCACAGACACTTCTGCAGTTTAACCCACAGTGCCACCACATCCCTTATACTGGATACCAATATGCTAATTAACTCACTGTGGTTTGTTTGTTTTTTAAGCTTTCTTATGTAGTTGGTTTTAATACTGCAAGTCGCCTTTGGTCCTCTTGGGGAGAAAAGCAAGGTATAAATGAAAAAAAAGGACAATAAAATATATTTAAGATTTCTCAGGAAAAACTATTTTGTGCTTGTTTTAATTTTACAGCAACGTTAATTAAATGTTTAAGTTAATTTTAAATATTGAGTTTAATTTTCTGTTAAAAAGCAGGATGAATGATGGTTGGGAGGCATAAGTGTTATAACAACAACACCCTGTTCTTCTTAACCCCATTCTTTTTACAGCCACACACTCCCAGAAACCCTTATCCCATGCTGTCCTTCGGTATGCTCTACTATTTATTCCCTTTTTGCCTCCTCACAATAATGGGAACTGCAGCCTGGGTCAAGACATTGTGGATCTTCAAGCCCCATTAAACTGTACATTTACACGCGCACACACACTGGGGGGGCTGATCACAGGATGACTGGCAGAACAAAATTAAGTAGTTTCACATATGTTGCCTTGAAGGCATAATGGCACATAGATCTATCTTTGCTATCTTGAAAGCAAAGAAAGATCAAACACAACACTGAATCTGCTGCTCATATTTTTGAGGGCTGTGCTATCTGAATGCATATATGCTGTACAAACAGAAATATTTTCAACCAGTGTACATGCCCTGTCTTATCAGAAGTGTAGAAATATACTACAAATTAAGTACACAAGTTAAATACACGTCCTAAAATCATTCTACAATAACACACACACATTACTGTATACCCTTTCCCCAGTTTAACCCAAGTTGTTCAATTTACATACAAATGTGTTAGATGTGCAAGAAAGTGCACTGAAGAAATATGATTAAATGTTCTTCTCTTAACAGTCAAATAAGTCAAATCCCCATGACTAGAATAGGCATTTTATTTACTGGATCAAACAGCAGTAAATAATGAATTTTAATTAAATCCTTTCAATACTGAAACAGCTCCGTACTCAGAACTGTCTGCCAAAAGTATATTTATGGAAATGAACTGCTGTGGCATCGCAGTCATCTTAAAATAAAAAGTCATATCAGATAATTCATGCAGTTATTACTCAAAACAATCTTTATAGCTACCCTAAGTTTCAGTTTCAACCTATCATAAATTTTGGAAGGAAGAAAGTATACAAGTTAAATTTTGGAAGGAAGAAAGACAGATTTGAAGTCCCTGTCTAGGAAGTAATGCATGCCAAGAGGAGCAGCTTTAAGAATGAAAATCCTAACCAAACTTACATTTTACATTTACAATTTTCCTAATCCTGAAAAAGTCACTCATTTCATTGGATGATATTTTAAAGCAAGGAAGGTCACTGCATCTACCCCATTCGGGGGTGCCACATTCACAATCTCCACTCTCTACCTTGCCAGCTGAGTGCTTATGAGGAGTTGTACTCCAGAGTAGAGGGCACCAAACTTTATTTATTTATTTATTTATTTATTTATTTATTTATTTATTTATTTATTTATTTATTTATTTATTTATTTATTTATTTATTTATTTATTTATTTATTTAACTTATATGCCGCCCACACTACTACACCTTTTCTAAAGGAAACATGTACAGGAACTGTGCCGTACAGTCTCATCCAACGATACCATCCCAAATCAGAACAGAAACTGCTACTGATGAAATCGATTTCCTCTTCCCCTTGAAGCAATGTTAAAATAAATTTAATAAATTAAACTGCAATACATTTAAATAAATTACAGCAAACTGAATTAAACTGGAACATTAGCACAACCAGAGGTGCAGAGCATCATTGAAGTAAATGGCAGCAATAGAAAATACATAACTAAATGGAAATAACGGAAAGTTAAGTTAAATATGGTGATATGGAATCAGGTTTTACTGATGGATCACAATGCGGGACTTAAAAGGATAAGAGCGCTACTTAGCCATTATCTAATTACCATGGGTACGCTCTAGCTCCATCCCTCTGTTTCTACTTCTGTCACTCGCCAACACATGTAGGATGATGGGTCCAAAGAGGGACAAGCCTCCGCTATCAGTGAGAGAATCTTCACGTGAGTCAGGAGCCTGGAAAATCAGGGTCCTAACTCACATGGAGCGTGCCCATGGATAGCAGAAGCAATTTTTAAATTCCTCGCTCTGCACCTGTAAGAAGGCGAAGAAACTGGAAATAGGGAGGGTTATCTACGTGTGATAAATGGACATAACTGGATAATAACAGGATATTTATTTGTTTATACATTTATTTAATTCAAATTTTACCCCACCCATCCAGTGGCCAGGCCACTACTCTGAGTGGCTTACAACTAGAACATCAACAACATAAACTACAATTCAATCATAAACAACAAATAAACATTAAACAGAACAGTGCCAAAGAACATTGTTCTTAGACTCTTTGGACCCTGGATGAGCATACTTTCATTCCACCTGAAAGGTCATCCAAGGCCCAAAGTGGTCCCCATACTGAAACGGGTTGCAGACCCATGTTATACATTCTTGATTGACAGTAAGGTCCCTTGAATCCAGTGAAACCTACTTTTGAGAAGAAATATGTAAGATAAAATTGTTAACTTATTCTGACAACAGAACACCAAAGTGAGAGCTCCTTCAAAACTCCTATCTATAGAAAGCCAACATGAAAAGCTTCTTTCGGAACAGAGTAGTCAATAGAAATGGCATGTCACCTAACAATTCCATGTTTCTCATATTGTGGAACTATTTTGTTAGTGATGTATAAACAGCGTTGTTTTACTGGAGTTCTGTCGCCTCACAATGGAAAGACATGCTCATACTGAGAATGCCTATTAGTATGACAGCATGTTTCCTCAAATACAGACCTGACTGAAATATGACGTGCAATCCTGCTCTCAATGATGAGTATGCAGTTCCCAACAAAATCAACACGACAGGTTCATACATATTTGAGTGTAACAGTACAGACCTAAATTAGAACTATTTTAGCAAAAGTGAGGTCACCCTACTTGTCTTATGTTACGGATCTCCTTAAAAACCATAATATGAGCAAGACTATGATGACTTCATTCACCAGTGTGCTGAATTTTTAAGTTTAAGTTTTAAGTAAGTTTGCACCGTGCAAAATTTAATTTTATTCCATTAAAAATCTTCTGCTAGGAATACACAAAACATTCTGCTATTTGTTAATAATGGAGCTTGCAGTACTAAATGGTTGCACACAAGTGAAAAACTACAAGGAAAAGGAAACCTGGTGCTTAATTACCCATTAAAATTATAATTCTGAAAAAAAATTCTGAAAGGAACAAAGAAGTAAATGCATTCTTACCTCTTTCTCTATTTTAAGTAGCTTCTTCACAGCCACCTCCTTGTCCTGAGATACCCATCGGGCTCGGTATACACTTCCAAAACTCCCTCCACCACAGTTTTCAAAAAACTGCAAGTCATCAAATTTAATTTGCACAAATGAAGCTCCGAGAGACAACATCTCATAATGACAAAAAATACAGCAAAAATAAAAGAAAAAAAAACCTGTAAGGGAAAAAGAAGAAACAAATCTGATTACATTTCTACTGCCGTGGTTCACTGTGGTCTTAACTTTTTCCCCATGCAATAATGAGAACATGATCCTATTGATATCAAAAGCCATGACACTCACAACACGTATATATTCTTGCAGCTCCTGAGGTTACTATTTGTAAGGAAACAGCCACAACATTCACCACATTCTCTCCTGTTTTGAGATGCTGGAAACCCCTCTGGAAAAGACTTCTGTCTCGGTGTGTGCACACACGCAATGAGAGAAACAGTCGGAGAGACTAGTTCCCTTGCAGTGACACACACTGTCCAAAGGAAAGCATGCTTGCAACTGGGAGCTTGCCTAGGAGTTCTGGAATCTAGAGTATGCCATGTATCCACGTTGTGATCACTCTGAGAAACATACATAACGTAAGCCCCTGAACATTCTAGCACAATGACCACTTCAGACCTCTCCTGAACCACGCAGACTGTCTACAAACGATGAAAAGTGTGTCCCTATTTTGATATACAGTTGAGAGACCCCTTGGCCGAAAGACAAGTCTGTTCCAAAAGGAGCTTAGTTCTGCTTTCACCGGCAAATCCAAAATAATTTATCTCATCTCTATATGTGCCAAGGCATACTTTTTTTTTTACAGTTATAAGAAGACATCTCATATTTCCTACCCATGGAACAAAACATTCTTCCCTTAAAGTTATAAATCTTAAGCTTCTCACAAATTGCCGCACAAGGTGTGGCTGAAACATCTGAAAAGCCCGACTCCTGATCTAAATATGATCAACGTGAAAGTTCATCCATCATAATCAGACTGAAGAGCTGAAGGGCAAAGGCAAGTTTTCAGAAACATGTCAGTGTAACTGCAAAGCCTGACAGAAATTACAGATCCAATGTATAGGGATTTTTTTTTTAAATTGGCAAAGTAGCCCAGCCACACAGCACTGAACACAGGTTCCTGCAAGAATCTATATACAACTGTGCACAAAACAGAATGTTCTCATCTGACAGAAAGCACCAAACTGATCCTCCAGTATTAACATGGAGAGCCCGAATTCTTGATAACTAATTGGGACAACACAAGCAATGATTTTCTGGAAACCAGGAAATTGTTTATCCATTTATCATGAACAAGTGGAAAGCTATTAAAAGTAATGTGGTCAGTTCATTATTACATTTATACTCTTTCTTTCTTTGCAAACAAAAGGCAGTCAAAGCAGCTAACAGTAATAAAATTCAAGTAAAGCGAACAGAATTAAACCATGAAAACAGATTTAAAACACATCAATAAAAAACAAAAGTGAAAAGTGACTACATATAGTTCTGCCACAGCCTGTTTCTTGACAAAGAAACCAAATGTTATTATAGTATTTATTTATTTATTTATTTATTTATTTGTTTGTTTGTTTGTTTATTTATTTATTTAATACCCCACCCATTTAGACAATGTCTATTCTGGGCGGCTTACAATAAAATAGCATAAAAACAATTGATAGAACAATTTAAACAACAATAATAATATCATTCAAGATGGGAAGATAAAACTCAAATGAAAAATTAAAGACAGGAAAATAAAAATATAAAAGTAAAGATGAAGTAGTGACAGGAGGGAAGGCCTGCCTAAAGAGCCAGGTCTTAAGTTGGCTCTTAAAAATACCCAGCGAGGAAGCCAGGCAAATCTCTGACTGGAGATTATTCCAGAGTCGAGGGGCCACTGCCGAGAAGGCCCGGTTTCTTGTTCTTTCTTTCTGGGCCTCCCTCTGTATTAGGCCCCTCAACCGTCTTTCCTGGCTAGAACGAGCGATTTGGGTAGATCTAGGTGCGAGAAGGCGTTCCGCTAGGTATTGAGGTCCTAAACCGTTCAGGGCTTTGAAATCAATGCGGAAATGAACGGGCAGCCAATGCAAGGCAGCCACAAAGCTATTCAGGAAGATATTATTTACATACATACATACATACATACATACACACACACACACACACACACACACACACACACACACAAAAATACACACAAATACACACAAATACACACATACATATGCATATGTTTATATCATATGTAAGAATCGATGATAAATTCTGGCAGTCATTTACACATACATATCCAAACTCCGCTAAGATAAACTGCCAAAGTTCAACCTCACTTGACTCATCTGCATTTCATTCCAAGCACTACAATAAGCACACAGACCATGGGCCAGATGAAAAGAAATAGATCAAGTTACATCATTTGCCCAGTAATGCTAAAGAAACTCCATAGTGATGCAAGACTTAAAGGCTTCATGTAGATATCGGAAAGCATAAGGATGAGACCTGGACTTCTGTGGGGACTAGTAATAACTAGCCTTTGGTAATAGCTGAAAAAGAATCCCACAAATAGATTTATCACTTGCAACATCACCATCTCATTATATACAGCATGAAATGCTACCAAAAAAGGTATGGCAATAGAACAACCCATCTACCACAAGGAAGAAACAAGGACGGTGTCCGTTTCTGCCAAAGGCTCAAGTTACTTTTTGGGACTAAAACTCCCCCCCCCCAAAAAAAACCTAAGACAGCTTAACTACTGGCCAGCCATGCTAACTGGGGAAGTTTGGAGGCTGCAGTCCCAAAAATTTACTTTTCCAAGTTTTGCCGATATATCTTTTAAACCTACTCCAAGGCATATTGAGAGCCTACATGAGCCCCTTCTGACTTGATACTTATGTCAGGGAAGCCATAATAATGGAGCTCTTTGCCTCCATGAAAAACCTTAGAGTGATGGAAGAAGAGTGCATCACGTGACTTGTTTCCACACCACTGTCGCTCCAGTTTGGGAAATGACGTGACAAATTTCTACCAGGTGACCTGGTGCTTTCAACCATATATTCACAGTGTAGGAAGGAATTCCTCGGTTATCCGCTCGTATGGGATACAGAGAATGGCAAAGGGTGTCCAAGGACAATATGCACAAAGCACTTGGAACATACCTGTATATAATAATAATAATAATAATAATAATAATAATAATAATAATAATAATAATAATAATTTATTGTCATTGTAAGTATATACACATACAACGAAATTCACAGACACCCAGAGACCAGACACATGGACACACATAACATTCCCCAAACACTCCCCACCCACTAAAAGTCCCCCACTGTTACAAACATCTACACCGCAGGCCAAGTTACACAGTCCAACTAATTATTCACTACTGATGGTCTTTAAGCTCATTATTAATTGCAATTATAGCTCTGGGATAAAAACTATTGAGAAAACGTGTGGTCCGAGTCTTAATTGTTCTATATCTTCTGCCAGATGGTAACAGTTCAAAAAAGTTATAAGCAGGATGGGAAGAGTCTCTCAGGATGCTATGTGATTTCCTTAGACAGCGGGATGTGAAGATGTCATCCAGGGTTGGTAGCTGGAGCCCGATGATATTCTGGGCAATTTTAATGGTTCTCTGTAGAGCTTTTTTGTCCGCTACAGAGCTACTCCCAAACCATGCCAGAATGCCATAGGTTAGGACACTCTCAATGGTGCTACGATAGTATGACAGAAGCAAATGCTGAGATAAATTTAACTTGCCGAGCATTCTCAGGAAATACAGCCTCTTCTGTGCCTTCTTCATTAGCATGTTGGCATTTATAGTCCATGAGAGGTCCTCTGAGATGTAAGTACCCAGAAATTTAAAACTACCAACTCTCTCCACTTCCTCACCGTTTATGTACAGTGGTAAATGTACATATCTCTTCCTCCTAAAATCAATTATGAGTTCTTTAGTTTTTTTGATGTTAAGTGTGAGATGATTTTCTTTACACCAAAGTATCAACCTTTGTACTTCCTTTCTATAAGCAGACTCATTGTTCTTATTTATGAGCCCCACCACTGTCGTATCATCCGCAAATTTAATAATTGCATTGGTGTTATACAGTGGGGTGCAATCATGTGTGTACAGGGAATAGAGGAAGGGACTTAGCACGCAGCCCTGGGGAGCTCCTGTACTTAGTACCAGGGTAGAAGAATGGTGAGATCCCATCCTTACTGACTGTGGCCTATCTGTCAGAAAATCCTTTATCCACATGCATATCTCCTGAGGTAATCCCAGGTTGATCATTTTAAAAAACAACCTATTTGGTAGAATGGTATTAAAAGCAGAGCTATAATCCACAAACAACAGCCTCGCATAAGTTCCCTGATGTTCTAAGTGGCTCAATACAGTATGGAGTACAATGGACACAGCATCATCAGTAGATCTATTTTTCCTGTATGCAAATTGCCATGGGTCCAAAGAAGGTGGAAGACTAGCCTTAATGTAATCCAGCACCAATCTCTCAAAACATTTCATAACAACAGATGTTAAAGCTACTGGTCTGTAATCATTGAGAGATACCACAGCTGACTGCTTGGGGACTGGCACTATAATAGATGTCTTCAGGCAAGTGGGGACTGAACACTGCAACAAGGATAGATTGAAAATATCCGTAAAAACTCCAGCTAATTCTGCAGCACAGCCCCTAATAACTCGTCCCATGATTCCATCTGGTCCAGCTGCCTTTCGAACATTAATATTCTGGAAAGCGCGTCTCACATCTGAAATCTGCAGTACTAGTGGTTGTCTGTTGATGGTAGATTCTAGTGATGTATTATAGACAGTAGGTGCTGGAATAATGGTTGTTCCTGTTTCCACCTCAAAACGGCTGAAAAATTGATTTAACTGCTCAGCCAAAAAATCACTGCTGCTACACAGACTGTTTTTGTTACTCTGACCAGTGATTTGTCTTAGGCCGTGCCACACTCGGCGAGTGTCAGAACTTTCAAGGTGTTGTTCAATTCTCTGGCTGTACATAGCTTTGGCATCCTTAATGCCCCTTTTCAGTTTAGCTCTAGCCTCTCTGTACTGTAGTTCATCACCAGAATGAAAAGCAGCATTTCTGGCTTTTAATAAAAGGCGCACTTCTCTATTTAGCCAAGGCTTGTTATTAGAAAACACTCGTACTTGTCTGGTAGTAGTAACAACATTGATGCAGCTTTTGATATAAAACAGTACTGTTGAGGCATAAGTATCAACATTGTCCTCCTCAAACAGTGCCCAATCAGTGCTCCTAAAGCAATCTTGAAGTTGCTCAGATGCATCCACTGGCCACACTTGTATTTCTCTAATTGATGGTCTGATTCTTTTAACAAGAGGTCTGTATGATGGAATCAAAAAAAGAGATATATGATCTGACTGTCCCAAGCTAGGCAATGGCTTCGTCTTATATCCATGTATGATGTTACTATATACCTGATCCAAGGTATTTTCCCCTCTAGTGGGACAGTCCACATACTGATAAAAGTTAGGGAGGACGGTCTTTAAATTGGCTTGATTGAAATCACCTGCTACCACCAGCACTCCATCTGGGTAGGCCTGCTGCTGTTTGCTGATAGCAGTTAACAAACAACTCAAAGCTGTGGTTGTGTTAGCATCAGGAGGTATATATACTGCTGTTATTATAATAACATTAAACTCACGAGGCAGGTAAAAGGGGCGGCATTTCACTGCCAAATACTCCAAATCAGGAGAACAGTGAATGTCCAGTATTTTAACATCTGTGCTCCAATTATCGTTTGTGTAAACACAAACCCCTCCACCTCTGCTCTTCCCAGATTCAACAGATCTGTCTGCTCGATGTACTCTGCGTCCTTGTAGTTCAATTACCTCCCCTGGGATGGAAGAGTCAAGCCATGTCTCTGTAAAGATCATAACGCAACAGTCTCGAATATTTTTCTGTAGGGAGATAGTAAGTTCCAGCTCCTCAATCTTGTTGGGTAGAGATCTAACATTTGAGACAAAAAGACTTGGCAATGCAGGCTTGTGAGGATTTTTGCCTAACCTCACTCGTAGACCGGCCCTGCAACCTCTTTTCTGCTTGCGTTTTCTCCGTGCTCTTTTCTTCCTGACAGGGAGAGCAGGGGGAGTAACCCCCGGATATGCAGGCTGTCTTAAAAGCTCAGCTGGGATGTTGTAAGTTGAGACCGTCGATTCAAAGTTGTAACCTTCTCTGCCAATAGATAATAATTCTTGTCGACTGTAAATTACTTGTGCCTGAGCATGTAGAGTCCGTAATAAGGGCCGATCTCTGGAATGCCTAGCCGCTGCAAGTGCTTGCGCCGCCATCTTGACCAACCAATTATAAAAATATAATATAAATATTTCTCTCTTTTTTTGCTAATAATATTTATGCGTTTGTATTTTTAATACTCACGAAGAGTCAGACAAGACGTAACGACTAAACAACAATTGTTAACAGATTGCAACAGCCAGCTGCCTGTTTCTGCCTGTTCTACCTAGCCTCTGTCCAAAACCTCTCTCGCTCAAATGCTAGACTCAAAAGCCATTTTATTTGCAAGAACAGCATATAAAGCCTGCACACTATTGCAATTTTCTAGCACCCCATCTCAACGACAGTGAATAAAAACAGCAGTTCAAATGGCCCTGAGTAAGTTCTGGCTTTGAGTGCAATTGGACTAGCTGGAATTTTCATCCCCACCTTCTCCACATTTCACCAAGAATGTCCAATAATTAGTTGGTAGGTTTACATTTTTTTTTCTTCCTGAAGACTACAATCCAATTTTCTGTTTTGCCGGCTGCTGGTTCTGTAATAAAATAAGATTCTCATGGAGACTACATGTTTAGCCCCTCACTTGTGCTGGATTAGCTCCCAGTAAGGCAAGCCTTATAAGCAGGGGCACAAATGCTTCAAAACAACCGTTACCTTTTACTATGGGTAACAGCCTGCAAGAAAAGTAAAATCTTTGACTTGCAGCTGAACTTAACACTGTGATATTCCATCTACCTTTCCCCCATCTGTTCCATCACATCTGAATCAAACCATACCGTGATGTGACACGGCAGAATCAGCTGCTGTGGGCAGGTGCCATGACACAACAGGGATATGCTACTTCTGTTCTGGCACAGACTCGGGGGGGGGGGCAGTGCTAAGTCTCTTGTGAAGCCTACTTTGGCCTTTGATGAAAAAAATGTAAAGGAGGGGAAGGTGATGCTGGTGAAGACGGAGAAAGACTCAGGTAGGAAAAGGAAGCAAATGTCGCAACACCTGTACCAAGAGCTAGGTTGATTTCCATATACTGTAAGAGAAATGGGGTGGGGGGATTGGTTGGTGGGTTAGGATCGAATGAATGTAGAATCAGCATCAAGCCTGCTCTAACTAAACCCCCTGATCCTAAGCATTGGGAATCATGCTTTGCTGAAATCACATGTGTTTAAGACCAGAGACGAGAGTGTTCTTCCTCTTCCGACATTCCATATTCCAAAGCACATGTTCCATTCATTCATTTTTCTGAACTTAGATACTTGGATCATAAAGTACCGCTAGACATATGCTCCATTGCATACAGTTATATATATTACAATTGAGAGCTCCTAGCTGTTATTGTACGAGAGCCATGGGGAAGGTTATGGCTATTGGCTTTGTTGTCTGGAAGGAGATTAGTAACACATGATGTATTTTTGAAGGAACAATTCTGTTATTATCTATCACATAGAGGCATTTTTAACGTAACCATCACTTTATGAAAAGAAAGTGCTTTGTTTTGTCAAGGTGACAGCTACTTTCGAAATTTCTCTATAGGGGTGGATTGAACTTCAATTTTGATCTAAATAAGTTAACGTGGCCTGAAAGTGAAAAAGCAAAGCAAAACAAAAGAATCAAGAAGTGAACTTATATTCTGAGGATTTCCTGAGGGTAGAAGGGGAATTGTTCACTTCCTGGCAATTATTTTTATAGCTTAGAAAGTGTTGTCTTTCACACCAAAAAGAAAAGGCTCTAAGAGAGCTTTTGTGGCATTTTGTATTTCAATTTTTAATGCCCAGCGGTCTATTGTGGTATGTGCTTTGTATATCCAGCTCTTTAACAACAGCACTCAGTTCAATATAGTTAAATAGATGCTCACTGGGATTCTCCTGTCTGACAGCTTGTCTTTATGCCCACCTGTAACTGTAAGCCTTATCTGCTCCAAAGTGAGAATAAGCCAGCACAGGAAAGAGGAAATGTGTAGCCTTGTGCACACTGCGGTAAGGTATGCTAAAAACCCTAAAGCGCTTTTTCTTTCTTCCATTCATCTCTGCCTATGGAAAAGCTGGATTCTGGGTGCTAGTTTCTTTAGAAGCTGGGAACTCCAAACTTAAAATAGTATTGTTTAAACGTTTTTTTCATATGGTATTTGATCCTTTTGTATTTGTAAACTCAGCATTATTAGCATTAAATATTGTATTTTAATAATACAAGCTGCCTTGGGTCCTTTCTAAGGAGAAAGGTGGAGTAAAAATATATTAAATAAATAATAAAAAAATATGAGCAGGGAGATGATTGGATTTACAACACTGCTGCTCCCTTGGCCGTGTGTCTCAATGTGCAATAAATAAGGTCTATGGAAAAAAAATTATGGCAATTCATTTCCAAAAGTTACACCATTTGTGTAATGACACAACTGGATTTCAGCCTTTTTTTAAAAAAAGTCTGTTCGTTTCTCCTTCTCAGATGCTAAAAACAAATGCAAATATGGAGGGGTAAGGAAATGTTTTTCCATGCTTATTTGCTAGGTCAGATTAAAACAAAAGTATTTTTTTTACAAAGAATCATTTTTAGATAACCAAATACAAAAGGGTCCCCCCTCCCCCCGCCATTTATAGAGAAATTGTTCCACTCCCTACTTTAAGGTTAAATAAGGTAAGTGGCATATTGAAATAGCAGTGCATCAACATAGCATGGTATTAGAAAAGTACTGTGCCAGTTAGGGAGATTTAAAAAAAAAGAATAGAGGAGGGGGTTTCTCCATCTTCCCTTTTAATCTCCCAACCTACCTAATACGTCACAGGGGTGTCATCTCAGATGCTGCTGCCCACAGCTCTGTATGGATGTGAAACAACCATCTGCGCAGGCGACGCAACATGATAAATTATATTTGAATCATATCGAAAAACACAGAGGCTTCCAGCGCTGTGTCAGAAGGGTGTGGGACAACTCTCAAAAGGGCAAGATGGGTTGATCTAAGTAGAAATATGTGTGGGTGCCATAATTTCATTTGAAACAAACCATACCACCCATGATCCAAATACTGGTCTATATACCAGTCTGATTAGGACCTTTTAAAAAAAGCACTAAAGCTGTCTTCTAAATCTAAAACGCTATATTTGTTGGAATAGCAACCTGCACATTATGCCTTTAAGAGGTTCTGATGGGAGGGACTTTGGGTGGATGTCAATCACTTTGAGTAGCCAATTGTTTATGTCTGCACCTGAGGAGTCCTTTTCCTGCCTTTTTACCTCAGTGTCAGTTGGGGTCTGTTCTGCTTAGGAATGTTATTAGAGATAGGACAGCAATGGTAATATCAGTGTTCTGAGTATTTATGTAACCAGTCTCATAGTGAACTAACTAATGAATCTAGCCAACTGAGATATAATATGTAATATGTAACATGTGAATATACTTTTGTTTATATTCTGATATGAAGATTTTTGTAAGTAAAAGAGATACAATTTTTATTCTTTCTTAAAACCAGAGTCTCTGACTAATATTGAGACTATATGCCACTTAAGGGAAACTGAGGTAAATCTAAAGGTAAAGGCTCCCCTTGACAATTTTTGTCCAGTCGTGTTCAACTCTAGGGGGCGGTGCTCATCCCCGTTTCCAAGCCATAGAGCCAGCTTTTTGTCCGAAGACAATCTTCCATGGTCACATGGCCAGTGCGACTTAGACACAAAACGCTGTTACCTTCCCACCGAGGTGGTCCCTATTGATCTACTTGCATTTGCATGCTTTCGAACCGCTAGGTTGGCGGGAGCTGAGACAAGCGATGGGAGCTCACTCCATTGCGTGGATTCGATCTTACAACTGCTGGTCTTCTGACCCTGCAGCACAGAGCCTTCTGTGGTTTAGCCCACAGCGCCACCACGTCCCTGAGGTAAATCTGACTAAAACTAAACTATACAATAAGAGACTGTGCACTTTGAGGGAGACTTGTAAATGTTACTAATCTGCTCTGTAGGTCTCGATCCTGAATCTTTTTCTCCTCTGCACAGCTGGAAGTGTTTTACCAGTATTTTCCCACTCTATCCAATAGCATTCACGCCATTCTTTCCCCATAATGAACCATGAGATGTTCTCAGATTGAGGGAGAGGATATGCACATATTTGTTCCAAAGAAGCCCTAAGCATGCACTCTTGCCCTGATCCTTTAATCGTCACTTCCCTAAATCACCTCACGCATGGAAGGCAACAGACCTCAAGGAGATAGCCTCCTTACCTTACAAGGGTTCTCCATGTTAACCAGAACCTTGTTTTTCCAAGGTTCTAACACACGGAAAGCCTCCTGGGATACAGCTGATCTCCAGTCATCGGAGGGGAACAGTATGGAAGGGTAGAAGGGCTAGAATGCTTCTCTCCTCTCCTGCCACGAGCATACTCACATTTTTATGCCCAATTAGGGCTCAAGTCTCTGTGAGAAAAGTCACCCTCTGGAGCTAGGTTCCACTGTTAGATCCCCTACAGAATCAGCTGGACTTAAATCATGATGAACTAGGTGAACAGTTGTTCTAGTTGTTATCAACAACTGGATTTCACCCATAGAGGGCTACCTGAACACAAGTGAGTAATTGTTTACTTATTTATATACCGGTATTTATATCCTGCCTTCCTCTGCCATTCCAAAAGAGAATCAAGGCAGTGCTCACATAACATATAAGAGTACTATTTTTTTTAAAAAGGAAATCAACTATGTGTTACAATTGAATTAAATAAAAAGGAGAATTTAAAACCAAATTTAAAGAGGTATAGCACCCACATGGTAGCATACCCTTCGTCACTGGTCCATTGCCCAAACTTTCCTGATGATGATGATGATGATGATGATGATGATGATGATGATGATGATGATGATGATGATGATGATGATGATGATGATGAGTCTTTACTTGCCAGGAGGACGATAACTTAGAGTAGGTCAAACTAGTCTCCTCTGACAGGGAGAAGTTTAAATTCTACAAGGGGAATGGACCATGGGTGCTAGGACTGAAGCCTACAGCCTCATGCATGCTGGTCACCACACCCTCAGGCTAAATAGCATGTTCTGATGAGATATGGAGGAGAGTGTCTTTAAGATAGTTGCAATAGCAACTTAGAATAGTTTGGTCTTTTTTATAATATCAAACACATGGTGATGGCTTGGAGTCTCAAAAGCCAACTTGGTTTTCAGCAGAAGCAAGAGAATGCCATGGACTAAGAAGATCAAGAGGGCCACATGAATAGGGTGGCATGTACGTCAGGTGTTAACTGTCCACAAGCAAGTTACCATTTATTACATGATAATAGAAAGTTTAAGTTCCCCCAAACTTGAAATTTAAGTCTCCAAAATTTAGAAAGATTTATACGATCTGAAGAGAAACCAGAGTTTAGAATCAAATTCACAAACGGACATCTATATTTACTCCTTAAGAAGTTTGGTCTCAAGAAATGTTGGATTCACAATGCTGCATCTTCTGCGTCATGTTTATCATATCAGACTTACAGTTTTGGCTTTACAGCCCTTTCTTTTAAGCAAATTCCTACACAACCAAAGACATTGAACAGTGCAATCCTAAGCATGTTTACATGGAAGCAAATTCTGCACATTCAGTGTAGATTTACTCCCTAGTAAACAGTTAGAATTCACCGTGTGGTATAGAAGATAGAGTGAGACATTAAGACTCTGGAGAACAGGGTTGGAATCCTTGCTCAGTCATGGAGGCTGACTGGGGCAGTGGAATGGGTAAAACCACAACTTCAATATCTTACTTACTTTTGAATACCCTTTTAGGGTTCCTACTACTGTAGTTGGTTTCAACTTGATGGCACAGAACTCATACAGATAGTACTGAAGCCTTGATTTATCATCCATGATAAATTTACTGAGTTGTTAAATAACATTAACTACTCAAAATAGGTATAATATTTAAAAATGTTATAAATATTTTTAAATATTATACCTATATGCCACACAAAATGGGCATATTCCAAAGTATCAATGGATTTTCACTTAATGAACAAGTAATTTGTCTCAGGAGTACTAAATCTATCACACTACATGTACACTCAACTGAACTGATATAATGATACTAATGTGTTTGGAACACAACATTCATCACATTTCAATTTTCTGTTTCCAACTACAGGAGATCTCTAAAATACACAGAAAAAGACGAAGACATAAAGTAGTTCTCAATGCTTCCTTTGGAAAGGCTACGTGCCAATATATTGCCAATAAAACAGTTCCACATTCGTACTAGTTTAAAACACAGAGCAGAATGTGCCAAGTTTCCTTATTTGGAGAAAAAACACTTCCATGGCTTTCAAGACCTTTGTCCATCCATTTTTAGAGTCATGGTTTTGCATCCCACTCTGTTCTTGGGATCTGAACAGCAGACACCCCTCCCCCCCAACAAGCACCCTGAAACAATACAGTCTGACTGTTCTCTTAAGAAAAGGGTGCTTCATTCTATAATTATCTGCAAAAGAAAACCTGGCCGACAAATGGCAGAACAGAGCTTTCATTTGTTTATGCTGGGCTACAGAATATATGTACAGTATATGCATTCATTTGTTGATGCACTCAAATTAAAGCGAAAAAAGAGAAAGAAAGAACAAAGGAGATAAAAAGACAAACTATTGTTGCACTTTAAAGACTAATTATTCCAGTGTGAGCTTTCTCAAATCAAAATCTACTTCCTGTGGGAGGATCTGTTCTTGATCATCCCAGAGTGCAGGACACGCAACAATGGCCTCAACTTACAAGAAGCCAGATTTTGGTTGAATATTAGGAAAAACTTCTTGGCTGTTAGAGCAGTACGTCAATGGAATCAATTACCTCAAGAAGTGGGGAGTGCTCCAACACTGGCGCCGTTCAAGAGAAATTTAGACAACTACCTGGCAGATATCCTTTGATTTTTATTCCTGCACTGAACAGGGGGTTGGACTTGATGGCCTTATAGCCCCCTTGCAACTTCATGATTTTATGATCCTATCATTCCTCAGACACAAGCAGTGCAAATACTGTGCCCTTATATTTATTTGCAATCTCTAATTATTATTATTATCATCATCATCATCATTAATGACAGTTTCTAATATCTATCTGCTCAGTTAACAACTACAGGAATTATGTACATGTGTGTAATGTGTCATCATTAGAGATGGGGGTATTTGTATATGAATATTCCCCCCACAGGTGGAGATAATGAGGGTCCTGGTCCACTCACTACTGTATTCCGCTTCTGCCACGACCGTCGTGGAGCCTTCCAATGACTCCAGAGATCTCGTTCAGCTTGCCACTCCTGGCAGGAGACAGGATGATAAGCCTCTCTGCTAGGCCAAAGAGTGGCTCGCTGAACGCGATCTCCAGAGCCACTGGAAGGCTCTGTGGCGGTTGCAGCAGACGCGAGTGTACCATCCAGCCCCATGGAGCCGGATCTTCGTTATCTCCACCTGTGGGGGAATATTCGTATTCATATATGAATATTCCCCCCCCCCATCTCTAGTCATCATGTTACAGCAACCTAAGAGGGCATTCAAGATAAGTGAGATGTTTAAGGAGTGGTTTTACAAGTGCCAAACCACCGCAGGTGTGTTTCTATGGCTGAGCTTGGATTCTAACTCAGGACTGCCGAATCCTAGTCTGTCAGTCTAACCGCTACATATTGGGTACCTAGTCATTTCCTGCTTGATCAACATTCTATTTGGGTTTTTTTAATATTTAGATTTCTAATTTTATTAAGCAGTCAAATTTTACCCACCAGTGTTCTGTTAGCAGTCACAGGTAATACCACGATTAAGAGAATGGGCTATATACTGGACATGTCACAGGCTTAGACATAGCACATTATTTGGCCCTATGCAACCCGCTCTCCAGAAAGAGTGCTTCCAGAAAGAACCAATCAGAAGAAACTGTACAGGTACTCCATCTTTTGTTCCATAGCAGCATTTTTGAGAAAGGTAAAAACAAGATGGAAGGGCTACAGAAGATAATGGGGACTGTACCTTTTCTAAAATTCCACGAATGAGGCAGAGCAAACGTATGATGGAATCTGAAAGCATCCTCAGTCCCTCGTCTCTAATATAGGGCATGGATCTTTTCAGTGGTTGTCATCTTACCCACCGAAGGCTTTTTACAGGTTGATTCCCATGATGTCTATGTAGAAGACAGTTGCTAGGATATTGGACTGGGCCACTGGATATCCAGGTTCAAGCCCCTAATGAGCTATGAAACCTACTAGGTAACTATGTGACAGAACTTTCACTCAATCTGGCCCACCTTGCAGGACTGGTTTGAGGGTAAAGTTTGAGGGAAGTGGGCCAGGTAAGCCACCTTGAGCTCATGATAGAAAGGCAGGCTAGCATAAATGAATACCTTAATGTTCATCCCTGAGATTGTTTGCCCATGCCACCTGCCCCATCCCTTATGACGCCGCAGGTTCCTATCCTGAGGGAGGCCCAGAAATCTATGACTACAAAGTAAGCCTTCTGAAATGCGATGTGTGGCCATCACATTACAGAACACCCTGCCAGCAGAGGTACACCAGGTCCCTTTCCTCCTAGCACTCCAAAAGGCCATTAAAACACACCTCTTCAGAGCAGCTTTTCAAGATATTGTCCCCGTATGATAGCTTATAATGCTGTTATATTTTTAATTTTATTTTCTGATTGCTATCATCGCAGCATAAATTTTGGGGGTTTATTTTCTTTTTTCAATAATACATTTCTCAGGTGGGGGAGGTTGAGTGTTTGAGTGGGGGGTGTGCCTTTTTTACATATGTAAGTTGCCCAGAAGGTATGCCAGAAGGGAGGAATAAAAATCGAATAAATAAATCCCATAAAGTTACTAGGCCTACAAAACAAAGACTTTTAAAGAATGTAGTACAGTACATGTTAATCTCCTGGTAGCTGGCACAGGAGAAACACAGAATAACATTTCTACGATGGCCATAATAGTCAAGGCATTTGTCTCCAAGCTGCCCAATTTTCTCTTCTGGCTTTCCACTGAATTGCCTGCATCAAATTCCTCCATGCCTAGGGCTAACAGGGTACTGATCTTATCACTAATTTTCATTTAACAATTAGTTGGTAAGGGTTTTTTTTTAAATATTGACTAGTTTTAATTACTATTTTATTTGCTGACCATTTTTCAAGACTGGATTTTTGAAAACCCATCTGCTGTTTTGACTTTCACAGTCTTTAAATACGCTATTTCAAAATGCAGTTTTGCTGCTATACAGAGCTGCTGATGCACTGCATCAATTATAAAAACTTTTTAAAATATTTTCTTTCCCTTCTCTTAAAAGGCAGGTCAAAAAGCTGCTTGCAGCCAAAGTTACTGCTGTGGCTGATATCCTGAAGTGGCTTGCTTATTAAGCCATTTCGCAATACAGTACTGGCAAACTGAAAGATCAAGGCTTGCTCTGAATGTGTTCCAGCATCACATGCACTGGAACCTATTCAAACCAGAGAAGCCCTATGAGTACCAGGAAAGTAGAAGGCCCCTGATGGGGCCAGAAAGGTGTGGGTAGGAATGCTCTGATGGCAGGCTGGTGATGTTCCTCTGGTCACTATCTTTTAAAAAGAGTATTAGCCTGTCCTTGCAGTGCTCCAAACATCGGGCTAAACAACCCGTGTAGTCAGCTTCAAACTTACATCACAGGTTTTGTTATAACAGTAAAAATGGAAAATAACATGTTGTCCCAAATTCCTTATAGGAGAGGCGAGAAGTAAATGAATTGAACTCCACTGATTATATGGAATCATCCATATCCCACCTATAAACAGGCAAGATAGTTACTACCACTGCAAAACTTCTAAAATCGTAGATTGTGTTAAACATATTTCAAGAAAACTGGCAATTTTATTCTATAGCTCAGGAGCAATATAACGGAAACCAGGAGAGACTGGCTATTTAAGTATACATGTATATCTGAAGCCAAGTCAAAAATATTGTTTTAATTATAACTTTTTATTAATTATTACATGAGCCACCGCACTTTTAAACAATGCAAACGAAAGTTTGCAAGGCAAGTTATGCAAAATCAAATCAGTGTTTTCCCTACGCCTGTCTCAAAAGATTTAGATCCCTCCATTCATTTCAACCATTCAACTTTTGCAATAACACCAAGATGAGGAATTTCTTTATCCTTCAGGAATTAACTCTAAAAAAACACATGACTCTGCACATCTGCTCATCTGGATCTCCGATCATCCCTCATCATCAGCTGATGGCAGACACAGTCTGTGGATTCCCCACTCAGTACACTAGAGAAGCCTGCTTCAATCTGGTGTCCTCCGGACACCTATTTTCCCCCCTCATCATTTTTTTCTGGCTTAAGCTCTGCTAACTGGAGCTAATAATTCTACTTTCCACCTGGGGAAAAGCTGCTCTGGAGGCCTAACATCGGCTCTAGAGGCTTCTGAAATCTGGAGAAGAACCACTGACAACAAAGCCTCCCTTGCCACTCTGCACTTCAGCAGACAACTATTTTAATTTCCTGCAATTCCTGTGAGATAGGATGGGTCCCCTGCAAGCTAAGCCACCGCCCTGTGCACTCTGACCTGTGACCTCTGCATTTTAATAATAGAGATAATGGGGATTTATTTCTGCTATGTTCTACTTAAGCCCAAGTGTACATGTGCTGTAACTTAATTTAGGCTTATTTCTAAGGAAACATGCCAAGAATTGGTCTGTCAAGAGTTGCAAACATGGCATATTAATTTCAAGCTATTAAAAGGCCAGAGTGCATTCTTTGCTAACATTGTTGCAAGGAACTCGACTAGTTTCTCAGAGATAAAACTCTGGAAAGTACTGTCTTGTTTTTCCGACAGCAAAGCCAAATACCCTGTTTGTTTAGCTTTTTATTTCTAAATCGTCCGCATTCCGGATCTTGACCTACACAGTATTGTCCGTTTCCCTTAAAAACGTTGTGTGTGGAGGAGGTGCGTGTTGTGATTTCGTTCACAGACGCTCAAGCAGGAAGATACAAATGGGGAGCATCAGAAGATGATGCAGAAGATTACCCCAATCATCCTTACACCCACTGCAAGAGTGCATTGGCACAGGTCTTCTCAGCCCTGACACTGGCAGCATTACCCCCACCCCCATTCACGACTAGAATATTCTTCTCTTGGCCTCGCTGTCAAGTTACCCGGGCTTGAAAAATATCTTTAAAAAAGAAGTTCGACTCGTACACGTGTAAGGGAGCAAGTGCGTAGGTTCCAGCTAAACACGAGGAGGCTTCCAAGAACAGGAAACAATCCTTTCAACTTGTGGGAAAGCTTACATAAAAGCCTCTTGGCAGGCAAAGCAAGGGGGGGGGGGCGAGCAAGGCACCGGCAAGTCCCCTCTTCCCGAGGCTGAGGCATGGAAACGGGGACGGGCGGGGAGGGAGTTCAGGCGACCGCCCGGACCCCAGAAAGGGGCGCCACGGGGCTTATCCCGCTCCCAACTGCGCGCCAAAGAGCCCGCGCTTTGTCGCCCTCGCCCACCCGCTCGCCCGCTCGGGGGCTTTTCTCGCCGGCACAGGGGCTGCCCGCGCCTCTTGCCCCGCCGAAGGGGCCGCCCAGACGCCTGCCATGCCCCCGCCCCGCCATTCCCTCGAGGGCGCCAAGGCACGGGCTGCTCTCCCTCGCCCCTCTTTTCCTCCCTCCGCCCCTTCGCGGTGTATGTGTGTGTCTGTGGGGGGGAAACACAGGGGCTCCGTCCCGGCTTCCCTCCCCCCCCCTCCGCGCGGAAGGAGGCACTTTGGCGCGACCACACCGCGCGCTCCCTTACCTTCCTCTCCAGAGACTCCCGCTCAGTTGGCGGCGCCCGCCGAGAAAGGGGTTGAGAGGAGAGGCGGCCAAGGGCGTCTGTTTGCGGGTGGGTGGGTGATTGGGTTGAGGGGACGGACTTGGCAGCTCGGCCTCGCTTGCAACCCGCGGGACCAACTCGCGCTGGCTCTGCGTGCGTGGGTGGGTGGGGGTGTTTTGTGTGTTCCCACGCTTCCGGTTAATGTCACAGGAGTCACACAGTCCAGCCTTCTCGGTGCCTCTTGGAGCCCGTTGCGGAAAGAGCACCACCCCGCGCCACAGGCGAGCCCGGAGCGGACGGGCACGGCTGCTGCCTGGCCGGCGACCCGGATCCGGGGCTCTTCCCCCCCCTTCGCCGCCGCCCGCCCGGGGCTTCCCTGGCCGGGACACAGGCACCTCCCCCCGCCCCTCGCCTCTCCGGACGAACGAAACATCGCATCGACCCGAAACCCCGGTCAAACGACGGGCCCCCGAGGCCGCCTCGGCGGCAGACAGAGGCGTTTGAACTTGCTGGGATCTGAAACACGTGAACGAGGCAGAACCCAGGAAGAGGTCGTGGAAAGAAGACCAATTCTTGCAGGAGCAAGTGATGCCTTCAATCGACCATTGAGGATATAAAGCAAAAAAACAACAACCGTGGAGCTTTCCGTGATCAATCATCTTCTTTGTGCATCAAGTTCTTACCAACAGTTCCAAACTTCTGTGCTGTCATTGTTAGCCGCCTCGGGTCCTTTTGCGGAGAAAGGCGGGGTAGAAAAATTTCAAATAAATAAATAAATAAATTGTTAAGGCCCCAAATTCCCATGGAGTCTGCAGCAACAGCACTTTGTTTTTAAACCCAAGAGAGTGGGGCAGAAGATGTCAGACGGAACTTGCTGCTTTTTCTCCCTTCCCCATGAGAAGCTCAGCCTTGGTGAGGTTGGTCAGATTTAATAAATCCAGCAAATCATATAAAGTCACGGGACACCTGTTCGTGTCGGCTGTTGATATACTGGCAATGCACTCATTAGAATTGAACACCATCATGTTCAGGGAACCTTTTCAGTGGCGGTCAAGCTGTGCTTTCTATGGCAGTAGGCAAAGCATCTTATTTGAAAATATGCCCAATGTTAATTTGTGGCTGGTGTGATCCTCGATTTTCTATTTCAGGTTTTTCATCTCAGATACTACTTTTATAGTAATTTTCTTTAATATTCTATCATGTCTTCTACCACCATCATGGCTAGAATTTCATTTTGGTAAGCAAGCAGGGATCCAAGAAAAACTTTAAAAATACTGGAAAATAAAATGTATATAGAAATATTAAATAAATCGTAACTCCAGAATATATATCACCTAAATCTGGGGGACTGATTTCTTAATAAGTCTGCTGAGGATGACTCCATAAGGCTGGAGTCTAAAAAGTACTCACTAAAAAGTCATTCTCCCTGAACTTAGTAAAACTTATTCATTTTATTTATTTATTTAAATATTTTTACTCTGCCTTTCTCCTTAAAGGGACCCAATGCAGCTTACATCATGAAAAGACAATATGAAAGCTAATGATATTAACTATATAAATACTACAAAGGATGAAATACTATGCAAAAAAACACAAGCAAGACCAAAACACATTCAAAACAGTAAGAAAGAGAGATGAGAAGGCCTGGGGAAAAAATAAGTAAAATTGGAGGGAAAACAGGTTTGGGGAGGTGTTGTAAAACCTCCTCCAAAAAAAAAAATTGGAGTGTGGAATTAGTTCTTTTACAATGATTAACACATCTGTGTTGTGGTGCTCAAACTATATAAGATGAAGACCCTAATGAAATATTTCTGGGACTTTGCATATTTAATTTCTAGGGATGCAAGATTTCTGAAATTTTCCATTTTCTCCAGGGGGAAAATGGGAAACATTTTTTTCCAGAAAAAAAATTGAAACTTTTTTCCAGAAATAAATCTTTGAAATTTTACATCTCTAGTAAAAAACAGCAATCCATCAGAAAACCCCACTCAGGCAGCTAGACACTCAGGGAAACCTTCCATGAAGAGAAAGGTCTTCATCTATTTGCAGAAAGACAACGAAGATGGGGCCAGTCTGGCCGCCTGTGGGAGAGAGTTCCAAAGTCTGGGAGTGACAACAGTGAAGGCCGTCTTTCATGTTCCCATCAGACGCACCTGTGAAGGTGGTAGGACCAAGAGAAAGGCCTCCCCTGATTATCTTAACACTACAGCAGGCTCATAAGCGGTGATGCAGTCCTTGAAATAGCTTAGACCCAAGCCATTTACTTGGTGGCAAGCATGCATAGGATTCTGCTGCATGGTTATAATCCAATCTATACCTATATAGTTTTCAGGGTTTCCTCCAAGTAATTTTGCATAGGATCAATTCATATAAGCAGCTATCTTCTGGAGTAATATAATGACAATCTAGTTGTAATTAATAAAGTAATCAGCATAAGACATCGAGAAGTAAACAATGAAGTTAATGTGCAGAATAACAATTGTAAATGTTTATTTTTAATCATTTTTATAGTTTTGCTTTCTGCTTCATTGAATAGTAACAGTAAAAACTTTATTCATTTGAAATTACTTACCTTACCATCAAACAGCACAGCTATTCTCCAGAAAGATTTACTAGCTATTCAGTCACAATTAATGTGATTTCTCTAATCTGTCTGTTTAAAAAAGCTAGCTTGTTTAATTGAAAGAAGGTCAGTGTTACCTGTCAGATAAAAATGAAGTGATAGCCTATCAAACATAACTCACCTTACACTCCTTGCTTATTTGCTTTGGAACAGGCCCTCTTTAACTTGATAACGTATCTCTAAGTGAACAGACTAACAACTGCACACAGTGGGCTAAATTCTGCATTTGTTATGTGCCATCGAGTCAGAACTGACTTATAGTGTCCCTAACATCATGGTAAGTGAGATATTCATGGAATGGCTTTACCACTTCCAAATCCCTGGTGAATCTCCATGGCTGAGTGGGAATTCCAGCATTAGGCCTGGCTAAAGCAGACTTACTGTATTGGAATTAGTGGGACTTAACATTAGTTCTGATTGAGAATTACTAGCCCAGTGGGTCTACTCAAAGTAGTACAGTATTCACATTAAATTGGGCTCATTATTTACTGCCTTACATTTTTTAAATTGGCCATCTTTCCAAACAACATTTCTTCAACATGTCTTTAATAAAATAATATATAACTACAGTTGCAGCCTGGTAGAGACAGGCTGCTGAAGCAGCCTAAATATGTGCTGGACAGCAGCCAAATCAAATACAATAAAAACAACAGAGTAAACAAATGTAATTAAATGTAAAACCATTTCTGAAAAGTACCTTAATGCAGTGGTTCCCAACCTTGAGTAACCCAGGTGTTTTTTGACTGCAACTCCCAAAAGGTTTTTTTTTCTTCCTGTATTTCTTTTCCCATGTATTTTGCCTTGAATAGTACGATGCAACAATTTATGCTAATGTGATATAGAAGTTTACCAATTTTCTATATTATATGTTCTTTTTGATTTCTTGGTCTTCATGCATTCTCCTTAGGACTTTGTTTTTCACCTTTGCAGCCTGATGCAATCTTAGCACCCTGAGCTAAATTCATATTTTACACATTCTTATTTATAATCACCTGCATTCCGGTGATATGACCACAATTCCATGTCATATCATAAAACCAACCATTCAGTGGAAGAGGTAGATTGAATACAACTGTGTCTCATTTTAAAATTTAAATGATATGGTAACTGCTTGTAGACTAAGAACATGTTGCCACATTCACCTATTACAGTGGTACCTCGCAAGACGACGACCCTGCTAAATGACGAAACCGCATAATGATGACTTTGCGATCGCTATAGCGATTTGCAAAACAGTCATTCCAGTGGGGGATTTTCGCTTGACGTTGATTAGGTCCGTGCTTTGCGAACCGTTTGTTCACAAGATGACGATTTTTACAGCTGATCGTCGGTTTCGCAAGATGGCTGCCCTGTGTTTTCTGGACCCATGCTTCGCAGGGCAGCCATTTTTACAGCTGATCGGCACTCGCAAAATGGCTTCCCTATGGGCGATCTTCACTGGACGACGAGGTATTTTCCCCATTGGAATGCATTAAAGCAGGTTTCAATGAATTCCAATGGGGAAACTGATTTTGCATGACGACGACTTCGCTAAACAGTGATTTCAATGGGATGGATTATCGTTGTCATGCAGGGCACCACTGTATACTGAAGTGAATTATAATTTTTCATAATGTATCCACCTCTGTATACATTAAGCACAATATAAGTAATATAGAAAAAACATGCATAGGATGCAGCCATGAATTAATCATATATGCTTGTATATTATAGTGACTCACAAAGGTTAATTATATCTCAATGAATCATCATGGTACAAAAATATATAGGTGAACGATGAATTCTTTATAAGAAGTATACATTTAGAAAATTCTTCTCATAAGACTTTGTGATGGCTGACACCCTGCTAATTATGTGTCTTATTTAAGCTGCTGTACATAGAAAAGAAGAAGAAGAAATCCTTTAAGATGCTGTGGCCAAGCCTGTATTTAATTTAAGGACTAATTTAATTTAACTTCCTAGCTAGCTTTTGCATGCCATATTCCAGGTTGATCTGGCTGTGCAACTATTTAGAACATATGCTTTTGGATTCAGCATATCTGTAGAAGTCAAAGGAAAATAAGATGGAATACATCAGCTGATGGATCTTCTGCATAGGAGTCCCCTGGTCTGGAGAAAGGCAGCCCATAAACAAGACAAATAAAATAAATAAATAAATAAACATGTTTTCTATCACCAAACTATGTATGCCTTTATTTGGGCTTCTTGAAACAAACATTTAAATGTGTCACATTTACTTTGAAGTCCAAACAGGTTTCAGGATACCAGCCTGAAATACGTTCCCAATCCCATCTGAAGGGCTGAGAAAGTCATCAAGATACATTGTTTCTTCCTCTTTCTCATCATGCAATCATCATGTAGGTTTGGGTGTAACCTGCAGAACTTGAATCACCACTCAACACACCAAACATTTTCTCCTGTGATTTTGATTGCCCAAATAGGAAGGTGTTTGCCTCATGATGGAGGGAGGCCACGGAGGGGCAACCAGCCTGACCTCCCTCCAAAGGGAGTGCCACAGCCTGGGAGCAGTCAAACGTGCCTCTGGTGTTGGTGGAACTGAGAGAAGGGTTTCTCCCACCACTCCCAAGCCAGTGCAGGCTTTTTATGGGAGAATACAGTCTCTCATAAGGTCTGGAACAAATTCCTACAACCATCGTTTCCTTTTTCAGCTTTCCGTACTTCCAGACTCTGTGGACCCTCAAGAACAACAGGGCTTGTGGACATAACTTCCTCCATTCTTTCTGCATCAGCTTGGTCAGCTTCAAGAATCTGGGTTTTCATTTCTGGCTTTTTTGTCTTTTGGGGAGGCATGTATTCCTATTTCCTTAAAACCTTTACCTCACAAAATACATTTAAAAATCCTGAGACTTATTTCTGTGTCCAGGCTAAGTTTTAACAAAGAGTCCTTATTTTACTCAAAGCTGTTATCTCAGGTAATCACTGTGCCAGTTGTTTAGTCTCATTCAGTTTTCCAGCAATTCTACAAGTTTACACCAGACTTTTACCTCAGAGAATCACTTTCGTGACCTGAGTTTTATTAGTGTCTCCTTACTTTACCCAAACTTTTACCTCAGGAGATTACTGCCTCAATATTTTGTCTCCCCCAGCTTTCCAATGGTTCTCCTACCGTTTACCCCAAACTTTTACCTCAGGGAATTGTGTTAGTTGACAAGGCAACAGACACTTTTCACACAATTCTAAACTCCTTCGCTGAGTTTGAATTTCCAGATAACAGGTCTTTAAATCCCACCACACAGGATTTTCCCAAGACCTTCTCTGGAGCTCCAAAATCTTCACTAGATTTTCAGATCCCATGCCACTACCAAGTCTCTAAAGCCACCACCTAGGATTTTCCCAGACCTCTCCTGGCTCTTTAAAAATCATCACTAGATTTTTAGGATCCCACCTGCTTCCCTCAATTAAACACCAGCACTTTGAGTTGTGCTTGGAAAGAAACCACTAGCCAGTGAATTTTTGTAAAAAGGCAATAATACGTTCCCTGTAACAAATTGTGATCAACTGAGATTCCAAACAAAGGTAACCCCACACAGAGTGTGTTCACAGTAATTGAAACAGAATGTGAAGATGGCATCAGTGTCTGGGTCAGATATCTCCAGCAATTAGGGCAGCCAGACCACTAGCTTAAGCTGCAGAAATGTACTTCTGCCACCAGCTGAGAAACCTAGGAATCCAAGCTTTGGGGCAGAATCCAGGACTACAATGAAACTCTGAACATGTATCTTTAGGGACAGTGACCCCATCTAGCACAGGCTGATGGCATCAAAAGCCACTGAGGGTTCAATACCACCAGCAGGGACACAGTCCTATTGTCCAGTTCCCAGATTAGGACGACCTCCCAAGTCAACCAAAGCGATAAGCAGGTCAGAAGCTAGAATGAAACGGATCTAGATTGGGTGTACAATGCCCATGTGGCTCTCCAAGGCTGGGTTTTCAGCTTGGTTCTCATTTTCCAACCAACTTCCAGATATATTATTTTAAATATAGCATAGCCTCCTGCACTGTTTAACAGCAAGCAAGCAAGCAAGCAAGCAAGCAAGCAAGCAGACAGACAGACAGACAGACAGACAGACAGACAGACAGACAGACAGACAGACAAACAAACAAACAAACAAATAAATAAATAAATAAATAAATAAATTCCAAACTGAAAGTGGCAATCTACCTACTTTTGTATGTGTGGCTCCCAGAGCAGAATATTGTTCCCCCTACTTGCAAAATTTGCCCACCCTTTACGGTATCTCCATAATCCATACGAAACAGGAACCTGTGGAGCTGAGATGCCACCATATATGTGCTTTAGAAGCTTGGCCAAGAACAGAATACTGAAGGCTTATTATCCAATACAGCCAGAGGTCATACCACCTTCTATTTTAGGCAGATTGAACCTTGCCTTATTGTAGGGGGGGCATACACAACTCACTTTATCCACTCTTAAAATCCCCACTCCCAGCCTCTTTCATGAATCAACACATGTGGCAGGACACGTGGTGTGTCTACCAGGTTAAGTTATACTTAATCCCTTCAATGTTTCTTTAACTTTTTCAGCTAAAGAAAGACTCACACTATCCCTGAAAATAATTTAGACCAACCCCAGACCTATATCAGCACTTCCCTGTGAAAGGCTGAGGGAGGACACTGGACAATTCTGCTGCAGGGTGGCCACCACAATGGGAAGATGAGGGTGAAGTGAGAGAAATTACTACATGCCAACAGAGAAAGAACACAAATGAAGAAAACGTGATGAATCCAGTTAAACACTGATAGGAATTAATTATCAAGCCTGTTCTATGGTGGTAAAGATGGCCAAGAAACAGTTATTCTTCACCACCATTGCACACATTCATCTTCTTGTGGTAAATCCTACTCAATCATCATCGTTTTTGGCTGACTGAAATGCCACTATGTACTATCTTTACACTTCTAGCCAATGGCATGTGTGGATGAGTGTTGATCCTCAAGTTTTGGTTCCTGCCCTGCTTATCCTGTCCTGCCTGCAGGGCTATATCTTGAGTAGGAATGTGGTAACTTTTACTTTGACCTTGTCTAACATTTACATGGGAAGCAGGATCGTGGTGATGTGTCAGTGATGGCAGCAAGTGGAGCTTTGGGTATGCTGACATGGTGACCAGGCAGCATGGTGATGCCATCCCTCAGTTATGTCCTCTGGAGGATGTAACAGCACAGGGGCATGTTGCAATATATATGCGGCAAACTATTGCACAACCAACACAGGCTGATGCTGCTCATTAGCCACTATTCTCTAGAACATGCCAATCAATGTCAGCAGAAGATTGTTTCAGGTGACTCACGCAAAGGGGAAAGGAGGCTAGGGTGGCTGTAGGTGTAGTTTCACTGACAGAGCTCCATTATAGACACACAGTGGAAATTATCTTCTAAAATCCTCTCAGCCGGCTTCAGGGATGTGCAGAAGCACAACAGATGAACAGTTTGCAGTAACTTTCACAACCACAATGGGATGGTGTTGGAAACAGAGGGCAGTTTATGTGGGAGGATTGCGCCATAACTAGTAGCAAGAAACACAATGCAAAGGAATTAATTGAAAGCAAGAAGCAATACTATTGCAACCAGCATCTGATTTTCCGCTTTCTTGGAGTTGGCTTTGCTTCCTCCTAGTTCTCCCTTTGTCAAATGAGAAGAGGTGACACAGCCTCCACTTTCTGTCTTTCCACCAACAATGTATTTCACTTTAATCCAGCTTTATCTTCATAGTCTTTTTTGTGACCATTCCAAACATCAGCTTCCATGTTTGCCAACATTTTTGAAGGATGTAATGCATTCGGTCAAAAGACACATTTTTAAAATACACATTCAATGGTTTTAGG
This sequence comes from Pogona vitticeps, assembly GCF_051106095.1. NCBI lineage: Eukaryota > Metazoa > Chordata > Lepidosauria > Squamata > Agamidae > Pogona > Pogona vitticeps. Next base: position 201,994,190 of record NC_135783.1, read on the forward strand.
AAATAGATTAACAAAGCCAGATGTGTCACCTAATTACATTCCACCCCAAATGAAGAATACCTAGTTGCATATATGTTTTCTTTTACTGTTTCCTGAGCTCACGATAAAGCAATTAGGATTGATTTTGTTATTGTTCTTTCTGTAAATCAGATCAGCAGCATTGGCTCCCACTGTCATAAAGATTAAAATGCCCATAATTAATATGGCTCCTATCTGTCTCTCCAGCTGCCAGTCCACCCATACCCGATACAGAATTTACAACATTCTTTTAAAGAAGGATGAATACACCGGCTGAAATCCTGTTGTTTAGCCTAGTAGTAGGCTCATTGAATCACTGAGGATTTGTTGAGTAAGCACTGTGACAAACCCAGACCTACTGGGATCTGCCACACGTTAACTAAGCTGCCACCAACCATTCCCTATAAGAAGTCACACAGACCAGGGATGGATTTTCAACAAATAAAAGAATAAGGTTTATTTAAATCACACACAGGGAAAATAAAATGATCAGGTGAATAAGATTTAGTAACGTGGCTTAGTTTCACTCATACATACACACAGTTTGGTTCACACAGAACCCTTAACTTGAAGCACAGACCCTGAACCTATCAGTTCTGGCTAACCATTCAGACACCTGAACCTATCAGGTTGGTACTGACACACAGTAGTACCCTGTCTGACACACAGACTCCCACACCAGCTTCTTCTTCCCAGCTGCTGCTTCTTCACATCCCAGCGTCTAAACTTCTCCACACACGCATCACATATATATACAGTACAGCCCCTCCTCCTGATGTCCCGCCTTCCACTCCCCATAGGATGGAACTTTCCCTCCAAACCCATGACAGACAGGTAACATCAGTGCTGTATGTAACACCTCCCCTCTTTATAAGTTGTTTTGTAGGGGGAAAGCTAAGGTGCTTTTTCCCAAAAAACAACCTGGATAAAACACACAACAACAGTTATACATACAATATCATACTTACTTATACTTACATTCTAAGTTAACCATAGCAATTAGGCATTTAAACATTTACCATATACATTACATCAATTTACCTTTATTCATACAAACCAAGTTCAAAAAAACAGGTACATTTAACTTTTTGTCATCAATATATATACATAGTCCATGTTTCTTTCGCCGTCTTCATTCTTCAGGTCTTCTTGACAAGGCGTCAGCAACACAGTTCACTGACCCTCTGACCACCTTCACTTCAAAGTCATAGTGCTGTAGGTTTAAAGCCCACCTCATAAGTTTGCTATTGTGGGTTTTCATTGTCTTTAACCATTGCAATGGTGAATGGTCAGTACACAGAACGAAATGTCTTCCCCAGATGTAAGGCTTGGCCTTCTGGATCGCGTAGACTATGGCCAAACACTCCTTCTCCATGGTTGCCAAATGTCTCTCACCTTTTTGAAGTTTCCTACTCAGGTAGGACACTGGATGCTGGTCACCATTCTCATCCTCCTGGCACAGAACTGCTCCTACCCCGCTGTTAGACGCATCGGTGTAGACGATGAACTCCCGGTCGAAGTCTGGAGCACGCAGCACTGGATAGTTGATGAGCGCCTGCTTCAACCTCTGGAACGCCTCCTCACAGTCGCTGGTCCACGGGATGCGGTCATCAGCCTTCTTCCTCGTCAGATCGGTCAGCGGAGCCGCAATCTCGCTAAACCTCGGGATGAACTTTCTGTAGTAGCCCACCAACCCAAGAAATGATTTGACTTTTTTCTTGGTGTTGGGTCTGGGCCAATCACGAACAGCTTCTATTTTGGCCTCCAGGGGTTTTATCACTCCTCCCCCTACCATGTGACCCAAATATTTTGTTTCTGGGATACCCAGCTGCAGTTTGTTCCCTCTGCAAGGCCTAGGCCAAAGCACTTCCTCCCCTGGGTTTAAGTGCCTCTCCCGGCCTTCCTGGTCATCCCAAGCTTTCTTTCTGACCTTTTGAGCTTGCAGGGTCTCTGCTGCTAGCTCTAGGTTCCTCTTTAGGTCATTCATCAAGGTGTCTATGTATGTCACAACGTCTTGTGGGTCATCCTGGGTGATCTGCTCCCAATTTTGTTTGATCAAATCAAAGGGCCCTTTCACCCTTCTCCCAAATAAAAGTTCAAATGGACTGAACCCGGTACTGGCTTGTGGCACTGATCGATAAGCAAACAAAAGGGATTGCAGCTTCTGGTCCCAATTGTTTGGATTCTCTGCCAAGTAAGCCCTAATCATGCGCATTAGAGTCCCATTGAACTTCTCAGTTAACCCATTACTTTCAGGATGATAGGCAGTGGTTTCCTTGTGCTTAATTCCACAGATTTGCCATAAGCGTTTCATGAGCTTTGATGTGAACGATGCACCCAAATCTGTGATTATTTCTGAGGCAAATCCCATCCTGGACATATACCCCACCAAGGCATCTGCCACTGTGTTAGTTTCAATGTTAGTCAAGGGTATGGCTTCAGGGTACCTCGTGGCATGGTCCACAATGGTGAGAATGAACCTGTTCCCCCTCTTTGTGGCCTTGGGCAAAGGTCCCACAATATCCACCCCTATGCATTTGAACGGAGTGTCAATCACAGGCAAAGGGCACAACTTTGCTTTGGTCCTGTCGCGGCTATTCCCCTGCCTTTGACACACATCACATTGTTTACAGAACTCCCTGATCTGCTTCCCTATGTCAGGCCAGTAAAAATTCTGTGTGATTCTCTGCTGTGTTTTGTTCACCCCTAAGTGTGCAGCAAACATGTCAGAGTGCCCCCTTTGTAAGATCATGGGGCGATACTTTTCAGGTCCCACTAGCTGACTTCGGGTCCCATCTCCCCCTTTTGAGATATTCCTCAGGGTCTCTCTATACAAAATCCCCTTTTCCTCTAGAAATCTCACTGGGGTTTCAGGTGTTAGCTGGGCGTCAGTCACCTGTTCAAAACACTTTTGGAGAGTGGCGTCTGCCTTTTGCTCTTGTCCAAATCTGCTGTCTGTGGTTAAGGTTTCCACCACAGCTTCTGAACTCCCCCCACCTGCTTCCGTCTCTGGCTCATCATTACCCCCCTGAACTGTCCCCGTGGTGGCTTGTGAGCGTGTAATCACTAGCACCCGTTTCACATGTTCAGCCAGGTCATTTCCCACGAGCACGGCTGCTGGCAGAGTCGATGAAATCGCTAGCCGCCAAACTCCCCTCCAGCCTTGAAAGTTCACAGGTACCTCCGCTACTGGCAGAGAGATTACCTGCCCCTCAATCCCTGCCACCTTCATGCTCTCATTTGGGATTACATACTCCCTAGGAATAATATCTGGATGGCACAGGGTCACCTGAGAACAAGTGTCCCGCAGCCCCCGATACTGACGGTCAAGTATTCCTACGTCCACCCCTGCTGTCTCAAACAACTGAGAATCTGTTCTCACCAGCAGGCAGCGCCTGACCTCTACAAGAGGACCATTTTCCTCAGCCTGATCAGCACATGTAGCTGTTCCAGATTGAGTAGCCATTGCAGCAGGCTCCCTCAGTGACAATGAGCCTTGCTCTTTCTGGACACAGAACACAGCTTTTGGCTTGGTTCCACTAGAATCCTGAGGCACAATTCCTTTTAGCTGCTTTAATTTCTCACACTCTGAGATTAGATGGCCCTTTCCCTGACAGAAATAACATTTTCTGGTGTATTTTGAGTCTTTCTCATCTTGTTTTGGTTTTCCCTCCAAAATCTGAGGTCTTGGTTTCATGTCTGAGGGCTTCCCTTCACCATGGGCCCCTCCCCCTTGCTGGCTTTTCCCTGGTCCCTGAGAGTACTTGCTGTAGGTTTCTTTAGGTTTCCCCATCGCTTTCCCCTCACCCAAGGGCTTTCTTATTTGGGAAATAAAATCTGCGATCTCGGCTGCTTCTGCCACAGATTTTGGTTTCCTTTCCCTCACCTGGAATTTCAGTTCCCCATGCAGGACTGAATAGAACTGTTCCAGTGCTATCAAGTCTTTAAGCTGCTGGTAGGTCTCTGTCCCCTCCTGAGATAGCCATTTCTCTAGCAGCCTCACCAATTGAGCCCCCACTTGGGTAAAAGTCTGCTCTGGTTTCTTTGTGAGGGACCTGAATCTTTGCCTCAGCTGTTCCGCATTTATCCCATGTCTTGCAAACACCAGTTTTTTAAACTCTGCAAAATCTCTCATCAGTTCCTGTGGCATCTCTGAATAAACCTCAGCCAGGCTACCACTGATTAAAGATCGCATGATGGTCATCTTCTCAGTTTCCCTCACTGAGAAGTCCACAAACGCTCTTTCCACTAAGGAAAAGAACACCTCAGGACAATCTCCCTTGTGGTACACAGGGAATTTCTTCAGGTCAGCCTTAGACAATTGGCCTCCCTCAGAATCCCTATTGTTATTATTGTTCTGGTTCATCATTTCCAATTTTCTTAATTCAAACGCCATCCTTTCTTTTTCCAGAGCAATTTTCTCTCTCTCTAATTCAAATTGCCTTTGTTTCTCTCTTTCCCTTTCCTCCATTTCAAATTGCCTTTCCCTTTCCTCCCTTCTTTCTCTCTCTAATCTTTCCTCCACTTCAAATTGCCTCATCCTCAGTTCATGCTGTTGGGCTATGAGCAATTTTCTGAGTTCTGGGTTCTGTTCTCCCGTGCTGTCACCTTGCACTGAGCCAAATTCATCCTCAGACCCTTGGTCAACCTGGGGGTCTTTCACTTCACCCATTTCTGCCATTTGGCTTCGAGTCAAGGGCATAATCCCCCCTCAGAACAGGCTGCTTTAAAAAGTCAAGCCTCAAAATAAAACAACCACTTTTTTTTTTCTTTTGCCTCAGAAGCAGCTTTCTCTATAGATTGCTGCTGTCCTTCAGCACTACTTGCAACAGTTGCGAGCTAGAGTCTACCCCCCTCTGCTGGGCCTCTCAGCAGGCAGGCTAGATCACTGTTACTTTACAGTTTTGCCTCAGCTTTTTCCCGCCAAAACAGGCTGCCTCAGAGCTCCCAAATCTAGTCCCCAATCTGAGGTTACACGTTCTTCTACTAGTGCACCCCCCCCGTGAGGTACACCTAGAAGATTACCTACGCGCTCTCAGATTGTCCCTGACTAGACCCCCCTTGCTCTGGGCACTCTTGCCAAGGCTTTGCTGGACCACTGGACAACTGGACCAGTCGTATCCCACCCGCTGGACACCAATCAATGTGACAAACCCAGACCTACTGGGATCTGCCACACGTTAACTAAGCTGCCACCAACCATTCCCTATAAGAAGTCACACAGACCAGGGATGGATTTTCAACAAATAAAAGAATAAGGTTTATTTAAATCACACACAGGGAAAATAAAATGATCAGGTGAATAAGATTTAGTAACGTGGCTTAGTTTCACTCATACATACACACAGTTTGGTTCACACAGAACCCTTAACTTGAAGCACAGACCCTGAACCTATCAGTTCTGGCTAACCATTCAGACACCTGAACCTATCAGGTTGGTACTGACACACAGTAGTACCCTGTCTGACACACAGACTCCCACACCAGCTTCTTCTTCCCAGCTGCTGCTTCTTCACATCCCAGCGTCTAAACTTCTCCACACACGCATCACATATATATACAGTACAGCCCCTCCTCCTGATGTCCCGCCTTCCACTCCCCATAGGATGGAACTTTCCCTCCAAACCCATGACAGACAGGTAACATCAGTGCTGTATGTAACAAGCACCACCATAACTTCCATTGATTCAGATAAGCCTAGTCTGCTTTACCACTTTAGTATAATTAATTGCAATTAGGATAGGTCTATTTGAATCAGTGGAACCTAAGGAGCAGACTCATCAAATCCCCATTGACTCAATGGGCCTAATCTGGTGTGACATAATATACCAAGCAACAAGATTTAAGCCAATGACTTGATGAAATCATCCATAGCTGAAGAGTGGCAGGATGAGGTTTAGGTTTCCAGAACATCATCCTGCCATTGTTCAGTTACGGATAGCTTTGGCATGTGACTATAGTCAACCTTCTTAAAAATGACTTGCCAAGATCTCCCTGTTGGCTACTCTCGCCTATGTCCAGGAAATGCAAACAGCAATAGAGACATTGTTCTGGAGAGTAAATGTTAGACATATAGAGGGTAGCACATGTAGCTGTTTCAGTTCATTACTTAAATTGTCTTTGTGTTTCTCATAAGAAGGCCTGCACTAGCAGTTCACCGTTAAGAATGGCTCTGTTCCAACACGGCTTCAAGATAGCTATGACAAATATCGCAAGATTTTTGAGAGGCACACCATACAGACAGACAGTATCATTTGCTCAAGCTACCGTTATCAGCTTGAAGCGGCATGATCTCATGTGACTGAGAAGCTAAACTGCATAAGGAGCTTAGCAAGTGCACGGGAGACTACTAGCTGGCACGAGGGATCTCCAGACAGAGACAGGGAACAATCCTAGTCAGATTCGACAACAGTGGGCTAGAGGGAACAGAGATTGGTCTTAGTAGAAAGCAACTTCCTCAAACCTGCTTTCAGTGTAGACCTTATCGTTTTATTATTGTAACAGCAACTGCTGGGTAGCTCAGTGGTTTAGGTCTCTGGCTGCAGAGCCAGAGGTTGGGAGTTTGATTCCCCCCTGTGCCTATTTGACAGGGGCTGGACTTGACAATCCATAGGGTCCCTTCCAGCCCTGTAGTCCTAAGATTACTATTGCAGTCCAGGTCTGCCCCTCCTTGTTCTGTCTATGCCTCAGTGATGCATGCTCATGCTGCAAAAAGTGTTCTTACCCATTGCTGAACATGCAGAAGAAGCTCAGAGCAGGCATACCGTGCAACAAGGTTCTGATTCCCTTTCTAGTTTCCACCACTAAACCTCCTCTTCTAGGCGACAGCGAGGGTAAGCCATTTTATCCTTTAATATTTCTACTAATATCACAGTTTGTAGTTGATGGCTTTACTCAGCTGGCACTTACTCCTACATGGTAAATATTTCCAAACATATTCCTAATCTTATATATAGCCCTCATGCTAGTTTGTATATTAAACTTTGCAATCCAATAGAGTTAAATTACTGTTCTAATTTCAGAGCTGCTTTTCTTCGTAGTGTGATGTGGTTTAAAACACCACTTCTGCTTGTTTTCAATTGTCTCTGAATGTCTCATTGTCTCATCCCTTTTTATTGTCTAATCTAATCTACAACTGTATTCACATTATCTCCTTTTTTTGTATGTGATAAACAGCTGCTGCTATGGGCCGGGGTTGTAATGTGGGCAGCCTTCCTATTAAATAAACATATATCGTGTTTCCCTGAAAATTAGACAGGGTCTTATATTAATTTTTGCTCCAAAAAAATGCATTAGGGCTTATTTACAGAGATGGTTTCCCCCCCCATCTTCAACAATCTACATTTATTCAAATACAGTCATGTCATCATCTTTTGGTTGCTGCACAAGGGTGGAGGGTGGGGTTTCACTTAACTAGGGCTTATTTTTGGGGTAGGGCTTATATTACGAGCATCCTGAAAAATCATACTAGGCCTTATATGCAGGTTAGGTCTTATTTTCGGGGAAACAGGGTACAGTACTTACATAAGACATACATATATATTTATCAGGAATGGCAAAAAGGTCCATCTCCAGCCTTCCTGCCTGCAACAGGCTTTTGACAGTGCCATTAAAAAACACCAAAATACTAGTTGTTCCCCCCCCAACTCTTAGTATGGTAATTATTTTTTATTGTTAATGAACGCATACTCATAATCTCATAATCTCATGCATGGACTGGTCATCTGCCAGATCAACTATTGCAATGTTCTGTATGTGGGCTTCCCTTGAGGCTGAGCTGGAGACTACAGTGGGTCCAGAATGCAGTGGTCAGACTGGTGGCTGATGTGAGAAAATTTGATCACATCACTCCAGTTCTGGCTCGTCTCCACTGGTTCCCAATTGTGTCCTGGATCAGCTCCAAGGTTTTAATGCTTATGTATAAAGCCCTTCATGTCTTTGGATCACACTGCTTGTTGGAGTGTCTCTCCTCAATGTCATCAGCCCAACCCACCTGGTCCTCCTTGGCTATGCTTCTCTGGGTCACCACTCCAAAGGAGGCCTGGAAATTATCTATGAGAGGTTGGGTCTTCCTGATGGCACTGGCTGTGTGCAGCCAGCTCCCGGTGGGGCTATACCTGGCCCCCACCCTGTTAATATTTAGAAGGCAGCTTAAAATGCTCCTTTTCAAGGAAGCTTTCCACAATGACCCTGCTTGACCCTGCTTAGCTTCACACCTCTTGTCCTGAAGTCACAGAGATAACCTGCCCTTTGGTGCCATTTGTTTTTATCTTTTTGAATGTGAAATACGAATATGTTAAATGAACGTTTTTTTTAAAAAATGCCTCAGATAGAGCAAGAGTATAGCCACAAACCATAAGTAGTGGTCAACAGATTGGGTACACATGGGATGCAGCCATAGTTGCATGAGGAAGATGTTGGCGTAAGAAGAGGTGAAGTTGACCTATGTGAAAGGACCAGACGTGTTCCTTAGCACTGAATGAGGTCAAAAGTAATGTCAGCACCTTTACTTGTAAATGAACAGAAACCATGAGGACCCAATATCTGCATTCAGATTAGATTAGGGCATTGTTTTGTACCCACTTATAGTGACCCTAATAGGGCTTTCATGGTAAGTTAAATATTTAGCGAGTGGTTTTACTTACGAAATCCCACACCCCGCCAATGAACTTCTATGGCCAACCTGGGATTGGAACTCAGGTCTCCTGAGTCCTAGTCCACAGTTATATCTGTTACAACACTGGGTACTACCTGGAAGGCAATGCTCTGCTCTTGGGTGGGGCGGAGAGTTAATCTACTGCCTGGGAGAAAGAGAACAGGGAAAAGGGCATTCTTTTCCTCTAGCATAAGGGTTCTGGACAACCAAAACAGGAGAGCGGGGACCTGCTGCAAGGAGTGCTCCTGTCCATGGGGTCAAATGGGCCCCTCGGACTGCAGCCATATTGTTTTGCACCCCCTGGTGCTACCTCCTTTTATATTTGGAATGCCCAAGGTGTGTGTGTTCATTCCGTTTTGCTGTACCTGTGGGCATGTGTCCAAATATATTTGCAGGACACACACACACACATTGACACACTGCAATGCAAATTCTCTTTCCAGAGATTTAGACCCCTGAGTTGCTTATATGAATGTGAACGCTAAAACAAAAAGCTTGTCCGTGTTTGTGCTCAAAAGAGAGCTGGGGTGCTGCAGAAGTTTTTGATTTACTATGTTCTTCTTCTTCTTTTTCCAAAGAAAAACTTTTTAATCTGGCTATTATTTCCTTTGATTGCTAATACGTTGACCTTTGGTGACACCTGCTGCTTGCGCCTGCTGAACTTTAATACTGATCAGAGTAAAGAACACTATGGTTATTTGAAAAGGCCGGGTGTAATGCATTTCAGATTAACGGTGAAAGAAAAGCTATTCAAGAAGGCAGAGGTTCACTTTGCTGTAGCCTACGCTATGCTGCTTTTCTTATTATCAGTAGGGGGAAAAAAATGAAATGAGAATAGCACATCTTTTAATTTCCTTCCACTATTACCTCTTGATTTGCATTCAGGTCTCCCAGAAGAAATATCTCTGAATTCAGAAGAAGGCTATTTAAGCGGCATGGTGTTCAAAAATTGCTGGAAGAGGTTAAGGTACCGTATATTATGCAGTTGACCTTACTAAGAAGCTATGCTAACGATTTAGACTTATAATTTTCTCCAGTTACATTTTGTTAAAATATTTCTTTTCTTTTTTCTTTTTTCTTTTTATTTTTCATAGCAAAACTCATTATCCCTTCTGGGTACCCCTGCAGGTTAAACCCTTCGATTTTCTCTTAACTTGTTTTGTTAGATTTTTTTAAATGGTATTAAAAATTATATGAAAAGTTATTTCCCTTGCAGAGAACTGTCTGCCTTTTTTTTTCCTTTTCAGTGGAGGGAAATTATTTTGTTTTGTCTTTTTATCCTCCTTTCATTGCAAGAAGGGAGCTGCAGATACCATCCTGTAATGCCTGATTCAGAATTTGATCAGGAATTGTGTATATATTTATTCAGATCTCGGTAATAGAGGAAACATGATCTTTCTTGCTCTCCTTAGGATTTTGAATACTACATGAAATAATAAATTATAGGACGTTCTATGCTAGGTTAGACTGTTCTGGACTGCAAGGTAGAAATACGTCTCAGAAACTGACCACAAATAGTACAATGTTCTTTTTCAAAATTTCTTCTTAGACGAATTAATAATGGTGAGAATAAAACAGAGTTGTCTACCAAGTTATAGTTCTCTCTAGAGTGATACTGAGTCTTTTGTGACTTTCAGTAGTGTCCTAACCCAACGGACCATAAAGCTCCACCGGTCCATCTAACCGCAACAGTTAAATTGTTATGCAGAATTGAGCACTACTGATTCTTTGAAATACTCACGACACTCGTGCTTTGTAGAGGGGCTACCAATTCTTTCCACATGTGATGCTCTAGATGGCTAGGAAATGGGCAGGACCAGCCATAACTAGACATGGGAGCTTTTGGGGGGAGACAAACACAAAGCCCTCCAGCACAGGTGTCCCTGTTTTCCTTCCCTGCCCCCCAGAACCAGCCCAGTCCACTTACTGGGCTCCTCAGCATGTGCACACCTGGCGGTGGAGACATCGTGCCAATCGCAGACATAGTCCTACTGGCACTGCCCTGCCTCTCTCTGCAGCCAGCCACTCCAGTGAGGAGACAGGAAGACGAGTCTTGCTGCTCAGCTGCTGAGCGGGTTGGCTGAGGGGAGAGGTGGGGGAAGTGCCAGTGGGACTATGTCCATGATTGCCACAATGTCACCACTGCTTGGTGTGCACACGCTGAGGAGCCCGGTAAGTGAACTGGGCTGGTTCTTGGAGGTGAGGAAGGACCACTGGGACACGTGTGCTGGCGGTCTTTGTATTCGTCTCCCCCAGGATGCTCCCATGTCCAGCCATAACATTAGGCAGTTGCCTCAGGGGGCAGGTGTTGAAGAACGCTGTGTGTGCTGCATGGTCTCCCCCTCTGCCCCGCATGGATTCTGCTAAGAGAGATCCAACCTGAAATATTTCCACCCAGCCTCTGGTGAAAGTTCCATATCCTCACCTCTCTAACGCTGGATAAAAAGGAGGTGGATTGTGGGCGTAGAGGAGAGAGGAGGCTGCCTTTTATGTGTGGGGTCCAAAGCCCTCCAATGTCTTGAAAATGCTTCCAACAATCTCTGCCTGTTGGAATGATCTCTCTTGTTGTTTTCTATGGGAGAAAACTGGGAGGGGTAAAAATTAATAAACCCAAACATCAGGCAAGAGACCACGGCACCTCTTTCCCTTCCACCCTGCCAGTAGGAGCCCAGGAGGCTTCCGTTACGCCAGATGCTCTCACTCCAGATTGTTCTAACTCCACAGATAGGTTTGCCCTGCAAGTGCACTTTAACTTCTTAATCCTAATGTTTAAATTTAATAACTTTGGACAAGATATCCAAGTATGTTTGCCAGCTGAATTAAATTGACAAAAGGTAAATTTAGGGTTGCACACAGGCTCAATCCCCCCACCCTGTGCTTTGGTTTGGAGGTTAATTTAGGAGGCTTCAGAATTGCATCCTAATTTTGTTGAGTGTTACTTGTTTTGCCCCAAGCCTAAAACTGTCTATACATGTGTAAAATCAGTGCAGAATGGCTATAACTTTGGGAGTGGTGGCTGCAGTAATGTACCTAAACTCCGGAGTCATTATAGACCCCAAAGAGGTGAATAATTTCAGATAGATAGATTCAAGGGTTTGCTTACTAGATACCATGAAAGTTTGCTTTGAAAAATCCTGTTAAACTAAGGCAGTTTATGCCCCCATGCTTAGGTTATGCTTAGGTTCCATGTCAAAGCAAACTAAATTTACTTATATATATGTGATATAAGTAAATTTAGTTTGCTTTGACATGGAACCTAAGCAGATCTCATACAAAGCACTCTGAATCCAACCAATTCGGTTCAGAATTCAGGATTTGTCTGAATCTGGTGCACAACTCAAGTTAAATCTAATATTCATACATTTAATGCAACCAAAAATCTTCCTATTCTGAGCTTCCTAAAACATGTGATTAAATACAATGGATGTACACCTGACTCTTACAATCCAAACAGTGGTGCTGGACAGCAGTGAGATACGAGAATGACAGGATCCACTCCACATGCCAGGATATTTAATGGAAACTATGATGTTGTTTTACCACGCTACAGCTTAGCAGTGATTACAACAGCTGTTTTTATACTAACAATTTATAAAAAATATAAGCACTTCCTATACTCAGAAAAGATTAGCATCGTTACAATTTCATTCCTCCTTCTCTTGTTATTAATTGCCATGCTCCTAGTCTCAGTAGCAGCAGAATTGTCCTTTCTGAAATGCAGACAGAATCTTGGTGTCATTCTATCATTTAAAAAAAAAAAAACCTCACACACCAGCAGTGTACTTAAAATTTGCTTTAAAAGATGTAAATTGTCCTGATGTTTGATAGCGGATGTTGACACAAAACCTAATGAGGAGTACATCAGTTGTTATAAGTGTTAATTTAAGCTGTTTATTGTATCATCAACATCCAGCTCCTTTGAGACCATGGGGGGTGGCTTGAGAAGCACAGAGGAAAATACTGTTGTTTGAAAAGCAGCATTAGTTTGATCATTTATAAATTCCGGCACACCAGCTGTGTTCTTAGATTATTCACGCTACTACAATTAATACCATTACAGAGAGAACACAGAGATCCTTAGAGATTACTGTGGAACAGTGTCGGGTGACAGCCTCCTTAACCTGGGCTCTCTTTCTTGTGGATGGGTGAAATGGTCTGTTTCAGATTCTCTTCATCTTGTATTTCTCCAGTTGTAAGTTTGGTTTATTTCTTAGATCATTTTTCTGTTTTAAGGTTCAGTTCATCCCAAAATTTGAGATGTGCTTAAAAGGTGCATTTTCTTATGCAGATTTGCCTATACACACATTTTTGGCTGTTCTGCTAATATAATGCACTTTTAGACTGCATTTTTCTTCTCAGCGCAAAATTAAGAAAAGTTCCAATTTCAAGGACTATCTGTGTTTTCAGTTCAGGTGTTGGTTCAAAAGTGTGAAATGAAGTATATTTGCATAAACATAAGGATTGACCTAATTGTTTTCTGGTCCATACTTTCTCTAAGTATAGATCTACGCTGGCGATCAGTTTCTTCAATATACTTTCTGCAAACCATAGTGTGGAAATCTTGCCTTACTACTGTACTGAACTCCTACCATTCCAGTTCAGGTTAAGCTTGGATTACAACCTGCTACTTTAAAACAGTGTCATCGAAGCAACCAACATGAATTTGACACAACTACGGGAGGCAGTGGAAGATAGGAGGGCTTGCGTGCTCTGGTCCATGGGGTCACGAAGAGTCGGACACGACTAAACAATGACGACGACTTTAAAATCATTGTTAGAAGGCAAAGAATGATAGTGCACTTCCTGTCATTTGGGAAGAGAAAATCTCTGGTTGAATTTTTAAAAGGTTTTAAAGTCTCGCTGGCTCTCTCCCCCACCCCCAGGTTTTAACATTTGTCTTTTGCCCATGTGTCCTTTGTGAATTAAATTGATCTGACACAGAACAAGCATGAGTGGATCACTGCTGACCAGCTGCAGTGAGTTCTCCCTAGATGACTGCACTTCTTTGGCTTGAAAAAGGAAGCCGTAAAAATGTGACATTCCTAGATTCTTATAGGCATATTTTTCTAGGTAGGAAGGAAGGAAGGAGTTAAATAATCAAAGCAGTACATAGGAACATGTTGGGCTAAATCAGACCAGTGAAAGGACTGTGAAGGTCTTTCAGCCCACAAGTCCAATTCAGTTATGGAGAAGTTCTTAGGAACTGCATTTCAGAAATGCGTGGGGACAAAGGGGATCAAAAATACCACTATTGTGAACCTAAAACTCTCACTGACTTAAGTCTTAGAAGACATGGTTCAACATTTCTAGTATGCAGAAGAGACCTACAAAAGCTAGAAAAGCACTAAGAGATGGTGTCAGGGAGAAGGCCTGGCCACTTCAGGAATCCCCAAAGGCTGAATTCCACCAAAGGACTCAAGATTCACCTCCCTCGCACTAACTACTCAGTCTAGTGAGCCTATCCCAGTCTTGCCTGGAGACACAAGTGAGTGATGGTGGAACTTTTTGCAAACAAAGCGGGTGATCTGCCCCTGAGTTGGGTCTGGAACTGAAATGACCCAGGACGGAGTGACCTTGGTGGCCCTTTCTTATGTGGATGGGGCACCTTTGACTTACCAGCACTTAAAGGAAGCAAGAGCCTTTCCATTTACTTCCCCACAATGCTTCACAGTGCATTGATCAGATCAGTAAGGAATTTAAAGTTCTGAGAGGTTCTTTGCCACCAAGGAAGAGGTGATGAAGTGCTCTTCAGCACTACCACCGGGTCTCTGTGGTTTGCATAAACTATATCTAGTCTCCATTCCCTGTAACTCAAAACACACGTGTCTGGTAAGCACAGAAGGGCTGATTAATTGTTACAAAAGACACCAAAAGCCCTTCTAGTGTTTCATATCTTTAAGTAAGACAGCAATCATCTTAATCTGGGTAGGGGACATGATCTGCACATGGTACCCTTTTGAAAAACTAAATCTGGCAATTTTGTTCGAAACGTTGTTTATCCAACACTCTGGGAAATTCCTTACCATGTTCATTGGCAAGAAAACCAATGTTGTAGTTCCTCATTTTTGTCTGCAAGTGTGAGACAAGTGAAGATTTATCTCTCTGTTCCAGAGCACTGGAAACATTAAAACAAAGAACTGAAGACCCAGATGTGAGATGATGTGAAAGGCCTAGGGCAGCTGTCAGCACTCGTGGGCCTATTGGTGTACCGGGGCCCGTACAGCCCCCCTAAGAGGGTAGGTGTTGACACCGGGCCTGTTCTTTGGCTGTGATATTTTATGACTTTGAACAAAATCATGCAGGGAGAGGAAGAAAGTACAGTACTTATTATATTACTGGGCAAGAGATAGTGTCTAAGGCAATAGATTAAGAAGGATCAAGGTTCAGGTAATAGATGTTATCATATTAAATAAAGGACACCCAACATACTCAGTGGTTACTTTTTAATGAAGACAGTGTATTTTATTTACATAAAACAAACAACTCACTTTTCATAGGCGTGAAATAGAGACTAAGTACAAAGATCATATTGTACTTCAATTACATGCTAAATGAAATAAAATAAAATAATTATCATGGCACAACAACTAACACATATAGAAATAAATAACTTTTATAATGATAAACCGTTCTATATCCTGCCTACTTAAAAGTGCAAACAGTTCCTGAAAATTAAATGGCAATTTGTAAAGTTTAAAATATGATTTAATCAGCCAAAATTGCAGCTTACATTAGAGATGTCAGTGTCTAGGAAAGATTACCTTGAAAGAAATTGTGCATATTGTGCTCTTTTTTCACCCCTTGAAGACGTTGGAGTTATTTTTTATTTTGAGGTGGGTTGTTTTTTTTGCTGCTTTTAACGGTATGCCCCCTGCCCCCATGTAGAAACCTCATTATTTTTGTACTGGTGTTTCTAAAATCCTGATTGGCAGTTTTTAAAAAAAGAAAGAAAACGCTCTAAAGAAATGAAATGTAAACAAATATGTGGGGCATATTTGACATAAATCACATCAATTTAAATCACTAGTCAGTATGCTATTTTTTTTAAAAGCCCAATATAAATAAAAATCCAATAAAAATAAAAACTTCAGATTTTTAAAATTTAAATTAGCTATTTTTTTTTAATTTAAATCAGATCTTTTTAAAAAATAAAATGCTTACTGACTAGTGATTTAAATCATGATTTCAATCAAATCCACCCTGCAAATATGTACCCAAGCCTTAGAGACCCAGTGAATCCTAGGGTTACCTTGTGGCCACAATGCTCTACTGGTGTAAGGCAAATGTGGTTTAAGAGCTGGCTTTTGAAAAATATATAAATTTCTCTCACAAAGAAAGGCTTTTAACTCTTCTCTGAATACCATGGCAATAGATTACAGTACCTGTTTTCCGCCATTATTTATTTTTGCTTCTAAAGCTCATGGGAGCTGAACATGCAAACTCAATGGCAAAATTCGGACTTTAATGTAATAATGAATTAGAAAATACTGTGATTCATTTTGTTAGATAAGAGAACTCCTTTATATATTCCCTGGAAATGGCAGAAGTTTTAGGTTCTCTCCCCTGCCATCTTTTGAAAAGAATATTAGTATTGTTTCGTTTTTCCTGTATTTGAGCATTCTCCTTCCCACTTTTTATAAATAAAGAGTTCTATTCTGTACAATACTCCCCCCTTCCCCACCCCCACCCCCAGAATTAAATAAGAATATAGGACCTAGGCAACCCCCTAGCTACAGCAGACAGCCTCTTCACCAGGCAAACTCCTCCTGTCATTTCCTGGGTATGGCAGGTAGGTTGTGCGTTTATTATCAAAGATGTTGGAATCTGTTGTTGCTTACAGTTGTGTAGTGGCAGTGCAGTAGCAAGAAAAGGTGGCCTTCTTAACAAATGACCTTGTACTGAAGGGGGGGGGGGAGAAGGAGGTGTAATCATTTGGAACACTTAAGCACGCCGTGGTTCTAGTCGGTGTGACATCTGTGATAAAGTCCTCTGGTTGTCAATCACACTTAATTGTCGTACATAACTCCGGACATCCTGATGGTTCTTATTTGCCAGAGATGCATCAGGATCTGATGAAACAGAAATAATGTTCCATTGGTATGCTTAGTCAAACTCAAGCCTGAGCAAAATATGCAAATTACTTTTGTCTTTCAACAAAACAATATATAAATATGCATAGCCTGAGCAGCCAACTTGCAAACCTTCAGCTACTTTTGTCCCATTTAAATTAACCTTGCCATAGTCTTCCCTGATATTTGACCAACAACCTAAGACTTCACTTGCCTTAGCTGTTCTTCATTATTTTCACTCACAACAGAAAAGCTATGGACATCCTTTGACTGGCAATGCAATAAATTACATTGTAAGCAAATATGGGCCAATTTGATGACAAAGATTCCCATAATCTCTAAACTGAACCTTCGCTTCTATTGTACAACATCAAAATCTAGCTGGTTTCAGTGGACATGTGTTGTGTCTTTAAGCCAGTGGTTCCCAACCTTGAGTCTCCAGATATTCTTGGACTACAACTCCTAGAAACCCCAACAACCACAGCCAGTGGTGAAGGCTTCTGGGAGTTGTCATCCAAGAACATATGGAGACCGAAGGTCAGGGACCACGTGCCACAGCTGGCATGCGGAGCCCTCTCTGCCGGCATGAGAGCCATAAGTTGCCGGATTGCTACTCCCCACTCCTTCCGTAACCAAACCTAAGCAGGCAGCTGCAACCGCGGTACTGGCGGCGGATCAGGATCCGGAGCAGCTGGTGCTGGCAGCGGATCCGGAGTGGGGTCTCGAGGCACTTCTGTGCCCGGGATTCCCCCTTCCACCACCACTTCTGGTTCCGCCGCCACCATTTCTGGAACCGCAGTGGCGGCGGCACACCGCCCTGTTTTTTTCCAGTTTGGGCATGCAAGCCCAAAAAGGTTCACCACCACCGGCTAGGTTATCATTCTCAACCGTAAAGACACACACACCCATCTGTAACCTCACAGTGCTAGATCCAGATGTAAAATTACAGTTGTGAAGGTGCAAATATGGCAGTACATACTGAAAGGCTGGCTCCGGCAGATTTTCACAGTCCGAACGGTGTTTGAAATCATGCGCTACAAGGAAAAAAATTGTTTTATATAAATTATAATTCACAAATCAAGTAATAGTCAACAAATGGATTTAAGAGAAAACAGTTTTAGGTGAGATTACATTAGGTTTTAATTCTGTGCAATTTTCCATACACAGCCCTTTTTTTACTGTGGGGCCCATGAAACACATCTGGCCAGGATTCAGGAGACCGGAGTTAAAATCCCTGTTCAGCATGAAGGAATCTATAGAGCCTCGTGGTGCAGTGGTTAAACTGCTGTACTGCTGCCAAAACTGGGCTCACGACCTGGGGTTCAATCCCAGGTAACTGGCTCAAGGTCGACTCAGCCTTCTATCCTTCCGAGGTCAGTAAAATGAGTACCCAGCTCAAGGGGTGGGTGGGTTAGGGAATGTGTAATTAACTTCCCATCTAATTAACTTGTAAACTTCCCAGAGGGTGCTTTAAGGGCTATGGGGCAGAATATAAGCAGCACACTTTGCTTTTTTGCTTAAATATCCTCAAAGTGGTTAGAGGAAGCACTCAGCCCCACCCTGCTTTGTTGTCACTTTCTGCACATACATACTGGCTCGTCTGAAAAGAGATCCCTGCTCATTTATAAACTCCACACTAGAGCAATAACCTCAGAAGGCCTGGATTCTTCCTTGCACACAGAGGGTATGCACAATCAACAACTCCCTCCCCCCGACTCCTCTATAACTGTGTGAATAAAGGAATAACAGAGGGGGACAGACATAGCTGCTCCTGGATTTGAAGTGTTTTAAAACCGGGCTGAAATCTGGATCCAACCGATTGTACAGGAGCTGACTGACACATGAGCTCAGCTTCTTGTCCCCTGAGGGAACCAGGATAGTACGAGTGGTACATTCTGTCTTCTTAAACTTTGACCTTATTATGAGCATCCTGTTTTATTTCTAATCCATAGCCACACACTTACTTTTACTAGACTGTGCTAACACAATTAGCACGCATTCCCAAATGAACATGTTGCTTTCACTTTGCTATTATACCTGTTGATAGACCTGACTTTTGTGAACTCATGTAATCTCCTTTATCTGCTACTAAAACAGCCGCCGCCACCCCCTTTTCAAGGTACTCTTCAGTGCTAAACAGGGTCTTCACTTGCTCTTGTCTTGCTCTTCACATACAAACATTCCCACAGCACCAAGAAGAAAAACGTGGGTCGGCTCTAAACGTCATCATACACAGAGCAGGATTATGTCAAAAGGGAAGGACCCAAGTCGTGGGTAATTCAAGTTTCATTGACTACATTGCATCTACTCAGATTGAAAGTAGGTCACTACAGAAAGCCCCGGGCAAACTCCTCCTTGTATAAATTCACATGCCTTTTCTACACCTGAGTCCCTTTACGAGTTCACCAGCAGCAAGGGCCCCCTTTTGAGTGCCTCCCCCTAGCACGCAGGCTCTAAAACAGCATTTTTATGGGCACTGGAACAAACCCAACCAGAAACAGTAGCTAGTTTTATTATTATTATTATTCTAATTTACAAGTATAAAGGATTGGGAAAGGGTTCAACATTCCTCTGTGTACATACATATATACAGTATATACAGAATGTGTACATACATACATACATACATACATACAGAATGAAGGCTTATTCGTGGTAGCTCCCAGGTTGTGGAACTGCCTTTCTGCCAGCAGGCAAAGACATTCACAATCAGGAAAACGTTTTGGCAACTGAGTGGTTGTTGGGGAAGTTTTTAACGGGCGGTGGATGTACTTTCTAATAGTGGTTTCATGTTATAATTTGTATTTATTTGTATTGATTGGTAGAACTTTTGTGTTTCATCTGTCTTCATTCTTGTCATGAACCACTTTGGGTCCCAGTTTTGGGAGAAAGAAAGAAAAGAAATTTCA
This sequence comes from Pogona vitticeps, assembly GCF_051106095.1. Taxonomy (NCBI): domain Eukaryota; kingdom Metazoa; phylum Chordata; class Lepidosauria; order Squamata; family Agamidae; genus Pogona; species Pogona vitticeps. The sequence continues at coordinate 202,013,842 of NC_135783.1, forward strand.
TGGATATCTGTATTACCCATCTATCTATATGCATACACACCGACAGACATATATATTGCAATTCAGTGACAACAGCAGAACTGTGGTTGTGTAATATTTGTCTTCCACCCCCATTCCAAGCAATCTTATATTTATCCAGTATGCCTTGGAAGACTATTGCTGGAAATCCATGAAACGCTAAATCTGGATCACTCCAAAATAGAACCAACCATCTAATACAATGGATATTTATTCTACAGTTTTTCTCCCCATAGTTTTCTCCTCATGTACACACTGCTGCTCCAGGTTCAGGTTGTCTGTACCCTAGAATAATGTGGCAGCAGGCCAGTACATTATCTGCTAATCCATGCCTAGGTCAGGATTCAATATTATCATGAATATTCATACATGCCATACCCTGCCCCCCCCCTTACTAAGGGTTTTAAGTCACATACTTTCTGCATAATCTTTATGTTCCAAAAATGAAAGAATGCTTGCCTTCTCTTTTTCCCTGTAAGGATCAGTGCATGGATTCTCTTTTGTTCAAATCCATGAAAGCTGAAAACCAATATGCACACATTTGCTAATCCTCATTTCACACCTCAAGGGTGAAGAGGCTTGGTAAAAAGAGGAACCCGTGGTTGATGGCACTATTTTGTACTGCCATGGATGGGAAAGCCTGTGTTGCAAAGAGGTGCCTCCGAATGGCTGTGTTGCTGCTCCAGGCAAGAATCACAGGCAGAGACGCTCCAGGAAGCATCCAAGAGAGGCATGGTCAGCTGCACAACAGTTCTTTCTCCACCACAATTTTTGTGCTGTACCTGTATGTCTTCCCCTGCATCTTGCTTTGCCATCAAGATGGCATGTGACTGCCCACTACAAATGGGCAGAAGGTTTCTCTAGTTGGTACACGGATAGGTCGATACAGAAGAAATGCAAGCCACCTCTGAGTGGGAGCCCTCTCAGGGTAGCATATAACCAAAAGGAAAACAGAGATTCACAAAATTTAGGTTTTGAGGCCCTGCCTGAAGCTGACTTGCTGAATTAGGTATATGCATGCACTCTCTCTCTCTCATCAGAGTTAGAGGGAAGGAGTGAGGGTACCCGTGTGAGCTGCACTGAAGGATCTAGGTAGCTGCTGCTTTTAGGCACCAGGTTTAAAACCAAGAAACATTATAAAACTGTGGGAAAAGTAATAATACTGATCAAGATGAGCAATTAAAACCACACTAACAACACAAATTCATAGCGCTTGATCGCATCTTAAATTCCGGCATGGGCCAAGCTGAACTGGCAGCTCTCCAGCTGTGCTCTCCAGTTCTTCTTCCTGCCCTCTACCCCTCACAGGACCCTGATTTCCCAGTCAGAATAGGAGATGCAGAAGGATACCCGTGTTTCACCCCGACTCCAGGGCTCGTGTTAAAACTCGTGGCGAAGGAGCTGACAAAACAGGCAGAGCTTTGCAAAGCTAACTTTTCTTCATGGCAGTTCCTAGAATTCTGTACTTTCATGAGCTGTACATAAAGCTTTCCCCTCTGGGAATTCTGGGAGCTGTTGTCTGAAAAAGTAACTCTTCCAAACTCAAAAAACAAGCTATAACTGCTAATGAGGGACAAATGAGAAAGAAAAGAAAGGAAAAAGAAAGGAAAGGACTCTTGTGTCGGTCAGACTCACTCAGAAACGAGATGTTTCGGAGGATTTTCTCCCCCTGTGAGAAAGGATATAGGTGGCCCTCAGCCCCTCATGCCAATTATTCAACAGTCCAGTTCTCTGCCTCTGGTCCCTCTGAGGAGCAACTCTGGTGCCACACGCTTCCTTCTTCTTACAGAAGCCATAAAGGCTAAGAGACGAGATCTGGGCCTAGATAAATTTGATTTGGGCCTTGTAGTGTAAGGCTTACTTCTCCGAAAGAACTGAGGATATGGGGGAAAAACCCTCTGCACCTGGAATGTGCTAATGTGTGTTCCTTTATTGGAAGAAAGGCATACAGACAGACAGACAGACCCCTTCAGACAGCAGTTGTGGGCTATTATAAAGGAATACTTTCTTATATTTAAAAAATCCATACAAATACAAAACTGCCATGACCAGAGAAAAAATGGACCATATACTCTTTCTTCTTAACTATTAGATTTCTAGGTTCAGAGATGCTTTTTTACTTTATTTTTTAGGGATATACTGAGGAATATGGGATCATCTTGAGGTCAATCGGCATTTTGAAGTGGAACAGCGCAGAGGTATCTCCCTTTTCTGAAAACTAGGTTTTTGTCTCAGGCGTATATGGTGATGATGACCAAAGGAAAGATTTCTGAGACCATGGCACACGTTTCTAAATGCTTTCGGGAACTGTCCCTGCCTGCTTGAGATGCCATGCAGAATCAAGGCCCTTCTAAAATGGGTGTTTTAAGCACTACAGTGCTTGTCAACAGATCATCATCACCGCCCCCTGACTTGGTGTGTGGGAGGTTGCCCTCTAGAGGCTTATTTGGAGAACAGGTGGTTTGAGTGAGAGTTGACAGATGGAAAAAGAAGCAGCCGGAACAGAAAAAGGGATAATTCTTTGGTATCACAGAAACTGTCTGCGAGAGAAGCAGGGCATTCTAGCAAGATCAATAATTGTCTAATCACTCGAAATGAAAGAGGGATCTGCCAACAGAATTGGCAGAAGAGAAAAAAAAATTGAGTTAAATCATAGTTTTATGAAAGAGCCTCATAAAATCAACCTGCAAGAGAGAAATAAGTGTAAAAAAATATTACTATGAAGTTAAATTGCAGGCTCATTTGCAGCAGGAAAGCAAGAATCTCCTGGGAACTCTGATGTACTGTACTCTGATAACCTTTTATATGTTTTTCTCTGTTGTTGCTTTTAATCTGTACCTATCTGAAGCCACCTAGAATCCGAGCTCTAGGAGAAATGTAGGATTTACATTAAATAAACAGATAGATGAAAACGTGCCAGTCTGAACGTTCCCTGCCTGTGTGGTGTCTGCCACATACAAATAGTAGAAATCCCAGCATCCTCAAATCAAGAGCATGTTGTTAACGTATTTCGCCCCTGATGTCAGCAGAAGGAAAACGACTGTCCAGTGTTCAGCCTTCCTTTCTACAGCTTGCAGCTCTCTAGACTGGTTGGGGCAAAACCCCAACCATTGTCAGCCAACCTAGAATTCTTTGGTCAGGTAAGCTGCAGATGATGGGAGGTGAGCTGTACCTTAACACACTTCAAGTTACCAGGCTGAGAAAAACAGGTACATCGTCATTAAGATATACTGGAATACATGTTTATCTACGTACTCTTTACCTACCATTTTTTCAAAGTTCACCAGATTGTCAACAAAAGTCTTGTTCCCTTCATGAGTAAATGTCATATCTGCAATTTAAAAGACATAAATGGTATGAATTTAGCATGACTTAATGTATACAGATATAGAATATGCACAAATGATACCCCTTCAGATACACAACTGCTCACTCAAAGCATGTGCTTGTGAACATTTATAACAAATTATCATTATTTTAAGATGCGGAGCAGTAAAAGTCTTCTAAAAGCTACACTCGCTACTACATTTAGACGTGATTTACAATTTACAAAAACATGTCTTTTTTCTTTGTGGCTTGTAAAAAGAAAAAGAAAAGAAAAACTTGAAAACCCAAGGATCCAAGTTCTCATTTAAGATCCTTTGTTTTATTTTTCATTAACCCGTTGCATTCCCCTCCCCTCTGCTTTCGTTACCTTTTATGAGTAAAGGCATAAAGGGAATAACAGGAGGTTCCAGCTTAGCCACAGTGAGTCTGTAGGCCCTATGATTTCTTGAGGGATCCTAAGGAGAAGAAACCACAGACAGTTACTCGTACCGGGCAAGATCCAAGCATTCATAAAATACAGTGGGGTTTTTTAAAAAGGGGAACAATTTCCTAGTCCTTCCTTAAAAGTAATGAAAGCCATCATCCTTTTCCTTCCTTCCTCCCTTCCTTTCTAGCCCACCGTATATCATAGGACCTCTAGGCTAGTTACAAAAGAGTATAAAACAATTCTAAAACATAAGGTATTTAAAACAATTTAAAATCAAACAACACAAAATTAAAACACCAAACATTAAAATTATGTCACTAAAACCTGCACAAGTAACGATCCTCAACCCTCAAATATATGTGATGTACTCAGATGATTGTGTTTACAAACCAAGTATTTATTATCAAATGGGAAAGCACAGGTAGAGTTATGATTATTAAACTGCATACTTATTTGAATGCAATTCTCTGGGTTTTGTCTATCAAGCATTTGGTGAATCATCTCTACAAGCTGTAAAATCACGATTCTGTAACAATAATGCATGATAAAATTTGAGGTTGGACTATATAATCCAGCCAAGATATATGGGGAAGATAAAAGTTTTCTACATTTCCCAAACTGACCTTAAGTGAGGCATACATTCCCGCAGAATATGTTCCTTGAGAGCATAATTTATTAGTCATACATGCTTGTTTTATCAGCACTATAAAGGGCTCATAAACTCTTTAAAGTCACACAAGGACACATAAAACATTGAAATTCCAATCAAGTGCTTAAGACAGTACAAGAGTGAGGGTGTGACTACACTGCAGGAAAAATGTGAATGGAGCTGTTGCAAAGTTGCACCCAAGAAGTTGGGTTTCTCCGAGTTAATTCACTTCAGCCAACCACACAGAAGTCAGCAGAGAAAGATGCGGAAATTAGCCTTGTTTCCAGCTTGTTGACTGTTTGACTCCTCCCCACACCTGGTGCCTGAGTCTACTTGTTTCCCTCTTCCTTTCCCTTCTTATTCAGTTCTTTCTTTTTCTTCTTCTTTTCTTTTAAAGGTTTGCTGTCCTGGCACTAGGACAGCAAGGAAACCGTGTGTGAGAGCAATCAGCAGAAAGACAGGAGTAAGTTTCCACTTCAGCTTTGTTTCGAACTTAAGAAAAAAAGAGTGGACTCAGCAGAGAGAGGGGCGGAAGTTTTAAGGTAGCTCCACTCTTAACTTTGCCTCCTGCACAGAGTCCTTGCTCTCCCTCCCACCTGTTAGTCACCGAGACGCCCTAGTGTCAGATTAGCAGGCCTTTAAAAGAAAGAAAAAAGAAAAAGAAAGAAATGAAATGGGAAGATGAAAGTTGACCCAGGCACTCAGTATAGGGAGGAAAGCATTCAAATGACAACTAGTTCCCCTGCTGCACTGCCTTTCTCCCTGTAATAGGCTGGAATTGCTTCATATACAACAGCTAAAAATCCCTCCACATCAGTTAAATCCATCACACTGCCTGAACCAATGTGAAGGCATTCAATTCCAAAAAAGTAGAAACCCCAGCAGCAGTGTGTGTGTGGGGGGGAATACACATGGGATGGACTTGCGGCTGATTCACATCATTGTGCAGTCAATGGAACATAATACAAATCAGACTATACTAATCTCAGATCATTTCCCACATTATTTGTCAACGTAATCACATCCAGAATTCAGTATCTACTGTCCTTTACCATTAAGCTTTCAAACTCTGCATAGATCTTCTTGAACTTGCTTGGAAGTTTCTGTTAATGAAAAAAAAAAACACTATGAAGAAACCTCTATCACATGACAAATGGTTGATTTCCTAACAATGAAGGCACCAATTCATTCCTCCGCACCCCAGTATGCCCATGATCCCCTTCCATGGGCCAGCAGATTGGGGTTCTCGCATGTCTGAATTAAGGAACAGACGGAGTTCATCCCGCATGGTATTTAGACACAGTCCTGAGATGGGAAAAAAAGGCTTGTTCTTCTGCCACCAAAGCAGCAGTGAAAAATAAAGAAAGTCTCCTAGCAACCAGATTATAAATAGAGAGCCACAAAGCTTGGAACAGATTTGGTTCCAAGCCCCCAAACACCCTGGGAAATCTAGAGAGCTTTGCTGATGGTTCACAGACGTTATACGGCAGCAAAGAAAGCCACATTCCAATTTGGACTTCTGAGTGCTCAGCTAGGATGCAGGAGGAAGGGGTTGTGTTCAGGGTGTTTTGCTTTGGTGTTGTGTGTTCATTTGTTTTTCATTTTCACTGCAATATATTTGAGAAAGCACTGCTTCCAATGACTGGCTTTTTGAATCTGACTATATCATGGACAAAATTCTGCAGGATTTGGGGGTTGTCCCTCAAGTGTGTGCTACAGGTCAATGCAGTGTCATAAATTTCTCTCTCTTTCTCTTGCCTCCAAAGCCCTTTCATCTATGCTGGTGACTGCAGCAACAATTGCTCGCACACTTGTCTGAAAATAAATCCCAATGACTAAACTAAAGAGTCCCAGGACTTCTCAGAGCTTGGGGGACACAAGTTACGTTGTTAACGGTAACTAGTTATTTTTCTGCCTAAGAAGGATGTAATTAACTGGCAGTTCAAAACTAATACACAGGATCAAGGTTACTTTGCAATGAGTAAGATTTCCTAATGACTTTCAAAAGTTACTTTTAAAATGCAGTGAAACATGTTTTAGAGGAATTTTGGCTCATGTTTGTCTGGTTTTATGCTATTCTTTAACCAATTCTAAGATTCAATAAGTAACATTATAGCAAGTAATTACAGGGGAAAAACTGCAATGAGTAGTGTGAAATAATTACTTTCAGAAAGTAATTGTCCTAGCTTGAGAATATAGGAACCTGTATTAAGTTAGCTCTGTGAGTTGCATGGAAGATTTAGATATGCTTTTTAGTGAAGACCAGTCCTTCTCTAAAGGTGAACTGCTTTTGAAACTGATAATTGTTTCAAAAGCAGGTCTATTCAGCTTGGGGAAAAATAAAATATTTCCCTGGCTTAGAGCATGGACCCTTTCCATGAGTTTTAAACCACTCTTGGGATCCTGGCCTAGGATTCATCTTGGGCCCTCACTGCTCCAACGAAACAGCAGCAAAAGCAAAGGGGGGGGGGGAAGATAATCAAAGTCCAACTCTTTCACTTACTTCCCAAGTCATTGTGAGACGACTCACTGCAACATTGCTCAGTCCCATGATCAGAGCGAAAAAAGAATTCAGGTTTTTGTATTCCTTGCAGCTGGAACAGAAAAGGTTCAGAGTTTGAAGGCTAAAGTTAGGGCTGTTCTGTTAGACGAAGCATAGCACAGCCATGCAGGAGGATGCCAACATGAAGGAGACTGACTAACACAAACAATAGCGATAGAACAACCCAACAGACGTATTAATTTAAATGTTACTTTTGTATGTCGTATCTTCATAGTAAGTTTTGGAAGTCTGCTGGTAACTCTCTACTGTTAAAAGAAGTTGCCTTAGTAGCATTTCTTAAATTACAAGAATGACCTTGATAAAAATGGAACAGGAAAAAACAACACAAGTTCACAGTTTCTGTTAGTAACCAGCAAAAGTAGCAACATGAGTTGGTTAGAAAGCCCTTAACCTCGACACCCACCCTGATGGTCTCCCCCTTTCTCTCAGCTCTTTACATTCCCCCCCCGCCACCTACTTTTGTGCTAGGGTTGTTTTGCTCCCTCCACCCTCACCTGATCCCCAAACTAACTGACGTTTTCAAGGGTGCTTCTACAGATGGAAGCAGTAGATGAAGGTGCCTTGTGAAGCAACTATCCTCTCAGTCCTGCCTCTACCTTTGTTTTTCCTACTTAGGAAACCTCATGACTCAAGTGGGTATTGGAAGCTATGGACAATTTTTAAATAACATAAATTCTTCCATTTTTTTTAAAAAAAGTAAATAACTCTGAGATGAACACGTGTGCATCTCAGGGTTATTAGTACCTATGCTATATGTTTCACGGTCTTGGAACTAGGGTGAGGACCCACAGACCAACCCACACATGTATATACATTTGATTATTATTAAGGACACATTGAATGTCAAATTGATTCCTTTAAAGCAACAACAAAAACAAAAGCAACAAGGCATGAGTAGCTGTGGAGCAAAGCAGAGACACAAAATCACACACATTAAGCAGGAATCCGTCAAGCTCTGATATAGAAAATTAATCCTGTGTTCAACCTAGAATTGTTGAAGCAATTCTGATGCATTTTCTGCCAATGTCTTTTGTATTACGAGCAAAGCTATACAACTCTGTGATTCTAAAAAAGAAATGATGTTCAAATTGCCCCCCCCCCCCCCGTAACATTTAGCTTCTCCGGTGCCAGTAGATCAGGAAAGAAACAATCCATTTCCTGTTCCTATATTTATATATGCTGCTGCCCTCTGCTGGATCCCATGTAGAATCACTCTTTGGAAAACAACTGGGCAGAGGTAAAGGCACACTCGAAAGGCAGGTTTTCTTGACACTCTCACAACTCTGTGGTCTCCCACGATGAGGCAGGGAACACGCACCCTATGCTATCCCTCAGGAGATGCTTTTATTGTCTGCAGTTTTAGAATGATGTGGGAAGAGCACTCAATAGCAAGCTGTCCGTGTCCTGAAGAAAATGCTGTTTATATGAAAATGATCCATTTGTGATTTTTTAAAATCACAGTTTACTTGGCAATACTTTTGGTCGCCTACTTGTCATTATTATTTCTTCTTAAATTCCTCCCTAATAATATTCATGTGTATGTTTTTACCCAGAATTTGGAGAAGTTACATTTCCAGACCAGGATTCTAAGAAGCCTCTTGCTAAACACAGCAACTGGCCGTGCCATCTGGAGGAATTCTACAAAGCGTGGTCCAAAAAGTAACTTTTCTAAGTTGTGCTTTTATCAAAAGTTAATATGATGATTACATTAAATTGGCAATTTGAGATGTTATTCCCCATCTGTTGTCCTCCAGACATGTTGGGTCACAACCCCCATATCCATGGTGCCTGGGGATGATGGGAGTTGCTGTCCAAGGTTTCTGGGAGACCAGAGTGTTTACCTATAGCAGGTTTCAAAGTCCTTCCTGCAAAAGGAGCCAACGGATGAAGTAACCTCCATTCTCTCAAACCAACTTACCTCTTGCATATTCCTGACCAATAAAGAGAAACATTTCTCCCAGAGGGAGATCTACAAGAGCAGCTTCATCCAGAAAAGCAATTATTCATTTTAGTGGAAACCATCTTGTGAAGCGGCCCATCAGTGGCAAACAGTTGCCTGTTTTCAGCTAACTTTGTTTTAAGTGCTTCTTTTGAACATTACTTGTTCTTTCAATACAAGTGTCTATACTTACTGGGCTGCTATCTTGATAAACTTCTTTAAGAGTTGGACACGTTTACTGAGCTGGGAACAAAGGCAAATCTCTGTGACTACCCAGAACTGGATTTCATTAAATCTTCGTAAAAATAGATCCAGATTTGCTGTAGTCTTTTTAAAATTGTGTCTTCCAAATGTGTGGTAGACTAGTTCCAGCTAAAAGAAGATAAAAAGAATCTTTTATAAACATGCATATAGCTAAGTTACATGTGATTTTTTTGGAAGGTCTTAAAATTCAAGAAGTAATTTTAGAGTTGGTAAGCCTGTATATATTTGCAAAAACAAAACAAAACAAAAAATAAATTGCACTGTTTGTGGATTGGGAACTGACAGACGTTGTATATTTTCAGCAAGACTCACTCTTCTTAATGTGCCAAGGGGCGCCTCCCACTTGATATCTGGAAGGGAGAGAGTGATCTAGGGAAACTCATCTCCCCTCTGCTACTATTCTGTAATGTGGAGCAACCAGGACACAGCCTCCATTAGGACAGCGATAACTGGACAGAATTATTACCTCATGCACACAGTTGAAGAGCTCCCACTCGTAAATGGTCATTTGGTAGGCCAAATCTTTGGAGCTCATGAGTTCAAAAGTTGCCATGGTTCCAGCAGAAGGACCCTCTTGTTCCTGTACAGGTGTCTGGGGAAGAAGACAATCATAGCATAGCAGCAGCAGGAACAACAACAGTATCATCATCATCGCCATCAACAACAGACATAGTGCCATACTAATTTCAGCAATCCAAAATCTTTGGTTACCAATTTAAAACAAGTGCCAATAGCTGATTTGCTTCCTGAAATTCAAAATCTGTGATTTTGTAAAACTGTCATATTACTCATAAATTTTTAGGACTTGACTCCTAATTTTCAGGTTTGACCCTTGGGTTTGCCCATTGCATCAGCAGTGCTGAGAAACAAAAAGTGCAATAGCAATAGCAGCAGCAATAGCAACAGCAACAACAAAAATGCATTTCTGTGAAATTTATTGATCTATTTAGGCTACCTTAGCAGCTCTCTGAAATATATTTAAATATAAGAAACTAAGATAAAAGAGTTGCTTCAAAGTTATGAATTTCCTCTAAACCAAAAGAAATATGGTAGAAAAATGCATGGACGTTTCAGTGCTCTTATTCTGCTGATGAAAGTGCTTCCATCATGGAAACTGGGAAGTGAATTTCAACCAGCACCCCAGCTTACTGAAGTTAGGCTTTTGGCTACATTTTACTCCACAAGAGGGCAGTGCAGTTCATTTACCTTCTCACCGCCAAGTTTTCTACCTGGCAATATGTTAAATAAGTACAGTGGTGCCTTGCAAGACGATTGCCTCGCAGGGTGAAAAACCCGCAAGATGACTGATTTTTGCAATCCATATGGCACTTCGTAAGATGGTTTTTTCTATGACCATGCTTCGCAAGACTTCCCCCCCCAAGCCCCATGCTTCGCAAGACGAATAAATTTCATTCATTTTGTGAGGTTCCCATAGGGAACCTCGCAAGACAATTTTTTCACAAGACGATGATTTTCGCAGAACGAATTAAAATTGTCTTGCGAGGCAGCACTGCACTAATATGCACTAGAAACTTTTACAGTTAGGACTGTCTGCTGCTAAGTTTTATGTTTGTTATTAATCTGTAACAGCTAGTAAGGAAGATATTAGGAAATGTCAAGTGGCCGTTATGAAACTGTTATAAGAAGTCTGACAAGCACAAACCAAATCTATACCATGTCAAAATATCCAGTTCTGAATTCATTGACTTAGAACTGCAGTGCTGGAAGGGACCCTGTGGTTCACTGACTTCAGCCCCTGTCAAAGAGACCCAGTGGGGAACTGAACTCCCTAAACCACTACACAAATGTAAAAGAATGAAACACCTTTATTAGACTACTTTAAAAAATTAATGCAAGCTTTTGTAGTTTAAAAATTCCTTCATCAGGCATGCACCAGTGATTTATGGCTAGTACAAAAAATTTTTTTAAAGTGATTGTCCCAAAAGTTTATGGCAAAAATTGTCAAGCATCATCCTCTTAAGGATTTTTTAAGCTGCCTAGAGGAAGGCTTTGGGGGTGTTCTTTAATGCTCCCCCCCCCAGTGCCATGTGGTTGGAAACTGAACTTAACTTGTGCCTATTCTGTGCTCTTCGCATATTCTAAAAGATCAGTGGGAAGGTTTGCATTCAGACCAACCACGAGTTCCTGAATCATCAGCCGATTCCATGTTTGTGCTAAAACCGAAAGAGTTCACCATTACATCTCTATGCCTTTATATTTTGAAATATTTAAGATATTTGAGACCCGAAACTACCTTTGCCTCTGAAGTAAGAGCAAGGTTTTCATTTTATTGTTGTTGTTTAGTCGTTAAGTCATGTCCGACTCTTCGTGACCCCATGGACCAAAGCACGCCAGGCCCTCCTGTCTTCCACTGCCTTCCCGGAGTTGGGTCAGATTCATGTTGGGAGTTTCGATGACACTGTCCATCCATCGCATCCATTTTATAGTTACATGTAAACTAGAAAGAAATGAGAGGCTATATAAAGCATCTCATTAGAAGCAAAATAAGAGGCAGTATCAAAGCTTGGAGCAATAGAAGTCATGCTGACAAGGCTTGGCACTGAGAGATGCTTTTTAATGAAGTTAAAAGGACCACACAAAGTATATTTTCAAAAAAGCTGGCGCGACAAAAGTGGACCCCTGCTGAAGATAGCAGAAACACTTTGCTCCTAAGTACTTGTAAACATTTTAATGTTTAGGGAAAGCCAGCCTTTCTAATGAGAAGAACTTGAGTGATTTTAGTTAGAGAGGCCAGAGGTATTCCTTTAAAGAATTTATTCTATGCCTCCAGCCTATATAATATTTCAGAAATCTTACATTTTTGTTGGGCAGGGGGATTCTGGGGAGTGGGAATAAGACCAGGACAGCTAATCACTTTTACACCATAAGCCTATCTGTCTTCTTCTCTCCTATAAAATGGATGAGATGGATGGGCAGTGTCATGGAAGCTACCAACATGAAAGAGAATCTGAGTTAGGATATGTGGGTTAGGCTATGTTCCATCTCATTGAGCTTTCAAGAAAGTGGAGCAAGTCATCATCTCTGGTCCGAAATGTTTTCGGAGACTAGCATACTTACATACCAGAGAGTCAAACTGGTCTCGAGGACAAGCGAAGAGGCGTCCGTTGACGCTGAGTGTCGTAAACACCGAAAAATCATTAGGTTTGAGCACGACCTTTTCTGTAAACATAAAAAGTGTTATCTCCAGTATACAGAAACATTCATTACTGATCACAGTGGAATTCAGTTGTCAGTCAGGGGACTGGAACAAAACAGAATTCAAACCCGGGCTCAATTCATGTGCTTTTCTCCATGTCGTTCCATACAGTGTTTCCCCCAAAATAAGACAGGGTCTTATATTAATTTTTGCTCCCAAATATGCATTAGGGCTTTTTTTCAGGGGATTTCCCACCACCCATGTACAACAATCTACAATTATTCAAATACAGTCATGTCCTCTTCTTCTGGTTGCTGCACGATGGTGGAGGGTGGGGTTTCACTTAACTGGGGCTTATTTTTTTGGGGGGGAGTGCTTATATTATGAGCCTCTTGAAAATCCATACTAGGGTTTATTTTCAGGGTAGGGTTTATTTTCGGGGAAACAGGGTATATGCTCATTTGAAATCTGGTTCTCCACCAAAAAAAAAAAAAAAAAAAAAAAAAACCCTCAGGGAGGGTGTGGTTCATTGTCAGTAAAAGGCACTTATGCAGGAATTACCCTTTTCAAATAACCTGTGTTACTTTTTAAAATGCAGGTTACCTGAATACAGGTGCCAAACCACCTGTTTCACGCATCCGGCTTTAATACAAATCCTCATATTGAAGCAGGATCTGGAGCAGTCCCCGGCCTGCAGGCTGGCCAACACCGGGAGGCTTCCTCCTCTTAACTGACAGTGCTAGAGTGGGAGCTGTCTCATCTGCTTGCCATGCCAGGGGTGGTGGTGGTGGGGAGAACCACACACACCCTCCTGACAAAACCAACCTTGCCCGCCAGTCAGCGCCAGGATGGGAAGGAAATGTCCCCAGTGCTGGTCAGTGCTGAAGGGCAGCTGCCATGACTCTGTTTTTGCTGCATTTTGAGGGAAGCCTCCCAGCCCTGGCCAGCCAGGATGAAAGCCTCGGCGCAGGTGAAAAGGAGCACCAGTGCACATTTTTTAAAACCACAAAGGGACTTGGGTCCTTCCTGAAACAGTAGCTGTGGCCTCAGCCAAAGCAACCGAGCAATGTCTCTATTCTTTCACCTGGAAGGTTCCTTCGAAGAGAACCTGGGAGAGCTGTGGGCAGGGGAAAGAGGCAACCCCTCATGAGGGACCTTTGGGGTCCGAGGGTTCCTTGTAGCTATGGGCTTTGAGTTCCCTCAGCTCGCATTCGAAGCCACTTTCCACGAAATGCCTCCACTACTCTGCTCAGGGGCTGCCTCTGAACATCTCCTTGCAGGAAAACTGAAATGCCCACAGCTTACATCCTGCCAGGGTTTCTTGAGGTCGATTGGTGCCCTTCAGAATCCCACCCTTTATTTTCCTGGGGAAAACAGCAGAGCGAAAGAGACATTTTCCCGTTATTGTGGTAAAGGGGACTCTTTCAAGGGTTGATCCAAGCAAAACTGGGCCAAAAACCCAAATCTTACAGGCTAGTTTTGAGGTAACCAGGCCCCTGATAGGGAGCAGAATGTCTCCCTCAGCCTTAGCTTTTCTTGTATCTTTTCCTCAAGGAAGGAAGGTTGCACTGGAAATTCTTCCCCACCTTGGATTTTAATCCGAGACAGAGATGGTTTCTAATACTTGCCTTTCCTTTCTAATGCTTTGAGCATCACTTAAATCTTGAACATTATTTTTTTTTCTGGATCTGGGGGATAGCTAACAATGAGTGGGCTGAAGACAAGATCATCCTGACACTGCAATTAAGATGACATCTGAAACATCACCACATCCTTCATTGGCACTCACCACACTTCAACTTGAGAGGAAGGTGATGTTTGAAAGCAACATTGCCATGTAAACCTACAAACCAGACAAGCTGTGACACAACAGTCCTAGGCCATTTGTTAAGGAATGTGGTTCTTACTGCCCAGTCAATAAATACCCAAGGCCAGGTTTAGGAATATTACTCTTCTGGATGACATATGTCAGACTCCTGTCCTCCCAGGGGATTCTGGGAGATACAGTTGCAGTTTGGAGCTTTTCAAAGCTCTGACATGAAGAAACATTAAGATATGACATCTGTAATCATCCATACATTTCCCAGGAAGTGCCCTCCCACAAATCAATCAGACTTTCTCCTCCAGAGGTATAGCTGGGATTGTGTTGTTAGTTATATTCAGACCTTGTAGTTCCAATTTTTTTAAAAGATGAATACACACCCCTGGTTGGTGCAGAAGGCCTTATTATTAAGTTACTTTGAATAAATCTGTCTCTGCCCAGCCGAGATGTCCATCAGAATGCCTCCTACTCTGATGAAAGACGTCCTGTTGAAATTGTAAAACAGCAGCACCCCTGGCATCAATTTATTTGCTACGAGGATTCTCCCTGGCAGGACTTTCGGTCTGCGTTCCGGTGGAATTTTAATTAACTCTGTCAGAACTCACAGTGCCACACAAAATTGGAACCAGCAGTACCTCAAAGATGCGCTTCCTTTCTAAACCCTTCCCTTCAAGTAATTTTCAGCCTTATAGGTCAAATTGGAAATCTTATGTCAAAACAAAGGAAATGCAAAGAAGCATATTTGGCCATAGCAAAAAAAAGGAGGGGGTCTGCCTTTTCCTAAAGCTTGCAAAATGGAAACAAAAATAAGGCGCTAGGCATACTGCCCATGTGTGGAGGGTTCCCATCGGCTGCACGGACTCCTTTGCCACAAATCTCAAAATCAGGGTGTATCTGTCGGCTGAAGCAGAAGAGGGCTGAATGGGGCCACTGCAGGACATGCACAGACCTTCAACAGCCTGCTGAGCTGACCGCCTGTGCATGAGCCCAGCTTCCTTGAAGCCTGTGGGAATCTGTGCAGGGCGCTCTACATCTACAGCATTAGACAGGATCAGGCCTACAAAGAGCACAGCGATCATAGAATCAGGGCAACCACAGAGAGGGCAAGAAAACTGTTGTGCATGCAGTTCGTGAAAGCTTCATCCAAAAAACAAGAGGTTGTTTGACCCTATGGCAGAGGACGGTTCATGAACTTATGGAAGCTGTCTCTGTCACATGACTGAGATACTAGAATAGCTCCAGTAGGATTTTTCAGCCATTGGCAAGCTGGACCTCTTCACTTAGTGTATTCCACCTGATCTTTCCCTGCAAATGGTCTCAACATGACCAGAGAATATGATGATAGGATAGCTGCCTTCGCCATACCTGAAAGCAGTTATAAGAGCAGAGCTGCACGGTACACACAGCACTCAAGAAGGGGGGGGGGATGGCCGTGGCCAGGCTCACAGCTGCGAGACAGAATGGATACCGGCCACCCCAAACCTCTCTCTGGATTCCCTTCCACTCCCAGGGGTGGACTGGCCGTTGATCTCACTGAGTTACCTGTCTCCTTGTTTTTTGTACCTTTATTTCATTATGCAAGACTAGATGCCTATTTAATAGTGGCCAGAACGCTACTGGTGTTCACAGAAAGTTTGTGTGACTTGACACAGCTCGTGGTGACTAATTGACAAGGTGCTGGGACACATCTCAGCTGTCTAATCAGATGCCTGGTCAGGCACATTACCAAGATAGACCCCAGCATCTTGCTGCTTGGCCACAATTAATCATGGCAAGTTACGCAGACCTTATGCAAACATCAGAAAGATTCTGCCCAATGTATCTACAAATTCCACCTTTTGCCTGCTTTCCCGCTCAACAACAGTGGTGTCCATCTTCCTCAGACTCAGGCCAGCCCTAACTTTGAATTCGGGGCTATGATCTGGGTTGGGAGGCTCAGGAAGAATGTACAGGGGACTTCTGCCACCACTCTGCAGCAGCTGCTGCTACTTGCCTTGGTTGCCTCTCTCTCCATAATGGTAGGGACAAAATTACTACAGGGCTCCAGTCAAGCTCTCCTTCATCTCTGCCCCCCCAACCTGGTATTTTGATTGGCTCCCCACCCATTAAATATTCCCTTCAGGTTCTGGGGGGCGGAAGCCTTGCGACTAGAAAAGAGCAAGAGAAAACTGGCCCACTGAGTCGACCCCTAGGTGGTGTTAAGAGATGGAGAGCTGTTAACCGTTCTCGGCAGGAGACCTAGGGAGTCTTCGTTCCTCAAGGTGATTATTGGGGTGTCACATTTTCAAAGTATTCAAACTGCAATGTTTTATCATTGGGGAAAGGTGACCCCGCCTCAGAAAGCATGTCCACTGCTTTTTCACTTACTGTATGGATCAAATGAGGTTGCACGACCTACAGTTGTGTTCAAAATTATTCAACCCCCACTGAAATTGAATGTTTTGGCCATTTTGACATTGATTTTGATCATTCAGTCATCTTGCTTACATTTACATGAAAGAGGCACTTGTAGGTCAGAGAAATATAACCTTAAGTTTATAATGAAATAACCACAAATGTCTTTTCTGTGCTCACATCATTATTAGTTTTTATTCAACCCCCAAGTGACATTCAATCTTAGTACTCAGTACAACATCCTTTTACAGTTATAACAGCTTTTAAACGTGAAGCATAGCTTGACACAAGTGTCTTGCAGCGATCTACGGGTATCTTCGCCCATTCTTCATGGGCAAAAGCCTCCAGTTCAGTCAAATTCTTAGGCTTGCGCACTGCAACTGCTTTCTTTAAGTCCCACCAGAGGTTCTCAATCGGATTTAAGTCTGGTGACTGCGATGGCCACTCCAAAATGTTCCAGCCTTTCCTCTGCAACCATGCTCTAGTGGACTTGGAGGTATGCTTGGGATCATTGTCCTGTTGAAAGGTCCAACGTCTCCCAGGCCTCAGGTGTGTGACGGACTGCATCACATTTTCATCCAATATCTCCTGGTACTGAAGAGAATTCATGGTACCTTGTACACGCTGAAGCTTCCCTGTACCTGCAGAAGCAAAACAGCCCCAAAGCATTATTGACCCTCCGCCATGCTTCACAGTAGGCAAGGTGTTCTTTTCGTCATATTCCTTGTTCTTCCTCCTCCAAACATAGCGTTGATCCATGGGCCCAAACAGTTCTAATTTTGTTTCATCAGTCCACAGAACACTATCCCACAACTTTTGTGGTTTGCCCACATGACTTTTGGCATACTGCAGTCGACTCTTCTTATTCTTGGGAGACAGCAAGGGGGTGCGCCTGGGGGTTCTGGCATGGAGACCTTCATTACGCAGTGTGCGCCTTATTGTCTGAGCTGAAACTTCTATACCCACATCTGACAAATCTTTTTTCAGTTCCTCAGCAGTCACACGGGGACTTTTCACCACTCTACGCTTTAGGTAGCGCACAGCAGTCGAAGTCAGCATCTTCTTTCTTCCACGACCAGGTAGCATTTCAACAGTGCCTTTTGCCTTGAATTTGCGAATGATGCTTCCTATGGTGTCTCTTGGTATGTTTAACTTCTTTACAATCTTCTTATAGCCATTGCCCTTCCTGTGAAGACAAATCACCTCTTCTCTTGTCTTCCTGGACCATTCTCTTGACTTCACCATGTTTGTAACCACACCAGTAAATGTCTAGAAGGAGCTGAGTATCACAGTCATTTTAAAGCTGCCTAATTGGTGCTTATTATGCTTGATTGGTGCTCGGTGACATCCACAGGTGTTTTCAATACCTGATCGAAAACACCTGAATGAACCTCTCTTCTTCAGAGTGGTAGTCTTTAAGGGGTTGAATAATTGTGGCAATGAAGAAACCACAAAAGAAACATTTACTACTGTATTACATAAACAATTGATGTTATTTTAGTTGCATTTGGTTCTTTAAAACGTCCTTGTAGGATTTCATTCTGAATACAATTCCAAATATACACTATAGTCCCTAAACCCCTTTACAGCATTGGGGGTTGAATAATTTTGAACACAACTGTACCTAGTTGTTTTCCACAGCTGCACAAAATACCGTATTTTTCCGTGTATAAGACTATACATTTGTCTAAAATCTTTAGAGTAAAAATTGAGGGTCATCTTATACAGTAAGCTGAGGAGAGAACAAAAATAAGTGGAAGGGAAAGCAGGGATCAAAGTGATCCTGCAGGGCTTTGATCCCTTTTCCCCTACAGTTGCTAAGCCCCACTTAGATTTCTTACTTTTGGGTTAGAAAAGTGGGGGGGGCATCTTATACATGGGGGCAACTTATACACGGAAAAATGCAGTACATCAGAAGTCATTAGTACGGTGGGACCTCTCTCCCCTCCTCCACACATCTGCGAATATGGCACATCTTCCTATTATTTGGATGTTTGATAAATGTGCATTTTGCCTTTCCAGCAAATGCTGTTTATTTAGCAATAATTCTGGAACAGAAGATATATCATATATCTGTAGTGAAGTCTAAATACATACCAAAGTATATATTTGGAAAGGAACTCAAATTATTACATCAAGTTTAATTATCAGTGTTTGCCTTTGACTCCCAAGGGCTAAATTAAGTTTACATATTCTTCTATACGTCCCAGTTCTACTATATAGTAATGAGTCTTTTAGAGACATGGGGAGCATAACTGTAACTGCCAAGGGAGTACACATAAGATACTCCACACAGTGATATGAAAGGTCATATTTAATCATCTCCTTATTAATCTCTACAGTAACAGAGTCATTTTCATGGGTAGGAATGAGGGAGAGCCATATATGCTACCCTGAACAACCTGGAGGAAAGGAGGAACGTAGCATAGAAATGGAAGAAGCACAGAAATAACCAAGCAAATGCATTGTACTCTTAGACCACCATTTTCTGATTGTTACTTTGAGGCTGGGGGGACTGGAAAGTGCGGAAATGCAGACTCCTCTGCTTGCCGTGACAGGCGCAGTGTCTTCTCCAGAGAGACGGTCCAGTTTGAGAGAGATTAAAACTAATTGGCAAAGGCTCGGCAAAATCGGTATGGGTCTTTCCCATTCCATCATGGTCTGCTGCTTCAAGGTAAATGAGGAGTGCTAAAGATTATGCAAATGTTCCTACCTCCTCCCGAGCTCATTTTTACTAATATCAAGCCATCTCCAGAGCCCAGTTTATCAGCGACTGCGCCAATGACTTCTTTCACCGAAGACGACACGGGAATGCGGATAGTGGTATAGGTGTGATCGATGCAGTGCACCTTGAACAGAACTTCAGACACAAAGGAGACAGTTATCAGTAGGGGCTGCAGGAACAGCACATGCACTATACGGTGCAGTACATCCAGTAAGTAGCTTTGCTTGAACGATTTCTCTTTTGATGGCTCTCTCAAAACTGTACTTGCACCCCCGCAGTTCACTTCTATGGTGTATGCGAGTGAACATGGCCAAGTCCATGCTTTGAAAGATCCTTGGGCAGGAGGCTCTCAGGTGTATTTACTGCCTCCATCACTGCCATCCTCCTCTTCCTCTCTTCCTCCTCGCTACTTCCCATTTCCGGCAGGAGATACAGGTCCTTCTCCTCATTTCTTTTATGACTCACCTGCTTGGAGAATGCACTTGAGCAGATGATAATAGCTAGGGCTGGCCAAGATATTTTGTTGCCTGCTGCTAATGAGAAGGTGACACACTCCTTCTATGTATAGAAGTGGACAAGACTGAATCTGAACTACAGGGGAGGACCCTGCATTGAAAAGAAGGCTCCCTTCCTTAAGGGATGCAGGGCAGGTCACACGAGACACCAGGCTCTGTTTGGTTGGTTGCTTCCCATCCACCTTTGCTTCCCAGCCGGCTGCTACCTGAGGCAGCTGCCTCATTCTGCCTAACAGTAGGGTTGGCTTGGGCAGCAGCAAGGGTTGCCCAAGGAGCTGGTCCTGGAGGCTACAAGGCCTGGCAATTAAGTTTTTTCAGTCTGCAAAGATGTAAAGAGCTCAGGCAGCTGCACAACTTAAATCTTCAGGTTTCTTTCCAGCTGAATGGCTGAGCTGTACAGTACTTTGACTTTTCACTCAGTACTGTTTATTGTTACGGTCCTCAGGCCAATCACACGGGGGGGGGGGAGATAGACCTTCACAGTTTCCAAAATTCCAAATACTCTGTAAAAATATTTCTCATTAAAAGACAATTTAAAACCATACTAGGTTTTAAATTGTCTAGATACTAGTTATATTAAAATTACCTCAAAATACAGTGGTGCCTCGCTTGACGACGTTAATTCGTTCCAGCGAAATCGCTGTAGAGTGAAAACGTCGTAAAGCAAAATAAAAAAGCCCATTGAAATGCACTGAAACCCCTTCAATACGTTCCAACGGGCTCAAAACTCACCGTCCAGTGAAGATCCTCCATAGGGGTGGCCATTTTCGGTGCCTGTGCAGTGAGGAATCCGTCCCTAAGCACAGCAGGGGGCCATTTTCTTCAGCCAGCGGCCATTTTGAAACCCAACGATCAGCTGTTTTTGATCGTCATAAAGCGAAAATCGGTTCCCAAAGCAGGGAACTGATCATCGCAAAGCGGAAAAACCCCATTCAAACCATCGTTTTGCGATTGCAAAAGCGATTGCAAAAAACTGACCGTCAAACGGATTCGTCGTTAAACGGGGTAATCCTAAAGCGACTGTACTAGATTTTAAATTGTCTAGCTATTAGTCACCTTAAAATTTTCAAAATTCCAGGTACTTTGTAAAAGCATTTGATATTAAAAGACAATTTAAAATCTAGTAGCTGGTTACCAGGGAATTTCCAAGACCTGAGTATCGCCCTGTGGCTAGAAGTCTAATAATCTCATACAAGGAAGAAACCTAGATATGAATCTTGAGCACAGACTGGCTTATTTAGACGCATCCTGCATCTATGCTACAGGAACTAGGCTGAGATAGCATTTCATATGTAGAGCGGTTAAATAGAGGTGTGGATTTAAATGCTTGTAGAATCCTGCCTTAGGGTAGCAGCAACTGGCTGTAGTGGGGGATAAACTGAGTCTCACTCCCGTTTGGTGCTTCAGTCTTGTGAACCTTTGCATTGACTTACGCTCATCGCTTCCCCTGATGGGCTGCCGTTTCTGTGTTCTTTCATCACTTGTGTTGAAGTGCTGCAAAAGAACTTTGTGCTGGGAAAGACAAAGCAGAACAGAAC
This sequence comes from Pogona vitticeps, assembly GCF_051106095.1. Lineage (NCBI taxonomy): Eukaryota > Metazoa > Chordata > Lepidosauria > Squamata > Agamidae > Pogona > Pogona vitticeps. The sequence continues at coordinate 202,035,180 of NC_135783.1, forward strand.
TTCCATCAAAAACAACTCCATCAATGCTGGTGAAAAGTCTTCTGGACTAGCACTAAGGAACATGTGGGCCTCCAGATGCTGCAAGTCCCACCTGTCCTAGCCAGCCAGCCTGGCAAATAGTGAGGGAGAACAGGCAATATATTATAATCCAACCATACTGGAAGGGAGACACATTTCCAGTTTTAAAGCTAATTGCATATTAATGATGACTGGCACTGAAACATGCGAGAGAAGGACAAACAGGTGCTTCCCTGCATGCAGCCTCCCTGCAACTGGTATTACTCTGGAGATGAAAATGTTAGGGCAAATTTGTATCTTACGTTTTTAGCATTTACAGTGGTGCCTCGCTTAGTGATGTTAATCCCTTCCAAGAAAAATATTGCTAAGTGATTTTAAAAAGCCCATAGAAGCACATTAAAACGTGTTTAATGAGTTCCTATGGGCTTAAAAACTGACCTTATGCGAAGATCCTCCATAGGGGCGGCCATTTTTCGTGCCTCTAAAGCGAGGCAAGAGAGCGGGAGGCCATTTTGTTTTTCTGGTGGCCATTTTGGAACCGCCGATCAGCTGTGCAAAAAGGGTCACTTTGCCATGATCGCTTCCCCGCGATCATCGCAAAGCGATTTTTCCCCATAGGGGCCATCGCTAAGCAATCACTCTGGCGATGGCCAAAACCCCATCACTAAGAAATTTCATCGCTCAGTGGAGCGATCGCTAAGCGTGGCACCACTGTATATGTAAAACACTGACACATGCACACAAATCATAAACTGTATAGAAAGAAAGCAATGTGTGATGTAAGTACCATATTTTTCTCCCACCCAGATCTACCCAAATCACCCGACATAGCCAGCAGGGGCGGCTGAGGGGTCTGACGCCGAGAGAGGCCCGGAAGGAAAAAACAAGAAACCGGGCCTTCTCGGCGGTGGCTCCTCGGCTGTGGAACGCCCTTCCAACAGAAATTCGGCTGCCACCCTCGCTGGGTGTTTTTAAAAGCCAGTTAAAAACTTGGTTATTCAAGCAGGCCTTCCCTCCAGTCAATTAAGTATTTCTCTTTTTCTTTTTCTTTGCTATTCCATCTTGGTAATCCTCTCTTTAAATTAATTGTTTTAAATTGAAACTGTAGTTGTAATTTTTATGATTTTATATATTTTTATACTGTTTTGTTTTATTTTGTAAGCCGCCCCGAGTAGACATGGTCTAGAGGGGCGGGGTAAAAATCAAATAAATAAATAAAATAAATAAATAAGACAATACTTTTGTCTAAAATCTTTAGACTAAAAATTGAGGGTCATCTTATACACGGACGTAAGCTGAGGAGAGAGCAAAAACAAGTGGAGGGGGAAAGCAGGGATCAAAGCGATCGTGCAGCGTTTTGATCCCTGCTTCCCCCTCTTTTTGCTAAGGCTTAGCACGTGGAGGGGCAAAGCAGGGATCAAAGCACTTTGATCCTTTTCCCCCTCCACTTGCTAAAACCCGGTTACATTTCTTAATTTTGGGTTAGAAAAGTGGGAAGGGGGTCATATACATGGAAAAATATGGTACATGTATCTGAACTTGTTGTCTCCTTATCTCTCTCTCTCTCTCTCACACACACACACACACACACACACACACACAAACCCCAATCCACAGCTATAAGGATTCGTAATCTTCTGTGCTTAGCAGAATACAGTGGGGTCTTGACTTGAGAACTTAATCCGTATTGGAAGGCGGTTCTCAAGTCAAAAAGTTCTCAGGTCAAATCTGCATTTCCCATAGGAATGCATTGAAAACCATTTGATCCGTATCTGCTCTTTTCCGTCCATAGAAACTAATGGGAAGCTGCTATTCCGCTTTCGACCACTAGAGGCGGATATTTTGTTTCTTTTTTTCTTAGGTCAAGAAAGGTTCAGGGAAGGCAGGGAAAATACAGTCCAGGCAGTACAGTACCAGGCAGTCTGAAGACTGTCTCCCAATCCATTCTCTAAATGCTGGGAGGAGTGAGGAAGCAGACAGGCACCCTTTTCACTGGCCAACAGTTAACTGAAAGTTCAAATTTTGCACTTTCCCTGCCTCCCACGTGGTTTTTTTTCAGTTCTTAACTCAAATCTAAGTACTTAAGTCAAGTCAATATTTTCCTATGAGAGTGGTTCTTAAGTCAAAATGTTCTTAACTCAAGTAGTTCTTAAGTCAAGACCCCACTGTAGCTATTTTTATGTGTGCCCGTCACATTACCTTTTTCTGAGGTGCTTTAGCTTCTTCTGAGCTACAAAAAGCAAACAGAGCACTGTTTAAAAATTATTTTGAAAGTGTTTAGCAGCAGTTCCCCATTTTAATTTATTATTTATTTACTTAAAATATTTTTACCCTTGCTTTCTCCTTTAAAAAAGTCCCAAAGCAACTTACGTCAGTATTTAAAGACAGTATTTAATGCTAACAACAGTGTGCATACAAATACCAAAAAAATGATCTTAAGTAGTAACAGAGCTTGGAAAAATTACTTTTTTGGACTACAACACCCAGAATCCCACAAACATGAACACAAAGCAGTTTATAATTCACAACAGTTTTGAAGAAGAGGGGGTGATGGTGGTGGAATGTGTTGGCTGAAACAAAACGGTTTCCACTGACCTTCCAAATACTAGGAAGGGCAAAATGCAGCTCCGAATCCTTACAAGGTTTGTGTAAGTTGCTGCAACTAATTGCGGTTTACTGATAAGTTGCTATGACACATCTTGGTCATCCACCTCCTAACATGCCCAGTTTTGCAAACCAAGATGTACCTTGGCAGTGACAAGTGACATACACATCAGTAGGATTTTTGACCTCTATGGCCAGAATCCTACTTGGATGTGTGTAAGGTTTGTATAATGGAACAGATAATGGCAACTAATGGATGAAGTGCCTTGTCACCTGCTCAGCTCTGCAACTGAGAGGTGCTCTGGCACGTGGGCAATTAATTATCCATAGTTAGCCGTGGCAAGTTACACTAACTTTACGTGAACATCAGTAGGATGCCAACTGACGTTCCCCATTTTTATGGTAGCTGTCAGTTGTTAGAATAGCAAAACTCAAGAATACCATAACATAATGTCTCTCATAATACTAGATATTTACTGAAGAGTGTGAAACATTAGGTAGGTCTGCTTACAGATACTCCTTTAGACATCCTAAGTAAATTTTAGAGTAGTGGCTATTATAAAAATTATGGTTTGGTGTGGGGTTTTTTTGGTGTGTGTCTAGTACTGGACATTTCTGAAAGATAATTGAGAGTTCAAAGAACAGAAAGCTGCACTTACATTTGTTTCATAGTCTTTTCTAGCTCTGGAAGTTGGTCTTTGAGTGCTGTGATCCCTCTTGTATCATCTGATACAGATACATAAAACTCCTGTTAAATAATAAAGAATATTCTTCAAACGACAAAACAAAAACACCATTGATTGGTCTGGATATGTATCACATATAGGTCAGTTACGAAAAACATATTGATTTTATTTATTTACATTTCATGCCACCATTTGAAGCAAAATGTAGGTTTGCCAGATAACATTTTAAAATAGTAAGTATATAAATTCCAACTAAAATAACAGTATAAACATTTATTTAATACTTTGTAACTGACTGGAATATACAGCTTTTTAAAGCCTATTAAAAACAGACAGAGTTGTTTCCTTTTCCCTTTTTTAAACAAGGAGAAATGATTCAAAACATGAGGATAATGGTAACTTCAATGTTATATCACAAACATCTAGAGTCTGTGTTCAGCAAAATTGTTTAGACAAGCCTTGAACCCCCTAAGACTATGGCTGAAATCCTGTTGCTTAGTGTAGTAAGGTGCATTAGAGTACGCCCACTGAATCAGAATGGATTTGGTGAGTCAACCCTTTGTAAATTCCATTGATTCAAATGGGCTTACTTTACTGAACCTTACTATGCTAAGCAACAAGATTCTAGCCACTAAATAATAAGCTTTCTGACAAATTGATGTTCATATAAGAAAAGTTCAAAAGGAAGGAACATGTCCTCTGAAACTGACTGTTTCTACCAAAAGATTATCTCAAAAGAGACTGCAAGGACTAGTCATGCCAGCTACGAAATGGTTGTTTCAGGAGTACAATTAAAGAAAGGCACATTGTTAATTATTTTAGCCTATTATTACTCTTTTTAAATATGGCAAGCAGTCTTGCCATTTTAATTTTCCACCTTTTAGACTAAAACAGATAGTTGAGAATAATGGAACCCAACGAGGTGACCGTGTGGACTGGTCATGATGGGAGTTGTCATCCAAGATACTTGAGCAAGACAGGATGTTGAAGGCAGGATGACAACATTAAAATACATGCCAAGAGTCACACCAGAGGAGATGCTGAGCTTGCACTTTGCGGTTGATCATCCTCTGCAACAGATTATCACCTCAAAGTAATAAGATTTGCAAGTAGAGATAGGCACAAAGCACTTCTTCACACTTCACCAAAATTCATTCCTTCCCCCCATCCACCCCAACTGGCTGACTCACTCACAATCCAGAGCTTGTCACTCAGGTCCTCCTGCTCAGGTGGCCTGTCCAGTGCAGGCAGGAGCTTGGGCTTCCCTTCCCTGCCTCCTCCAGCAGCCAACCAATCAGACGAGGAGGCAGGCTGGGGATTCTGGGGGGTTGAGGGAAGGAACACATGGCACCGTATATAAATGTTGACAAAGCACAACGAAGGGCTTCATGCTCATCTCTATTTGCAAACTATGCCTGTGTTGACCATGTTGGCAAGATAAAAGAGATGGTGGTGGGAAAAAGCGTGTGCAAGGATGAACAGGCACCTCTTGTCCATTAAGGCAGCTCTGCTTCTAAACGGGGACAGAGTGCCTCACCCAGTTTCATCCTAAGACTCCCATCTTGACAATGCCCATGTCTTCCTGGGGGTTTCCATATAACAAAGCACAACCCTTCTTCAAATGAGGGGATGCCTGCTTCTTCTCCTTTCCCTAACAATACTAAAACAAGAGACAGGAAGATCTGTTTGTGCTTGAAAGCAGTGTCATTGGAAGAATTCTCAAGATTGCAAAAACAGCCTGTTTTGACTCCGCTCTCTTGCCTCAATTTAATATTCAGTATAAAGAAACAGCTATAGCTGCCGTAGTGACCTACCTCCAGGAAAGCCATCGCTGCTTCGTCCTCTTGCAGGAGGTCGCCGTACAAAGCAGCCCAGTGCAGAACTAAGCGAACGACTCGCCTTTTGTTGTTGAGGGCATAGTCCATTTTTTCTTGCTCTGTTCCCTGAGAAGGCTGAGCGTGGTAAGTGTCACGATGTCAAGGAAAACGGATTTGTTCTCCTACTTCCCCACACCCTTTCTCCGGCCTTCCTAGCTTTTTCTCTCCACATAACGCATTCCCAGTGAGTCCTTGCACATACTGTACGATGAAACACACAACTGCCCAAAAGGATTTTTTCAGATCAATAACATTTTTGTATGCTTTCCAGATTAAAGACTCTTGTGGCTTTTAATGGCCTAATCTAACACAGGGGAGAGAGAAAGTTAAACCCGAAGGGCTTCTCCTAGTGAAGTACAACTGGCCAGTTTTCTGAACAACACAGGCCCAACACATTAAATTTCCCAGTGCTGTGCATTCTCTTTGCACTGTGAAGGACATCGTGTAAAATACGATGCCTGTTGCTGAAGGACTGGAAATGCATTCTCCCTCCAAATCTATACATGATTAACAGCAAGTGCCATGTCCTGGCAGATCTTTCCCAGGGACCACCAGAATGTGTACAATGTTTGCTTTGGGGGTTAGTGGATGCTACCATTGAAGATCCACTTGGGAATCAACCAGCTTATAATGTGATAAAATAGATGAGCACATGAATAAAATACAGGTCCATGAACTGGGCTTAGCCAAAGCTGGAGACATTAAGTCGGAGAATGCACTTGTTGCAGGAGTGGGAAGCTACACGCCTTTTAAAAACCAGGGTGCAATTGTGAGAGCCCTTCAAATTGCAGTGGGATGGAATTCCACTCCAGGATGTTGTCAGGCTTGGAGTTAAGCAAGTTTAGGGGTCTGGGGCTGACAGGAGGAAGAGAAGGGGAGAAGAAGTGCAGAAGAGCAGGTCAGGGTCTAAAGGAGGAGACCCAGCCCAGATCTTCCTGTCCTTTGAGGCATGAGAAGCATCTCCACCCTGCGGCTCAAGTCAACCCTGCTTTTCTCACCACTGCCATTGCCACCACCCCCTTCCTCGCTTCTTTCCCAGCCACCTACCACAAATGCTGAAAGAAGCGCCAACCGCAAAGGATCGGAACCATGTAGGAAGGCACCTGCCACGCCTCCCTCACTGCCCCCTTTCCCTAAACCACGGCCGCTCATCTCCAAGCTTGCCTGCCTGCTTTGTACCCTCTTGAGCGCCCAGGTCCCCCTCTCTCCACCAGGAGGACACACAAAAAAGGGTGCAAGATGATGAATCAGCACATCATCATGGTGACAAGGGGAAGCAGGGTGTTGAGTAGAAGCTAGAGAGCAAAACCTGCCACAAGTAGATGCACAGGACTGGGGAAAGAGGTAAGGTGGGGGTGGGCATGAGGGGGAGTGCTGTTCAAGTCAGTGGCCATGGCACTCTGCCACCTGAATGACCATCTCTTTGAGCGGTGCTGCTGAGCGAAAGGAGTACAAAGAGGGAACCTTTGTACTGAGTGTAGCAATCACCCCTGGTATGAATATTCAGCAGTGTATTTTCATGTACTAATGAGAGCTGTTGGGAGGCGGAGCCAAAGAAACTAGAAGGGAGGGGTGAGTCAGAGTCTAGAGGAGTTCAGTCAGAGACAGAGTTTGGAGAAAAAGAAGTTAGGGGGTTTGAGGCAGAGAGAGAGAAAGAGTGTGTGTTTAAGGAGTGATTAGTCAGAGTGTGACCTGTAGTAATTAGGATAGAAGAGGTTAAAGTAAAATACTGAAGCTTTGTGTAATTTTAAGAATGTGCTTAAGAACTATTCCTAAAACAATGTGTAATCAATAAACCTGTTTCTGTTTAAAAGTTCAGCACTGAATGGACCTCAGTCTTTCATAGGAAATATAGGTTGATAAAGAGATCAAGTGGTGGCAGCGTGTTAAAGGGCGTGTTGGGATCCTCGGGTGAGGTCTTTGTTAGGTGAAACAAGCAGGGGCCACAGGGTAAACGCCACACTGAGTAATAAAAGTGGCAGAAGAGAAAGGCAGGACAGGTGGGAAGGCTAACGTGACAGATCTTCACGCAGGGGTATTGGTACTCATGGTGGTGAGGCTCCATCATGAATAGGGGGAGGCAATCTTCTCCCTGATATAATCCAACTAGTAGCCAACTTCCTTTCAACAAGGAAGCTAGACAAAGCATCTCTGCCAAATGTCAAAACGGTTTCTCCGCCCCCAGTGCAGCGATTTTGCTCCACTGACGGAGAGCAACTTTTCTACAGCCCACGTCCTTACAGTGGGGAAAACGAGCACCTAATTGTTTTCAAATGGACATGGACATTGGTGTTCTTCAAAAAACCGACAGCTTATTCTAGCATAAAATGCCTCCCTTACGATAGGTCAACGTTTGACCTGGAAATCAAGCACAGTGACTGTCCTGTGCCGCCTTACTTCGGCAGTTGTGCTTATCCTACATGATAACATCTATCTAGAACTCTGGTGCCAGGATAAGCATATTTTAGTGTATAGGCATTGACGTGACTTCTGAAATTCTGCCTCTGAAGCACAGTGATAGACAGGCCTGACAACTAGATATAGAGAGATACTTAAGAAACAAAGGAAAATTGGACACCATAATGTTTTGTGCATCTCAGGTGGAATTAACTGCCCCAAACATTTTCCACATATGACAGTTTGGACAAACAGAAGGCCATTTTGAATAGAGGTCTCAACATAAACTGTTCCCTTCAAATCAAAACCTGAAGGCTTTGCTATATATCAAAGAAGAACTTGAGAAATGATTTCAGAGTTCAAGCAATTCATAAGGAAAAATAAATCTCTTGCGTCTCCACATGATATGGTAAAATATACACGCTATGACCAAAGCTATAAATGTTAAGACAACATTTAGAAACTATTCGCATTAAATGGTAATTTCTTAATGATTTCCTGGGAATAATAATAAAACCCTTGGAAACCACAATATTGGATTGACTGCTGAGATTTCGAACATTTGCAAAAATGTACATTTTTATTTAATTTGGAAAATAATTAGTTGAGCTTAGAAAAGTTAATCAAGCTATTTTATGGAGGCAGAACGTAGCGAATAGATGTTATCATGCAAGCTTTGGTTCCTGTAACATTTCCTAAACCAAGTATTTTTTCACTGAGTCACTCTCTCCACATGGCATCTATTGTGCAAGCCCTGTAATTATTTAATATCCTTTTACCTGCTTATTAAGTGACTCACCACAGGCACTAGTAATTCCCCCCCCCCATATTCCTATTAGTCATCTACTTATTTTTAATTCTGCTAATAATTCCTCCCATGCAAATTCTATCACAGGGAAAAGCAGAGTCCGCCCGCCCCAATCCTCATGCTGCATATCAGCATAATAGTGTTATGTATAAATAAATGCCAGAGTCTGTAATTTCTAAGGTATTAATCAACAATGATGTTGTGACTGAATACTGATTTCATCATATTTCATAGTTTGAAAATTGTAACAAACTACACAGCCTGTTCTGTTGTCAATATAATCTGGGATCTAGTTCTTCTGTAAGAGATGAAACTCAAAGAGAGTATAGATCACCATGCCAGGCTACATGTTTGAAGTGCATGAACGTGCACAGTGCTACTCTTAAATTATGACTGTGCTCAGCATTTATATGTTACTTTGCTCTATTCAAAGCACTTCACAGATGTTGGCTGAAATCCAGTAGTGAATGTAGACCGCATAAGGCTGAAGATGTCATCGGCCACAGCCTTTTACATTTTTAGGGAGATTTAAAAAGTGTGATTCCACCCACCCACCCCAAAGTTTCCAAGGCTTCCTTAGGATCGCTTTTGTTATGCAGACGCCATCAGGGGCTGCAGGACAGGAAGGGGGAAAAGTCTTTAATTTCTGAAAATTGGCACTGCCAGATTATTTTACCCGTGGCAGTGATTTTTGGAAATCAACTACTTCTGCCTCCTGTCTCATAGTCCTTGATGGCCTCTACAGAACAAAAGTGATTCCAAGTTAGTCTCAGGACTTTTGGGGCAGGGGGGAATGGAAATTTTATATTTCCCAAAAGATCTAATGGTGATAAAGCCAATATACTCAGAGAAAGGTACAAAAGAAAGACAAGCACATGTAAAATGGCTTGCAAAAAGTCTTGCTGTCACTATGGCCAAGGAAGAAAATATTGGGGCTTGTATTTCAATGTGGAAATATTTATTCACATCTTCAAAGACAGCCACTGTTTTCAAGGCTTTTTCCAAAACCTGCCTCAGAAGCTTCCTAGACTCAAAAAGGAAAAATGCACATGAAACAATGCACGTGTCTCTACAAGGCATGTAATTAAAATTCATACATTCAAAGATGTGTAGAAACACATTTTATTCAATGAAGAATGTGAATAATGAATGCACATATAAACGGCTTCTAAATGGCATCTCTCTCTTGTTTGTTATGTGCCATCAAGTGGAAATCAACTCATAGCTACCTTAATAAGGTAGCTATAAGGTTTGTGAGATATTTGAAGAGTGATATTACCAGTTCCATGCCCACAAGTGGAATGGGGATTTGAACCCAAGCCTCTTGAGTTCTAGTCTGTCACTCTCTCCACTGTACCACACTGGGTACTAAACGATATACCTTTATATATATATATATCATTTCTGTGGAGAAGAAAAGTCTTGCAAAATGACAGAGAATGAAACAAGAATAAGAATACTGAGATGCACAGGTCCCCAGCAATCAAACACCACTTAATAAAAATGCTAGACGGATACGAGGGTGCAACAAAAGCTCACAGCATATCACAGAAAGGAAAAGTGAAAAACGAGCAATAAAAAGGAGTTTCTTTGCATATTGACAAAGCAGTCAAACCCTGTGAATTTTTTTTTTGCTCCTGCACTTTTTTTCATCAACACATAGCTAACAAGGTCATGCAGAAAAGCAGAAAAATGTGTTTATTACACAGAAGTTTGTAGTTTATTGTTTATATTGAAAATTCTCATTTTGTGCAAAATATTTTTTACATTAAATACTTTTTCATGCGAAAACACTTCTGAAATGTTTCACAAAGCTGGCAAATTGTGAAAAATGCATAAAATGCATGTAATCTTGTCCAGAAGTGAGAAGACTTTTCCTGTCTGTGAGTATGAAATATGCTACAATGTACATCCCTAGGAAGAAATCTATTGGTGTGTGTGTGTGACTTTGTATGTAGCTGTCATAAAGGATATTGAGCCATCAGTGCTGGACAAAGCTGATTATTTGGCATGAACGTGCAGTGCATCATAACAAAATCATGTACACCACCATCTGTGAAAAGAAAACCAAAAGTAAGAACAAATAATAATCCTTCCTGTGTTCTCAAGGTAGCTTCATAGTCCAATGAACAATTACATCCAATTCTAGCACTGAACAAAACACTTAACTTCTACTATTTTCCATTTGCTAAATGGATTTCCATTTTTTAACTAGTCAGGAAGAATCTGAAGAAGACCCCACACAATTAAAAGAACAAGTCTAACTCCCCCCTAGGTTTGTCTGTTCCCCTCTCACTCTTCTGCAGCTGAGAGCATGCATTCAGAAGTGTTTTGTTCCTGTTTTTAAAAACCTGAAGGTTACTGTGACACGAAGTAGACAAAGTAGTTAATTTTAACTATGATTAATTTAATCAAGCCAACTTCAAACAATAGTTTTTGAAATGTACTTGCTTTCACTAAATGTAGTTAAGAATAATCACAGTTGAGAACTTAGATGGTATATTCAGTTGTAATTAATCAGAAACAAAAGCCAAGGCTCCCGATCTCCTTGTAGCTGCACAGGAGGAAAGGAGAGGAGAGGTTCTGATGGGATCCGAGTTTCAGGTGACAAATCCTGTACAGCATGGTGTTTAGTCATGTTGGGGATACCACTGTGGTACCACCACAGGTTCTCAGACTACCTCCAGGGTCTAGTGAGCCAGGTCAAGCGAAAGATGGTGTGCTAATGTTCCTGCAACAATTGGCACATTTAGACTGAGCCCTAAGTAGAAGTTGAGGCTCACGTTCTCTTTGAAATGGCCCCTATTTGCTTGTGGAGCCTTAGGTGCCAATGGCATAGAGACATAGTGCTGATGGAGGAAGGTAGAAAAGGGCTATCACACGGGTGGAGGCGCTGGAGCCAGTCTCTGCACAGGAAGGTTAAACTCTTTAGCTTAGAAAAGAGATGAGTACCAAAGATGCATTAAAATTTTATGCAGTGTGTGGAAAAGGTAAATTGAGATAATTCTTTTCCTTTTTTCTTGCAATGCGTCAGTTCTTCACTGATACGGAACGGTGAGAGATTAAGGAAAGGGAGAAACAAATATGCCTTCAGGCAGTATATTTTTAAGTCACAGAATTCACACACACCACAAGATGCAGTGATGGCCACTCACTTGCATGGCTTTCAAAGGGGCTTAGATAAATTCATGGAAAATAAGGCTATCCATGGACATTAATGGTTATACCATGGCTGTACGCTATATCCAAGACAGCTCAGTTGTTGGGCGACACAAGTGCTGTTTTCCTCATGTCTTGCTTGGTGGGCTTCCCATAAGGAGATGCTTGGCCTTTATGAGTACTGGCCTAGATGGGCCTTTGGTATTATATAGAATGGCCTTTCTTGTCTTTTTGGGTCACACTCTTAGCTAGTCAGACATTATTTTACTGCACATCTCAAATTAAAAAATGAATCATGTTAAACCTAGAGAGCCTCTTTGAAGTCTAGCGATAAAAATACGGCCATCTTTGTGCCCCCTAAAACATGAATGCATTTTAATACTAAGAAAATCCAATGGATCTCGACCACAACATGATTTCTTTTGCAGTTATGCATAACAAACTGTTTTAGATGTTTCTTTTGTTTTCCTTTAAATTTAAACTAATGCAAAAGCAAAAAAAAAAAAGTAAATTAAAGATTACAGATGTTGGTGGTCCTTCTACATAACAAAGAAAAATAGCACGTGGCTGGGAAATGGAATACTGCCCAAAGATATATTTTTTGGGGGAAAGACTGTTTCAAAATACTGTACATTAAAAAATGAAGTTATGTTGGAAAATTTGGGGATAAAAAATAACATACTGTAACATGAATTGTTGCCAAGAGAAATTGGAAACTCAGGAACAAAACAATTCCATATGACTATTGCCCAGCTTCTAGGTCGTTGCTGCAGGATTTTGGAAGGCAGATATATTGCTACTTCTAACACTCACTGATAGCAACAGCTCTCTATAAAATATAAATGTAAACCTTGGCAGCTAACCTTGCATAGAGTCTGCCTGCCAAGAATTTAAACAGACTGGCATGTGTGTTGAAGATTAGGAAAAAATCAGTACTTCTTTAATTAATATCAACAGAACTTGTGAAAGTGTATGTGGGGGGGGGGCGTGGGGGTTGCAGGTTGTTACAGCTGCCCAGATATTCCAGTTGGCATGTTTAGGAGCTATACTTATTAAGGGAATTCTAGGAGTTGTAATCCAGAAAGTAAGGTTTCCAAGCTCTGAAACTACAAATGGACTTTTAGGGAACCAGCCTACCAGTTCCTTCACTTAACGTTGATTCGGGACGCATGGTTTCTAGGAAATGTTCTAAAATTTTCTCAGGAGTTCCTGACATCACAATATACCTAAAGAAGGGGGGAAAAAGGAAAACATTACCTAAAATATATTTGGAGATTGCTGGGAGAAGGAAGAGGAATAGCAGCCAACAATAGCAAGAATGGGAATGACAATAATCCAGATTTAACATGCGTAAAAAATATCTTATAGACTATGTCTTTCCATTTTGATTTTAGCATGACTTTAGCGATATGACATTTCTGAGTTAAACACTTTGCTTAATTTTATTAGTTTTCATTTCAAAACTGGTCTAAAGACAATCTGAGATCTAAATGAATCCCCACAGAAACCTGTTGAATTATCAGAGGAAAAATCCAAGTCAGAAAGGAATGTGAAAGACAAAGACAAAGAATTACTGCTATCAATGAAGATGATAGATAGATAGATAGATAGATAGATAGATAGATAGATAGATAGATAGATAGATAGATAGATAGATAGATAGATAGATAGATAGATAGATAGATAGATAGATAGATAGATAGATAGATAGATAGATAGATAGATAGATAGATAGATAGATAGATGGATGGATGGATGGATGGATGGATGGATGGATGGATGGATGGATGGATGGATTTTTTTTAAAGGACTGCATTGTTGATGATATGGGTACCATATTGTTAGGATCAGCTCAGACACGAAACAGACACTCTTTTAACAACACACATAACTTCCTTGTGGTGACTGATGCATGTCTTGAGCCACTCAGTTTCTTGAGATGTTTCAAACTATCTTTTTTTAAAATATACACTGACATACTGTCTCTCACTTTCAACTCAACATGGAGCAATGATTTATGACGAACTCTGGCTAGAAAAGGTAAAGCGGCCCATGGAATAACAGGAAGAAGAGCTCAGTGAGGCCCACATAAAGGCCAAAAGCCTTGTAGTTCTTGCATTATGAGGGGAAACATTGGAGACCCTCCGGAAACCCATAAATTCTATCCCAGGATTCCCTCTCCCCATCCTTTTGAGCTAAATCATGCCCTTTCTGTAACCTACAGAAAACAGTAGCTAGCTGAGAGAAGGTGGATCATTAAATGGTGGCTTTGCCCCCATTTGGAGAACCTGTAATCTCAGCATGGAACTATCATGGTTCGGCTTATATTTAAAAAAATAGGAACTCGCATATATTGGCACTGTTCCCTTTCCCAGTATAAGGTTTCCTCTGAATATACCACTTGGTTCTTATGACTGTGCCTCATTTTACTGCACTCAAGTAGAGGGGGGGGGAGTAGGAAACATTTTCCCTCCCAAAAGCGCCTGCTGAGAAATAAGTAATGGAGCTGAGCTACCTGGGAGCTTCTCCTCACTTTGAGCGCTGGCCATCACACACTTCTTTTACCTGCCAGCCCTTTGGGAAGAGTTGTATTGATGTCCCAAGAACATAAACCCTTGTTAAGCCAAGTGAGCATCCTTGCAGAGAGAAACTAACTGGGTATCTTAGGGAGTGAAGCACACACACAGAGAGAGACAGAGAGAGAGAGAGAGAGAGAGAGAGAGTTTGGGTTGCTGTACTTTGAATATGAAAGTGGAAATGAAACAGTGGAAGTGGCTTGCGGTGCCTGAAGACTCGTTGGCAGCACTATTCTGCAAGAGATCAGTCAGTTAAGAGGTGATGCCCATGAAGAGGAAGTTGGCAGGCAGATTTTTACTCTGTGAGCTCTTCAAACAAATCTATATATTTTTTTACAGTCATCTCTTCAAACCTCATGTGGGCTCCACTGAGGGCTCAGCAGGTAGCAGAAGAGAGGCAGGAAGAGTGGAGGAACATGGAACGGACTCAAATTCCACTCAGACCATGTGCGCTCCCAAACTGAAGCATTTTCCCAGCCTTCTAAAATTTCAACATAATTAGACAAGTTAGTACCAAAAGCTTTCTGAGTGTCATACTACTGCGCTGGGATCTCTTACTCTAGATCCTGAACATGTGAAAGATATTTGTGATTAGACACTGGTGAATGAAAAGAATTCCGAGATACAACTTCTTTCATCAGTATTATTATTCCAAATATTTCACAGTGATTTTCTGGGCCAAACGTTTCTTGATATTGAGGACATATCAAAGCTACACAGTCAGATATGTTTAAGAGTCTTCCCCACTCCCCCTTCTAGGGAAATCTGGAAGTTGTTTTGCAAAGAAAGAGCTCACTATTTTGAACAGCAAACTGTCAACATCTCATTGACTGTAATGCACAAGAAGCTATTACATTTAATAGTGAAGAAATGGTACGATTTTGTCCTAAGCAGAGTTTCTGAAGAGCTACAAAAAGTCCTGTTTCAGAGATGCCACCTTAAAGTGCTTCAGTCCAAACTCTACCTAGCTTGGCAGCGACTTCATAATGGAACGTGGGATGATTCCAAAACAGCTTAAGACTGGTTGAGAACCAAATGAAATATCTGAAGGAATAAATCCACTTTGATTAACAATCTCATAAATATTACATAATTTCAATCTATACTGTACTTTGAAGTTCCAAAAGCAAATGGCACAAGGCACACTCTTACACGCAGCAAACCACTCAACCATCTTGCTCATTATTATCTAGTTACTGGCAGCAGCTTGCCAAAGTAAGCCTTCTTCTTGAGAAACTCATGCATTTCGTGGGAATAAATGCCATCCTGGCAGAATGAAGCTCACAGCAATGATAAAGGAAGATGGTGCTGGAAAAAAAGAACAATGAAAGAACATGCCCAATGTTCTCTAGTGATTAAACCTTGGAGAAACCAGGAAGGATGTTGAACCTCCTGATTAAAAAAATGTAAAATGATACAAGTAGATTCAGCTCAGAAATACACTGAATATTTTACAGTAATAGGAAAGATTGTGATAAACTGAATACATTTGTGTACAGTGAGCTGGAAACAAGATGCAAAATGAACTAAATTCAATTCATATTAGCACAGTTCCACTGCCAGGATTCCACAATTTTCTGTTGTAGAAAGTGTAGTTTTAGGAAACAATTATTTAGTCACAAACATATCATTTCCCTGATTCTGATGACAAAATCATAGACTGCTCTGGAAAATGAAGGCTGTGCAGAAAATTTAAAAGATATTGTAAAATGTGTATTAAAAATGCCTTATAAAATGTATCATTAACTGTGTCAGGATAGATTCATTTCAGGAAGTCATCAATAATAGTAACAATTACTACTGACTCCTAGGAGTATGAAAATGAAGAGACCAAGGAAGATATATACAAAGATAGTTCAAAGAACGATCAGCCAAGTTATAGCACCGGTGCAGAAATTAGATTGTGCCAATCCAATCTTTCTCATGTGGCCACTACTGTATATACAATAGATTGTGCTAGTGTACAATTAGCACACTATATTGTACATCACTACATGTAGAAGATATGGAGGATAAAAGCCCTGAATTCTGTTTACCTCTAATTTTCATATTTTTTCCTGCCACCATCAACTTCAGAACTCAATTTAGAGAAGATCCAAGAACTGAAGGGTGTTTATATACTTCAGAGAGGTCAAGTATCAGCTCAGCATTGCTGAGCAGTTCAGCTTTATCTCCTCCCTCTTCTTATAAAGTTTGTAGCTAGGAAAATTGAGCTGGCATGCCAAGAACAGATCCCTATACTATCCAAAGGCAGAGATCAAAATCTGGGGTTCAAATCTTTCATGCCAGAAAGATTAATAAAGGGCAAGGATAAAACTTGATCTTGCAGACTGAATAAGATGTTTGCATACACTTAGGGTTTCTTTGGGCAATCCAGCTGGTAATCCTAGAGCAACCGGCAGGGCTTCGTCAACAGAGGAAATCTGTAGTATGGCTCTACAGATGAAGCGACACAGCAGGAATCAGATCATAATCTACTTACTACGTACTGCAAAGCGAAAGCGTGCTGCTTATATAGCGCCCCGTGGTGCTTCAAGCACTCTCTGGGCAGTTTACAAGTTAATTATGCAGGCTACACATTGCCTCCCCAGCAAAGCTGGGTACTCATTTCACCAACCTCGGAAGGATAGAAGGCTGAGTGAACCTTGAGCGGGCTACCTGGGATCGAACCCCAGGCCATGAACACTCTCTCTCTCTCTGTGTCTGTCTGTCTGTCTCTCTCTGTGTGTGTGTGTGTGTGTGTGTGTGTGTGTGTGTGTGTGTGTGTGTGTGTGTGTGTGTGTGTGTGTGTGTGTGTGTGTGTGTGTGAACACTCTCTCTGTCTGTGTGTCTGTGTGTCTGTCTGTCTGTCTCTCTCTCTCTCTCTCTCTGTGTGTGTGTGAAGATCAGGGCCTGGTATTGGTGAAGTCCAATCTGATGGAACCAAAAAGAAGGGAAGGAACGAAAGCTGGAAACTGGAGCCTGAGAGGAAAGCCCTTCTGGAAGGATGTAATAGTATTTGAATGGTGCTATCCATAAGTCTAGGACAGCAAGGAAAATGTGTAGGACCACAACAACTATGGAAAGGCATGATGTCACCATTAGGAGAGCATCAACAGTAATTTGGACAGTTCTAGAAGACAACAAAACAATTTTAAGGAGCTTTTAAGGATAGTTGGTAGATTTCACACCATGAGCAGTCATTAGATTATCGAACCAAGCTTAGCCATATGGCCTGAATTGTTCCCCGAAGGAGAAACAGGCATGGCTTGAATTCTTTCTCTTCTTGAAGTCTTAGGAGATCATTATGATGTCTACAAGCTGGGCTCACTTGTATCAAGTATATAACTATTTTTTCTGTGGAACAGCATTCCTGAGCTGCTCAATGTGAAGTCTGTAAGTCAGCAGAGTTATTAATGCAGGCAAGTTATACTTTAGATGGCAGGTAATCTTCAGAAAGTTGACTCTAACGAGGAACAAATTATGCCTTCTTGGACGCGGGCATCAATAGTCTCAATAATGCAATTTATTTTTCATTTTTAAGGGGCAGGTTTTCAAAACCGTTCTCAAACCAGCTCATAGCAAGAATGCACTTCTGCATCCTGAATTCTTCAGCTGTGAGTGCAGAACCAAACCAGTTGGGTGCATGGATCAATTTAGACAACTTGGAAATCTATTTCCTTAATATAAAACCAGTATGATTTTAGAAGCTGCCACCACAATTTGCTCTACTTCATCATAACATTTCTCACACCTCACACAGTTTTGTTAAAAGGTACTACCATACATACGGTGAATGTTTTTGGAGTTGCATGGGACTGATTATGCATGGAAGAGGGACCTTGTTTAAGGTGTTGGGTAGTTCATATATCTCATGCACTCCAGGATATCTGATTAGCTGATCATTTCCTTCCAAATATGAGACAATGCATTCCTTCACAGATAAAAAGAGTGCACAGTTAGTTATACACATTTATTTGGAAATATTAATCACAGCCTAGCACTGACACAGGGGAAGGAAAACATACTTATGCTGCGGTGGCTGTGAGTTTCCTTGATTAGAAGCTCTGTTCCCTGCTGGGATCTTCTCTAATACCAAGACATCTTGGTCATGTTCCTTAAGTCTTACTGTGTTGGCTTCAACATCCTGAAAGATAATTTGAATAATTAATGTGTTAGAGCTCCACAAGCAGGAGAGATCTCCTTCGTCTGCAGAACTGACACTGATCCAGCTGCCATCTCCACTGGGTCCTCCAAGATGCATTAGGCTGAGGAGCTCCAAGGGGCTTCAGCAGAAGGGGAATGGGTGAAAAATGGTATTCTCCCCTCCCCCAACATTTTTCCAAATGAACAGTGCCTCAAGAACAGAACTTGGCTATGCAGAGTTTCTCAAATGAAGATCCAAGATAATGAAATTGGAATGGGTTTCCGATTCTTCAAATAAATACTGGATAATACTCAAAAGGTGATGTTTTTGTATTGCTGGATGAGAGGAGATACCTGACCCAGTCCAGGAGAGATGCTTCTGTTTAAACTCCCCACTGACATTGAAGTTCATTACATCTTGCAATTAAAATCTATGATTTTCAATGGAATGAGGTCACCACCAACCTCGCTTGCTGATCAGAAACATAGACAAGGATTCTGTGTTCAGGTAAGATGCTTAAACCACACCAAAGTCAATGAGATAAATCCTATTTTTAGTCTCAACTAGAGTAGACAATGGAATCTATGTACATATTGACTTGCTAAGTCCCATTTATTCAGTAAGTCTACTTCCAAGTGGATTTAAACTGCTGCAACTTTCAATTTTCTATTCAGGTGTCTTCTTGCATTCAAGTCAAAGTTTTGTACATATTCTTTTTACTAAAATGTGGTGGAAAAATTAATCTGGCTTTCCAGATCTCTGATTTCAAAATGATGGGCCTATCTTGCATTTCATTTAACAATGCACTAGAATCATTACCCCTACAATCATTACATTGAGTTCTTTCAAAGAGAAAGATGAGATAAAAATAGTTTAAACAAACAAACAAACAAACAAATAATGGAAGAGTGTACACCATCAGAAGAGCAATATTTCAATTCCATAGTTTCCAATTGTGCACAAATGTGTAAGAACCTGAAACATACACAGACTTGAGGAAAAGATATCCGGTCTTTACACAGATGTTCCAAAAAGATACCCAATGAACTTCTGGCCATCCAGACATTGATAAATTGCAGCTTCTACAATGCCCGATCACTGGCCAAACTGGCTATGGATAACAAAGTGGAAATCAATACTATCTGGAAAGCCACAGGTTCCAGAGCCCAGTTTGATAGTATTTACACCTATTCAATAGGTCCTTATCTAAACACACACTTACCCGGAGTATCCTATTGAAGTCTTCCTTGTCCACTCTCAAGAAGTGGCAATTATCTTCCCGCAGAACAATGGAAGCAGCTCTTGGAGCATCGTTCACTAATGCTAACTTGCCAAAATCATCACCTTCATGTAGTGTGCATACCACACCCTAAAAACATCAGCAGGAGAAAACACATTTACACAGAGAAGCCATCATTTAGAGTTTGGTCCATATGCAAACACTACTAGATTTTGAAGCTAAATTCTATAACAAATGTATAGGGCAAGAAATGAACAGCTCAAATAATAGCAAGATAACAATTCATGGCTGTAAGACAAAGGGAAAGAAAGAATAGGATTTGTTCTCTGAAATTTGATTTAGAGATAGACAGACGTTTGCCTCTAATAATGAAGCCCAATTTCCTTCTTCTGTTTTTGAAGTTCTTTTTTTTTTTTAAAGCATGTTTGTTGAATACTAAACTTTCTTCAATGACTGCCAATCTCTGATAGTGTATTCTGGCCTATTGTCAGAATGCATTGTTAACTGAAGTTCCATTTGTTATACTGTGGCTTTCAGTCACAGAAGAGTTTCTGAGAACTAACTTTTTCTGAACATGAAACCAAATATTTGACTTTTTAATCTGATTTTTTAAAATCCCATCTTTGAAAGACCTTCTGTAATCAGAGTGACTTGTAAACTAAACACGGCAGCATAAAAGACTATAAAGAACCTTGTGGCACTTTAATGTTTATGCCATAATAATATATTCATATTTAAGTTGCCGCAGAACCTGTTACTGATTTTCTTGCAACAGACTTGCACATCTCCTCCACCTTCAAAACTATAGAAATGGGTATCAACTTATAAAGGTATTTTGTAATTGCAGAACAATGTACTGTGTCAGAAGGTTACCCGGAATGAAGAGCAGAAACCCTTGTTTAGTCATTAAATGCTAGCGGTGGTGGAGAGGCTGGTGACTATGAATTCATGGATGGGGTGGGGTGCAATGATTCCACTTTGGGTTTCAGTCCAAATGTAAAGGAGCTATCCAAGGTGCTAAAACTGTTTGAGGGACAGAATTCAGCAGCTACAGTACCTCCTGTAAAATGTGCGCTAAAACCATAAGCCAATTCAGCACTGCCATGAAATCAGGGTCACTCCATTGAGCTGAACAAAGGAAAACCTTCTGCTGACTTGGACTGAGATTTAGAGGAGTTACTTTCTTGCACTACAATTCCCAAGAGTATCCTGGGAGCTGTAGTCTCCAGAAGTAACATTTCCAAGCTCTGACTAGCTGGCCATCCATCTTGCACACCGATGTCTGCTCAGACTGGTGTTTCATGCTAAAATCATTAGCAATCTATACATATCCTACATATGAGTCAGTGACCTTGGGAGTCGGTGAGTGCTCCAACACTGGAGGCATTCAAGAAAAACTTAGATAAACACCTGTCAGATATGCTTTGATTTGTATTCCTGCATTGAGCAGGGGGTTGGACTTGATGACCTTGTAGGCTCCTTCCATCTTCACTTTTCTATGATTCTATGAATCTGATGCCACTAATGTAAACAACACTGATTTTCAATAGTGCTTAGGACTCCCCCACCCCCACCCCCAGATCAGAGCCCATTAAAATATCTTGACTTGTATCCAGCATTGGCACTGTGCTAGCAGAAAGCATTTCCACTCATGCAAGGCAGGGCATACGATTTTCAAAGCTCTCCCTTTCACCATATATATCCAGGGGTGGGGGGAACCTCCAGAACAATATAGAATATAGTGGAGATGGTGATACATGATAATGGAAACCTGTGCAAAGCAAGTCACTTATGTTGTGCAGATCAAAATGCATTCCACTAGTACAGACCTTCCACAGGATGCAGCCCATTGCTTCCAGAGCTGAAAACCACAGAGTTCAAATCCAGAACACACTTGGGCATGCATATGTGTGCCTGTATGCACAATACACCCACACCCCACACTCAACATGGAAGAAATGTAAAGAGTTTAAAAAGACAATACCTTGCCATAAATGACTACGTTTACTGATCCTTTTAAAATAATATACCAAGATGTTCCTTCTTCTCCTTGATTAAATACTATGCAAAGCAGAAAAAAAGAAGGGATCATGAAAATAGAGCAAAACATTCAATGAGCCATCTTCTTGCAAAGCTTAATATGATTTTTTTATGTGTGGCAAATTTATTACAAGTCACCTTCTCTTTATTTTTAGTCGTACCTTGTAATGGGCAGCAAAAAGCAGTTTCATATGAGTTTAAAATAAAAAATACACATACTGAGATTAGCCACTAGAGCTCCTGTAGAACCTTAAAGACTAAAGCCAGGATCTTGTGCTTATTCTGTTCATTGGACAGGATCTGACCATCCCAGAGTGCAAGACACGCAACAATGGGCTCAAGTTACAGGAAGACAGATTTTGGTTGCATATCAGGAAAAACTTCCTAACTTTTAGAGCAGTACAACAAATGGGACTAATGACCTCAAGAGGGGGTGAGTGCTCCAAAACATTTAAGAGAAACTTAGGCAACCACCTGGCAGCTATTCTTTGCATTCCTGCACTGGGCACAGGGGTTTGGACTTGAGGGCCTTATAGGTCCCTTCCAACTTCATTCTTCTATGATTCCACTGAGCAGAAAGTCCTCCCAGGCACAACCTACAACAATCTGGGATTGTACTGCTTGGGCAAATGTTGGTGTTGCACAAGTGGAGAACAGGCATTCCTGTATGGAGGAACAATTCCTTGAATGACACAAGTGGTGCCATCGCGCTTTACAACATTGGCAAGTTTTGTTTTTGTTTTTTTTGCCAATGTCGCTGTGGGCTAAACCGCAGAAGCCTGTGATGCAGGGTCAGAAGACCAAGCAGTCATAAGATCGAATCCACGTGACGGAGTGAGCACCCGTCGCTTGTCCCAGCTCCCGCCAACCTAGCGGTTCGAAAGCATGTAAATGCGAGTAGATTAATAGGGACCACTTCGGTGGGAAGGTAACAGCGTTCCGTGTCTAAGTCGCACTGGCCATGTGACCACGGAAGATTGTCTTCGGACAAACGCTGGCTCTATGGCTTGAAGAGCGGGATGAGCGCCGCCCCCTAGAGTCGGACACGACTGGACAAAAATTGTCAAGGGGAACCTTTACCTTTACTGCTCAGGGAGGTACAGGCCTAAGCAATTTATTATGAGGTTTTTGTGAACTGGAGCCCACTTCAAATGATGCAGTTTAAAAGTGTGCAAGATGTTTGTGTATGCTTCCTGGGGAATCCTGGATGCTGTAGTCCAAAACGCACAAATCTGCACACCTCTGCTTGTCCTCTGAAGCTCATGCAACAGTAAATTTGTGAAACATTTGAAATGCTTGAAGGACTGTTGCTGCTTTTGTACCAACAAACAAATGCAGCTGCCACTTTGGAAATGGATACCACAGCAAAACAAACAAAATCTCTATAGCAGTTAGGATTCCAAAGGCCAACACCACGTGTTCAGTAAACTGCGAGGCAGGAGTTCTGCAGTGGCAGAATAGTGGAAGCCCTTCTGATTGCAGGTGGATGATCACAATTTTTCTTGCATGTCACAGAATCAGAGCAAGGAGACTATACACCAGGGAGTAACCTGAGCTGGAAACTCTCTCCCTCGTATGTTAGCTTTCTTCTTGTTTTTGTAAGTTTTGTTGTTGTTGTTGAACAGCAAAACAGCAAAATTTGAATCTCAAATCTATTATGCCAAGAAGAATAAAGCATTCTACAACTCCTGTGTTCTACTGCATGTGGAGCTATAAGTATACTTCATTTAAAAGGAAGGGTCCCTAGGACTTAACATCCAAATAAATGTGGCTAAAAGGAAGTGTGAAGATATGAAAAGTGGGCATTCTGCATGGATGTCTTGTTCTTATTCTCTTAGAATTGCAGAGTTGGAAGGGACCCCACAGATCATGGAGTCCAGCCCCTCTTAAGGAGTCCCAGGGGGGAAATCAAACTCCCAACCTCTGGCTCTGCAGCCAAATACTTAAACCACCGAGCTATCCAGCTTACAGACCTTGCCCCTGCAACAACAACAACAAACCCTAAAAGCATCCAGCCATTTCCTGTGACTGATAAAACAAGTGATGTCCTCGATCAGATCCTGCACTGTCCACCACACAGACAGCTCAGGACACCCCTGAGTCCAGCCCCTCCCCTTCATTCAGATTCCAAACTATCCATTCCAATGTTAAAAGCAGTTCACTTAACCATGTACCATAAAATCTTGTTCACTTACAAACAGTTCCCGCTTTGGGGTGCGATTCAAACACCAGCACACCTGCTAGTTCGCGCTTTACCTTGAAGCAGAGAAAAAACAGACCTTGTAAAAAAATGTCAACATCCTGTATTTAGGTGGTGACATGCATGTTCATAGGAAGGAGGGAAGGAGGGAGAGGATCCCTGGGGGATTTGGTAGGTGGAGGCAGCTCACGTGTTCCAGATGGCAACTGCTCACTATCCTGATGCTGTGAAGCCATCCTCTCCTCCAAGAGGAGGCAGCTTCATTTGTAGGAAGTCCATGATGGGACCCCCTACCTCGTGGTTCCCACTCCATCAGTAAGTACTCCATGTGCTTGGGAGAGTGGGAGGCACAAGGTCCTGTTGGGCTGTCGCCATTAGGGAGCAGCAGAAAAGGGAGGAAAGACTGGTGTGGCAAACATGGGAGATGCTGGGGAGGGGGCTTGGAGTAAAACTTCCAATATCCCATCACACTGGCTATAGAGTTCTGCGAGATATAGTAAAATGAAACAAAACATTTTACATTTCACCTCTTTGGCTAATTATACAAGAGGGTTGGCAGGCAGACTAGGGTGGCAATGGGCTGTACTTAATTTGAGCAGCCTGCTATTTTCTTGGATGGAAACTACAGACCAATACTGTACCCTCATTATGCCTCTTCCGTAACTACACAGAGGTGGCTATTGATTTGCAATATAAATAGATAAAACTATAAAATACAAAAGACTCACTGTTGTTGAAAGATGAGATAAAGCCTTAATGTGCAGAAGTTCTTCATATATAATTTCTAGATCATCAACTGTTCTCTGGCCAGGCCTGTTATCACATGCACACACAAACATACATACAAACACACATTTCAAACAACAACAAAAAGAACAAGAACATCATAAACCAAATGTTTTTACATGTACTTCTTGGATACATGGGATCCATATTTAATTTATTTGTAACTGAGAAGTAAATTATTAAATTATTTGTTATCTGATATTTAATTCCCAAAGCTGCTCACAAAGCATTTAAAAGATCAAGAGGTATGTAAAAATCATTCCATAACTGCTTTATTAGTACAATCTTTAAAGAAAAAGAAAAAAAACCAAACCCTACTCTTTCCAGGAACAAACCTTATGAGCCAAAAAAATTGTGATTCCAGATCTCACATTTTTAATGAGATCTCTATCATTTTCCTGAAATGCAACTGGTGATGAGGCGGAGAGTTGGGAGTTGTTTCAGAGCAAAGGTTTGCAGGGTGACATTGATCCTTCCACCTACCCTGCTTTTCCTTGTTGAAATCGCTACAAACACTTTGAACTGCTCTTTGCCAGATGGAAAAGAGTGAGGAGGAGATATGTAGGCAATCTGTATTTAAACCAGCCTGACTGGGCTACAGCATTCATTGTCCCCTGCCACTGGCAGAAGCAACATGACCAAAGTGAAGTGAGTGAAAGCAATGTGCTAACTACAGAACTGGAGATAGTTTGCCTCACGAGTTACCAGTTGTTGGGAGACAGAAGAGAACAAGCAACAGATGTTGTGCTTATGCCTTGCTTTGGGGCTTCCCCACAGTGGCTGGCTGGCCACTGTGGGAAACTAGACTAGACAGGCCATTGGTCTCATCTAGTAGAGGGTTCTTTGTCTTGTATTTACATTTTAGCACAACTTCTCCAAAATGGCTGGCTTTGCTTTGGGAAACATTTGAATTCAAGAATTTAGTCACACTAAATAGGGATGTCTTGGTCTGTGGGTGTGAAGCTCTCTGGTTTCTGCACTACAAGGAAGTATAAATTATTTTTAAGGAAGAGACAGAGAACAAGAGAGCTTTGTGCCACTACCCAGCAATCTTTTCCATCTGCAGTTATAGTATTTCACCTTTTGTCAGCCAGAAGTGGGCTGGAAATTCATTTTTACATACAAGTGACCCTGAAAAGGTCATGTGAAGCATAAAGTGATTTTAGCATATCTGACAAGAAAGCTATTTTTCCCCTCATTCAAGTGCACCTGTGAGAGGTTTGCTGAAATTTCTGGAACGAGGCCCTCCAAGGGGTCTTTCCTTTGTGGTCCTACAGTTTCTAGTTGGAATGTATTGAATGAAGCATCACTTTTTAAATTAATTAATTTCTGGCCTCTAAATACATCATGGTGAGAATATGTGTGAGATGTTTAAACTTTGGCAACAATTTTTAATAACTGATAAGTCTATTCAACAGGGGTATGTACTCATTCTGAATTCAACAATGAGTTGGAGGAGACTGTAAATTAATCAACAGTACTTTCAAATCATGTTTGTATTTGCTGCACTTGTTTATTTTTTAAACAGGCTTTTCATTTTTTTCAAACAAATACATGGGATGCCACAGCTCATAACTATAGAAAAGTGGGACAATTTCAAAACCATTACTTAGATTTCTTAGTTAAGTCTTTAATATCATAAGCATAATTGTGAAACAGAAAATAATACAGGCTAAAGATTAGGCTGGATCACCCAATGTTGCCATTTGATCCAGCTGATGAACCTAATTCTACAAGGGACTCGTCTTTGAAAGACATGAAGAAGGCCAAAAGCTGCTTTGATATCACTATGTTTTGCAGCCTGTACACTAAAAAAAAACCCTGTCCTCAGTCTGTTGAGGAGTACAAAGAAAATTAAAGAGAATTCGCTCCCACCGAAACCACTTATATCCCAAGTGATAGTTAAATTGTCAGAATGATAATCCTTTGCACACTTTCCTGGGAGAAAGCTTATTTATACACATTGATGCTTGCTTCTTAGTTAAATATGTACAGGATTGCACCTCAAGACTCACTGAAATGCCTGCAAGTTATTTCAGCAATTTAGCATTTCACAGACCAAGTGTAACTCTTTTAAATTCTGCAGTATTTACATTCTTGTTCCTGTTCATGTTCCACACAGCAGCTGGGATCCAGAGGCCACTGGAAGACTTACTCTCCTTGAACTGGTCTAATCAGACTTTAAAGCTATCTAAAGCACAAGCAGATGCAGCATTTGTTTCCTCTTTTTTGCACTTGATGCCGGAGGAGTGCATCGTTCATCAGGATGCACACAGAACCAGAACTTTAAAGCTGCTATTTCTCTCCTCTTTAAGAAAGGCTCTTCTGTTTAAGAGATGCGCTATCTTTAAGAGCTCTCTCTGCCAACGTCAATGGCAGACAATGGGAAGAATTGCACCTAGGAGAAGCGTGGAACTCCACGCCAGCTAACAACTGAAAGTAAAAAAAATAAAATAAAGCCTGCCTTCAGAATGATTGAAAAGGGCCTCAAAGTCATGGCAAAAAGCACTGTAGGAAGCCAAATAAGGAAATATCATATGGATGGTGGGAAAAATGCCAAGACATCAGTGCAGAACTTGGTACTTGAAGGGAAACAAATGTTCTGTCTGAAAAGAAGAGACCTTAAATAAGTTTCAAAAAGATTTCAAAGAAGGTTTTTGTCATACTTTTGTCTTATTAGCATGCTATTTTTTGCTCTGCCTCATTCACTGGATTTTTCACGCAGACTTCCCCTCTGGTTATAATGCTCCTATGTTTTCCCAACTTTTCTTCTGTTTCTTTCCTGACTGCAGAAAATCTGTCAGGGAGATGGAAAAAAGGAGAACTATCTCTTTGAACTGCTAACTTGAGAAGCCCTCTCTCTGAAAACATGTTGGCGGCCCTTCGCCGCCCTGCTTATCCAGAATCTGACAAATGTAAATACTTATCATTTATCAATTCCACTTCTCTCCTCCCCTTTCCTCCAATGAACTCAAGCTGTCTCCTCATCCCCGCTTTATTGTCACAACAGTCCTGTGAAGGTAAGTCAGGCTGAGTGAGAACCATTAAGTCTAAGATCAGCTAGTAAGTTTTATGCTCCCTGTAGATGGAGCCAGTGGTGAACACAACCAGGATCTTCTGCATCCCAGTCTATTACTCTAACTGCCGCATCACACTTAATCACCACCCAATATTTATTTGCTAATGAAACATGTTCAGAAAATGAAAGATAATGAACACCAAATGGGAAAAGGTATACAAGTGTCTGAGGAGACTAGCTGGCCCGATACCATACCAGCTTGAGTGCTCTCTTTCCCCACTGAGATACGGGAGAAATCCTTAGAGGTGCAGCAGGGGAAGTCCCAGATGGTGCAGAAGGTTACGACGCCTCTGAGGGAGACGGAAGAGATGGAGCCTGACAGACAGGGAGAAGAAGCGAAGGAGGACAGGTCAGGACCATTACGTGAGGCAGGAAGAGCTCTAATGGGGGAAGACCTGATGCCTGGAAAGGGGGAAACAACAGTGGGGGAGGTAGAAGAGCTACTGGAAAAGCCGGGAATAGAGAGGGGGAAGGGTACGGATATATATATAAGGAGAAGAAGCCCGGGCACGGGATAGTAGAGGCAGGAGAGTCGGATGCGAAAAGAGAGCAAGAAATACTCCCACTAGGATGAGAGTGGAACTGGATGGAGAACCCCTGGACCAAACAGTGGGAGAGGTTTATGCTTCCTCATGAGGAGGCGGAGAGGAGGAGGAGGAGAGAAAAAGCCGGATAAGCCTTCTTACTTGGGTGGGTGGGGGAAGCCTGGGAGCGGAACAGAAAGATTAGGGAGGAAAGGGCAAAGCTGGACTGTGGGAGAGGAGAGAAGGCAAAATGGCATACTCAGTCCGAGATGGCACACAACAACACCTGGGACTGTGGGAATTACTGGAACAGGGAACAAGGATGTCGGGACCCAACCCCTTTACCTAAGTTCTTAATACCATCAGGAGGAGAAAGAGGAGACACTTGCCTAATATGGGATGCGGGACTGTTTGGACCCCCTGCTGACAACTTGTTTACAGTTCAAGATTCTAATCTCTTCCCTACTCCATTGAGTGAAGAAGAGAGGTTAAATATGGCTGTTGATGCTAATAGTTTCTTGGATATGCTGGAAATAAACGTTCAAGTTTTAGATAAAGCCGAGAAGTTCTCTTTGATCAGTCCTGAGAAGGAATGTGGAGGGGAGGAACCCCTGATCTCAGATGAGCGCTCACAAAGTGGAATTCACCCACTTTTTTGTATTGGATTGTTCATCTGTCAAACAGCCTATGACAAGCTTTCCCATTTCAAAACATGCCATCATTACAAGTGGAGCTTCCGTATTTGCGTGTCTAGAGAACTACCACCTGAAGAGCCAAAAACAGGCACGAATTCCTTTGATTCCAGTTATAACTTGTTCCAAATGACTTTTGTATTTTCATTTGTTTTTCACTGCATAGATTGAGGTGTCTGTTTCTCTGAATATTTCACAACAGTTGCTGGCTACATTTCACCAATATGGTTCATCATTCTGTTTTCACTGTGCATCTCCATCTGGAGCAGCAGGGTGTGGGAGCCATGCACGTATACACAGGGGTAGGGGGTGGGCTGGGGGCGGGCGCGCTGAGTAGCCAGTCAAATACAAGGTCGAGAATCCTAACTGTTTGGCAGCTTCTTTCTAATTGCATAGCAACGGGCAGATGCCTCATTCTGATCCATCTATTTTTATTTTTATCTTTCAGCTTTCCTTTAAGATTTCTGAACTTGTCACGGCGCCTGGTGTGGAGGCATCCCAGACTCCTGCTTGTCCAGGTGTCACACGGCAAAATATTAGCCTCTGCCGCTTCTATAAATATGTGTGGTGCCCCACTGATGGAGATTTCTAGAAGCCTGCTGGGCAAAGACCTACTTTCTGTGGGATAATTTGTTGGACAAACTATGCCAGGATAATAAATGGGAGGCAGGTGGAGAACCAAGCTGCCCATTAGTGGAACAGAGTTTGACTCAAAATTACACAATCAATAGGCACCGCTGGCAGCTTGAGGAGTCTATTGAGGTCACCAACATGGAGTTTCTCTGCTACCGCAGTGCAGGCAGAAATAAGGGATGCATCCCAGTACCAAGAGAACACTGGTGTGCTCACAGCACCGACCTGTTGTTCCATTTTTGCTGCAAACTTAGACAAACCCCTATCCACGGGGGGAGAGAATGTCAGGGGTAAGAACAAAGTGGCAGGAGATTTAATTTTATGACTTAAGTATTCTGTCTCTGTATATTTTATACCCCACCAGCAATATGCTAAGGACAGTGAAGAACACGGTGGTGATGTAAGCCTTACACAGAAGATTTAGGTTCACAGAGTGAGACTTGAGAAGGGGAAATCCCGTCAGTGCTCAAATGTGTGTGATTTTTCTGAGGAGGAGCTTTTCATACCTCCCATGCTTCAAAAAAGCTTTGTTTTGTTGTTGGCTTCCATATGTAAATGCAGGCTTCACTTGCAAGGGTAATTTCTGAGACATCGAAGTCTCATGGTATGAGGTCCAAGTGATATGAGGTCTCCTGCCTTGGGCAGGGGGTTGGACTAGAAGACCTCCATGGTCCCTTCCAACCCTATGATGACTCTATGATAAGTCTGCCAGCATCAGGTCTCTGGAACACGGCCACAGCCATGATGGCTGGGGGAATTCTAGGAGCTGTAGTTCAAAATTAAGTCCTAAACCATGTTGTAGCATTGTAATATGAAGGTTATTTTTTGCTCCAGGAGTCCATGCTTCCTGGTTACGCCTGGTATCACAACCAAGTATTTGCACATTCAAAACACGGAGCAGCACAGTATTATGACAGCAAATGATACATGGCCTGAAAAGAACTGTGGAAAAACTGTGGTAGAAATCTCAAGATATCACACATATTATTCTTAGGAAAGCCCCTGATTTTGCCTGATTACACTATTACAGCAATAACGTTGAATACTCCTCTGACCATGCTGGTTTATTCAACATTGAAAAAACACTCCACCGCCAGCTACTTGAACTAAACATGCCAGTCTGTGAAGTGTACATTCGGCCATAACCAGGCCTTCTGTGAAAGTTCTGTGAGGTACAGCCACTGACCCCAGCAGTTCCCACAATAAAGGACTCCTGTCATTGCAGTACACTAACTGCTTAGCGCTTCACCAGAAGTGGGGAATCTCTGGAACTCCAATAATTTTGGCCTACAATCCCCATCACACACAAAGCCACATGGACATTGCACTCCCTCTTGAAAATTCACGTTTGACTCTTGGCTTTCCCCTCTGGGTTTGGCCGTCAGG
This sequence comes from Pogona vitticeps, assembly GCF_051106095.1. NCBI lineage: Eukaryota > Metazoa > Chordata > Lepidosauria > Squamata > Agamidae > Pogona > Pogona vitticeps. The sequence goes on from NC_135783.1 coordinate 202,066,011, forward strand.
TTTCATCCAGCAGTGTGCCTGCACCATTAACACTAGTATGCCAGCTCTGCTCAGTCTGGAAGAAGGCTGACTAGGCAGTGGTGGCACATCCTATTAGTTAACCTCGTTTGGATTACAGTAACATATCCTGCAAGGGGCTACCAGTGAACAGTGTTCAGGATCTTGAACAGATCCCAAGGGCTGCTGCTCAGCTATTAAGCAGAGCTGGTCAGAGCAAGACTGGGAGTTCTCTGCCTGGCCCCCCTGTCCAATTTAGAGTTCCTAGCTATAATCTTTAATGTCCTGTGGAGCTGGAATCCAAGCTACCACGGGGCAGTGTCTCTTTCTATGAACCTGCCTAGATCCCAAGACCTTTCTTTGTGTCCTAACATTCTCATAGGAATGTGTGGTGCAGACACAAGAGTGGCTACGCCTGGGGCTCTGGCCCCCTGCCATTCCTTTCTGTTCTTCCCCTTACAGGCAAAGAAACTTTTTTAAAAGCCCAGACCTCGGCCCACTGATTAACTGAGAGGTTGTACGAACTCTTTTTTTGATGTGTTGGTAAAAGGCTTTTAAATCTGGCTATTCCATGTGCATGATATGAACATTTACAGAACTGTGTTTTCATCCTATAATTTATGGTGGATTTTAAAACTGTATTCATTTTTTAAAAAATTCATTTGGTAAAGAAACTTAGGTTCTGCTAGAGAGAATGATGGAGTAAAACTAATAAGCAAGCAAGCAAGGAAGGAAGCAAGGAAGGAAGGAAGCAAGCAAGCAGGCAAGCAAAATAAATAAATAAATAAATAAATAAATAAATAAATAAATAAATAAATAAATAAATAAATAAATAAAGCAGGGACCATGTGGGCTGGGGTATTGGGGAATTTGCAATCCAAAAACCGAAACCTTTCTTTCTGTTACCATTCCGAGTTGAGTGCTGCATTTGAGTCACAGTTTTTAAATGTATGAATTTATATTTAAATATGAGCCAGCATTTCATGCTAACAGCTGAATCAACTAAATACAGATTTAACATTAACATTCAATTTAGGTTGCCAGTCTTGAATTACAAACTAATGATGAAAAATGTAAAGTGGGGTTACTTACCTGTAACCATGGTTCTTCAAGTGGTCATTCTGTGAATTCACACAAAAGGGTTAAATCAGCGCCAGCGATGATCCTCTCGGAATGTTCTAGAGCTAAAAGAAACAAAGTTGTAGATTAGGTACACTGCGCATGCTCCTCCCACCCAGCCTCAGTTCCATTTATCCGCCACCAGAAGCAGCCATAAGGCTGAGCAAGAGAATCATAAAAATCAGTGACGGACAGTGGGGAGGCAGGGTGGGATTGTGTGAATTCACAGAATGACCACTTGAAGAACCATGGTTACAGGTAAGTAACCCCACTTTCTTCATCGTGGTCTTCTGTGAATGCACACAAAAGGGTGACTAGCTAGCTGACTCACCGGATGGAGGGACGTCACTGAAGAACTGATGTCAGCACCGCTCTCCCGAAGGAAGCCTCCTTCTTAGCTCTCACATCCAATCTGTAGTGGTCGACGAACGTAGAGATGTTAGACCATGTGGCTGTTCTACAGATATCGGGTACATCAATGCCACGTAAGAGAGCTGTAGATGAGGCAACTGCCCTGGTGGAATGGGCTCTGAGTCCTTCAGGAGGGTCTTTATGCAGGAGCTCATAGGCCAGTGAGATGGTAGACACAAGCCATCTCGATAGGGTCGACGGTGACGCTGGTAACCCTTTCTTACAACCAAAGTAGCACAAAAAGAGTCTGTTAGATAAACGGTACTCCTTAGATCTGAAGACATAAAAGGCAAGTGCCCGCCGAACGTCCAGAGTATGGAGCATGCGCTCCGTGTCATTAGAAGGATTCGGGAACAACGTCGGTAGAATAATAGGTTGATTGAGGTGGAATTGGGACACCACCTTGGGAAGAAAGGAGACATCGGTATGGAGGACCACCTTCTCCCTGAAAAACTGTAAAAAGGGCTGGTCCACTCTGAGAGCAGCCAGTTCACTAGCACGCCGCGCAGAGGTAATAGCCACTAGAAAAAGGGTTTTAAGTGCCAGAAGCTTCAAGTCACAGTGCGCCATGGGTTCAAAGGGTGGTCGCGTGAGGGCGCGAAGAACCAACTGCAAAGACCACTGAGGAACAGGAGGTCGAACAGGTGGTCGTAAGTTTGCCAACCCCTTCAGAAATGCCTTAACAGTCGGGTGAGAAAAAAGACGGGAAGCCGACGAACCACGAGGTTGAAATGAAACAACCGCTGCTATATAAACCTTCAAAGTGGGAATGGAGAGGTTGAAGTCAAAGAGATAACGCAGAAATTGGAGCAGGGTAGATAAGGTTGTCGGAGACGGAACTAACCCTCTAGAAGCCGTAAATTTTAGGAAGCTTTGCCATTTGTAGGTGTACAGCTTCATAGTCGATGGTTTCTTAGACATGGCCAAGACCTCCTGGATTTGCGGGATATCCTCCACGCGTGGAGATGCAGCGTGTCCAGATCCGGATGGAGCATCTTGCCTGCATGTTGTGTCAGAAGCTCCGGAAAAAGAGGAAGTGGGAGAACATCTGTGGACATCCGCGACAATGTGTGGAACCACGGTTGACGGGGCCAAAAGGGTGCTATCAGAATGGCCTCCACCGCCTCGTCCCTGATCTTGACTAATGTTCTTTGAATAAGAGGAAAGGGTGGAAACAGGTATACGAGACCGACGTCCCAGCTGACCATGAACGCGTCTCCCAACGACCCCGCACCCCTGCCCGCTCTGGAGGCGTAAGCAGGACACTTTCGGTTGTGCATTGTTGCAAAAACATCCATGACTGGAGTGCCCCAACGTTGGCAAATGTGTTGGAAGATCCTGTTGTCTAGTTGCCACTCGTGCATCTGGCTGGTACGGCGGCTGAGATTGTCCGCCATTGTGTTGTCCTCCGAGGCAATATGTATCGCCACGGGGAAGACATGATGGCGGTAGCACCACTCCCAAAACATCACGGTGATGAGAAGTAGCGACTGTGAATGCGTGCCCCCTTGCTTGTTCACATAGTACAAGGCCGTGGTGTTGTCCGTCACTACTTGGACACCCCGACCTTGTACCAGAGGTAGAAACGTCTTGAAAGCCTTGAAAATGGCTAGGATTTCCAAGTGGTTGATGTGCAGTATCTTCTCCTGCGCTGTCCACAGGGAGTGTATCCTGTGAGGACCACAGTGCGCACCCCAGCCGATGGGGCTCGCATCTGTGGTCACCTGTACCGACAGCCGGAGCGGTCGAAATGGGCGTCCTATTGTCAAATGTGGAATGAAACCCCACCATCGGAGTTGTCGAGCTAATTCCGGGGTGACTGGAAGCCGTTTGTGCTGACAGTCCGTCTCTGGGTTGAATTGTGACAGAAACCACGCTTGTAGGGACCTGAGTTTCAATCTGGCGTGAGCCAGTCCTGGGGTCGTTGAGGCCATCAGACCGAGGAGATGCTGGGCGTGTTTTGCTGTGACTGTTGCCCCCGGTTGAAACTGCCGGATTGCTTGGCGTATTTTTTGTATGCGCTCCGGTGGTAGAAAGATGCGTCCTCTTCTGGCATCTATCCTCGCCCCGATGTAGTTGACGGCCCGAGATGGGACTAGGTGAGACTTTTTGATGTTCACGGTGAGACCTAGGCCGCGTAGAACATGTAGTACATATGTTTTGTCTTTCAGAGCGCGGCGTCTGGATGTGGAGACTATTAACCAATCGTCTATGTACGGGAATACTTGAACACCGTTTAGACGTAAGAACGCTGCTACGGGCGCCATACATTTGGTAAAGGTTCTGGGAGCTGTGGCCAGGCCGAAGGGGAGGGCCAGATACTGATAAATGGTGTCGTGAAAAAGGAATCTGAGGTACTTGCGATGGAAGGGATGTATCGTTATATGAAAATAGGCATCCTTTAAGTCTATGACGAGAAACCAACTGTCTTTTTTCAACAGGTGGATTATCGATTCCAAGGTGACCATGCGGAACCTTCGCGGATGGAGGTAAGTATTTAGTTTTCTCAAGTCCAAGATTGGTCTGATGCCTTTGTCTTTCTTGGGGACGGCAAAATATCTTGAATAAAAGCCGTCGTTGATGTCTGAAACGGGAACTCTTTGAATAGCATTTTTCCTTAGCAGAGAAAAAACCTCTTCTTCTAGGACAGGATCTGATGATGTAGAGAGAACCTGCCCTAGAGGAGGCGATTTTATAAACTCCAAAAGATAACCGAATTGAACGATGTTTAACACCCAAGAGTCTTCTGTAATAGCTAACCAATTCTGGAGATAAGGAGAAAGTCTTGTGTCGTGCTGTGTTGGGACTGAGATGACTGGGTCAAAGGTACTGTTTTGCCTTTTTTGCAGGTTGTTTGAACCCTTGACGACGCTGAGAATGCTGAGGACGGTAAGTATTAGAAGATGAAGCAGTAGTGGCAGACCTGGTTTGAGTCTGTCCCTTGAATTGCTTGTACTGTGCGCCCTGGAAGTACTGATTGTAAGGCTTCTTCCAGTGGTATCTGTTATATTTAGGCTGAGGTTGTATATAATAAGACTTGGCAGTCTTTTTTGCCTTATGCAGTTCCTCAAGGTATAGATCAGTTTTGTCACTGAAAAGTCCCGAAGCGTCAAAAGGCAGATTTTCCACTTTCGCCTTGACATCATCTAGTATGTTGGCATCTCTGAGCCAAGCATGGCGACGAAGAGTGACAGCAGACATCAAAATCCTAGCCGCAGCCTCGACAGAATGTTTTGTGGCTATACGCAGATGCTTAGAGACAGTTTGAGCCTCTTCATAAGTGTTGAGAAAGTCCTGTCTAGCGTCCTCAGGTATCATCCGCAGCCCAGGTAGGACTTTAAGCCAGAGCTGCTTCTGATAGGCTCCTAAGGCAGTCTGATAGTTGGCAACTCGTAAAATAAAGGCGATAAGCGAGTAAACCTTTCTGCCAAGCACCTCTAGTTTTTTGCCTTCCTTGTTAGTGGGAGTGACGTGTGATCTCCCCGTCGGTTTAGTGCAACTAGTTTCCACTATTAAGGAGTTGGGAATAGGATGTTTAAGGAGGAACCTGGTGTCTTCTCCTGAAATCCTATAAAGATTATCAGTACGTCGAGATAAAGAGGGAGTGTTAGAGGGTTGCTCCCAGAATTCTTTAATTATATTGGTCAGAGCAGAGAGGTAAGACAAAGTAGGTGGAGGGGAGCGCTCACTATTGATGTCTCCAAATATGAGGTCCTCCTCAACTATAGAGGGCGCATCCACTTGAAGCTTGAGCACCTTAGCCAACCTGGAAAGCATTTGTGAATATGAGGAGAAATCCTCTGACGGTGAGGGGGCATGAGGGTCACCAGTGTCAGAGCCCACGTCCTCACCGATGGGCAGCTCCCCTTTATCATCCTGAGGGTGAGGCTCGTCCTCCGACTCAGAGCAAGTATCAGAAAAAAGGGCATCGTCCTCGGAGGAGGGAGACCGCCTCCGTTTCCGTGGTGGTGGTTGCGGTCGCGAGGGCTCCCTAACTGGCTGTTGAGGAGTAAATGGTGCAGAAGGAATAAGAGCCGAGGCATCCTTAATGTGCTCTGTAAGATTAGATGGCAACGGGGGTGGCTCGGCGTCGAGACGATGTCGACGTCGATGTCGTCGCGGCGGAGGTGAGGAGGAGGAGGACGATGAGGTACGAGCGTGCCTTGCCCTCCTTCGATGTCGACGCCTGTCCCGTGATGTCGAGGATGAGGTAGAGGTATACCTCCGACGATGTCGACGTCGACGCCTCCTCGGCGGGGAAGAGGAAGATGAGGAATCCTCCGACGAGGATCTCCGTCGGCGTCGAGAGCGCCTGTCGGGGGACCGACACCGGCGTTTCGAAATGTGCTTCCTCTTGCGCGAGCGCTTCCTCGGCGACGACCTCGGTGTCGACGCCGATGAGGAGGAAAGAGCCAACGACGCCTGCCCGGTAGATACAGGGCTATGGCGCGGAGACACCAAGCTTGCGGTAGCACAAGCAAGCTGGCGAGGTGTCGGGGACAAAGCCCGAGGAACATCCAGTGGCTCAACCTGTCTAGGAGGTAGCGAGATCGGTACCTCCGACAGGGGTTCTCTGTCTCTCAGAGACTCCTCCAAAATAGGGGACGGAATAGGAGCAGGAGCGGACAACAGTTGTTCGGTTGCCCCCAGCTCTTTAACCGCATTTTTCTTCGGTTGCTTCACAGGTTTGGACGCCGCGGTTTTGGAGGATGGTGCCTTTTTCTTTGAAGGTTTGTCTCCACCCTTACTTTGAGCCTTGGTGGAAGATGGCCCCAGGCTGGTAGAAGTCGATGGGGTAGCGGCAGAAGCGGGGAGCTCCATAGAGGATGGTTGTGAAGCAGCCAGGGCAGCGTCCCAAAGATAGTATTTCAAGCGCTGCTGGCGTGCACGAAGGGCAGGTTTTGTAAAAGCCCTACAGTGCCTGCAATCCTGGGGGGAATGCGCCTCCCCCAAACAAAAAAGGCACTTTTCGTGCCTGTCCTGAAAGGGGAGCTTGCGATTGCAGTCCACGCAGCGACTAAACGGGCCAGACGGGGACATAAGCTGCAAAGCGAAAAACCGCCGCGCCCAGGAGACCGTTGGTTAAGGCGGGAAAAAAACCCGACTCGCCACAACCAGGGAAAAACCAGCGCAAAGTCCGAATAAACAGTCCGTGTCAGGATAGGAGAGGTTAGAATAGCCGATAGTCAAAAACCGAAGGGTCAAAAGCCGAAAAAAGGGTCCAAGAATAAGCAATATATCAGAGCTCTAGCCGAAAGGAACCACTTCGCCGAGCGGAGAAATGGAACTGAGGCTGGGTGGGAGGAGCATGCGCAGTGTACCTAATCTACAACTTTGTTTCTTTTAGCTCTAGAACATTCCGAGAGGATCATCGCTGGCGCTGATTTAACCCTTTTGTGTGCATTCACAGAAGACCACGATGAAGAAGCTACAGCTTTCAAATATTTTTCCAAGTGCATGCCAGATTTGTACCTCTTGCTGCACGCATCATTAAAAGCAGGCAGCTTTGTTTGCTGCACGGAAAAAAGAAGCCAATTTTACATTTATAGCAACGTAGGTTTTTAACAAAAAGAAAAAAATTACCAATAGCAACAAGACTCTGGCAATTTTCTCTGCTGCAGCTTTATTCTGTTTTTTTTTAACACTACAGACATTCTTTCATAATTTGACAGTTAAAATGTTGCCGTTAATGTAATAAATAGAGAATTTTAAAAGTTGCTGTCAAAACAAGTGACACATTTTGCAAGTGAGTTTCAGATCCGAAACAATAGAGAGCACCTTTTAAAGCAACAACGTCATTGCACAATCAAATGCTCAAATTAATCTTTTCAGTATCTTTTTAAAATTGCATTATTTCTTTCATGGTAATTATTTGAGTTTTGGGTCTTCCAGAAGAGTTTGCAAGTCAAAAGCAGCAGCAGTGGTGATTGGCAAGTTGCGTGTATTTTTCAAGCCAACACAGGGCCAATTTTGTCATCGTCATCGTCTTAGAACTGCAGAACTGGAAGGGACCCTATGGATCACTGAGTCCAGCCCCTGTCCAGGGAGACATCAGTGGGGAATCGAACTCCCAACCTTGGTCTCTGCAGCCGGAGGCCTAAACCACTGAGCTATCCATCAGTTCAGTTATTATTGTGTTTTAAGTGCCAAAAAAGGAGAGAGAGGTTTCTGGTATTCTTTGCAGTAGGTGCTACAATAACTTTGTAATCTTTGGCAATATACACCTTGACATCTGTATAGGTCAGGGCTAACATACTGTTTATTCCTATTGGGGCATTATACTAAACACAATGGCTGGAATAGTCTTGCTTAGTGTAGTAACTTGCACCAGAGTAGACATACTGAATCAGTGGGGATTTTATGAGTCAACTCCCCCTAAGTGCCACTGATTCAAATGGGCCCATTCTAGCTGCGACTTAGTAACCTACAGTGGCTTGCAACTAGAGAAGGCTGTATCTCTGGGATGGGACTTGGAGGCACTTTCACTTTTAAAAAATCATGCCTCTGTTCCTTCCTGGAAAAAGAGAAGGGGTTCTCCCTTCCAGGAGAACTATCGACTCCATACATGGAACTGCTGGGAGAGGTTGTCTGGAGTTTGGGGATTCAGTGTAACCAGTATGCTGATTATACCCAACTCTAGTTGTCCTTTCCATCTAGTTCCAGGGAAGCTGTTTCGGATCTAAATCAGTGCCTGATATCTGTAATGGGCTGCATGAGGGCGAATAAACTGAAACTCAATCCAGAAAAGGCAGAGGTGCTCCTGGTCAATCAGAAGGCAGGTGAGAGAATAGGGATGCAACCTGTACTGGAGAGGGTTACACTCCCCTTGAAAACCTTGGTTGGGTATACTCTTGAATTCATCCATGAGCCGGGATGCCCAGTTTTCAGCAGTGGCCAGGAATGATTTTGCACAGCTAAAACTGGTGCGCCAGCTCTGCCCATTCCTTGAGATGTCTGATTTGGCTGCAGTGACACATGCTTTACTTCCATTCTGCTTGGATTACTGTAACACGCTCTCCATGGGTCTGCCTTTGAAGACGGTTCTGAAACTTCAGCTGGTTCAAAATGCAGCAACCCGACTGCTGACTAGGGGCAGTTATAGGGAGTATATGACCCACCCCCACCCCCAGCTACAATAACTACAACAGCTACCAGTCCATTTCTGGGCCAAAGTGCTGGTCATGACCTGTAGGTCCAGGCAATCCGAAGGACTGTATTTCCTCCCCATACAAGCCTTCTGACTCTTAAGATTATCAGAGGAAGCCCTCCTCCTGGTCCCATTGCCACTGCAGGTACGCTTGATTGAGGACATGAGAGGAGGCCTTCTCTGTGGCAGCCTCTCAGGTGATGGAAGAGGCTCTCCCTCGGGAGATGAGGTGATCCTTCTGCAGGCAGCAGAAAACCCAGCTTTTCAGACAGACTTTTAATAATTGCATGCTGGTTCTTATCTAAGTAGGTTTGTTTTTAAAGTTTTAAATGTTTTTAACAAATTTTAAATTATTATTATAGTTTGATTTCTTTTAAATAGTATAATTGATCATGTTTTTAATTGTACTTGTTCTAACCTTGTGAAACACCTTGAGTCCCCTCATGGGGAAAAAGACTGCCTATAAAGGACATTAAGTAAATAAAAATGCATATAAATCAGGGGTGGGCAATTAATTTCTATAGGGGGCCACGTGAAAAATCTGAACTGTGTTCGGGGCCGAACCAAAAGGAAAAAAAACCTGACACTGAGCTAACTCACCTGTCCTCCGTTCCCCCGCAGCCTTCCTCTCCGACTGTCTTCTATCCCACGCAGGCAACGTGATGCGTCATCACGTCGCCTGTGCAAGGATCGCTTACGGCCTTTTGAGCTGCAGAGTAACAGTCAAAACTCACGAGATCCCAGTGTCAGATCTCGCGAGTTTTGCTTACTGCTGTGCTGGGTGACTGGAGCCAGAACTCCATCTCACTCAGTGGCGCCCGGTGGGCCGCACATTGCCCACGTCTGATATAAATCCTGGGCATCTCTTTCTTGAAAGTAAAACAAAACGATATGAGCAGAGCTCCATCTACATTGCGGTGGATGATCACCGCAGGGCCCATATTCATTTCTCAGAGTTTCCAGAAGCTCAAGAGACATAATCCCAAGCAGCACCGAAAGGGGGAGTCATTTTCACAATGTGTTTAATCTGCATATTTATCATTGTTGTTATTTTGATAAAATGTTCTTTGTTAACTGAAAAATGAGTTTAAGTTTGGAAGAAAAAAGGTTTATAGTGGTACCTCAACTTGAGAACGTCCCTACAGAAGAACGATTCGAGTTAAGAACAGCTCCATTCGCAAAAAGTTGCTTCGACTTGAGAACGGAGCCTTGACTTAAGAACAACAACAACAAAAAAACTTTCCTGCCCTTTTTAAAAAAACCTAAATTCACCTTAGGTCAAAAGAAGAAGAAAAATCGCCCCCTAGTGGTAGATACAGATTAACCGGCTTTGCATTAGTTCCTATGAGAAATGGTGCTTCGACTTAAGAACATTTTGACATAAGAACGCAGTCCCGATACGGATTAAGTTCTTAAGTCGAGGTACCACTGTAAACTGAAAAAGCTACCTTTTGGGGTTATGGTGGCAGCAAGTATATTAGAAGACATCATCCCCCAAAAAACATGGTGAAACTGCACACATACCTCAATGCCAGAGGGAATAAAGGGAGCAAAATTTTAAAATAAATTTTTTACAAAGAAATAACACTCTCAAGAGGGTGTAAGGGAGACTTTGGAGCTCTATGGAGTGTTAGAAAGTAACAAAAATGTCCCCAAGAGGGTGCCTGCAGCTCACTTCAGCCTCCTGTTTCCTACAGGGCCAAGCCATACATCCCCGGGAAATCCTCATGAAGATCCCTTACAATAAAAGGAAGTATTTCTTCACACAGCATGTAGGTTATATTATGGGATTTGTGGCAGCCAAATGTTATGTTACCTGCCAACTTTAAAAGGAGACCAGACTAATCCAAAAGGAATAAGATCCTCAATGACGATGAGTCATGATGGCTGTATGCTGCCTCCAGGAAAAGAGACAGTCTGCCTCTTTGGACCATCGTCCTACTTCTGGGCTTCCTTTAAGCACATGTTTGGCCTCTGGGGGAAGAGAATGCTGGACTACATATGGCTTTTGGTTGGATATACCAGGACTCACCTTGTGTTCTTCCTTTCATTCCTTTAAATTATGAACATGTTACAAACACCTACTCTTTTTGTTATCCCATTTTTTTCTTTAAAAAAACCTGAAAATGGCCTCAAGGTGGGGAAAAGTGGAAAAAGGTCCACCCTTTTCATTATTTGGTGACTTTATGAATACTCGGTTTAGCCATTTAGCAATGGGACCCACCTACAGAGGCAGAGTTTATAGGACCAGACACTGGGAATCATCAAGGAAAAGAGATAATAATACATAATTTGGTTGCATTGACTTTCTTTACCCAACCCACCATTTAATATTAACTCCAGTGAGGACAATATAAAGACTGCCTGGTATCTCTCTCTTTTCCATCACATAAGGAACTTGTGAGCCCAGACAGGATGGATGGATACAGCTTTGAGTTCATTGTAAAAAAAAAGTCCATATTTTTGAAGTGGATGTGAAGTTCCTAACTAGAGATGGTTGCATTTGTTTTCATATACGAATATCCCCACACAGGTGGCAATAACGAGGGTCCAGCCCCATGGGGCCGGATGGTCCACTCACTGATCCACTGCTGCCGCTGCAATTCTTCCAATGGCTATGCAGATCGTGATCGGTAACCCACTCTTCAAACTTGCAACGAGGTTTGTTCTCCTGCCTCCTGCCAGGAGTGGCTAGTTGATCGCGATCTGCAAAGCCATTGGAAGAATTGCAACGTCTACAGCAACAACAGATCGGTGAGTGGACCGTCTGGCCCCATGGGGGTGGATCCTTGTTATCACCACCTATGTGGGGATATTTGTATACAAATGCGAATACCCACATCTCTATTCCTAACTCTCAAGCTGTCAGTAAATCTGCCTGATTGCAGGTGGAATCCAACACCACTATAATGCCTAACAACCCCCCCCCCTTTTTTTAACAATTGCCTTCCTTGGTTACATCTTGACACCTCAAGCAGAAAAGGCCATGAGATCAGCCCTTGCTCTGATTCCCTTTCTCTTCTTCTGCTTACTTGTAACATCTTGCCTGATGAAGAGATAATATTTTTGAAAGCTTTTTTATTCTACACACTTCTTCACAATTTGTAAGTTGGCTTATGAAGGTGTCCTCTCGGCATGGAGTTTGAAACTAGTTCTGCACTGCCTCGTGGCGCAGTGGTTAAACTGCTGTACTGCAGCCAAAACTGTGCTCATGACCTGAGGTTCAATCCCAGGTAGCTGGCTCAAGGTTGACTCAGCCTCCTATCCTTCCGAGGTCGGAAAAATGAGTACCCAGCTTTGCTGGGGAGGCAATGCGTAGCCTGCATAATTAACTTGTAAACCGCCCAGAGAGTGCTTGAAGCACTATGGGGCGGTATATAAGCAGCACGCTTTGCTTTGCTTTTTGCTTTTTGCTTTTTGCTTTCATTCCCACCCACAGAGGAGAAGATACAGGGCAGATATCTGATTGGAGTCATAGAGGTTTGTGAAGATTATGGTAAAGCCCAACATATATCCTACAGAGAATTTCACTATCTAGCGTGACTACGGGTCTTAAAGACACAGAAGGCATCAACCTGTTTCCAGAGAATTGTGAGTCCGAAAAACAGTAATCCATTAATCATCTTACGGCTTTCTAAGAATCATCCTCATATGAGCATCAGGTCCAATCTGAGAGAGCAGAAGTATGATGTCCTGTAGCTCTTCGTCACATTCTTTTTTCTCTTCCTCCGTTGGCATTGGGGCTTCTTCCAGCTCATCATCCAAAAACCGATAAAACAAGTATTTGTCTTGGAAGTTTTGTTCCTGATCAACTGGAGGCAACAACATGATGTTGACAATTAGTGTAGAAGCAGGGCTAGCCCAAGACACTGCAATATAGCAGACATACACATACGAACACACATATACACAAATCACAATACAGAGTACCTAAAGCCAGCCAAGTTATTTTGCCACATAAGGCAGAAAACAGCTATCCTTCAGAGATGGGAAAATTTAGTCATAACATATTTTGTTATTAAACATGTTTGCTGCCCTTTCATTATACTCACAATGTGCTCTCAGGGCTGGCTACTCCACTGCCCAACGGTACAGCTGACTGTGAAAGGATGTAAAATCACCCCAAATGGTTTGAACAAAAGGGGGGGGAATGCCAAAAGGGAAGAAAAATGTTGGGCATAAAAATGGCCCAGAACTCTCTAGGAGGCATGGCTGACATTTAAACACCATCCCCCTCCCAAAAGCCTTTATGGAGAATGATTTAATTTTTGTAAAAAAAATTTTTTTGAAAAAAAACCCCATAAAAACAGAAACACACACACCTAAAAACATCTAAACCAAGCTCCCCCCCCTCCCCACTGGGACCATTTGGAGATATAACTATTTTCCCATCCCTCTATGGAGCCTCTTCCCCTTCCAAAATTGCACAGGTATACATCCTTCCCTCTTTACTAATACAAAATCCATACATTCTACCCAAATACTTATAAAAATATTCTTATGCATCAGTCCCATCTTTACTTTAATATTACACATTAACCTAGCTATATCCCAAACTTCTTTATATCATTCATTTAATTGAAAGTAATATTTTGTTTTCAAATTCCCAGCTACCATTAATCTTGCCACTGTTGCCCAATTACAGTGGTGCCCCGCTTGATGATTACCCCACGATGAATCAGCTTTACGATGAGGTTTTTGCGATCACTATTGCGATCACAAAACGATGTTTAAATGGGGAAAATTCACTTTACGATGACCGGTTGCCTGCTTCGAGAACTGATTCTTTGCTAAACGACGATTTTAAAACAGCTGATCAGCGGCTCTCAAAATGGCTCCCACTGTGCAAAATGGCTCTCCGCTGTGTTTAGGACGGATTCCTCGCTTAACAGGCACCAGAAAATGGCCGCCCTATGGAGGATGTTCGCTGCACAATGAGGCATTTCGCCCATTGGAACACATTGAACCAGTTTTCAATGCATTTCAATGGTTTTTTTTACTTTTGCTTGATGACGATTTCGTTCTACAGCACCACTGTACATTGCTCTTTATCAAAAACTGACAAAAGTGTTATTTTAGGGCATACCTCTAAATCTAACTTAGTTATTTCATTTATTTCCTTGAAAACCGAATTGCCATAATTTCAATATATTCTCATAGTCCTACCCTATATAAAAATATGCACCCATTTTCTGACATCCTCAACACAACCTAGAATAATTAATATCTATTTGATTTAATTTCATCAGAGTTAAGTATCATTTTCAAATGAATTCATAAAATTTCTCCTTTATTCTTACAGACATAGATTTCAGGATTCTTATAAGCCATATATATTTTCAAACCCCGATATTAATTCCTCCCCCGGATCATATTCCCATAATGTTTTAAGCAAGTCTTGTTGGTCCTCTGCTTCCAATAATATTTTATAAATGTTACTTAATATGCCTTTCATTGCCTTATTTTCATCTGCATTTTCCTGTTCTAATACAATTTCTTCAGATTTTGTAAATTCTCTATATTTACCATTTCTTTTTACCAAATCTTTTGTCTACTGCTCCAGCTGGATGAGATTAAACCATGACATCCTCTCTATTCTTAATACTTCTTCTTTTTTTGCTCTTTATTCTCTGCTTTTTCTAAACAATCTTTTATCTTAATAATGGGTTTCTTTCTTAATAGATTAGATTAGATTAGATTAGGTACCCTTCAGTCTTGAGAGACTATGGTAACGTGCTCTGAATAGAGGACTTGGAACAGCGTCTAGTGTGGCTGAGAAGGCCAATTTTAGAGTGAAAATCCCTTCCACACTGAAGACAAATACAAATTGTCCCCAGTCCAGCTCCCTGGTTTTGCTGCTTTTGGGATTGCCTCTCTGTTCTACCAAACCATGAAAGTCCACATTTCCTCTGAGTATATAATATTTGATAAAAATCTCAAAAGACTTCCAATTTCTCCTTAATCTATACCTTTAACTTATTTCATTTATAACTACTCCAATAAAACTCTTAACTTTTTGAGTTGCATAGCAGTCAACATTCTTAAAATTTTATTACTAAAAACAAAACATTCAAAACATTCTATTTTCAAATTTTCTCTGAATTTTCTCTATTTCAATATTCTCTATTTTCTTTTTTTCTTATAATTCCTATAGAATATTTTTATCCCTGTAAATTAAATATTTCCCCTCCAGTCATCTTATTTCTTCCTCAACCACTTTCATATGTTTTTCTTAATTGGCTTGATATATATAAAAATCCCTCTTATCTCTACTTTCATCATCATTGGAATGTTCCCTATAATTAATTGCCCATATTTCCATCTTTTCTTTTTCTATTTTATCTCTGTTCCTTTTCTAAAAATACTTGCACCTATCCTCCATCTTTTAGTTTCTTTATAATCACATTTAATTCTAACATCCATATTCAGTAAAGCATGATCAGTTACTTCTATAATATCCACATCCGTATTAGTCACTCTCAAAATCAATTTTAAATACAAATATATAGTCTATCATACTCTTATGAACTGAAGAGGAAAAACTAAATTTATTTTCATCTCATTACTCTCCAAACATCTCTCAAATCACTTCTTATCATTCTATTCAAAGCCATAATATTACGTTTCTTATCCCTACTAAGATTTGATTTATCTTTCTCTTCATTCATTACCATATTAAAATTCCCTGCCATTAAACTCCCCTTTCGTATTTCTTCCAATTTATTAAACACCTCCTTGAAAAAACCAACTTGATTGTCATTTAGAGAGTAAACATGAATTAAAGTACAGTCATGTGAAAATGAAAGTACACCTTCATTGAATCTTATGCTTTTATGTATCAGGACATAATAAAAATCATTTGGTCCTTAGCAAGTGTGAAAATTAAGTAAATACAACAGCGGATGAACAAAAATACACTGTGTCATGATGTTTTTTTAACAAAAATAAAGCCAAAATGGAGAACCCATATGTGAAAAATCATTCTAACACCCAGATGTGTTCTTAACCTCTTCACTGATAAAAAAAATCATCAAAAAAAACATTTAATAGTTCTCTTGGGATAGTCTACTGATAAAACCCTCATTCATTCTACCTCTCATAGACCTTCTTATACTCGCCATTGATTAAGACGCTATATCTTAAAAAGAAAAAAAAACAACCCTTGTCATCTCCGGTTGAGAAAACAGACAAGCACCATTTGGTTTATATGTCCAGGAGAGTGTGAAAATGGCCCCTGACGCCCTCAGTGGCGGCCTATCTCAACTTAGAACCACAGTCATGAATAGGCAGGCATGGTGCCGTCTGAGTGCTGGACCTGGCACAGATCTCTCCCTATGCTGTTTGATAAGCCAACATACTGTACGGAGTACCACTTACAACAGTATCGTAGTAATCACAAATGAGGCATTGGGTGGTACCCCCAAATTCGGTCCACAAGCCACCCCAAGGCATAGGCAACATTCCTGTATCAATGCAGGAATATCCAGGATTATCCAGGAACACAAACCAATCAAAAGCTTCTTATTTCTCGAGAAAAGTTGTATCATCTATTTTTTATATGCACTAGAAAAATTCTAACCTGTGAGCAGAAGGGAGCAGCTCCGCTCTCACTATTCTAGCTGTCTCATGTGAGGATTAAAATCTAAAGAGGAGAGCACCTCTCAACAAGGATGTTTTCCGCATGATCAGAAAACCTGAAAAACTGATTTCCCATTGTATGAAAACACCACACATACAGAGAAAACTCCCTTCCAAAGATTTAGCTCTCCGTGTGCCTTTCCTTCTGCTCAGAGCAAAGTTCCCTCTAAAGTGCACAGCTGCACAGGCGTGCAAGTGCTGCACCGCCCTCCATACAGTGCTCCTCCCCCACCGTGAACGCACAGCAAGAGTTTCCTGCCCCTTTGGTTCCAGTTGGAGCTGGAACCCCATGCGGGGAGGGGGGAAGAGTCACATGTGCAGGAGGGCGGAGTCATGCGGGGGGGAGAGGTCAGCATTGTCTGCACAAAGGGTGGAGCCCTGACCAGCGAGGCTGAAAGTTAGAGGGAACATTGGCTCAGAGGTTCAGAATAACCTTTGCAGTGACTGCTCCAATGGGGCTAAAGGACGCCTCCTCTGGAATGCTATGGAGAGATGGGGAATGCTCCATTTGGACAAACCATTTTTTCTGGAGGTAAATGTTTTTCCTGACCTCTACCAATATTCTTGCATATCAGACACGCAGCATATTTCTTTGCACAGATGCTCATACCTTCCCAGGCATCTCTGCAACATACAGGCCCTCCATCAGCACGAGCGATACTATCCTAATGTGTTTCATTAGTACGATTGTATGCACATGACCCCACAATTCCATGCCCTTCTGTGATGCTGAAAGAGGCACATGCAGAAGGAGCATACGTATGTAGCAGATGGAACCAGAGGGATTTTCTGTAGGGGAAGTTTCTCCTCTTACCGTGATTGAGAACACCTTCTTCCAGCAATACCTGCCACATTCCCACCGCCTGCGTCCGTAAATGAACACATGAACTTTGCTGCATTATCCAGTCTACAAGTTCTGTTCCAACACAGCATTGCCTGAGGGAATCAAAGGAAAAGGTTTATTTTATTTTTAAATCTCCATAAAGTGAGCAGCAGAGTTTTTTTTCTCTTTGCTGCATAATTATTATTTAAAAGTAAAAGAACCAGGTTAGGGGAAGGACAGGGGAGGTTTCCATGATATGATGACAGCAAGGAGCATTCCTGCAACTAGACAAGTCAAACCTAATCATAGAAGCCAATGACACCAATATATTTAATATAACTCTCTCACTTCAAACCATTGTCAGAGGTAAGCCACTTTCCAAACAAACACAAACAGAACTTGTCAAAAAACAAAAACACAAAAAGCCATGACAATTGCTTTGTGTTTCAGTGAGAAGTAGTTAAGTGATGAAAAAAAAGAATTAGGTTTTGGGATTGGCCCTTGCTTGCTGTTTCTCTGTGAATGGCAGGGAGCGCAAGATGGAATTGTGTAGAGATCATCTTGACTGCTGATGTGGGTGTTGTCAACATTCAGGCCAGCTTCTGCTGACAGTAAAACATCGCACCCCTTTTCCTGCTGGCAACACAGGTAAAATATTGTGCATCCATATCAGGCTATTTCCTGGCATTTTGAAGTGCAGAAACAGAAGCAATATATTCTACATTCATAAACTAGAGGGTTCTTTTTTAAAAAAGAATAAATTAAGCTACATTACTGCCCACAGTGAGAAATCTGCCATCCCACACCATGTGTGCTCTCACATACACATTCATGCGGAGCTTGTAAACTTTACTTTTGAAAGAGGCCACATAGAGTGGGGGATTTTTAGATCTATAAGGTTGTGGTTTTTTTAAAGCAACCTTCTAATCTCTGCACTCTTTGTTGACTGAATGGTGTCAAGAAAGAAGAGCACTCTGGAGAAAGGGAAGCTAAATCATACAAGAAAAGCGGGAAGTTGTTCTATGGAAACTGTCCCTCCTCCATACCGCTGTATCACCTTTGAGCTGTGGGGACATTTCCTACAGCAGCCTGGAAGGGGCAGACGCCACGCTTATTCAATGCAACCTCGCTAATAAGCAAAAGTGAGGAAGGCAGCCTGTCACTCTGCAGGTGTTGCTGGCTTCAGCACTCTTTTGTCATCCTATCTCAGACTGGCAGCCTTTCCAGTCTGCTTTGGGTTAAAAAAAGAAGAGAGAGAGAGAGAGAGAGAGAGAGAGAGAGAGAGAGAGAGAGAGAGAGAGAAGAAAGCAATGTTTTGAAGGAAAGTAGTACGGAATGCTGGGCAGCATCTACTCAAGAGGGTAATCTATGTTCCTTCAGAAGTTACAGGACAACCTGACAGACAATGGGAGCTGTAATTCAAGAATGAGAAGGCAGAGATTCCCTGCTGTGATTTGTACAGATACCCGGATCTGGCTGGTTGACTTGTGCCTTTATCAAAATAGCAAGGAAGCTAACATTTGGTGCACACACAGTCCAAGGTACATTGGGTGGGGGGAGTGAAAGGTGGATGAGATTGAAAAGGAATTATTTCATATCTAATACTCAAATCAGAGGACCAAGAATGAAGGCTTCCTAATTTAATGTCAGGTGAGAGTGAAATCCCCCTTCTAAGTCACACTTGATGGCATACTGTAGAGCTGAAGGCTTTCAGAGGCATCAAAAAGGGTTCTTCCTGCTTTCATATAGATGGGAGTCCTTGGCTGAAATGACAGGGGAAATTGACCTCATTTTCCATGTGTCTTAGTGGGTGGGTGGGGGATAAGATCTGGAGATGATTATTGAGAATAGCTGGCGACTGAGACCAACAAAAAAAGCATGGATCCTTGGTTCAGTAATACGTGACCAGTACATGCTCAATTTTACCCTGAAAAATGTAAGCTCTGTTCTCCCTTCTAAATGTAAATTCTACATCATAAAATGCAACTTTTAAGAAAAAAAAACCCCACTAACCTTGCATGTCTGTCTATAACATGACAGCATCATTATTGAGCTGGCACGCCAGAGTACCACGAAAGGTCAAACCAGATGTTACAGGGGATGTGTATTTCTAATGATCAGCCCTTCACCCCTCCCACAATGGGATTTCTTCAAAGAAACTGGATGAGCGAATCAGACCCATTTACATACCAGTGGTCTACATCCCCCCCCCAAAAAGCCCTCAAAGAATGCTAAAGATACATATGTGAGGAAAAGCATATTTTCCCACCACACTGAAGAACATCTCTGCAAAAAATTAAGGGAAACATATTGCATAGTTTAACTCAGAGATTCTTTGTTAAACAGGCAGAGAATGCAGTTCCTAGTTTCATTTAGAAATTTGCAGAATTTATGAAAGAGGTTTTATGGAGATTCAGTGTGGGCTCTGTCCTGAGTTTTACCTTACATGTCTGCTCGCACCAGCCTGATCCTGCTCTGTGCCCAAGTCGGACCTTTTTGGTCCAGTGGCAAAGCTACTCTTTTTTGAGGGGGAAGCTGGGCTGGAGCAATTCCTGCACCCACAGAGGGGTCACTTTAGGAGAGATGATGGCTTCCAGAAAAGAGTCTCTTTCCAGCCCCGTCAAACACAACCCTTCATTGCCTAACTAATCCCATGCCTTCTGTCATCTGAAAGAGGAAATCATGCACAAGAACAAAGAACTGCAGAACCATTTACGAACAGGCAAATTTATGGGAGCTAAAATAAAAATGAATATTTTCTATTAGTATCATCTATACTTCTGGAAACAGCAGTTCAGATAAGTTTGTTCAGCTATTTCATGACTGATTTTAATTGCTGGGCAAATGCTCTATTTATACATTTATTTTTCAAAGAATATCAGAAATGAACTTCCAGATACTGAAGGGCTTATCTTATTCCAAATGAACCCTGTGGCTATTATAACAATGTGCTAATTGTTACTGAGCAAATGACCTTCATGCGGGTGCTTTCCTAGACTGATGCTTAATATTTGGAATGTTTTACTGTTTTACCACAGCTATATGGATTTGATTTGATTCTTTGGTGGTCCATATTAATTTGGATGCCAGTGCAATGCAGTTACGTGGCTCACAAGTTCTGTCAATAATTTTAAAAATCACAAGCATATTGAATACAAAAGAACAGAAATTGTTTTTCATTCTGCAACTTTGATAAATTCAAAGTGATTAAAAGTTAAATAAATCACTGTAACCTGTTTTGTTTCTAATCGAACAGAAAACAAAATACAGGTACATGTTCACCAAACATATTTACTATCAAAAGCCTATATGTTTGGTGAACATGTATTTTGTTTTCTGTTTAATTAGAAACAAACTATATATACATATAAGCCCTCAAAGGTATTTAATTCGACTGAATTCAGGAAATTATGTCACAGTAGACATACATAGGAATGCACAGTCTCTTAAGTTATAATTTACATTTTTTCGATCGCTGTGTTTGTGTGGTGTCATTGTTACTACTAGAGGGAAATAAAGGAAATGAACTTAAAACATCCCTAGCTGTACAGTACATTGTTACCCTGCTGAAATCCCACTGCAAACCCACTTTAAGAAGGCATTGCTGCCACCAGCAGGACACACAGAAAAATAACAGCAACAAACAGAAAGCTGTATCTAAACAAATGTTGAGAGAGAAAGCGTAACAACTCGCAAGTGCCTTGTTGGTTAGGGTCTTCTGCAGGTTCAATTAATATTTTGCAAGAAGTTGTACGATCTGACCGTCCACATTTTGCTTTTCCCAAGCTCTTCTCATCCCCTGACAGGGGCCACACCAGCTTGGGCGCATAGCTCTTGGAGACCAGCAATACCTGAAGGGACACAGGTTTTCCTCCACTGGTGTCTAAGATCACCACCTTCTAAGACTGATGGAAGAGGGCCCAGTTTGAACATGGCATTGGAAAATGAAGGAAAACAGGTCCCTGTGGCATTTGAGGGAGCACGTGCCTGTACAAGGGCACCTTGCTTGTGCATTCACTATTAGTGCTTTAATCGGGTCAAGAACTAAGCTTGCCAAATGCAACTCATTCCAGGATACCGGGAGAATGGCTGTAATATTCCAAGTAGGGTCTGGTATTGGGAAAACCACAAAGGATAGGAAACTGGGAGGAAATGTAACAAGACAATGTTAGGACAAAAGGTTTATGTCTGGGGTTCCCCTTCTTCAACCAATTCACACATACCTATATGTCTTCAGATGATACTTGCGGTCTCTTATCATGTGAGGTGCCCGGGAGAGGACTGCATTCCGTAACACCTTTCCAGCGCGGAGGATTTTTTCTGATGGAACCTGGAGGACAAAGAATGAGGAGTAAGTTTTTCTGGTCTCCAGGAAGGCAATATACTTCCTCAGTCTTAATATGTTATTTGAACATGTTTACTTCAACAATACCAAAAAGCTTCTGAAGGAAGGTTTTAGTATCATTGTATCGTTAATAGGAGTTTTCCTGGATTCTCATAATTTGCAAATCTGTGATGAGTGTGCACGCCATAAATGTTCTTCCTTGTAAGCCTGATTTCTCAGTCATGAAAGACTGCCTCAGTCATGTTTCTTTAATACTAGCATGTTCAGCTTTAATAATGGGTTGTCTGTAATGTACAGTTTGACTTTCAGCCAAACCCACTGAATAGCTCCACTTTAGAGAGGGACTTGAATTTCCCAGCTTTATCAACATGGAAATGAACAAGCCATTCCAGAGAGTCATTCTCTGCTTACCTCTCCAGCAAGCAAACAAAATATGTTTATTGTGTGGCACACAGGCCATTGCAACATACATCAGATAAAACAATATAAAACAATATAATATAGTCCAATTCAATATAATACAATACAATATTAAAAGCCATTTAGAATCGAATCAAGTTGATTTCTATTATGGCACGAAGTTTTAACATCTAAGGATAGGGCAAAGGCAGATGGAAAGCATTACCTCTCAGACCTTCAAATCCTGAATAAAAGCATTGCCTGTTCCAGTCCTTTGTCTAGTGATCAGTGATAGTCCAACACATCTAGAAAGCATTAGACTGAGAAGGTTCATTAACAGCATAATTCCACTGAGCCTTCTCTTCCTTTCACCACTTAGGTATTCTGTGCTGGTCTACGCTGGTTAATTCTGGCACCTCATGGCTACTGTGAATTCATGGATGTTGTGGGATTTCCCTCCTTCTACCCAACAACTACATGGAAATTGTGTAGTTGTACCTCCCTATCATGTCTTCTTTCAAATAGGCAAGTTTTGATTTGCAATATTATTTTGCTCTTACGTATTATCCAAGTAAAATACAGTATAGAAAAGTTAAAAACAGCCAGAATCCTACTGTTTAGTTACACCAGCATAGTATAAATAATGCAATATGAGTAGACAAAGTTAAATTCCTACATAGACGTATAGTCACAGCATCATTATTACAACAGCAGGGTCAATATCTGATACCACCCATTATAAATTATTCCAACCAATCTAGGTCTACTTCATTGTGGACTCCTGTTACCTCTGTAATAGTTTTAGCTGGCCGAAGTGGGATAGGATGATCAATGAATGGTGTCTGAAAAATAAAATGTAAGCAAAAGAAACAAAGGTAATGTCCATGAAAAAAAAAAGGGGGGGGAAATAAAGTTTTTTTTTTTTTTAAAGGAGAATTGATGAACAAACTAAAAGGAAAACATATTTTAAGTCTGAAATCAAATCAGATCTCTGCCTGGGTTAAGGCAGTTTCCTTTCTTCTCTTCAAAATCATGCACAGCAGCCAGTGACAACTAAATTAGGCTCTAAATGTAGGTAAAAGCAGAAAGCTACATGAACCAGTTAATTAAAACACAGCAAAGAAAATCCCAGACCTAAATATCAAAACTGAGCTGCTGGCAAATCGCCATGTAACTGACTGCCCATCTGACTTTCCAGGAAGGAGTTACAATTCTGCCGCCAAATCTGGACACACACACTGAGACCATCCTGCAAAGTTATTCAGGTGATCCAAAATCTTGCTTAACACTTTATATTGTATAAACAGTCCAACTTCAATAAGACAACAGTCCCCAGGATTAGTTCTTTCTCTGACAGCGGAAGGGAAAAAAACCAAGGTACTTCTGATTTCCGAGCCATTCGGATTCTTTATGTTCCACAGGCTTTGCTTAGCCCTTTATAACTAACATTTAGGGTCCCTTACGATGGTGCATGGAGAGCAGCTCAGAAATTCCAGAAGTCCTTTTGGTAAATATCAGGATTCTCAACAGTATTTATAAACAATATAAAATGTGGCAGATAGGGGCTTAATCGTCCCCAATGCTAAATCTATTGTATTACCTTATTTACAATCCCTTTTTTGTTTGTTTGGTCATGAAATATCCTTTGCTTTAATGATTTCATTCTATTTTGATCTTTCACCTATCAAAAGGGAAGCTTCCTAACCCGAAAGATGGGATACAGCTATACATTAATGAGTATAAATAAATAAATAAATAAATAAATAAATAAATAAATAAATAAATAAATTCCATTTTTATGACACTTTTCTTGCTGTGAAGGAACCCGAGGTAGGTCACAAATTATTTTAAAAACAAACCAATTAAAAACACAATAAATTGTTCCACTAAAAATAGTAAACAGATAATAGCATTAGAGCAGTTAGCTAAGAACACCTTAAAACACATGTTAAAATAATAATAACAATGTGCAGTACCCCCAAATCGAAACTCTTCGCTGGCCAACCAGCTCTTAAAAGCTTATCCAGAAAGGCTACCTGGGAAGAGCCAACACAGGGCATTCCATAGCCTGGGAGCAACAACAGAGAAGGCCCAACCTCACATTGCTACCAGAAATACCTTCTCTCAGCAGTGGGACTGAGAGCAGGGCATCCCCTGAGCACCCTGAGGCCTGAGGAGGCTCATAGGGGGAGATAAGGTCTTTCAGACAGGTTGCACAGTGGGAGGATCGAACTCCCAACCTCTGGCTCCAGCAGTTCTGATGGACTAGCGTAATGGACTAGGACTCATGAGGCTTGGGTTCAAATCCCTACGCAGCCACTGAAGATATGGAACTTGTAAAACCACACCTTAAATGCCTCTCTTGCCTTGAAAACCCAATTAGGGTCACTTCAACTCAGTTCTGACTTTAAGGCACATAACAACGAATTTTTGGTTAAAACTATGACTCCAAAGAAGGGGCCAAAACAGACTTTACATATGATTGTTTCCCCCCTTATATAAAAGAGACAGTATCTTTTGTAAAATTCACTTTTGGCCCCTATTTAAAATGTGCAAGTTGGAGAAAAAAAATCACCCTGCCTTTATTTACAAAAAATACATTCAATATGGTTTTACTCTGTCTATATTTATTAATAACATATATACACAATAACATTAATAACGTGCTCAAGTCTATCCTTTTAAATCACACCATCTGTGTAGGCAATATGTTAGAATGCTGCATGAAGCACACATTCTTTAATATGCTGTTTCAAACAAATTGTGCATGCTTTTATTTTTAAACAAACAAACAAACAAACAAAACACATCACAAAAGAGGGCGACCATTACCAAAAAATGACAGATCACAGCCAATGTCAGGAAGAAAAGGATGGTAAAATAGAAGAGGGTGCATACGCAAATACATGCAGAAAGACTGGAACACACCTAATGATGTCTTATTTTCCTGTCATTTTCCTGCTCCTTTGCCACAGCCAAATAGCTGCTATAGCTGCTCTTCACAGATTCAGTAAAGTGCTCCAAAGGTGAAACTCCATCGCATATATACAAGATATTTTGACTGATTTGAGGCTATAATTTTTATGGTCATTCTCAGTGAAAAGAATGGGCCTGCCAGAACTGCTTTAATCAAAGCAAGAATGATCTTTTTGCTTCCCTTTACATTGAACAAAGTGCATTTAAACTGCTGTTTGGACCCAATAGCCCATTGTGTTTTGTTTTTGAATCTTGTTTTGAGCTTCCATGAATCCAGGTTTTGGGGGAAAGAGAGGATATATAAATCATATAAATAAATAAAGGTGTCCTACTGAATTTTAACCAGAATTTAAAAGGTGTATTCTATCCACTATATGTGTGCCCCCCCCCAAAAAAAACATTCTGTGCTTCCTCCTTGTCTCACTACAACAATTTGTGCTTCCACCACTGCAATTCCAGCAGATGACTGGAATTGCAATGTATACAACGGTAGGCAAATTCAGTCCATTTGTAAGAGGAGAGTTGGGACTCCTGGCTTAATCTGTCCTGGCCTAAGCCTCAATTGGGCCCACAGTTCCCCAGTCATTCTTTCTACTCCCAGAAGCTCAACCCCACTCAAGAGACAGATGATAAACCAGTGGCAGGCAAAACACAGCCCTTCACATGTTGTTCGACCACAGCTCCCATCATTTCTGATCACGGCTACTCTGGCTAGCACTCATGTGTGTTAGGGTCCAACAACAGGAGCAGAGGGCTACAAGCTGCTTGTCCTTGCTTTGAACCAAAACACTTGTTTGAGGTTATTTCACAATGCAAGATTCTGTATCATGAGATAAAAGCTAAAGCTAAATTAATTCTCAAAGGCTAAAAGAGTCTCAAAAGATTTTCTGGGGTTTCATACACATAGATCTTAGTTGAGCAACACTCCCTCTGTATTGTGGGAATCTCTTCATGATCCAAACTATTCCTGAATTTCTTGTGTTCAGAGACAAGAGAGTGGGTAGCAATATCATCACTGATGACATGATGGGCTTTTCACCATCTGGCTTATGTAAGAGCAACTTACTCAAACCTTGGTACGTTTCAACACTTTAAATCTCACTGTGCTTCAATACCTGATCTTATGTAAGGAGCAAACCAACGACAAACTGAAGACCTGCACATATGCCAAAACGAATCTGTCACAGATGTGTTAGTCACAGACTCCTCCACAGTTTGCACATCAGTGTTCTGTGTTGATACAGTCTTTCCCCCCCCCATATACACACAATTCAGTTCTAGACATTTGGAATATGGGTAAGTATTAATGGCTCAAAAAAGGGGGCCAAGGACGAAAAGGAGCAATTCATATGATCGGAGTTCAATCTGAATCATCACTTCAGGTCATTCTGAGCTCCTACCAGAAGACAGGTTTCCAGATCGCACTAGCTGTGAGATCTGTCAACAATCCACCAATGTATTTCATGTGGTGGCCTCCGAAAAATATGGGGAGGTGCAGTGGGCAGAGCATGCAGCCTTGCACCTGATGAGTAGATATGAATGTAGAACAGATGCAAGAGGAATGTGGAAGCACAAACACCTGATTCTTCTCATCCAAGCAATCCTCTGGAATGACTGGCATGGTCCTTTCTGTCACTGCCTACATCTGCCATAGGGACTCTGCATACTTTCCCATAGGCAGAGATGGAATATATATATATATATATATGTGATAGAATAGCATCAAGACAACAGAAGATGCTTATACTTCTTGTGATTATACCAGTTCTTCTGAGTCACCAGCAGGGAATGTTGGTTGTTTCTGGAAAAATCACATTTTATTTTAATAAAAACTTCCTGAAATGCAACTCCAAGTATAATTTGCTTTGAGGTAGGATCTTTTGTATCCAAAGACCTCCCAAAATTAGCCCCTTCACAGAACAGTGTGGCCTGTGATCTACCCTGATCTTTCTTCATGTGTTACTCACAACAATGGAAGCGGCTATCAAAGTGTCACAGGTTACCTCTGTTCCAAAGTGTTTATTTTCACGCAGGATAAGGACAGGACAGGAAGTCCTACAGCAAAAGGCAGGAGGATAAACACAGATATGCAGGGATGTCTGTGGGATTATTAAAGGTTATAAAGAGCAATCTGGATAAGGAAGTAGGGTAGACTGAAAGGAAGTGCTGAACGGGTGTAAGTAAGAAAGAAAAAAAATGTGTGTTTTCTTTTAAATGAAGCAGATCATCTCAGTTGAGTAAAATGTCCCATTTCATTTTTCTGGTTTTATCGTACTATAGACTTTTTAAAATACTGATTCTTCACGAAAGGAAGAAAACCGTGTATGTACTTCTTCCTGACCAATGAAAAAAAGAGTGAAATGATGTAATAAAATAACACAAATTAACTTCTCTTATCCTTACCATATCAGTGTCAGAGATGAAAGCATTATCTATTATAATGTGCAGCTGTTGTATGGAATCACTTCAGTGATCACACACTTCTTTCAATACAAAAGGGAAGGCTTGTTCACAGGACATACACCACGTAAACCTATCTGATCACTGCACACTGCAAGTGATTATTTGATACAACCTCCTATGGGAAAATGCAAAACTGTTTTAATAGTGTTATATGTTCATTTGGTTTTGGTGTCATAATTTGCTGCGGTCTTACTTGGTTTTTTTTTTTTTTTTTTTACATGTGAGCCACTTGTGGTCCCTTCACTGGGAAAAAGGCAGTATGGAAACTGAAATAAACACATAAGCAACTAAATAAAACCTGAGACTTTTCTATAACCATTTGCTGTAACCTAACATTCAGGCAACATGATAATGTTGTGCCAAACGTTATTTTCCTTTGTCACTTAGAACCCATTGCACAGTTACTAGAACAGACACAGCTGAATGCTGCTATATGGCTGCTCCGAGGCTCCTCCTGGCAATTGAAACTTCCCCCCAGGTAGTTAAAATATATTGTGTGAAGTCATATGTAAAACTGGCCTTCCTGCCCAGTTAGACAGTTCATCACCAGCATGAGAGAAGTAACCTCAAAATAAGTCTAGACCAGCGATGGCGAAATTATGGCACGCGTGCCACAGCTGGCATGCAGAGCCCGCTCTGTGGGCACATGAGCCGTAACCTGAGGAGGTGGCTGAAGCTAGTGCCCCAACAGGTGGCGGGCCAGGATCCGGAACAGGTGGCAGTGGCCGGCTGCCTGAGCTGTAGGTGGTGGCTGGGTTGGGCACGACTGGAGGAGGATCCGGAGTGGGGTCTGGAGGCACCTCCGTGCCCGGGATTCACGCTTCTGCTGCCACTTCTACTACTGCCATTCCGCTTCCGTTGCCATTGCCACCTGCCGGCTGCTGGTTTTTGGGGGGTTTTTTTGGCAGTTTGGGCACTCGGCCTCAAAAAGGTTTGCCATCCCTGGTCTAGACCAAAAGGTGAGGTTCCGGAAACTCCCATCCTGGTTGTACGCGCTTCCCCAGAGCCCCAGGGCACTTCTGCACGATACAATTCATGCAGGCTATTCTACTCCCCACCCCCATTCTCAAAGGTTGGAATGACTCTCCCAAGGCTTCCTTATTGGACACAATACTGTACACAGATATTTTTGGTCTTTAAGCTCTTTCCTTCCCATTGATGACTTATCACCTGAAAACGTCCACAATTTTACTGGCAGAAATACCATAACGAACACGGTTACCTTAATCTAGATTTTCTTTTTCTTTTTTCGTAATAACTGCATTGTCTAGAGGGGCGGGGTAAAAAGCCAATAAATAAATAAATAAATAAATAAAAATTTCCTTCTGTTATGGTTAATTTGTCCTGCCATAGCTTTCCTTTCTTTGCTTGTGTCAGAAACACCACAGTACAATTAATAAACATTTCAAATAATTTTCATTCAACAAAGGGTAACATCAAGAGCATTTGGGTCAACTAGCATCAAGTTTTCCATGGTATATTTTGGGGGGCATAGAGTACATTGACACAGGTGTGAAACTGCCTGTTCCTTTCTGCACTTGCAAAGGACTGTGTCAGTGTGAAAACGCAATTTTTAAAAGGTTGACTTTGGTTCTGCCAACTCCGGTCAGCAGTGTACTCATTGACTGGGGCCTAGACATTCCTGGGGCTCCATCCAATTTAGGAGGCAGGTAGTTCTATTCACCTTACAGTGCCACTGCTCAAAATCTATCAACAACTGAAACATTTGCTTTTTATTCGTGTTATCAAAAAGTTATTTATATTTACCTACATTTTGATGTTGCCTACCTCTTCGTTCCAACCAAAATAAGCAAAAAAAGAGTAGTATTTACCTTACTGCTGTTTTTCGAAATGGAGCACAGACTACTATTCTCCTTGTCCGGCATTCCTGCAAGAAAACAGGGAATACATGAGAATAATATATTGTGAGGATCAGATTTGTTTTTCATGCTGGAGAGGTTTTCCCCCACTTATACAGGGATGCAAAATAGTAATTACTGTTGTTCCCATACTATAGGTGGCTCAGTGAGGCGGAGGGCCTTGCCAGAAACACTACCACCACCAAAAACATGATGTATTCTCTTAACTCTTGAACTTTCTTGGTTGAGAGAGTTCTAGATACGGGTCAACTAAAATCAAGATTACCACCTAATAGCTGCTTAATGAAAGGTTAAGAAACATCCTGTTGGCAGTGAAAGAGACGACTAGACACAGAAATGGAGAGAGAGGATTTGTTTGTAAAAGTCAAATTCTTTGCATCCTGAATATGTGAGCTGCAAATTATGGAAATTCTTTTAAAATGAACTGAAACATAATTTTCACTCATCTGTGCCAAATTAAATAGGCATAGCTATGCTCAGCAAAGGAATGACCACATTTATTTATTTATTTATTTATTTATTTATTTATTTACTTACTTACTTACTTACTTACTTACTTACTTACTTATTTGGTCGTTTGACCAGATAGGCGTTGTGTGTGTGTGTGTACACACACACGCACATGCGCACGCACACACACACACACACACACACACACACACACACACACACACACACCGCCTATCTGGTCAAACGACCACTCTAGGTGGCTTCCAGACAAGTAAAATGTAATAACATATACATATAACAAAAATAAAAATATACAGAAACATTAAGCAATAAACATTTCACAATAAACATGAACAATAAAGAATAAACAATAGGCAAATTCTTCAAGATGGCAAAGACAACAAAGAATAGATAAAGAGAAAAAGATTAGATGTTGTCTGGAGGGAAGGCCTGCTTAAACATCCACGTTTTTAGATGGGTCTTAAAAATACCCAGCGACGGGGCCTCGCGAATCTCTGGAGGCAAGTTGTTCCAGAGGCGAGGAACATTTTATGTGCCTGCCACACAGCTGTTAAAGCACACCAGAAATAAGACATAGCCCACTGAATAGTAATAACATGGGTTGAATACACAAGGAGTTAAACCCACAAGGAGTTAAACCCATGCATTTAAGAGTTCAGCATGCAAAGCCCTGGATCTGGATGGATGAATCAATATCGGCTTCTCTTACAATTTTATTTTCACCCTGAACTTCTTTCCATTCTGAATACAAAGAAATTTATGAGTGTTTTGAATTGATCCAAAATGTTTACCCAACCCTACCTGTGGGCTACTTTAAAAGAAACAAACAAATAATGGCGCAGGGTACAGATTGCAGGAGATTGCAGATTGCAGGGGAGTAAAAGGGGAAATATTTATAAAAGAGAAGGCAAATTCCATGGAAGACGACCACATGACTGTGGTTGCGTATGTCTGTTTTCAAAAGGCCACTCGGAGGTCAACAATGGACCACTGGCCTGCCCACAGCCTCCAAGGGTCCAAACGTAGGCTCCCAAGAACCCTGCCTTCCCAATCCCCTTTTTCAAGTAAAAGAAATGTTCAAAAAGTCCACTTGTGCCCTTGGTAGGGCATGGGAGGCAATTTTGCTATTTGGAGGGGGGGCTGCACCTATAGGATTCCCCCCACCTCATTTTAAAAATTCAAAATGGCTTCTAGAGGGCAAGAAGAGGTTGTTTTAGTTTCCTTTAAAAACAACCCCTTTAAAAGAAAAAAAATTGGAGGGTGGGCAGGGTGGCTCTGCAGATAACACGAGAAAGTACGAGCATCTGAAATGGACAGGTCTGTCTGTTGTTTATCCCCTGGCACAGAGCAGGGCTTGTTCCCAGTCAGGCGGGCACATAAGCCCAACCTGAATGTACTTACTGTCATTGTTGGAGCCAGTTTCCATAACACCATAAGGAGGAACCAGCAGCCCTGACATGTATTGCCGGTATTTCTGGAAGGGAAACAGAACATCTCATTGATGGACATTATTTATGAGTTGTTTTCTCTACGTAGAAGTAAGACAATTTAAAAAAAACCAATATCATTTATTCAGTTGTTAATATTGCATTAACTGTGCTTTCTTGGAGCTTCTCTCTTTGCTGCTTTGCTTTGCTTCTCCTTGCTCCAGACAGCGAATGAGTTTGACTTGTCTCATCCAGTTCTCATTAGCATCAACAACCAGAACTGGGAAGAATGCTGGCAAAAATCAATCATTCTCAATGAGATGGGGAGAAATCACTAGCCTCTGCAAGACTTCTCATATCCAACACGAGAATATGACAAGGAGCCAGGAGGATGGTGGTGGTGAAGGTTTCTATAACTGAAGTGCCTCTGTGTAAAATCAGTTCACCAACTGAATTAATGTGCTCCAATGTTAATACAAATCTGCACATTACTACCAAGAGACTATGATTCCTATAACTAATGATCAAAAAAACATAACTCCATTTAAAATGGGTACATACACTTGTACTTGGAAAACACAGAATGATGCTACATTATTTTCCCCCTTCTTTGTTGGATGCTACAACAAAGAATTTATTTAGAATTTGTTTACTTCACATCATTTCTGCACCTTACTAGTGAGCCCTCCTCACCATATGTATCGCTCTATCAAAGTCCAAAGTTGAGCTGGACTGAATAAGAACCCTATTCTTGAAGCATCACTCCAGTTTCTGTAGGTCCTTTACCTGGTGTCTTTATGTTTACAAAAAGGCCGAGCCATTTTTGTTAACAGCAATCGTCAACATTTGGAAGAAAAAATAAAATAAAAAGCACTCTAGGTTTGCTTTATTCGTGCTGTTTTTTGCCAAAAAAAGGGAGCTTGTACTATTCCCACTATGAACAATCTCTTTTTATGCATGATTGGGTTACAACTGATTTCACCTCATTGATCCAAACTGCTGTTGTTACATGCTGTCAAGTTGCTTCCGACGTTGGGCAACCCCCCAGAATCAACGGCATCCAAAAGGTCCCCTCACTGACTGCCTTGCTCAGGTCTTTCAAACTCAAGGCTGCACCAAACAAGCTGGAGTCAGAAACAAGGTCTCCCTATCTTACAAGCTTATTCTTCCATTTTGTCTCTCCAAAGTCTTGCCTAGCTAGCTGTTACCTTTTCTTTGGTCTCCAGATTAAAATCATTTCATTTTGACTGCTTGGATTCCAAATCTGGACCACAGCCCACTCTGACTAATACTCTTCGTCACCTTTTCTTAGTCAGCCAGGTTAAGTATAGTATTCTCCATATGAAGAGCAGTTTTGACCCTGTCCATTTTTTAAAAGTCTCCCTGTTTCAGGGGTAGATAACCTTGAGGGTTTGGAGGGAGCACATCAGTTCCCGGAGACTCTAGAGGGCTACACCAGTTATTTCCTCACAGTCTCACTCTCTCAGCCTTAAAGATGTTTTTTATTTGGACCACAGCTGCATAGAACAGGCCTGAGGATGAAAATGAACCAGAAGGGCTAGTCATGCATCTAGAGCCCAAAACCAATTCAGTTAATGACATATTATTAACGAGTTGTATTGCCCATGCCAGGCCAGCAGACAGATGAAGAAAATACCCACTCCTTCTCCTCAGTAGCAGCTTCTTAGGGAGATATGAGAACAGAATAAACTATGTTACTGTTGAAATGTACCTTAGTCACAGCCTTTATTTCCAAATGGAACTAGTTAGCATGGGCAGTTACTTATAACCTGTTACTTCTGAAATCTGTCCCTGCTTAAGGACATCCCACAGACATCAGCCTGGTTTTCGGGGGAAACACAATGCTGGACCAGTTAGACCTCTGGTCTGATCCAGCACAGTTCTTTTAATGGTATATTCTTATGTTCTGACTAAGGCCATGAGCAAGTACCAGGGCAAATTCCTTTTCTAACAAGGACCTTGGCTGAAGCTCAGCCTATCCCTGGTCATGAAGTCTTCCAGACGAGCCTTTCTCCAGGTGGCCCCACAGGTGGAACTCCCAAAATGGAGAATTCTGGAATGTGGCATAAGAAGAGGAGGAAAGAAGCCAGGCAGGCACAGTCTTGAGGGCAATTTAGGTACACTTGCTCAAGCGTGAGATCCACATTCTCCTCAATCCCTAATTTTCCTGAAGCCCAGATGTAAACTGTTAAAGAAGTGTTTGCTTCCTGGATTTTTTCACTCGAACTGGAGCTTGGGGTGGGCTCCAAACTGAGAGTGGGCTAAATGAGGCCTGTGGGTCACAGGCAGCTTTGAGGGAGGCGGCTATATGTGTTCCCCTCCTAAGTCCACAGCCCTTCTGCGAACACCCAACTTTAATTTTCAAAGTGGTCACAAAATGTCCTTGTGCCTTCTAGGTGGCACAGGAAGCCATTTTGCTATGTTTTAGGGATTCCTGGCACTACTGACCCCTATAATTTTGTAATGTTTAAAAAACTGACCACTAGAGGGGGTCGAAATGCTTTTCAGTTCTTTTTTTAAGAAGTGCTGGTTTTAGAGGTGTTGAGCCCAAGCTATCTCAAAGCTATCTCCCTCTATGAGCTTGCCCAGGCTTTAAGATCATCAGGGGAGGCCTTTCTCTCAGTCCCACCACCCTTACAGGTGCACTTGGTGGGGACACATGAGACAGGCTTCTCTGTGGCTGCTCCCAGACTCTGGAACTCTCTCCCACAGGAGGTCAGGCTGGCCCCGTCTTTGCTGCCCTTCCCCAAGCAGGCAAAGACCTTTCTCTTCAGACAGGATTTCTTTTAAAGAACTGGTTTGACCAAGGGGATTTTTTAAAGGGATTATTTTATTCTGCTGTGTTACTTACGTTTTTAATGTTGCTCTTATTTATGAGTTTTAGGAGAAAGGCAGCTTTATTTACATAAATATTTTAAATAAATATATACACCAAAACAAGAAGAAAAGGAAGTTGGCAAGCCCTCCTAGATGCAGGGCGGTATATCCAGGGATAGCCCTTGAAAGTTGCCAAGGTTTAAACTGTGATATTTTTATCCTCATTTCTTCAAACAATTTGCTGTTTCAATGAACCAAAGTTAGTTTTAAAGTCTGCCACTGAGACATAACACTTTCTAGTTTATTTAAAACAAGATGTATGCTTCTTTTCAGCAACTTCCAGGCATGTCAAAGAAGGGGTGTAAAGATTTATATACTGTGTGTATATCTCTATCTCTATCTCTATCTCTATCTCTATCTCTATCTCTATCTCTATTTCTATCTCTATCTATCTATCTATCTATCTATCTATCTATCTATCTATCTATCTATCTATCTATCTATCTATCTATCTATCTATCTATCTATCTATCTATCTATCTATCTGTCAAAAGAAATTTTGGTTGGTCCCAATGAAAGCATTGTGTTTAAAAAATTCTCTATATTTTGATTTAATGTATTGACAAGCTAGCTTGGGTTGGATCTAAAAATATTTATAGTAATTTATGCTTTCTTACCATAATGCAGATGCAGTGATATGAAGCAGGCCTGCCAATTACCTAGAGAGCACATTAATGCAAGATATTATCAAATGCAGCTCTCATCATGCTAGGCTGGACAACAGTAATTTTCAGTCACTAGTAACATGTCTACAGTCTGCCATCCAGTTTTGTAAATCCAACACAGCAATGGGTATTAAAGTGACCTATCTATAGCATCTTCATATGAGCTCTTTGAATCTTTCATAGTGCAATAGCTCAAAGATTAGACCCTGCTTGCCTCCAGAATAAACACTGTACATGACAGAATTGCTTTTGTAAAAGCTGCAGCTTTTTAAAAAAAGAACACCAAGTGTAATGTGCAAAGATACAATGGCAACCTAAATCATACCAATGTATCTGTGCTGTAAACATTAGAAGCTTACTAAAGAAGCAACTTGCTCTAAAACCAGACGTTGCAAATCCGGCAATGTCTGTGCAACATCAGGATCCATCTTTACACCTATCACATGCGGTATCGCTGATCTGAAATCTTGTTTCAGCACAGAAATTCAATGTAGTTTTGGCAAAAAAAACAACAACCACCCATTGCATCAGAGCTTTTAAAAAGATGGCTGGCTATTTTCAGCAAAAGTTGGCAACCTTTTGTGTTTGTGAAACCTCTAAGATGTTGATGGAGATGCTCTGAGAAATATGTGCATGCTTCAAAAAATGTATAGGTAACAGAAATCATCTACTGAATCCATTCCGAGATGCATCCTGTTCCCTTTGATAATGTAGCACAAATTAATACTTGAGCTGCCCAGCTCCAGCCTAAAAGGAATCCATAATTTTTTCACTTCATCCATGAGGTCACAGCAAGGCTTACGTCTGTGGGCTCCGTTCTCTTCTCCTCAGCTTTTTCCTACAAGGAAGGGAGAATATGAACCATGCTGTGATCTTGCCTTATTCTCACTAACCCCCGTTGAAGGAACTCACAGCTCTCCATGTTCAGACATTATGGGGACTGATTTTCTATTGAAAGCAAGAAATGAAAAACAATCCATCTTCTTTTGGGAGCAAAATGGGAGAAAGTGAGGACAAAGACTACATGTCTGCTCTTTCCTTTAGCTTCTTCATGTAGGGCACAGGTGTCAAAAGCAAGGCCCGCGGGCCAAATCCGGCCCGCCAGACCTCGACTGATGGCCCGCGGAACCGCCACCAGCCTTGCAGCCTCCCCCCCTTTTTTTTCCAATGAATTTACTCCGTGCCTGCATGGAGTAAATTCATTGAAAAAATTCATTGAAAAAATGGCTACGTCCTCCTTCCAATTGGCTGTGGCGCTGTCACTCCTTTCCTCTCCCTCCGCCCCCCCGCTCCCCCTCCCTCCCTCCCGTGCCTGTTCCTCGCTCGCTCTCGGCCTGAGGCGAGAGCCGTTCCCAAGGCCGCGTGAGGAGGGGGCTCCGTGCCGCCTCTGTCGCCCCCGAGGGGAAGGGAAGGGAAGGGGAGCGGTGGGAGTTCCTGGCCGGGCTCCGAGGCGGAGGGAGGAGATGCTGGGGGGACGCGGGAGGCAGCGGTCAGCGCGGCCCTGAGGAGAGGGAGAGAAGAGGGAACGCGGAGCGATGCGCCGGCCCGGTTGGGGAACGTCGGAGGCGGCCGTTCGACCCAGCCGCGGAGAGAAGGGAGGGAGGGTGGGAGGGCTGGCTGGTTACTCCCTTCCCTGACGTTCCGTTCTCTCTCTTGCTCGATTGGAATGCCTGAGGATTTGAAAGGACCGAAGAATGCGTTTTTTTGCGAGATCCAAGCAGAGTTGCATATACTAAATAACTCTCTCTTTCTCTCTCTCTCTCTCTCTCTCTCTCTCACACACACACACACACACACACACACACACACACACACACAGACCCCGGCACTTTCCCTTCCTTTACACACACATACGCATTCTCTTCCTTCCTGTAACTCTCTCTGTCTCTCTGTCTCTCTATTTCTCTCTCACACACACAGAACCCGGCACTTTCTCTTCCTTCACACACACACACACACACACACACACACACACACACACACACACGTTCTCTTCCTGTATCTCTCTTTCTCTCTCTCACACACACAGGCACTTTCTCTTCCTTAACACACACACACACACACACACACACACACACACACACACTCTCTCTCTCTCTCTCTCTCTCTCTTTCTCTTGCTTCCTTTTCCCACCAAGTCGGATGGGGTCCTTGCAAGGCCATCAGTACAGATACAACCGGCCCTTTGATGGGGACCAAACTGCTGATGCGGCCCCCGATGAATTTGAGTTTGACACCCCTGACGTAGGAGGAGAAAGAGTGGCCCTCTGTTAGACTTAACTGAAGGGGACAGTGTTCTGTTTGAAGGGACTGTGAGAAAACAGTACAGTATCTGATGGACACGGAATTGTCATGATTACACATGCCAGGCCTTGAACAACACACCCTCCAATGATTCATCCGTGTATTAAACAAGGGCTTGCAAAAATAGATTCAGGCCATTCCAGACTTCAGCTTTTCTTTTTGGTTTTCTTCCACTGGGGACCACACAGCCCCAGAGGCAAAATTCTGTGGGGCTTTTCGAAAATTATCTTTGTTCGTAAGTGATGGCAAGAAGTCAAGATTGATCTCTTCCACACTGTGGAATGTGCAGGGATCACCCCCCATGCTAATCCAGTAGATCATGCGAAGACTTCTGGTTTTCATTCACTACAAATTTGAAGTTTTATTTTTAAAGGAACAGTTTCTGAATATATTTCTTGTAGATTCATGAACAAATTATTTTGAGATTTTTTAATAAATATACTCAGTTGGAAACTGGATCTGATTTTTGTTTTTTTTTTAGCCTCATCTCAGAAGCCAGAAACGGAAACAGATACTCAGTGGTTAGAGCTGAAAAGGCATTAATATCGGAGAGATATGATTCAGGCAGACTTTTGTGTTATAATTTTAATCTGATTACTTAAACCTAAAAGACAAATGGCAAAACAATGCAATCTTAATTGACAGATAATGTGAGATTAGAAAAGTTTTGTGGTGTGCACTCAGATACTTTCAGTGGTTAAGGAATTTAACCTGCTACCAATGGATTATCTGTAATGTTTGTTTCTGCCGAGATTTGTCCTTATGTGTTGGTCTATTTCACAAAAATATTGGCCTTGATTTTAAGAAGAAGAAGAAAAGCTTTGGTAAAAAGGTCCATCCTTCTCTAAGCATATAAGCCTAGATTTTCTCATATCCAAGATTTATGGACTGCAGTTGAATGTTAAGAAGACAACAATCATAACTACAGAAGAACTATACAACTTTAGTGTCAACAATGGAGAAATTAAAATAGTTATTGTATACCATGGTTCAATCATCAATCCAAATGGAGACTGCAGCCAAGAAATCAGAAGAACAGTGAGACTAGGAAGGGTAGTAATGAAGGAATTAGAAAAGATCATCAACTGTAAGGATGTGTCGCTGGAGACCAAGACTAAGACTACTTGTAAGCCGCCTAGAATGGTCGCAAGACCAGATGGGCGAGATATAAATGAATGAATGAATGAATGAATGAATGAATGAATGAATGAATGAATGAATGAATGAATGAATGAATGAATGAATAAATAAATAAATAAATAAATAGATAAATAAAATAAGACCATCCACACTCTTGCATTTTCGATCACCATGGATGGCCGTGAAAGCTGGACTGTGTAGAAAGGTGACAGGGGAAAAAAAAAGTGGCTCATTTGAAATGTGGTGCCAGAGGAGAACTGTGCAGATAATACCCTGGATTGCCAGAAAGGCAAACAGGAGGATCTTAGATCAAATCAAGCCTGAACTATATGTCTGGAGGCAGAAATGTTGAAACTGGGGCTGTCCTACTTTGGGCACATCATGAGAAGACAGGATTGCCTGGAAAAGACAATAATGCTTGGGAAGGTGGGAGACAGCAGGAAAAGAGGAAGAAAAAATACAAGATGGATTGACTCCTTAAAGAAACCCAAAGCTTGAGTCTACAAGAGCTGTGCAGAGCAGCTGAGGGTTGCCAGAAATCGAGGGCAACTTGATGACACATAACAATAATCCTGTAAATGGCCGCTGTATGCCACTGGAAGATTCAACAAACAGGGCCTGGCACCTGGCCAGCCTCACGTAACTCCTGCTCCCACAAGGGCCTAGCCAGTGATATACAGGAAGGGAGCTGCTGTAATCATGCCTGCTGGGAACTCTTCCCCACCAATCACAGAAGGCTGACTTCTGCCTTCTTAGGAATATGATTCGTATATATATGGCACTTGACCACATGAGATTAATTGGTCAAGTGATTTAGCTGTTGATTCTGATGATAAATAGAACATACTCTGCTTTCTTTGGAATTACTATGGCTTGGTGCAGTTGTACCTGCTCAATATCTGAACTGAAGTTAAGTAACTAAGGAACATCCCCACAGGCTGGCATCATCCTTCTTCGTCTTTCATGTGCAAATTCTCCCACCCACACACTTTCCAGAGGTCATCTGCAAAATGAATTGTGGTCAGCAACATGGTGGAGGTTTGTGTGATGGTCAACTCCCAGTTTCTAACCATGGTTAAGAGATGAGTTTGTATTCAGACCGGCTCGAATGAAGGTTAAGTTCAAGGGAGGGGAGAGATCTGCACATGAGAGGTTTAAAAAAAGGAGAACGAGGTAAGAAACTTCAGTATATTTCATAATCCCTTATGTATTAGATTAGAGAAATGTATTTTATCCTGCATTAAGTGCCCAGTCTTTCTGTTTCTGTTTTAAACTATTTTAATATTTCCCAATATTTCTCCATTCCGAACCTTTTGGTTCTCTGGCAGTCAGTGAGCATACTTTCTGATAATTTTGGACTATTTGTTTTTGCAAAGTGCTCTCTTTCTCTCTCTCTGTGTGTGTTTTTTTTTAAATCATTATTGTTTCTTAATGCAGGTCGCAGCATATCTGCATTAATAAAATATGTTCTGAGAGCTTCTGAAGCCTTGCTAGCACTATTCTAATTTAAGAGTTTGCCTGCTGGGTATATTAGAGTAACATAATTAGTAAGCATTTTCTCCAAGGCAAGTTCAAATAGGGGGAAACCACACAAACACACCCACCCACCCACACACACACATCCATGCAGGTCAATGCCAAATAAATGAATTTAATAAAAAGTACCTGCCTCATAGTTACTAGTTATTAGACAATACATTCTAAAAGAGAACTGCAATAACAGTACTGTAGACACTGTTCCCATGTTTGAATGGAATCAAAAGGAGAATGGAAGAAAGGAATTAGAAAAGATGCACAATAAGGAAAACTTTCTTGAAATACAGCAAAATTGATTTCTCAGCTCTCTGTAAAGGATCTACTAGAATAAGCAACAAACCGTACTTGTTGGCGTTCTCTTGCTAAATAAATAAATAAATAAATAAATAAATAAATAAATAAATAAATAAAT
This sequence comes from Pogona vitticeps, assembly GCF_051106095.1. Classification (NCBI taxonomy): domain Eukaryota; kingdom Metazoa; phylum Chordata; class Lepidosauria; order Squamata; family Agamidae; genus Pogona; species Pogona vitticeps. The sequence goes on from NC_135783.1 coordinate 202,106,061, forward strand.
AAATAAATCCAGATCCTAGTTTCCTGATTTTTAATGTGAGAAGAAAGAGGGGAAAGAGGGTGGGGGACATAGTTAAAATAATTATATAGCTTCTAGATAAATTTCATTCTAAGCATGTTTAGACAGATAGATAGACAGACAGACAGGAGTTTGGAAAGTTACTTTGAAGAAGTATGGATGTAAATACATGACTATGCCATCTGTGACTGGGCAGTGGTTTGGTGAGGCTCGTGATGTTTTCAGGATATCATTGTATTTATTCTGCAACTTTGCAAATCAAGTAGAACATGTATATGCATGTTGCACATACTCACCCTACACAAACAGTTAAAAATTTGATTTTTATGGGCAGGATTTAGTAACTAATCACATCTTTCTACAGTGGCTGCATTGGGATATCACACTATACTGTGGTTTAACTAAACATGAACATTACCTGGGGTTCATGTATCCTTCCTCTTCTTCCAGTGACACTTTGAGGCCAATCCTGGAAGCTTCCACTTTTAATTTACCACATCTTAGTCATGTCATGAGAAATGTGTTTAATCTTAATTATGGTTCACAAAAGTCAACCTCAAGCTGTAGTTACTGAAACTGGCTTGCTTATCCACCCATGATCCAAGCAGGGGTGCGTTATTTTATGATGCTTGCTTGTTTAAAACAATCGTATTTAAATTTAACCCCACTTCCTTCTTTGTGTGAAATGGCAAACCGGAATTAAACAACAGAAGAAGCAAAAGTGTCTGAACTCCTTCAGGAATATGGCAGGGGGGAGGTAAAGCTTGTTCACCTCTTATTAAATTATCTTCTGTTGTTGTTGTTGTTGTTGTTGTTGTTGTTGTTGTTGTTGTTGTTGTTGTTGTTGTTGTTGTTGTTGTTGTTGTTATAGCCAAACTCCAGCCAAGGGTAACTAATTCAATAATTGAAAATTGAACTAAATGAAATAAAAACAATAAATCAGCTTTCTTTCATATTATTTAAAGCTAATTAAATAATAACAGAACACTGCAACAAACAAATGAAAAGTTTATTAAATCAACATTTAAATGCCAGTATAAGCTGGGGTAAAATGCTCTGGATGTAAGGCGCAGCTCAATATCCATGAAATGAGTTAAGGCATTTTAGAGACCAGATCAACAGCAATACAGCTATGGCTCAATTCTTTGCTGAAAACATGGGCTGAAGATTTTATTAGAAGAGGCAGATTTCCTAGGACGAGCAAGAGAGGGCACGAGAGGACTTACCAAATTCACATTGACTTGGTAGGGGTTTCCCCCACTGCAGTGTTTTTGCTAAGTCCTCTGTTTTCTACAAGTTCTTAGCTGCAGCTGTTCACCTGAAAATATTTTAAATAAATAAATAATGAAAGGGGTGGGGAAACCTTTGTGCACAGAACACAAGGTCTCCTTGGAGTTGAATCAAGAGTCGGAGTCCCCTCCTCTCCTTCCCTAACTACACATATTATGTCGAATAAAGGAGACGTTTGACTAGTCAATACGTGAGCTAAGAAAAAAGTTCAAGAGCATAAAAACTAATCTCCAAGGCAGCCAATGTATGAACGATGGCCAAACTGCTATTATTCTGCTTCAGTTAATTTAGGAGGAGAAATCCCACAGTTTAGCTCTCCAGCTCAAAATTCATAGAGAGCCTAAGTCAGTCTCCTAGGGGAACACACTTAATGCACTTAATGTCTGGACATCACAGAACAAACAGTAGAAATCCTTGATAAAATGGCCGTCTGTCCCACTTACTCATTTCCATGGGAGGTCTATAGGCCACGTTACAAATCATAGCACAACTGATGTGCTAATTCGCCCAAAGTCTTTATATGCAGGTGAAATCACAATAAGCACCAATAAAAACAACATTAGGAGGGTGCTATCTTTTTGTTTTCTCTGAATGGGCTCCTGTCTAAATATGCCAACTTTGTAAATCAAATGATAAATTGTCTAGGTGCCTGTGTTGAAAACGAAACTCTGAACCTGACAAGTCCAGCTGAGTTCCTTTTTGTGTCTTCCATTAATTGTGCAGTAGAGAGTCCTCAAAGAGAACATGGCTGGGAACTGTAAGGATGGTTTCTTGTCAGTCACTAACAACTCTAAGCTCCTTTTTTTACTGTTACAGAGTCAACAGCATGGCTTGAAAGCAAAGAAAGACCCAAACTTTTAAAGTAAGTGGTCTCCTGTTTTGCGCAATATTTTTTGATGTTGCTTACAGCCATGCTTAGGTTGTTTGCACATCACATTCACATCAACACACATTCAGTTTTGTCTACAATAAAAACATTAGCAGGAACTCTATTTTTAATAAGGCAAGCTATTCTGGGACATTTTTCATGTCTTCTTCCACTTATATCTTTCTCCAGTAGAAATTGGGGGGGGGGAATTATATGCAATTACATGTTAGCTTGCTGTCTGAGTTTAAATGTGTTACTTTGCATCTCAACCAATGGCTTACCCAACCTGGAGATGCAGCCATTGCTCTGACCAAGGAACTAATTATTTCTATATAATTAACACAGATCGCTCCTGCTCTAGGTCTTGTTTATTTGATCTGAGGAGCATCAGACTTAATCAGATTTCTCCATATAATGTTGTAGACACAGGCTCCAGAAATACAACCAACTCGCCACAATTGGAAATGAGTAAGATCTCTATTTGGCCCTGTAAAGGGACCATTTCTCTTGCTTTCTGATTTTCATGCGCTGAAACACACTGGTCCAGTGGACAAACCATTGTATTTGGAGGTGGAGCAAAAAGGATCCAGTTAACCACAAATTCTGCTTTTCAGTTAACTGGAAATCAATGCAAAGATTTGCCACCACTTTAGAAACTAAGCATATCAAGACCATTAGCTCAAAAGACAAAGCCTGTAGAAACCACTATGTGCAATATGTGATGTATTTGGCAAGGGAGCAAGCTGATGCTCAGTGGTCTGCCCAGAACCTCCATCTGCTGATTGGCCTCGTCTGCACAAGACGTACATATATGCAAGTTGAGCATACTTCTGTATAGCAAATGTATAGACATATAGCTTGTATACAGATCATGTCTCTGAATAAGAGCTGATCATCACATGGAGGTTGTGGGGTTCAATCCCACATTGAGTTAAAGTGAAATTATATAGGATCCTACTGTTACATACAGCACTGATGTTACCTGTCTGTCATGGGTTTGGAGGGAAAGTTCCATCCTATGGGGAGTGGAAGGCGGGACATCAGGAGGAGGGGCTGTACTGTATATATATGTGGAGCGTGTGTGGAGACGCTGGGATGTGACGAAGCAGCAGCTGGGAAGAAGAAGCTGGTGTGGGAGTCTGTGTGTCAGACAGGGTACTACTGTGTGTCAGTACCAACCTGATAGGTTCAGGTGTCTGTTGGTTAGCCAGAACTGATAGGTTCAGGGTCTGTGCTTCAAGTTAAGTGTTCTGTGTGAACCAAACTGTATGCATGTATGAATGAGACTAAGCCACGTTACTATATCTTATTCACCTGATCTTTTTATTTTCCCTGTGTGTTGTATTTAAATAAACCTTATTCTTTTATTTGTTGAAAATCCATCCCTGGTCTGTGTGACTTCTTATAGGGAATGGTTGGTGGCAGCTTAGTTAACGTGTGGCAGATCCCAGTAGGTCTGGGTTTGTCACATTGATTGGTGTCCAGCGTGTGGGATACGACTGGTCCAGTTGTCCAGCGGTCCAGCAAAGCCTTGGCAAGTGTGCCCAGAGCAAGGGGGGTCTAGTCAGGGACAATCTGAGAGCACGTAGGTAATCTTCTAGGTGTACCTCACGGGGGGGTGCACTAGTAGAAGAACGTGTAACCTCAGATTGGGGACTAGATTAGGGAGCTCTGAGGCAGCCTGTTTTGGCGGGAAAAAAGCTGAGGCAAAACTGTAAAGTAACAGTGATCTAGCTTGTCTGCTGAGAGGCCCAGCAGAGGGGGGTAGACTCTAGCTCGCAACTGTTGCAAATTAGTGCTGAAAGGACAGCAGCAATCTATAGGGAAAGCTGGTTCTGAGGCAAAAGAAAAAAAAAGTGGTCGTTTTATTTTGAGGCTTGACTTTTTAAAGCAGCCTGTTTTGGGGGGGGGGATTATGCCCTTGACTCGAAGCCAGATGGCAGAAATGGGTGAAGTGAAAGACCCCCAGGTAGACCAAGGTTCTGAGGATGAATTTGGCTCAGTGCAAGGTGACAGCACGGGAGAACAAAACCCAGAACTCAGAAAAATACTCCTAGCCCAACAGCATGAACTGAGGGTGAGGCAATTTGAAGTGGAGGAAAGGGAAAGAGAGAAACAAAGGCAATTTGAAATAGAGAGACAGAGAATTGAATTGGAATTGCAGAGAGAGAAAATGGCGTTTGAATTAAAAAAATTGGAACTGATGAACCAGAACAATAATAACAATAGGGATTCTGAGGGAGGCCAACTGTCTAAAGCTGACCTGAAGAAATTCCCTGTGTACCACAAGGGAGATTGTCCTGAGGTGTTCTTTTCCTTAGTGGAAAGAGCGTTTGTGGACTTCTCAGTGAGGGAAACTGAGAAGATGACCATCATGCGATCTTTAATCAGTGGTAGCCTGGCTGAGGTTTATTCAGAGATGCCACAGGAACTGATGAGAGATTTTGCAGAGTTTAAAAAACTGGTGTTTGCAAGACATGGGATAAATGCGGAACAGCTGAGGCAAAGATTCAGGTCCCTCACAAAGAAACCAGAGCAGACTTTTACCCAAGTGGGGGCTCAAGTGGTGAGGCTGCTAGAGAAATGGCTATCTCAGGAGGGGACAGAGACCTTTCAGCAGCTCAAAGACTTGATAGCGCTGGAACAGTTCTATTCAGTCCTGCATGGGGAACTGAAATTCCAGGTGAGGGAAAGGAAACCGAAATCTGTGGCAGAAGCAGCCGAGATCGCAGATTTTATTTACCAGATAAGAAAGCCCTTAGGTGAGGAGAAATCTGTAGGAAAACCCAAAGAAACCTACAGCAAGTACTCTCAGGGACCAGGGAAAAGCCAGCAAGGGGGAGGGGCCCATGGTGAAGGGAAGCCCTCAGACGTGAAACCAAGACCTCAGATTTTGGAGGGAAAACCAAAACAAGATGAGAGAGAATCAAAATACACCAGAAAATGTTATTTCTGTCAGGGAAAGGGCCATCTAATCTCAGAGTGTGAGAAATTAAAGCAGCTAAAAGGAATGGTGCCTCAGGATTCGAGTGGAACCAAGCCAAAAGCTGTGTTCTGTGTCCAGAAAGAGCAAGGCTCATTGTCACTGAGGGAGCCTGTTGCCATGGCTACTCAATCTGGAACAGCTACATCTGCTGATCAGGCTGAGGAAAATGGTCCTCTTGTGGAGGTCAGGCGCTGCCTACTGGTGAGGACAGATTCCCAGTTGTTTGAGACAGCAGGGGTGGACGTAGGAATACTTAACCGTCAGTATCGGGGGCTACGGGACACTTGTTCCCAGGTGACCCTGTGCCATCCAGATATTATTCCTAGGGAGTATGTAATCCCAAATGAGAGCATGAAGGTGGCAGGGATTGAGGGGCAGGTGATCTCTCTGCCAGTCGCGGAGGTACCTGTCAACTTTCAAGGCTGGAGGGGAGTTTGGCGGCTAGCAATTTCATCGACTCTGCCAGCAGCCGTGCTCGTGGGAAATGACCTGGCTGAACATGTGAAAAGGGTGCTAGTGATTACACGTTCACAAGCCACCACGGGGACAGTTCAAGGGGGTAATGATGAGCCAGAGACGGAAGCAGAGGGGAGTTCAGAAGCTGTGGTGGAAACCTTAACCACAGACCGCAGATTTGGACAAGAGCAAAAGGCAGACGCCAATCTCCAAAAGTGTTTTGAACAGGTGACTGACGCCCAGCTAACACCTGAAACCCCAGTGAGATTTCTAGAGAAAAGGGGATTTTGTATAGAGAGACCCTGAGGAATATCTCAAAAGGGGGAGATGGGATCAGAAGTCAGCTGGTGGTACCTGAAGAGTATCGCCCCATGATCTTACAAAGGGGGCACTCTGACATGTTTGCTGCACACTTAGGGGTGAACAAAACACAGCAGAGAATCACACAGAATTTTTACTGGCCTGACATAGGGAAGCAGATCAGGGAGTTCTGTAAACAATGTGATGTGTGTCAAAGGCAGGGGAATAACCGCGACAGGACCAAAGCAAAGTTGTGCCCTTTGCCTGTGATTGACACTCCGTTCAAATGCATAGGGGTGGATCTTGTGGGACCTTTGCCCAAGGCCACAAAGAGGGGGAACAGGTTCATTCTCACCATTGTGGACCATGCCACGAGGTACCCTGAAGCCATTCCCTTGACTAACATTGAAACTAACACAGTGGCAGATGCCTTCGTGAGGTATATGTCCAGGATGGGATTTGCCTCAGAAATAATCACAGATTTGGGAGCATCATTTACATCAAAGCTCATGAAACGCTTATGGCAAATCTGTGGAATTAAGCACAAGGAAACCACTGCCTATCATCCTGAAAGTAATGGGTTAACTGAGAAGTTCAATGGGACTCTAAGGCGCATGATTAGGGCTTACTTGGCAGAGAATCCAAACAATTGGGACCAGAAGCTGCAATCCCTTTTGTTCGCTTATCGATCAGTGCCACAAGCCAGTACCGGGTTCAGTCCATTTGAACTTTTATTTGGGAGGAGGGTGAAAGGGCCCCTTGATTTAATCAAGCAAGATTGGGAGCAGATCACCCAGGATGACCCACAGGACGGTGTGACATATATAGACTCTTTAAGGAAGGACCTAAAGAGAAACCTAGAGCTAGCAGCAGAGACCCTGCAAGCTCAAAAGGTCAGAAAGAAAGTTTGGGATGACCAGAAAGCCGGGGAGAGGCACTTTAACCCAGGGGAGGGAGTGCTTTGGCCTAGGCTCTGCAAAGAAAACAAACTGCAGCTGGGTAGCCCAGAAGTAAAGTGCTTGGGTCACATAGTAGGGGGAGGAGTGATAAAACCCCTGGAGGCCAAAATAGAAGCTGTTCGTGATTGGCCTGGACCCAACACCAAGAAAAAAGTCAAATCATTTCTTGGGTTGGTGGGCTACTACAGAAAGTTCATCCCGAGGTTTAGCGAAATTGCGGCTCCGCTGACCGATCTGACGAGGAAGAAGACTGATGACAGCATCCCGTGGACCAGCGACTGTGAGGAGGCGTTCCAGAGGTTGAAGCAGGCGCTCATCAACTATCCAGTGCTGCGTGCTCCAGACTTCGACTGGGAGTTTATCATCTACACCGATGCGTCTAACAGCAGGGTAGGAGCAGTTCTGTGCCAGGAGGATGAGAATGGTGACCAGCATCCAGTGTCCTACCTGAGTAGGAAACTTCAAAAAGGTGAGAGACATTTGGCAACCGTGGAGAAGGAGTGTTTGGCCATAGTCTACGCGATCCAGAAGGCCAAGCCTTACATCTGGGGAAGACATTTTGTTCTGTGCACTGACCATTCACCACTGCAATGGTTAAAGACAATGAAAACCCACAATAGCAAACTTATGAGGTGGGCTTTAAATCTACAGGGCTATGACTTTGAAGTGAAGGTGGTCAGAGGGTCAGTGAACTGTGTTGCTGACGCCTTGTCAAGAAGACCTGAAGAATGAAGACGGCGAAAGAAACATGGACTATGTATATATATTGATGACAAAAAGTTAAATGTACCTGTTTTTTTGAACTTGGTTTGTATGAATAAAGGTAAATTGATGTAATGTATATGGTAAATGTTTAAATGCCTAATTGCTATGGTTAACTTAGAATGTAAGTATAAGTAAGTATGATATGGTATGTATAACTGTTTTGTGTGTTTTATTCAGGTTGTTTTTTGGGAAAAAGCACCTTAGCTTTCCCCCTACAAAACAACTTATAAAGAGGGGAGGTGTTACATACAGCACTGATGTTACCTGTCTGTCATGGGTTTGGAGGGAAAGTTCCATCCTATGGGGAGTGGAAGGCGGGACATCAGGAGGAGGGGCTGTACTGTATATATATGTGGAGCGTGTGTGGAGACGCTGGGATGTGACGAAGCAGCAGCTGGGAAGAAGAAGCTGGTGTGGGAGTCTGTGTGTCAGACAGGGTACTACTGTGTGTCAGTACCAACCTGATAGGTTCAGGTGTCTGTTGGTTAGCCAGAACTGATAGGTTCAGGGTCTGTGCTTCAAGTTAAGTGTTCTGTGTGAACCAAACTGTATGCATGTATGAATGAGACTAAGCCACGTTACTATATCTTATTCACCTGATCTTTTTATTTTCCCTGTGTGTTGTATTTAAATAAACCTTATTCTTTTATTTGTTGAAAATCCATCCCTGGTCTGTGTGACTTCTTATAGGGAATGGTTGGTGGCAGCTTAGTTAACGTGTGGCAGATCCCAGTAGGTCTGGGTTTGTCACACCTACCACAAGGTATCTGACAATGCAGTTCTGTACGTATCAACTCAGATTGTGGTCAACAGCATAAATTGTGACCAACAGGGCTTGCTCTCAAATAAATGAGCATAGGATTGCAACCTGCATGATGGGAATCTTCAAAACAGTTTATAGTTCTCAGATCCGACTGAATTTCACCAAAAATTCACAGAGATCCTAAGATCTTCAACTATTAGTTCTAGCATGCAATTCCTGGAACTTCAGAAATGCCAGTATGAAAATAATAACCCCACTCTTATTTTTAAAATGATGGCAAATTCTGAATTCATCAAATCCAGGGTTGTCCTCACATGATCCTTCATAAAACAGCCTTTGCCAAAGAAACCCAGGATGCCTTTTTAATATTCAATCAGCCTTTTGATGGCTAATCCCACAAAGAGAATCTAGTTTCCGTTATGATTAAATCCAAGAGAAATCCCTTTCATTCGTTAGTTTTCCATCAAGGAAGGCTTTTCTTGCTTATATATATTACTGAAGCATGCACCCTGGTAATGTATCCAGATTGGTTTAAGTTATTAGTGACTGTATTTTGGTCCGATACTGACTGAAATCACAAGTTCTTATACTGATAGAAGGACTGAGTCTTCAATTGTTAAACACCTTTATTTTCATTTCATTCCTTTCATTTCAATAAAGCACTGAAGTTTGTGTTGTTAAGTATTATGCTTTGTAAGGGCTGATTCACGTAATTGACAGATAGGCAAGTACATCTCTCTCTCTCTCTCTCTCTCTCTCTCTCTCTCTCCCTCTCTCTCTCTCTCTCTCTCCTCAAGTCCCAAAATTTTCTATTCTGGGAGTTCCACCTGCCAGAGAAATTGAATTGTGCTCACTTGGAGGAAGCGCTGGGCTGGAACACTTCATGACCCAGGACAGGCTGAGTATCGGTCTCGTTTCCTGTTGGAAAAGGAAGCAGGTACTGGGGGCAGCTTCCTTTTCCTGCAGGAAACTCAGCCTGAGCTTGGCCTATCCAGGGCCACAAGGGCGTCTAGCCCAGCTCTAGATGAGCACAATTCAGGAGTCATTTTGACAATTGGAACTCCCAGAATGGAGAATTTTGGGATCTGGATTTAAAAAGAAAAAACAAAACAAAACACATGGCTAGTGACTGAAACGACAGGGTAACCTACATGTGTGACATCCCAATCCCATCACAAAAGACCGCAGGTGGAACTTTTATTTCAACTTTTACTGCAATGAAATCAGTTCAACTCGTGTTACATCCATCACAGGAATGCCTCTGGACAAAGCGCTCGTACAGAGAGTTCACCCAGTTCTTTTTCAAAATGTTGAGAGGCACTCGCCATAGGATGCTGTATACAATACAATAGCCAATAGCCAACACATATAAAGAATTGCAAGAGCCTCAAGTTATCTGTCTCTAAAAGCTTGCAGAACTCATGCCAACCTGAGCAAGGAGTGTGTGTGAATCAGTTGCCTCTAGGGAAGCTATTAAGCAGCAGCCCTACTACTGTATTAGGCAGAATAGGGCAGCTGCCTCAGGTGCCAGGCGCTAGGCGCAGCGCAAGAGTTCCTCACCATTTCTCTGGAGTCTCCTAAATCAACCTGCTGCTCCTCGGTATGGCAGAGGAAACTTTTCCTCCACCGGGGCTGAAGCAAGATCAGCTCTTGGAAGTAACGTGTTCATGTGATGTGATAACATCAACATCACCATGTCTGTCTTCAACAGGACAAATAATCCACTATTTTGAAGATAATGTGTTTCATTTAAAATGGGTAATCTCTATGTAGATGTGTCAATTGGTTTTGTTGCAGTGTGTTGTTTTATTTTCAACAGCGATGTTCCGAGAGCCAAAATGAATGACAAAATGGTTATAACTTTATCTGGCAAGTTGGCAGCCCAGATCAAGACACAGATGCTGAAGAGAGACCCAATTGAGCAGCTGGCCTTGGACAAGTACAATCCACATCGAGATCACCAACAAATGAACTGGAAAAGGGACAAGGCTAATTAGTGGTACAAAGGTCATTAAAAGCAACTCTTAATTGTGACTAATAATTTTAAAAATTGTAGTCCTGCTGCATTCTGCCAAGTGGTCACTGATGTGTGTGAGAGGATCTGCTCATAAGGGAAGCGACTAGTTGTAACACCATTATCTTTTCTCCTTGCCAGGTAGTTTTCAAAGGTAGATGTTCCTCCTGCTGAAGAACAGCTGGACAGGTCGCTTTGTTTTACAGACTTTATTCTCTCTCTGGAGAGAAAGAGAGAAAAGAGTATTTCCTCCCCCCTACTGCTTTGAAGCATCTTTCATTGCAAAAGGATGCATGAGAATGAGCTATTCGAGAGAGATCCTAGAGGTGCTTTTGGCAAGAAAAGTGGGAAAGGAGAGGAAATGTAAAATGAGATGCATCTGAATTGGCAGAGCAGCCCTAGCAGGAGGCAGACTGAAGCAGCTATCTCAGGTAACAGGGGCTGAGGACTGGAGAGCAGAGCCAAAGGGGGTTGGCCTTTCCGCCTGGCCTGCAGTCCTGAAGGCAGCCTCTGTTCAGAGGCTGGGATATGAAAATAATACCCCCCCTTTCCACTGTTTAACATCCAATCACTATTCTAGTCAGATGGAAGGTGGAGGTGCATCATTTTATCCTTCACCCCAGGCAGCAAAAGGTCTTGCGCTGGTCCTCCTAACAATGTGTGAACATATAGCAATGTGGGCTTATTTGTGAGAGCTCATTGTTTTATAGTAATTTTATTGTATGCTTCTTCATTTGTTGTCGACCTCCCAGAGTAGTGATTTGCTAGATGGGTGGCATATAAACTAGATAGATAGACAGACAGACAGACAGACAGACAGACAGACAGACAGACAGACAGACAGACAGACATTTTATTCACAGAAAAGAAGAGAGATGTGTTGAGCTACCTGTTCGATTTACATCCCACCTTTCTTCCAAGGACCCTAGGCAGCTCAGTGGAAGGGACAGAGATAGACCACAGCCTAGCAATTAATTTGAACCTACAGTTAGTTATACTAAGACCAGACTGATTGAAATCAATGAAACTTCAGTTGGTAGTTGATTTCAGTGTGCATCTCTTCTAAATAAAATTAAATTCACATTTAACCCATTGTCTTTTGATCTTCAACGATACTTTAAAAACAGCTTTGAAGACCCACAACATGTGTAGACCATTCTCAACAAGGTGAAGGGATGGACTTAGTACTATGGGATCCAGTTCATAAAAGGGTGCCTCTTCCCCTCCATCTAGTATTATTTCACAGTTTATTTACCAAGCACCCAAAATGTATCCACACATCCACACTTTCAGAAAACCATGGATCCCAAATATTTTCTTATGCCTCACTAGAACCCAAGCCTATCTCTATGAAAGCAAGAAATGTTTTGGGCAGGGTTCTTCCAAAACAGAAAGGAAAGAGGCTTTGCCTCCTTCTGAGCTACTTCCGAGTATCCACGTTTGGCATGTGGCAAATGGCAACAGAATACTGGCCTTAATCTTAAGGTGCTTGTAGGTGATTTCTTGTCAATCCCATCCCCACTTTTTATGTGCAAGTGCTACATATAGAACTGAAGAAGCACAAGACGTGGGCCAAGAACCAACAAAAGGATGGGGAGCTTAACCAAGATGGAAAGGACTGACTGGGGCTTGGGAGATTCGGTTCTGCTGTGAAAAATGCAAGCAAATGTAGGGAACAGCTTCCATCATCAACGATCATTCTAGAAATTTCACAACGAAAACAAGAAATAAGTTTCTTTTTCTTTCCATTAAAGGGTTGGGAAGGTCAGGATATTTTCCACTTATTCTGGAGAATCCAGAAAGCCAGTGAAGAGTGCTACACAGAATATCTTGGTTCTTCTTTGCTAAAGATCCCTAAAGAATTTAAACCAGAAGGCTGACTGATGGGGACAGCTCTGAAACTGCCCGTAAGAACTCTTAAGCACCCATGTTAGCTGCTAATTAACACCACCTTAAATAAAACCAAGTGGAAGTCATGGTCAGTGGGTAGATACCACAAATATCTGTTCTGCACATCATCATAAAAGCTCTGGAGTAGAAGTATGGATTACTATGCAGTGTAACAGTGTATTATATTGGTGCTACCTCTGCAAATCAGTGATGGAGTCATATTCTGTATCACAGTCTGGTACTGTACTTTTTCCCCCACGTTGTGCCTAATATCTTGAAGCACAGTGTGTCCATACACTTTGCTTCAAGGCAAGATTTGATTATTATGAAAAATAACGGGGAAGAAGTGTCCCATGCCATTCCTTCCCTAAGTCTTCAACTCAATTCATTTCCTGCTTCAAAGCAAACGAAAAGTTGCTCTCAAATCATTCTCCCTAAGTCACAGCGGGTAGTCAGTCAGATTCCCAGAGCCCTTCTTTAGTGGGCTGCATTACACATTTAGGCCACGGGATCTTGCAGAGGCAAAACAAAAAACAACAACAAAAAACCCTGCAATTCCAGCAGAAACTGACTTATGAGCGCCACTCTCTCCTCATCAAATTTATAGCACATCAGGGGCCAGCATCTATGTCAGAGGAGGAGACAGCCAATGGAATAAAACAGTGCTTGATAACAGATACAAGCATTGTTTTTGAAAGCATGGAAGATAAGAACACCTTTGCGGCTCATCACGACGTGTACAATCTCATGCATCCTGCGCGGGAGGAAGTACTCTTCTGCACATTCGTTACTGAGAGGATACTATTGATGCCCCCCCGGTCTTGCCTCAAGGGCATCAGGGTGACCGCTGTGGGGACCAAATGCTGGACTAGACTAATCCAGCCCCACTTTCTCTACATACCTAAACCAATGTCTCCATATAACAATCACCTTTAATTTATATAGAATGACTGATCTTTATAGTACTTTATACAGCAGCCTACAAAATACTGAAGACGTTTACAGTCCAGGATTTATAGCAGGAGGAGACTAGCAGAGGGAAGGGAGGAAGACCTTGAGAGGATAATAAGGGGAAAAAATATGTTTACAGTTCAGCTACATATACTCAGGTTTCACAGGGTATGACTTGCCAATAACGGGAATGCAACATCAATTTATGGAAATATCTAAATATCTAAGTAGGGAGGGCATGACTGATTATTTTGTTTACACACAGCACATAACATATTGCATTCAACTCAAGGGAAGCTGACTAAGGAAAACAAGAGAGGAGCCATACAGAATATCCAGACATACAAAGAAGTCAGATTCACCTCCAAATGTTTACAAGCCTTCCTCTTCTGGCAGCTGTTCTTTCTCTTTCACACAAATATGCAGCAGAATAAGATGTAGAGTAGAACATATGTATGAAATAGCAATACATCTCTGTATCCTCTTAGATTCAAGGAGCCTAGCTTGTTTCTTTTGAAGGAAGGAAGGTTCTTTTTTGGACCCTGGTCTGTTCCTTGACCACCTTCTCTGTGAAGGTCTAAGGAGTGCTGCACCTGTTCAGGACTTACTATCCCCTCCCTCCAAATACACGCACTGAGCTACACAGAGAGGAGAAGCATGTACATGGGGCAGACCCTCCCACTTCCCCATACTCCTCAACAATATGATAGGCCAGGGTCAGATCCCAAAACCTACAGACTTCGGGAACTTCAGAAGCATGAACGTCTAATGCTGGGTCACGTTCACAAATATTTCCAGAATTAATTGAGTCAAAATTAATAATACTATGGTTGAAAACTAAAACTGACTTTGCTACGGGCTACACAGAAACCTGCTGTCATTCTAGTTGCTTATCCCTTTAAGAATCACTCAGGAATGGTTCTTTGCACAAAGCCCATTCTCAGGTTACAGCCCGAAGGAAACTAGGAAACTCTGGCCCCTCTTTGTCAGAGTCAGAAGGCACAGTTCACTGCTGTGATGACAAAGACAGCAGCTTCCTGGAACAGAAAGCTGAAAGTCTGTCCTTCACATTGTTGGTGTTCTGTCAGATATATTAACACCTATGGCTTCCCAGAGTGTTCGTTGAGGAGAAAAATGGACACACAAGCTTTCTCACACAGTTCCATGGCACAGATGTCAACATCCTTACCGGAGAAGCCCCATGCATTCAGATGAGATCAGCTAGGTCACACCATGAGTTATAAAAAGTTCAGACCCAAGGAAATATCATTGCTTCCCCAAAAGAAATTATGGTTCAATGTGGAGTTGAGGATTCTGTTAGACGATGTTAGCAATCCCTCATTCCATATATAGGGCTGTGGTGTTGAGCTAATCATAACATCATTGAAAACCACACCATCAGGCCCATCATATATATAGTCGTATATATACTAATATATATGAATATATATGGATGTATGGATGGATGGATGGATGGATGGGTGTGTGTGTTTGTGTGTAGTATATATATATGGCATAGCTACTTATGTATGCAAGTGATCTACTATGGATCAAATCAAGAAAGATGTATGAGCAAAAATGCCAGTATTTTTGCAGTTTTATCAACTTCTTGCCTTTGTTACATTATGCAGCTACAACATCTGTCCCTCAGTTTCAAATTAACTTACAATGAATGATGTCCATGTCTTGTGAGAAGTTCCTAATATGTTCAGTGGAACCTATTCCCCAATAAGCCCTTACATACAGCAGTTTACAGAGTGACAGTGCCTTAGATACCATGGTTCACCATTTTACTCAGCATATTTCACATTTATTTATTTGCTATTTATTTCACTTTCTCATATGTTCCTATTTCCTTTGTTTTTTCTTTTTTGCTTTCCTCACTTTTACTTTTTTAACTTTTTATTAATGTAACAAAAACATAAATGACAAATAAAATCACAACTCAAATATACAATGTGAATATATATATATATATATATATTTCTCGTATATATTCTCATCACTATATTTCATCTTAATTTATATAATGTGTCCCATCTCCAAAAATATAATGATTCTTGTGCTGGGGTACAACCTTTATGTTATGTATACACATGTTCTATATATGGGTTCCAAATCCCATTAAAACTATTTTCTTTCAATAATCCTTTTCTGTCAGTTCACACGTTAATTTATTGTTAATAGCTAGACTCCACATCTCATTATACCATTCTTCCAACATCAATTATTATTTTTCCAATTCCTTGCAAATATCAGCTTAGCTGCTGTGAACATAATAACAATTAGATCAATTTTTCCCTTATCTAATTGACAGTTTCCAAATATATTTAACAAAGTTAACATATGTTCCCACTTACGAAGAAGATTCACAAACATCTAGTATACTGTTCAATATACCTTAATTATCACTGATTGTTGGTTCCGTTTGCATCTCCCCTTTTAGGGGCAGCAACCATTGCAACCTCTGAAATACTAAGGCAATAGGCCTCCCAGTTTCAGGAACCAGAGATCACAGACACGACATTTCACTATTTCTGGTTCCTAAACTTTTGCTGCCTATTCAAATCTGGGGGCAGAAAGTAGTTAACAATTGCAACACGTTCACTCTATTTTAGACGGGTGGTAGATTCTCATTAGGAGAAGTGAGGGAGACAATGATCTGGTCACTTGCCTTAGGTAAAATGCCAGACTCTGTTATTTTTACTGAAGGCGTACCTGAGATGAAGGTCTCTTAATGCAAGCCACCTGCCACTGAAGAGCTAATGATAGCAGTGACTCAGCAGCCAGAGCCTCTCAAAAAACTAGTTTTTCGGTTAGCTGGAAAATGTGGGAGGAAGACAAGAAATGCTTTCACAGTAACCAAATTCTTTTCTTGTCCCACTGCCCTAACATCACGGTTCTAAGCCCATCGATAAGCAACAGAACCGTTGCCAGTGACTCCAACACTGTCACATCATATAAAAGCAGCCCCCTCCCATGGTCACTGGTCACAGGGCTGTTGTCAAAAGCTAGGCAAGGGTAGAGAAGGAAAAGAAGATTGAGAAGAAAACCATCTCTATAAGACCAATGAGTGTTACGGACAAAGTATCATGGAGCCAAGCTATATGATCCATTAATTATACAGGGGGAAGCTGAGCATCCTTTCCGGGGGTGTTTTTTTTTTAACTTACATGTAAATGTCTGAGGCCCTGATCTAAATTGGAGCTTTCTCTCTTAGCGGAGACAGTTAAAAATAAAAAAACCTCAACAGGGCTACAGAAAAGGGAATTTGGGGGGTAGGGGAGCAACAGGGGAGAGGAAGGTTTAAACCTCCCTTACTGGTACCTACTGGTCACGACCTAGATTGGGAAACCATCCCACACATTTGTAAGTAAAACCGGAGGCTCAGCTGCCTGTGGCATCTTTAATGGTGTGTATAGTTTTGTCCTTGGTCTCTGTCAGAAGGCATCAAGGAAAAGCTTTTAAGAAATGTGAGTAAAGTGGGTGTTATTCCATTCATCCTCTTGTGCTTTGCATAAAGATCTGGTTGGCTCTAGTGGGGAACCAGAGGTTGGACTAGACAGAAACTTTGGTCTGGTCTAGCGGGGCTCCGTTTATGTTCTTAGATTCATATGGTGAAGTAAGTCAGAATCACTTAACTCACTACAAAAAGATCACAAACTGAAGGCAGACATGTAGGATAAGTTCACAGCATCTCTTCTGTGATTTTAATGGAGCGTTTCTGCTGTCGATTCTGCTTTTGGTTCTCTCTCGTTATTAAATGGTTGGTTTTTTTTCAACCTGCACACAATGCAATATTACACACAATATACAAAATAGTATTTTAGAGCAAAGCATCTACTTACTAACAACTCCACTTTACCTGACTTTCTGGTTTTTATTTAGTACAATTAGCGGCTCTCTGCAGCTTTTAGAATCTGTAAAACTGTGCTGTTAAAACTAGCACCCTAACTTTATAATCGGCAGCAAGATTATGTCGTACTCAAGCACAATCCTATGTTCCCAGCATTTCTGCCATGATGGGTGATTGTTTCTCTTTTAATACATTGATTCACGAATTATAAATTTGAAAGGGTCGGCTGAAACCAGTGAAAGGGAGAGTCAGAGAATTTGTCATTATTGTTATTGTTATTTATGTATTTATGTATTTATGTATTTATGTATGTATGTATCTATCTATCTATCTATCTATCTATCTATCTATCTATCTATCTATCTATCTATCTATCTATTTATTTATTTATTTATTTATGGCTACCAAGGCCGCTCTGGGCAGTTCACAACAGAAAATAAGGCAATAATTGACATCAACAAATTAAAAGAAAATGACGTCAAATAGTAACGAAAAATAAACATACACTAAACATTATAAATCACTTTCTTGTCCCCCTTGAGTTTACTTCTCTTTCCTTCTAGTTCCATACACACAAATACAAAAGGCACAGGCTACCATTTTCTGTTGTTTTTTCCACTCCATACAACATGGTTGCGCAGCTACCATGGCCCGTTCTTGGCCTCCTCAAAACAGAATGATTGCCTTTCTGTCACTATCTCAGCTATGAGCAGTAGACACAGAGGTGGCCAGCCCTGGCTAGAAGGGACTATTTTCCTAGCTGTGGAGATGCTAGACCCTGGCCATGATGCCAAACTGGAATCTGATAACCAAGAGTCATTCCAACTGGAAGTAACTGAACACCTTATTCTAAAGGAACAGCCTCCTCCTCTTCCATGTGAATCGTGTGCTGTCTAGAGTCCACTTGCAAAGCTAGCTGGATAGCTCAGTGAATCATAGCAGGTAGCTGGAGAATTAAGGGTTGGGAGTTCAATTTCCCCCATTGTGACTTGTAGGAGAAGAGCCAGCCTGTGTGCTCTGGGCCAAACTACATAACCTAAAGTTCCCCAAGAAGAAAGGAATGGCGAACCCCTTCTGGGCACTCGATAACGTGGAAAACCCTAAAAGTGTTGCCATCAACTTGACAGGACATGATTACATCTGTAGGTTCAAGTAATGCATCAAGTGAAACTTGACAGGGAGATAATAAGGTTTGCTAGTTTTCCAACCTCTTCAAAGACCTACACTTCTCAGCCACAGAATGGTATCCAAGAAGCTCACAAAGGACACTGTTGAGGCTGAGACTTACAGGAGCACGTGGCCTGCTTGCCTGGGACCTGTCCAAGGTTCTGAAGAAGCTATCCTCAACTACACGGGCCCTCCAAAGGAAAGTTCGTGTCATTGGATTAGGCATGGACTCCTTGCCCGTTTCTTTCTACCTTTCAATATCTGTTTGATATTGTTGCTTGACTTGCATCCTTCAATTCCTACCTGTGGACTCATTCCCACCACTAATGGCCCATTTTGTCCAAAGCTCCAAAGTTCAGGAATTGACAAGCCACGTTGTGGCTCTGAATTGCCTGCCTCTTTGGTGTTATGTCTTTCGAGAGTCACCATCCCAGTATGGAAGCTCACCAGGATTTTGACACATCATTCAGGCATGCTGTGTTTTTCATATTTACATCCATGATAGGGAAAGGCACAACTCTTCAACAGGTGGCCTGTATTTGCCAGGGAGTTTTGACCAGGCACAGTTCCATGGCACACACACATCCATATGTCTGAATCTGGATTCTTTTCTTTTTGCTTTTTTTTTGTCCCCCATTTAAAACAATCCAGCAGTACAAAGGCACTGAAAAACTTGCAGGAATGTAATGTAAAAATGTTCTGAGGCTATATATTTAAAAAGGGAGGGATGCCAAACACCTGGCCAGCTGGAAGAAATGACTGGAGTGCAGCTCAGTGAGTTACAAGCCGTGTGCTTGCAGCCAATGCACACATTGCAAAGCACCAATTTTCTTCACATTGGCAGCCCTTCCGAACAAAACTCTTACCTTGTATGAGCCAAGATTGGGTTGATGCGCCCATGGAACCACATGCATTACTTTCTTTTGAAGGTAACAGCTAAAAAAACCTATACGGTGTGTGGCCCAAATGTCTGTGAAATTCCAGGTGTGTACGTCTGTGACACCCCAACAGTCTCCACCGAATGAGCTCCAACATTGCAAAAAACCTCAGCTGTGTAACTGAAGTATATGAGCACAAACAGATCCACGATTTCTTTTTTCTTGCCATCATTTACGACTTTCTTTTCCCAGTTTTCAAATTTCTTTTTTCTGATTTCTCCAGCTTTCAAATATATGGCAGTAACTAATATTAGGAACATGTTGTCTATTTTGCAGACTAGGGATGTTTTCCATAATCATGGGTGTTCTCATATTCATCCATATTTCAATAGCGATCATGCTTCTTCTTATTTAAGAGTCAACACAAGATGCAAGAACGAAGCAGGGGCTGCCAAAACGTTCTGCCCTGAATATCATACAGGCTGTGTAGTTCTTCTCCCTGCATACCCTCTGGCAGACTGGATGTCTCCAGAGGGAGTACTTTAACATGTGCAGCTGCGCAGGAAACAACACCTTCATGGCCTCTAACTCCAGCACCACAGTGCTTACAGATGATGAATGCATGAGGTCCCTGCCTCTACAGATGGCTTTGCTGTCTATGAAATAAGCACGGGTGCCCCTGGGAAGAGGTTACTGGATAAATATGACATTGTGGCAGACACACGTGGGAGGTCTACATCTCCATGATGTACTTACTCCTAAATATAAGGCCTGGAAAGCTCTATTAGCAAATAATGGAGGGAAAGTGGCCATTGAATTACCATAGGTTTTTTTCTGTGTATAAGATGCTACTTTTTCGTAAAATTATTACACTGAAAAGTTGAGGGGCGTCTTTTACGCAGAAGTAAGCTGAGAAGAGAACAAAACAGGTGCGTACCTTGCCTCTGTAAACAGGCTTCCTTCAATCATGAGGCTTAGCTTCCTACAGTCAGGATACTTCGCTTCAATGTATTCGCGAAGGCTTTCACAGCCAGGATCTAATGGTTGTTGTGGGTTTTTTGGGCTCTTTGGCCGTGTTCTGAAGGTTGTTCTTCCTAACATTTTGCCAGTCTCTGTGGTCGGCATCTTCAGAGGACCAGAGCACAGAGTGTTCTGAAGGTTGTTCTGAACAACCTTCAGAACATGGCCAAAGAGCCCGAAAAACCCACAACAACCAATTCTTTGCTTCCTTCAGTCATGAGCCTTATGGAACTGATGTCAGCTGATGCTGAATAAATTGGAACACACCTCGTTGGAGGTGGAGCCTGTAGGCTCAGATTCAACAGGGACTCAAAATGTCCGACGTTCTCAGCCCAGAGGATGAATACTCAAAGCTAAGTTTTTTTAATTTCTGGGTTAGAATAGTGGGAGGGGGAGAGAGCATGATTTAAACGGAGGCATGTTATAAACAGAAAAATATGGTAAATGATATGTGAATTGTAGCCTTTGACTATATTATACAGTAATGAGTGAATTATTAAACCATCTTTTGCAAGACCTCTCTATTTCCTCTAATAAAGCAATTCATGTTAAGTATCAACACCAGGAGCAGTTTACTCAAACGTTTATTTACAAAAAGACAAAGTACCAGTCTCAATGTTGCTGCTGCCATTTTTAATCGGATACTGACTTTCCAAGAAAGAAACTGCAGTTGTTTCTCATGCAAACGATGAGCACAGATGTGGAACAACTGTTGCAATGTACAAACAGTACAATTTACGTGTAGATGGGAACCAAGACACAACACCATCGAAATTAGGGGAAATGAGCACAGATAAGAATAGGCCATCGTCTAGCACAAGCACCTTCCAGCTAGGGGCTGCAAAAGTTCAATGCCTCCTTGCACCAGAAGTCCCATGAGGAATTCTGCTTTGCTCTAATTTTGGAACCTGGAAAAAAAAAAAAACAAATACCAGGAGGATATTATGTATCTATTTATGGAAAAAAAAAACTCCTTCAAAGAAAAGTGAAAAACTCAACTGTACAGACAAAAAAAAACCCTATACCCAAAGTACTTAAGCAATTGTTGGCCTTAATAGCAATATACGTATTAATGGTCACATCCTCTCCTGTGATATTCAAGCAAACCTGCCGAGTTTATAACACTGCTGCCATATTTTCCCACTCTCGCCCTGTATCAGTTGCTGCCAGTGGAGAGAGACAGTAGGAGTAAGCCTGTCTAAACATATCATGAAAAGAGGGCCACTCAAATAAGGCTGCCCTTTTTGGCAGCACATTGTATTGTGCTGATGGCTAAATTTCCTCAGTCCTAAAAACAGTTGTCCACTACTCCTGCAAACCTAAGAAAGCCCATAAATATGTACAATGACACAAGGCCAATGCACATAACCAACTGGTCTGTTGAAAATATGGGTTCAGTAGGTTAATGGGGAGTTTGCCAAATACTAAAATGGGCAAAATAGTGCACAATAGGACACAACAGCCAGAGGTTGTGTTATAAGCTGGGCACATGGCAAAGCAATCATACGGCCACATCCTGCTCTGAAGCATTCAACAACACTCTGAAATGGATTGCCAATACAGTTGCTTAAACTGGCCCTTACTTGTTGAGAGAATAGCAATTAGAGGAGCAGAGTTCAAAGTTAGGAGAGAAAAATAAAAATATTCTTTAAGAAGATGGGCTAGGCAGGAAGCTACCAAAATAAACAAGCAATGTTGGCTGAAATCCTGTTCACAGCAGAAGCCAACGTGTGATTTCCCTGGTGAGCAAAGCGTTCTTGCTATAACTCCTGGAGGTGCATGTGTGTAGGCACCAAGCCCACATATGTGCATGCCCCCAAGAATCACAGCAGTAGCACTTTGTTTAACGTGGAGGAATGGATGGAAAGCTTCACTTCAGTTTACATAACAAACAGAATTTCAGCCATAAGTAAACAAACTTCCAGACTTCTTGGGCCCACTGTTTGGAAAATCTACAGTATATTTAGCTTTTTAGTTAAACCAGAGAGTTGATAAATTCAGTGCTGAGGCATCACTAAAACTGGCATTCTAGGTGTACATAGACCTGGGAGAATGTCTGTGTAGGCCTCTTGCCTGGGTAAATATGCACAGGGTTGAACTGCATGAGCAGGATTGGACTGTATAGGCAGAAATGCAGCTAATGTGATTGTACATGTGTGCCATCAAGCTAGAACCAACTTATAGGGACACTAACAGGGCTTCAACAGTAAAGGAGACCTTTAAAAATGGCTTTACCAGTGCTGGACTTCCCCATGAGCTTCTATGGCCGAGCAGAAATTCAAACACAGGTCTATTGAGTCCTAATTTGTCACAATATATGCTGCACCACACTGTGTACTGTACTTTGGCTACGGATAGCGGCATATTATTTGTCTTAGCAGGACTGGTGCCATCACTATGGTTAATGTAGACACTGTGTGGTTCTACCTCAGCACTGAAGCACTGGAGGCTGGCTAAAGGGGCGAATGAGGAAGAAAGCCAGGTCAGTGTGCACATTCGTGGACATTGTTATAATCTTTAAATGCACATCCAGAGTTATTTTCCACTGAAAAGAAGATACATTTTTAGGAATGTTTAGCATAGAAATGAGGCAGGAAGAAACAGGAGGGGGAAAAAAGCAGTGGTATGCACCACCCGCGACACAAGCCCTCGAAGGTGATCAGCCCATGCCTTGCCATTGAACCCTACATGCACCGCCAGACAGGCGGTCCTAGAACCGCTCCAGGATCTCCCCAGACAATACCCGGGGCCCAAATGTACTTCTTATTTATTGATTCATTTAAAATATTTTTTATCCTGCCTTTCTCCTTAAAAAGGACCCAAGGCAGTTTACCTCACTGAAAGACAACATTTAAAGATAAAAACAATGGGTATACATACAAAGGTGGATTACATCATTAAAAGACAATATTTCAAAGCTAAGAACAATGAGTATGCAAATACTAAAAAGGAACAAAGACCACTCTGAGAGATGGTAAGCACAAACAGTACTAAAGACCCAGTCAGAGCAGCAACACATAACAATGCATCTAAAAATCACTCATGTAGCCAGCCATGTAGCCAGTCGCTGAGAGAAAACTTGCCTGAACAGAAAAGGCTTGGCCTGCTTGCGAAAGGACAAGCAAAGATGGGGCCTGTCTGGCCTCCTGTGGGAGGGACAGACCAGCCCCTCCACAGCAGAGGCTTCATGCTCCCTGGTGCTTGCTTGCCACTACAGACAATGTGTCAGGCAGAATTAAACAAGAAAGGTTCAACAGTGCTAGGTTCCATACTGGAGGCCCACCTGTGATGTTCTCCATTCCTTAGGCTGGAGAGGGAGGGACAAACTCACTTCTGCTCTTAGTGAAAATTACTCACTTGAGGCTGCTTTCGTGAGCCTCTCATCTCACCTCCCTAGAATATGCCATCAACAGCTGCCCCTTCATGCTTTGTGTACATTTACGTATGTGTGGCCAGGCCATTATGCAAGCAGACCATTATACTGCTGCATTTCATCACCCCCACTACCAGCAGCGACTCTTAAATTAGAGGCTTCATCTACCATAGTCTCATTGCCTCCGAAAAATGTAATTAGATTTCCTAACTTAAAATGCTAAATAGATGGACAAGTAAACAGAAAGAGACAAAGAGATAGACAGGTTTTGCTAATTTTGACTTTTTAAACATGTCTCTGTATACCTATGAAAGATAGAAATGTATTTTCTAAAATAAACCCTAATAAGGCCCAAGGACCACATGCATCCTGGGCACCTACACTGCCTAATCCATGGTTCTCTATTTCCTGAAGAGTGAGCAGCACTCAAAGTCTATGCTACGTATACTGTACAAATGTGATGTTTTATTTTACTTATCAAACATAAATGGTTAATCAGAGGCACTGCTATACCATTTCTCTCTTGACCTGTCATGAAAATGTGTATCTGTTCCGTTGCTATGTACAGGGAAAGAAGTGCCTATTGATTGTTCAATTGCAAACTTCTTCTTCTTTACGCTGTCAGAACACGTTGGGAGACCCTGCATGACTCACTGGCTACACTGAGCCAGCAGGCCCATGAAGATAACAGTGGCATCACCAGCTTTGGCAGATTAGTCTTCACATGCATTTCTAAAAAGCATTGTACGTAGTTTTTCTCATCATACTATGTCAAGGGAGAAATCAGAGCATCTTCAGCTCCCAGAAAATAATTAAAACTGACATCGCTTAATGGTTACTGCACTGAGACAAGAAGGAAAGGTTATGCTCTGTCTGGCTGTAGACATGTAATCCCAAACCTCCTGAGGGAATGGTCCAAAACCTCTGACCTCCCCAGATGCAGGCGTAGAACTGTCATCTATGGAAGGGTTTTTCTGTACCCATATGGATCCCTGATATCTACTGATATTTGTTGCTTATGGGCAAGCTATGAAAATTAAAGATCACAAGAGGAGCATCTCAGGCAGACACCACAATGCCATGGACTGGGCAATAAAGCATACAAGTCAAGAGCAAATAAGAAGTTGGGTATCAAACATTTCATCCTTATTACATTCTCATTTATTGCTGGGTAGAAATAAACTCCCTACTTTACCAGTTTTCTTCAGGAAGCTGATAAACAGAAATCAGAATTGAAAGCCTTTAGCAAAACCTCATGGCTTGCTAATCGGTCCACATCACACCGTTGCAAGGTCTGGTTCAAAACCATACAAAGCATGTTGGAAAACCGATCTCCCCCTCTGGCACAGTCTAATAGCCCACTCACATTACAAGATCCTGTATTCTAGTCTACGCTTTCCCAGGGGATAACCATTCTTGGACTGAGTCTCCTTTACATAGTACTAACTCTTCAGACAATGGCCTCAGGACCATCAGCCCTTGGAGTTTCACAGCCAGGAATCAGAGGGCTCAGAACTCCTCATCAGGTGTTATATTATCTGAATATACCAAACCTGTGAGCACTGGGATTGCACTAGCAACAGCTCCTCCCTACCTGTTTTTGTCAGTTTCTTGGGTAAAAAGTGATTTTCTGAAGATGGGGAGGCTTCATAGGACAACTAAGGTGCTCTGTGTACAGAGGTTTTCCACGTGATCCAGAAAACAGAACCATTTTTTTTAAATTTTTGAGCGTTCTAGATCACATGAAAGCTTCCACATATACAGAAGACTCTCCAGACTGTCACCTTTTCACATGTAAAGAGTGATGGCTGAACACAAGATGGGAGTGTGACTAGTGCGTTCCACTGCTTCATGTGTTTAGTTTACTCAGATAATATACGTATTTCTTGATGTTCTAGACTTAGCTCAGAATATCATCATGACTCTGGATGGTGTGTTCCCACTCACAAAGCCTCCTTTGAGAAGGAGGGCAAGTCTGAGGGCTCATGTCCGATTCTGTGAATGATCTGACAGCTCAAACCCTTCTATCCTTGAGAAAAGTGGGGGAAAGGCCTCTCAAGCCCTATAGCCACCATAACATGCATTTGGTTCTTAGAAGAGTCACTCTTTCCCTCACAAATAATTTCCCTTCTGCTTTAGTATTAACTGCTATAAATGTTTGTATTACCAAGGCAATATGAATAGATTTGATCCAAACCTAGCTACATGCAATGAAGCTGGTGGGAGCAGATTCTGTTTACATAGTCAGCTTGACTGGGATCACTATCTGAATACAGACTTCATCCCCTTACGCAGAGAGAAAGGCAGTATACAAATACCTACCTACATACCTATAGGTCAGATTAGCCTGCTACACAAGGGAGAACCGGCAACCCCTTTCCTCCGTATGCCATCCGTCCTTCCCCCACATCTCGCCTAATTCAGCAAGACACTGTGATTCTCTGCATAGCATCCAGGGGCAGGAGGGTGGGGAGAGCTGTACAAGAGGCCATGGACGGGAAGGGTAAGGAAACATGCTTCTGTCAGACCTTCCTAAACATAGGCGACTTGATGGTTTCCCTTGGACCAACCCTAGGTCAACCCTTAGGTGCAAAATTAGGATGTTTGCACCAGTCCTCTACAAAATGGGATTGTGTGCTCTGGCTGGGCTAAAAATACTAGCATATTATGTAAATGCACAAATAAAAATCAATTATATGTCATATAATTCACAGTTCCTTTTTGGCACAAGCTCACGAAGGCACTCTCATTTAAAAATGGCAAGAGTGGTTGTGATCGCTAGAAGCTCTCCCACCACACTGCACTCTTGAATTCTTTACTCAAAGGACTGAACACATAAAATAATTATCTCATGCACAGCCTCATTATAAATAGACTAATGTGTCAATTCATGCTAAAGCAGACATTGGACATGCATGAAATCTGTATCATGATAGCACTTTAAACTCCTCCCTTCCTCTCTATGAATCTATTATTCTTTCTCCCTTTTCCATCTTTTAACAGAGGCAATGACCTCTGCCTAGAGCTTTAGAAAGGATTAACAACTAACTGGAATTAATGGCCCTTGGATGTATGTCAGAGATCAACTCCTCCAGTCTATCATTAATCCCACGATATACACTAGGCACCGTTCTGTCATTATGGCTAAAACTTTGGGCTTGAAAAAACAACAACACACAATCCCCTCCATAGGTGGGTGCAGCATAACCGGGAATGGAATAAAGGTAATTCCATCTCAGGGTGGTCACTAGGAATGTAAAATCTCAGAGTTAAAGAAATAGCAAGGGGTCTTAAATGCAGTGTGCCTTCTTTTGAACCAACAGCCCTATGTGCAGAAGATCCATACACAGCAGGGCAGTAAGCACTGACAATGCTGCCCGAGTGACACTTGGACCAGTACCGTGTTTCTCCGATAATAAGACCTATCCCGAAAGTAAGCCCTCCCCTTAATTTGTAGGATTCCTCTAAAGTAAGCCCTCCCCCGAAAATAAGCCCTGTTGCCCTACTCGCGCCCTGGGTAAGCTTACCGAGGGCGCGAAAAAACATCCCTTCAGCAGAGCAGAATGCAGTAGGGAGAAAGCAGAGCTTCGCCCTTCATGGCAGTGCTTTCGTCTCAGGGCGCGCCGAACGGGATCCCGGGAGCCAACAGCCGCGCAAGCTCCTCCTCCGCCTGGAACTCCCCTGCCCGGCGCGTGAGGGAGAGAGAGGCACGGGCGCCACGCGGGCGCTCCTGCCCCCGGACCAGAGAGGAGGAGAACAAAAGCTTCAAGGCGGAGGGGAGGAGGCGACCAAGGCAGCATAGCGAGGAGCATCACCTGCAAGCCGAGCAGGCACGCTCGCTCGCTGTGTTTTCCCCCTTCCCGGCAAAGCCCGCCTTTTTGGCTCCCCTTTCTCCTCGTTTCGCTTCCACAGTGGTGAGGGCTTCGCAGAGAGCCAGAAAGCGAGAGGAGGCAAGCAGGAAAGCAGGAAGGAGAAGCCCAGTTCTTCTCAGCCGCTGCCTTTCCCCAGCCTCCGTCTCCTCCCTGGCCGAGCCCAAGTAGCCACCGCCGTCGCCGCCGCCGCCGCCGCTGGTGCGGCTGTCGCCAGCTTTCGGGGGAAATGCTCTGGTTTCTCTTCAGATCGCATTTTTGGGGGAGGGCTTATTTTAATGATGGGTCATTAAAATAAGCCCTCCCCCGAAAATAAGCCCTCTGCCCTTTTCTTTCCCCAAAAAGATAATAAGACAGTGTCTTATTATCGGAGAAACACGGTAGTTCTAAGAGAGAGAAAAATCCAAGCTCTGCTCTTGGCACATCTCCCTCTCATTTTGGGGGAAAAGGCAGAGGCAAACAAAAGTGGGGTTGTTGAAGGCATCTGATGAGTGAAGATCACAGTTCCTTGGAGAAACATACTGACCTGTGAATGACCTGAGAGCAAGCCAAGGACGCCTTGTACATGTGGAAAGTCGTCTTTAGAAAACAACTCAAGGAGCTATTACTGTTGCATTCACATCATTCACATTTACAGTTCTATAGTATTTACTATGTAGATTTGCAAATTAGTTAGAAACCTTGCTCGTGTATGTGTGCGCATGTCTGAGACCTACTTTACAAATAAACAGGAGGGAGATTTTACATTATGCTGAGACAATGAACAAGCTGATAAAATCAAGCAGGTAAGTAAAATGATGGAGTGATTTATGTACCTTTTTAGAGCTCTGAGTTTAATAGGTACTTTCCCAGAATTTGACCTTCAGAGCTGGAAGGACTCCTTTTCTTCCTTATATCCAGGCTAGACCCCTGTGAACACACGTTCTTTAAAACTAAAAATCAAAGGAAGAAGCAGCACACTGCCCAGTGTCTGCACTTATTGGAATTGCTATAAGGCAGTCAAAACGGAAATTTGAAGGAATATTTCTGTACAAGATTTTGTTGGTAAAATAAATTTTAAAAGGTTGATAGCTGCATTGTCCTTCTAACGATAGCTTATTCCAGCTGTTTCCCATCCTTCATGCACAAGCCTACATATACGTATGCACAAATACTGTTAAAGACTACAGGCAGGACTCAATACAGTACTGTTCTGCTGGTGGATAAACTGAACCCAATGGAAGCAGAAGGGATGATTTCTCTGACTCACTGCAAGCCCTCACACAACTGGAAAACCTTTTCTGGAGAACTGGGAAACCCCACAGAGCCAATGTTTGGACAGTTCCAAAGATTTCAAAGAGGAAGGAAAGGAAGGAAGTCCCAGTACCATGTTGGATTTCCAACATTGTTAGACTACCTGGTTTTCCAGGTTTTCATAGGTTTGGCAACATTCGCAACCAAGTAAAATAATAGTAATCCTCTGAAGATGCCGGCCACAGAGACGGGCGAAACGTCAGGAAGAATAACCTTCAGAACACGGCCAAAGAGCCCGAAAAACCCGGAACAACCAAAATAAATAACCATTTCTGTGTCTTTCTGCAACTTTCTAAATACTCGCTTTTATCACTCATAGCAGTGGTACCCAACCAAGGGTAACCCAGGTGTTCTTGGACTTCAACTCCCAGAGGCCTTCACATGCTGGCCAGGGTTTCTGGGAGTTGCAGTCCAAGAATAACTGGGCCACCCAAAGTTGGGAACCACTCACCTATTCCAAAAACCAGGGCGAAGACAGCACGCATTCCGGACTGCACAGTCAAAGATTGCAACCCTTCACACACCACCTTGGGAAAAATCTTGCTGAACAGGGAATTGAGGTTAACTTAAAATGGACAGAATCAAGCTGCACACAATATCAAATTGCAAGCCAGACTGTGCATGGAGCAAAATTATTCCTTTTAAAGGGTTAACAGAGTTCATAACGCGTATTAATAACACTATACAGTTTTCTCCTCTCTCATAAAATCTCCCAAGGATCACGGAGACTATAAATGGATTATTTAAGAACTCCTACATACTTGTGTGGGAATTTAAATAACAGCACCCACTACTGAGGTCATGGCCTGAAGCTGCAAACCTCTACTTCCTTCAAAGCCAGCTCCAGTGATATTAACTGGACACTTTGATGTGGCCACCTATTTCACATGACAAATATTTCTTATGAATGCACATCTACATGGCAAAAGTTGATACTTGCTCTCATATCAAGAGCCAGTCTTATAATCCAATATATTGCGAAGATACATTCAGTCTGGAAGTTGGAGTACATGATATGTCATAATTTGGGCCTAAACCATTTGGGACTCATATTGCCTGCTTGCATACAAATCTACTCCACTTTTTGAGACTAGGCTCAGAGGCCTTGCTCTTGATTCTACAGTATTCCTTTTGCTTTCAATGTCAAATCATCCACATACATACAAGCATCATACTCCAGGATAAATTATTGTAACTAACCTCCATTTAACTCTCATCCACCAGGATTTGGGTGGGGGGGCTACTAGCATTCAGTAAATTGAAAGTTATCCAAAACTACGAAAATTTAGGATTAGCGGTAGGGGTAGGGGTAGGACTGAATACATATGTCTTCTATTTCCTGAATTCCCACAGAATTTCAATCCTTGCTTAACTCCACTTGAACTAATCTACCAACAACCACACATTACATCACATTTACTTCTCTTTATCACAGCTTACTGAAAATTGCAATGGGACAGTTTCTGTTCTAATCCGTCCCACTCCCTGGGATGAAAGCAATCACAACAAGAATCAGTAGAGGCTATTTTTGTCCCAGTCACTTAAATGATGGAACATGACCAACGGCTCAAATTGTTCTTTAGGTGACAATATCAAAAAAGCAAAGCAAAGTGTGTTGCACCGTCGGCCTTGGTTTATGCACATTATGCAACCAATGTGACTCTGGGTGACTAAATATCCTATCTTGATTATGAAGCCTTATATTATCGCCCTTCCCACCTCATTTAACTCTCATCTACCAGGATTTTTTTTAAAAAAAACTTACTAGCATTGAGTAAGTTTGGGGTTTTCTGAATCTGAAAATTTCAGTATATCAAGGATTAGCTGTATGGTTAGGCTTAGGGCTTAATATATAAATGGTGCAAAAATGGCCATCAATTCAAATTGTCCACTGTAAACCTCAGTGACATATGTCCAGATATCCAGATATTCAGCTTTTAAGCATGGATTTAGAACTGTATTCAACTAATGTAGCATTTTTCAGATGACAAGTTTGCATATTAAGTGGAGGCAGGACACATACATGGAATCCTTGCCATTACGAAGCAGTATTCAACCCAAAGACTTTGGCAGATGAAGCGAAACCCAACCTTGCTATTAAACAGGATGCTGCCCAAAGAGACATCTCTACCACCCAAAGCAAAGATAACCGTAAATTACTGAGGTTAATTGAAGACCCTGGTGGGACGGAGGAGGAGGAGGAGGAAGTTCCTCAGCAACCCTTGCTTATCTGATGATGAACATCCCCCCCTGTGTCTGTTCCTATTATCTCATCCATCCATCTCTCAACCTGGAAAGCATCTCTTGACTGTTGACCCCAACTTGAACTCTGGCAGCATCCAGTTTAACCCTCCGAACCACCAGCCCACAGCGTCAGCTTCAAACCCTGTTCACTGAGCTTCAATTGTGCAGACAACATGCCTAATGAGGATAAATTTATGACACGACTGACAGACACGAAGGATCATGGGCAAGGAGAAGCACAGACCTAATGACATCAATTGTTAAGTCCCGTTAAAGATGTCACAACATCACCAATCAATCCTTTATGTTAAAGAATCACAGTATGTACTTGCATTCGTCAACCCATGTCTGGGAGGGGGAGGAAGAAGTATTGAGAACAAATATGTTCTCTGATGTAGCAAGTACCAAGTGGATTCATTCACATTGTAAGTATAATGGCCAGCCAATCAAAATCTAGTATCTTCCATGCTGGAAAATGATACTAAATGGACTCAAGGAAGAGCCTGAAGGCAGACATGATACGGCAGCAAACAATTCTCGTCCTGGGCGCTAAGCTGGGCGGAGAGACCTGACATAAACAAAGAATGGAGAATGGCTTTGTGGTGGTTGTACAGAAGAGGGGATCTCAGCAGATGTGGGATCTACACCAGTACTTGGGTCCTTTTAAGGAGAAAAGCAGGGTAAATATTTTAAATAAATAAATTTACACACAAACACACACAACTGTGAGAGACACTGGTGCCCCCTTCCTTATTTACATCCAGCACTATGGAAACACTACAGTGTTCCTGTTTACCCATTTTGTCCATTCGGAACCCTCACCTCAGGGCCTCCACATTCATGTTTTTCTATTCATAATTCTCAGGTGCAGGGGTACAGAAACAACTAGGTCTAGTCATTCTTTTACAGCAATGTTCTCAAGGTAATTCAACTCAGCAGAATGCTTGGGAGTAACATAGCTTGTCACATCCCTCGCTAGTTTCTTCTTCTCACCAGCGGTACTACTACAGCAACCCTCTCTTGCACCTTCAGTGACATAAAGACAAAGCTCCCGACTTCTCTGCTGTTGCAAAACGCAAACATGGGGTCAGCGAAGGTGGAGGAGGAAGCATGGCTCTTCCTAGTCTGCTGCCAATGTGGCTGTTTCTGAGAATATGTGACTAAAACTTTCTTTTGCACTTTGGTAACCGGTGTATAGAGGGGCGTGGCGGCGCTGCGGGTTAAACCACAGAAGCCTCTGTGCTGCAAGGTCAGAAGATCAGTAGTCGTAAGATCGAATCTACATGGCGGAGTGAGCTCCCGTCGCTTGTCCCAGCTCCTGCCAACCTAGCAGTTTGAAAGTATGTAAAAATGCGAGTAGATAAATAGGGACCACCTCCGTGGGAAGGTAACGGCGTTCTGTGTGTAGCTGCCCTGACCACGTGACCATGGAAACTGTCTATGGACAAATGCTGGCTCTACGACTTGGAAACGGGGATGAGCACCATGCCCTAGACTGGACTAAATGTCAAGGGGAACCTTTACCTTTACTTTTAACCAGTGTATGTCCCTACACTGGCTTTTCCTCGAGTCCTGATAGTCACGATAGAAAGTGCACAGCCAGGGGGCAGGAGGCAATGTGTCAGAGATTCCTGCACTGGGCAAACATGAACCCTTAACTCTTTGTCTGTGAGAGTGCAAGAGGTACCATCTCTTGCAGCTGTGCTATCTGACAAACTCCTCAGGCTGTGGGCAGAAACAGAGAAGATGCCAGCTTCTTGGTTAGAAGCTAAGTTTCCTTAACCACTGAAGGCCGTTTTGTTCCCACCCACTAGCTTTTACAGCTTTGCAAGCTGCAAATGAGCTTGTTTTTGTTTGTAGATTGGGACACAGGATTCATTTGTAAGTTGACTGCAAATGCATGGTCAACACAACAAAACAGATGGCTCTTTGGGGGGGGGGGGTTCGCTTTATTACCTCCTAACTGAAAAATTGGCCATCTTGTTTCTTTCTGCCTTGAGGTGCCATCTCACAAACAGGAGTCATAAAATCTCCTCACAAACAGGAGTCAGGGGGAACTCTTATTGGCTTCTCAAGTAAGCTGGGTTAGAGGACCGCAGCGCACACCTGGGCCATGTGCAGGATGGCACCACAGGGCATACAGCAGGCTGGCAGTTTCTTTTGCCTATACACAGACTTGGCAGACAGAAAGACAAGGAGCGTACACCCAACTGCCAGGGTCCACCTTTCAGAGATCACCAGTTTTACACTCTTTCCACTGTTATTACACATACTTTCTGTTCAACAAGACATTTGATGGACAAATGGTTACAAAAATGCCACAACAAGGACACCAAGCTTCAGGTAGTGAAGGAGATGTCTCTCACTGCCAGCAATTCATTGTTAAAACCATCCCTCACAAGACAGACAACATGAAACTTGAGGTAAATTACATACACAACCAGCCAGGACATTCATGACTAAGGTAAAACTGAAACTCTCTCTATCCAAGCAATCTCTTAACGGAGACATTATTTCTATTTACTCACTGTGACATTTATACAATTCCACAATTATTCCACCAACCATTTTGATGTTTTTATCCTGAGTGTGTACACTGTGACTAATCAGGTCTCCTCCCACCACTGCCATCACCACGTTTACTACCAATATAAAGGGTATCCCCTGTTTAATTTGACGTTCACATTTACAACCAGAACAAAAGTCACAACCTCTGAATGTGTACAGCAAAACTCCATTTGCTTCATTCTGCACTTGCACATGTATTATTGAAGCATGTTGCTTTGACAATTAGCATCAGGCTTTTTCCCCCTTTAAGCCATTTGCAACTGGGTTCTAGTTTTATGTTGGGTCCTAAACAGGAGGGGTTTGAAATATATTGAATGCACTCTCCTCCGTGATTGAGATTTAAGTCTATACACAGTTAACCTGGCAGCATCTTCCACTGAATGCATCAAGGCTTACTTCTTTGTAGACATGTATAGAATTGCACTATAAACACAGTAATCTAATTAAGCTGTGTGGAGTGTGCACTCGGAAATCAAATTTGCTCAAAGAACTTACTGAGTGCAGTTTTTGTTCTGGCAATCAATGCTGATTCAGTTCTTGTTTCATCCCCCCACCCCACCCTTCTCTATTTTGCAGATATAAAAGTGATGGAAAATTAAACAATTGCTCAGTTTTTACAAAAAAAAAAACCTTCAAGAAAACTACCATCTATATCAAATTTGGGAAGAAAAAGTTACAGAAAGCATCTTTTTATAACAATATTTTAATCTCAGGAATAAAACAGCTATAATATAAAATAATATACTGGGAGGCATAATTCATGTTTCTTAGAGATACACACACACCCATTCATTCATTCATTCATTCATTCATTCATTCACTCTCTCTCACTCTCTCTCTCTCTCTCTCTCTCTCTCACACACACACACACACACACACACACACACACACACACACACACGTACACACACACACACATGCACGCACGCACACGCACACACAGGAATTCAATGCACAGAAAAATAACAGTAAAACACCAAAAGTCCAGCAGCTAAGCAGAGGCAAATGTTTAAATAGAGAACTCTTCTAAATCTCCCATTAATTAATCATGGAATGTCAATTATATGTCTGTATGGCATCTGCTTAAACGTCTCTTCTCTTTTTCCCCAAAAGTGGAAGAAACAAGATGCGTTTTAAAAAAAGAAAACAAACAAGCAGCTCAGGCCCCCGACAGATTCTAAGAAATCTTAGAAACTTACACTGCAGTGTTTTCATCAGTCCAACCCAGCAAGCTTCCTTACGGACACGTTTTAGGTTTTGTATCCATACTGTGTTCTTCCTAGTGATGTGACTGCTCAGGCACATGGTCCAGCTGCACTCAGCTTCTCGCTTAGTGATGTACGAGAGAGAGGCAAGCTCGGCTGATTTATCTAGTCTTTCTGTAGCAGATTAGCACTAATGTTTCTGCCTCCTCATCCTACGTTTTCCCCCCCAGTAACAGACTCTGCACTATCATCGGCAGCCCAAATTAAACAGCAAATACTGTATAACAGATTCTCTCTTTGCATGCGCGCGCGCGCACACACACACACACACACACACACACACACACACACACACACACACATATCAGTGAAACAACTGCCAGGCAGCTACACATCCAAGAAATAACACTGTTTAAATGTATTGACTCTTCCTCCAGTCTGCCTGCTGGGAAGCCTAGTCAATAGAGTGGCCTCTTGCTAAATAAAACTGGAGTTCAAAGGTCTGCTTGCAGTTTATCCTTCTGAAACATTGCTAGTTGAGACAGATGGTCTCAGGCAAATATTGTGAATTCAGAAAAATAAGAAATTTTGCTCTTCATAGCCCCACAGAGTACAGCCCATATAAATTTGCTATCTGTTCAGTGAAATAATGTTCTGGGAATGAAATGCACAGGCTTTAATGCATTTAACATCCATTAGAACTCAGACGCATAAACAAGTTTTATTTAATTACAATAAAGGTTATGCACCTGCTCTCCTGCTTCTACTCAAACCAATTTCTTTTTTTTGCCAATCACACTAGGTATCTCAGAATGTAAATAGCTCCATGTCACTCTTCTTAAAGAAATACTCATGGGCTCTGATGGCCTACACTTTGCCTCAGAAGACGTGCACTATTTTGGTGGACCTATTAGGAAAGGACAAATGGAATAAATGTCCTTTTTAAAAAACATTGCTCTGGGCTTTCCAGTAATCAAGGGGTATCTTAGCAACAGGAATCCATATTTTATTCATGACGTTTTCAGGCCAAGACACCATGAGATTTTTAAAAAAAGTTTAAATTTTCATAAGCACTCCCAAACACTCAAAAAAAACCCCCACAAAAACCCTAACCAGAAAATGCCCCAGAGTATTTATTCATTACTAATGTGAACAGCGAGGCAAGTTTTCCCTCTGCCTAATCAATCTGTATCACTACTCTGCTTAACTTGATGCTCTCTCTATCCCTTCTGATTGAAAGCTGTCGGTAGACATCAGCATAAACAAACTGGTCCTTCAAGTAAAAGCAAACATCCAGTAGACATCAATTATTGCATAAATTCTCATCAGTTTTGGAAACTCTTATTCACAGATGTCAAAGAGTTAAGAACATTTGAGTTCCCTTGATTACCACACATAGTAACTGTGCATAAAAATATGTACAACAAAGAGAAATACAAATGGAAGCATTTCCTATTATACCATACAGTGATCCTGGTGTATGTGTGTATGTGTCTGTTTATGTATGTGTGGGTTAATCTTTCACACTCCACAAATATTAATAATATAAAGATGTTCAACATCTTTTATCCCAAAATGGGAATAAACTTTACACATATATAACAGAATCTTCCTCCTTTAGCGTTGAACTTTAGAATGTCTTCCTTTCAACCACTGCCTGTGAATCGCAATTACCTCAACAACACTTCTACTGAGGTATAATAACATCTACTGCGATTTCATGGGAGATGTTAACAGAGAGCACGTTTGATCAAAACAGAGGTTAGTTCTGGCTGCAAAAAGGAAGCGGGCGGGTGGGGGGAGAAATGATTTTTGCTCTTATAACCAAGTGTCATGGGATCTGTAACAGCTGTAAGCAAAGAAAGTCTCGTTGTTTTACAATCCCTTTGAAGACAAGATTTAATAGCAGGAGCAGCATAGCACATGCTCAGTGGTTCATTCCATTTCCCACCTCAGTTGTTGACTGTCTGCAAACCACGCCTTCCTTGAGAAAGGGGAGAGAAACTTAGCTTTATGTGGGCCTTGTCCATACTCAGGTGGTTCGCCAGGCAGAGGTAGTGGCCTTACACATCAATGATGCAAGCCTAAACTGCCTTACTGAGACTGAAACTTTTTGAACATTATTTATAAATACACCGTTAGTGTATTTTCTCCACAAAGGCCTTATTTGCCACCCAAAGGTGTCGTACACTGATAAAACCATGGATCTTTAAGTTACACTTAGCAGGCTTAACACAGGTTGAGTACAGAGAAACATTTCACGAACCAGGTGTACCACAAAATCCTCTTCTGATTAACACAGGGGTGGGCAACCTTGGCTCTCCATATATTTTTGCCTATCCGCATCCCTTAGCCCTACGCAACATAGCCAGCAGTGAAGGAATCAGGGAATTATACTCTAAAAAAATATCTGGCATTGCCTATCCTTGAGTTATCTGGATGAGATTGATGATCAAGGTACTTCCAGGTGAGAAAGCTCACCCTACAGTATTTTAGGCATATGTGTAGTACACTGTACCTACCTGAAGAGGGCAGGATTCTGTATATTAGTCCTCCCCAACTTGGTGCCCTCATGGACCCTGACCCCCATAACTCCCCGTCCAGGCCAACATGGCTGCACCATATAGTTAGCAATCCTTTGTGGCTGGTTGTGGCAGAAGTGTTGACTAGTTTCATAAGTTAAACAT
Source organism: Pogona vitticeps (assembly GCF_051106095.1). Classification (NCBI taxonomy): domain Eukaryota; kingdom Metazoa; phylum Chordata; class Lepidosauria; order Squamata; family Agamidae; genus Pogona; species Pogona vitticeps. Next base: position 202,143,481 of record NC_135783.1, read on the forward strand.
GGACCATGATGCAAGCTTGGAGGACTCAGTCAATATATCTTCATCTATCAAATAAATTTTACAGTCACGTCTCGAATTATGGCGTGCTCACCTCCTAAACCAGACACAGGGGCATAATCCCAAAAACAGCTGTTCTGCAAGAAACCTACTGAGCAGTCTAGTGATCTCTGTCATTCATTTCCATGGATGGCCATTCATTCATTCTTTCCCACTTTTGGATCCCTTACATCAACCCCTAGGTAGCACAAATAAAGAATCACAGCAACGTATATGCCATAAACCGGCAAGCCTAGCAAAGCTGTCCTGTAGTGGACATGAGCTAGGACTCAGTTCGAGTTCGAAACTCTGCCATGGAAACTCACACAGAGGTTGGCATTGATATATATATATAAAAAAGTGGGATAATGCAACTAAGTGATTCAGTGGAACCAGTATAAAAGATAACAGCAACACAGAGTACTAACAGGCTTGACTCAAGTTCCAGAGAGATAACATTGCTATTAACTGGATTTATAAAAACCAATAAACAATGCAGGAAATCATCTGTAATCCATCACCGGTGAACTATGTTATGTGCACCTTTTAACAAACTAACTTTTTAAAAAAAGGAGCTTGCAGGATGGTGGTGCAACGAATAAAGTCCAGTTTGTGGTGGGTGCCTCTCCAATCGATTTCATATTTCAGAAGTGGAATCTACTATCACCACACCTGAGTAACAAAGGGTTTGTTTTTCCAGTGGAGGAAAAAATGGCATCAATAAAATTGTGTGATGAGATGGAAAAAATCAAATGACTATTTTGTCCCTGGACCTCATAGAGTCTTAAAGGAAGGCTGGGTACTATACAGAAGGGTTTAATACTTCAAAGACATCTTACCAGCGAAAACAACCTGCTGGCCAACGCTCTGTATCATGCATATTTGAAGTGGTAAAAGCTTTGATATGAGGTATTAGCTGAAGTGACTAAAAGCAATTAGCTCTTCTTTCTGTATAATGGAGAAATATGTCCTCTTCTATCCTCTTTGATGAACACAGAAACGATTCTCAAAGATTTGTGCTTGATTTATTGCACCCAAGTGCAGATTTTTTTTTAAAAAAAATTAATTTTAATTTTGTTTTGCTCTTTCAGGATCAATAGAGTTAAACAGAAGTCTACTTTTTCTTCAGATTTCAAACAAGGCCAGCTCACCCACTAAAAGTGCTGGCGTCTGTCTGGTTGCCCGAAATATAGGGCAGAAGGGAACTCGTGAAAGCATTCTCCCTTCTCCACCAGGTTCCTCCTCATGGGCCTGTTCTCAGGTTTTGGAGTGCAACTGGGAGCCTTCAAGAGTGGAGCAAGACGCTCAAGAGATTCCCGTCCCGATCTATTGTTAAGTAACAGGATGCTCCGAGCCATCATCTTTTTTGCCCTTCTCCCACCCTGCAACTGCAGACAGCACTCAAAGTATGATGGCTGGGACCGCAGGAAAGACCAAACACTGTTGCAAAACCCAGGATGCAAAACTCCGTGCCTTGAGGGGAACCTGCTTAGTTCATGCTTTGTGGGTCTTTCATTGCAGGTTACAACCAGTTTGCCCTGGCAAGCCTTTAGCTCACAGGTGGCACATGTACTGGGCTCTCTGGGGATTCCAGGAGCTGGTCAAACCAAGGAACTTTGCCAAGCACTAATTCCTGAGAGAAAAGAGGTCCTGTAACAAAGTTCTTCTTTAGCCGGGGGTGCGCTGGTGGTAAAGGCGAGAAAAAGACGAGGCGCTCTCTTCAGAAAGTCTAACATTAACATTTTTATTAGCAACAGAACTCAATTCAACTGAATCAAAAGGATCTTGCAAACATACTTCAGGCAACAACTTATACTTTTTCGGTCTTACATCGCGAGGCTTATCGATTTCTCCTAGAAGGGAGCCAGTCCGAAGCGTTCCCGATCTGTCAAAGGTCTGAGGGGGGCACTCCTTACTGCACACACCGTTCCACAGCACGGATGCCTGGCCCAGTCTCCCTCTGGGGGTTTCTGCTGGAAGGAAGGTCCAGGCCGGATCACCCTCCTCCCTCCAGGATGATTCCTGGGGTAAACCACTACAGTCCATTCTAGAGGATCATATCCTCTTCCTCTCCCACCAGGTATTATCGGATCAGGGAGTAAACCCCCTCCTAAAGAAAGGTTAGGGAATTCAGCAGTGATACCGGTCGCACCTCCTGCTCCGAGCATGGGTTCTGTCTGCACCCCTCGGTTCACCTTTCGTTCAGGATCCCCGTCTGTCCAAAGTCTAAAAAAGTGTCCGTTCTTGTCCTCCTTTATATCCTCCCACACGATGAGGTCTAGCTCCTCCCCTCCCTCGTCAGCCAGGCATACTTCTGCCGGTTTTTCCTCAAATCCTTCCACTTGGTCTAACTCAATCAAAACTCCCTCTACACATCCACTCTCCTCTATGATCTCTTTCTTCTCTGAGGACGGCGCACTCCTCTTCTCGCTTTCACAGGTCCTTCAGAATGCGGGAGTTTTCTTTCCAACCTCACATGCTGCCTGTAGTTTACGTGACAAGGAGGGACTTTTCTGGGGTGGTGTGACAGACGTTCCAGCACTAACCAACCATTCCTTCCAGTCTCTGAATTCAAAGAGAGTGATATGGCAGGAATGAAAATAAACCAAAAGAAAACAAAAATACTTGTTAAAAATATGAGAAATCAAGAACGACAGAAATTAATAGAAAAAACTAACTTTCAAGAAGAGAAGAGAGTCAGATACTTAGGGATCCAAATCACAAAGAAAACGAGTACATTATTCAAAGACAATTATATGAAGTTGATTAAAGAGATACAGATTAGCTTGGAGAGATGGGACAAATTACAGCTATCATTGATGGGAAGAATAGCAATCATCAAATGAATGTTCCACCTAAAATTCTATTTTTCTTTCAGACAATTCCCATAATATTTAAAACAGTCATTTTTTCATCTGCCTTTTTGGAAGGAAACCCTATGGTCTTGATGTATTGTCTGTATTAAGATTCTTTTCAATCTAGTTGCAACATGGTTGCATATATTTTGTAATCCATGTTTAGTAATGAGATCGGTCTGTAGTTTGTACTTTTAAGCTCTAAAATCTTCCGAGATATTCAGCGCAGGCGCAGAACAACCCATTTGTGTGCATTCACAGAGGCCACAAAGAAGAACCAAGAATTAAAATAAAAGTAATGCAAGATGCCAAATAAAGAGCAGATTGGGCATTGTATTATAGAGCCTGTGTATTAGTCTGGATAAAGGAATGGATAATTTTAGATAGTGATAGACTACTCAAGTTGGAAGGACATGATTTACAATTAGGTTGACATGCTTTTCTATGGTATAAAAAAGATAAAGAGTAGAAAAGTTTCAACTCGCATATGATAAGGAGAGCCCTACTAGGGACTTGGAAAAAGATCATCCAGCAGATTTACCAAAAAATACCAGGCTGGGTATCACCCATAGAGGCCTTTATACAACCTAACCTCATGACAGAAGTGAAACTTCTAAGATATCAAGATCTACAGTATTTAAAAATGCTTGTGAGTTAAGGTCCAAAGAAGAGTTAGAAACACAAAACATATATTTAGACTTGTGGTCCAGAGCACAAGTGGAATCCAAGTATACAAAAGATAAAATAGAGGGCTTTTACACAGAACAAACGATATTCGATAAACTTCTGCTAGGCTCAAATGATAAAGTAATTAAGAAAATGTATGATTATTTGCTCGAAATTAAAATGCAAGGTGAGATGGTAAAAGAATGTATGATTAGGTAGTCACAAAATATAGGACATAATATTGATATTGATCAATGGTTGCAAATATGGAAAAATAACACAAAGCTCACAAAATCAATAGATTTCAAAGAGAACATATATAAGATGTTTAATAGGTGGCATATGACTCCAAAAAAATTGTCAAAGATTTATACAGAGGTGTCAAATGTTTGTTGGAAGTGTGAAGCACAAGAGGGAAGCTTTTACCATATGTGGTGGACTTGTAGAGTAGCAAAACTGTACTGGATAGCAGTACATACTTTGTTACAAAAAATACTCCTTTGTAATGTTCCACTAATCCCAGAATTGTTTATACTGATCGTTATACCAGATAATAGCCGCCTAGAGTGGTCATAGGCCAGATGGGCGGGGTATAATTCAAATAAATCAAATAAATAAATACATAAATAATATAGATAAGACAAAGAGCTACCTAGTTTTATATATATAGTCACTGCAGCCAGAATTCTCTATGCTAAGAATTGGAAGAAATCGGAGATACTGAAACAAGATGAACTCATTGAAAAGATATGGGAAGCGGCAGAAATGGATAGTCTATGCAGCAGTCCCCAACCTTTTTGGGACCACGGACCGGTTCGGGAGCGGGGGCATCCCCGTGCTCGCGGGTTGGCGTATCACGCTCACGGAGGGGCGTGTCACACTTGCGGAGGGGTGTGTCATGCTCTCAAAATCTGCCTGGCTTCTCATTTCAGCCCAACCGGGAGTGGGAGCAGCAGCAGCGGCACCTACTTGGCGAGCGCAGGGGCTTCCTCATCAGGGGCACCCAGAAGAGCCCTGCTTCAGAGTTGTCTCCCTGGTCCTGGGAGGCACAGGAGCAACTCCGCTGCCGACCCTCCCCGCCTCGTAGGGACTGGGTCCCACCTGCCCCCCCCCCCGAAATGCCGACCCGTCCAGAAGGAAAGCCCTCTCCCTGCCCGGCAGTCTTCTCCCTCCGAAGCGGCAGAGCTCGCGGGGTCAGGGGTTTGGCGCCACCGGGGCTTCTGGTTTTAGGTCTCTCTTTCTCTCCCCCCCCACCCCGCCGCTCTTCGCAGGTCACCTGGTGAGGTGCTCTGAAGCGCTCCAGGCTCTTGCTAAGACCTACGCCTGGACTTGATCCAACAGATCATTACTACTCACCACTCTTTTGAGCAGCGTCCTAAGCGAAGATGAGAAATGCCAGGCTCTTGCTAAGACCTACGCCTGGCATTACTACTCATAGGGTTCAACAAATAGCCGATGGTAAGGGAACAGTTGGTTGGCCTGAAGCAGCAGCCCTCATTACCCGAGTTATTGATCCCAATCCTAATAAGCTTGCTGGGGCCCGCCTGCTGAAAGCAGCAAGGAATGCTGTAATTCATGGCCTCAAACTAGGAGTGCCAAAGGCTGTGAAACCTTCACAGAGTATATGAGAATGTTTTTAAAAAAACCCCACGGAATCCCAAATGAATTCCTGACGAGGCTCGAGGATGGTTTTCGCCCGTACACTCACCTTGATCTGGATTTGGAATCAACAGCCAGCTGTGCTACAGGTGCAGCTCCAAAAGCACCCAGCCATGTGTGACTGCAGCCACTGAACTGCCCGAGTCCTGCAGCTGGTCTGGTCAGACAGCTATGCATCAGCTGTAGCATAGCTACACAAATGCACTTTGCACATGTCTCTCTGTTGTCTGTCTGCTCATTGTCTAAGATATAAGGGTGCTTCTGAAGAGAGATACCTGCTCAATGAAATGCTATGTACAACAACTCTGAGTCAAGTTTATTAGACAAGGTAGCTCAGGGCCATGCTCCTAGAGAAGGATATTGCAGGAAAAAGGGAGGGACACAAACCCTATTTACATTGATGGGAAGGGTGGGAAGAAATGCATGGTTTGCCAATCATGAGCTGTGTGAATGGGATGACTTATGACAGTGGTCCCCAACCTTGGGCCTCCAGATGTTCTTGGACTACAACTCCCAGAAACCTTCACCATCACCTCTGCTGGCCAGTATTTCTGGGAGTTGAAGTCTAATAACATCTGGAGGCCCAAGGTTGGGGACCACTGACTTATGAGGCTGAGGGGGCTGGGAAGACACTGGCATGGATACAGGCTGGTGCCCTAATCATCAGTCAGGAGGTAGGGGGTGGGCAAGATATCACTGGGACGGATACAAGCTGGCCCCACCAATCATGAGCCAAGAGGTGAGGGTGGGAAGGATTCAAATCCCCCCCATCATGAACCAGGAGGTAAGGGGCAGGTGGATTGACAGTGGTAGGGATTCAAGCTGGCCCTCCAATCATAAGCCAGAAATTTAGTATTGTAGAAGGGACCCAAGCTGCCCAATCATGAGTAAAAACTGAAGGGAGAGTCCAAGTGCAAACTCAACATTACCCAACCAGGAAGGAGAGAAGGAAGATGGACAGTGAAAGGGCCAGGCCTTGAACTGTGTAGAATTGTGTAGAGTTGTGTCAGATGGACAACAGACTATAGGATCCCTGGAAAGCACAGCCTACGAATTCTTGCCTGAAGTATAACTTTACACAGCTCTAGTCACTAACTTTGCCACTAATCATGAGCTAGGGCAGGGGGAAGAGGGAGTAATGTGAGGCCATCCTACAGATCAATAAACAGAAGTTTTCTTTGACTGCCTCCTGTGGTTCCCTCAGACAGTGGGGTGGGCGGACGTTTAAATGAAAGAAAGGCAGATGTCATGGGGGCACTGACTACACCAGATGCACTAGGAGGGGCTTAGCCTTCTATGGCACAAACTGGTGTTGCAATGGGTTTCATGGCAGCTGCAGAAAGGACTTGCATTTGGGGGAAATAGCACACTGTACCTTTAACAGGCATCTCCCTCTTAATTGTGAGAGTCTGGTTAAGCCAGCCTAAGGCCAGCCTGGCTAGTTAGGATTGTGCTCTAAGTCAGGACGAGAAAAAAGAAATAAAGATTTATTTCAGTGCTAACATTTTCTGAATTTGGACCAGGGTTCTGTGACATAAATAGTGCTTGAATGGCAATTAGTTCTCCGACATCTTCTAATATTCCATTCTTGACTCTTCACCTAAAAAGGAGTAGGTAAATAGCTCCACAACATTAACTAAGATAGTTAATGGATGCTCATTTGGAGAGACTACTTATCATTTATGAACTTATAAGAAAAACAAAAACAAAACAGCCCAACAGCAGCCCATGCAGAAGTATTTATGATCCACAGGACAAGACTTTCATTTAACTCTTGCAAGCAGCCTGGTTGGGCTTAACAGTGTGAGAGACATTTAAATAACTAATGACACACCACTGAGGACATAATGAGAGGTGTCACATGACCTCTGAGGTCACATGATTGCTGGAGCAACAGTGCTCTAAGCTCTTGACAGTTGGTCTTTGCCCACTTGCTGCTTTCTTGCCTCAACAGCCATTGGGAGCAGAGAGAGACCTTGGATTTTCAAAATTACTTACATTTACCTTTCATCCGGACTTAACCGTGGACTTTCTCAGCCATTCAGGTTCATAGTTTGTAGAGATGTACTCTGTATCAATGGACAGGATTGCTTCCTGTTTTGTCTATAGTTCTGGAAACTACATTAAGGCGTTGCCTGGGTAGTGTAGATTTAAGGTGGTGAGGTCTGGCAGGGCAGTTGATGTGCTACTTTTGAGATGTTGCTGTTATTTTTTAATGGAGATAAACGGGTTTGTTAGGGGGCAGCCAGATGTAAGCTGGATTTCAATAACAGACTTCCCACACAGACGGGAAAGGGTAGCATCTGTGGGGATCCTTTTCTGGGTGCCTCCTTTCTGATGGAGCTATGAGTGTAGTTGTTGGAATTTGCCCATTCTGCATGATTAATCTGTGCATTTCACCCCTAGCATTCATTAAATTGTATTCGGTTAATCTTCCTTAGTAACCATAATTAGAAAAAAGTTTTTGTTTATGTTGTTCAGAAATGAACAACAGACCTCTTCACATATTGTTTTCAAGTCTGAAGGGTTCGAAAGATTATTGTGTCTGAAATATTTACCCATTTAATGTGTTAATATACCAGGATCTATCGACTTGTTCAGCTTAGTAGTTCCCTTTCTGGGTTGATTTCTCTTGTATTTATTTCTATATTCATAGTGTTAATTACTTGCTCAAAATTTAAAGAGATAGTGGTTTATAAATGTTAATACATGTCATATAACTTCTAGGTAAAACAACATATCTTATGGTTAGGCACTGATCAGGTAAAGGATCAAAACTCAGTTTAGATTTATTATTTTTTACTACCTTCCCTTCTCATACAGGCCAAGACACCGACCAGGTAGGAGATCAAACCTAATTTTGGCTTAGTTTTTTCCATTTTTACCACCTTCCCTCCTTATGCAGGTGAAGACATTGACCAGGTAAGGAATCACAACCAAATTCTCTTTTCCATTTTAGCTGCCTTCCCTCCTTATTCAGGTAAAGACACTGAGAAGGTAAGATATGAAAACTAATTTTGGTTTATTTTTTGCATTTTCACAACCTTGCCTCCTTATACAGCTAAAGACACTGACCAGGTAGGAGATCAAACCTAATCTTGGTTTATTTTTTACCATTTTTACCACCTTCCCTCCTTATAGAGGTAAAGACACCGACCAGGTAAGGGATCAAAACTAATTTTGGTTTATTTTTTGCATTTTTACCACTTTCCCTCCTTATACTGTACAGCCCAAGACACCAACCAGGTAAGAGATCAAAACTAGTTTTGGTTTATTTTTTTCAGTTTTACTGCCTTCCTGTGCTGTGATGTTTTTTGTGTTTTGGTGTGTTTTTTCCCCAGCCCCATCACATTCAGGCTAGCTGTGTGTATGTGGGGGGTGTTTTTGTTTTCCCAGCCCCATGGCATTCTGCTGGGGCTGGCTCTGTGTGTGGGGGGGTGTTTTTGAGTGTTTTTTCCCAGCCCCATTGTGTTCAACTGAGGCTGGCTGTGTGGGGGGGGTTGTGTGTTTTTCCCCAGCCCCATCACATTCCGTTGGGGCTGGCTGTGTTTTGGTGCATTGTGTTTTTCCCCCAGCCCCATGGCGTTCTGCTGGGGTTGGCTCTGTGTATGTGGGTTTTTAAGTGGTTTTTCCCCAGCCTCATAGTGTTCCGCTGGGCCTGGCTGTGTTTTTTGTTTTTGTTTGTTTTGGTGCATTTGTTTTTTTTTTTTTTTTTTTTTTGCCCCAGAGCATTCCTATGGGTCTTCCAGTGTTTTATTTCTATTTTATTTTTATCTTTTTGGTATTTTTTTTCCCAACCAGAATGGATTAATGGAGTTTCTATATATTCCTATGGGAAATGGTGCTTTGACTTACAACCATTTCAAGTTATGCACATCTTCTAGAATGGATTCTTGTCGTAAGTTGAGGCACCACTTTGCTGACCTTGCGCCAGATATCCTGGAGAGTGAAGTCAAGTGGGTCTTAGAAAGCATGGCTAACAACAGGACCAGTGGAGGTGAGGGCATTCCAGCTAAACCATTTAAAATCTTAAAAGATGGCGCTGTTAAGATGCTACACTCAATATGCCAGCAAGTTTGGAAAACTCAGCAGTGGCCAGAGGATTGGAAAAGATCAGACTACATCCCAATCCCAAAGAAGGGCAGTGCCAAAGAATGCTCCAACTACCGTACAATTGCACTCATTTCACACGCTAGCAAGGTTATACTCAAAATCCTACAATGCAGGCTTCAGCAGTATGTGGACCGAGAACTCCCAGAAGTATAAGCTGGATTTCAAAGGGGCAGAGGAACTAGAGACCAAATTGCTAACATGCGCTGGATTATGGAGAAAGCCAGAGAGTTCCAGAAAAACATCTACTTCTGCTTCATTGACTACACAAAAGCCTTTGTATGTGTGGACCACAGCAAACTATGGCAAGTTCTTAAAGAAATGGGAGTGCCTGACCACCTTATCTTTCTCCTGAGAAATCTATATGTGGGACACGAAGCAACAGTTAGAAGTGGATATGGAACAACTGATTGGTTCAAAATTGGAAAAGTAGTACAACAAGGCTGTATATTGTCTCCCTGCTTATTTAACTTATATGCAGAATACATCATGCGAAAGGCATTATAGTGCTGGAGGAGACTCTTGAGAGCCCCCTGGATTGCAAAGAGAACAAACCTATCCATTCTTAAGGAAATCAACCCTGAGTGCTCACTGGAAAGACAGATCCTGACGCTGAGGCTCCAGTACTTTGGCCATCTCATGAGAAGAGAAGACTCCCCGGAAGAGACCCTGATGTTGGGAAAGTGTGAGGGCAAGAGGAGAAGGGGACGACAGAGGACAAGATGGTTGGACAGTGTCATTGAAGCTACCAATATGAACTTGACCCAACTCCGGGAGGCAGTGGAAGACAGGAGGGCCTGGCGTGCTCTGATCCATGGGGTCACAAACAGTTGGACACGACTTAACGACTAAACAACAAAATAGGTTGTTGGCAAGAGATATAAGTAAATGTTTGGGAGGAACACAAGGTCCTATCCAGACCTGCTCTCTCCCATATATACAGTGGTGCCTCGTATAATGAGTGCCCCGTTTAACGATGAATTCGCATAGCAATGGCATTTTTGCCATCACTTTTGCGATCGCATACCGATGTTGCCTATGGGGAAAACATCGCAAAGCGATTTTTCCCCATAGGCACCATTTTTCCCCAGCTGAGTGGCGGGAGCCTCCGAAGGAGCGCTCCCGCCACTCAGCTGGGGGAAAATGCCTGCGGTGGCCTCAGAAGGACCCTTCCGAAGGGTCCTTCCGAGGCCACCGCCGGGATTCCCCTTCCCCGCGGCCGGCTTCCCCAGCAATGGTCGGACTCTCAGGAGTCCGAACATGCCTGGGGTAGCCTGCCGCGGGTCAGATCCAAGCCGCGGGGGGAGGGTGGGGGGATCCGGATGCCTGAAAGGCATCTGGATCCCACCACCCTCCCCCCGCGGCTTGAGGAGGGTGGGAGGCATGGTGGGACTCTCCGGCAGCCTCCGCGGCTGCCGAAGAGTCCGGCCATGCCTCCCACCCACCCCCGCGGCTTGGATCCGAGCCGCGGGGGGAGGGTGATGGGATCCGGATGCCTTTCAGGTATCCCGGGCTTGGATCCCACCCGCCGGCAGTTACCCAAGCCATGGGTAACCGGTGGCAGGTGAGATCCAAGCCCGGGATGCCTGAATGGCATCCCGATCACCCCACCCTCCCCTTGCGGCTTGGATCCGAGCCGCGCCGGCTACCCCAGCCATGGCCGGCCTTCCTAGAGTTAAGTTGTTAAGTAAATAATTTTTTACAAAACTCTACTACAAATGTCTTAGTTATTGACACTGTCAATGCCAGTTAATAAGAAAGGGGTGGACTTTGGGGAATTTGCAGTTATTTTCCTCTGTGAGTCTCTGTACTTCTCCTGCATAGTAAAATAAATTTTATCAAAATTCAAGACTCTACAAAAAATAATGGTATGATTCATGACTAACAGACTATGAATGGGGGTGATAAAGATCTGCAGAAATCACACACAACCTTGCATGAGTGGAAGTCATTTTCCAGTCATGCATCCAGCGTTCGGAATTGTAGTGTTTTTATGATTGTTTCTTTTATTCTGATGGGATCTCCAGTAGAGCTACATACAATTAGAATAGGCAAATAGGGACTTTAAAAACACTAGTCAGATAAAACATGATCAGATGTATCACACTTTTGAGTTTCCATCAAGTGAGCTGAAATCTAGCCTGAGAGTAACAGCATTTTCTAGATTTAAGTTTTGGTTTTGAAAATGAGAGTTTGTGATGACTGCTACAGTAGGTGTTAGCATTTGACATTCTGATGGCATGGCACGTCGTTGTCATTGTTTAGTCATTTAGTCGTGTCCGACTCTTCGTGACCCCATGGACCAGAGCACGCCAGGCCCTCCTATCTTCCACTGCCTCCCAGAGTTGTGTCAAATTCATGTTGGTTGCTTCGCAGACACTGTCCAGCCATCTCATCCTCGGTCGTCCCCTTCTTCTCTTGCCGTCACACTTTCCTAACATCAAGGTTTTTTCCAAGGAGTCTTTTCTTCTCATGAGATGGCCAAAGTACTGGAGCCTCAGCTTCAGGATCTGTCCTTCCAGTGAGCACTCAGGGTTGATTTCCTTTAGAACTGATAGGTTTGTTCTCCTTGCAGTCCAGGGGACTCTCAAGAGCCTCCTCCAGCACCACAATTCAAAGGCATCAATTCTTCGGCGGTCTGCTTTCTTTATGGTCCAGCTCTCACTTCCACACATCACAACAGGAAAAACCATAGCTTTGACTATGCGGACTTTTGTTGGCAAGGTGATGTCTCTGCTTTTTAAGATGCTGTCAAGATTTGTCATCGCTTTCCTCCCAAGAAGCAAGCGTCTTTTAATTTCGTGGTTGCTGTCTCCATCTGCAGTGATCATGGAGCCCAGGAAAATAAAATCTGTCACTGCCTCCATCTCTTCCCCCTCTATTTGCCAGGAGGTGATGGGACCAGTGGCCATGATCTTAGTTTTTTTTATGCTGAGTTTCAGTCCATTTTTTGCACTCTCCTGTTTCACCCTCATTAAGAGGTTCTTTAATTCCTCCTCACTTTCTGCCATCAGAGTGGTATTATCTGCATATCAGAGGTTGTTGGTATTTCTTCTGGCAATCTTAATTTTGCCTTGGGATTCATCCAATCCAGCCTTCCGCATGATGTATTCTGCATATAACTTAAATAAGCTGGGGGACAATATACAGCCTTGTCGTACTCCTTTCCTAATTTTGAACCAATCAGTTGTTCCATGTCCAGTTCTAACTGTTGCTTCGTGTCCCACATATAGGTTTCTCAGGAGATAGATAAGGTGGTCAGGCACTCCCATTTCTTTAAGAACTTGCCATAGTTTGCTGTGGTCCACACAGTCAAAAGCTTTTGCATAGTCAATGAAGCAGAAGTAGATATTTTTCTGGAACTCTCTGGCTTTCTCCATAATCCAGCGCATGTTAGCAATTTGGTCTCTTCTTCTTGACGTCTTCTGCTTCTGTTAGGTCCCTCCCATTTTTGTCCTTTATCATATTCATCTTTGCGCAAAATGTTCCTCTAATATCTCCAATTTTCCTGAACAGATCTCTGGTTTTACCTTTTCTGTTATTTTCCTCTATTTCTTTGCATTGTTCATTTAAGAAGGCCCTCTTGTCTCTCCTTGCTATTCTTTGAAAGTCTGCATTCAACTTTCTGTAACTTTCCCTATCTCCCTTGCATTTTGTTTCCCTTCTCCTCTCTGCTGTTTCTAAGGCCTCATTGGACAGCCACTTTGCTTTCTTGCATTTCCTTTTCTTTGGGATGGTTTTTGTTGCTGCCTCCTGGACAATGTTACGAGCCTCTATCCAAAGTTCTTCAGGCACTCTGTCCACCAAATCTAGTTCCTTAAATCTGTTCTTTATTTCCACTGTGTATTCATAAGGGATTTGGTTTAGATGATACCTGAGTGGCCCAGTGGTTTTTCCTACTCTCTTCAGTCTAAGCTTGAATTTTGCAATGAGAAGCTGATGATCAGAGCCGCAGTCAGCTCCAGGTCTTGTTTTTTGCTGACGGTATAGAGCTTCTCCATCTTTGGCTGCAGAGAATATAATCAATCTGATTTCGATATTGCCCATCTGGTGATTTCCATGTATAGAGTCGCCTCTTGTGTTGTTGGAAAAGAGTATCTGTGATGACCAGCTTATTCTCTTGACAAAACTCTACTAGCCTTTGTCCTGCTTCGTTCTGAACTCCAAGGCCAAACTTCCCTGTTGTTCCTTTTATCTCTTGGCTCCCTAATTTAGCATTCCAGTCCCCTAGAATGAGAAGAACATCTTTCTTTGGTGTCAGTTCTAGAAGGTGTTGTAAATCTTCATAAAATTGTTCAATTTCAGTCTCCTCAGCAATGATGGTTGGTGCATAAACTTGGATTATTGTGATGTTGAAAGGTCTGCCTTGGATTCGTATTGACATCATTCTATCATTTTTGAGATTGTATCCCATTACAGCTTTTCCCACTCTTTTGTTGACTATGAAGGCTACTCCATTCCTTCTACGGGATTCTTGCCCTCAGTAGTAGATATGATAATCATCTGAGCTGAATTCGCCCATTCCTGTCCATTTTAGTTCACTGATGCCCAGGATGTCGATGTTTATTCTTGCCATCTCCTGTTTGACCACCTCCAGCTTCCCAAGGTTCATAAATCTTACATTCCAGGTTCCTATGCAGTATTTTTCTTTGCAGCATTGGACTTTCCTTTCACTTCCAGGCACATCCACAGCTGAGCGTCCTTTCGGCTTTGGCACAACCACTTCATTAGCTCTGGAGCTACTTGTACTTGTCCTCCGCTCTTCCTCAGTAGCATGTTGGACGCCTTCCGACCTGAGGGGCCCATCTTCCAGCGTCATATCTTTTAGCCTTTTGTTTCTGATCATGGGGTTTTCTTGGCAAAGATACTGGAGTGGCATTGCCAGTTCCTACTCCAGGTGGATTGCGTTTAGTCGGAACTCTCCACTATGACCTGTCCGTCTTGGGTGTCCCTGCACGGCATAGCCCATAGCTTCTCTGAGTTACTTGCCATGACAAGGCAGCAATCCATGAAGGGGATGGCATGGAACAGAAGGCATTAATAGCTCTTACCTATTTATCATTGGCACACATAATACTTCACCCTTATGACATGGCTGCCCGATCCTTGGCAACCCTGGCTTCCTAGATGTGTTTCCCCTCCAGTCTGGGAAGTTCAGTCCAAAAACATGTGGAGGGTCACAGTAGCCCATTCCTGACAGAGACTTGCTGATGGGCATCTGTGGCTAGCAAGCTTACGGCCTGAGCACAATTAGACATTCACAACAAGCTCCAAGCTAACCCAGAAAAGGCACTGGCGCTAGTATCACACCATATACCATGAGTGCACATTATGTAGCCCAACAGCATAAACTGCTACATTGTGCCTTTTAAAAGCAAATGTTTATAAATTAGTTGTAGGTTACACCAGAATCACACAAAAAATTGCTTGACTTTTAATACCCAGATGCCAGAATCTAACTAAATATTTACCCCTGTGAAAGTACAACAGCCTAATTCAGAGTGGCAAAAAATGAGTCACTGACTGAATTTCTACTCACAGGTTGAGTCATGTAACTAGCGCATGACTAAGAATTCGATTGGGGACTCTTTAATTAGCAGTTATTCATTGCTCCAAGTTATGCCGCTGCACTTAAACAGGCACCAATATTCAGCTGGATTCTAGCCATTAACATAAATGTATTGCCCTTGGAATTATTCTGCTACTAAATAAATTCCTAATTAATTTATTAAAAGAAGTTGTGGTGCCATTGATATTCTGATGAAGAATGGCATTTGACCACAAACATGCAGCCTTAAGTAGATTATAATAGGTTCCATTTGCTACACAAAGTGCCTCTTGTTTGATAAAGTGTTTGCATACA
The DNA here is from genome assembly GCF_051106095.1 of Pogona vitticeps. NCBI lineage: Eukaryota > Metazoa > Chordata > Lepidosauria > Squamata > Agamidae > Pogona > Pogona vitticeps. The sequence goes on from NC_135783.1 coordinate 202,158,670, forward strand.
TGTTATGCAAATTGTTGTTGCTTCAGACATGCAAATAGATTATGTACCTCCATGCAGGAAATTACACGAAGGCAGTGGGAGGTAAAGTCAAATTGTTGTCCCCTCCACAGCATGTTTTAATTCAGCATGACAGCTCTGCTAGATAAAGGACAATTTTAACCTACCAACAAAAACGAACTGGGGGCAAATTGCTGAAACAAAGAAATAGTAAATAAAGACAATTTGTGAATGAAAAGACTAAAAGCACAACCAGCCAGAATGGTGTAATGGTTAAAGTGTCACACTAGGAATGGAAAACCACAGGTCAAATCCCTGCTTAGCTGTTTGTGCACAGGGAGTCTCTGAAAGAGTCACCGGCCAAAACCCTCTTGGAGATATATGCTGGTGTCAGTGTTGTGGGTCAGTCATAAGGAAGTGGGATGCATGAGGTCCTCAGCCTGCTTTCAGGCAACCCTTGTCCCCCTTTCAGAGCCCATCTGCAAGCGGCCAGTTCCAGCCCTTGCAAGGGCAATTCACCCTTCAGGGAAAGTAGTCTTTGACAGAAAAACAAAACAAAACAAAACCTGCCCCCACACTACAAAGTTCAACTGGGGGAGGCGAGCCCAGAGCAAACAAAGGTTCATCAGTAGAATTGTGATGTAACAAAATTAAAATTAGCTTTTAGGAGCAGCCATTCTTAAGGGTCCTGGCATATAACGGTGCCTCCTGGCCTCAAAGCCATAGCCCTGGAAGGGGTGGACCAGCACTCACGCTGGTGAGACTGCCTTGTGAGTACTCTTGGTCAAGGGACGTCTGCCTAGGTCAACCCAGTGCTCAAGGCAGGTGGCAAGAAACCTGTTCCCTCTTGTATCTCCTCCTGTTTCATCTCTAGTGTGTGTAAATGGCATGTCTGATGAGCTAAGAATTAGGCGTGTTTTCATCAGAGCCTGATAAAGTTAGTTTCTGGACTACGACTCCCCTAAATTCCATTACGACGGTAAAGCCACTCTAATGATAGTTCTGGTAATAATCATATGCTGTCAAGTCAGTTCTAACTTATGGTGACCCTTTTCAGGATTTTCCAGGTAGAGAATACTCAGACGTGGTTTACCAGTCTCTTCTTCTGGGGGCATCCTGGGATTGTGCAGCTTGCCCAAGGCCACCCAGGCTGGCTGTTATTTCCAGGAGGCACAGTGGGGAATCGAACTCCCAACCTCTGGCTCCACAGCCAGAGACCTAACTCATCGAGCTATGCAGCTTTAAGAGATTGAGTTGTTCAATTGCTATAGTACAAACTGAAGCGTACAAACGTCCTTTATTGCCTCCTAGGCAGCGTTGAGTCAAGGCCATGCTGCAAAATACAGCAAAGCAGCACTATTGCCACCCATCTTGAGATGCTGCTGTAAATACATAAACATTAGGGGATTTTGAAAGGGGATCACGGTCAGGTAACAGGATGAAATGCATCAAGAGCCTCTTAGAGCTGGAGAACACTTAATGGTTTACACATCTTAAGGTGTTGTACAAGTCTGTCTGTGTGTATGAGAGAGAGAGAAATATAGTGATTCTAATAGGGTTTTCCAAGTAAGTGAGATATTTAAGGAGTCGTTTTACCACTTCCGAACCTCCAGTGAGTTTCCATGGCTGAGCAGGGATTTGAACCCTGTTCTCCAGTGTCCTAGTCTGTCACTCTATGTACATATACATTGAGTATTGGAAGGGGAGAGAGAAAAACTAGGCTAGCAATTTCTCATAGACAATTCTCATTACTTTCACCAAACGACAATACTCAAGATGGGCTCGGGGGAAATATAGTAGTTCTACTAGCATCAAAACATTATGGTTGTGATGTAGATCTGTTAACAGTGTCAGCATTTCCTTTAAATCTCTATTTTGCTGCCATTAAAATGGAAATTTATCTATACTACACAGTTATAGTGATCTGACATGAAAATGTGAATAGGCTACAGCGTAATACTTAATGAACAGGAGCCCCCCAGAAAAATAAAGCAAAGAAAAAGGGGGAAAAACCAAGAAATGTAAAATTTCCAAAAAATTCCCTATTTTCGGGGGGGGGGAAATGACTTTCCCCCCTTTTTTTCTGGGAAAAATGTAAATTTTACATCTTTATAGAGGACTTAAATACTGTACATGAAGTCTCAGAAGTCTTTCATTAAGGTCTTCATGTTAGTTTGAATACCATGTCATAGACATTTTATTTATCGCTATAATTACAAAGAAGATATTCCACACTCCACTTTTTAAAACTTTTTCTGGGGGGGGGGGGGACAAAAAACGGCTTTGGAAAAAAATGGGGGGAAATTTGTTTCCCCTAATTTTTCTGTTTTTTTTTTCTCCAGGCCTTCTCATTTCTAAACCAAACCCTGTGCTGCTTCTGAACCGCCCCCACAGTTTAGTACTTAAATCACCCCCTGGGCTAAGAGCACCCACTGGAGATGTATCACATGCAAAAAAACTTCCCACTGAGCAACTTCCCAAAAGAAGCTAAATCTATCTGTTCGCATAACCAAATGAGTCCTCCAACATTCTCAAGATGCACCAGACCAACCTCCCGTAACTCTGAATTCTCCAGACATCTTGCACAGCAGCTTTCCTCATGAGGACCATCCTGGCGGGGGCGGGGGGGAGATGGCCTCTGCAGCCCAACATACCCAGAGGGAACTCAGTGAGGAAGGAGGAGGGCCTGCGTCCTTTCAGCAGTTTTTCTTAGAGCCCATCTCTGAAATGTGATGACTGCATTCAGTATCGATAAAGATCTTTCCTGACAGCACCAGACTGTGGCCCTTCTCTTTCCTTCTTCATCAGGTGCCGTTTCCTTCTTTGGCTGGCCCAGCCCTAGATCTCCGGCCAGCTTTCCAGACAACAACAGTAGGAGAATGCCCAACGTACACAGATTTATTTTTCCGTCTGCTTCCTTATTATATCAATGTAAAATCATCTTCCACTTCATGCTAGCAAGGCTTTTATGTAATTACATGAGGGTCTCCCCTAACACACACACACACACACACACACACACACACACACACACACACACACACACACACACACACAAACACACACACACACACACAATTACAGCTCATGAAACTCTTAAAACATACAGTATTTGGCCTTCATCGCATCATTTTGTGCTTTGCAATCTTTATTTATAACATATCCAAAGGGCTTGTTGTAGGAAGCAGACACTGAACATTAATTAATGAGTGGGCCTCTTTTCCCCTTCTCTCTGCCATGGATGAACAAAACAAAAGACTCAAGAGAACCATTTTAACATTTCCATATAATGTGAAACTAGATTAAGCCATATAAAAACAAACCTGAACCGAGCTCTCAGGTATCTCATCCGATATTTCTCTCTCTCTCTCTCCTTCCGCCTACTGTCCGAACTACAATTTGCCCTCCTTCTCTTTCCTTGACTCAGTTCAGACATCATACAAACCACACTGAGGGCTCAATCGTATGTGCAAAACCAACCCCAGTTATACTGATTCTTTTCATCTCTCTCTTGTACCAATACATTTTTTCAGTAGTCACATAAGAGGGAGAGAGAGAGAGGTCTATCAGCACAAGCATTTGCTTTGTTTTGTACTGCATCGCTACATTTCTTTCTATTTGAACCATTATAGCAGGCTACACTGTTCTTTAATTTTACATAGATTCATTTTATCTACTCTTTCTTGGGGCAGTGAGGCCCTCCCTTGTTCTTGAGAGAGAGAGAGAAAGAAAGAAAGAGAGAGAGCAAAGGTGATATATTGAATATAAAGTGGTATGAGGCTTCTCCTCCTCCCCTTTCCCCTTCCCTCCTTTACTCACTCATCCCCTTTTCCTTATTTTCCTGCATATAACAGTGTCGGGGGAGGAGGAAGCAGGTTTTAAAAGATGTGCAAAGTATTGTGAAGAGCAGGTTTTAAAAGAGAGAGAGAGAGAGGAGAAAATAAGGCAACACCCCTTTTTTATAATCCAAAGCAGAAAATATCCCTTTTTCTGATCAAGTCCTCTTTCGCCTACAAGGCAGGGTGTCGGGGAGGCTGTCTCCTTCTGAACAATGTATTCATGTTCTTTCTGTGGTGGCAGCAGCTGCTGCTACTAACTACAGTGGTGCCTCGCAAGACGATTTTAATTCATTCCACAGAAATCGCTGTCTTGCAAAAACATCATCTTGAGAAAACCAGCTCCTCATTGAAATGCACTGAAATCTATTTAATGCATTTCAATGGGGGGGAAATCACTGTCTTGCAAAAATTGTCCATAGAAGACATTGTCTTGCAAAACATAGTTCCCCATACCGTATTGGGGAAAAGCAATCCCCTCACCTTTGGAAATGTAGTGGGTCTCAGATGGCCATCCCCCTCTTTCTCTCTCTAGCAAAGAAAGAGAGTGAAAGGAATCAAAAGCAGCCCCCTTGTTCCTGATCATGGTAACTCCTTTTGCCCTGATCCTTTACCACAGGGGGAAAAAGAGTGAGAAAGCAATACAAGACATCACCAGGATTTATTGCCTTTGTAATAGATCCTGATGAGGAGAAAAAGATGAAAAGGAATCTGGAAAATCCAGGGAAATCATAAGTGTAATCTCCCATTAACACAAATTATCCAATTGAGTTCTTCACATTTGGGGAAATCACAGGGATCAGCAGCACACCCAAAGTGCAATAGATGAGCCTCACCCTGGGAAAACCACTTTTATGACATGTCATTTCCCCTGCAAGGTATGAGTTGGAATGGCCCTTTCACCTCATACCCCCTTCTCTGTCCCCTGACACCCCCCCCAAGTCATGGTGACCCCCTGGCTGCACCTCCCAGTCAGTACAGGGCTGCACAGCCCCAGTCCTGCCAGAGGCCAAGAGAGCTCCTCAGAGTTTTGGGGTGCCCTGCGGGACCCCCATCAGGGGCTAGGTGTTCCTCCCACAATCCTCTCTAGTGCACATATGCTAATACCTTATGCTAATACCAAACATACAGCATGCACACATGCTTGCAGTCTAACGTGATACTGTACAGTTCACCCTCTCACCTCCAGATACCATCCTATTTGGTTGTATCTGCAGGCTAGCCACTATAGAGGTAGCCACCCCAAAGCTGAAAGGTCATGCTCAACCAAGTGTGGTACATTTCCAAGGGTATTGTTATTTTTAAAAAACAGAAGTAGTTAAATACAGTCTCTTTACTCCCGTGCACAAATGTCCATAAAAATACTGTTTGACTTGAAACAATCAGGTTGAGCCTGGATAACACAGAGAGTCCTGAACTGAGATTTCTTTCCGGATTGCTCCCTAAGCATTACATTTTAATTAAAAACTCAGCATGAGGTACACCTCAGAGAGCTCTGCATGATTGGTCAAAAACCTGAATATCCCTAACAGATTAAACAAAACAGCTAACAGGGGAGCCTGTGGGATTTGCTGGATTCTCCAGGGAGCTCCGATGCCCTCCGCCTGACAGTTGTGGAGGGTTTTATTTTTCTAAAAAAAACAGTGCAAGCATGGCAGTTGCTGTTGGTTGTTGTGCTGTTGTAACCATTGTAGAAAATGACACAGTCCCTGGAGGAAACCCTCCTTTTTGGACTGGTAAAAGCTGTCCAAGCTGAAGTTGCTGATGGAAGAGACTCTAGAAACTGAGGTCACTTGAGGCTCAATGTCATTTTAGACCTGAACTTCTCTAAAACTGCCTGTTGCTTTTTTTCCAAGTAGTTTCAAGAAAGCAATTGGGAGGAAAGAGGAAACCCGTGACTGAGCTGTGATGTCTAAACTAAGCCAGGGAGGGATCTGGTGGCTGTTGTCATCATTGTGCCCTGCAAAGCAATTTTGGGATGGAGACGGCTTAGATCAGAGAAGAAGCAAAAGAAAGTGACAGTTCACCATGTCCCTTTCTGGTGTTTTTCCTCTGAACTCCTGCTTCCATTTTTCTCTCCTTCTCTCTCTCCCTTTCACAGACACACATAGAGTGTTTCTCATGCTCTGAGTTCTACTGTATATGTGCCTTTTACCTTGCAAACCTGCATTAGGAGACCAGGGGAGAACTGGCTGGGTTTAAGGAGTCTTTGGAGGAGAGCAGGGTTAAATTATCACTCCCGTCCTCCATTTTTTTGTTATGTTGATAAGCAGCAAGTGCCAGGATTATGTCAGTCCTTTTCCGAATGCAAGGTGGTCTTTCAAAGTCCATGGGTCAAGTCAAAGGTCCATACCAGTAAATCAGCCATCTTAACAATAGACAGCAGACAGCGGCATGATTGTCAGACTGTCCAGGACATAGGAAGTTGTAAGGAGGCCTGGCATGCAACTGGCAAGAAAATGAGCAACAGGCCAGAGTCAGCTTTATCAGTGGTCTCCCACAAATGTAGCTGCCAGCACACAAAGAACATCTAGCTTTCCCGGGAGTCAGCCATTTCCAATTAATTCTCCAGGGATCTTGAGATGCTGCTGTTGCTTTTGCTCAAAACCTCTGAGTCTTCACCTGCCTCTTGGGTCAAAAGCCACCTCACCTGCCAGGCTCCACTGGCACAGCTGGCATCTACTGTCCTTCCCAAAGGCTGGGCCATCAAGTTTCCCTCATGCACGAGCTTACTCTTGCTACAAGAGGCCACCTTCCTCCTCTGAAGACAAGGTGAGCCATAACACTTTGTCTCCTTACTTCCCTTTGCAGCAAAGAAAGGGACTGGTCTGGTCATAACCAAATCATGATTTTTCCATTTCAGGGCAATGCCTCAGGTTTGCACCCACCTTCCCCACATTCAGCCTAATTCCTTCCATCAGTCGGCCTGGCTCTCCTCCTAACCCCCTAACTTATTAAGACATGATGCATGATTCTGGCAAGTTATGTTTACAAGTCTTCTTTAGATTTGGAAAACCATGGCAAGCAGTTTGAATGGTTCATCATGAGGGAACATGTCTAAAATGTTGTGTTACCGCGGAGCCACATAGCAGGTTGTGTAGAAAAGGCCCTTAAAAAGAAAGCTTCTACAATGTAAAGTTTCAAAGAAAAAGATCCAAAGGTTGCAGAAATTTCTCACTACCCTGAACACCATTCCCTTCAGCATCTGTACAGTTTAATCCTGCAAAGGAAAGGTCCTGCCACAGGGCTCTCTGGTAAGGAGTTTCAAAATTAATTATGCAAAGTAGATCAGAACAGGCCCCAAATCAACAACCTCAGGGAAATGAGTGCTGTAACATGCACAGTATATTCCAAAGAGTTTATACAATGCTGGGAAATTCTATATTTATTTTCTGAGGGTTTATTTCCTTCCCCCCCCCCCAGCCAAGAATATTAGTTTAATTTCTAATGTGTTAGATGTTACTACAATAGTTTACAGTAAGGGTAGCATGGGAGTTCTAGAATTAAAAAAAAACACAACACACCAGCTATTGAGAAGCAAGGTATAAGGGAGAGAAACGGGGGGGCATGGCACACCTTGTTCAACCACCAAACTATGGTTTGGTTATTATTTCTGAACAGGACTGATTTTTCTTACAGGATATTGTGTGTAACATGAGCCTTAACAACAATAATAGATATGAAGGGATCTTAAGAAGAGTCAATTAATATATAAGAGTCAATTAATATATATATATCAGTACATTTCCTCTGCACATACTTTGAGAATAACTGTCTTTAGCTTCAAGATAAATTTGACAGAGTTACAGTGTGTTGCCTTACAAAGAAGAGTCCAAGGCTACATTGCCTTCCATGTGCTCCTTTCATAATTGCCACGTAAAAGTCTCAGAGATGTGAACAGCACAACTCACAGCTTAAAGGCTTTTCTCCATCATCAAACAGACTATAGGGTATCCTTTGCATAAGACCTCAAAAGACCCAGTCAAGCACTGACAACCCGAGGGCCTTTTCCCACTTAAGGTCTGTAGATGAAGCCCAACTCTGGGGGCTCCTCTCCCGCCTGTTGCTGCTTCGTCTATGCTGTTGTGCAGGGGAGGTTGGAGATGCAGCCTCCCAGGAAGGCTTTGAAACCTACTAAAAACAAAAACACAAAAGAAACCTACTAAAAACAGAGGTGGGTAACTTACAGGCCTCCGAGCATTTTTAGCAGTGGAACTCCCATCCTCTGTCACCACTAGGGATGAGAGAGATAACATTTGATGAGAGGGTTCAATATCTCTTCTTATGTTTCTTGTGCAAACAAATTTTACAGAGTGACTATTGTGTTCGCACATTTCATCCAGGGATTGCAACCGGAGTGGTCAAGAAATACAGTCTCCACCAAAGGAAGCACAACATTAAGAGAAGATCCATCCAGGCTATGTGTGCGGCAGTGTGCACTTTGTCACATAAAACCTGTTCACAGGTTAAAAACCACTTCTGTAACAGTAAACCAACTCCCCCCCACCCAAGCACTAGGGGCTACAAAGACCTTTACTCTGACTTTTACAATTGCTCCAGCCTCTAAAGTCTTTACACGGCTTGGTCTATTTTAATTCCATCGAAATAACAGATCCAACCAGAGCAATAGCTAGCAAGACTACAAAACAGGGTCTGAATAACATGGAAAATGAGCAGGAGACATGAGAGAAAGCAATCAAACAATGAGCCAAACTCCACATCATATTACTATAGCAACAACAGATTACTGGCACATTTATTATGTCAAGGTAAGTGAATGCTGAATTTGTGCATGTTAGAGGTCATTATTAAAATCATCTCTTGTATTCTGCAAAAAAAAAAAAGTATTTGTTTATTCAGTTTATATACTGCCCATCCAGCCAACTGCTACTCTGGGCGGTGTACAACAAGAAATGTGAAACAAACATTATATAATTATTACAGACACTAGGCAATGCCATAAATAGAAAACCAACACTACTGGCCACTACCAAGCATTACAGTATTCCTCTCCTCCTTTATCCACCGTCCCAGCCACTTGGTGAGAACCTCCCCGCAAGGCATCTCTGAGCATCTCCATTTTTAAGAGCTTTTTGAATATGCGAAGGGGAGGGCACCTGCCACACCTCTTGTGGGAGAGTGTTCCACAAAGGAAATGCCACTGAAGAGAAAGCCTACCATTTTCCAGGCTTCTCTAGGTGTCAACGCCTGCAGGTGTGAGGTCTGTAAGGGAGGGCCAAGTCTGACAGGCCATTGAACCTGGCAGAAGATGTGCAGACAAGTACTGAGGTCCTAAACTGTTTAGGGCTTTGTACGCTGGAATCCAAACCTTAAACCTGGCACAGAACCAGACAGGTCACCAGTGCAGGAAGACCAGAGTTCATGTGATATGGATGAATTTCCTCAATTCAGTGAGTAATCTGGCTGCCACATACTGGAGCTCCTGAAGTTAGTTAGTTAGTTAGTTAGTTAGTTAGTTAGTTAGTTAGTTAGTTAGTTTTATATGCAGCCTTTCTCCCAGTACGTTTCTGTACCAGCTTCAAGGGAAGCCCCAGGTAGAGTGCATTACAGTAGTCTCTTTTTGAGACTACCGGTGCATAGACTAATGTCGCTTGGAATCTGTTGTCTAGGTAGGGACACAACTGGGAGAGTCACCAAAGTTGGGAAAAGGCAGAGCACACCACAGTGCAGATATGGCTTTCTGTGATTAGTGTTGAGTCTAGAACCAAGCTCAGACTGCACACCTGATCCTTAATACCCCAAATTTAGGGGAAATACCCTCCAGACAGGTAGGTGGACCCCACAGCAACACTATCTCCATCATGTTGCTGTGTATTACGCACATACTGATGGCCCGAAGCTCCAAATCTCCTGATGACCTCTCCCAGTGGCTTTATATAGATGTTTGCTGTTTGGTACATTAGCATATCTAGCCTCCTAAACTCCATCAGATCCTACTTTATACCTTTCTAATGTCAACATTCCTAATGCACTATGCATTTCTCAAATCAATATCGTAAGTACAGCTTCAGGTCAGCCTTAAAATCAAGATAACTCATGAAAAATTATGAAGATGCGGGAAACTTTTATTTAGAAATACTGTATGAGCCTTGCTATGACAACAAACACTGTTTTCTCTTTTGCTTTTAAGTATCAGAAGATACTTGCCCTAGTGGCTAAGAAAAGGAACACGTTTCATATCCATGAAAAATGGTAAAATCTATCTTTAAATTGTGGGGCAATGATATAGAGGTGAGCGGGAATCTTGTAGTTGTCATTTAAAAAAAAAACCAGGGCATGTATGAGCTCATCTCACTTGACAAGAACACTCAATACCAAACCTACAGAACTTTTTTTTTCTTTTGCATCCTCCGAAGCAGATGAGTCATGGAGCGCTGGCAATGGAACAGGTGTTAATCCAGAAATAACTCCACTTTTGTAACATAATGGGCTGTATTTGACACCAATTTTTTTTTTGCAAGTACTGGCAATTTCGGCAGGCCTATTGGTGGGGGGAATGTTCATCCCCAGCACCTACCATAGGCCATGTCAGGTCTAGAAATGGGGCTAAGGAGATGTAAAACTCATCATTCCGTGAGGTCTTCCAGAAATGGAAAGAAAACCCCCCATCTTTCTCACTTTTTTGCGGCATGGGGCCATCTAGGGATCCGAGGGCCTTAAAAGTTATATGCCTCCCATGGGTTGCACTTTGCTCATCTTTAATTCATTCTGATGGGCACAGAGGCTGGCCAGCCTTTCAACTTGTGTGTTCTCCACTTCTCTTTCTTATGGGCAGCCAGGAGGAAAACTTCAGAAACATCTCTTCTTTTCTTACTCAAAACCTGTTGTTTCTCCTAAATTAGGGATCCTGATTCAACACAACTGACAGTCAGTTTCCAAAATGGCAACAACAAACCATGGGTTATGAAGCAGAATTATTTCTGTTAACTATAGTGAAAACATGTAAGCATTTATTTATTTATTTCTAGCATTTATATACTGCCCCATTAGAACACAGCACTATTCTAGGCGGTGTACAGTGGACCCTCGACTTACAGACGGCTCCACTTACAGACTTTTCAAGTTGCAGACTTCTCTGACCGCAACATTTAGGTTCAACTTGCAGCCAGAGAATCAACCTACAGACTGGAAAAAAAACAAAATGAAACAAAAACGGCTGATTACAGATTAATCGGTGTTCAATGCATTGTAAGTCAATGGAGCCTCGCCCTACAGACTTTTTGACCTGCAGCCACCGTTCCAATACGGATTAATTCCGTAAGTCGAGGGTCCACTGTACATATAAAAGACAATGAAATAGCAGTCAAGCTCAGTATAAAACCAAACAACACATTAAAATAAACCTGGTATTAAGTGCTGATGGCTCAAAAAGTTAACTTTTTGGAGCTACTGTAGGACTCCCATATTCACAGGGTCATTATCCATAATTTCATTTAAGAGTGGTCTAAAAATATTTAAAATATTAAAAGAAAAAAAATAGAAAAAAGTACTTTCATGATGTATTTACCAGAACTTCCCACTAGAGGGATCTGGAGACCATGCTATGTATTTTTTTTGTTTAAGAATAAATAGCATGGTCTCTGTCTCCAGCTAGTGACCAGTTCTGATAATACATGGTAAAATACATTTTTTTCTTTTACCATAACGTTCATTATTGAAACTAGTCCCCCATGGGTATGGGACTCCTACTGTACTACTCCCAGTCTCCCATGGCCAGCATTTCAATGATGATGCCAATTTTGAGAGCAGTAGCCAAAAAAAGTAATTTTCCAGACTTCTGCAATAGTTAAACACAGTCTTTGTTGAGGACAAAATGGCAACATTAAGGGTTGAATAAAAGCATAAGCAGAAACATCCAAGGCCTTAGTTAATACATGCCACAAGAAACCAAGATGCACACCAATGTGTGGGTGACATCTCTACGTTTTCCAATCAGAGGCACAACTGACTTTAAACCTTTTTTGTATTAATCATGGTGGAAAAATTTGCAGAAACCACCTTTGCTAGCTTGCCCTAGACAACAACAACAAAAATAGCTCCACATTCTGTACAAGTTCTGAGGATTCCAGTGGTCTTATCAGAGAGCCTGGCACTCTCAAATGCCTATGTTTATATTCCCTGTTGCAGTCACTGGTATTGGGCTCAGAGAAAAGACCCAATTTTCCCCACCACACAATGACTGCATTTGGACTGTTGTATCTGACCTTAATAAGCCATGATGATATGAAACATAAAAGCACAACAGCAAACAATTCCAACAAGAAAAAAGGTGGGAAACAGCCCAAAAAGATCAGCGTAGCTTTACGAAATGCTTAAAGAGAACCTGAAAAGAAAAAAAGGACACATATAGGAACTGGAAGGAAGGTTAGGCTGCAAAGTAAGAGTCCAGACAAGTAACAGAGAATTGCAGAGTTGGTGTTAGAAAGGCAAAAGCAGAGCATAAGCTGAAGTTAACAAGATGCTAAAAGCAACAAAAAAGCATTCTTCAGGTACGTGCATAGCAAAAGACAGAGAAAAGAAATAGTGGCTCAGCTACTCAATGGAGATGGAAAAATGATAACTGATGAGAAAGAAAAAAACAGAACTGATCAATTCCCACTTTAGCTTGGTCTTTTCCCAAAAGACAGTCTATGACCCTCCAGGCAAATGTGAAGTATAGGTGGAAGAGACAGGGTTGCAGTTTGAGACTGACAAACAAATAGACAAGGAATTGAAGAAGCTCCTTGGATGAGTAGCGAAACGTTTCAGCCTAAGAAGAAAGAAGTCCAGCTGCCATGACTCAACTTCCAGATCGTCAAGGAATACTTTATTACTTTGATCAAGTTGAAATCTCCAGGACCCAATGAACTACATCCAAGAGTATTGACGAAAATGGCTGAAGAACTCTCAGAACCACTGTCTTGTTATTTTCTAGAAATCATGGAGGATGGATGAAGACAGGATGATTGGAAGAAAATGAACGTTTATCTTCAAAAAGGGTAAAAACCTGGGAACCACAGACCAGTTGGCCTGACTTCTATCCCAGGAAATCGGATCTCAAACTGGGAGGAGGTAACAAGTAGGGTCCCCACAAGGCTCAGTGGGCCTCCTGGGCCCAGGGCTCTTCCACATTTTATTAATGACTTGGATGAGGGTGGGGGGAAGGAATGGTTATCAGATTTTCAGATGACAGAAAATTGGGTGGAATAGCTAATATTCCCAAAAACACAAGCAAAATTCAAAAATATCTTGGGGTGAAAACAACAGAATTAAATTGAATTTATTTATTTATTTTATTTTATTTATTTTATTTATACCCTGCCTATCTGGTCATTACGACCATTCTAGGCAGCTTCCAGACAAATAAAAATTAACATATGCATATGCCAAAGTAACAAATATAAAGCAAGAAACAATAAACAAATTCTTCAAGATAAAGAGATAACAAAAGATAAAGAAAGAAAAAGAAATTAAATGAACAGAGATAAGTGAAAAGTTCTATACCTGGGGGGGGGGGAGGCCAAACACATTGTTACAAGATGGGGAATACTTGGCTCAGTAATACTACAAGCGAGAAAGATTCTTGAAATCGTTGCAGATCACAAGCTGAATATGAGCCAACAGTGCGATGTGGCTACAAAAAAAAAGTAAAATGCTATTTTAGGCTGCATTAAGAGAAGTATAAAGGGACGTAGTGGTGCTGTGGGTTAAACCACAGAAGCCTCTGTGCTGCAGGATCAGAAGACCAGCAGTTGTAAGATCGAGTCCATGCGACGGAGTGAGTGCCCATCGCTTGTCCCAGCTTCTGCCAACCTAGCAGTTCAAAAGCACGTAAATGCAAGTAAATAAATAGGGACCTCCTTGGTGGGAAGGTAATGGCGTTCCGTGTCTAGTCACACTGGCCACGTGACTATGGAAACTGTCTTCAGAAAAAACGCTGGCTCTATGGCTTGGAAACAGGGATGAGCACCGCACCCTAGATTCGGACACGACTGGACTAAATGTCAAGGGGAACCTTTACCTTACCTAAGAGAAGTATAGTTTCCAAATCCTGTGAGCAACTCGTCCCCTTCTATTTGGCACTGGTTAAGCCTCATCTAGAATAGTATGTCCAGTTCTGGACACCACATTTCAAGAAGGATGCCAACAAACTGAAGTAAGTTCAGAGAAGGGCAACAAGGGTGATCAGGGGACTGGAAACCAAGCCCTAGGAGGAAACACTGAAAGAAGTGGGCATGCTGAGCCTGGAGAAAAAAGACCTGAGGGGAGATAGGATAGCACTTTTCAAATACTTGCCATACAGTCTGTTCACAATCAATGTCTGTTCACAATCATCCCAGAATTCAGGGCATATAATAATGAGCTCAAGTTATAAGAAGCCAAACTTTGGTTGAATATCAGGAAAAACGTCCTTACTGTTGTGAGCAGTATGACAATGGGACCAATTACCTCAAGAGGTGGTGGGTGCTCCAACACTGGGGGTCTTCAAGAGAACATTTGATTTAGTTTTCTCCACTGAGCGGGGGGGGGGGGGTGGACTGGCTAGCCTTATAGGCTCCTTCCAACTCCATTACTCTATGATTTTATGAATCAGCCTACTGACTCTTCATACAACATTCTGCAGCACGAGCACGTAAGTCTTCAGTTAAGCACAGTTTCCTATTTTACCTGATCCAGGAAATGGCAATTATGCACTTTAAAATGATGATGTCCTAAACCATGACTTGAAGTTGGCATAACCTTCTAATTGGTTCCAAAGCTCCTATTCATAAAGTCCTAGTGTGAATGAAATGGGACACTACGCAAACTAGAATCTTCTTGGTTTAACTGCAGTACAAAAGGGAAGGAGTGAAAATGCTCCTTCTGCATACAGAAAATACTCGTTCACATCTCAGCCTGTTAAGACAACACATCAAACAACGGATAGTCCCATTCATTCTATGTGAAACCGTGTGAAAATGGCTGGTTTTTCTTCAGTTTTACTGCCACATTTGGAGCCATTCCTTGAGAATAAAATGCAAACAACTCCTCTTCTCTAACTCGCCCCTTTCCTTTTATATTATAATCACAGCACAACACAGAACAATCTCTAACAGGCAAGCTGCTGGGATTTTGCTGAATGCAATCAGTTTACTATGTAACTTATAATAACCTGATGAATTTTTCTTGCGTGTAGCCAAGAAAGCCATATTGGGTAAGACAAATCACAGTCATCTGTAAAGACCATCTTAAGTGGTCACAGAACAGCTGCATGCTCTTTGACAATGTTATAATACCTCTGAGGGTCTCCAACTACTTCACCACTTTAAATCACATGATCGTCTCATATTCCTCTTTTTATTCATTCTCTAATTTTATATCGATGCAAGGGCTTTCTTAGGGAGAAATCACTAAATTAGAAGGGGGAAAATATTACATTAATTACTGTGCAGTAAACAAACAAACAAAAAAAACAGTATCCAGTCATTATAATCCAGTATTATAAATGGCTAGAGGTAGAACTCAAGTTCCTGCTGAAGTTTTGTTGCAACAGCTCATTTCTTGTATCAGGGCAAATCTCCTTCTCAAATGAGCTGTAAAACATTTCTGGCGTGTAGCATTTATTTATTTATTTATTTATTTATTTATTTATTTATTTATTTATTTTATTTCTATCCCGCCTATCTGGTCTTATTGAAAGCTCGTAGATAAAGAAGTACAGTACAGTAAGAAAACTAGAGTTTGCTGACAATGACATAGCATTCTTACTGCTACTCAAAGCACAGCTGCTACAAGGGGGGAAATCGCTTTCTTGTGGAATACTTAGCAAACACAATGCTCTGCATGCTAATTAGCAACAAAAGGAAATTATCCAAAGGAAAGTATTCCTGCCTCCTATATTTCAGTTCGAGAGGTTATACATATGGTTAACTCTCTGTTGACATCAGTGGGCTTTAAATGTGCTTCATTTGGCTGAACTTGGCCAAGTGTTTCTTTTAAATCAGCCCCAAACACAGCATTTCTTGATCTCAAAAGCATCATCACTCAAACACTTCAAAATCTTTGAATCTCATCTTTGTAAAAGATCAGCTAAGTACCTAGTGCTCTACCACTACTCAGACAGATATTGTAAAAAATACATTTATGAAATTAGGCTTTTTGATCTATTCCTTGTCCTGCGAACAGAATCCATACATAATCTTTTAAACGCACTATGCTGCTAGTTGATATTCCTCTTCTACGACTGATGTACTCAACAGTATAAAAATTAGACATGAGAATATTTGAATTAAAGTCTTCAATCCTGTTTAACAAGAAATCTTCCTGACCTCTTCCAAATAGAACACATTTGATATTACATAACATTATTTAACAGTTCCAGAGCTCTAGAACCTGTTTTCCTTCAATGCATTTTATTAAGGGTTAGATCTTTATTTTTTTGTTAAGGATGGCACAGAAATTAATTCTCGGATGTTGTAATAGAGCGTCACATCATCCAAGGAACATGAGACAAACAATACTTATTAAGCCACTTTGTTCCCAAATACCATACCTACTCAAAAAGATTCACAGCATGCAGGAGATCTCTGGCAGAGGCTTCCAAATAACAAAGAGAAAACCTTCTCGGTCATACACCGAAAAACGTTTTACTTAGGTGCTACGTTTGTGTACCACCTCCTACCCGTAGTTATAATTGTACTAACTTATTTTATTCCCCAGCACAGAAAATTGTTTGTTTTTCTACTGTCATCCCGGGAAGTCTGAACCATTCCCAGCAATAGGAAAGTAATCTAAAAATAAAAATGTCTTGGCAAATTCACTCCCTTCCTGTCTGAGTTTGCACAACCAAATCAAAGGATAAAACAAGCACACATCGTGAGCAATGCTCCTGTACCGTTCTACAGTGTGAACAAATAAACACATTTCTCTCATCATCACCAGCTCTTTTTTTAGAAAAGACTAGGAGGATATGGGAGGGATCATCTCTTCACGTATCACAGGAGACACTATAAAAGCTTCTCCTATACAGATCTAGGGTAACGCTTGGATGTTTCCAAAAAACACACCAAACCTTAAACACTGAAAGGAAATTAAGGTTCACCTTGGCTTAGAGATGAATGGTCCTGAAACCGAACCCTTTACCAGAGGTTTCATCTTTTTTTCCATCTCTTATAACCGTTGCCTGTGTAAAATGAGATGTCTCTGGGGAGGAACGTGATCTGTAGCCGAGCAGATGTTCTTGGGCAGGGTGTTGTTTAAAGAGAAGGAGTCATTAGAGGCGGTGGTTGGGAGAAGTTGCCAATTTTACTAACAATCGCTGCCAGAAGGATAAGTGGTTGTCTAGAAATGACCAATGGCCTCGGGGCCTCTGTCTATAAAAGAGGTTTGGAAGAAAACATCATTTGCTGCTTCGGATAAAACACCAAACCTCAGTTTGCCAAAAAGACCTATTACTTATGCAAAAGAAGGAACAGGAGAGAAGCAGATAAGGGCACCAGAATTTTTTGCCATCTGGAGCGAAGAACTAAATGGTGGCCTTCTGTCCCGAGCACCATGGCGGACCAGACTAGCAGCTGAAATGTTATGTGAATACTGGCAATGGAAAAAAAAAATCTGCTGCCTGGGGTAGATGCCCCCATTCCGCAGAATGGTAGAGCTGGCCTTATTACACACCTACCCCTATCCTGTTTTATAAACCAATTGGAGACACTGGAGCAAGAATATCTGGTCAAAGGCAGCATACAAATAGTAGGGAAAAAAGATATGACCACTCAAATACCAGCACCTAACTACTTTGAGCATGCAAGCAAGTGCGATCACTCAGAGAAACAGATCACAGTTTGGATTGGAGAGAGAGAGAGAGAGAGAGAGAGAGAGAGAGAGGGTCTGACGCTCATGTTGCGGATACTCTGCATGAGCTGATGTACACCCCTATGCTAGCCTATAAGTCGTGATAAGTTTAGTGGAACCCCCTGCTACTACAGGATGCCACCAGCATGGGGTCACGGGACAGTTGGTTGAGTTTTCCACAGTTAATTGGGATGAAAGTGAATCAAAAGAAATTGTGGTTGAAGACTCCCTTGTTATGGTTAAATAAAAGTTTGTTACCAGCACCTTATGACTCATCCTTTATTAAGAGGTAAGATGGGAAATTGCCAGCAGTAAAACATGAACTCAATCAAACATCTATATTTGGTTCCAGCCTTTCCACCACCAATGTTAACCTCAAGCAATACTGGTATGTAACCAACCAGTTATTCCTGAGGAAATGCTGTCCAAATATGACAAATATTACCTACCTGCAAGGCCAGAGTTTGAACACATTAGCTTTATTACTAATCAGCCACTATTGAATTGGGCAAACAACACTCCTTTGTTAACATTCAGAGATTAAGACAACATGGCTGCATTATTTATTATTATTTATTTAACTTATATGCCTACCCAAAGGTCTGTGGGCGGACTTTTGGCATTAATTAATAAAATGATCAATCATTAAATTTCTGGATTTCTGAAACAATTTTAAATGACTAACAATGGCCACTCCCCAAATTTTACCCCACAAGTGATGAGTTGAAACAATGTGAAGCATTGATTATTATTCAAACTATTAATACCACTGGCATTTTGTGACCAAAATAGTGAATATTAAATGTTTTTGTTGGAAATTTTAATGACCTGGGGTGAAAAAGTAACTTTAAACTAATTATTTCCAAGCTCTAAACAACTAACATTCTAAATGATGTCACCTATACCTTCCCAATGCAATGATTATCTTAGGTCACATCTCCAAACCCTAAAAGTCTTTACTCCTCAGTGTCTGCCAGAAGAGTATGTTAACACATGAGTGATACTTATTAAGCATGAAGACACAACTGGCTGTAAGCAGCAAGAGCATCAACAGTTTGTCACCTGTGTGCCAAAGATTGAGGGTGTTTTTTTTTTTCAAAGTTATCCTCATCCTATTGCCAATTCGAAACTTCTACAAACTGCTGGCCATATGCTTCACCCACAAACGCTTCACCCACAGCACTGAAGATAATCAACAGCATCTAAACCTTTGAGGAAGCACAACTAAAGAGCAATAAACCCACCAGCAATCAAAATACAACTTCAGGTTGTAGCTAAAAGAACACTTACATCAAAGGCCTTAGCTGCTGTTGTTGTGAAGTTAACAAAATAAAAACCTGCACCCGGAGAATGTGCATTTCATACATTAATAAAAAGGAGGGAGAGAAGGCATTTCTTTACAACAGAAAGGACTCCTACAATATTTTGCAAGAAGAACCGATACGACTGGGATATCTTACACCCTTTTTCATTTTTGCTGTAACAAATTAACCCAGCTATCATTCTGGAGAATTCTCCTGATTTCACTAAACCACCCTGCAACACCATCTGACTAGTTATCTCTGCATGAGTATGTTTCCCATGTGTGCCTTGCACATTCAACGGAAGGGACAATTAGGCTCATTCCCCTCCACGGATGTTAAAAGCCCTAAAGCCATCTTTTGAGCTTACCTCCCAAAGTGCCTTGAAATCCTTCTGCTCAATTCGCAGCAGCTCGCTGTCTTCCCTCGTGACAATAGTAGCATGGCGAGGGGTGTTATCCAAAATCGACTCTCCGAAGGCCGTTCCTATTCCCAAGGTGCATATTGTCACGGCATCCTGTGAATCAGAGTTAAAGAGAAAGACACACTCAGCCTCTCGAGTTCCAAAGGATTTCACGTTGTCGGGCTGCCAGAGGCAACGGCAGCTTTCAGTTGTGAACAAATATTTCAGAATATGACCATTCCTTTCCTATGGATAGCACAGGAGGATTTTAACAGAACAATGTCTTAATCTGAACCATGGCTTAGCCTTGGAATGAACCTCTGTTCAGACAATAAAAGAGGATTGACTATGAGAGAAAAAACTCTTAGATAAATGTATCACTGCAGTCCAGTGACCTAATTATTCAGGGCAAGCAGTTTGGCAGCTTTTGACACTGAACTTTCAGATCTTCCAGATGGGCTCTTGGAGTGGCTGCTTCTTACTTCTTCTACCTCTGCCCATCAGTTCATTCTGCAACAGGCAGTGCATGACCAGAGGAGATACACCGACCCTCAAGTGATGAATTGTCCCTAGATTCTACTAGAGGAAGCTCTGGACCACATCCCCATTGTCTTGCTCTTATACCAACACTGTCTGATCTCTCACTACCTTGTGGTATAGCTCTCTTAGCTTCTGCTTTTAGAAGGCTTTAGAGAGCATAATCTGGCTCACACTGGGGCAGAACCTATAGATCTAATGGAGGTTTCTCCCAATTTAACTCAAGCACTGCCCTCCTCAATCCCAAACCCACTGGCATTGTAGAGTACAGGATTTCAGGTATGAAGGAATGGCTTGCACACATAGGTGGCTTGTGACCAGGGTGGGGGGAACTCCCTGGGAATGTTCAGATGAGCCACCCCTCCTTACATGTATGTTTGGACACCATACTGTATAGGGTTGCCAGCTACTGATGCTCCAGACCTTGCTTTTGAACAGCTTCTGACATGTAGAAATTGAGAAAGAAATGCTACAGAGGGGGGGACCTCCATACTTAATTTCTCCACGGCATGCTGCTTCGAAAGACTTATGCGCAGAACTAGAGTGGTGGCGGGCAAGTGCCACCATTAGCCCAGAACCTATCCTTTAGAACATAATTAACCATTGAACAAAAGGATTCAAAACACCTTTCTTGCTTAACTAGGAGCATGCTATATTTGAAGAGTACGTCTAATGAGATGGATAAAGGAAACCTAAATTGGGCTGCATTTTTGCCTTCTGGTTGTTACCAACATCCAGATCATTAAATTTAAAATGCCATATGTGACTGATCACCTAATTACACAGAAACACAGGAATATCAGAAGCTAACTTATAATAGTTCCCCTAGCCGAGCATTACGAACCCTGACTGGCAGCTGTTCTCCTGGGTTTCAGGCAAGATTCTTTTCCTCGTCCTACTTGAAGTTATTCCTTGATAGTCTTCCATCTCAGGACTAACCAGACCTGACCCTACTTAGCTTCTAAAATCAGACAGATTCGATTCAGGTGACCAGGGTGGCATGGCGATTCTTACCGAATGATTGAATAATGATTCAATGATTGAATCAGCACAACTTCCCACATTTATGAACTTTACAGTGATGGTCTGCTGTCTGACACAGTTTAGAAGTACAGGAAGCTGCTCAGAGCACTGGTACACCTAGCTCAGTATCTTCTATACACTGAGTAACTTTCTATATTTTCATGGACAGGATCTACCAGGTGCTTCTCTGAGGCTGCCAAGGGTTGAACCTCAGATATTATCCATGCAAACAAAGCATGAGTTCTGTGCACACTGATCGAAGGTCCTCCTTCACTAACAAACAGGAGATCTATGAAAACAATGTCAATGTGGAACTATTGTAGAAGGAGTAGTCATGTTAGTCTGTGCAAACCTTATAGGTAAAAGCAAAATAGAAATTAAAAATAGAACAAACCACAAATATTCTTGGACCGCAATTCTCAGAAGCCTTCCCCACTTGCTGTGCCAGTCAGGATTTCTGAGAACTGCAGTCCAAGAACATCTGGGGGGACCCAAGTTTGAGAACCACTGGTCTAGATAGATTTTCAACAGTGCTTACGGAACACAATCAGGTGGGGTTTTAAAGCCTATAGAGATAAATTACCCCATAACATCAAAAATGCATATTAAGCTGTATTCATGGAATAAGCCAGGCCTCTATTTTTCAACCACTGTTTTAAGGCTATAAATTCACAGTACAGAAAGAAAAAAATAACCAGGCATAGAGGATTTATTTCGGATGGCTGAATTCAACACTGAATTAAACGGAATGAGGAATGCCATAAAGCCATTTTTTAAATTCTGCTTTCCATCTAGCTCAAGACTGAATTTCATCATGTTCCTCTTTCTCTGATAAATGAGGGAGAAGCAATTTCCAAAAAAACACACACACACACACACAAAACAGGTCAAAACCAAACCTCCAGCTCCCCCCCCCAAAAAAAAAAACAAAGTAAAAGAGCTGGGGAAACAAACCACCTTCCTCTTAGGGAACCCAGTGCCAAACATCAAAGGTTCCATTTAGAAAACAGAAGTTCTCCAAGAGCAACAGGCCTGGAGAAAGGCCAGGAGGATCCAAAGATGTTTTGTTATCTGACGCACATTGTTCCCTCTTCCATCACTCAAGTCAAGGAGACACAGGGCAACCAAAGCCAGTTAAGTCGTTTCGGCACCCGAGGCAGAACACTCCAGAAGCATCCTGCCCAGCCTGCCCCCCCCAAAAAAAGACCAAGAAGAAAGTAAATAATCAACAAATTGCTACCCCTTTCTCTTTAACACCCAAAATCTCTTGCCTCGCAGTAAAGCCAAGCCATGCACTGAGGCATGAGGGACTGCATACAAACCAAGAAACGCCTGAGCTGTCAGGAACAGGAATAGCAGCTTATAACAAAGCAAAAACACCTTAAAGGTGAATCTTTTCCCCCTTACTAAGAGGCTCATTTAGTACTCCTGGTACCAGAGCCTCAATGTGCTTCTGCTCCCTTCTGACTCGTTTTCAGGCCCAGGGGGAATGCCCTGGCCTCAGCCCCTGGCCCCACAAATGAGGACACCACACACACACACTCTATTGGAAAGTAGATAATAAATGGCCAGTGCTTTAGTGGTTATCACAGGAAGTCACATTGGTGCTATTGTCTGTTCTAAAGTCCTGGATCCAAGCATCAGCCAATTCCTTTCCCAACTGCTCTATGTGCTCAGCCCCTCTGCTGGGTCCCTGACACAATGGCCATGCAGTGGGTATCTCTTGGGCACATGAGCACCACCTAAGGCCCACTGCCCTCTTCTGAGAACCAGAGTGTCTCCCCTGAGACGCGGTCCTCCTAAGAGGGCTTGACCCAAGATAGGGGCTCAACAGTTCCTATCCTTCCAACTGGATCTGGTCCAATGCACACAACCACCTGCCTCAGGTGCTGCCCCCACAGCTTTGTCAAGGTAGTGAATTTTCAGTGAACGACATGCACCCCATAACTCAAATTAGTCCGTATTCTTATAACGCATCACCGCAATTGATCCATCATCAGTCACCACACTCTCGAAGGGATGAGTGGGCGGGTAAAGATTAGGCAAAGATTGAGCCACGCCAAACATTGAGCCCATGGGGAGAGGAGGGATCTCTGACCTACCATCCTTGGGAACTGAGGTACCAACTCCCAATCAAGTGCACTAAGGCAGCTCCCAAGCAACTCCTGCCATTTTTGTGGACAAGCAGAATTCTCATCATCAATCTCACACTGTGAGGCAGCCAGTTTGCTTTGCTCGGAATCAAAAACGAGAACACTTGATAAGGCCAAACCCTCCAAGACCTTTCTGATTTTAAGGAGCAAATCAGAGCTCAGAAATCAGGCCAAACTGGCTTGGGGATTCTAGATGGCATCATCCCCCCTCCCACCCACGAAAAATATCAACCTTCCCAGGCTCTGAGACAAGTATTACGATTGAAAGATCTGGTTCTGACCACAAAGCAAGATTTTCCCCCATCTTTCACCCCCCAAAAAATTATTTTTTAAAAAAATTAAGAATGGATAGAAATACCTTACTTTCACTAATTTTGTGCCAAAATAGTACATGTGGGAGTGCACATCTTGAAAACAATGTTCTTGTCCTGTCCTCCCTGGCAAAGCATTCACAACAACAGGTAGGTGGAGTTACTTTTACTGAGGAGCTATATTACTACCTATTTTCCAAAACAGCTTCGAAATGGTTGGGGAAAATTAAAACAAAAAAGGGCTTTGTAAAAAGAGAACTCTGATCTTTCCCCTTTTTTTCTGTTTTTATTACCAGTGAGTTTTATGTAATTATTTATTTCATATCTACCAGCTTTTTGTCAAAAAAAGAAAAAGAAAAGAAAAAAGAAAGAAAAAACACTCAACATGGCTACCAATAATAAGCACAGATGAAAATCAACTTCTTGGCAAAAACATAATATGATTTTTTTTAAAAAACAATGAAACATAAAAATAACAGATATGACCTCCATCTAATCCGCTAAGACAACCCCCAGCAGCAATCTAGCCTGCATGTCAAAGCCCAGCCTAATTAGAAGGGATTTTATCTACCAGCAGTGCCAATGAAGAGCTTGTTCTCATGGGCATTTTGTCCCTGTTTGGTGCGTGGGACGGCTCAGTCTTACTTCTGGTGACCATATAACGAGCAGACCAATTTGCCCCAGAACACCCCTGTCGGGGGATCCTATATTTTTGGTGCAGATAGGTACATTCTAGTTTAGCCTACTCCTAGCATACATAATCACTTGGAAAAGACTAAGATCAACTCTTGCAGCTGCCCAGGCTCCTTCGTTTGAATTTCCAGTGTCGTGAAGTGGCTTAATAAACAAGCCACTTCAAGATATCAGTAAATTGAACACTTCCTCTGCTTCTCTGTGGAGAGGGAGGGAGAGAGAGAGTCTCTGCTAGACCATCACAGATGGGCTGAATCACTTAGAGTAAATTAAAAAAAAAATATTTGCCCTTGTGTGAAGTCCAATTGAAACTGCAGATACAACGATTTTTTAAAAAATAAATTAAACTAAATGATTCAATATACCCGTAATAGACTAAAACAGGCAAAAATAATAATTTCAGTTCCCCTGCCCCTTTGCAGAGGATCAAGGGAAGTGTTCAACTGACAGTGGAAGGAGCTGGAGGGTCACTTGAAGTCAATAAGCCATTTGGGCACAAAGGTCACGCCAGATGGCACACTGCTCCTCCCCCTGACCTCAAGCAAATTTATTTAGATTCCATCCACACCAAAAGTGTCAGTGTAGATATGCCCTTAGCTTCCCTTGACAGGGGGTTCCAGAGTCTGAGAGGGTGTTCTGAGTGGCTTGAGCCATTAAGATTTAATATTTTATTTTATTTATTTATTTTATTTATATCCCGCCTATCTGGTCGGTTAAGATAGTAGTAAGATTACACTCGGTCACCAGGCATCCTGCATATGTTTCCAGAACATTACCAATACGTACAAAGTAACTCACACAATTTGTTCATGACCATACACTGGCCAAAATCCTCTTACGTTGCTACACAAATGCCATAGCTTTTGGACGCGGTTTGCCTTAAGTTAAGAAATTACTGCAGACATTATCAGTTGCATGCTGAGTCACACAGATCAGTCTGCCACAGATTATTTATTTATTTATTTATTTATTTATTTATTTGATTTATACCCCGCCTATCTGGCCCACCAGACCACTCTAGGTGGCTAATGTCTAAGGTGACTTCTTAAGGTAACCTGCCTCCAGGAATTAAGCCATTTATGTTATGCCAGCCTAACCATGCAAGAGGATTTGAGCTACTGAGTGAGTCTAGGCAGGTGACTTTCTAATCAGCGCATTTACTTCTAGCCTTACTAGAGAATCCTACAAAAAGGCCCAGAGCATTATGGGAACAAATGTTTCTTTGCTGGTACTATACATCAGGAAAATATTTCACACAGATTATTAAATGAAGTATATCATAACCTTGAATGTTCAGCCTATCCTAACTCATTTGTTGCCTTCTTTCCTGGGTTGCGAGTTCACAAAGTCCTTGACGTGTGCATGGGGGGGGGGAGAGAGAAAAGAAATAGACAAACGCTGATATTCTGTCTGTTGAGGGGGAAATACTTGCAGGCGCATCTCCTTTGTTCCCAACAGGCTACTGCCAGTTAGCCACCACATAAAGGCACAGAAGATTTGTACAAGGAAAAGGCCTTTTGGGGGGGAGGGGGGAAGCTCAACAAATAATTGGAATAAAAATGGAAAAGGCAAAAAATAAATCACACTAGAACGTCTTTCTTGAAATTTATTTTAAAAATGTCTCCAACCTGTAAAAAAGATATCCCTGAGCTTCAAACAGCAGTTTGATTCAAACAGATGTTATGTGTTTTTTGTGATATCACTAAAATATCTGTAATAAGAGGCTGAGGTGACGGAAAGTTCCAGAAATCTTCTCTGTTCATGCTGATATAGGCAGCATGTACTTGACTAGTGGATGGATAAGGACACCGTTAACCACTGGCTTTTATACCTCTCCAAATTTTGTTATAAGATTCTCTGCTGAGAAAATGCACCAACATGGTACATTAAAATGTATGTTTTAAGATCAAATACATATAAGATTTGTATTTTATGCTAAAATGCCTACAGGAAAGTACATTTTCTAGAAACAATACATTTATTTATTTATTTATTTATTTATTTATTTATTTATTTATTTATTTATTTATTTATTTATTTATTTATTTATTTATGCCAAACAAATGCAGAAATATGAATGCATGCAAAGATAGCAGCAGACAGAAATACACTGATGATGTCTCACCCATATTCTCCACCCCTCAAAGCACCTCTTGAGAGGGAGCACATGCCAGATCCCCCATGTCCCAAAGACAGCTGTGTCAATGAAATGGTTCCCAACATGTTGATTAGACATGAGCACTTTGTATTCATTTCCGTGAGGAAATGAAAATGAACTGTGGCACCACAGGTGCTGCGGTGAACCAATCCGGCCCCCAAGAAATGGCCAGGCCAACTTACCAGGCTCCGCACGGCACTTAGCTCTGTTGTCGACACACCAATCACAGAAGAAGCCCAGCTGGCCCTTCCTCACCTCCTTGCACAGCTGACTACTGTGGCGTAGAGGTGGGAAGGGGAGTCTTCCCGCTCAGCCAATGAGTGGTCGGCTGCATGGGGAGGCAGGGAAATGCCAGCCAGACTATTTCCATGATGGGAGCAACAACAACGGCATAGAGCCAAGTGCCACGCAGAGCTTGGTAAGTGGCCTGGCCAGTTGTGGAGGGCAGGATTGGGCCACCACAGCACCTGTGGTGCCGGAGTTCATATTCATTTTCCCAGGTGAACTAATACGAAATGCCCATGTCTAATGTTGATTTTATTTCAATTCTTCTTGGAAAAATGATCCAAGACTCACCTAAACTCTTTTATTGGGGGGGGGGAGGTGTTCTCTACACACAAACTGGCCTTTTGGAAAGCTGTTTTTGATTCTTTGTTAGGGGCAAATGCTGGATGTATTAGAGCCAAGGCCGGCTCTACCATTAGACAAAACAGACACAGTCGTCTCAGCTAGCAGTTATTGGCAGGTGGCAGCAAGGATTTTGGAAGACAGAACTAGGTGCCACCAACCTAAGCTCTGAAGGCAGCCTGTTGGCTTAGGGGTGATGGAGAAGTGTGGTCTTATAATCGAGATTAACAAAATGTTAAGTTGTCAGTCCAGTTAGGTTTTCTGTATAAAACAGGAGGAAGACATTTTACTACCGAAGGAAGTGAAATCTCTTCAGTGCGTGTTGATGAGAGCCCCCGATACATGTGAAAGCCTTCCCTCCCTCTGCTATCTCAACAACAAGAGGTGTAAGAAGGGCACAGGAAAGGGGAGGCAGGGGCTTGGCACCTTTCTTCAGATACACACAAGCAACCATCGTTAAAACGGGGAAGTTAAATTAATAACTGTGTGAAGTGCAACACCTGTATGTTACTGTAGTATTTACTAGTGCTCCCTGAGAGATCAAGAGAGTTGAGATTTCATTCTCTCATTAGCTTTTGAAGTTTGCTCTAATAAAGAAAGCTCCACGTGATTTTAGCAAGAAAAATAATAATAATTGCACAGGCATTGAAATCTGCCTATTTCAGCCTGGAAAGCCAAAGGGGAGAAATATTATGCATTCTTTCACTGCCCTCTAGTGGTACACTGTTGATTTGGTGGCTTATTCATATCATCCACTATCGCATCAAGTAGCTGATGCAATTTGGGATTTTTGGACTATGAACCCCATAATTCTGCATTCTGGGAGTTCCAGCTCATAGGCAGACACTCACAGACACCTAAGCATGGCTCACCTGGGAGAAAGGCCTAGCTTTGCCCAAGCTTCCTGTTCAGAAAGGAAGCTGTCTCAATGGCTCGACCAGTAAGAGAGAGGCAGCCACTATCCCCTATCACAGTGGCGGCGAACCTTTTTGTGCGCCTAAACTGAAAAAAAGAAACACACAAAGCTAGGAGGTGGTGTACCGCAGTGGTGGCGGAACCGGAAGTGGTGGCGGAAGGGGGAATCCCGGGCACGGAGGTGCCTCGAGCCCCCACTCCAGATTTGCCACCAGCACCAGCTGCTCCAGATCTGCCCACCGAAGCGCCACCACAGTGGCTGCAACCACCTTCTCAGGTTTGGCTGCTGGGGAGGGGAGTAGTGATCTGGTGACGTATGGCTTGCATGCCTGCAGAAAGGGCTCTGCGTGCCAGCTGTGGCACACATGCCATAGGCTCGCCATCTATGCCTTATCCAGTGGAACATCTTTCCCCACCAATCTCATTAAAGACAGGTGAGAATATTATTTGGTTCCTTTTTCGACAAAAACCTCCCAATGTTGGCCGATGTCTTCATGAATTTGACGGAAGGCACATGGGATTTTAAAAGCCGAATGTGAGAGAAAGAAAATTTGATTCAGCTGTCCAGGTAGGAGGGTACGAGTGATTAGCTCTTAGACATCCGGCTTTGAATCCCAGTGCATTCAGCCACATTTATAGTGCTGAAGTACATTCACTATTCCCCCCCCCCAAAAAAAATCTTCAGATTTAAGAGCTGTGCAGCAGACTGGTGTAACATGATCCTGACTTCCCTGTACTAGGAATAGTTAGTACTTACTAAAATGGACCAGGGCAGATAAAGGTTGAGACCTTTATTTGGTTTATTTTTTAATACAAAATAACCAAAATCTGAAATGTCTTCACAAACTGGAGAGATGGAACTTGAGGTTTGGTGGTGGTGGTGGTGGTGGTGAAAACACCCGGGAATATGGGAGAAAGCAGAACTGGCATATTCACCCGTCTCCACTTTCATCTTCCTGGGCTTGGAGTCCATCCATGTGGTTACCATTTTCCTACAGGTAATGTTGGAACTGGTCATTCCAGTCCCATCTCCCAGCAAAAAAGAGAAAGAAAAAAAAGTATCTTTCCTGGGGTGTAAAGATACTCCTAGAAGTTCTGGTTTCTTTTCTCCTGCTCAAAGTTTCTTTGCCATGGAGCAGGGAAAGAAGGCAAGAATAGCAGAGAGGAGAGCTCTTGACAACTGAACTTCAAATGCACCCCAAACTCTACATCCATGGAGAGTGAACACCAGGACACATAAGCCTCTTTCACTGATTGCACGGTTTCCCAAGGGGGGGGGAAATCAACATCATATATTAAGGTCAAGGCAAAAACGAAGAGCAACTACACCCACCGACTGCCCATTCCTGTCAAGGAGGAGCTGACAGAAGGAGGAAACACCGGGTTGGGTGGAAATCTGGAGCAGGCATGATGAGCAATGAAACCAGAAGATGGAGGCAGTATCCATTCCAAAACTCAAAGCCTGAACCAAGAAGCAAGAGCAGTCAAAGGTGGATCCTTTGGAATCCTGGACCTGTTCCAGAGAAGAAGGGGCCATTTAATTCCCCCAAGGTTGGGTGGTAACAGAAATGTGGTACCATTCCAGAGCCTGGCTACTTGGCTGTGTCCTCCTGTGAACGAAGAGGCTCTGATCTGGAGCTTTGTGCCTTTCCATCATCCATGGCAGGTCTTGCACCTGAGGCCCCTGAAGGCAAAGCTCTTAATTCTACCATGAGGTCCAGTCTAGGGTCTGCAGAGGAGTTGGATTCAGATAGCCCCTGGCAGTATCAGGGCCCAGATCCTGTGGTTCTATAAGTGAAATGACCGGTCCAGACGTTATCAAAAGGCCAGCTCGCTCTCACAGGTACAATAAGAGGCAAGCAAAATTATCAAGGGGCTGGGCTTACTCCATTGTCTGCAATATTGCAGACAATACTGCAATATTGAAGGCTCTTAGTTTACAGAGCTGGTTGGGTAGCTCAGTGAGTTAGCTCAGGGGTTTGATTTCCCCTCTGCGGCTCCTGGGAGAAGAACCAGCCTGCATAGCCTTGGGCAAGCTGCACAATCCTTGAACACCCTCAGAAAAAAAATGAAATGGTAAACCACTTCTGACTATTCTCATAATTTAAAATTATATTTGGGGGGCAGGGAAGCAAAGAAAGTGAGGCATAGAAAAAGTGTATAAAAACGATGCATGACGTGGAAGAATTAGGTTTTCTCATAGAGTCAGAAGAACAGTAGGCCTAAGGCCAACCTAGGAGCCGCATACGACCCTTCCCGGTGCAGACCACAAACCATCCCCACGATAAACATAAGCAAATGTTCCACCATCTACAAAATAAATTCTCTTCTTTACATAATTTCCCTGAACGTTTCTTCATTTTGGAAGTCTTACAGGTTTTTTTTCCCAGTTGTTTCCAATACCATAAAAGGACAGAGCATTTTGAGAGGATCCAGAAATTAAGGGATGTTATTATTGATGTTGTGCTCTCTGACTGAGAGATCTATCTGAGAAATTCATTAGACCTTGTGGCAGAGAGTTCTATAAACCAAGCAGGGAGTTCCCATGGAGAAAAAAGTGATTGTAGGACGGGGGCCTCTGTGCTGTTTCATTGCAAACTTTAACGCAACAGTTCGTCTGTTACAGAGGTCCACACTGAGACTGCAGATGTTTGATATTTTAATCGATTCCTGGCAAACCTATTCAGGGAGAAAATGTGTGCCATACAGTGGGCTTCTCCAACCAACAGTTTTGCCCACTTGTGGGTAATATTCTCCTCTGTGGCGTGTGCTATACTAGAGAAGGAGAGTTACCTGGTAGTTGCTTGTGTCGGAAACTTTAACATCCAAAGATCCGGTCAGCACAGCATACCAATTTGTTCCTATGTCACCTTGCCGAAATACTGTAAAGCAAAAAGAGAGACAAGGGGGTGGAAAAATCAAATCAAAAGACATATTAAACTTCAATGAACATATGGTTGGTACTGGAGGAGAGCTTTGTGAATAATACCCTGGGTTGCCAGAAAGAGAAACAAGTGGGTCCTAGAGCAAATCAAGCCCAAACTGTCTACAGACGCAAAAATTATGAAACAGAGGCTGTCCTACTTGGGGCACATCACGAGAAGGCAGGATTCCCTGGAAAAGAGCATAATGCTGGGAAAGGTGGAAGGCAAGAGGAAAAGAGGAAGATCAAATACGAGATGAACCGGCTCCCTAAAGGAAGCCACAGGCTTGAGTCTACAAGAGCTGAGCAAGGCTGTTGAGGACAGGACAGGTGACTTGACAGCACGTAACAACATATAAGATTGATACCAGTGAGTGCTATCTAATTAATAATAATAACAATGAGCTGTCAAGTTGATTCCGATACTCAGAAAGAGTTTACTGATGGAAATCTGGGACTGCGCTGCTTGCTCAAGGCCAGAGAGGCAGCAGGGCACATAACAGCCCCGGCCACTCTGGGTAAGCTCAGCTGGCCCCTCTCCTGGGAGTCTGGATTTGAAGTCCTGACCCACAGCCAGGCCCTTCCACCCCTTGAGTTATGTCACTGCTGCTATCTGGTGAGGGCACATTTACATCAATAATCTTCCCCTCCCCCAAATGAAATTTCTGAATGTGCAGTTCCATAAACATGGGTGGGGTCAGGAAACCACCAGCAGAATTTTTAAGCTCAAACTAAAAGTCTTAGTATTTTTATGAGGACTCACCATGATATCTGTATGATGATGACACATTCTTTTAGCACAGCTTTGCCTTATAGAAATATAGCTTGTGCCATCACAGCCAACCAGACCAGATTCCTTGAGGGCACTTCATTTTGTATTTTTATTTGGTGGAGCTTTGGGGGAAATCCTTTCCCAAGGCAACTGACACAAAACAAAACAAAAACCAACCCTGATGCTCTTGGAGATTGCCATGACGAGAAACTGGGGTGTGGCTGTGTGTGTGTGTGTGTCTCTGTGTGTGTGTGTGTGTGATTTAAAGCAAAAAAGAGGGGAAAGTTTAATTATTATTTTTTTTTAGCAAAGTAGCCTTAGAACCACAAAAACATATCTAGAGGGTTGCATATAGCCCACTCCTAGTCTATCATTAACAGAGTAGATGAGAGTAACCGAACTGAAACTTAATCCAGACCAGATGGAGACACTCCTGGTTGGAGTTGTTACTGCTGGTCCTCGTTTCCTGGAGAGGTCACACTCCCCATCAAGGAACAGGTTCACAGAGTAGATGTTGTGATCCATCCACAGAACTGATGTTCTGAGCTGAGCATTACTTTCCTTAGGCAACTGAAAAGAAGATGAGCTTTTGACTTCTTTGACAACTCTTCATCAGGTAGGGAAGGAAATAAATTATAATTTTCTTTAAAGTGGAAGAAAACATGGACATCTCTGTCTCAAGCGAAATCTGCAACTTCTATTTTTCCTAGACAGGGGTCTGCATTAACGAGCATCCCATCTGTCCCATTTTTAAAAACTATTATTACTTATTTCATCTCTTATCTCCAAGTGTTATGTCATCTTTCTCTGATGAAGAGTTCTTGAAGAACTCAGAAGACTGTCTTACTTGCAACCCTTTTTTGTTTCTTATGTTCCACCAAGTTGGAACGGGCTCCTATTGACCCCAACAGGGGTTTCAAGGTAAGTGAGATATTTAAGGAATGGCTTATCAGCTCCACACCCAACCCCACCCAAGCCGATGGTCACCATTACATCAAAAGGGGTATCGTGTAATCTTTTAGTGATCCAATAAAAGGACTACCCCACAGAGAGTTTTCTTAGAGTGCGACAGATGAGGTGGCTCCAGGCATCCTGGGTGTGCTGCTCACATGGTGACAAAAATATTTTTAAAATGGAGATGAGGAGAGAAAGTAGAAGCAACAGGCAGGGATACCAGTGATTCCAGGTTCCTGTTGTATGGCTTAGCCTATTTAGATGGTCTTGATTTTTCCAGCAGGCTTCTGGTCTTCACGTCAATCAGGCCTCAGTTTAGCCTCTATCAGTTTCTTTGCTGCTAGTACAACACAGCAGATTTAGTTTTTATTTCCCCTTAGATGTTTTATGGTTTTGCACTGATAATTGTGTCCTGCTTTAAGAACTCATATGAGCTGAAAAGCTGATTACAAAACCTCAGACAAACCCATTTCACGTCTCATCTAATCTGCCTGCAGGCACAACCACCACCATACTATCCTTATGTCTTTTTTTTCTCTGAGGGTCCAAAACTTGCACCCCAAAGATAACCAAGGAAAGAGCATGGACTAACTATAACAACCTTCTAAAATGAAGGGAAAGAAACGATATCCTTGAACAGCAAAGATTCTCTGCAGAGAGAGGAACTTGGTGTATTTTTTGACAGAGCTTTGCATGTTAGGCTTTTGCACTTCTCAGAAAACCCCAGTTAGCACAAGACTGAAGGCTGGGAGATTCCGGGACTTATAGGCCAAATAAGTAACTTCTCCAAGCTCTAGAGTAGAGATGGTCACAAATCGGTTTGTCCCAGTTCGTACAAGTGGCAGCACAGGTGGTGGTGCTCTCCTTCCCTGCCTCTCCTGGCTCAATCAGCCCCTCAGCAGGCCCAGCATGCTACCTGCCGGAACCTCCTCAACTGGTCTCCCAGTCCCGGCAAGAGCTCAGGCTTCTCTGCCCTCTCTCCCCTCGTGGCTGATCTCCCACTCAGGCAAAAAGGGGCAGGGCAGAGAAGTCTTTGTGCTCTTGCTCCTGACTGGGAGGTGAGCCGAGGTGGTGGAAAAAAACAAGCACACTAGGTCTGCTGAGTGGCTGATTGAGCCAAAGGAGGTGGGGGGGGAGCAGCAGCACCATGCTACTGGCTTACGAACTGGGACGAACCAGTTCAAGCCCATCTCTACCCCACTTAACCAGAATTTGTCAATTTCTTTTCCTTAGTGCCAAGACTTCTGGGCAAGGATACTAGGGCATGATCTGTCCATTGTAAAATCATTTTTAAAAAGCATATCTCACTAAAATGAAAAATGCCAAACAGATACAGAGTAGTGGTGCAGGAGGAATGGACAAAACCCACAATACAGTGGGGTCTTGACTTAAGAACGGCTTGAGTTAAGAACATTTTGACTTAAGAACCACTCTCATAGGAAAATATTGACTTGACTTACATACTTAGATTTGAGTTAAGAACTGAAGAAAACCCACGTGGGAGGCAGGGAAAGTGCAAAATGTGAACTTTCAGTTAACTGTTGGCCAGTGAAAAGGGTGCCTGTCTGCTTCCTCACTCCTCCCAGCGTTTAGAGAGTGGATTGGGAGACAGTCTTCAGACTGCCTGGTACGGTACTGCCTGGACTGTATTTTCCCTGCCTTCCCTGAACCTTTCTTGACCTAAGAAAAAAAGAAACAAAATATCCCCCTCTAGTGGTCGAAGGCAGAATAGCAGCTTCCCATTAGTTTCTATGGACGGAAAAGAGCAGATATGGATCAAATGGTTTTCAATGCATTCCTATGGGAAATGCAGATTTGACCTGAGGACTTTTTGACTTGAGAACCACCTTCCAATACGGATTAAGTTCTCAAGTCAAGACCCCACTGTATTCAAATGACAGATAATATGGTAAATCAACAATCATTGTTCACTGTATTCATTACTTGATACACATTTAATCAGCTAATGTTTTTTTAAAGGCCATCTGATCTGATTCCTGGTTTACTCTTGCAGATTTTCATACACAATAAAAGAAGAAATCCTTACATGTAATTCCCTTTTCCAAGTGTTCATAATAACCACAGAGACATATTTGCTGGAGAAGATTTGGATGAAATTTTTCAAAAGCTTTCACTTCTTTGAGGCGGGTGAATATGATATCTATATCTTCACTGGAACGCTCCAAAGGCCTGCAAGAACAGAAATAAATTTGATATTTATCAGTGAATGAGTTTCTTTTGCTTTTCAACTCACTGTAGACCAAAGGCTGAGGCAAGATTGACACACACTGAAAATCAAAGTCTCTCTCTCTCTCTCTCTCTCTCTTCAGGTCCATGTTTCTGTGTGCTAAACATTCCACAGAATTAAACCCTAAAATTCTAAATCTACTCATCTCAGTCTGGAAACAAAAATTAATGCTCCAAACTTGGCTATAAATTCTCTGCCCAGCTAGTACCACCTTACAAAAAAATAGGAATATATTCAAAAAGGCTGGGAGTTTGTTGAGTCTCAGAGACAACAGGATTGTACCCTGAAGTACCCACTGAAAATATATTTCCAGATGCCCTTCTAGATGTCTTAAGTCACAGAGTGCAAAGTTGTGAAATCTCTTCCTGTATTGTGTATCCCAATGGGAATTACTCATGGATTGTAAATGTCAGAAATGTTGCCTTAATTAAGATGTCACTATTATTTTTGTGTTTACGAACAAGCACATGCTTATTCCACACCATAGGGATCAAGAAGCCAAGTCAGGCAAAGTGTGCCACGTATTGCACTCCTTTTCTGACACTCATAACACTCCCCCATGACCTCAGCTTAACAATTCAGGTGGGTCAGGATTGTTTTCTTCAAATGCCTTCCATATCAGCTAAGGGTCAGGAAGTGATGATGGTCATTAAGCATAACCAAAGTTCATAATCTCTGCCATTTTCGCATATCATAGTAAAGCCATGTTTTCAATTCAAAATGAAATCAGTTGTTTTTATCTCTAATCTTCTAGAAGCCTTTATATATAGAAACATGGGATATCGGAAGCATTTCTGTTTAGTACTAATATCCTCTCAAACAACTGGTAGCATGATGTCTATGATTTTGTTCTTGGTTTCTGGAAAAGGACAACTTCCATTTCTGCAATGCTTACAAACATCTAACAGTTTTGCATCTTCCAAGAGAGAGCATTCTAATAAATCTGTAAAATGAGCTCTGCTTTTGCTTCTTTACAACACAGTATGCTCACTGATGACTAAATAATGAACAATAACAACAATTAATTTTAATTTTGAATATTATCTATTATTACTACAGTAGACACTGGGTTTGAAGCTGACAGTCAACTTTGTTTTTTCTGCCACACAAATATTACTGAAATACAGAACATGGGATACGGACTGTTAAACCATCGTGCTTTTTCAAGTGCTTTCCTTCCAGTCCCTAAAACATTTTCAAGTCACACCCTGCCCCTCAACACATTCCCAAATTGCTGTCAACCAAGGAAGCAGGTTTCATGCAATCAGTGACACAGTAGTAACGCCATTACAATCTCAGGGAAAGACATCCATATCTCTCTATAATAGCTAAAGAACTACAAGCCGCTGTGATCTGTTCGAAAACTTACGAGTTTCTAATAAGACCAGCACGAACATGCAATTTTTCTCTATAGCACATTCAATAACCACATGGTGGTTCTCACATCTACTATGGACCTTCTGCATTGCAGATCAGTCAGTCTCTTTCTCTCTCTCTCATTCTCTCGATGCTTTAGCCTCCCAGCTAAGAACGGGAGGCGACCTTGGCTAGGATCGGAGGCCCATCTGTTAATAACAGAAGCCTGATAGCAGCCTAGCACAGAGAAACTAGCACAGAATAACTACCACTGTTGTGAGAAAGATGGCTTTATATGGCACGACAGTTCTCTTCCCCGGTTGCCATCAACCTATCTTCCCCTACATCCATCTTCAGTAAA
Organism: Pogona vitticeps; assembly: GCF_051106095.1. Taxonomy (NCBI): domain Eukaryota; kingdom Metazoa; phylum Chordata; class Lepidosauria; order Squamata; family Agamidae; genus Pogona; species Pogona vitticeps. The sequence continues at coordinate 202,195,068 of NC_135783.1, forward strand.
TCTTCACAGAATGCAGTCTCTTTCAACTACTGCCCTGGCTGGCAGTTTCTTATATGTCTTCCATTATTTTCCAGCACAATAACAAAAAGACCAAAATAATAAATGGTCTTTAATTAATATTTTCCCCTCAGAACTCATTCTGATATAATGCTACAGAACACCATCTGATTGCTACTGTGTGTGTGTGTGCATGTGTGTGTGTGTGAGAGAGAGAGAGAGAATATATGTTGGTGGTACTCCAAATAGAGGCCATGTTTGTAAACAACCTTTTCTGTGTGGTTGTGGCTTCCCGCCGGGAATAAACTTCCTGAGCAGCTTGCAGTGCAGGTATGGGACTGCCATACTTCATCCATGCCAACTGCTTGGGAAGTTATTTCCAATTGCTTTGGCCTTCAGGTAGAGCGCTTGCTTTGCAGACGCCAGCTTCCTCCCTTCCCGTTCCTGTGAAAATGGTACTGTGTGATCCCCACCTCACAGTAACTCTCTTGGCAACGATGCCACAAGAAAGGCGATTGGTGTTCCTCCTTGGCCCATGTTGCTTTCACTATACAGCAAAGACGCCTCAGGTAATCAGCATTGAGGTATGTGCTTAGCCAGTCGTCAGATAATGTGAACACAGACAGGGGCAGGGAGGGCTGGAATCCTAAAGCTAGCACAAATACCCCTCTCCCCCATTTTAGTCGAACAGCACACATATCCTGCAGCATTTTTACATGCAACAGCGAAAGGAAGTCATTAGAAATGAGGACGAATCGCCATTTTGGCACGGTGTTATGCTTCGTGAGCCATCGAAGTTGACGAAGTACGAATCTCCTCCCCATGAACGGACGAAGCACAAAGCACGTGGGGGGGGGGGGGAATTAGACTGCCAGAGATTGTAAAAAAAAAAAAAAAAAAAAAAAAGCTGACCCCTGTCACCTTGTTACCTTGGCTGCTGCAGTCTGCGCTGCCACCGCCACTGAGGCCTGTGTCATGGCAGCCTCCGCAGTCACCATCCAGCACTGTTTGCTGCAATGGCCTCCGCCGCTATGGCCTGCCTCAAGGGAATCTAGGCTGCCCTTTGCAAAGATGGTGGCTACAGCTTCCCTGCCTAAGGGAAGCCGCAGCTGCCATCTTTGCAAAGGGCAGCCTGGATTCCCTTAAGGCAGGCTAAGGGAATCTGGACTGCCCTTTGCAAAGACGGCAGCTGCAACTTCCCTGCCCTAAAAGAAGCCACAGTCACCATCTTTGGAAAGCGCAGCCAGTATCCCTAATGGCAGGTCATGGCTGTGGAGGTCACCACAGAAGGCGGAGATGGATGGCAGTGGCCACAGGCAGCAGTAGATGATGGCGGCACCGGGTGGAGGTGGATGGTGACAGCGGCTAAGGGAAGGAGGGGAAGGGGTGGGGATAGGCTGTTGGGCTGACTGGGTGCCTATTGGCCCACCAATCAGCGGATCAGCGGGTCCTTAGGCAGAATGGGAAACGCATAGGAAGAGAGGGAAAGCTAGCCTTCCCTCTCTCCCTATGGGGGACAAATAAAAATGGGGAAATATTCGTCCTTTCATATTCATCGGGGTCTCTGGAACTGACGAATATGAATGGATGAATATTTAACAAGTCAACGATTTTTCACGAATATCGCAATCCTTTTTTAATTCTTCCCCATGTCTAGTCTTTGTTGATTAAAAAACCCTAATTAATTTTGTTCATCCACTCCCTTAGTGGTAACCTTCTTTGGAATTTCTGAAATGCAAAATAATAAAGAAATGCCTAAATAATTAAATAATATCCCTCTTTCCCTCCAGTAAGCTCAAGGCAGAGTACATGGCTCCCACACCCCAAGCCATTTATTCCTACAACAATCCCATGAGGCAGAAACATTGAATTTAGGAACATGAAGGAAAGAGATGTCCCGAGGAAAAAACAGAAGGGGGCTATAGAAATAGCACATATTTCCCACCAACACCCTAAAAACTATGTTATTTCTTAACATCGTTGATGTGTTAATAATCTTCCCCCTGGTATTCACTTCTTTTCCTCTTCAGATCCCAATGAAATTGGTCCTGTGGCCCTTGATGTTTCCAAATCACCACACTGTTACTCTGAGTTAGGTGATGAGTCTCCAAAATAATAATACTCCAGAGGACCTTTCCTTTGACATTTCAGGAATGTATTTTTACTTCCAGCATTGTTCTAGAGAATTAGGATGGACAGATTCAAATACTACCTCTGGCAAAGCTGGATTCTGTGATCTGTGCTGACTGTGCAGATAAAGCTAATTTGCATCTATTTGTTTGTTGGTATAAGTTATTCTGCTTACAACAGGGACAGGGAAGGTGTTCTTGCGCACACTGAAGGACCATTCTGACAACCAACTGTGTAGTGGAGCCTGGGCTCACAGGGTCAAAGCACCATAGCTTTCTGAGTTGCAAGGACTACGATACTATATGCCATCCGCCAGCCCCCCAGGCTTCTCTGTTGTTGCAAGGTACCTCTGTTGTAATACAGATTATCTGAAGGTGGTTTAGTCTTGCATGAATACTTAAGAGCCACTGGAATAATCTTCTTGGTTTCCTTCGTATAGGGTGGGGCTGTTGGCTACAGGGGTTGTCCTGCTTACACTTCCCAATTTGCCACTACATGACTGCTAACAACTAGAAACACTACTCAATTCCAGTGTGGTTTCTGGGAATAGGTCCAGAAACACGGGACACTGTGTTCTGCTGAGTTAGAGAACTGGTCCATCTCATTCCATATGGTTTAAGCTGACTACCAGCAGCTATACAGGGTTTCAGCCAAGAGTCTTTCCCAGTCCTCTCAAAACGTGGATAAAACTTGAGACTCCTCTTGCATGAAAAGCATGTCGTGCGTCCTTCAGTCATAGTCCTGTGGCTGCTGCTCCTGTGGCAGCCACTGGCTCCCATGTGAACCGGCCTATTACAGTCATCTCCCAATGTTCAGAGGTTACGTAGGTGAACAGAAAAGGTCCTTCAGGTGGTAGTGATGGAAAAAGCCCACGTTTCAGGGTCTTGATTTTATCTGCTCATGCTTTTAATGAAAACACAGAGTGGTTTCATTTCTGCTGCTTATTTGTAGTCACACTTTGGGTGTGACTACATTGGCAAGCTGAATCAGAGCAATCCCGTTTTGCATTGGCTTGGTTTGCAGTCTTTTTAAGGACTGCATTCAGGTGACAAGACAAAGACCCCAGGCTGTTTCAGTGTCAGTGTCCACACTGATGCAGCTCAATCTGTGTCCACAGCACTCTTTCCTTTGATACTTTCCTCCTCCAGATCCCTAGCTCTCCTTTTATCATACGCTCTGCTGTCCAACCTTGGGCCTCCAGATGTTCTTAGACTTCAACTCCCAGAAATTCTGGCCAGCAGAGGTGGTGGTGAAGGCTTCTGGGAGCTGTGGTCTAAGAACATCTGGAGGGCCAAGGTTGGACAAGCCTGGAAGGTCTGCATTGCAACAGATGAAAAGTGACAGTTTTCCGAAGTTCTCCACGCACGGACAAATATACACACATGCCATGGAAATACTGTAGCGTGCTGGAGTTTGATGAAGTTGTTTCACTTTTGCATCATTTTTTTTAAATGTGGCCTGTAAGGAGGTGACCTAATGATAAGCTAATATAGCAATGCAGTGATATGGTGGTCTAGTGCTAGACTATTTTTAAAAAATAAAACAAAAATACTTAGTGTGACTAAGGAAAAAATCTCCAGGGTGGCTGTTCCCACTATCCTAAAACATCACACCCCAACTCACTACATCACCAGAAAACCACACAATGCCATACCTCTCATCATTTTGTAAAACAAAACAAATGATCACATAGGGAAAACATTCTCTAAAACCCATCCCAGATCTTTAGCAGTCTGAACCAATGAAGCACCTTCTGCCTTATTGTTTTTGAACAGAAATTAGTGAGCAAGTTTTCAGAAGAATGGGTGAGAGCTGTAATACTGATTATCTAACAGCTAATTAAATAATCAACGGTCAGATGCCTCTTCGAATACCAGAAATGCAGGTTTCAAGTTTCTCTACACATCACCAGAATAGCATTCTTGATCCTTGATTGATTTGTTACAGTAATTCAGTTATATTGTCTCTGTTCTCAAACTGCAGTCTAATAAGTAGTAAGCAAAAATCCAGTGTGTGTGTGTGTGTGTGTGTGTGTGTGTGTGTGTGTGTGTGTGTGTGTGTGTGTGTGTGTGTGTGTGTGTGTGTGTGTGTGTGTGTGTGTGTGTGTGTGTGTGTGTGTGTGTGTGTGTGTGTATATATATATATATATATATATATATATATATATATATATATATATATATATATATATATATATATATATATATATATATATATATATATATATATATATATATATATATATATATCTGAAGTAAGCTGCAGAAAACTGGGCCACAGGCTGTGTTTTCCAAACAATAAGCCAGAATTCCTGAGTTTATGTTCATAAGCAGCCACCATGACCTCAAAGAGAAAGAAGCATAGTATTACATGATGTTTGGTGTATTCTTTCAGTTGTGCTCAGAAAGATAATCTTCCCATCTGTTTTAGCCTGTGGTTTCTTAGAGGCACGAGAAATCCAGACTTCCAATCTAGACATACTGTAAAGTTTCCTAGTGGGATTCCACCTACTGCAGCTACTGAAGGTAGAAATTGAGCATAATTCACCAGGGTCCCACTCAGGAACCATGTCAGTATTCTCTGGATGTCCGGCTTACCATTACAGTACATGTCACCTTTCAATCAATCATCTCTACAGCATTTAGTCAAAAGCTGTTACAATTTGGTTAGGGGGGGTCTAACAAAAATGCCTGATAATCTAAAATCCACTGTCTGCTTGACAACAAGCAATGTGCCAGTGCTGACGTACTGCAAAAGGCAGGCAGGTGCCCTTGGACTGCACCCAATCTTAGCCAAATCCTCTTTCTCCTAACCTTTCAAAACATTCATAAAGACCCAGGAAAAGGTTAGGGGGCTAGAATAACATCACCCTGAATCAGGTACTCCTTCCCTCCTGCCTGCCAGTGCTAACATTTCAGCACTTTTAGTGTATAACTGCTTATATAAAATGATCCAGAGGTACAGGTGGCTAAAGGTGCAATCTGGCAGCTGCAAAGGTGCATGCCGATCATACCGGAAAGGGTCACTTTAATGGCAGGAATCTCCCCTACAGCAGTCCTTCTGTCTCTCAGGCAATCATTCCAGCCCCCAAAAGGCGGAGCCCTACAGCTGGATTAAAAAGGTTCATCTTGGGGATGGACTGGGATTGGGATGGAGTGCATTCATACTTCAAGCTGGAAAGGAAACATGGGGTAGTGTTGATGGAAGTACTGTACCTGGACTTCCTCTCTACGAGTCCCAGGCCAGAAGCGCTGAGGCTCATCATTTTAGCACTGGGCTGATGAGAAGCCCAGATTTCCTTTTCAGCCAGGACCTAGAGAAGGGAGCATGGATGTTCCCTGAAGCAATGTCTGGCTGCTGACATGCTCTCCAGCATCTCTGAGTCAGTCCTCAGAAAGAAAAATGTGGCAATGAATTCACTCCAAGCTCCAAACACGGAACTGCCCAGAAAAGTACACAGGGCTACCCAGAGGCTGGCGAAATTGCTTTTCCCAAGCTCCAGTGCAATAGCTCCCAACTTTGGGCAATCCACGTGTTCTTGGACTGCAACTCCCGGAAAACCCAGCCAGCACAGCTAGTGACAAAGGCTTCTGGGAGCTAAAATCCAAGAATGCATAGGTTGCCCAAGGATGGGGACCACTGCTCAGGAGGATACCTGATGTCCCCCCCCCCCCAAAGTGTAGCATTAGATCAGGGACACGTGACACAGTTGTGGTTGGCTAGGAAGGATCCTCACAGACTTACTGTCTGGCAAAATATACACTGGCTATAATCCAGATAAGCACTGAAATTTCCTGAAACCAGTGGGTTTAAACAGATGCAGTTGTATGTTGGCTGATGGCCAGTCCTTTCAAGGTATTCTACTAGACAAATACCCAAGCTTTAAATAGATAAATAAGGCTGAGTGTCTGGACTGTCTTCACGACTATTACTCAAGAAATGACGCTATATATCAAAATTCCAATGGAGATCATTAAATTTCCTGGAGTGACTGAATGACATGGTTTTAAAAAAATGGAAGGTATTTAATTTAAAACAAACTTTATTTAAATGCCTCCACAGAAAGATTCAACTCAATCATATGAATTATTTTTTTCCCTGTGAAAAGGTCACTGACATGTGATATAAAACACACTATTCTCACACTCATCTTGTCAGTGCAACATCCACAACCAAAAATGAGACAGCAGCACCGTCCAACACTTCAACTCTCTGTGATCTCGAGCTTGTTTGGCCGCATACCACAGCTCATCGGGGAAACCATGGTGTGCTCCACCCACAGAGTCTTTACATTCTGCAATTTCTAACGGGCCAGCAATAAATTAAGTTACCAACTGGAAAACAAAAGAATTAATTACAAGCAAACAATTTATTTCTAGCTCTAGTGAATATATCTACACATCATCAGTAATGGTCAAGTAGCAGAGATGTGTGCACAACAAGGTTGAATATGTCTTCAAAATTACTGTCTGCTTTTAAATAATTCATCAAAAAGCTCAGGAAAGATCATAACACACTTGACACACCAGGACTGTGCCATGACATTTGTTTGCTCTGTGATCAGCTCCTTAGTCAAGCACAACAGTCAATGAACGCACTGCAGGCTGTTTCTGCTGCAAAAGAAGCTAAAGAATGATCCCATGCTTCGTGCACAGGACTGCAATCTCAACCCGGTGTGGTTGTTGCACATCATCATTAACTTTGGCATTCACATCAATGTAAAAGCCGCAAAGCACCTCAAAGGAGCAACACCTTTTGTGACCATGACAAGATGGCTAGAAGACAGACATTCCTTGCCTTCGATGAGTGCAGCACTGCTTCAAGGCAGTGAGAAGTGGGAATCAAGACCCAATGTTTTCCACCCGCTCCCTTCCTCCCAGTGCTATTGTCTGTTTGGAACAGAATTCCCCTGTACATCCCAAAAAATGGTTCAACCAAGATCAAAACATGGGCCAGGATCCAGAAAATTTGTTGCATTAATAGAACTCCTTCAGTTCATGGAACCTGAAGCAGGAAACAATCCCCACCCCAAGTTCTTCTTGTGCCTTCAAAACGTCATCCAAAGAGATGGAGAACTCTCTGGGTCAGGTCATCAGGTGGCTCAGAACTCTGCAGCAGAAAGTCCTCCCGCTCACGTTTCAAACAGAGGTGGGCAATTAGGGTGTTTCGGATGTTGCTGGAATCCTTGCCACCAGAGTCAATCAGAAGGAATGCTGGGAAATGTAGTCTACCAACCTCTGAAGGGCCACACCATGCCTGACTCCACGCTAGCAGCAGAGGGCTGCTAGAGTGAGGTTAAATTTAGCCTCCGCCCTGCTGCTCTACCGATGAAAAGATCCGTGACATAAAATGTGCTGGGTTTATTAAAAACATTAGGAAAAGGACCCATGGTCTTCCAAACAAGGCAAATGCAGGAACAGGTGATATGTTTATTAGATCATTAAGACAATAAAACAAAAAATAAAGTGATCTTTTGTTGATAATTCATCTTCTTCAGGCTGTGCACCAACTTCTCATAGGTAGTTCCAAAATTACATGCTTTTATTAAAGTCCCAATGTCTCTCCTTCAGGCATGAGATGTTGGGACTTTAATAAAAGCATGTAATTTTGGAACTATCCATAAGAAGTTGGTGCACAGCCTGAAGAAGATGAATTATCAATGAAAGCTCATTTTATTTTTTGTTTTATTTTCTTAATGATCTAATAAAGATATCACCTGTTCCTGCATTTGTATGATGGGTTTATATCACTGTAAAAATCTGTATACAAGTAAGTCATTCCAGGGGTGTGTGTGGAGGAGTTGAAAGGCATGGAATTATTGATAAGGGGCATTTGCACATGGAAGGATGGTTTGGAAAGACATGATAGACTTCTGTTAGAATTGATAAGAGAATGACATAAAACTTGAACAATTCCAATCAAAATTCCTCTAAAGCATCTTAAATTGCCCTTAGAAACTGAATAACAAGTGCTGCTCATTAATACAGAACCACAAAAAAGAGGGAGCCTGACATTACCATTTGTTACATTAATTTTGAAGTGTGACTTCATTATGCCCATATTAAAGAGAGAAAGAGAGGGAGAGAATGTCATTCTAAGCAACAACATAGAGCTGTAAAGCCCTCAGAGAATATCAGAAAAATCTGGAGTAGGAGGGGTGAATTTCTTCCATTTTTCTCTCATCGGGAAAAATGTTTAATGTTTCCAGTGGGAAAATGCTCCAATGATTTTCTCCTCCTCTGTGATGACAGATTTTTTTAAAAAAGAAAAAAGACAAAGGTTTGTTGTTGCCATTATGTGCCAACAACTCACTTAAAATGCCTGGAACTATGCAGTACGAAGATCTATACAGTGGGGTCTTGACTTGAGAACCTAATCCGTATTGGAAGGTGGTTCTCAAGTCAAAAAGTCTGTAAATCAAGTCTCCATTGACCTACAGTGCATTGAAAACCGATTAATCCCGTAACAGGCCGTTTTTGTTCCATTTTGGTTTTTTTCTGGTCTGTAAGTGAATTCTCAGGCTGCAAGTCAAACCTAAATTTTGCGGCCAGAGAAGTCTCTAACTCAAAAAGTCTGTAAGTCAAGCCGTCTGTAAGTCAAGGGTCCACTGTATATGAAACAGGCCATAGACATAGAAAACAGTGACATCTCTGCCTACTTTAGAACTCTACAACACTCAATGCCAAGACCCAGTTCTGCATCTAGAGAGCGCTGCCATCTTCTTGGCTGGAACATACAGGCAGGGGGAGGGTTCTAGCTTTTGGACTGCAGTGCAATGCAGCTGTTTGGTATTCTCTCTGAAGTATGGTGGAGATATATTCACACTTTCACTTTTGCAAGACTAAGGATTTTATACTTTAAAATTTTATAACTTTGCCAAACAGGACAATTTCACACGCTAATTAGACTATGAAGGAAACCTTTCCCCTTGCTACAGTAGTAAAATAAGTTTAGGTTTCATAGGGAAAATAAGAAATGGATATATTTTGGTTTCCAAAATATATAGTGCTGAAGTATCCAGAGCAAACAACAAATCAACAAGCAGATCAGAGAAGACAAGGTGCCAAGATGATGGACCACCATGAACAGTGGTAAGTATCAAGGAGAGGTTCACTACCGAATAAAGGTATTGCTAAAAGTGGAAATTCTTGTCCAAATTCTCCTTCACTAGGAGTTAAGTTTATAACCATCTTCATTCTTTTCATATCTGCAAAATGTTACACAAATAATCAAAAGGCCGAGAAATCAAATGAAATAATTCAAATCTCCAGAAGTACAAAAATCCTGAAGAGTAATAAAGCAGGGCTGTTACACAAATAAAACTACACACCACAGTTCTTGTATAGAAAAGACAAGAAATTACTTTATCTGTAACTAGATGCAAATGCAGTGCAAATGCAGGGGCTACCAGATGGTAATGCAACTTGCCAGTTGGATATTTTGATACTGGATATGAACTACCCTCTAGTAATAATAATGTTACTGCAGAGTAAATGTCAAGAGATAAAACCAGTAATTTCTGTAAGAAAGGAAGAATGGGACTGACAAGGAAATCTGACATGGCATTTTAAACCATACATAACAAGCACAACATGACATTTAAACAATTCTGGAGTTTCAACTCTAAGAGCTGAATTTTTCTAGATGTGGTTTCTACTATTGGCATAATTTTGTCTTACCTCTATTGAGAGGTTTAGAGGCCTCCCTTACAGGGATGTAACCTGGAACTGAGAAAAATGGGCATTAATCCTAACTAGAGATGGGGGTATTCGTACAGTATACGAATATCCCTGCACAGGTGGCGTTAATGAGAGTCCAGCACCATGGGGCCGGACGATCCACTCACTGATCTGCCGTGGACGGCGCAATTCTACCAATGGCTCCGCAGTGCACGATCCACTCACCACTCTTCGACCTTGCAACAAGGCTTGTCCTCCCGCCTCCTGCCAGGAGTGGCGAGCGGATTGTGCGCTGTGGAGCCATTCGTAGAATCACGCCGTCCATGACAGATTGGTGAGTGGACCATCCAGTCCCATGGGACTGGACCTTCGTTAACGCCACCTGTGTGGGGATATTCATCTACGAATATGAATACCCCCATCTCTAGTCCTAATCATGACTACTATTTGAAAACTACCTCCCACAGTTGGTGCATGAATACACAAATGCCACACAGACAGTAAACTGACATGATCTTAATGATCAAAGCTCACGAATCAGTAATACCACAGGACATGAATGGAAGTGGAAACAGAATGGGCAGTGCACAATAAATATGCTGGCTAAAATCTCATTGTGATGTCGCTGGCACTAATGCAATGGGTGGGAATTTCAAATGTGAATTGCTGCAAATTAAAAAGTCAGCATCTTCTTAATTTGCAACAATCAGGAACTCGGCACACCACAGAAAATGCCTATACTGAATTCTTAACTAGTGGCAATTTGCCACAGAGTTTTAGGCTGACTGCTTCACACCAACAGGTGTAACTTGTAAGAGTTGGCCTTTATTTTGTTTTTTTAACTAGAACACTGAGAAGCCAAATATGGCCACATTGGCCAAGGAATTATGGAGTTACTTTATAACATGAAGTAACTTTACCAAGCCCTAATCATAATAGGTTAAAAAGGGAAAGACATGTTACGAAATAAAATGGTGTAAATGAGAAATTGAACCTTGCAGACCTAACTAGCTTTACAAAGAGTACCAAATATTGTACTGTAGTTTGTATTGGTTCCAAATGCAAGGTTGATAATAATTATCCATAGTGACCTGTGGATCACAAATGTCCCCTATATAAGAAGCACGAGGAAACTTTAGATTATCCAGATGTTGATGGAATAGAATTCCCACCATTCTTGACTAGTGACCAAGCTGGCTGAGGTTAAGAGAAACTGAAGTCTAACAATATATGAAAAACCACAAATTCCTTATCCCTACTTTGAAAAATGCACCCCTACACTAACTTAACTGAGAGCAAGTCCCATTCAGAGCACAGACAGCATTCTGACTCCTATCCTCTGAAGATGCCGGCCACAGAGACTGGCAAAACATCAGGAAGAACAACCTTCAGAACACGGCCAAAGAGCCCGAAAAACCCACAGCAACCATCAGATCCCAGCCGTGAAAGCCTTTGAGAATACAAATCCCATTCACTTCAATGGGTCTTATCTCTTATTGCACAGAAGTGCAATAATGATCCCAAATGCTCGGAAATAAAAGTGCCATTGTTGTTGCTGTCACTACTGCTGTTACTGTAACTATTAAAAGTTATATCCCAGCTTTCTGCAAGAAAAATAAAAATAGCTCTTCTCTTGGTCTTGCTGCCCTCCCAGTCACATTTGGTAAGATTTTACTGTATTTTATCTCTCTCTTTTGAATCCTCAGTTAGGGTTAATAAACAAGAAAAATGAACAGTTGTGTGAAAGTGTGTTTTGCTAAATTTACAATCTGATCCAACAACGTATTACTATTTCCCTCAGCAACAGCAGCTACTGCCTCTGATGATGATGGGGTTTGGCAAAAGAGACTTTAAGGTAGAGAAAACAACTAGGTTCTCTTGCCTTACCACAACTTAGTGCCCTTCAGATGTGATGGGACTACAAATCCCACCGTTCCCATGCTCTGGGGATCATGAGAATAGTAGTCTAACACATCTTGAAGGTACCAGGTTGGGAAAGGCTGGAGTCAGTGACATTTTTTTCTGTCTCTAGCCTGGTATATCTTGTCATAAGGCAGAAGACTTATACTTGCATGCGAAGGATAAATGCCTAGAGTGTATCTGACTACCAAGTTATGGCAGTTTGATACCACATTAAGTGACATGGTTCCACCCAATGGAATCCTGGGATCTGTAGTTTGGTGAGGCACTTAGAAGTCTTTGCTGTAGTTCCAGGGAGTGAGTTAAAACTCTCTAACAGAGAAGTCTAAGTACTTCACCAAATTACAGATTCCAGGGTTCCACAAGATGGAGGTCCGACAGTTAACTAGGAATTAAAATATTTGCTGCATTTAGAAAGAGATGTTAAGTTAATCAAAGGGATTTTTCATGGGAATTCACATCTCCAGGTCAGGTTGGAGAGGCAGAGCACTCAGACATGATGTGAAATGGGAGTAATGGAAGGTCATGAGTATTCATACCAGGGGTGGGACTAAAAGCCATCAAACAGATTCAGAGGTACAAACGCCCCTGTGGTGTCTACTGTAAATCCAAATAAATGTGGTGACAGCTCTTCAAGCCACCACCAGCATGTGCAACTCGTCATTCTACTTCATCTGCTATTTTCACTACACCGGTTATATGGGTGGCGCATGTGGAAGTGACTATGTGGTGTCATCTATAAAGGAGCAAACAGTGGAAACCATGAGATGAGTGGCTGCTCACCAACCCTGCAGAGTCTCAGCTTCCATGCAGCTGAATTGTCACATGGCCTCCTTGTTTGTGCAAATAATGTTAGAAACATATGCATATAGCACACTATAGTGGTTCTTGTATAATAAACTGTGCTCTACAGAACAAAGTTACACAGAAGGATATATTAATTGACTGGAGAGCCAACTAGCCCAACTTTTTCCTTAAAGAAATTCAACTCATATCAGCAAATTAGGAATACTGGGTCAAATTTAATGCAGCTATGCCATATGGCCTTCCCAAGGGCTTCCCCCAAAAAATGCCCTTTTCTCCTACCCCTGAAACCGCAGCCTAAAACCCCCAGAATTGTAATCAGTCAGCTTGTCAAGCAATGCCAGACTAGAAGAGAAAACAGTATTTCCCGGCCAAGGGGCCAATATCCCTGATCTTCCCAAGTCGGCCCTGCATCTCTATTCCTAGGCTGCCTCAGCTTCCAGGGTCAGCCCTATCCTTTGACAGAGTAAGGTAGCCATAGCAGGCAACAGGTTTCCATAGCACTGAAAGGCATCACCTGGTTAGCTATTAGTTTAGTATTAGGATCGTATTTGAACTACTGTACTGGGGGGAGGGAGAATTGCTCTGGAGATTTATTTATTCATTTTTTATTTATTTATTTATTTATTTATTCATTAGATGTAAGAGGAAGATATCTAACATACTGAAAGACTCCTCTCATCCGGGATATCAGCTCTTTAAACTATTACCATCAGGAAGGAGATTCAGGGTATTGAAAGCAAGGACAAGCAGATTCAAGAACAGTTTTTACCCAAGTGCAGTATTGAGTTTAAATGCAGGGCCATAGGTTTTTGGTGGAATTTTAATTGCTGAGAGAAAACGGGGTATCTATATTTGGATGGTGAAAGTTGTGTATATTTTAACTTTTTTTGTAGTGTTGTCCAGTTTTACCTTGGGGAAGAGCACCTCATTTCGTTGCACCCACTTGTGAGCTCAATGACAAATAAATTTCTTATGTCTTATGTCTTATTTCTATCTCCCTCCTTCACCCATTCGTTGCCTTGGGTACCAAAATAACATGCTTCTCCTTGAGCCTTGTCTGAGGGGTGCTGCCTCAGGCAGCGAAATCTCCTGAGTCGGCTCACTCGTGAGCATCCGTGTCCGAAGCATTAAAATACAGAACGGGAGAAATTCCCAACTTAGATTCACGAGATGGGCTCCTTTCTCTCTAAGATGCAGCCCCTCCCCAGGCGCCCCCCCCTTCCCTTCCTCTTGTCTCCCCCCAACCCCCCCCCCCCTTGCCCCAGCAGAGCGGAGGGCTCTCCCGAGCCATCTCTGCAACCTCTTCCAAGGAGGGGGACGGAGGGGGGGGGAAGCCGTGCTCCCGCTGGGCCTCCCAAAGGCCAGGCCTCCTCGCAGAGAACAAGCCCGGAAGGAAATTGGGGGGGGGGGGGTGCCAGCCTCTCCCGGGGGACCCCCCTCTGGTTCCCTCTTCCCCCCCCCCCCCGGCACAGGTGCCCTGCTCTCGCCGTGTGGCCCTCGGGGCCGAGGGCGAGCATCCCTCCCCCCGGGGAGAAAACCCACTCATCCTTCTCTCTCTCCAGCGCGTGCCCGTACAGGCTCCTTCTTTCCACCCCCCGACCGCCTCCCCACCTCATGGCTCTTCCCACCCCCGCCGGCATCTTGATCCCCGATCTTCCCGCGCCTGCCCTGCATCTTATTCATACAGCCGAAGGAGGCGCGCTCCGAGGGGGGAGGAGGAGGAGGAGGGAAGAGGACGAGGCGGGGGGCCCTCGGAGAGGAGGCATCCCGGCTTTGGGTGTGGGGGGGCACTTGCCCTGCCACCTGCCCCCCCCACCGCCCTCCCGCCTCTTTCCCCTCCTCACCCCCTGCCGCCATTCCTCGGTGCCTTGCCCTGCCCCCCCCCTGCCCGCGTCCCCGGAAAGGTAGCGCTACCTTTTGTCCAGGCAAGCGATCCACTCGCTGGAAGAGACGGAATGGGAAGCGTGCGCAGCCACCATGTTTGCCCAGAAGATCGCCCAGGCGGCGGCGGCGGCGGCTACTCAGCGGCGGCTACGGCTGCGGCTCTGCTCCTGCCGCCGCCGTTCCGGAGAGGGCGGCTTGGATCTGCCCTCTCCCTCCTCCGCCTCCGCCTCCTCCCCTCCGCCGAGCGCCCGAGCCTGCGGCAGCCCCTCCTGCCCCCCCTCCCCGGCCGGGAAGAAGAAGAAGAAGAAGAACCGGGTCCTCTGCGGCGGCCGGCCCGAGTGCTGCGGCGATGCAGTCGCCAGCCGAGCCACCACCTGGCGCGGCGCCGCCCTCCTTCCCCCCCCCCCCACCTCCGCTCGAGGGGCTGGTGGACCGCGCAAGATGCGCGCCGCGCCCCACTTGCCCTTAGACGCCGCCGGGGAAAAGAGGCAGCAGCCGGAGGCGTCCCTCCCTCCCAGCCAGGCTTCCTCTTCCATCTTATGCATGCAGGTCTGAGCCCAGTGTTGACCAACCTGTGGGCCGTGACCCCCCCCAAGGGGGTCGGGTGGGGTCCCCGTCCCCTTATATGTGCTGTAACCCCTGCTAAATGATTCCTTCCTTGAGTTCCCAGAGCGGGATCTTAGCCATGCATGTGTATGTATGGGAAACAGGCCCTTGGAGGAGGAAATGAAGCCTCCACTTTCTGAGAAGGGATGACTTTGCCCTATTAAAAATGGCTTTTTATGCAAACACAGCACAAGGGTGGGCGGGGGAGGGGTTGCAGTTTTGTTGTTGTTAAGTTGTGTCCGACTCTTCGTGACCCCGTGGACCAGAGCATGCCAGGCCCTCCTGTCTTCCACTGCCTCCCGGAGTTGGGTCAAATTCATCTTGGTAGCTTCGATGACACTGTCCAACCATCTCATCCTCTGTCGTCCCCTTCTCCTCTTGCCTTCACACTTTACCAGCATCAGGGTCTTTTCCAGGGAGTCTTCTCTTCTCATTAGATGGCCAAAGTACTGGAGCCTCAGCTTCAGGATCTGTCCTTCCAGTTAGCACTCAGGGTTGATTTCCTTCAGAATGGATAGGTTTGTTCTCTTTCCAATCCAGGGGGCTCTCAAGAGCCTCCACCAGCACCACAATTCAAAAGCATCAGTTCTTCGGCGGTCCGCCTTCTTTATGGTCCAAGTAATCGCAGGCTACTTGGCTATTATAGAAGAGAGTTGTGACTCAATGGATACAGTGGACCCTCTACTTAAGGAATTAATCCGTATTGGAATGGTGGCTGCAAGTCGAAAAGTCTGTAAGTCGAATCTCCATTGACCTACAATGCACTGAAAACCGATTAATCCCATAACCAGTGGTTTTTATTCTATTTTTATTCCATTTTGGTTTTTTTCTGGTCTGTAAGTCGATTCTCTGGCTGCAAGTCGAATCTAAATTTTGCAGCCAGAGAAATCTGTAACTCGAAAAGTCTGTAAGTCGAGCCGTCTGTAAGTCGAGGGTCCACTGTAGATAGATAGATGGATCCTCCACCACTTTGCCCCTCGTCCTTCCTGATAGAAAAAGTGGAGGACTCTGACATATATATGACATATCTGTGTGTGAGTTTGCCATCTATATATATATTGAGTGGGAAGGGAAGATATATATATATATATCTGTGCCACCCTCCCACCTCTCCTTTCTTTCCTTCCCACTCAATATACACATATGACACACTCTCACACAGATATGTCATATATATATATATGTCAGAGTCCTCCACTTTTTCTGTCAGGAAGGATGAGGGGCAAAGTGGTGGAGGAGAAGCATGAATTTCCCAGCAGAAAAGGGTGTTTAGTTTCCTGCTGCACCATCTTCCCCTGGCCAGAAACAGTCCAATGCCTCATTTCGCTAGAGTCCATGGCCCCTGTCACGTGTGACCCCAAAGCAGGGGGGGGGAAACAATATCACTCCTTCCAGGACAACCCCAGATCTGCTGCCTGAGGGAGCCATCTTGCTCTGCCTAATGGTAGGAGTCAGCCTTCCACCTGTTATGAAGTAAACCAGTGGTTCTTAACCTTTTTGAAAGAAATGCCCCCTTGAGCCATTGAGGAAGTTATCATCACCCCCCTCCCTGAGGTGATATCTTACCTACCTACCTACCTACCTACCTACCTACCTACCTACCTACCTACCTACCTACCTACCTACCTACCTACCTACCTACCTACCTACCTACCTACCTACCTACCTAGTCTCCCTCCCCACCTGGGTGCGAGGCAGCGCTTCACAGGGCGAGGATGAGGACCCAAGAGACCCTTTCCTTCCACCCGATCCACACTCAATGCTCCCCTAAAGGAGGAAGGCGAGACGTGGCAGGTAGAAAGAGCTGGATCATCTGGTGGCAGCAGCAGCACTGGATCTACTGCCAGCACTGCGGCTGCAGTCGCCTTCACAGGTTTGGCTCACTCCAGCGCCCCCCTACCGCTCCCTTCTGTTCTTTCGCCCCCACACCGCCCCTTTTCGTTCTACCGCCCCCCTGAAAAATGAAATCGCCCCCTGGGGGGCATTATTGCCCACGTTAAGAACCACTGAAGTAAACAATACAAAAAGCCCTTACCTCCCTTTGAATTCTCACATGCAATCCTCTGTTTGAGGTAAGGATCCTTTTCCAATAAGATCTATCTACAATAATAATATTCATTATCATAGTCATCATCCTCTTAGAATTGCAGGGCTGGAAGGGACCTTATGGATCATCACAGCCCTTCTCAAGGACTCATAGATAGGGGAATCAAACTCCCCACCAGATACCTAAACCATGGAGCTGTCCAGCATGTACTTGAGGAGAAGATCAGCTTCCATCAGGAAACCGGTCACTCCAAAGTTATGAATCAAAAAGTGTTCCATTTGTGCACGACTTCTGTCAAGCATTGCTGAACTACAGCAGGACAACCGGGGACAGCTACCCACCGCTCGCAGACTTCTTGCAAAAGCTGTCTGCTGAGCCTCCTGTGGTGGCTTTCTTCCAGCCTCCAAATCTCCTGAGGTTATTTGTAAGACCTGTCCCAGAGCGGATCTACAATGAAGCAAATGAAGCTTAAGCTTCAGGAACCGTAACTCCAGAGGGGCCCCCAGAAGCAACTTTAGCCCACATTTTTAAAAAAATTATGATGACCTATCCTGGAACAACCCCATCAAAGAAGGCAACAGTGGTTACCCAGACCTTGTTGCTGGTTGAGAGGAGGGACCCATAACAGTTCAACCTTCAGGACCCCCAGAAGGTAGGTCCACCACGGACCTGTCCTCATACTGCTTGTAAGCAATTCTGAAGCCTCTCCCCCCCCCCTTGTGATTTCAAGAGCTACATTACCTGTGTGTGTCTCTTATGAGGACAGAGCCTTTTATGAGTAGTCTGCCCAGGGTGGTAATATCAGATCCAAGTACATGGGGGGGGGGGAGAAGAACGTCTGAATTCATGGACTTCACGCCCTTGTTCCTCATGGCCTGAACCTAGAGGGCAACAACAATCCAAAGTGGGTGGGATATGTTTGATGGAGAATACAGTACATCCCATCTGCATGAGAATCTTTTTCATCTTTCTGCTCTGAAATACTCTGTTCTCTTTGGTCTATTATGGGCGCCTTGGAAACAGCAGATGTTATTCAGAGCAGCTGAACAAGGGAGAAAGCAGAATTTCTTTGCATAACTATTTTAATGTTTCTGGGGTTTGTTTTGTTTTTACAGTGAAATTCAAACTTAAGGATGTGCTGGCTATGGCGGGCTTGGAATGGACAGAAGATTCTTGTACTGGCAGAGCAGCTCTTGCACCAGCACAACCTTCTTCTGCCAGTGGATCCCAGGCAGGCAAAGCAATCCAGACTCACGGATACATCAGCTGTACTGTAGTGGGTTTGGAATAGTCAGAAGCTTTTTGTGTGGCTGCAATTGCCATTATGGTGACTGGCCTCAGACCTTCTGGCAGAATGGGATCTGCCAGAACCACTGCTGTGGTGGCTCAGATCAGCTGGCAGAAGAGCCAAAAACAGAGAGGAGGAACAGGGTGGAGTGAGGGGACTGAGTTACAGTTCAAACTCTCAGACTCTGTCTTAAGTGTAGGCCAGTATAGGAGTCACCCTAAATGATTTCCAACATCTCTAGGCTGGGAAGGGTTGGGGATTCAACACATCCTCAGCTGGTTTCATCTCAACCACTCTGGCTAGTTGGAAGCACACTCTTAGTCATGCTGCTACATATATTTTTAGGTGATCATCCCTCTGAGATCCAAAACAGACTTGTTTGAAGTGATGCTTTAAGCTGTCCTCTGTCTCTTTCCATTTATACCCTGCTCTGCTGTCAAAAATGCCCCCTGAGGAGTTTACAAAATATGTGATGTATGGCAGTCCCACAGATTTTACAATCTAGAATTTAGGACATGACAGGAATAAGGGCGGGGAAAGGAAGAAGAAGTAAATAATGGTTGAGAACTACCATCTCAGAGGACATGAAGTCCGTCCGTACAGTTTCTCCTGCTTTACTTCTCCATCTTAGTGAGGCTCCACAGGCTGAATTTCTACTGTATGTGTTAACAGGCCTGGATACCCCTCAACAAAAAATAGCAACAGTCACTAAGGCTCTCCCTCTTCTCCAGTCTGTAACTAGACGGTAAGTGTATCTTTCTTGGTCCTTTTTATGCACTTTAATAGTCATTTCCCAAGGTAGCATAATCTTCAACAGGGAGGTTAAGGGACAGAGACCTTTCCATCAAATTGTAAATTGTCCAGAGCACTGCACTTACTTGTAGCAAGAGTTTCTTAACATTGTCTTTGTGTTGTCTTTGCCCTCTAGCATCCCAGACTGGTGTTCTCTGGCATCTCCCTAAGCTGTGAACAGTTGTTGTGATCACCAACCAAGTACTGTAGGTGTTTGTGGCATCCCAGGCCAGAATCCCAAGCCCAGCCCAGCTTCAAATACCTGAAGGGAACTGGATAAGTGGGAGGCGGTATTTAGGGGTGGCATAAACAGACTCTGCAGTGCATTGCAGACGTTGGCAATCTCCCGTAATGCTGTTTACACAGGTCTTCTTTTGAGGTGATCTGGAGACTACAGCAGCTCCAGAATGCAGTGACCACACTGGTCGATGGTGTAGCAAGTTTGGCCATATCACCCAGGGTCTGGCTCACCTCCACTGGTTACCTGTTGAGTCCTGGATCAGGTTCTAGGTTTTGACGCTCATATACAAAGCTCTCCATGGATTGGGCCTGCATTACGTATCGGAGTGTCTTTCCCCAATGTCATCTACCCGACTGACTGATTATCACAGGCGATGATCCTTCGGGTGGCCACCTTGAGGGAGGCCCATAAGTCATCTACTAGAAGTAGGACCTTCTTCATGGTGGCCCCAACCTTGTGGGACCAGCTTTTGCCTGGGCCCCTCCCTGTAGACATTCAGGAGGAAACTGAAGATGTGACTTTTCAGGGAGGCTTTCCACACTGACTCTCGCCGACTGCCTTTTGTTAAGCACTTTTTTGTTCTGTTGCTTGAGTGTCATCTGGTTTTATTGGTTAGTTGTTATATCGGTTTTAAATACTTTTAGTTTTATCTTGGTTTGGTTTGTTTATTATTGTAAACCACCCAGAGTAGTGCTACGGCACTAACTGGGAGCGGTATACAAATTAAGTAATAAATAAATAAATAAATAAACTAAGAGTGTGCTCATCAGGCAAACAAGGGGGGCTGCTGGTGCAACCAGTGAGTAGGTGAGGTGGAAGCTTTGAAAGGATGAAAAGAAAACAAAGTGGAATGGGGACAATACTACCAGCCTTTAGATTGGCGCCCTCACTTGGGCCTGAGGGACCCTCCACCCACCCCCAGTTACAGCTGCCTGGGGCATGGCTCCACAGTGAACTTGGACCCAGGGATTTGGGCTTCAGAAGTCTGACTGGGGCAGGAAGGAGACTGGGACGGATCCACCTCACTGCCCTGGGGAACAAGGGCTATACAGTACCTGGAAGACACCTTTTGGAGGGAGAGGCCCAGCCCAATCCCTGCTTACCTGGGCAAGGGAGTGACTTAACCTTATGGAGATGGTGGCTGAACTCCAGCAGCTGCTTACCTGTCTGATGAACCTTCTCTGAGAAGCACTCATAGCAGCTGGTGCCCAAACCCTGCAAGGACTTACAAGGGTGAGGGGTTTCATCCTGCTGCTATTTACCTGAAAGAGGTGGTATCCATGGGGCCCCATCAGGGCAATTCTTTGGGAGGGATAATGGCAGTAAACAGAGTACATGTGGCACCTTGAGCCTATTGGCATATTCCAAGGGGGGGTAGGGTTAGGGAGAGAGTGGAAATTACTTACTTAGAAATATTTAATTACACGGCAGGAAACAATAGTACTGTACAGAATTAGCTTAAAGTCTCCCACAGTAAACTACCTCTTATTGCTTAGTTCTACTCAACTGGCAATTGCTGTCTCAATAATTCACTCAGAGACACTGGTATGAGAAAGAATTTTTTAAAAAAAGGTTTCCATTTTACTCACAGTTCTTCATAGAACAAAACAAACAGCATTCTGTAGAAAAACAGTGACTAGTTATATGAACAGAGCTTGACTGGCTAACTAGCTTCATAACTGACTAACTGCATTGCTGACAGAACACCCATTCTGACTCTCCACAGACTCCTGACATTGCTAACTGTCTGACAGAAAAAGAGCAGGAAAAGATGTATTGAATAGAGAGGTGTGGCTGTCTACAAAATCTTGAGGCAGAGAGGGAACGGGCACAGAGCTAATCTCAAGAAGATATAATAGAGATCAAAAAAGATGGCTTGTTATCACTCTCAATTTCAGTCCAAATCTACATCACAAAAAACACATCATATTCTAGCAGCAACCAGAATGGAAATCATAGCTAAATGGAAAGAGTATAAGGAAATAAATGTTAATAACTCTTGTTCTAGGGTCTAGCAAGCTGAAATGATGGAAGTATATCACATGGAGTAATTGCAACAAAAGGGTGATTTTTAAATGAAATATCATTAGGTTTATTTCTTAAAATCCATGGATATCTTCACCAATATCTCTTGCTAACCTGTGGAAAACTATTTTAGGATGAATGCTGATAAGGATTTTTGGCTACATTCTCTAGCGTACTTTCTTTAAATTATTTCACTGCATTCTGTCTTTGGTTTGATGTTTTGTATTGGTAATGAATTTCTTGTATAAATCAGTAACATGAGTACTTTTTTAAAAATCATAATATTGGCGATACCTATACTCATATATATTTTTGATTCCAAGCTGAGTCCACACAATGCCAAGCCATTGCTAGGGATATCTGTGCATCTGTATGAACACACCGGAAGACATGGTATATCTTAGAATTGCAGAGCTGGAAGGGACCTTATGGATCACCTAGTCCAGTCCCATCAAGAAGGCACAGTGGGGAATCAAACTACCAACTTCTAGCTCTGCAGCCCGAGACCTAAACCACTGAGCTATCCAGCAGTTCTTCTTTAGCTCTTCTAATATGAGCAAGAAAGGTAATGCTTATAGCAGGCTCAAGAATAGCTTGAAATGTATGTAAATATAATTGGTGCACCCTATATGGCCAACCATGAGGTGCAAGGCCTGACAAATGCCGGAGTAGAGTTGGATGAAGCACTTTGACCTACAGATCAAGACAGGTTCAGCTTTGGACTAATGAAATCAAGCTAAATGAAACGGATCTCTGCAAGAAGGTAACTAATAGCAGAAACGCAAGCAAGACAATGGGAATCCAGCAGACCAGGAGCGGAGAAAATAAGACTAAATTGACATACTAGTAAACCCAGGGTCTAACTAGGCAAAAATAGAACTCAGCTAGAAACATATAGGATTATAGTGAATTGTGTCTATCAACCATTAGAATGGACACCACCAGTCTCTCCACTGGCAGAACCAATTGCCCCTCCTGTCTCCAAGAGATTCTGATCTAAGGGAGGAAGGGGGGGAGGCGAACCAGAAACAGAGGCCCACTTGTTATGTAAACTTGGACGTGGCCCATAGTTAGGGGAGGCAATGGACTGTTGGTGTGTAGAGCAGTGGTGTCGAACTGTGGCCCTCCAGATGTTCTTGGACTTCAACTCCCAGAAGCCTTCACCACCACCTCTGCTGGCCAGGATTTCTGGGAGTTGAAGGCCAAGAACATCTGGAGGGCCACAGTTCGACACCACTGGTGTAGAGTGTTGAGTTAGGACCTGGAAGGACAATTCTGCCACTTCTTCTCTACTCCATAGCCTTTAATTATGTACTAGAGGAGACGCCAGGTTATAAGCCAAGAGGGTCCCAGGTGGAATCCCATCTGACTCTGAGAGGGCTTACAGTCTTTCATCCCAAAGGAAGAGTCGTTGCAAATCATGGTCATCCTGTTAACGTTTCCTTGGGATTGCAAAGTCGTAATAGCACCATGCCTGATTTCAGCTTAAATCCAATGTAACTTTAGCTGCACAAGATAACATTAAGTGCCTGTTGCTTTGCTGTGTTATTTTTCTGCCTTAGGATATACTGTTTCTCTGAGCTCCTGGTGGTGGCACCAGACCACATCAGTAGAACAAAACACAGAACCTGAGCAAAGGGAACTCGAGATGCAGCCCTGGCCCTTTAAGAGCTGATTAGATAGCACACTCTGTGTGTATAAAAGTCACTTGAAACCTCAATATTTATGGCCTTCTATTTACATCCGAAGGCATGTACACTTGCTGTAAAATAGGTGCAAGTACGAATATGAATATATTTCTGGCCCTGGCGAGCAAACAGAGTAGGCCTTCCGCTTCCCTCTCAAGACCATATAACCCAGCAAGTGAAGAACAGAGGGAACCCCTGGGACAAAAGAGAGCAGACTCTGCAGTAGGTAAAACACCGTGTTTTAACTGCTGAAAGCAGATGGTATTCAGCTACTGTAAACAGCCCACAGTCTGCTGTTGTGCCATAGAAACCTCTGAGAGCAGCGACTATGCTGTAAAGCTGTCAACTTGGGTTGCTTCTTGCCTGAAGGAAAAAAAAATCAAAGGGAGGAATCCTGAACCAGCTTTGAAGCGACATTTCAGCAATGAGAGTGCAACAGAAGTGTGTGTGGGGGGGGAACCTGTTCCCCTTTTGGTACCCACAGATATCTGGGCACAGGTCCCACTGGCATTAGAGGAAAATAAGTAAAAATTCACAAGTCTACCCTCTTCAAAATGCTGCTTTCCTCCTTACCTGGGCCCATCTTTCCTCTGCAACACACGAGTGTCACCACAAGTTCGCCCCACATCAATAAGATCCATAATTGGCAATAAAAAGTTGTTAAAAGGTCCTTCTTACCTATAATTTGGATTTTAAATGTTCGCGTTGTCTTTCTAAATTTATAAGGAACACGGGCAGAATGCCAGGCATGCCTATTTCAAATAAAGTTCCCTTAGAGAAGTGGTTCCCGACCTTGGGTAAACCCAGGGGCTCTTAGAATGCAACTCCCCGAAACCCCGGCCAGCACAGCTGCCGGGCGTTATTCCCAGTCTTCTTCACCACAACTTTAACAAATCAAAGTTCCGGAGTGGAAAAGTCATCTGAATCTTGCCATTGCTTTTTGTGTCACCACTACCACCAGACAATTGGCTTTGGCAAATCCACTGAGGGAAGTAGCCCAATGCTCCCAGCCAGCCGCATTGCCGGTGCTTTTGCATACTCTGAAGTAACATGAGAGCCTAGCCTTAGGTTGGCAGGTGTATAACCATGCATGATGCATATAAGCCATTCAGGTGATAGGCCTTAATATCAGTATAGTAAAACCTAGGCAAGGAATGGGGACTTTTCAATTAGCAGCGGTGAAGACGTCTCCCACCAAGAGGTCACTTGGATTTCCCTGTCTCCCCAGAGGGTAGTTGGCTTCATGTCTTAGCAATGGGCTGTGAGGGGTAGGAGGGGAAGGACTTCCCCAGCAACAATATACTGTGGGGAGGTTGCCAACAATACTTATGCCTATACAGTGGTGCCTCACTAGACGATTGCCTCGCAAAATGGTTAATTCACAGGACAATGGGTTTTGCGATTGCTATAGCGCTATGGGCGATTTTCGCTAGGCGATGTTTCAGTCCGTGCTTTGCAAAATGGTTTTTTGACAGCTGGGTCCGTGCTTCGCAAAATGGTTTTTTAAGGGACGGTTTTTGCAAGACAGCGATTTTTACAGCTGAGTCCGCGCTTTGCAAAATGGTTTTCCTATGGGCGATTTTTGCAAGACGACAATTTCCCCCCCATTGGAACGCATTAAATAGATTTCAATGCATTCCAATGGGGAACTGCATTTAGCAAGACAATGTTTTTGCAAGACAGCGATTTTCACGGAACAAATTAACATAGTCTTGCGAGGCACCATTGTATCTGTGATTCTTTCCTAACAACTAGTAACCTGACGATGAGATATTAAGATTATTTTAATATGAAAGGCAGCAGGCTATATGTTCTCAGTTTTGCCCATTGCCCTCTCTGTTACACACCCTGATAGGAACACGCACTGCCCTCTTTAAATAAGTCCACCAGCTACTTTTACATTCTTGACCTGGTTCGAAGGATTTGTACTTTTGTTTTTATGGCACAGTATGATTTGGGACCTGAAGCTCCGCCTCCTTCCACATGAGGCTGTAGAGTGCTAAGAGCATCCTCAGAAACTTTTCTCCAAGTCTTATCGGACAGTGGAGTCTGTTCCAAGTGTGTTCCATCAGAAGAAATGGGGCGTCACCTCAGGCTCATGCCATTCACATCTCCTGATTTCCTTTAGTGTGTATACAAATGCTTGCTTGCTTGTTTGCCTATCTCTCTCTCTCAAGCCCTCTCAATCTGTACGTGTGTTGCCCTTAACTCTGCCCAGCATCCCTTATTTGGGCTGCCATTGATTGCTAGGCCTTCCACCCCAAGAGCCACCACTGTTATCAGAAGCCTGTGAAACATCTTGAGGGTTATGACTTGAAAGAATATCTTCTTTCTTGTGGCATTCTACATGTGAAATACCCTCTGGAAGTTAACTTAGTTTACATTTTGTTGTTTAGTCGTTAAGTCATGCCCAACTCTTTGTGACCCCATGGACCAGAGCATGTCAGGCCCTCCTGTCTTCCACTGCCTCCCGGAGTTGGGTCAAATTCATGTTGGTCACTTCAATGACACTGTCCAAACATCTCGTCCTCTGCCGTCCCCTTCTCCTCTTGCCCTCACACTTTCCCAACATGAGGGTCTTTTCCAGGGAGTCTTCTCTTCTCATGAGATGGCCAAATTATTGGAGCTTCAGCTTCAGGATCTGTCCTTCCAGTGAGCACTCAGGCTTGATTTTCTTTAGGTTTGATCTCCTTGCAGTCCAGGGGACTCTCAAGAGTCTCCTCCATTACCACAATTCAAAAGCATCAATTCTTTGGCAGTCAGCCTTCTTTATGGTCCAGCTCTTACTTCCATACATACTACTGGGAAAACCATAGCTTTGACTATGCAGACCTTTGTCGGCAAGGTGATCATGCTGTCTAGGTTTGTCATTGCTTGTCATCAGTTTCCTCCCAACTTAGTTTGCATACTTTTAGCAATATTTTGTAGAGAGCACGTCCTAAAACACTCAGTGCCAGTGGGTGTCCAAGTTCCTAGAAGTGGGAAGTGGACCTTATCCCAAAAAAGGGTAGTGGGGAGGCAATGCCTGCTTCAACCACAAGCTGTCCATGCTCAGGAGCTGTAACACAAGAATAGCAATAGACTTAGAACAGGAGAAGAGCATGCAACATCTGAACAGTCTAAACTCAAGAAAACAAGGAGCCTCAAAAAGCCTGAGCAATCTTTGTGAGATGGAACAGATGTTACCATGAGAGAGATCAACGGTACAGGCTGTGGTGTCTTTTCAATGCCAAATAAAGAATATGAGTGGTGTGGCCAGACTGTAATACTGCTTAAAAGAAGCATCAAAATGAATGAGATTTAGGTGAGTCATTACTGTAACATAACCCCCACTGATCTCAGTTGTTGATTGGGAAGCTCTCCCTCAAAACCAAAGTGCCTGGAGAAATGCTATCAAACAAGGGGCTAAAGAATTTGAAATAAAAAGGATCAAGGATGCACACAGCAGGAGAGAAAGGAGGGATGTAACATTTCATCAGCCCAACAAGCCCAGGACCAGCTAACATGCCTCCACTGTTTCCCTATCTTCTGGGCTGATAGTGGGCTAGTTAGTCACCTGTGTGTCCATCAATGTGCTACTGCTCAACCTTAACCACACATTTCTCTTTTTCTCCCTAAATGATGAATCTGATGGAGAGGGTCATCTCTGAAAAACGGCAGATGGTCTGTCACAATATTCCAGATTATCATTTTACTGACTCTTCTGGTTTTATAGTTATTTGCTGTACTCTTTTGGTTTATTTTTATAATTGCTGCCAGCTGTTTGAGGAAATGTGAAAGTGAAGAGCAGCACACAAATGCTTTAGAAGATAACAAGCAGCAGAAGCAAGCAAGCATGTAAACAAACAAACAGTAGTATCTTGCTGGCTTCTGTTTGTCTTCTGCTTCACTTTCTCTTTGCTTTTAGTACAGCCCCGCCAGCCCTATCAGAGTCAGATTTGACAAAAATCAAGAACATTCCCAATTTATAATGGCTGTTCCTAGACTATGCTTGAGCCAGAAACAGACATTAAAGATAGCCTGCAACTGGAGGAGACAAACTCTTGACTAATAAAAGCATCTGTCACTGCAGAAGCTTTTCTAACCAACCAAGCTTGCGAAGATTAGCTTCCTTGGTTGGGTGATTGGTCTGTCTGCAACATTTGCTTTCAGCTCTAATTATGAATAGAAGAGCATGCAAGAGTAAACATCATCTGTCTATTAGCACACATCTTCCTTCCTTCCTTCCTTCCTTCCTTCCTTCCTTCCTTCCTTCCTTCCTTCCTTCCTTCCTTCCTTCCTTCCTTCCTTCCTTCCTTCCTTCCTTCCTTCCTTCCTTCCTTCCTTCCTTCCTTCCTTCCTTCAATTTGTTGACATGACACACCATCATCCAGTCAATCACAACCAATAAACGAGCATTGAAGACTTGGCTCTTCTGCCAGGCTTTCCCGGAGCATTAAGATCTCGGCCTCCCTTTTACCATCCTTTTTGTCATCCTCTCCATCACCCTTTTTACCACCTTCTTTGCCATCTGTTTTAATTTACCCTATTTAACTATGTATTAATTTATTTATTTTTAATTGTGTTTTAATATTGTTGCTCATGCTGTTGTTAGCCGCCCAGAGTGGCCTGGTTTCCAGATGGTGCGGGGTGCAAATTCAATAAATGAAATAAAATAAATAAAACAATTAGACATTCAGTACTGGTGACTATCCTTTGGGAAGATAATCTCTCTGTTTCTCTTCTTGAATCAAACAAAGCAGGCTGGAAGGGATTGGAAACAAGTTTGGTATCTTTTTCAGCAAGTATCCAGCCCTCCCACAAGGCACTTAAGATGGGAAAATCATGTAGCTATAAAGTACTTTTGGCCATCAGGACCTCTTCCCCTTTCACCCAGTAAGAATATTTCTGGAGTGAAGTCATGTACCACTTATAATTTCAGATGGATCACTTTCAGCTTCAGATATATAAGGATGCTCTTTCAGCAGGCGATCTTTTTCCACAGCTAATGTAAAATCTAATTCCGCAGAAAGAGGTCAAATATTTGACCACAACAGCCTCTACTGGAGTCAAACATGGCCTCAAAGAACTCCCTATTGAGAGGTGGCAGTTCAGAGGATCTTGCCTCCTTTAAACAGAGGTCACAATTTCTCTCTCATTTTGAGCCTCCCAGTTCTTCCCATCTATGTTTTTACAGGGTGTGGGTGGATGGGTTTTTTTTTTGTGGAACTAAGGGCCAGACTTCCACATACACAGTGGAAGACTCATATGATTATTGATGATGCCCAACAAAACAAGCATCAGAGGAGGAAGACTGAAAATACAATAGGGAGGTACTCAACCACCTGTACTTTCCCCTCTCAAGATAAGTCCCAAACACCATCTACCTTTTTAAAAGTGTGACTGCCAGGGTAACTAACTACTTTGGGGGATGGCCATAGAATTAAAATGGCAACTAATTACTTTTTATAGTGATTTTCCAAGCTCTGTGTACATTTGTTCTCTTACCTCAGAATGTGAAAACACTTAAATATTTTGTGATGGGCAAGACTGAAACATTGGAAAGAACAGATCTCCCAAGGTTTTTTCCCCTGTCCCAAACAACAGCCATTAAGAATTTCATCATATTCTTCCACGAAACAGTAAAAATGATAGACCACTTCAAGGATGGAGCAAGAGAACCAGATGAAGCAGAACGGCTCTATATATATTCACACCAGAAAGGGGTTCTTGGACTCTCCAGTTTAAAACTAGATGAAGATTTGCTCCTGTTAAAACATGTAGTAAGAAAAGATCAACAAATTATCTGGAGGGTGATGGAAGTGGTGTTGCTTTTACCCATCTTTCCCATTTTTGCCAAGCAAGACAGCTAATTTCCTCTTGGAAACTTTGAAGCAGAACGACCACCTTATAGTTGCAGGCTATACTATCTCCAAGCTTGGGACCATCCACTTGAAATAAGCAGGGTTTTATGCTTCTGTGGGGAAGCAGTGAGTCTTTTCTTGTAGAGTGAAAATCTGGTCCCTTGCACAACAAAGAGCATGTACAGCTCTTCAACATCTCTCTGAACAGAGTTTAAGAGTCAGTTCCTAAATATTACTTTTTGTTCTGTGGGACTAATGGGCTAACTCAAGAAACGAGATGTTTCCTCTGCTTCTGATATTGGCATTTTGCTCTGTCTGCAGATCCAAGATGGGGAACCTTTGTCTCTTGGGTGGTGGTTCTCCTTTTGGCCCATCTACTCCTTTGGGCATTATCTCCAGTCACTAATCAGAGAGAAAACAGTATCGAAAACCATTCTGTACTCCAGATAACCAAGAATCATGTGGTACCTTAAAGCGAAGGCAGGCAGAAGCAGACCCAGATCTACTGATTAATCTGTAAGAGAGTTGCAGTAGATTAGTGAGGGTTTCTAATTTGCAGTTACCAAAACAACAACAACAGGGTGCCATCAAGTCGTTTCTGACTTAGGGGGACTTTTTTGGGTTTTCTAGATACAGATGTGACGTGTCCCCTGTGACCACAACCTGATTCCCTCAACCAAAGGGCTCACATAGTTTACGCTATTTCATTTGCTGCCACCAGTGGATTTCCTTTATCCATGCTGTAAAATATATCATTCAGACATTTGCTGCCAACAGAACTTTATTTAAGGTTATTAGGGAAAATCAGGATTTCAGATGTTCTTTTTAATTATTTAAAATAATAAAAAAGCATGTAGACTTTAGGCCAGAGCTCTTTCTGTTAGGTACAATACCAGAAAGTGTTGATTAAAAAATGTATATTTAATACTGCATATTTTAACAGCCACGAGGATTATATATGCACAGTACTGGAAAAAGGAAGGAACACCTACAAATCAAGAAATACAATGGTGCCCCGCATAGCGATGATAATCCGTTCCAGATAAATCGTCGATATCCGGAAACGTCGCTATACGGGGCAAAAAACCCCATAGGAACGCATTAAAACGGGTTTAATGCGTTCCTATGGGGGATAAACTCACCGCTATGCGGAAATCCTCCATAGGGCTGCCATTTTCGCTGCCTTGGTAAGCGGGGAATCGGTGCGAAAACGCTAAGGGCGGCCATTTTGTTGATGTGGCGGCCATTTTGGAACCGCCGATCAGCTGTTTTCCAAACATCTCAATGCGAAGATCAGTAAGCGAAATGCTTACTGATCATCGCAATGCAATTTCCCCCATTCAGAACATTGCAATGCGATTGCTTTTGCGATTGCAAAATCCGCATCGCTATGCGGATTCGTCGTTAAACGGGGCGCTTGTTATGCGAGGTACCACTGTAATTAAAAAGATACTGGACTGCGCCAAAATGGATAGACTAACACTGAAAATCAAAGGGAAAGAAGATACAAAATATATCAAACATGGGACTTGTTCTATCAATGGTTAGAAGGACATTGTATAGATTAGTAGTGTAATGTGTATGGTAGTTGTTTTAACAAATGAATATAAGCTGTACTCAGGTGGCACAATGTTAAATCAACATGGATGGATCTTATATAATAAAAAAATCTAAAAAAAGAATTTCAGATGTTCTTCATTCATTTCATGTTCATATAATCAAGTCAATATACTGTACATTCAATCACCACCTGCTTTCTATTCACTTAATCAGTTTATTTTTTATTATCTCTTTTTACTTTCCTCTCTCTCTCTCTCTCTTTTGTTTGTTTTTAGAGAATTTACAGATTTATGAATCAGATGGGTAACAAATCTATTCAATCTATGTGCAGGCTTGCTCTTTTAGGGTTTATCATGTCTCCAGTTTTCATGCATAATGGTGCGAAACCAAGAATGTTACTCCATTTTGACTTGTCCATGCATTGACTTGACACATTTACAAATCAGTCCAGATCTGGGACAGAAATCAAATCGGTTGGGACAAATCGTTTTGGACAAGAGGGTGGGTGGAATCCATGCACTTCCCTAGTCTTAATCTTGGCCATGCTCCAATATTATGGCTTTCTGTATTTTTTAAAAATGTGTATGTTATATGCAAAGACACTTTTTGTCATCATAGTGAGATGGGGCATAACCTAGGCACTGCCATGGCACTCAACTATAACTCAAGTGTTTTTCCTTTTATTCCATACTGTCTTGTAACATCCAGAGCTCAAAGCCTGGGATAACACTCCCCATATCCCCATTTTCCAATAGAAAGATGCAGCCCTCCACAGGTTATGGAAATGCAACTTCCAAAATCCATTTTGTCTATGATGCCTAAATCTTCTAAGAGTTGCATCCAAATGCATTTGGAGAACCACAGGTTCCCTATTCCTTTGGCAGATGCTACCTTTTTTCTGTTTGACAGCTCACTGCACCAGCTTTGCCGCATGCAGCTGCAAAAGGTAACTACGTAGTAAATTCTTAACAGGTTTTATATTGCAAAACTCCCAGGTAGATTTCTATCTAACAATATATCCTAAGCATGCCCCCTAGGTTGACTGTACAGCAGCCTGCTTCTTGAAAATAAGAGATTCAAAAAGAAGGTGTCTTAAGAAAAGATTGTAGGTGGAGTCCTGACATTTCCTTGTGAGGAATGTGGGAACTACTATACTGTATATAATTTTCCTACACCAGTGAGGCATGAAAGGATGTGTTGGCCTCATACTGTTTAATCCACATTCTGCAACTTCAGAAAACGCTGCTAATTATATGATCCTTTATGCACTGTGAAAAGAAAATGATTAGGTGAGGTCATAACTGACAGTTCTGAAAGACTATAGAAAGCACGTTTAGAAGACTGCCACAAAAATGCTTTGAAAACCACAATTGTGTCTTTTCACCACACTAAAAGTAAATAAATGTAGCTGCAACAGGAACAAGTGAAAAAAAAATCAGACCTTAGGTCACTTTAAAGTTTCTCTATCTAGCATTATAATAATCATCATAGTCATTTAAGTTTTGAGTTTATTGTTTGATTGTTCACAAAATCTTTTTGAGTGTGTTTTTAAACTTGCTCTTCTTGATGTTGACATTTATCTTCTGCTTATAAGAGGCTGTTTATATTGCTGCCTTTAGTTTGAGTTTTAAAGGGATGTTTATGATCTATTATTAGACTAATGGTAGGTGTCTGCTGGATTGTTCTATCTTGTACATGGCCTTAGTGGCTTTGGCTATAGAGCAATGGCAAGAGGGTAGTTTCAGGTGAGATTCCTTCAAAATACAGTACAGTCAGTTGGACAATGGAACCAGTCACCCAGACAAATGTGGTTTCCCTTCTCTGGAGGTCTTCAAATGGAGATGGAGCAGCCATTTGGTGGGAACACCATAGTGTTGGATTTCTTTCACCAAACAGGACAGCCTTCAAGGACCTTTCCAACTCCATGATTCTAAAGCAATCACAAGCCTGGGAAACAACACCCCCCCACACAATCTTCCATAATATGTTGTTCTGATCTTGGCAGAATATGATATGAAAAAATCTCCTTCTTAGGGAGGGCACTTGTAATCGCTGCAGTAGGCGTACAAATCTATGCCAAGCAGCCTACAGAGCTTACACTTGGCTCATACCCATTCCAACCAAAACAACTACGTTTAGGACATAAACCATAAAATCAATAATATGATGGAAATAACAAGATTACATTGCCATGGGAAAATGTGATTGCTCTGTTACTGCCTGTGAATCTTAGGATGTAATGGCCAGGATTCAGAACTCGACATGGCAAGGCTCTATTGCTCAGGTAGCACTCTAGACAAAACAGGAGGATCCCTCCTCAATGAAATAAAGAGCCAAATTACATATGAATATCTTGTGTTGTGCACGCAGTGTTCCATATAATGTATGCAATCCATATGTATACATGTGTATGATCAGTGTAATCCAGTGTAGTGAAATAGAAAGTCAGTGTGAGTGTCAGATTAGAACTCAGGAGGTAAAGGTAAAGGTTCCCCTTGACATTTAGTCCAGTTGTGTCTGACTCTAGGGCGCAGTGCTCATCCCTGTTTCCAAGCCGTAGAGCCAGCGTTTGTCCAAAGACAGTTTCCATGGTCACGTGGCCAGTGCAACTAGACATGGAATGCAGTTACCTTCCCACCAAGGTGATACCTATTTATCCACTTGCATTTTTACATGCTTTTGAACTGTTAGGTTGGCAGGAGCTGGGACAAGCGACAGGAGTTCACTCTGTTGCATGGATTCAAGCGTGGATTCGATCTTATGACTGCAGGTCTTTGACCTTGCAGCACAGGAGCTTCTGCAGTCTAATCTGCAGCACCACCACATCCCTAGAACTCAGGAGACCTGGGTTCAAATCCCTACTTAGCCAAGGAATCTACATGGAGGAGTGATAAAACCACTCCTTAACCACTCTTGATCATCCCAGAGTGCAAGACACACAACAGTAGGCACAAGTTAAAGGAAGTCAGATTATGCTTGAATATCAGAAAAAACTTCCTAACTGTTAGAACAGTACAACAAATGGGACCAATTACCACAGGGGGGGGTGAGTGCTCCAACACTTGAGGCATTCAAGGGAAATTTAAGACACCCACCTGGCAGATATCCTTTGATTTGTATTCTTGCCTTGAGCAGGGGGTTGGACTCGATGGCCTTATAGGCCCTTCCCAACTTCACTATTCTGTGATTCTATGAAATATCCCACATACCTTGAAAACCAATTTAGTGTTGCTATGAATTGGAAGCAACTTTTCTCGTGCTATTTTCTATATTGTGCACAGAAAAATAGTGTGGAGAAAACAGCTTGTATATTTAGCACTATCAATGAAAACATCTCTGGATTCTTGATTCTGCTTTGAGTATGGTGATGCATGCACAGTAGACATGTTCGCATGGGTCCAACTCCAAAGGCTTGATGTGGCATTTGCCTCTCACAAAGCTTGGAGTCAGATTTGGATACTGAAGCTTCTAAGAGCACTCTGTAACCTTGGAGCCCAAGATAACAAGTTACACAGAGTCTCTTATCTGGTAGCTTCAAATCCTCCCCTTAATAAGCAGAGCAAAGATGTGGACGTATGAAAAAATGCACGGAGAGAGTTCTAATAATACTTATAGCATAATATATTAGATTTGGTCAGACATATATACATGGCAATATATACATTGGCATAGAATATCTCAGAGCAACATAACATTCACATTCAAGTAATGACCACCAGACTCACAACTGAGTGGCAAAGTGCTGTTCTCACTCACTTGCTAAAATAGTGAGAGCAGCCTATCACTGCAGACATAGCAGCTGAACATGCTCAACAAGCATTACCTAAGCTTGTCCCATCTGTATGCTATCAGTCATCCATTGACTTGACGTTACAGGTATGACTTTGCATTCTCACTACGATATTAAATTTAACCCCTTGTTCACTTAAAGGAACAAATCCTGACAATAGTGTTGTGTTCTGATTCGTGTAGCACACTAGCACTGGGAAGATCTTGGACTTCATTCATAAATTTCTGGGCATTTGCCTTTCATTATCTTTTATTCCACCTTGCTTCACAAAGGTTTTATGAAAACAAGAGTGTTGTAGGCTGAGTTCCTCAAGGCAGGTTTTGAAAGATGTGCAGTTAATCAATAGGCATCATACATTAATTTGGAAATTGAACTAGTCCTGGTAATCTCGTTACAGACATAGCTGGGCACCCAGGCTCCAAAAGTAAGAATATTTTCAGAAACAAACCTTTGCATCTTCCATTTGAATTTCAGGCTTTCTTATAAATGTGTGGTATATCTGTTCTGGCCTTTAAGTATAAGACAAGATAACTTTCCCTTGCAACTCAGTTGGTTTAAATATTGTTTGCTGGATTTACTCCCTAATCTTTAGACATTCTTTAACGGAAGCAAGGCATTTGTTTTCAATTACATTACACTATATGTCAGCCCTTCTGTCATGCCTTAATCTACTTACCAAAGCTGATTAGTTACCTTGCATTTGCTACAAAGCCTGGCCTTGCATGTGTGTGCACGCATACATGCACATGCACACACACTTTCTCATTAATGACTATGGGGTAGCACAGCACATTTTTACCATGAGCAGAGGCTGTAACATTGAGTCACAAAGGCAAGTTGGAACATTGAACCTTGGAATTGCCATGCCAGATGAGACATGCTGTGAGCATCGTCCAGTAAACTATTTCCAGATTACCTGTGATAAGGAGAGAGAGTCAACTTTGCTCACCTGGCTTGCTTGTTACTCTTTCAGCTGCACAGGACAGAGGTCTACAAGTTACATGCATGACAAACAAGAGTTTCTTGAAAGGGCTATATTTCTCCATTGAGGTTGCTATAGTTTATTTTATTCATGCTGTTATTTATTTTTATTTCACCTTTCTCCTTAAGTAGGCAGCTTACATCCTGAAAAGACAATATTAAAAGCTAAAATCAATTGAGTATACAAATACTAAAAAGGATTGAACAAATACAGCACTGTACTAAAAACCAGTAAACAAAAGCAACACCAAAACACATTCAAAGCAGTAAGGTACAAGGATCCATTTGAAAACCCCAGTCAGGTGGCCAGTCACTAAAGGAAAGTTTGTCTGAAGAGAAAGGTCATTTGCCTGCTTGCAGAAGGAGAGCAAAGATTGGGCCAGTCGGGCCTCCTGTGGGAGGGAGGTCCAGAGTCTGGCAGCAGCAACATCTTCCCACCAAATGCATATGTGGGGGTAGTGGGGTCAAGAAAAAGGCCTTTCTTGATGACCTTAACAACCGGTAGGGCTCATAAAGAGAGATGTGGTCCTTGAGATAGCTTGGACTTAAGTTGTTTAGGGCTTCACAGGTTAAAAAAAAACCCACAGTAGTTTGGATTGGGCCCAGAAATAAATCAGTAGCCAGGGGAGCTACTACAACACTTACCAGAGACCCAGTCTCTTCCAACTGAGTGGAATTTACTTCTGAGGAGACATCCATAGGATTGCACTCTAAAGTTTAAATGGTCCCTATCCCACCAAATAATATGTATTGGGTCAGCAACAACAAAAACAGCAGAAATATGAAAAGGTAGTGTGTGATAGAAAGGAAGGCCTGGCTGAGTTGAGACACTGCATGCAGAAAGTTCCGCGTCCAGGTCCTGGCCAACATCTCCAGGGAATGGTGGAGTGAGGACTGCTGGCCAAAACACTGAAGAGCTTCTGGCCCAGTGATACAGAGCTGAATATACCAAAGGTCCAACTTGGCCAGAGTTTGAATTCATGAGTTAAAAGCATCCCAGCTGCTTGTGACTGTTCACAGTTTTGGGGGGCAAATGAAATTACATTCCAAAAGCAATGTAACAAGTAAGTATGGAGATGTGCCTTGTCACTCTTAAGTTTTACTCCTCAAGGGCATTTAAAGACATTTTTGGGAGCACATTAACAGGATGTTTACAAGTTTTATGTTGTTCTCTTATCAATCCAAAATGGCAAATGAAGCACCAGTTGAAACCCTGCTGCTTAGAGTAGTAGGTTACACTATAGTAGGTGTATTGAATCAGTGAGGATTTGGTGAGTCAATTCCTCCATAACATAACAGGATTTCCGCAATTGTTTTGTTCTGTCTTTTGTAAAATGTGCCCGATAGCACTTAAAGCACTCTCTGGGTAGTTTATAATTTAATTATAAAGACTGCTCATCGTCCACCCACCCTGCAGCAACCTGGGTATTCAATTCACCAACCTCAGAAGGATGGAAGGTTGAGTCAACCTTCAGCCAGCTACATGAGCCCACTCAGGTTGTAAGCAGAGCCTTGACTGCAGCACTGCAGTTTAACCACCACACCACAAGGTTTTATGTTTCTGAATATATTTTGAAGATGCAGTAACAGATTTGGCCAGTCAAAGGACTAGAGAATATTTTCCTGTATGTTTCTAGCCTGATAATAAAGAAAATTTATTTCTTTGGCAGATGAAGGAACAATACAATAGTAACCACCTGCCTGCCACAAGGTGAGGAGTAACAGAACATGTTCTTTTAAGACGTAACATTCAAATCTCTAGAATTGGCAGAAAGTAGTTTTCCATGTTTCATTTGTACAATTCCTTGTTAATGCACCAATAGGGTCAGGTAGCAAAGAAAAAAACAAAGCAAGACAAATTAATTAATTAGATTTATATCCCGCCCATCTGGTCTATTTGAACAGTACCTACTGGCGTGGACTTAACCAGCTAGAGCAATGATCTCATATTTAGCTATCCCTCATATCCCTGATCAAAAGATTCACATGGGGACCACCCATGACACTTCCCCAACTCTTAATGTGAATGAGGAGGCCTCATGAGCGCAGGAGCTCTGTGGACGCACCAGAGCTCTTATGAGTTCATGACCCATCTATTCAGGAGATGCAGGTATCCATTAAAAGTCCCACAGTTTAGGAATAAGAGTGAGGAACCCTGCTTCAGACAGATCAGAGCACATATAAAAATATGCTTGGTGTGTTTTCATTGTATCTGTTTGGAATACTGTACTCTACACTGGGCAAGGTTTTCCAAGGATGATTAATTTCAACACAGGCTTTCCCCATTGCTTACTGTGGGGCTCTCTGCCTGTTGTTCAAGCCTACCTTGCCAAGCCACCATAGATTGAAACTACAGATGATCCGGTCAGCAACAGCAGCAGCTGCAGGAACAGCACATGCCAGACGGCAATTCATGTTTCTGGAATGTCTCCTGTGGGGTTGAGCAACAGCAGTTATTAGCAAATCGTGGTAAGAGAAATACCTGGGGACAGAGAAGAGGCATGCTCAGTGCACGCTCTGCTTTTGCATATTTTTGCCACAGTGGTACCCAAGGACTAGGTCACGAAGGCTTCTTTTCTTAATATAGAACTGTATCAGAAGGACTCCCTTTAACATCAGAACTAGCTAAAGCTGAGCAGGTCATCTGAATGTCCCCCACGTGATTAACACCCATACTATAAGGATTAGTTTGTTCCATGAGTTTTTCAGATGTATACAACTGAAAGGACATGTCAATTGCATAAACTGAAGTATACATCTGGCCCTACCCTGAGGCAGAGTGAGCTACTGGCCTCTGGAGATAGGGTGCAGGTCCTGAAAGCCATTGAGATGTTGGAGAACGGAGCTGCATGTGCCAGAAACCTGTTTTTCCCATACTAAGCAGCTGCTCTTCTTTGCAGTGAGGGAGGTTGTCTCCTCCTCACCCTTCAAATAAGATTTGCTAGTCCACAGTGAGCATGGGTTTAACTTTCCTTGCAGCTATGATGCTGGTATGGCGTCCCACCATAAAGGGCTCAAACTAGTATCAGCAGAGTGGGATAAAAAACAACAACGTTGCCTTCTGGGGTTTCTTGTTTTTTTCTTCTACTTTGCTCCAGTTTGCTCTAGCACAGGATCCACTCCTGGACCTTCAGGCTGCCTTTTCCAGTGCTCATCTATGAACACTGTGGGTGAGTGTCATTGGATGACATTTCCTTGGAAGCCTTTTTCTACACCCCGCGGGCAGATAAAACAAGGAAGAAGGGTGGCATTGCCAGGGAGAGGGCCAAGAAAGTAAGCAAAAGAAAAGGACCCTCTGTTTTGGGAGTGAGATATCAGAAGCAATTCTGGATGGATGTGGACAGTCAATCCTGGGAGGACTCAAAGCATTTCTCTACCTCCAACTTCAAATAACCTCATATATGGACACCAATAGCAGGATGATCTGTCAAATCTGCAACAAAATATACTGGAAGGACCCAGAGCAACCCCAGAACAAGTAGACACAATGCTACGGTGGGGACACAAGCCTCCAGGCTGCTCATCTTCTTTATGTGGAACGTGAACAGGAGGCCTTCTCCACTTCAGGTAGCAACAAGCTTTGGGCAAATCCCAATTAAATCTATAGTTTGGGATCGTTGAAGCTTTGCTCAGCATGGGAGCATCCTCACAGATGGCAAGGGAAGTGACTATTTGGAGCGTGTTTCCCAGATTCCCATGCTGGTTTGTGCTGGCTCTGGGAGCTGTAGTCCAAAAAATAACTTTGCCCATTCACGCCAAACATGTAAAAGGGATGTATTCAAGGATAAGATGGTGGCTTGAAATGGTGATACACAATGCAGTCTATCCTGATTCACACTGACATGTGAAGGTCTCTGCCATAGGATTTCCTGAACTTTAGCTGGAGGTCCTGGAGATTTCCACTTAGCTAGGGGATTATCTTCTTCGATTGCTAGTGACCTGTACTTAGATGTGCTACATGAAATTATAAAGCTAGGATAGGCAGAAAGTACAGCACATCCATCTTTATGGTCTTGAAAGGTTCCCCTATTAACTGCTTTCCTCGTCTGCATTTGCCATGATAGTAACCAAATCTCTGTGACCGGCATCTTCAGAGGACAGGAGTAGCAGGCTGTGCTCTGGTGCAGTTAGTTGGAGAGTTGAGTATTTATAGCTGTGGGTTCAGCTTTTGTCCTGTTCGGGAGATGGGTGATAATGGTGATCAGTGTGTTTTTGTTTTGGGGCTATTGTTGTGATAAGGAGGAGAGATTATCTGTCCCTGTGCTAGACGGGTGTCGTAACTGGTCTTTTGTGTGTAGTGATCACCAGTCCTTGTGACTGGGTAGAGTTCGTGACCTTTTGCAGACAGTGCTGGGAGCCAAGCTTTATTCAGTTTTAAACTTTCTTCTTTTTTGTCGAAACTCTGCTGATGTATGTGGATTTCAATGGCTTCCCTGTGCAGTCTAGCTTAATGATTGCTGGTGTTGTCCAGTATTTCAGTATTTTGAAATAGAATTTCATGTGCAGCTTGTTTTAGGGCATGTTCAGCTACTGCCGATTTTTCTGGTTGTTTTAGTCTGCAGTGTCTCTCATGTTCCTTGATTCTGGT
Source organism: Pogona vitticeps (assembly GCF_051106095.1). Taxonomy (NCBI): domain Eukaryota; kingdom Metazoa; phylum Chordata; class Lepidosauria; order Squamata; family Agamidae; genus Pogona; species Pogona vitticeps. Next base: position 202,234,934 of record NC_135783.1, read on the forward strand.
GTGGATGCTTCATTTTGTGGTTCCAATATATACCTGGCTACAACTGCAAGGTACTCAACTCTCCAACTAACTGCACCAGAGCACAGCGTGTTACTCCTGTCTTCTGAAGATGCCGGCCACAGAGACTGGTGAAATGTTAGGAAGAACAACCTTCAGAACACGGCCAAAGAACCCAAAAAACCCACAACAACCATTAGATCCCGGCCGTGAAAGCCTTCGTGAATTCATTAAAAAATCTTTTTGTTAAAAAGTACATGCACTCTACATATGCCATATGTAGAATAATGTACCTGGAAGGGCTTTCAGAAGCACAAGATGATATGGAAACAAACCATTTTTCATGCTTCAGAATAATGTTTGCCTGATTTCAATCAATCAATCAATCAGAATTTATTACTTAAATATGCAGCCTATTCTATTTTGAGGGCTTAGAATGGGCAACCTTTAAAAAAACAAAAACAAACATATCATTTTTAATGTGAAAATTATTATTTAGAAGATTATTTTCTCATCCCTTTTCCTTTGGGGAATGAATCAAACTTTAGTTTTCACTTGGATGAAAAAAAGATGTAACATATCATAAATTGTTCATATTTGACTAAATATGGTGAACACTGTGGATTCACAAATGGCATAAATCCAAGATCCTATTCATTCCCTAGAAATACTACCAAATGAAAATGCTTTGTGGAAAAGCACAGGAATATTTGAAGCTTGACAAATATGATCTTGTGCAACTTGTGAACTGAAACTCAAGATATTGCTTTGTGCAGATTATGGGGAGGAATAAGACTCCAGAAAAGCAAGAGGAAAAGTTGGATGAGAAGTTGCAAAATCAAGGTATCAATCAGAAATCCATCCATGTTTCAAAGGACTGAGGCTACACCCATGTAGGAACCATAGGTGTCAACCCAAAAACAACAGCTAATTGACTGTCAGCCATGTATCTACAAAGATGGAGAAAGACAACTGATTCCATATCACTGGAAATGAATTCTATTACCATCACATCTCAGGCTGAGCCTTTAAACTTCTGGCTTCACGCTTTAGCTGAACTTTAGTTCCTGTGCTTTAATTCTTAGTCAGGATGATTGTAGGACACTGCTGCTTCCTTTTCCACACCCAGGTTCAAGTCCTGTAATGTCCAGGCCAGCCTGGTGAACACTTCTGAAGTTTCCGCTTCTTGTGATGCGTGATAAAGGTATAACCCAACTCTGATTTTTTATTGATTGATGGATGGATGAATTTTTCCTTATGGATCACACAGCTGTACTTCTTTTTCCAGGCCCATGTAGTTTCCACTTACTACTATTTTATCTTGTGATTTCATGGTCAAAATTGTATTAATTGCACCACTGACATATGTCCTCTGGTATGCATTTCAGTGGTGAACGGCTATTCGTTAGGAAGTCAGTGGTTGTATTTGCTATCACACACAAGTCACAGGTCTTGGCACATGACAATAAATGCCTACATTGACTTCTCAACTTGTGGCAATCCACAGATAAAATACTGTATATGACAATGGATTTATGCTGGCATATTTTTTCAAGTGGATTCCACCTCATAAATTATACACTAACTTTTCTTACATTTCCTACAAGCCAGTTAAGATGGTCTGCTCATCTTTTCTCCAACAAAGTGCTTCACATCTGAAGACACGGCATTTTTCCTGAACCAGCCACATCCTTTGCTTGCATAATTCCACTCCTCTCTTGATTTGGAGGGAAATGGGCTGAACCTACTCTATGCCTGGAAAACCTCCACATGGTTTATTTTTACCAGTAAACCAATGTGTTCCCTCCCCTCTCACTGTCATATTCCCATCATATAATTTATTGAAGAAATGATTAAAGATTAAAGTAGAATGTTTGGTTCAGAAATCAATTATATATATAATTATATGTGCTAAATTGGGAAGATTTCATTAAGTGAAACTAATAGAGTTGATGGGTGTTTTCTCCTGCTTTGGTGCCTCCCAAATGACAACAGTTCCCCATTTCTCCTTGAACTGTATTTCAAACATTAAATTCTCTATTTATCTTAAACAGAAAGCCAATGTCATCCGATTCACAATATTCCATATTCTGGTGAGCCAATCAGAGAGGGATGGAACCACATATTCTTCTAGTATAAGACTGGAGCAATTTTAACAGCTGTTAACAGATGAATCATTCGTCTCAGGTCTTCTCCATTTACCAGATCTTCTAAACAATTCTGAAGAAATCTAATTAGGTCTGTTGGTAAACTGTATCCAGAAATCAGTTCAACATGACATGAGACCAACTTCCAGGATGTCTTGAATTTCACATGGTACCAGAAAGTGTAAATATAATCTGCATCCAATGTGCTGTGTGTCCAGCATTTATACTGATCAACATAGTAATTTTTTTTTAATGTTATGCAGTGAGGTACTGTTGGTGAAGAGTTTTAAAATGGCAAACCAATATTCTTAATTATGAGAAACCTTGACATGTCAAGGAACCCTTTCATTCCGTATTATTGTTCTCCGCATGCAGTAGATGAGGGAGGCAACTATGGAGGGAGCAGGAATAAACACCCCCCCCCCCCCACTCTCTTCATGTACGAAGACTACCAGATCCAGAACATTGAATGGGACTAGATACACATCAGTGCAACAGTGTGGATTTTCTTGTGGAGGGTAAAACGTTTAAAGACACTGCAGGGAAATAAAATATGAAATTAGAGCAAACGGAGGTGGCAGTAAGAATGGGCTCTGCCAATCCAGACTGCAGATGGCAGATATGATTTCTTAAGGCTCCTCCATACGAAACAGTTTTTTACAGTTAGAGGGTTGTAAGGCAGAGTCACATGTGATGGCTTCTGTGTAATCTCTTTCCTACACTCACACCAAAGGATATCCTACAAATACAAAAAAGGAGCAACGGCCTCTTTGGTCAATTACTGAGGAAACAAAGCTTGGGAAGGAGCGGAAGGGATCACACGAGCAGGCAACCACACGGCACGGTTGCCATCTGGCTAAAGAAGTACAGTATTTCATTCACAGCATCAGTTCCACAATAAACTGTCCTAGGTGCTAAGAGAGGAAGAGAAGAAATGTGAACAAGAGGCCAAGAAATCATATTCAGATATCAATCTGGCTTCATAATGATAAAATACTGTTTTAAAGAATTTAAAGAGAATTCAAGAACATAAGCAATTGACACTGAATACATCTCATACACATGCACAGACTATATACTGTAACACTTTACTGAGGAATCCATACTTTAAGATTAGGAAGGATGTCTAGAGCATGAAATGAACGGAAAAGAGAACACGATCCTGGTGAAATAAATCTGAGCAGCAAAGTTTTAAATGGCAGTGATGGAGTCAAGATACAACCTTTTAAAGGCAACAGTTGACATTGAGTTAAACAACCCAAGGAGGCAACAGCAAAATAAAACTCTAATTTTCTGGAAAGCACATTAGGTGGTCGAATATTGATTGATATGGGTGACTCAAGATGATGTCTGAACAATGCTACCTCTCATTTTGGATCAATCATCTCTTTCTGCTGCAGCCCCATACAGCACAACTCACAATGTTTGGTAACCACCCCTACTGAAACTTATTAACTAACTTACTGCTTGGAATGTGAAAGGTAAAATTAGGGTGCAATGACAATGGTAGAATTTTCATCTTCAAATAAAGCCCTTGTAAAGAAGGAGAGCGTATGTAGCTTCCTATTCTTCCCTTTCATCTCATGGAGCTTCGCAATTATATTCTGGACTCCTTTGAGCTGCACATTTCCTTTTTAATTGAGAAAGATGAAAGCAAACACTGGCTCCACGAAAGGAGTCTAACTGCAGATGTAGTGGGAGGAGCACCAAGGGAAAAAACGAGAAAGTACGTAGGTGGAGCTGGAAGAATCTCCAAAAGAGCTGTCAGGAAAATAATAGAGAAGAGGGCTGGAGATCATCAAATAGTCGTAGGAAAACTTACTATATTAAACAATTTTGAGGGCACAAGGTTAAATAGCATTACTAGTCCTTTTTATGGTAGTTGGGAGAAAATGTCGGTATCATTAGTACTTCCTAGCTCTCATTGAAGCAGGAGAGAAAAAAATATATTGACTCACTAACTTTCCACGGATATTTCTTGACAAATTAAGGGAACTGGTGCATTGAGACCTCACTTAGAGGCAACTATGCAATCCAAGTTGTGTTACAAGTCTAAATGTAAGAAAACTTTTATTCATATGGAAGCGTCCAAACTCGATGACCTTGCTTCTAGCCTTCTTTGGAGAGAAAGTTGAACTGGCCTGGCTTTGCCAATCTAGCCAGCATATTTGAAAGAAAGTCGGGAAATGAAAGCGTCCATTTTAGACGCCATGAAAACTAGGAAGATAAGAAAAGTTGAAGTTCTGAAAAGAGCCCTTTTCACTGAGCCTGCTAATAAAGACGGGCCATCTCTTCATTACCATGCTACACATCCACCTCAGTTAGACTTCACAAAAGGGGGGAAAAAGCGGTCTTTATAGTTGTACATGATTATATTTTTCTTTTGTATTGAGTTCAAAGTCTTTTTTTTAAAAGCATGTGTAGATTGCTCACAATGTAATGGGCCATTCCCTGGAAATGGGGGGGGGATGGCCTTGGCGTTTTATATTAATACAATAGGTTATGTATAAAACAGGTTCTAAAAAGTTAATGCATATTAGCTTCGAACAGCCATATTTCTAACACCGTGCGGCTCTTCCAGTAGAGCAGATGAATGGAGGTACAGAAGAAGAAGAAGAAAAAGCCCACAATGACAAAGGGATAAAGGTTTAACTAAAAGGACATGGATCTATGTTTCAGGTAGCTCTTTACCTTCCATCAGGAAACGAGTTATTAGGAGTAATGAAATCAGAGATTGACAATACAAAAACTTTTCAGATCCTCTGTGCGAGGCGGCGACACTGGCCTTTTACTTCTCTACTTTGTAATGCTTTTCTTTGAGTTGTGGTTTTGAAAAAAAGCTGTGAGACATCTTCCTGTTAGTTCTTTTTCATCTGTTCCAAACACTGGCCAATAATAGCCCCAGTCCTATTCTTCGCTTGCTTTTCTTTTCTTTTCTTTCTTTTCTTTCTTTTTTGAAACACATATTGACTATAATGACTATAAATTATCTAGTCCACATACCAGCTTTGTGAAAGAGTTAGAGCTCCTCTGTGCTGCTGTTCAGTGCCTAGGTAGAAGTTTCATGAGATGGAGCCAGAAGGTAGAGAAATTCATATGGCCATCGCTTCCCCAACAGCAAGACCCTGTCCCAAAGCAAAGAATCTGAATGTTGCTGGCACTGGACAACACCCATTGTGGTCAAAAACGTTAAATTGTTCGGTTGAGAGGGTCTTCCATTACAAGAATGAAATTTCCAGTGTGGTAATGAGTTAAAGTATCTAAATATCTATTCCAAGTACCTTTAAGATGACCTCCTAAGCCAGAACTTAATCACAAGACTCATAAGAACCAAAGTTAAGGAACTAAACTTCTAGCAAGGAGGACAGGTCTGTTTATTCATTTATTACACTCTCAGGCAGCCTAATAACTGAGGTTCTTTGGATAGCATACATGTACATTAAAATCTATAATTCAAAATAATAAAACAATTAAAAGGCAGGCAAGCTATAGCATGAAATGTTATAACAGTCATATCGTAGGCGATTTCTTCTGCTAGTCATGTTCAAGGAAACTTTCCACAGACTTTTTTATTTCCTCCTGAAACTGTTGGGGGGGGCGGGAGATTGTTAGTAGGTTGATCGTTGGTTGCTGTCAAACATCGTTTTCACTTGCCCCCTTGTCCTTAACCAATCACTTTCTTAAGATCCTACAAAGTTAGTTCCAAGTTATTTCGAGAGACTTGCAGCAACTCATTGCAACTTTGAATCTTGAATGCATGTACATGTTTAGATATACGCTAAATGATTTGCAAGTAGCAAGAAAATACAATGGTTTTGTTGTTGTTGTTTGGGGTGGGTGTGTTTTTGAGGGTTTTTTTGTTACACACCTTAAGTTCTGGCTGGTTTAATGTCATAACTGTTCTCAAAATGCCTGGGATGGAGGAAATGAGATAAATCTGAACTATTTGCCTGTAACATATTCTACAATCTCCTCCCAGTCCTTGTTGGCAATCTAACAGGTACTGTATTATTATTTTGTCATTGTTTGTAATTCTACATGTATTTGTTGGTCTTAACTAGGTCCTCCGGTCCTGCTTTTAGTGGCCAAGCTCACTAAGGGTCTCTCAGAGATGTTTCTTTTAAAAGTAACTCTTATGATGTTATGGCACCATTTTGTCTAACACTGGACTTCTCTATTCTTTAAGACGCAGACCAATTAGCTGTGGTAGCAGGAGATTCTGAATACTGTAGTGTCATGTCATATGTTTTATCTTTCTAGTGACAGAGGAGTAGGGAGGAGAACGAGGAGTCCTGTTTCCTCCCAGTGCCATCCCAAAACATTTCAAGACCTCAGCGATGTCTCCTCTGCGATGTCTAAGAGCCAACATTTTAAAATGTCTTGCTGTGCTATTAAGACGCCAGTTTCTACCTTCATAAATCTCATGTCATCGTAGTGCCACCTGAAATAGGTTACGCCTCTGCATGATAGGGTGAGCCCTCTTTTCATCATCAGCCATTCACACATGAACTCAAAATGTAGTTTCCACATCAGTTATCCCTGTTTTCACTACGTGGTTTCAACTCCTCTTTGGCCTTCTTTCTTTGAGGTAACCGTGACATAAATTGCAAAGCTCTTGTTCCTTTTAATGTTGAGGGGCTCCCTCATGGTGAAATAATTGATTCCATGGCCCTTTACTCAAGCTGGGATGTAGGCCATAGTCCAGCTTCAGCACAATCAAACTCCTCACTTGGTAACAACTGGAGGGCTCCCTGAACACGGAGCATTTGTTCCATCCCTCTGCTGCTTGGTTCCCCAGGGCTTATTAGCACCGTGTTTATTTAGATTTGTGTCCAAACTCTAAAAACATACTCCTCTTTCCCTCAAGATATCAGCAATTTAAAAAGAAATATTTCAACAACAAACAAAAAAAGAGTTTCTCTGCTGAGTTGTGGTTGTTGTTGAGAGGTGGTGTAACAATAATTGAAAGCTTCCCACCAGGAGCCTCTCAGTGTGGACATAACACTGCAAATTCACTTCTGAAATCTTTCAAAGCAGCATCTCCTAAAATAAAAGGAAGTCTCTCTTTAAAAATCTTGGTGGGAAAACTGCAGGAATGTATTACAAATGAACTTCTCAGCTAGATTTTTTGTTTGTTTTTGAGTAATCGGTTTAGTGCTCTTTGAAAGCTTGCAACCAGAAAGCTCTTAACGTCTAAATTCTGCCCCAGTACAAAGTGACACTAAATATATATTGGGTTTTTTTTAATTTTTGTTTTTATGAGTCTTTAAAGAAAGGAGTGGAAAATCATGGACAAATCAAGATAAGGGAACATTATGTGGATAGTCAGAAAATTATCATAATATCATTGCAGAACCCAGTACTTCAAGAAAAATTATCTGTGTGGAAGAGCCCTGATATATGAATGTTTCATTATTAAAATGCATAACCTGGAGCTTCTAAATTCTGTAGATATTTCAGATGCTTTCCAGTCAAATATTGTTAAAAATGCATATGTTCCTTTCAGCAATATTTACCAGATATATTGCTTTCTTCCAAAACTATTTTTCATTTGGTACATTATGAACCATCTAGAAACGATGTTTTGAGGAGAGATTAAGGTATAAGTGGAAGTCTAAGCATTTTTTTTTTCTTAATAGAACTGCATTATTATTCTTACTATGTCAATATCTGGATTAAAACTTGCCTCCAGCATCTTTATACAAGCCAAAGAACTGGTGTGATTTGATACGATTTACTTTGTTAAACTAGGTTCTTACATTCTGTAATTGTTCCAGATAATATAACAGGATTACACCCCCATAATGACAATATTATCATTCATTTCCCAATTCAACACACTGTCCTCATATTAACTGAAATGGACTTTAGCCAAAGCTTTCTTTATAAATCTTTGACTTTTGAAATGTAGGGCATCCATTTTGTTGCAAAGTTTTCCTAACCCCAAGGTATAATCTTGTCTTCTATATTACAGTAGACACTCTTCACAATAATTTTTTCAATTTTTTTTAAAAAATCCACTCTCTGAATTACAAACAGAAACAAGTCTTGGTATGAAGTTATTTTCTTTCCACAGATACTTGTCATGGGAGTGTGCCATTTTACAAACACTCACAACAGCTTAAGACGTGGACTCCATGCCACAGGATGTGGTGATGGCATCTGGCCTAGATGCCTTTAAAAGGGGATTGGACAGATTTCTGGAGGAAAAGTCAATCGCAGGTTACAAGCCATGATGGGGATGTACAATCTCCAGGCTTACAAGGAAGGTACCTCCAAATGCCAGGTGCAGAGGAGGGGTATCATGAGACAGGTATCTAGTTGTCTCGTGTGCTCCCAGAGGCATCTGGTGGGGCCACTGTAAGATACAGGAAGCTGGACTAGAGGGGCCCTTGGCCTGATCCAGCAGGGCTCTTCTTACATTTGTTACAATGCTTCCTAACAGAGGACCGAATGCAAGAAATAAAAAGTCATGGCACCCATGTCCTTCGCTCCTTAACAAATTATTCTGAAGTAGAAAAACAAACATGGAAGAAACAGTAGGAAGGTACAAGAGGATTTTTTTAAAAAAAAAATCAGATAATTTGGTCATAAAATTCCATCAGGGTGACTTCAGGACAAAAAAACTCATGTGGAAAAAATCTTCAGACAAAACCTGCATTGAAAAATCTGCACACGTTTCCATGTTTTGCCCGCTCTCTCTTCCAAGCAACGTAGTAGGGCCAGATGTGCAAAGAATTGCACAAGTGGTCACAACTAAGTACCCCACCAATGGGCAGTCAGTAAGATAGCACATACCAAGTGCACAAATATCCACTTACAGCTTGTGAATCCAACTGCTTTCTGGTCTAAGCCTTTAAGTTGCCTAATGCATTATTCCCTTGTGTCTCAAGCATTAAACATGTAAGGGCCAGCAGATGTGCCAAAACAAACGAGGATATGAGGCGGGCATCAGTTGCTGTTTCCAGTCTTTGAGGAGATGTGCCATTGCTCCTCTACTAGAAAGAGAATAGGGTCTTGCTAGAAATCTGGTCCATTTAGTATTCATTCAGATTTTCTGTTCTTAGGGGAGTGAATGAGTTCTCAAGGAGAGAACTCTAAGTAACTCAATACATTCTTCCATCTTTGTACTAACTGCAGCTGATCCTGTTCATCATCTTTACAAAAGCATCTGAAGTTGCTACATATAACAGATGAGTAATTTAAAATGTTCACATCCACAGTAGCAAATGTAAAATATCTTTACTGAAGCCAACTAAGATTCCCAACGTCGATCTTAACAAATTACTGAACATTTCTGACCAAAATCCTGTTGGGTGGATTCTGCCTATGTAACGGGGGTGTTATGTATGAGCCAGTATAGCTGAAGCTAAACCTACAAAAGGAAAATAGTCTAGACCACATATCAGTCCCTTCGTTCAAACTCAACATGGGGATTTTTGTGCCATAAATTCCAGCCCAAGAGATGTGGTACACTCTTTAATTCCCTAAATCCTAGGAGAAAGATGTAAAAATTCCAAACCTTACTGCAGAGAAACTTGAGACCACATCAACTCTAACAGACATGTACCACCAATTTTTGGACTCTTGTGTACCATTTTTCTGCACTATCCATAAATGGGCTCTGCTAAGCCTGAAGAAGTGGGATTTTCTCCACAAAAGCTTAGAATTTGTTTGGTTTCTAGTGGTCCAATAAATCAGTGGTCCCCAGCCTTGGGCCTCCAGATGTTCTTGGACTTCAACTCCCAGAAATCCTGACCAGCAGAGGTGGTGGTGAAGGCTTCTGGGAGCTGCAGTCCAAGAACATCTGGAGGCCCAAGGTTGGGGACCACTGCAATAAATGACTCACCCTTACATTATTGTTAAGTGAAAAAACCCTCTCTGCTTACCCAGAACTAAGTTCATCCAGTACCATCAAACATAAATACAGACCAGTTGGAGCAATTAGTAAAAATCATGTCACTCACTACAGGCCTGTGTTGCAACTGTTGACGCTATCAAACATGTGTTTCAGTTTATTTCTTCCACACATCTCGTGGGACAATTGGTGGAATTATGGTGTGTGGTGTTTTCTTGAGACGGTGGCCAAGGTACAACAAGAGTGCATCCCTGTGCTCATGTTTTGCATGATGCAAGGGACGTGGTGGCACTGTGGGTTAAACCGCAGAAGCCTCTGTGCTGCAAGGTCGGAGGACCAGCAGTCGTAAGATTGAATCCACATGATGGAGTGAGCTCCCATCGCTTGTCCCAGCTCCTGCCAACCTAGCAGTTTGAAAGCATGTAAATGTGAGCAGATAAATAGGTACCACCTCAGTGGGAAGGTAACAGCGTTCCGTGTCTAGTTGCGTTGGCCACGTGACCACGAAAACTGTCTACAGACAAACTCTGGCTCTATGGCTTGGAGACGGGGATGAGCACCGCGCCCTAGAATCGGACACGACTGGACTAAATGTCAAGGGGAACCTTTACCTTACCTTTTAGGAACAGAGCTTTTTGCTTTAAATCAAAGTTGTCCCCCCCCCCCTGCTCTTTGGAGAATATTTTCTTACCCCTTTTCTATATTCTGTTGTAGTGTTCTATCTTCAAACATCTTTTCTGATTCTACTGTGGGTAGAATCTGCTCTGTGCCTTCACCTGAGACAGCTGTATGCATTTGTAGAGAAGGAGAAATAAAACAAACAGCACTGCATAGTACTGAACAGAACAGTCCAAGAATAGGGGGGAAATCATCAGAACACTCAATTTCCGGGATAATTTGCAGCTCCTTAGGTGTATACATATGTGTGCACACATGCACGCACATCCACCATAATGAAATTTATCTAGCAACTACAATCTGTGCAACAGAGTGTGAAACTGGGGATACATACTCTCGTGAATATGAGCCTCAGAGAGCAGTAAAGGTACATGGGTAGCATGGAAGAAATATTATCTTGCACTCATAGAAGATTGACGTGTTATTACTAAACACAATTCAAGTGCAAATTTAGGGAGTTGGCCTTTCCAAATCATTTAAGTGGCTGAGTGCTGTAATTTTTAATGTCTCTTTCCTTATCCTTTTTAAATATCTTTTTATGCTTTAATTGTACTTGTTCTATTCAAATTTTATCTTTGGAAGCCTCCTTGGATACAAATCTTTGACATAAATACGGGAAGTAAATTTAATAAATACATACATAAAATTAAAAAAATCCTTATTGCATCTATTGCTCTTCCATTTTTATACAATATAACCAGTGGTTTTTGATCAAAGAGCAAAAAGAGATTCACAGACTTTAAGGCTTCAAGTCTTCTTATTGTTCACCGTAATAATGCTATATGCATTAGAATACTAGTCTCTCTCAAAAACAGCAGCTGATTATATTACACAAAAAATTTGCGTGATCATCATCTCTGTCGTACAGAATAATTTTAACCCAACTAATGCTTCTGCCTAGGTTTAGAAAAATCCTGATCACTCTATGACTTACAGTGCCAATAAAAATCAAGATGCAAAGCAGTAAAATATCTAAGCATTGACTCATAAATTATGTTTGAACATGAATTGTTAATGTAATTTCCCATTCTAGTGATTTAATGTACTATAAATACTTTTATGCTAAATTTAGCTTTTCCCACAGGGGGACCATAAATCAGAATCCGAGATGGTATGAGACAGCTATCGTCTGCAATAAAGTTAAGGGACATAAATAAAGTGCTTGTGTCAACCTCTGAAATTTATGTAATTCAGCTTCAGCCTTCCCCTAGCCTTAAAAAGCAGTTTTCAGGTTGCAGTAGGTATCACACTGCTACGGTTGCAATGCATGCTTATGAAAGTGGGGGCCATGTGCAGCTTTCACATAAAAGAGAGCCAACACTACATTATTGGCCAAGACCATGTTTCTCTTTGCCCAGAAACCATGATCTATAGCTGATCTTTGTCCTCACTTGAAGCTCTTACAGATGGGACATTCATATCCCTTTAAGCTCCCTAGCAAGTATGAACCTTAATAGGGTTTCTCCCTCCATTTAAACCATGTTCCTCTCTTGTGTACAGGTAACACCAGGGACTTTTGCATGAGTTCCTGTGCCTGTTTTGTCCCTCCCAAATCTCTTGGTTTATTTTGTGCCACTTTGCCTCCCTTGCCTTCCCCATCCAAAGCATCCTCCCTCTTTTTTGGTTAAAATGACCAGAGCACCTAAGTAAAGTTGGAGACAGCGTTTGATGGTGATATGTTTCTCCCCTGTGGTGCTTTCCTAATTTTGAAGAAAGAAAGGGAGAGAAAATGTCAAAAACCCAGAGAAACAGGCAGTGTGGCAGAGCCAGAGTCTGGAAACAATACAGTGACATTAATATGCTAACATTCCAGTCCATGGTATTTCTTGGGACTTCTGGGCGCCAGTGTCTACAACCACTAGGAGCCACAAGTTTGAAAATCAGTGTTCTAGAGGGGAGTGAGAGACAAGAAGCTGAGCTGGAGCCCATGGGCTTATTGCCAGGCATCCTGGGCCCTGCTGGCACACCATTACTCCTCTGAGTCCAAAAAAATTAATGTTATCAAACTCTGAAAAGAACCGCATTAAGGATGTGCTTGGCAAAAATCTACATATTTCTTTCATTTTGGGTTCTTTCAGGGCTGTCTTTTTTTTTTTGTTCTCATATTTTTGTGTCCTGTTCCTTGTCTTTTACATGAAAGAGAAAGCCTCTTTCAGATTTCCCAATTCATGTTTTTCTTGTACTCCAAAAGCCTTAAAGATTGCTTAAAAACTGCTTTAAAAAAGCAGGCGCAAGGCAGCAGAAGATCAATTTGCTCCTAAACTAAAGCAACCCCGCATAACAAAGAAAAATCATAATCGGATCTGTGCGGAAACTAGTTTATGTTGGCACCAACGTACGTCATCAAGAGCACAGATAAGAAAGGAAAAACCAGTCATCATCAGACCTAACACAGACCCCGATTCATAGAGACAGCCTCTGGCAGTGGCTCAACGAATGCAACTACTAGAGGCCAACAAAGATAACCCAGAACAACTTTTATGAATGGTACAGCATCACTTCTCACTGCCTTTAGCCCCACAGTCTCACAAGGCTGAATTATAGTCTCTGAACCCTTGGGTCCCACTTGCCAGCTTGAAAACCCAGTCAACTTCACTGGAGCTCCCTAGAATCCGGGTTCTGGAAAGCAAGGAGGAGAGCTTGGGCCCAGAAAGCATCCCTTTTTACGGAAGGCTTGTGTTGCTGTTGTTTAGTTGTTTAGTCGTGCCCAACTCTTCGTGACCCCATGGACCAGAGCACGCCAGGCCTTCCTGTCTTCCACTGCCTCCTGGAGTTGAGTCAAGTTCATGTTGGTCGCTTCAGTGACACTGTCCAGCCATCTCATCCTCAGTTGTCCCCTTCTCCTCTTGCCTTCACACTTTCCCAACATCAAGGTCTTTTCCAAGGAGTCTTCTCTACTCATGAGATGGCCAAAGTATTGGAGCCTCAGCGTCAGGATCTGTCCTTCAAGTGAGCATTCAGGGTTGATTTCCTTAAGAACTGATAGGTTTGTTCTCCTTGCAGTCCAGGGGATTCTCAAGAGCCTCCTCCAGCACCACAATTCAAACGCATCAATTCTTCAGCGGTCTGCTTTCTTTATGGTCCAGCCCTCACTTCCATACATCACTACAGGAAAAACCATAGCTTTGACTATTCGGACTTTTGTCGGCAAGATAGAAGGCCTGTACAGATGAGCAAAAGCAGTCAGGCTGGTCAACTCATCTCTACCAGTCCCTTCTCTTGCTTGCCTGCCCAGGGCTGTGGTGGTGTCTAGGTTAACACAAGCACAGTGCTGGAGCCTCTGGTGTGACTGACAACACAACCCTCTGTCTTCCCAGTTCTGGCCTTTGATTCTCCTTGACCCTGCCTCCTCTACGTAGCTGCTTCTCAACAAGGGCCTGTCTCCCCTTCAGCTGCAGAGGCTTGATCCCAAGAAAGCCAGCCCTCCCACCAGCTTGATACGTACTTGAGAAAACGGACCTCCCTCCCGGATGCCAGATCTTTGTGTGCTGGGACCAGATGGCTCGCTAGAGGTGCGCACCTGCATCTCCTCTCAGTAATACACACTTTCTGCCCTTGTGTTTGATATGGGAAGAATCAGAGCAACGTGGCTTGCTTTCTTCCTGCTCATTTGAAGTATTAAAAGCAAAACTTGGTTGTCAATCTTTGGGCAATTGTGTTTTCAAATTACGTCCCTTTACATGTAAAACCGCTAGGAAAATACGATAGATTTAGAGCTTAGATATTTACTTTGAGAAGGTGTGTATCTGCTATAATTTCAGTTCATTTTAAGCCTTCAGGTTTGCACAGTCTGAAGGCAACCCGGGTCAGCTTTCTCATTGCTTTTCACTGCGTGCTGCAAATTTGCCCGAGGATAACAAAGAAAAAAATGAAAGAGAATCTTAAGTGGCAAGTATCATCATTGTCAACAGCTTATGGGAACCATTTCTGAGAATATGTGGCACTCCATTAGGAGATTTAATAGTGTTGTTCTGTATCATTTCTGTTGACAATTGTGGCAGACTTTGTGTGACTTAGAGCCATTTTCTAGAGATGTCATAATCCGGATTTTGCAAAGTGCTATTTGCTTTGGGGGGGGGAGAGCCTAAATGGCAGCACGAAGCAATCATTTGTGCAAGCAGCTGGTGCTGCTTACATAAAACAGCCCTAATACAACAGACTGGAAATGTACTGCAGTACTTAGAAAGGAATAATATCCTACACAACAGGCTAGATCAGGCTTCAGCATGGCCAGTTTTTCTTTGGGCCACAGTAATGCAGAAACCAGCAGCCTCGAGACAGAGAGAAATGTTTTACATTTCTTAGCACTGCCTTGTGGGTGCTGTATAGACAGAAGAATATATGGAACTAGATGTAGACATACAATATAAACCTTGCTGATGGTTTGCTTTTGTTGGGAGTCTTAGAAGACAACAAAACATATCATTTCATTTACATATCACTTGAGATGCATCTAGACCGAAGGCTTTTACTGATACCTAATCAGTGCTTTTTCTGTGTAAAGCACCTGCTGAATTGCCACTGACTTTCCACACTTTGGGGCATGGGTGTCCATGTTGTTGTGTTCTGTCCACACTCATTGTGGTGACATGGGCATGAGTTGAAGCAGTGACTCACCGCTGTTGTTTAACCTTTTTAACCAATGTCTTTACTTGACTTTAAATCCTTTTTAATTTAAGGAATTATTTGTCTAATTTCAAAAATGTACATGAAAAAGACTTTTAGCACAAATCAAAGCATGGATGAAGTAATGCACTAGTACAATGTCACCAAGAGTAAACGAGGTGTAGTTGCAGCCCTTCACAGTGGGGGACCCTGGCACCTTTGAAGGGGACCATAGACCGGAAACAATTCTTCCCACACCGCCTTATAAGGTTTTTTCATATTGTGTTTGTGGCTGCGGCCAAAAAAGGTTGAAAATGACCGTGGTAGTAGACAAAGTGTTGGATTAGGAGGCAGGAGGCCTGGATTCAAATCCCTGCTCACTGGGTGACAATGGAAACTCACTGGATGACCATGGTAAAGTGCTCCTTGAACATCATTCGGCGGACAGATTAATTTCTTCACTGGGGTGAAGAAATTTCCAGCAGATCTCCCCCACTCTGGCCACCCTTCATTGGCTACCGGTTCGTTTCTGCATTGACTTCAAGGTTATGATGATAACATTCAAAGCCCTAAACGGTTTAGGACCTTGGTACCTATCAGAACGCCTGCTCCCAGCCAGGTCTGTCCATAATACCTGTTCTTCACAGGCAGGGCGGTTGAGGGCCGTGACCCCAAAGGAGGCCTGGAGGGAAAGAACAAGAAACGGGGCCTTCTCTGCAGTTGCCCCCCCACCTATGGAACAACCTGCCTATTGAGATCCACCTGGCACCCTTGACTGGATGGGTTCAAAAGAGCATTGAAGACCTGGCTCTTCTGCCAGGCTTTCCCGGAGCATTAAGATCTTGGCCTCCCTTTTACCATCCTTTTTGCCATCCTCTCCATCACCCCTTTTTACCACCTTTATTGCCATCTCTTTTAATTTACCCTCTTTGGTCATGCATTAATTTCTTTTTTGCCGTGTTTTAATATTGTTGCTCATATTGTTGTTAGCTGCCCAGAGCGGCCTGGTTGCCAGATGGTGTGAGGTATAAATAAATAAATAAATAAATAAATAAATAAATAAATAAATAAATAAATAAATATAAACCTAAAAAAATTGTATTAGGGTTGCCATTCACTAAAAGCAGCTTGGCAGCATGGAGCAAACAACAAAAACACCAGTCAAAAAGATACTAGCCTAAATCCAATTGCTACACCCACCTAGATTCTGCACATTGAATTCATGGGATTTTGATGAACAGTTGACTCACTCTTCAGCAATTGATTCGATGAGTCTGCTCTTGCTGAGACTAGCAGTTGGATCGAGGCTCAAAAGCCATTCCTCCATGTTATAATTCATGATTTAAAGTATTATTTTTTATTTAAGATCTTCTGCATATATTTTTAAAAAGATGAGTATTTTGTCATATTTTGTGCTGCCCAATTGTATTTGGCTTATAGTAATTATGATAGGGTTTTTGAAGTCTGTGAGTGGTATTACCATGGCCACCAGTGAATTTCCATAGAAAACAGGGATTTGAACACAAGTCCCCGGAGTCTTAGCCCATCACCCTATCACCCTACCTTTTGTAAGTATTTTAGCAGATAGCAAGCACATTTTAGTGCATGTATGCACACCTCCACCCACCCAGAAGCACACCTACTCCTATCTGACCTAAAAATTTTGCATGGAGGCCTGGACCACCACCCCAGGGTAGACTTACAAAGTTGCAGAAGGCTGACAGAGGAGGGGAAGAAAAGACTGGGTGCTGCTGTCAGTATCGTATAAGGCAGGGGTGGGCCATTAATTTCTATAGGGGGGCCACATGAAAAATCTGAACTGTGTTCGGGGGCCGAACCAACTTTACTTAAAAATACAGTGGTGCCTCGCAAGACAAGTGCTTCATTTAACGACAAAATCGCATAACGAAAAAGTTTTTGCGATCGCAAAAGCTATCACAAAACAATGTTTCCTATGGGGTTTTTTCACTTTGCGATGATCGGTTCCCTGCTTCGCTAACCGATTATCGCAAAACGACAATTTTCGCATAGCTGATCGGCGGTTTCAAAATGGCCGCCGGGTAAAAAAATGGCCACCCACTGTTTTCTGGGACGGATTCCTTGCTGCACGGGCAGCGAAAATGGCCACGCTATGGAGGATCTTTGCTGAACAGTGAGTTTCAAGCCCATAGGAACGCATTAATCGGGTTTTAATGCATTTCTATGGGCTTTTAAAAATCGCTTTACGATGTTTTCGTTCTACAGCGATTTCGTTGGAACGAATTAACATCGTAATGCGAGGCACCACTGTAAAATGAAACAGTGATGTTATGATTGCTTTTATTTTAAACTTGTTAATCTTCACAAATACTAAAGAGGTTTTTTGCGATATGTTATAGATAAGCAACTGATCAACTTTAGACAAAAAGCCATAAATGGTTTTTATGATCAAAACTGTCCGTGGGCTGGACAGAAGTGGCTTGCAGGCCGTATGTGGCCCTCGGGCCGCACTTTGCCCAGGTCTGTACTTCATGATCTCTCCTCGTATGGAAGTACAGTTGATTTCAAAGCTGGAATGGATTACAGAAACTCTCCATTGCTATTCCAAGCACAGAGAAAGTTGGCTTATTCTTCTGAAGGATGCTACAATTGCCGAGTTTCTTAAGTCTAAATAAGGAATGAAATTTAATACGTCAAGTTCAGCAACCACACCTGGTGGGTGTTGTTTTTGCAGGTAAGAGCTTATTCTAAACTGTGTTCTCTGCTCAGAATGGCAGAAGAGTCAAAGCTAGTGTCTCTCATGTTCCGGCTCGCATTGCTTTGTGTCCTATTTATGCATCCGTTCATGATTTTTTTAAAAGCATGCATAGCTTACTATGTTGTGCTAAAGTAAGTTGTAGTTAGAGTGGGCCGATATGAATCAATGGAACTTACAGAGGATTTGACTCATAAAATCCCCATTGATTCAATAGGCCTACTCTGGTGTGATTTACTACTCTAAGCAACAGAATTTTGGCCATTGTATCCCTCTGAAATGCTATACAACTCAATGGGAGACTGGGCCGGGGTTCTTATCTCCCAGTAATAACTCCTGAAAGATTGTTCGCTGTATGCATGTGTTTGGACTGATTATTTTCTGAAAACGAAAAAGAGGAAGGGTTGAAATCTGGGGAGCTATTATTCTGCCACTAGCATGATACTTAACAAAGAAGTAATTTCCACTGAATAAATTTCTGTTTAATGAAAAGGTCTTTATTCATCAAAATTAACTCACCCTTATCAGAATGCATGAAGAATAGATATTGGTGTTAATTGTTACCATTCATTTTAGACGGTTATTGCATTGAACAGGAAGTAGTAGATTTGATTAATGCCATTTTTCAAGAATGATATTCCTTGGCAACACTCACATTATTAACACCTCTAACATGTGCAATGTTATTTTATTTGTTTGAGAAAAACTAACTGTGGGCCACAAATATATGCATTTTTAATCATGATTTTTATTTATGGTTTTATTAGCATTTCTTCCAGTGCCTCTAATGTTTTAACAACCTTATTAATACTAAAATGATGGATATTTCTCCTGCTCACATTTCAATATGTCCATTTTCAAATTAATTTGCCATTTCATATGTTGTCTTGTATTTTTACATTGCCTCGTACAGAATTTATCTTTGTAATATCGAAGTATTATTTATTGTGATACCTTTATTCCCCCCCTCAAAGAATACACTGAAATTTGCTTCTGAGTAAATATATATAAAATTGCTTGACAAGACAACTGGTGCCAAGCATCCTTTGCTAAAAGGCCTCTCTTGAACTCAGAAGGGCAAAAATTAATAATAAAAGATGCCTGTTAAATTAGAACTTTGTAAGTGCTTATATTGCCTCCAGTGCTTTGCACCCTGTTTTTCTAAGGAAATGACAAAGTCCAACACAGATCAGACATTGGAAATAATTATATATTACATAATTTGTTTATGGAGAACAGTATAAACAAAGGATGACTACAGAACTTCAGTTGATCTTGTTCTTGAAAAAAGCAGAGTTCTGAAATGTATTTCCATTGATCAATTTGATTTGGCATTCCTCTTAAGACCAGGTACAGAGATCAGCCAACATACCTAAACAAGACAATGAGATCATTTCCCATGCCTACCTTGAATGGCCGTTATCTGTTTAAAAATACTGCAGAACTGACACAGATTAGAAAGGTTTGTGCTGTCTTTTTCTATACTGGACACTGAAGCCACCACCCTTTCCATATCCTTGTGCTCAAATTTAGGGATGTTCACTAGCACCAAAATTCAGATTTGGAATTCAGAATTTTAAACATTTGAACTCTCCAGAAATCCAGAACACTGTTACAGTCAATATGAACCATAGTATCAAAGAATAATTGAATTGGACACGGCCTATCATCAAGTCCAATCCCCTGCTCAATGCAGAAATCCAAATTCGAGATGGGGAGGAATTGCCAAAATGGCGGTTCGTCTTGGTTTGTGATTCAACAAGGTCTATGAACCACGAATTTTCCCCAAAGTGAAATGAGGCACCACAAATTGGGGCTGCTTTTTTCTTTAAAGCTGAGTCCCCCTCACTCCCTTTGCTTGTCCTGCTGCTGCCTCTGCTGCCTCCACCTCTGCTGGAATGGAAGCTAGGCTGCCAGAATGGCAGTTTCTGTTCAGGCAGCCTAGCTTCCATTCTGTTGCAAATAGCAGAGGGGGGGGCTTCCCTATGGTGGGTGGGAACCCGGGCAATAGCATGGGGGTACAGCACAGTTGAGTGAGTGAACGCAACTGTGTTGGAAGAATGAAAGAGTCAGAAGGAAGGGGCAGCAAGCGTGGTAGACCTATTATTGGGACTTCAGGTAAAGCCCAGCACTGGTCGGCTGACCTTAAGGAAAAATAAGTTTTTCCACAGATTCAAGTTCCAGGCATAAGCAGTGTGAATGGACAACGTCGCCTGGCCTGAGAGAACATTCTCTCACTGGGCCCACTAATTGGTGGTCAAGGTGGCAGTCCCACTGCTAATTTGGGGGTCCAGGAGGGTTGCTAAAATGTACTTTTTCCTCAGGAAGGTGAGCTGTTTTGTTTTATTTTGTAAACCGCCCCGAGTAGACATGGTCTAGAGGGGCGGGGTAAAAATCAAATAAATAAATAAATAAATAAATAAATAAATAAATAAATAAATAAATAAATAAATAAACAAACTTGTAGTGGAGCAGGTCCTTGAGCTTGCTGGCCAGGGCTGCTGCTTCAAGCTGGAAGAAAAATGCTGTTCTTCCTCTGTGCAATCCTCCATCCGCCTAGACTGATTTCAGCCCGTTTGTATTTAACTTGATCAGTGGCAATTTGTTGTTGATGATGACATCATTCCTATCATGCATGTGGAGGATTTCAGCCAAGAAATGAGATAGGTACTCAAAGCCCTAGGGCTGGACAGATCAATGTTCAAGCTCTCAGTTTCGTCCACAACCAACATGTCGAAATCTCAAGTTCTAGGGCAAATTCCCAATCTAAAGAATTTATATATGAATTTAAGCTTATATAAATGTTGATGAATTCCTATTAGAAATGAGCTGAAATAAAATAATCACAACCCTTTTAAAGGATATAGTTGGTAAAAGAGCCGTGGCTAGTTAAGGATTAGAAAAGCTTGAAAAAGATCATTTTGGCTATGATGTCTGGGAAATTCTGAGCAAGGTATCCTGAGAAACAACTTTCCCAGTCAGCACAAAGCAGTCCTAGCAAAGCCGTGGTTTGTTCAGCAGGGGGTTCTGCTCTGTCAGGGACTTGGAAGTCATCATGGCTGCAGGAGATCAAGCTTCTGAGGTGTTTTGAACACGTAGGGTAGCATAGATGTCACTTAGCCGGCTGCATTGCTGAGATGGCGCACCTCTTTGGGAGCTCGACTCCTTGCTCTGCCTTGAAGGAAAAGGGCCAGCCTGCGTAGCTTTGGACATGCTACACAGTACCAGAGACACATGCTCCCAGAGAGAGGGAATAGCAAACCAGTCCTGAGTAACTCTGTACCTAGTAAACCCTGGAAAAGGATCAGTACATGTCTGAATTGGCTTGACAGTACATAAGGGAGGGGGGAAAGTAAATACCTTGACTGCCAGCTGATTGATGAGAACGGCACACAGGCAGGGTTGGCTCTCTGCAATGTCATGACAAAGTTAGGAATAAATCTGTTGTATTGTTGTCTCAATATAGTGGGAGACAGGGAAGGAACTTCCCCAAAGAATGTAAGGACCGGTGTAGACAGGCATTGAGGTGTGCCCTGGTCAACATTCTATAGGGGATCTTTCTCCTCCAGAAGCACCACTGGCATAAACAACAAGAAGATCAACACACTGTTTTAGTTAGTCAGGGTTATCTTTATCAAGGACAGCATTCTGGCACAGGGGACTTGACCAAATTCTTGTCCCTTCCAATTAAATCAAGATGTGTCCCTGTTGTGGAAGTGTAAAGAAGAACTGTTTAGTTTCAGAAGCTATTTAACCTTTGAAGCTCAAACAGAGAGATCATTTCCCCCACGTAATATTAAAACAAAAAATCTTTTCAGTACAGACTGTGTCATACGTTAGGTGAAACTGAACTATATTCTGCAGAAAAGAGGAGAAAAGTGAATTACATTTGAATAAGTGGTCAAAATACTACTGGGATTTTACTCCAGAGTAATTAAAATTGTATTTATTTATTTATTTTATTTTATTTATACCCCGCCTGTCTGTTCAAAATGACCACTCTAGGCGGTTTCCAGACATATAAACACAATAAAATGTACATATAACAAAAAACCAATATACTATACACAATAACAATAGGCAGCCAACAATAAGCAGTAGACATATTTTCAAGATGGCAATATAACAAAAAATAAAGAAGAAAAGGTTAAGTGTTATCTGGAGGGTAAGCCTGCTTGAACATCCAAGTTTTGAGATGGGTCTTAAAAATAACCAGTGTTGGGGCCTCACAAATCTCTGGAGGAAGGTTGTTCCAGAGGTGAGGAGCCACCGCCGAGAAGGCCCAATTTCTTGTTTTTCCCTTACGGGCCTCCCTCGGCATCAGGCTCCTCAGCCTCACCTCCTGACTCGATCGAGTGATACGGGTAGTTCTTGGTGAGAGTAGGCGTTCCGCCAAGTATCAAGGCCCTATCACTCATGATGGCAATTTGCAGCTAATTAATAAAGTTGGGGTCATATGCCTGGTCATGTACCAGCCGTGCACCCAGGCAAGTGACCAAACATGTGATCAGCACCTTGTTAATTAATTGTACTGTAATTCACTGCCACAAATTATGCAAGTTCTTTTACTTCAGATTTTGCTAGCTGATTTTGCTTTAGATTTACACACGTGCAGGATAAGTCTGATACTGTAAGTGCTTTTGGAGAGAAGCAAGGCCTATTATATTCAACAACAAGAGTTTAAACAAATCTCTCTTTTTTTTTGATGGCAACTCCTCAGTCCCCCAGTTGTCATGTCAAAAAATGTAACTTTCACCAGGACTTTTCAAGAATAGCTATTCTAAGTGGTAGGTATGCATTGGATTGCAGATTGAAGCATCTGGAATACAACAGGCAAAAACTTACAATCCAAAATACATTTTGAAAAGTGTAGGTACTATTAAAGTCAGCAGATAGCATGCAGAGATAAGGCCGAGCTGCATGTCTCGATGAGCTGGCTTCTTGGAATACATTCCCCACCCAACAGAATAAACACTGCATAGTTATTCCAAACATGCACCTTAATTTGACTCCCAGCTGGAGGCTAAAGTCGCAGAGAGGTGGCTTGGCCCGCACGTTCCACCTCACTGGTGTTTGCTCTATTCACTCTCTCCGCTACGAAGTGGGAGAGGCCGTGTTACTGTGAAGCATTTCACTTACTTTTCTTCAGCCCAAGTGCTACCAGGAACACCACAACAGTTGCTCGAAAGGCATTGAAAACCTTTGGCTCTTTTTGAGTTGCACTTACATAATATGAACGCAAGACGTTATGTAATGTAGGATTAACAACACGGTTACGATTTACATAAAGGATTCAGTGTGAACACTTGAAAATGGAGAATGTTTAGGAGCCCCAGCCGATGCTTTCTCTGGTTCAAACGCCATCAAATGCTCCATCAAATTTACTCCCATCAAACCCAAAGAAACTTAATATGCAAATTAGAACCCCATTGTGCACACATGCCTTACTCCATATGAGAAATGCTTTGCTCTTCCCACTAGTGGTCAAACAGGACCCCTTCTGGATTAGACCGACATTTTATACAGTCCTGCATTCTGTCGCAGCAGTAGCCGACTGACTTCCCTTTGAAAGCCCATGAGCAGGACACGAAATTCACGACACCCTTAATTTCCGAAAATAATTGCTGGCAATACCATGGTGTTGACTTTTGGGAGTAAAAGCCTTTCCCCACCTGTCGCGGCACCCAAAGGCTTGCCTGCCTGCAACAATAGGGATCCCAAGGGTGCCATGGGACTTTCAGCAGAGAAGAAATTTTTTTAAAAAATTAATACAGTAATTCCTGGAAAATGCCTGTGATGACATCATCAACCTTGCAGGGTGTGAAGTTGTGCAACAGGATTTCAGCCACTGAGTTGAATGTTTTCTCTGACTGTGGAGATAATATATACCTATCATGACTTTTAGCTGGTGATTCTTCTTCATAGCTTCCAGACTAATTGAGCCATTATAGGCGAACTCCTGTGAGGAATGAAAGAGTCCCGCCCCTCCCTGGAGGCCAGTTAAACTAATTAATGGTCATTGGTAATTAAAATGGCTGTTTCTTCCTGTGTTGTATAGGTGTGTCTAAGTCTGTACAACAGTAATGTACAAACCAGTAAGACAACACAACATTGGGGCATCACTGGGTGATATTAGATGGGTTTTTAGCCATCACTGGATAGCCCAGTGAGTTCGGTGTCTGGCTGTGGAGGCTGGGAGTTCACTGTCCCTCCTGAGAGAAGAGCCAGCCTGTGTCGTCATGGGCAAGCAGCACAGTCCCAGGGCACCCCCTCGAAGAAGGGAATGGGAAAGCACTTCTGTAATATTCTTTACCTGGAAAACCCCGGAAGCATTCCCCATAGGACTGAATTGACTAGACCACTGGTTCTTAACCTTGGGTTACTCAGGAGTTTTGGACTGCAACTCCCAGAAGCCTTCACCACCAGCTGTGCTGGCTGGGGTTTCTGGGAGTTGCAGTTCAAAAACATCCGAGTAACAAAGGTTAAGAACCACTGGACTAGACAACATGCAATTAAGGAAACCATTAAACCACAACAATTGCGGAAACTGCAAACCACTGAGAACATCAAAATCTGTCGTGACCTTCATTTCCTTTTGGTTGGAACTGAGAAACATGAAACCAAATGAAAAAAAATGTACTTACAATATTCCTCTAGGGCCAATAATTCATACTGCTGTTGGACAAGGCAAGCTTGTATTCTTCTCCTTTTAAAACTGGGTGGCAGTGAGATACATGGTCTGAACCTGATTCTAACTTAGAATGGCCCACATGCCTCGGAGCCTTTGAGGCCTCCCTTTCCTTCCTCTTGTTCCCTTGTTGGCCACCTTTTCCTCTCTCCCCCGTTTTCTTCCCGTTGAAGAAGATAAGTGTGTGGAAATGTAGCTCCACACAATATATAAGAACAAAGCCATTTACTGCATGCAAAGGCTTTTGTTTCCTTCCACCACCTTGAAAGCCTTCGGGAATACATTAAAATAACGTTACTTTTTGATTGTGGTCACTGTTGGAAGTCCATGTTAAAGATGTTCAGGCACTGCAGCTACAGATCCCTGCAGTGTTCTTCCATTCTTAGGGCACTTTCTGACCTTGGCTTTTGTTGCTGAACTTCAGGGTTCCAGTAAATCAGAAAGTAAATCCAACAAGCTGAAAACATGCTCACCTCTGTTAAGTGAATAAACACATTTAGCTTTAGGTTTTATTTCTGTTTTGTTTGTGTGTCCATTTGGGTTTCGAACTAGTGTCGCTCTTACAGGTTATGTGTCACCAGCCTTGCCTTAGAGAGCTTCGATCTTCTCAAAGGCAATGGCTGGCTCAGCAGAAACTTACTTTTTCTGGCTGCTTTTTGTCGCTGGAGCACGAGGAAACAGCCTCTGGTGCCCGAGTGTTTCCAATCCCGATCTTATTATTTAATGAGTGCTTCATTAAAATATTGTATATGTATTTGTGAGGATGTCTGTGTGGGGAAAAAATTCCACACACACACACACGCGCCCCCCACACCTCACCAGGGAATATCCCTAATAAAAACACATTTAAGCACAAACACCCACACTCCATGGCCAGGAGGCCTTTGCAGCAAACAAATGAAAAAAAAACTGGTACAGACACTTCCAAGGCCCGGGTGCAGGAAAACAGCTGCAAGCTGTAAACAGCACAAGATCTGTGTTGCTGTTAACTTCCCCTAGAACTATAGACTTCTCAGGCTTCAACCATGAACTAACTGCTTCAGAGCTGGGAGTCTGTAATAAATGGACTTAGTAGCTAGCATTGTTCCGGACTATAATAGGAAAGATTATTCATAGGTTAGGTCATACATGGATACTTAAGCACAGAGAGAATCCAGTGCTGTTGACAAAATTGCATAAAGGAATAGCGATGTATTTTTCTACATGTTGAGAGAGAGGGAGGGAAGGAGGGAGTTTGGGTCTGGCAACTGGGGGCTTAATAAAAACACTTCAGCTTGTAGCCAAAATGTGTGTCAGGAAAACACTGAAAACATGAGATTGTTTCTGAATCCTGTGGCTGACGGGCAGACGTGGTGCCTCGGATCTGGCTTAGAGGACCCCCGGCTATTAGCTGTACTCAGTCTTGAGAGTCATGCTGCGGCTGCAGGGTTCAGAGGTGGCTCCTCAAGGTTTCCTGACTATTGTAACAACCATGAGGCGGCCCTGGCACAGCCTCGTGGCGCAGTGGTTAAGCTGTTGTACTGCAACCAAAACTGTGCTCACGACCTGGGGTTCAATCCCAGGTAGCTGGCTCAAGGTTCACTCAGCCTTCTATCCTTCTGAGGTCAGTAAAATGAGTACCCAGCTCATTGGGGGGGGGGGCAAGGTGTAGCTTGCATAATTAACTTGTAAACCTCCCAAAGAGTGCTTGAAGCACTATGGGGCGGTATATAAGCAGCACACTTTGCTTTTGTTTTCCTTCTGGTGTGGCTGCTGCTTCTGTCAAAACCTTCTCCTCCTCATTCAAACACAAACAGCAAATATTTTTCTCAGGATGATGGTATGGGACGAAAAGGCTTACTCCTTTTCCACAGAAAACGAATGCTAATGTTTCATACAAAGTGAGGTACATGTTAATGTGACATGTGGGTTGCACATAATCTAGTCTTCCTTTAGCAGAACAAAAACCAGCTCTCAACAATGTGAGGGTGTCGCTGTCAGTCTGTCTACCTACACATCTACTTATATATAATTTTTTCTGTTAAACTCTCAGAGTGAGTACAGTTATGAAAGCCCAATCAAATCAAGCAACTTGTCTTCTTTTTTGAAAAAAAATTAACAATTTTTATTTTCTTTTAGCCATTTTCCTTTCCAACACACATTGAAATAAGAAATTTAGAGTGGCTTTCCCTATCTAGACTTAACAGTCCCTCTCTAATCTCTCAACGGTTACCACCATTGCTTAATAAAATCCTTAGTCATATGCAATCATAAAGTTAGAGTAGGATGAATCAGACTTAAAAAGAAAAATTTCTACAAGCCACACCTATTGAACGGAAGCCAGCTCTGGATTCACCTTACCTTAACACTTGCTCAGTGAATAGAACACTAAATCCTCCCCAATCCATCTACTTGGATATAAATTCCATGAATTCCTGTGGCATTTGCTTCAAAGTTGCAGCCTCACTTCTGTGTATGTTGATGACAGCTAAAGCTGTCATATAACGCGTCCATTTCTTTAACAGTAAAAGTGTCACCACAAACCAGTTTGCCCAGTGAAAAATTGATTCTCATCCTGTGTTTGCCAATTTTTGCAACAACAGCAACAAAAAAAGGTGCTTCTTTCAATCTTTTTTCTTCTAACTTTTCACCTGTATGTCATGTATTCTATATATAATAGATTCAGGGGTGGGGTGGGAGGAGGCAGGAGGATTCTCAAAAACTGTTAACAGACATTAGTGATGGTGTGAGGAAAAAGTTTCCATTTTCAATTGCAGTGAGCCTGGAGTATAAAACAATGTCAGAATTGTTCACATCGATCTAAAACAGTATCAGAAAAGGTATGAGTCACACATTGTGCACATGATGAGTGATGCAGTCACACACCTGCTTGATTAATGCACTTTGGCTGAAATCTCATAGTACTAGAGAAGGCCCACTGAATCTGTGGGGGTTTGGTGATTCGATTTCTTTGTAAGTTCCATCGATTCAATGAGCCTACTCTAGTTGCATCTTACGACTAGCTTTTAGACTTTGCATTCATAAGCCAGCACTACTAATGAAGAAGAATACTTTTGTTCCACAGCAGACGGATCCTGAAACGAGGGATGAATACTATTCTGGTAGAGCAGGGGTTCCCAACCTTGGGTAACCCAGGCATTCTCAGACTGCAAATCCCACAAACCCCAGCCAACACAGCTGGTGGTGAAGGTTGGGGACCCTGTGTTAGTGTATGGTGTTGCCGCACTGCAGGTCCTTCAGTTTCTCACTGAAACAGCTCACCCTGAAAAGGATATATCCAAATGCTCATAACACAGCTGAGGCCCCCAGGGACCTGAAGACTATGCCTCATCCTCCTGGAGCCGCAGTAATTAACTCTTAGCCTTCAGAGGCTTTCTTCCAGGTCCTTCAACTCTCTTCGGTGAACCTTTTCCTAAGGGGAAGGGAAAAGGGACATTACACTCTGAAGCAAGACTGGCCTCGCCATTAAGGAGAATGATGGAATCACCCTCAGGCAGATGATTCTGAGTGTCATGCAAGGCCAGGGAACAGCTAATTATTTAATTAATTACAGCCCTCTCTTTTTTTTTTTAACTGCCAGACAGAGGGAGAGAAGCTTGTGAGATTTTTCTGCCTCAGATGCTAAAACCACACATCTTCTTCTAATCTTGATGAGGTGTGTGGTGTGTCTGTGCTGTTTCTTCCTCTTTTCATCTTGGGTTGGCCTTGCCTCATTGGAATTTCTTATATATATATAAAAGAATATATATACAGTGGTGCCTCGCATTACAACGTTAATTCGTTCCAGCAAAATCGCTGTAGAACAAAAACGTCATAATGCGAAAATAAAAAGCCCATTGAAACGCATTGAAACCCCTTCGATGCATTCCAATGGGCTGGAAACTCACCGTCCAGCGAAGATCCTCCATAGGGCGGCCATTTTCATTGGCTTTCTTGCGAGGAATCCATCCCAGAAAACAGTGGGGAGCCATTTTATTTACTTGGTGGCCATTTTGAAACTGCTGATCAGCTGTCTGAAAATCGTCGTTTTGCGAAGAATCGGTTCCCAAAGCAGGGAACCGATCATCACAAAGTGAAAAAAGCCTATTCAGACCGTCGTAATGCGGGGCAATCGTAAAGCAAGGCACCACTGTATATTCTACCTACATATATATATGAATGGGAAACCTGAGTTAAAATCTGCCCAGCCATTAATTTTACTGAGAAGACATCAAGCAGTAATTAACTCTTAGCCAGAGCTTGGAAAGTTATTTTTAAAATTATTTTTAAATACCCTTTATTTTGGGTATCACAGTTTTTAAATGCAACTTTTCTAAGCACTACTGTTAGCTTAACCATACAGGCTGCCCTGAGGAAAAATGTTTGAGGGAAGAAATACATCATCTTCTAAGTTCACTTCCACTCTCTTTCAACTGAGATGGCACTTTTACCTCTCAACTGATATATGGTATTTGATCCTTTCAGGCTTCTGGCAGCTTAACTAAGAACATGAGATCACATTAACTTATTTTAATTCTAAAATACTGCGGAGATTATCCTTCTAGCTCTACATTAAAGACGTGTTATTTCTACAAAAGATGTTGCATGTCTATCTACTGTCTCTTGTGTTAGTAAATATGGACATGTCACAAGTTAACAGGAAAACAAGGCTTCCATTTCCATTTAAGTATTGTTTATAATTTCAAAACAGACTTTATTTTCCCCCTGTATCTATACTTCTAAATAACATTTCTTGTCACAAGTCTCTAGAAATCATCCTTGCTATGTTTCAGGTGGCAATCTGACTTGCCCATAGCTGGATGGATATTTTTCATCAAATAAACTGTCAGGATTCAAAATCAATTCGGGGCCAGGATTTCAACTATTAGCAATATCCTATATTCCAATTTCCTTGTTATTAACATGATTTTAAATCTGAAATACAGATTGGAGGAGTTATTTTGTGGGGGCTGCAATTCACACCATCCTCCCACCAGCATTTCTTTGCATAAGCAACTTTGCATTCAAGGCTGGTAAAGAAAGATTCACAAAGTGTAACAACATTTTGTCTTTGCAGGGCATAGAGCAATTTTGCATAGCATGTAGAGTTTGTTGGAGCACTTCAGTGCTAAAGAACATGATTGCACATTGCCTGAAATCAGTTAGTTATATGTTATAATTGATTACGATGGTAATGACTGTGATGAAAACAGAATCTTGTGACGCTCATTGGGTCCTCCATAGGCGGGAGAGAGGCATCAAAAGGCCTTGGAGAAATGACATATGAGTCAAACAACCGATGTGGTCCCATCACATCCTTTTACTGAAGTTTACATTTTTCCAGTCTTCTCTGCCCTCTGGGCCTCATGCTGGGTTTCTCAAAGTTTATGGGAGTGGTTCCGCTCACGCTTCCCTGAGCTGTATAAAATCCTTGGTCCAGCCAATGCTCTCCAGTGAAACTTGCATGTCTCAGCCCACTAGGCAGATAGGGGGAGAGGCAGAGCTCACAACTACCTGTTACTCCTGCTGCTGGTCCTCATCTTATGGACATCTTTCCTATACCCAAGGGACCAGATACTGTACTTTTGTTGCTGCTGATGTTACATGCCATCAAGTCACCTCTGAAGGATGGTGATCCTATGAGGGGATACCACCTACTCATAAAGTGTTGCTCTGCAGCCAGTGGTCACCCCCAGGAAGGGCTCCAGGTAATAGTGCTGAGCTTTGCATCTCCAAATTGAGTGCTACCTCCTCCTCTCCAAGGTGCACTGTCCCCACCCCCACATCTTCCATCAGAAGTCCTGAAAATCAGAGCACCAAAAATTTTCATGTTGGTTCTACGAAGAATTGCATGCCACATAGGATCTCATCTCTCCCTTTTCATGAATGAAGCAGTACACAAAATTCTGCTGCTAAATTACACTACTGCAGGCCCATTAAATTTAAGGAGATTTGGCAAGTCAACTCTTCCATATGTTCCATGGATTGAACTGCTGGATAGGGAGTTTGACTCCCCACTGCACTGCCTTGATAGGGGCTGGACTCGGTGATCCATAGGGTCCTTTCCAGCTCTGCAGTTCTAAGATTCTTCTTCTAACTGCAATCTATTTTAGCATATTAAGTCACAGGCTCATTTCAATAAATGGAATCTATGGAGGAGTTGATTCGCTAAATCCCCATTGATCTAATGGGCACACTCTAGTGTGACTTACTGCGCTAAGCAACAAGGTTTTAGCCAGTGTGTGAGACAGTGATCGGAGGACTGAATTGAATGTGCCATTAGAAATATATCTTACCTGACATATTTTAATGCAAATATATCCTCCTGTAATAGAGATTGTCATATTTTACATGCTTCCTCATATTGCTGTAAATTTTTCTGACAGCACCCATTTTTAAGAGGCATTTTGGAGGATTTGGAAGTATGTTCTGGGATTCCCAGTGTGATGTAGTGGATAGAGTGATGGGCTAGGTCTCTGGAGAACAGGGTTTGAATCCCCACTTGGCCATGGAAATTCACTGAGAATGTGGAACTGGTAAAACCTCAAACATCTCACTTACCTTGGAAGCCCTAGGCCACTATAAGTTAGTTCCAACGTGATGACACAGAACACACACCCAAAGTAAGTTTACAGGCAACACTCTTCTCAAAAAGGTCTGAATTTGCATGCCTTGAAAGGAAACACACACAAGTAGCTTTCTGAGCCTAGGCATTCTCCGTATCAGACAAAATAGCACTGTGTTTTTCCAACATGCTTTAAAAGGTAGGTTCTCCTTTATATTCTTGTAAATACATGCCCTTCCCGGTGTTGTTAGTTCACTTCTTCAACAACACACTGTCTGTTCAAATGCACAGAACATTTTGGGAAATTCTTCCTTTAGGGGAAGTTAGTCATCATCACTGTATCCCCTTCAGCTCAGAAGAGAACCTACCAATACAAAAGCGTAAATTTCTCAGCCACCCAGATGTTTGACTTAGCTTAGTGTGGGTTCCACCTGAGTTCCAGACAAAAAATGGCAGTCAGTTCCAGTTTGGTGTATTTTGGACAGAAAGGAGCAGAGATGGCAGGCCAAAAGAAGCTGTTTTAAAGAGTGTATCAAAAATAGCTCAGGAGTGTAAGCGGAGGGCAGGGGAAATTGACTTCAACTCCCAGAATCCTCTAACCAGCATGCACAATGTATTCTTCAAGCTATAGTCCCCCAAAAGTAACTTTTCCAAGTTCAAAATTAAAGCTGATAGGCTTAAATTCAGCATCTTGTATTGCTTGTTTTCCAAAGATATGTTAACATTTAGAACAGGATGTCACTTAAGGAATACAGGGAAGGACAGCTCAGTCAGAGAGCAGATGAGGTTAGATCTGACTTGTCTTTTCTAGCTCCCACTGCCTGACTTTCTCTGGTTCCCAACAGCATCACCCTTTCAGATCCCTTCCCCACATTCCAGGCTTGTGAAGCACAACAGACTGCAATGTGAACAGATACAGAGAGGAAGAAAAGGAAATTTACATTGATATTAGAAAGACTGAACATTTACACAGTCTGGAGTATTCAGTGGCTGAAATCTTGTTGCTTAATGTTGCTATTTGTACTAGAGTAGGCCTAACGAATCAATGGGGATTTGGTGAGTCACCTCCTCTGTATGTTCTGTTGATTCAAATGTACCTACTCTAGTTGCCATTTAGTATAGTAAGTTGCAAGCTGAGTAGGCTCAATTGAATCAATGGAATTTATAGAAAAGTAGACTCACCAAGTCCCCACGGATGCAGAGGGACTACTCTAGTACAAATATCAATACTAAGCAACAAGATTTCAACCTGTGTGAGATTAAAATGCAGTGGAAAGCAATCTGACTTTAAATAAAACATGTGAATCTCTCTTTTTTTAAAAAAAAGTTATTTCTTTTTAAAAAAGCAGTCAAGCAGGTAAGGGGAGGAGAATGGAATGGAAATAAAGGAGGCTTACATTAATGTAAGCAGAGGAAATCATCCCAGGCCAGTCCTCAAAATATGCTCCAGAGAGCTGGGAGAGTCTGTATAATAAATTTTCAAGAAGGTGTGATGGCTGCAAGGGGAAGAGATGAGAACAAACCTATGTTGTGTAAACAGAAATGTATAATGTGAGATTTCATTCATTTTTGGTAGCAGCTAGAACAAGGTAAACTAAATAATGGAAATAAAGTGAGATGCAACAAATAATAACTGTTAAACAGAGGGCTGAGAGTTCAAATCCCCACTGTGCCTCCTGGAAGAGGAGCCAAACCTGGTAGCCTTGGGCAAGCTATATGGCTGGGACTGCCACAAGAAGAAGGGAATGGGAAACCAAGTATTTTACACTGTACCTAGAAAACCTACGAGGTAAGTCAGAAGCAACCTGATAGCATATGTGTACAGAAATCATGAGATCAGATAGGCCGTGATCTCAAAATTAACAAATACCCCATTTCCTCAAAAGTAAGACAGGGTCTTATATTAATTTTTGCTCAAAAAATGCATTAGGGCTTCTTTTCAGGGGATGTTTTATTTTACAGTCATGTCATCTTCTTCTGGTACCTGCACAAGGGTTGAGGGTGGCAGGGTTTCACTTAACTGGGGCTTATTTTTGGGGTAGGGCTTATATTACAAGCATCCTGAAAAATCCCATTAGGGCTTATTTTCAGGTTGGGTCTTATTTTTGGGGAAACAGGGTAGCTGTCCATGTTAACTGAAGGAAGAAATAGATCATGAAAATTATAGGAGTCATATCTGAAGAATCTCTGTAAAACTTAGTTACTAGGAGATATGTGCTTGTCTTCAAGGGACGTGGTGGCACTGTGGGCTAAACCGCAGAAGCCTGTGCCGCCGGGTCAGAAGACCAAACAGTTGTAAGATTGAATCCACGCGACGGAGTGAGTGCCCGTCGTTTGTCCCAGCTCCCGCCAATCTAGCGGTTCGAAAGCATGCAAATGCAAGTAGATAAATAGGGACCACCTCGGTGGGAAGGTAACAGCGTTCTGTGTCTAAGTCGCACTGGCCATGTGACCACGGAAGATTGTCTTCGGACAAAACACTGGCTCTATGGCTTGGAAACAGGGATGAGCACCGCCCCCTAGAGTCGAACAAGACTGGACAAAAAAAATTGTCAAGGGAAACCTTTACCTTTATGTGCTTGTCTAAATGAAAAACCAATATATATTGTAGGTAGAATATATATTTTGTGTTGCAATTTGGGCATTTGGGCACAAAAAGGTTCACCATCACTGCACTGTGATGCTTGAGGCAGCCACGTCCCTCAAGCAGCAAATTTTGCAGTACCAGTGTATTTTTGCCATCTATCCATAGCATGAATCCTCATGAATTTTAATGTATGCTCATCTCCAAATCATTGCCCATCTCCATTTCCTCAGTTGTGGCACTTTCGTGAGAGGTTGGACTGTAAGCTTCTTCAAAGTGGCATATTTTCTCCCCAATTGTACTCTGCAAGGAGCTGTCCATGGAGTACTGATGGTGTTGATGATGAAGACGAGGCTTGCCAGGTCTCAGAGAATGAGCTGCTGTGCCAAGAAATGGCTGGGCTCTCCTGAATCTCCAGGCCAGGCTGACAAATATCGGGAGCAGTAGTGGAAGGGAAGGAGCAAGTCTTGTTTATTGTTACGGGGTGGCCATAGTGTTTGGGTACCCAACTCCAACCCTCTCCGAATGGCACCAGGGCTCACTGGCTTCCTGTGTCTGTCCAACACGACACATAATATACTTGCTTAGGAGCTCAGACAGGGAACCCACAATGCCTAGCTCACTCCCTCACACATGCATGGAGAAATATTATGTTCCCAATTCCAGTGACATCACAGGGCCCCACACCATGACTTGACAAAGACCCACCCCAGGCATTGGGCCCCAGATATAATGAGGGAATGGGGAAGATAATCCCATGACAGCCCCTGACAAACAAGACGCTTCAAAACCATTCTGGAAAAATTCTTTTATTGCCTTCGGAAAAGAGGCTAAATGGGTATCCTCAGCAGAGACAATGGCCTGGTTCAGCTCCAGCAGGACGCCTGCCTTCTGGTCCCTCGCATCCCCCAGGGGAAGAGGACGCTTCGAGCCCTGCAAGAGAAAGAGAGAGAGAAAAACAACTAAGGGGCAAGCTCGTCCGCTGCCGTGAACCGGCTTCAACCCAGGCGTATCCACCGACCAATGTTCTGGCAACTTCATCCTGAAGTTCCACCTGCCAACATCCACTGGCTTCCACCAGGAATATCCACCCGTTCATCTCTTCCATTCCACTTCTGAAACCCGCCTCCACCAGCTCCTGAATGCTTGGGTCACACTCACGCCCCGGCAACATGCCCATGGAATGCCAGCCAGCCCATTCACACACACATTCATACACACACAGGCACAAACGAGCTGCCCCCCCGACACACACACACACCTTCACTCCACCAGCCATTCACACACATGCCCGGGCTTCCGTTCAATGATATCCACCAAGTTTCCCCAAGCTGGTTTCAGGAGGCTAATGTCCACCACCTGCTTCATCTGCCAACCTCTGCCAGCCTCCGCCTTGCGGCCTCAGCCAGCTTCCTCAGGCAGATTCCACCACCTTCTGTCTGCCAACGTCCACTGACTTCCCCCGGGTCCAACGCTGACATCAGCCAGCTTCAAGCCACGGATCTCCACCAGCCTCAAGCTGTTAACTCGCAAGCCCACTTAGCAAATTCCTCTGCTTTCAGGAGAGAATTTGCCTTGGGCAAAAGGGCTGTGTCCCCTTCGGCCGCTGCCGCTCTCTCTGCCAGACTGCCCTCTGGCCACTGGCCTCCCTTCTGGTC
This sequence comes from Pogona vitticeps, assembly GCF_051106095.1. Taxonomy (NCBI): domain Eukaryota; kingdom Metazoa; phylum Chordata; class Lepidosauria; order Squamata; family Agamidae; genus Pogona; species Pogona vitticeps. The sequence continues at coordinate 202,270,427 of NC_135783.1, forward strand.
CCCTGCCCTGCCCAGCAAGCCACTTTTATCTGCCAGCAGAGAGGTGGGGCTCTGTGAGGTCACAAAGACCCAGGAAAAAAAGGGGTTGGTTCCCAAGGCAGCACCCTCGGGATTGGCTGAGTCCTGAAGATGATGTCAACAATCCCTCTGATCATGTGATTCACCCACAAAAGCTTGCATTTTGTATGATTTTTAAAAATATTTTTTATTAGTGGCCTATAAATGTATCCCCTGTCACCAATCCCTCTGATTGTTAAATCTCCCCATGTTGGCCTTCTGACAGGATTCTAGGCTGGTGCTCCCAAAAGTTATCTTCCAGCATTTGCCCAAAAAGGAACTTTCCTAAGCTCTGAGCTAGGGGGAAAAATGAAAGTAATAAATGAATAAGGATGGGCACAGTCACACAATGAAGCCTTTGACCCTTTTGGGTTGTTTTGTTGTTGCTGCTGCTGCCGTTGTTTGCCTCTTTTTGGACCTTTTTTTCTTGCCCTTGCCATGAAAAAACTATTATAAGGAGCCCATTAAGAAAAAAACTAAGTATTTGAAACACCAGTATTTTAACACCATCCCTGCGCTATCAAAGATCCAGTACAGTAAGTATTTATTTGTTAATACCGCCCATAGCAAAAAAACAAACATTCAACCCTTGCAGTGCAGGAGCAGTTGTTTTTTCTAAAGTAAAACCTCAGCATTCGGGTTTTAATTGCAGTATTGGCACTCTGAAATAAATAAGTTGATTTTGTGTTGCAGTTTGGGCACTCGGTCTCAAAAAGGTTCACCATCACTGCTATAGATGATGATACCTATGTTCCAGCACATCTGGAAGGCCCCAGGCTAGAGAAGGCTGAATTAAGATATTTGGTTACAACATGCTTATAAAATATGTACCGAACAGAAAAAGAGAGGAAGAATTCCTTAAGTAAATATTATATTGAGTTGAAATAGTTGATTCAGTACAAATTCTAGAGACATCTAGGCTTTGTACTTTAAATAGATCAACTAAACGGCTTTAAATAGATCAAGTCCTAATTCCCAGAGTATTAGTGTAACCTTTTACACATAAGGCCTTCCCATGATTTTGTACATAAGGCTTTTCCCATCTGGAATTAGGAGAACTATTTTCAATAAAATAAAAATTTCCAATCGAAGCAAAACCTTTGTTATAATGGTCAAGCCAATTAGCTGGGAAGACATGTGTTTTGCATTGCAAACTGCCTTCTTTCCACTAATTTACTGGCAACAGCATTGTTGAATTATTGTAGCTGAGCTGTTCATATATTTGGTCTTACTTGTTCATGACAATTGTGACAGAAGTTGGTGCGTCCAGAGCAACTGCTTCCTACAGTGGCTTAGACCGTTTGGGCTTGATTTCACTCAGGGATGTTGGTCAACTGCTCTGGAAGATGAACATCTCAAGATGTGGGCAGAAGGCAAATCCATAGGATTGGTAGGTGCTAGGGTGATTTGTTGTAGATTGTCAAAGGGTTCCACCTCCTACTGTTATAACCATTTCAGCAACTAACAGTGCAATTCTGGCTGGTGAAAAGTATCAGGAGGAACCAGGTCAGTTGACAGCAAGTGACCTAAAAGTGTGCTGAATCGAAACCTCTGCCAGCTTAGCAATGTGGGAACTTCCTTGGGTTTTCTATATCCTGGCACGATGACTGTTTCCATGGATGGGGACATTTGGATCTGGCATCCTACTTTACAACAGAGCCCATCTGAGAGATCAACAAGCAGAAGAGGGTTCCACCTGTTGAAGGAAACTGCTATAGCAGAAAAGGGACTTCTGCTGGCAGAAGAGGTTTGTGCCCACGTCTAACCTTCTACAGCCAGTGTATCTTTGAGTTTGGATTTCATGCTCAAGGCTTTTAAAAAATGTTCTTGGGAATCAAGTATGTCACTCTGTGTGTGAAAGGATTGTGAGCTCCATTCTGGGACCAAAAACGAAATACTGAGCTGAACATCTGTTCAGAGGCACCCTGCTCATTAAATGCATGATGTAACAAATTTAAACCCCATTATTGTCAACATGCCAAACAATGCTATTCTGTTGCATCCTTACAGAGAATGGTTTCACCAGCTTCAGATCTGTCTCAAACCCAAAACTTCAGTTTTGAAAGTAATTGGTGAGAGTTATTGGTGCCAAAGACCTAAACTGGTTACTGTTATAGTTACAATTTTTATAGTAACTTTCAGGGCTAGCCACACTATTAAGTGGATGAAGCGGCTGTCTTGGGCAGCCAATTTTGTATCTCTTGAAAAGGGAGCAAACTGTCAGTTTGCCATCATTATTAATTGGCTTGTTAACTGGTTTGCTTGTAGTGGCCACTGGTCTGGCTTGATTTTTGGACTTTGGCCCTTGTACTTGGTTTACCTGTGTCTTTTCCTCCCTGTAGCCCAGCCTGAAAGACACTCCTCCAGTCCCCTGTTGATTCTTACATGTAACCCAGCTCTTGGTTCAAGACATCTGGGAGCAAGACACCAAGTCATTTTAGGGTAGCTGCCTTCTACACTTCCTGGGTCATGTTAAAGTCATCTTGAAAGGGAGAAACAGGATTCTGTGCATCTCTGAATGGCATAGAGCCCCTATTTTCAAGTTTAAAATGGAACAGACAGCATTCTCCTGTTCTACATGCTTAATAAAAGATTGGGTTTAAGAATGTTACAGGCAACACAATCCCAATGGAACAAGTTACTGTTAGAACCCAGGAGGCAGAAACAGTGAAAACAGTAAAAGGGTACACATTCTGCTGGGATGAGATACTTTGGGGAAAAAAATCAGTGTTTCACGATATGCTATATTGTTGCAAGTGGCTGTTCGATACATGTTCTATGTTCTCACTGGTTAATCAGAACTCCCACCAGGCGAGAAGAATAGGGGTGGGAAGGAGCTCCCCTTGGCCACTCACAATCCTTACTTCCCCCCTACTTAACCTGTCATAGAAAAACATTGCGACAGCTGGCCAATCAAGTTCTGCAACACACTATTTTAAATCAAAGCCTTTTCCTCTACTAAATTTGAGCAGTAGCAAACAGAACTAATGAAATGTTGCCTTCATGGACATGTTGTTGCTGTTGTTTAGTAGTTAAGTCATGTCCAACTCTTCATGATCCCATGGGCCAGAGCATGCCAGGCCCTCCTCTCTTCCACTTCCTCCCAGAGTTGGGTCAGATTCATGTTGGTAGCTTTGATGACACCGTCCAACAATCTCATCCGCTGTCGTCCCCTTCTCCTCTTCCCTTCACACTTTCCCAACACCAGGGTCTTTTCCAGGGAGTCTTCTCTTCTTATGAGATGGCCGAAGTACTGGAGTCCTACCAGTGAGCACTCAGGGTTGATTTCCTTCAGAATGGATAGGTTTGTTCTCCTTGCAGTCCAGGGGACTGTCAAGAGCCTCCTCCAGCACCACAATACAAAAGCATCAATTCTTTGGTGGTCAGTTCTCTTCATGGCCCAGCTCTCGCTTTCATACATCACTACAGGAAAAACCATAGCTTTGACTATGCGGACTTTTGTCAGTAAGGTGATGTCTCTGCTTTTTAAGATGCTGTCTAAGTTTGTCATCGCTTTCATCCCAAGAAGCAGGCGTCTTTTAATTTTGTGGCTGCTGTCACCATCTACAGTGATCATGGAACCCAAGAAAGTAAAATCTGTCACTGCCTCCATATCTTCCCCTTCTATTTGCCAGGAGGTGATGAGACCAGTGGCCATGATCTTAGTTTTTTTGATGTTGAGCTTCAGACCATTTTTCGCACTCTCCTCTTTCACCCTCATTAAGAGGTTCTTTAATTCCTCCTCACTTTCTGCCATCAGAATGGTATTATCTGCATATCTGAGGTTAATATTTCTTCCGGCAATCTTAATTCTGGTTTGGGATTCCTCCAGTCCTGACTTTCACATGATGTATTCTGCAGATAAGTTAAATAAGCAGGGAGACAATATACAGCCTTGTCATACTCCTTTCCCAATTTTGAACCAATCAGTTGTTCCATATCCAGTTCTAACTGTGGCTTCCTGTCCCACATATAGATTTCTCAGGAGATAGATAAGGTGGTCAAACACTCCCATTTCTTTAAGGACTTGCCATAGTTTATTGTGGTCCACACAGTCAAAGGCTTTGGCATAATCAATGAAGCAGAAGTAGATGCTTTTCTGGAACTCTCTGGCTTTCTCCATAATCCAGCGCATTTTCGCAATTTGGTCTCTAGTTCCTCTGCCCCTTTGGAATCCAGCTTGTACTTCTGGGAGTTCTCGGTCCACATACTGCTGAAGCCTACCTTGGAGGATTTTGAGCATAACCTTGCTAGGAATGAACCACACTGGCAAAAAGGTGGCCTTCCTGTTCTTCTGGTACTTCAGAACAGACTTCTGAGTCCCTGTAAGGAGATTGTTGCATCTTTTAAGTGTAAACACATAAGCTAAGATGATCCTAGCCATCAGTTTTGTCAATTATATTAGTATATTATCACTTCTCTCTCTCCTTCCCCTTTGAATCTTCTCATAACATACCCAATGTATTGAAACATCTGAGAACTCTATACATTATATGTCTAATACCATATTGTGTATAAAACTGAGTCTAATTCTAAATGTAATTTTGGGATTAGCACCTACCTTGCATGTAGCAGGTTGCCATTTGTCTTTGGCATCTCCAGGTACAGCTGTGAAAGGCATCTGAAATCCTGGAGAAGCACTGCAGTTGTAGATATGCAAAAGGCAGCGCCCTTGGCGTAAGACATCTTCATTAAATGTTCAAATTTATGTCTCCCCCAAGCAACTATGAGGCACAACATTAGACACCATATTAATAGCACACCTGTCCAGCCTGCCCACTGCCATTCTCTGTTTGTAAGATATATCAGCTTTTCTTTTTCTTTTTCAGGGTATATTCTGAAAAACTGTTGGAAAATTTGTTCAAATAAAAACAAGTTCTAGCATTGTTAGTATTCCCTTCTGCTGTTAAGAGAAGCAAACTCTTGCTTCCTTTTCTTGCTCTAGTTCTAGTTTTCCAATAGTTGAGTTCATTGTTTTGCTTTGTAACATCTAGCTAAAAACACACAACTACTTTTTTTAAGTCTCTGCTTCCATGATTACACTAGTATAAGTCACCATGACAGGATCTGCTGAAATGTGAACTACAGTTGCTACAAGAGTTTTAAATTATAACCTTCAGGGTTGGCTAGAGTGTAATATATAATTAGAGACCCAGTTTAAGCAGACAGAAACTGTGGTCTAATTCTACAGTGAAGGGAAGTTCTCTTGCCTTTCAATTTACTGGGCAGATCTGCAAGTAACATTTGGTACCTCTGCAAACAGTAAGCTTTTTCTAAACCAAGAACACTTCCGTTAGTTACATAAGTCAAAACAGCATATGTATCAACTTTGTATTCATGTACAGCTGGAGAAGTTAGAGGTTGAAAAGTTACTTTTTAATCATACTTGGTTCCTGTTATGTGTTATATAACCTGTTATTAGTTCTTACACTGTTGAATCACCTACTGAATTACTGTTCTCATTGCTAGTCACATTTTAGTTACTTTCTGGTATTTGGGAGAGACTTGGGACTGAAAAGAAAATGGCAAAAAAATGAAAACAAATATTTAAAATGCCTTTAAATGCTCATTAAAAGTAACATTTGAAAGTAACAAGAACATTTTGTTCATTGCCACAACAAAGAACTGTGTTCCAGATTATTGAATTACTTCTGAAATGTGTTATACCATGCTTACAAAAAAAAAACAACCTACAGGCAATTACATTGCTTGTGATTTGTTACAGGATGTGAGAGAAACTTAATACTTGAAGCAATCCTTTGTCTCTCTCCTTCTCCATCTCCTGTATATCCAGTCATTTCCAAGATAATGTTGTAAGTATGCTGAGTATTCAAATCAGTCCAAAAGACTTAACTTTCAGGCTAGTCTAAGAGGGAAATACGAGTAGCTGAAGCATAATACAGGTGGCCTAGTTTCAACTTACTGAATGAATAGGTAAGTGATTTGGAACATCTGGGATCAAGAATTTAAATCCCCATTGTGCCTTGCAGAAGAAGAGTCAGCCTGGGTGGCCTTGGGCAAGCTGGACAATGTCCCAGGGCACCCCCCCAGAAGAAGGGAATGGAAACCACTTCTCAGTTCTCTACATCTAGAAAACCCTGAAAAGAGTCACCATAAGACAGAATGAACTTCAAGACATGTGATTGTTTAAGTAGTTGCAACATACTAATTGTATCAATCAATAATAAAATGCAAAGCTATACTTTTTAAGAAGCGCAACGTTTTTTTCTGTTCCATATAAACCATATGGTAGCTGTTAACTCAAATGACAGAAAGAGCTAATGAGAGATTGAGTACTCTAATGCTCTCTATGTGGGGCTTCCCTTGAGGTTGACACGGAGACTACAGTAGGTCCAGAATGCAGTTGCTAGACTGGTGGTGAGTGTGAGCAAACTCGAACCTGTGGTGTCCCAGGTCAAGTTCAAGGTTGTGGTGTTCATTTATAAAAAAAAAACCTCCACAGTTTAGGACCTTATAGAAACAAGAAAGTAAGTCAAAAGATGAAAAGGTGATCAAGAGCCTCTGAGAATATCAGGGATAGGTAGGAAGGAGCAGCAGCCAGAGACAAAAGGACAGAGTAACTCTTAATGACATCTACTACCAAATCCTTCTGGTATTTGGGATAGACAGGCAGAAAGGGACTATGCAGGTCTAATCTAGGAAGTAAAGAGTTAACCTGCCCTCCTTCTATCCTTTCCTGACTTCTTCCTTTTTCTTACCCTTCTTTTCTCCACCCTTGCTCCACAGGTTTCAACTAGAAAAGGAAGGATGAATGTTATGAGGCAATGGACTGGAGGATCTCAAAGGCTGTCTCATCACATCACTTTACCCTTTGTTTTGTCTCAGGGAGAACTTCCACTTCTCATTACACCTGATCTGGAAATACTTCAGTATTCTTTCTGCCTAATTTGCACATTAAGCAATGTTGGCCAGGAGTCTCACTAATCTGAAAGGATTTTCCCATACTGAAGTTGAAAGTTTAATTTTCTGCATGTAAAATGTTGACTTTGATTAACACTTACTGTATATAAAATATATCGTTTAAATTAACTTCAGTTAAATTGACCAAATTATTTTGGGCAAGGGACGTGACAAAGAAGGAAGCAGTTATGTAAAATATGCCACTATTTCATTTTCAAAACGACTTAACCTCTCTCCCACCCAAAATGCACTTGGCCCCTTTGGGGCTTTCCACACTTTTTCAGGTGCTGCCAATGCGCAATTGAGGTTTTGGTGAAATCTATAATCTGGTTGAAAGCCACTCTGTCTTCCTTAAGCAGAGATAAATAGCAGAAGAGGCACAGACCTGCTGTATTTAAGTTCCTTGAGGGTTGACAGGATTCATTTTGCCTGAAGGGGTGCTGACAGAATTGATGCTGTTCATTTCACCGTTGGGCTACACATTACACTTAGCAATGCTATCTACATTAATGCTTTGGCTCCCAGTGAAAATGGCCAAGAGAATAGTAATATGTGAGTCAGAGGTAAGAAACCTAGATATTGATAGACTTTGGTTCCCATTAGCCTCAGGCATCCTGACTAATAGATGCTGAGGGATGATAAGAACAATAATTTGTCAGCATGCTAAGGGCCATGAGTTCCTCATCCCTCATACAGGTAAATCCGATTGGCTGAAATCCTGTTTAGTCAAATAGCTCATGCGGTGGACCATACCAGGGGCAGCATGACATTTTTCTCATTCATGAAAGGAGCTACCCAGTGTCTCTGTGTACAAGCAGTACTGGGGCAGTCACAATGGAGATTTCCCCCTGCACAATGGCTGGCCCAGAAATCCAGGGGTACTATGACACATTCTGGACTGCTAGCAGTTCATAGGATCTTGGGCATTTATTTTAGTGGGACATGCCAGATAAGTCTATGCACAGGACTAGAACTTAAACATTTAGTGCTTGCTAAAACATTTGTTTTTTAGTTTTAGTTCTATCAAAGGCCTAAAGGAAAACAGTCAGTACAAAGGTATTTGAGATATAGTACAAAAATACTGCACTTCTGACTGATGTTATACATACAGGCTTTCACTATGAATAGTAATTAGAGATGGGATATTCGCATTTGTATGAATCCCATCTTTAATTGTTGTTGTTTAGTCATTTAGCTGTGTCTGACTCTTCGTGACCCCATGGCCCAGAGCACGCCAGGCTCTCCTGTCTTCCATGGCCTCCCGGAGTTGGGTCAAATTCATGTTGGTCACTTCGATGACACTGTCCAGCCATCTTGTCCTCTGTCATCCCCTTCTCCTCTTCCCTTCACACTTTCCCAACATCAGGGCCTTTTCCAGGGAGTCTTCTCTTCTCATGTGATGGCCAAAGTATTGGAGCCTCAGCTTCAGGATCTGTTCTTCCAGTGAGCACTCAGGGTTGATTTCCTTCAGAATGGATAGGTTTGTTCTCCTTGCAGTCCAGGGGCCTCTCAAGAGCCTCCACCAGCACCACAATCCAAAAGCATCAATTTTTCAGCGGTCAGCCTTCTTTATGGTCCAGCTCTCGCTTCCATACATCACTACTGGAAAAACCATAGCTTTCATTATGCGGACTTTTGTTGGCAAGGTGATGTCTCTGCTTTTTAAGACGCTGTCTGGGTTTGTCATAGCTTTCCTCCCAAGAAGCAGGCGTCTTTTAATTTAATGGCTGTTGTCACCATCTGCAGTGATCATGGAGCCCAAGAAAGTAAAGTCTGTCACTGCCTCCATATCTTCTCCTTCTATTTGCCATCTTTAATAGTCATCCTTTAGACCAGTGGTTCCCAGCCTTAGGTCCCCAGATGCTATTGGACTAAAATTCCCCAAGAACATTTGGAGACCCAGGTTGAGAAGAACTTGTTCAGACAACACATAGTATGTTATTCATCCTACTGGAGACAGGTCAGTTGGGGTAAATAGAGAATTTATTTCCCTTAGGTTTAAACTGTCCAGACCAGCATCCATTTACTTCCACTTGCCTCCTTGGCCTTGCCTCTGTTCCCCTCCTACTTAACTCCCAGACTAGCTGCACTCTTTGTGATTGTATGGATATCTGTGGGTCCAATCTGCAAGTCACACTACCATGTTCTGCAATGCTTTGGAGGTGAAGTTAGCTTTTCAAGATTCTGTAGTGCTTCTAACAGTCCATACACAAAGCAAAAATGATTTCCCAGCAGCACATACATTCATTAGCTGAAATCTAGCAGTAAGTTATAACAACACTAGGCCCATAAAACCTGGGGATTTAGTGAGTCTGTGCCATCATAAGGTCCATTGATTCATACTGTGTAGGCCTACTCTAGTTTGTGACTTACTGTTGGATTTCAGCCATTGGATAGGGTACATAATATTACCAGCAGTAAGCCTCTTCTCATATGCACAGAGAAGTCACTAACTTAAATATTTGTTTAAAATATTTGTTGTCTGCTATGGTAATCCGTGTGCTCATGTTTCTGTATCAACATGAGCCTTTGAAAATGGAAGAATGGTACAAGGCTTTCTCTCCTGCGCCACACAGCTAGGCAGGGTTAATTCCTTTCCTACACATGTTACCTTCTTGTGTACTTGAGATACAGAATTTTTTACTTCATTCCTTTTAGGAATTAAATTGACTAGACCACTAGCTGCCTGCAAAAAATTAATCAATAAATTAATTCACAAAATCTATGTGATAGATTTAATATCTTTATTTGGCCAGTTCATACAACAGTCACGGAAATAACTAAGTTTTCAAGATCTCTAGTTATTACATCATTAGACATCCCATTCAATAAGTGATTCAACACCCAATCCAACACTGTATTGCACCAGTTTGGTTGTCACACTATTGTTTTGCTACATCTATCATGCTGCAAAATGTACTGAATTTTTCCGGGGCTTCAGAATGCATGTACTCTACATAGTTAGAGCAGCATGATACCACATTAACTGTCATGGTTTCATCCTATGCAGTCCTGAGATTTGTAGTTTGAGGAGATCCTTAGAAGTTTCTGCTAGTGAGTGTCAGTGCACCCTAAAGTTTAAACTATAGCAGAGAATTCTTTCTCCCCATCAAACTACAAATCCCAGGATTCCATAGTAGAGCCATGGCAGCTGAAGTGCTATCAAACTGTGAACTGTTATAGCAGATGTATTAACTGAATCAGGAAAAGCATCAGATGAAGAAGACATTCCTTTTTTTGAAAAAGGGGCAATCTTTAAATCTTTCAAAGTTCTTTAGAAGATGTTCTTCAGTGAACACCTGACAGCACATCAGATTGAGCTTTCATCTTATTTACTTCATTTCTCCACTTTGTTCTCTTTTGTTCTGCAGCTTGGGATCAGCTAGAACAGGGGTCTCCAAACATTTCAGTATGAGGGCCACAAGAGAGAAGCCTGGGGAAGGGCGGATAGGCTGAGAGAGAGAGAGAGAGAGTTAGGGCAGGGGATGAGCAGGAGACCAAGCCTGTTGCCAGGCGCTGTTAGGGAAGGCGCGGAGGCAGGGGCAGGGTGAGAAAGGTCCTAGAGTCTAGACTGGGCTGGATAAAAAGGCAAAGCAGGTTGGATGTGTCCTGCAGGCTGTAGTTTAGAGACCCCTGATCTAGAAAACAGCAAGCCTTCTTGGTCTTTGTTGCCACACTACAGTGATGAAGGAAGAATGATGGATCATATCCTACTGTACAATTTATTTTTAAAAAACAGAATTGTAATACAACTGAGTCCTGTGGCACTTTTAAGAATAAGAAATTTTATTTGGCATACATTTTTGTGGATTGAACAAGGAAAAAACTGTGTGGTTCTCCAAGATTATACAAATGGCAGATACCTTTGGTGATACCTTTGATTGGACCAATAAAAAAATTAAATTGCAAGCTTTTAAGGAGAAAAATCCCACTTTTTCAGGCTTAGCACAACCCCTTCATGGATAGTGCAGAAAAACTGTAGACAGGAGTCTAAAAACTGATAGTACATGTCTGTGAAAGCTGATGTCAGTCCTCTTGAGGCTGTGGTCTCCAGCCTCCTTGCACCAGTTTGGGATTTTTACCCTCCTCTCTTAGGACCAAAAAGTTGCAAATTAATCTATTATCCCCCCCCCCCACACACACACATTGTCAGCTTTGAAACTAACATTTCTTTTTGTGGACTATCGCCCACTTCTTCAGACATGCAATCTTAGCATGGCATTTGGAAGCTAGATCTAGTGATTTCAGAAGCATTTCCTGCTTAGTCTGTATGCAAAGGACTTCAGGCTATGCTTATGCATACGGGAGCAGATGATACTTCAATCGACCATTAAGAATATAAAACAAAACTAAAACCAAAACCAAATAGCAAGCTTTCGGTGATAAATCATCTTCTTCAAGGCTGAGCATCTAGGTCTTGTGGGGAGTTCCAAACTTATGTGCTGTTTTTAAATGTCCCCGATTCACATGACTGATGGTGTAGAGGTCAGGTTAGCTTCTTAGATGTAAATAGCTGCAGCATGCCCACAAGAACTTGCAATTTGCTTCTTGGGTTTTTTAAAAATATATTCTTAATGGTCAATTAAAGGTATTACCTGCGTTTGTATTGTTTCCATGACCATACTGCCTTCTTCTGTTGTTTCCATTCATTGTAGACTCTGCTTAGGTTTTCAGCTTCCCAGTAACAGATCTATAACAGTGCGATGACAATTTAATGTATATTCTTTTGATAGTAGACCGTCAGAGATAATATATTTAACATGCTCAGAGGCTAACACAATGTGCACTTAGTTTATAAAGGCGCACACCTAAATGTATTCCTGCATACCATGTAATCCCAGAATCCTCTGTATTGCCTTTTATTCCCTTTTAATATGTATGTAATGCTAACTTTGAAGCAATATGCATGTACCTTGTAAGCAATGTAATACTTTACTTCTGATCATTGCAACAGAAATGTAACATTTTATTCTTGAAATGCATATCCTGAAGATTGGCCAGAGAAAGAACAGAGTAGAAGGAGAAGGGGGAACCAATAGTTTACACTTCAAAAGCTACAACATGCTTCACTTGTGAGATAAGCCAGACTACAAGAGGAAACAATATAAGAGTAATATAAGGCCATATCCTCAGCTATCTTCCTCCCCAAAAGAACAACAAAGGGGCCATCTGACTCGAACAGGCAGAGTCATCAAGGACATTTATGAAGACAAATACCCTAGATAGTTGACCCTAATGTGCGAGGAGAAGAAAACAAATCTAGCAACTTGGGTTATTTTACATATACAAAGAAAGTGACATCAACATGGGGAAGGGAGATAAAAGTAATTCAGATGCATTCCTTGCAGACATCTTGACTCCTCAAGAGAACATCTCAATCCTAGGTCAACTGAACACGTGGGCATAACATGGACATTGTAGTCCAACCAATTAGGATAACCCAAGGAACTTCTTTGGCCAATAATCAGGAGAATCCTAAGTCAGGGGTTCAAGGAACCAATCAGGTCAAGACCTCTGTAACACCCTATCCCCAACGCTGTACTTTGAAAACTTATATATTGCTTATGTTTCTATTGTTCCAGGCTCTTCTCTGCTTTTAAGAGATTGGGCCCCAGCTGTGTAATTTAATAAATAATTGGCATTCTATACAGCTGGTTGTCTCGTGTCTTAGTCTGCTGCCTGTCCCTGTTTCATGACACGTGTCAATCATTCAGATTAATCTGCTGTGTATTCTTCAGAGTTTAAAGAACTCTCCACTGCCTCTTAAAAAGTGTATTTTGTCCTGAGAAATATGAAATCGTAGATAACCCAACACGTTACCCCTCATTACTTTCTTATTGACTTAGGAGTGAAATGCAACTCCATCTTTCCCTTCCTGTCGATGGACTGAGGCGCCTAGGAAATTGGGGGGGGGGGAAGAGAGAGAGAGAGAGAGAGAGAGAGAGAGAGAGAGAGAGAGAGAGAGAGAGAGAGAGAGAGAGAGAGAGAGAGAGAGAGAGAGAGAGGTCAGTTCCAGGGCGAAAGGGGCTCCCTTCACCACCCAAAGAAAGAGGTCCAGAGGCTATGGGCAGTCGGGAGCAACTTCGCAACAATAGATGTTTTCCTCCGCTTTCCCTGAGATGGTATCACCCGAACCCCTCATCCCAAAATGGAAGATCCCAACGGATGCCGGCCTTCCCTCTCACAACTTCAAGAGTTGTTCGCTTGCGCGCGCTCTCGCTCTCTCCCTCTCCGTCCCCTCCCCCCCCCGATCCCAGCCCCGCCCCCTTCCTGAGAACGAGAGAGAGAAATGGGGGGAGCTGCGCTCCCTCAGGATCTTTCTCTTTGTGTGCCCGTGAGGGGCGGGGAGAAAAGGGAGCGATAGAGTACGCGCGCGCGCGCCTGTGCCTGCCTGCCTCGCGCGGCCCCGAAAGAGTTAAAAAAAAAAAGAAAGGGGAAAAAAAAACACCCCACAGAAATCCTTGAACTCCGTCAACCGGCCGTGCGGGCGGGCGCGCGAGACAAGAGCGTCGAAGTAGGAGCGGAGCGGCCGCGCGGGTAGCTTTGTGAGGGAGTGGAGGGAAAAAAGAGAAAAGAGAGCGCAAGAGAATAATCTCCTCCCCCCCCCACCCCACATACACACCCGCAAGAAGAAGAGCAGCTGTCGTGGGCGGGCTGTGTGTGCGTGTGTGTGTTGGGGGGGACGGCGGCGGCGGGGAGCGGATAACCCGCGGTGTGAGGCTGGCCCGTCGGGGAAGCGCCCGCCAAGGAGACCCAACGGCGCCCGCCGGGTGCGCGATTCCTGCCTGCCTGCCTGCCTCAGGTCGTGGTGGAGAGAGGCGGAGGGGAGGGAGGGAGGGAGGGAGGGGGTTCGGAAAGTTGTGTTTTGTTATTTGCGGAAGGGGGGGAAAGAGAAAAAAAGCGAGCGGGAGGGAGGGAGTCAGGAGAGGGAGCGGGGTGGGAGGAGGGGAGAGGTCGGCGGCTCTTTTGTGCGCCTCTGAAGCCGGGTCTCCCGGTGGCTCGGGTTTTCCTCTCTCTCTCCCCCCCCCTTCCTTGCGTTCCCAACCGGCCGGAGAAAGAAAGGAAAGGAGGGCCTCCGTTTCGTGAGGAAGCTTCCAGTCGGGGCCGAAAATGGTTCGCATTCCAGACTGGCGGGAGCGAAGCGGGGCCGGGATTTCGGGCGGGCCGTTGGGGGGGGGGAAAGAGAGGCAGGAGACGAATCCCCCAGATGGGAGTCCACGTAGGCGGCTGGTCTTCGTCTCCCCGGCCTCCGGTGTCCCTCCCTCCCCACCTACCTCGCTCCCTCCCGGAGGACTGGAGAGCCGGAGAGGATGGGCCTTCAAGGAAGTGGCGAGGGAGACTGGACAGTCCTCGGTCTCTTGGAGCGAGAAGAGCGGGGTGTGGGGTGGGGACGACTCTTCGGCTCTGCATTGGAACCAGAAAGAAACTTTTCGAGAGTCCGGAGAGTTGTATTTATTTACTTATTAATATTCCTCGTGAGAAAAGCCGGGGCTGAAGCCTGCCTGGAAGTCGCATCCTCTGCCCTGGAAGCCTTTCCCCTTTAATCCCCGACGAGGAAGAGCTGGCAGTTGTCGCTCACTCGGCAGAGGAGACAAGAGGCACCTTACCTACCTCATAGTTATGGTCACTTTCGGCTCCACTCGGAGAACGTTTCTTTTCGCGCATTATGGGGACGAGCCTCAGCAGTTCAAACATGTTAAGGGCAAAAAACGAAAAACAAAACCCTGAGGTTTCATTTATGTGGAGTTCTGCAATTCGCAGGCTGCATTTAATTTCTTGTCTTGGTCTTGGGCTCTCAGAACACATCTGAGATTAGAGTATGGAATTCCCCTGAAATATGTGTCATACAAGACTCACTTTTTTCTCTTTCTTTTTCTTTTTGCAGACAGCTTGTTGATCCGAGTGGATCAGCTGTTGGAAGTCAGTATCCCGTTTTTCCGGATACATTTCTGGAGTGTGGTTTCTCCCTGTGTGTTCTGCTTGCTTTAATGCCGGCGCAGAAGAATAAGTTGGCCAGAGGCGTCTTACAGTCTCATTCTCTCTCCAGGCTGTAATAGGCTTGTGTCCAGGCATTGTGGGGGACAGCTGCTGTTGGTTTTCCTTGTATCTGCCCACAAAGGAGTTAAGGCTCACCCCTTTTGACAATGATGAAGACTGAAGGAAAAGGAGAGAGGACTTTAAGAAGTGCTTCACCACACAGAAATGCCTATAAAGCTGATTTTCATGCTATTAAGTGCAGTTTTGATTCAGTGAACTCTGATAACGCTTCAGACAAATCTGGCCCTCAACAAAACCTGACCAGTTCATCTAGTGGAGGAAGTACCGACTCACACATTCGGGGCAGAGCTGTTACCTATGGCAACAGAGTGCACAAGATAAAGAACATGTTCATGCAGATGGGTGGCTCTTCCACTTCATCTTGTTGTGAGAATAGCCCATCTTCTGAACTCAAAATAATTGCCAAGACAGTTTCAACTGATACTACACCTCCATCTCCCAGTAGTCCATCGTTCCTGTCAGTTCAAAAAAATAACCTGCTGAATAGTGGCTCTGTTCCCTTCAGTAGTCCCCATGATTCCTTACCTTCTGCTTCATTCACTGACAAAATTATCTGCAGTAGTGATGAGGGAAATCTAGACAAAGCTGCTTTGGCAGAGAAGTTTTCTGAGACTAGGAAAATATTTGAAAGGAACATTAAAAAGCCAGGCTCAGTGGACAGAGGTGCTCTTAAAAATGAAAAGATTGAAGACAGGAAGAGACATGGCTCTACTTCTTCTGACTGTAGCAGTGTAGTAGATCATGTTAATTTTAATACTGATATAAGCTCTCAGGTTGCCGTTGACAAAGCAGAGAATAATGGAAGCAGTGAGCACAAGTTGCAGCACTCCAGTGGTGGTGGTAGATCCTCATCACTGAATGCTGGACCCATTTCTAGAAGACTGGAGAGTTTCTTGGTTGACAGTGACAGTGAAGAATCTAAAGACGTTCTGAAAAACGAAGGTGCCTCCGATTCTGTTCATATAGGATTGTGTAGCTGGGAATCACCAGTGGTTAGAGAAGAATTGTGCCTAAAGCAGAATTATACAATTGCAGCTCCTGCCCATTTGAGTAGCAAATGGGATGAGCTAAATAAGGCCACAGAAGAAACACCTACAAATGATCAGGTGACATCTGAAGGAAATCAGCAATGTGCAATCACCACATCCACTAAAATAGATAGAGCCCCCATTAAAATTTCCCAGGTAGAAGTAGTTAGAGCAGAACTGATTATGGTACAGAACAAAAGTTTAGGGAATAATAGTGAAATTGTGGGAGAAGTTAATGTTTTGCAGAAGGAAAAACCACTGAAATTTCAAAGTTTGGAAGGGGAAGAGAAGGATGTCTCACTGGAGGAAATGGAGGAACTTAGTGTGTGCAGTCAAACCAGCCAGAAAGGAGTAAAAGAGATAATCTCTTCGGAGGAACCTCAAACAAGAGAGCAAGATTATGTAGAACAAGTAAGGGATAGTGAAGATGAAGAGGAATGCCAAGAAGTAGATTTGAGAGATAGTAGTGGGTTTTCTTCCAATGCTTTTGGAATAGAGAATGCAGCTTTTGATGATGACAGAGAAACAGAGTCAAACAGTCAGGGCGTTGAAGGACAAGAAACTCTAGCAGAGGATGAGTATAATTATGACAGTGATTATGAGGAATATCCTGGGCTTTCTGAGGAGGAAGAACCTGATCCAGAGAGGAAAGTGAAGTTTTCCACAGCACCTATCAAGGTAAAGTATCTTGAATACTCTTACTTTCCTCTCCAAACACATGTTGAATATTTGCTTTCCAGAAGCTTGCATGTTGTATGGAATTATTACTACTGGTTTTAGTTACAGTTGTGTAGCAGAACCCCTTGCAACTTAATCATTCCCTGTTGATAGTTAAAGAGCTGAACCTTAGTTTCCTGCTGTTGTAAGTTGAAACTTACTTTCTTGCTGTGTCAGTGTTAAAACAGGGTTTGGTTCTGAGACCCTTCTCAAATTCAGTTCTATTCTCCTTTTCTCTGTCCATCCAAATTCCACCATTTTTGGAATATCTTTTTCTGACCCCTGTGTCATCCTCCCTTCCATCCGTCTTTTGCTGTCTAGCTTGCTCTTCTGTTCTCCTTGACTGGCTTCTCCCATCTATCCTACACTGTTTTCTTGTGCATACTCTCTTACTATGTTACCTCTGCCCTCTTCTGGTTTTGTACGTTGTGAGAACAATGTCTCACAATGTACAAATCAAAGAGATTCTAGTGGAGGGTACAGTAAGTAACAGTGGTTGTCAAAAGGGGAGCATCATAAATTAAGCCACCGTAAGCAGAGGATATAATATAATACCAGATGTATCTGTTGAATCTCCTCAGCTTGACTCATGTGATCAGAAACTACTCCCTTTTGATATTGGTAGGGCTTCCAAATAACATACCTACAATTTGATTCTAAAGCATGCGAAATATTCTAACAGTCGATGTTATGTAATGGATAGAGTATTGGACTAAGACGCAGAAGACCTGAGTTCAAATTGTCACTCGGCGGTGAAAGTTCATTCGGTGGGTGTTTGGTAATGGTACGCTATTTCTTGAATATCACGCATAGCTTGGAAACCATATTAGGGTTCTGTGCTGTTAAGAACTGGCTTGATGGCACATTATATGACCAGCCTCTAAATTATGTAAGATATTCTTATATATTAGTGGCTAGTTTGTGGAAATAGTAACTTATGCAGATCACTCCTTTACAAGTAAATAGGTAGTACACAGATTACTATTTCCTGGTTGAGCTAATTAGGAGTAGTATGGATCTTTGGGAAGGTACAAGCAGTGTTCATGTGTGGAAGTTGTTGCAAGTCCATAAGTAATTTCAAATATTCCTACCTCAGTGATTTACAAAGAGGTTTGCTTAAAATAACCATGGTTAATATTAACACACGTGCACAAACATCATTTTAGAGTTGGGTAAGACAAAAAGCTGCTTTTACTTACAAGCAGAACGCTCACCTGCAAGAGGAGAAAGGAGAATGGATTGTGTGTAGCCAATACTTGCTGTGACATTTTCCTCCATGTTCACATGGTAATTTAACATGATTGCCAGTGTTCTGGAGAGGATTAAGGAAGGAACTGTTGTGAAGCCACATCAGTTAAAAGTTCAAATTGTGTTATACAAACACATAATAACATAATGTCATGACGTAAACAACTTGCAGCAGACAGTGGTGTTAACCAAGCTTGTTGCTTGTTATATCTGTCAAATGTGATTCCTATGGCTTCCCAGAAGAAATGAGTGGATGTTGAATTATGTTCCAAGTGAGCACCAGGTGTGTTGAAGCCTAAAACTTTATATTTAAAGAGTTTTAGTAAGGATCCAGATAAGCTTATTAATTTTAATAGTTCAGTTAGTTACATATGATATCACTGATACTTACACAAACAGATGGCATGTATAGAAATTTTAGACACAATACAGCATACTGTAGGATTTCTAGGAATATTGTAAGAATCATTTTATATTTTCCTGTTGTTGTTTTTAAAAATTATTTATTTTCTACCTCAACTTTTTGCCTGTAGATGGGTTCATAGTGGCTTGGAAATTATTTTATAAACAACAAATATTAAAATAATTACAAATACACTGAAGTAACACTGCTAGCAACAGTTAAGCATAGTCATTATTTAAAAGTACTAAATAAAATATATTTAAAACAATTTAAATAGATATTTAAAAAGATTTTAAAAAAACAGTAGTATACAGTGGTGCCTTGCTTAACAACGATAATCCATTCCAGGAAAATCACCGTTAAGCGAAAACATCGTAAAACGAAATCAAAAACCCCATTGAAATGCATTGAAATCCATTCAATGCGTTCCAATGGGGCAAAAACTCACCGTCCAGCGAAGATCCTCCATACGGCGGCCATTTTCGTTGCCTGTATAGCGAGGAATCCGTCCCTAAACACAGCGGGGAGCCATTTTAAGCACCCGGTGGCCATTTTGAAACCGCCGATCAGCTGTTAAAAAACCCATTGTTTTGCAAAGAATCGGTTCCCAAAGCAGGGAACCAATCATCGCAAAGCGAAAAAACCCTATTTAGACCATCGTTTTGTGATCACAAATGCGATCACGAAAAGATCATCCTACAGCAGGGGTCTCAAACATGCTGCCCGGGGGCCATTTGCGGCCCGCTGGATGATAGTTTGTGGCCTCTGCCTTGCCTGTCCCCCGAAGCGCCCACGTGTCTCTGCTGTCAAGAGTCAAAAAAAGCCTCGCCTCACTCGCTGGCTCTCTCCCAAGACAGTGCCTCTTGCACCCTCCATCCGGAACTGCAGCCTGCCAGCCTGCCTGCCTATCTGCCGGCTGCACTTCTGGATGGAGGGCGCAAGAGGCGCTGTCTCTTTCAGAACTGCCAACACCAGCCCGGCCAGTGGCCGCCTCAGCGCTGCTCGCCTCGCAAAGTTTGCTTGTCTGTCGTGGTGGGGGTAGCTGCTGCTGCTGCTGAGTGTGGTTTTTTTGAGGGGGGCCCTCAGAGGAAGGTTGCCGGACCTCCATGTGTGTTTGTGTGCGTGCGCGTGCACCTGTGGGGCCCCTGCCCCATTCTGTTTAATTTCGCAGGTGCCAGTGGGGGCTTTTCTCCTTTGGCACGGCCAATTCTGTGAGGGTTTTTTTTAAAAAAAATTATGTCATGCCCTCCCCCCCTCGCTAGGCAGTCGCCGGCGCTCCTTCCCTTCTCTGCTTCTTCATCCTGCTGCTGGTGGTGGTAATGAAGAAGGATCGGAGGGGGTCATGGCCGGCACCCCTCTTCCTCCTCCTCCTCCTCCTTGGAGCCTCAGCCGGGCTAAGGAAATTCCTGGGCAGCTTCCTCAGGCTGTTGCTCTGCTTGGTGGAAAATCTGATGCTGCCCAGCCTCACCCAGCCTTTGCCTCCAGCGGTCCCCAAGTAAATTAAGTTTGAGACCCCTGTCGTACAACGATTTCATTGTAATGCAGGGCAATCGTTAAGCGAGGCACCACTGTACACAGTAATTTTTAAGTCTTAGCTTGATGCTTGTTAGCATGTTTAGGATGCACATTTCATTCAGAATTATCATTCTTAGTTTTTGTGCTATAAAGTAACCTCCCTAAGGTAGATGCCCTCTACTGTATATACTGTAGTAGGATCTACAGTACAACTCAGAATTCTACACCATTGACTGTTCTGGCTGGATTTCATGGAAGTTGAAGGCCAGTACACCCAGAGGGCATCAGGTTGGGCAAGATGACTGTAAACTGCATGAAGTAAAATTTCACAACTTCTTCCTGCCGATTTTTTATATCAGTTATGATCTGCAGCCATTTAATATAAGTGCAAATTAGGAAGCACATCATATATACAGACTGTGAATTACATGCAGACATTGGGACCCCCTTCTTTTTAGGAAAGTATTTTGGGTCTACTGGATGGCTGGGGGAGGTCTTTAATTTCCAAAATTGAAAATTTTTAATTTCCAGAAAACCACAGCAATTTATGACATTGGCCTTATGCAGTAGAAAGTAAAGAAACAGGATTCCAACCACTGGATCTCACGACTGTTGGTCCATGTAGACAGCTTTCACTGTGCCAATTGCCTGTTTAGAGTCAGGTGGATGAATGGAATGCATACATTCTCACTTCTAAATGGATAATCATTGTCAGAATTGACTGTGATTGGACTAGATGTGGTGTGAAATGTGTTCACATTTAATGTAGTTTTAAAAAAATATATACAGTATGTAAATATCAGTGCATTGTGTGTGGGAGAGAAAATTATTGGAATTGTTGCAGGCAAAGAAGGAGATGTAGTTGTTCTTCCTGCACTATATTTTTTGAGAAAAATTACTTCTCTGGAGGTGCTGTCAATAACTGGGAGAAATTGCCCATTGGCTCCAAGGGTGATTCCAGCCCAATGGAAATGTTGAGTTCAGGAGAGGCCCTTTCCCTCAAAGCTAAGTTATGGGAAAGTAGAGTTTAAATTGCCCCTCTATATGGGCTATGATCTTGATAATTATCACACCTCTTCTGCTATTTGTCTTTTAGAATATGTTCTTCACATTAAAGTCAAATATTGCAAATTGGCTCATGCCTTGTTTGCTCCCTCCCCATCATTCTCTTGCTACAGTATTTTGGTAGAGATGCATGCCTTGCAGTCCATTGTGCTGTATAATCTTTGGACTGTTGCTTATCTTCCTGGCCTGATACAGATCTCTTGCTAAGTAGCTCTTAGGAAGTCCAACTCACTGATTGTTTTTAGAAATGGGTACAGCAATTTGGTTTCATATTGTAGTGATAAAGCATCAAAAGAACACACAGAAGACTGAGGAAATAGTTGAACAATTACACTTTTTATTTTTGGAATCTTTCATTCAAATAGCCAATAATAACCTCTTAGTATAAATTAACTTCTAAAAATGAGTAAAGTGTGTTGTGTGTAACTGCATTAATTTGCAGCGAACTGTTACACTTTCTGGATCCAAAACTTCATTTACTGCCTGTGGGCAAAGCTGCGATAAACTAGAACAACATCATGTGAGATCGTATCTTTATTTGGCATTTTTAAAATGAATCAGCTGACAGCTATAACATCTCTTTTGGGACATTTTTTGACCAAAATGTTTTTGCTTTGCCTCCGAGAGATCAATTTTTTTTGCACATATCGTAGAGATTGTTAGTTTAATTTTAGGCAAAATATTTGATCTCCACTGCATCTGACTTCTAGTCAGAAGTGAAATGTCTTCCCTTTTCTCTTTCCCTCCCATCTTTTGTAAGTGTTGCTGAAGTCCTGTTATGGTGGCATAACTCCCATCAGTATAAATTTAAGTTGTGAATTGTTGCAGGGTGGGCTGGTATGTAATAGTGATTGCACTTCCCTGTCTTGACTTCTTAACTGAATATCAAACAGGGGTCATAAAAGTCATTATCAGGTGAGAATGCCACACAATCAACAACTTGTGCCCTGCAAGCAAACAGTCTCTTTATTTTCGGTCCATGTATAAATATTTGCCATGTAATCCCACTCTTACTATGTTTGAGGAGGTAGAATTGTCCACGAAAGCTCATATTAAAATACAGCAGTTAGCGTTTAAGGTGCCACCATGACAATTTTTCTTTTTAAATTGTTTGGTTGTTTTTGCTTCTAATTTGTTTTGTTTCTTGCCTGATTTGCTTGCACAGACTAACACAGCCACCTCTTCTAGCACTATTCTTAACTTGTGGCAGTTTGCCAATGATGTTATGTCAGTGGGTGTAACTAACAAGCTCCTAGTTTATGCTATCATTCATTAAAATAGTTTTCCTTCTTAAGTAATTATGACAAAAAACCTTTGTTGAGGTGGAATCTTTATCAGTGTTACTTGGGTTTAGTGTAAGTGAAGATACCACATATCAACAGTGATTAAGGGAAATAAGGAAAGGGAGATAGGAATCTAAGCTTACATTGCTTTGGGTCCGATATATAAATATTCTACTTCTGTCAGTGCTGCATACAAATGTTCAGTTTATCCAAAAGTTTCTATTAATGCTCTGGTCCATTTTGTATCAGGTACAAAATCAGACTATACAAGTAAGTAATATGTTGAATCAAATTATTGATCTGGAATTATCTATCCCATGATGAATATTACCATATATTTTTATTGTTTATGATAAGAAAATTATGTGGTTTGTTATTGTTATGCTAACTAGATACACAGAATAAATATTGTATTCTGGGTTTTGTGACACACATCCCATGATATAATTTCATATGCAACATCATTGAAATGGGAATTTATTTCCTTTGCTGCAGTCCTTTGGCATTTTAAGGTGCTTCCTCCAGGTAGTTTCCTAACCCTCACAATGGTTTTTATGATGTTGAGAAGACTGGGGAAGGCATGGATAATTGATTCTGATGGCAATAGTGTGATCTAGTAGATCCTAACAAAGGTATTTTGGCCTACTTTTTCTAGCCAGAAAAATGTTTGTAGATTATCTTATTTTAAGTGTTTGCTGAAGCTGATGTACAAACAACATTTATTAGCTGCATAAGCATGGGAGCTTTTCTTTACCTGCTGGATATACTGTACTAAGAGTAGCTGTTCTCATGAAATGACATCACTTTTTATTTGTTTATTTGTTTGTTTGACTTTTATATCACCCATCTGGTTGCCAGAGCCACTCTGGGCAGTTTACTACAAAAAAAGAGAGATAAACAATAATATAAGAGAGTAAACACAATAACAATCAAAATCAAAATTAAACATCAAATAAATATAAACTGGCAATGTAAGTAAAAACTAAAAAAATAATGTAGTTTAAAGGCAGAATGGTGGATCTGAAGAAGAGCTGAAGATTTTTACTTGACACAGACTCTGCTTTTAGCCTTTTTCAGATATTTGTATCTTTTGCAGAATCTAAAACTCATCTACAGTATATTTGAAAGAACACCAAATCAAGAAATGTATTGAAACATGAAATGTTGGATAAACTTGACTCTGTCTAGGCAATATTTAAACTAGATATCTATTAGGATAATAAAAATTGAGCAGAAGAAGCAGGAGATGAGACTGCTTAGATAAATTTCATAAAACAAAACCAGTGTTTTGCAAGTCTTCAAGATTTTTTTACCCACTTTCCTCATATCTTCCTGGAAGTACAGTACAGTAGGTGCTTTCTGTGTCTGCTTCATGTTATAGAGGGGACTAAATGTAGAGCCCATAGTAACTTTAGTTCATTTCCATGTTTATTTTGAATTGTTAATGTTCTGCCTTTTTCTCATATACTGAGAAAAATAAAAGATGCTAGATTGATTAGACATTAGAGTGTGTGCGTGTGTGTGTGTGTGCGCGCACACACCCACTGTCTATTACCAACTGTAATAGACAGTTCATCAGGTGGTGCGTCCATTTGTTACAAACATTAAAAATATTTGGAAGTATGGTACTTAGAATTAGTGAATCGATGCAAAAGTCTTTGTGTGAACCACTACAAATTATGGCAAGTTCTTAAAGAAATGGGAGTGCCTGACCACCTATCTATCTCCTGAGAAATCTATATGTGGGACAGGAAGCAACAGTTAGAACTGGATATGGAACAGTTAGAACTGGATATGATTGGTTCAAAATTGGGAAAGGAGTACGACAAGGCTGTATATTGTCTCCCTGCGTATTTAACTTACATGCAGAATACATCATGTGAAAGGCAGGACTGGAGGAATCCCAAACCAGAATTAAGATTGCTGGAAGAAATATCAACAACCTCAGATATGCAGACAATACCACTCTGATGGCAGAAAGTGAAGAGGAATGAAAGAACCTCTTAATAAGGGTGAAAGAGGAGAGCGCAAAAAATGGTCTGAAGCTCAACGTCAAAAAAACTAAGATCATGGCCACTGGTCCCATCACCTCCTGCAGATTGAAGGGGAAGATATGGAGGCAGTGACAGAGTTTACTTTCCATGATCACTGCAGGTGGTGACAGCAGCTACGAAATTAAAAGACGCCTGCTTCTTGGGAGGAAAGCAATGACAAACCTAGACAGCGTCTTCAAAAATAGAGACATCACTATGGCGATTCCCCTTGTGCCCTTTATATCTGTGGGCTCTACAAAGGTAAATACGCCCTTTTCGCTGCCACCAGGTATTCTCTTAATACCAATTCATGTCCCACACACACAGGAGCTGCTCATAGAACTTAGGAATCAGGGGTTTGATCAAACATTCTTTTATTAATGAACAAAATCATAAGGAGAATTAAATATCTAACTGTTTCATGTATTCATTCACTGGTGTTTCTCATATTATGTTTATATATTCATTCCTGCTTGTTCGATATGTTTCAATCTTTCAATTTCCTTTCTTAACCCCTTCTTATCTATTCCTAAACCCTAGCTCTCTCTCCACATGTTTTTGTCCCTACTTCTCTCTATCCCTGCCTCATTCCAACTCAACTCTGTCTCCTCCAGCTGTCCAACTGCCACTCTGACTCCGCCTCTCCTGCTCTATCCCTTGATTGACATGCAGGAATGATGTCATCTTTTGGGTTCCACTACATACCTCCCCACTTAGCAAGTTTGTTCCATGGAGTAAACTTATAGTGGTTTGCTCCATGAACAACATAGAAGCAGTTTACTATTTCTTCCAATTTATAACAATAACATTTCACATTAATACTTACTCCATATCTTTAACTTCTATCTATTAACACGTTCAATCAACAATTTCAATTCCTTTGTTATTATACTTTTCCATTGCTTACCAAGTTTTTGATTTACAGTACTTTTATAAATTAACATTTTCAATCAACACATTCAATTTGTTTGTTATTACACTTTTCCATTGCTTACCATTCTTTCATCTTCAATGCAATTACATTTGCAGTTACTTATTTTTACTTATACATAACTGGGACAGTTTATTACATTCTACATTTCTTACCATTCTTTCATTTTAAAAGACAAGTACTTTTGCAATTACTTATGTTAATTTATACATAACTGGAAGTTTATTACATTTTACATTTATTTTCAGTAGTCTATTTCTTCATTAGGTTTTCGTGCCCAAGCTTCAGCAGCTATCTTTTGAGTCTTTCTTTTCTTATGGAATTTAAAGTTCAAACCTTGCAAGTTTCTCTTCCAGTTTACGAGCTTGTTCTTGTAGGCTTTCCCGGTTCATAATTCAGTTAAAGGTAAAGAGTCTGTGCATAGTCCAAATTGTCCTTTCCCCTTGCACGGCTTAATCTTCGGTAACAACCACCCCCTTTTGCCCCACTTTTGTTCCCTCGAAGCACGATGTCTCTCCCCCGGCTGCAGCTTTCCACTTAGGAACGTAGCTGGATGATGATCTTCCTCGTCGTCTGCTTGGCTCAGTACAGCTCTGGGTTCAAATCTGGATACCTTAGCACGGAACTCCTTCCGGGACTCTACGCCTCTCACGATCCGACCGGTCATCACCACCTTCCCAACGACCTCCTTGCAGTTGCTCGCCCTCTGGATATTTTCAGCTTTCTTTTTGTGTGTTAGGTTAGCTGTAGGGCTAGCTATTTCTCTAATCTCTGGTGAACACTTTGGAGTTGCACCTGGAGTATCAGTTAGGTGCACTATTCCCTGTGCTACCCCTGGTTGGTTTGAGAAGACTTGCTTCTGTTTTATCAGCAAGGCTCTCGCTTCCTTTTGTTTCTCTAGAGAAAGTAAGGGACTGATTTGGGCATCTTATTTTCTAGCACCTAGGAGCTCTTCCTCCCTTCTATAATCTGGTACTATCACGTTTGGTTGAACCACTTTCTGCCCTGGTTCTCCCTTCTCTTGTATTATGTGGTTTCTTTGGTTCATTTTGGGGTTTATTTTGTGTGGATCTGCCTCATCTAATTGTAACTTGCTCTCTTTGGAGGTTTCTAGCTTCAGATCCTCATCTTCAGGGTTAAATGTTACCCCTTTGGCTTTTCTGTCAGCTTCTAGCTCTTGTTTCTGTTGCTGGCCCTGCAAACGTTCTGCTGCAATTTCTAGGGGTCTCTGCAAAGTGTTCCCTAGGTTATCTATACTTTGACTTGCTGTTGTAGGACCTTGCCTCTCCTCTATTTTTGAATTTAGTGTTTCCTGTCTTCCTTTTGATCTTGTATACACTAAATTAACCTGTTTCAACTCATCCTCACTTTTTCCAAGTCCTGACACCTCTCTGTGTTCCTGTTTCAGTTGATTAAAAATATTATTAATGTCCTCCATGTAATTATTATAATCATCCCTATGATTCTTTTCCTCCCTATTGGATTTATCTTCACTATTTCTTTTTTGACATATGTCACAACTCTGACAAAATTCTTTTATCTCTTTTCCCATTTTTGGCCAATAATACTTTTGAGATATTCTCTGCTTAGTCCCTGCAATACCCAAATGTCCAGATAAGGTGTCTGTGTGTCCTTTTTCCATTATTTGCTTTCTGTATTTGGAAAGAACCACTAGTAGTTTCTGAAGGCTCTCCCCTTTTCTCCTTTCACTATAAACTCTGAAGGGATTAATTCTGGATGACATAATGTCACTTGAGAGCATGAGTCTTTTAGAGCTTGATATTTAGTCTCATTTATATAAATTGTGTCTCCAGAATATTTCATAAGTTCCTGATTATTCTCAATCAAGTAACAGTGGAGAATTTGAGTTACTGGGAGTTGTTCTTATTGTTCTAAGCTCTCTGCTCTGCCACTAACTGTGGTTGCCATGGCGCCTGCTTCAACTGCCCCTGTAGGTGCCTCTTTCTGCTGTACGCAATATACCTTCTTTAGCACATTTACATTCCTTTTTTGTTGGCCAAAATCTCTGTTTTTAACACATTGTGTTTTAAAGTGTCCTTGTTCTCCACAAACAAAACATCTAACAGCTTTTTGTTCAAAACTAGGAGAATTTTCTCCTTTCCCTTCCCAGTTTTTAAATTTCTGCTGGTTCTGATTGCCCTTAAAATGGCTTCCAACTGTCGGTTGGTCTCTGAGGTACATTCTAGGTTCTCTTTTTCTGTCCTCCCAAGCCTTCCCCCCAAATTTCACCTCAGAATAATTTGGATGTTTGATTTCTGTAACGTGGTCAGCGATTTCGCTCGCTTCCAATATAGTTTTCGGCTTTTTATCTGTTACTAAATATCTCATTTCCCCAGGTAACACTGAGAAGAATTGTTCAAGACCCAGGACATTTTTCAAATCCTCTAGGGTCTCAACCCCTGCTTGCTCAAGCCATTTTTCTAAATACCTCTGCATATTGGCCCCTAATTGAGAATAGGTTTCATCAGGCTTTTTGGTCAATGCCCTAAATTTCCGCCTCAAGTGCTCTGCATCGATCCCAAACCTTGAAAAAACCAGCTTTTTAAAAGCTTCGTATTCTCTCACTTTTTCCTGAGGCATACGGGCATATATTTCGGCGGGTTCGCCACTAATTTGGGTCCTTAAAAGGATCATTTTATCAGATTCTTGGATTTTATAGTCCCAGCAGGCTCTCTCAGACAGAATCAGAAATGCCTCTGGATTATCCCCCTTTCTGAATTGTGGGAATTTCTTGAGGTCTACTTTTAAAATCTCTTCACTTGCTGAATTGTTATTATTCTGATTTAAGGCTGTCATCTCTAGTTGCCTCATTCATAATTGATGTTCCATCTCCTTTTCCTTTATGGCCATTTCTCTGGCTTCAGCTCTTTCTTTTGCTTCTGCCCCGACCCTCATCTTTTCTTGCTCCATGGCTAATTGTCTGGCTTCAGCTTCATTTTTGAGCTGTAATTCTCTTAAGTGAAACTCTTTCTCCAACTTACATTTTTGAAATTCTTGGGAGGTTAAAGTAGCTTCTCCCTTTGCGGCATCATCCTCTTGAGCAGCCACCTCTTGAGCCTCATCATTTTCTTGCTCAGCTACCTCAAGAGTACTTTCTTCTTCGTGAGGTAACCCTTGTCCTTCAGGTAGCTCCATTGTTAACTTCTTCCCTCTCTTAGGAGGCATGGCTTATCTGTGTTCTCAGATTCAAAACACAAGCCTTGTTTTAAAAGGGATTTAATTTTTTTTCTCTCTGTGCTAGGGAGAGATACTTAGTAGCTTAGACAACCTGTTCTAGGCTTGCTTTGCTACTTTGTTATTCCAGGCACCCTGCCTGAGCTCCTTGTGGGATACACTGTTTCTTTTTGTTTTTGGCTTTCAGCCACACACTTATTACTGTTTATTTTTTTCAGTTTCCAAGCTTCTCTGCTTGTTCTTGTTCCCCTCAGACCTGTTTGACCCTGGCTTCCGCTTCTTGTCCCCTCAGCCCTCTCTTCTCAGAGCCTAGGACCCCAAAGCTAGCTCCTCTGGTCTTTCACAATCTTGAGGTAAACCTTAAACTTTTGAATTTTCCCTCAGAGCTTCCCCTTTTCTGTAGTCCTTCCTGGATCTGCCTCAGGAGTCCCTTTTTAAGCTTTTCACCAAGCTACTTCCAAGGGTCCCACTCCTGCCCTTGCAGCACCAGACTACTAGGTTCCCTAAGCTCAGGAAATTCAAGTTTTCTTTGGTTTACTGAAATCTTTTGGCTCACTGGATTATCTTTCGAATCCCACTTTCGCTGCCACCACTTGTGGCGATCCCCCTTGTGCCCTTTATATCTGTGGGCTCTACAAAGGTAAATACGCCCTTTTCGCTGCCACCAGGTATTCTCTTAATACCAATTCATGTCCCACACACACAGGAGCTGCTCATAGAACTTAGGAATCAGGGGTTTGATCAAACATTCTTTTACTAATAAACAAAATCATAAGGAGAATTAAATATTTAACTGTTTCATGTATTCATTCACTGGTGTTTCTCATTTTATGTTTATATATTCATTCCTGCTTGTTCGATATGTTTCAATCTTTCAATTTCCTTTCTTAACCCCTTCTTATCTATTCCTAAACCCTAGCTCTCTCCACATGTTTTTGTCCCTACTTCTCTCTATCCCTGTCTCATTCCAACTCAACTCTGTCTCCTCCAGCTGTCCAACTGCCACTCTGACTCCGCCCCTCCTGCTCTATCCCTTGATTGACATGCAGGAATGACGTCATCTTTTGGGTTCCGCTACAATCACCTTGCTGACAAAGGTCTGTATAGTCAAAGCTATGGTTTTTCCAGTAGCAATGTATGGAAGTGAGAGCTGGACTATAAAGAAGGCTGACTTCTGAAGAACTGATGCTTTTGAATTGTGGTGCTGGAGGAGACTCTTGAGAGTCCCCTGGACTGCAAAGAGAACAAACCTATCAATTCTAAAGGAAATCAACCCTGAGTGCTCACTGGAAGGACAGATCCTGAAGCTGAGGCTCCAATACTTTGACCATCTCATGAGAAGAGAAGACTCCCTGGAAAAAACCCTGATGTTGGGAAAGTGTGAAGGGAAGAGGAGAAGGGGACGACAGGACGAGATGGCTGGACAAGGTCATCGAAACTACCAACATGAATTTGACCGAACTTCAGGAGGCAGTGGAAGACAGGAGGTCCTGGCATGCTCTGGTCCATGGGGTCACAAAGATTAAGATATGACTTAAAGACTAAACAACAAAACACTTTTACATTTAGTATACCCAAATGTGATCTAAAAATTATATGTAATGGCCGTATCTGGTGTTGGCATTACCTAGAGTAGGTCCCTTGAAATAACAGTAAAGACTAACAATCATTAATCCATTATAGACCATTGATAGAAAGGAGTCTGCTCTGGATAGGACAAATGTTAGATTTAGTGCAAGAGACTTTATGTTGCTAAAGTTCGAAAATAACTGACAGGATAGTTCAGTAAGTTAGGTATCTGGTTGCGGAACCAGACATTGGGAGTTCAGTTCTCCACTGTGCCTCTGAGAAGACCCAACCTGGTGGCCTTGGTTGAGCTCCACAGTCCCAGGATGCCCCCAGAAGAAGAGAATGGTAACTATTTCTGAGTACTCTCTGCCTTGAAAACCCTGAAAAGAATACCATAAGTTAGAATTTACTTGACAGTATATAATTATCAGGACTTGAAAAATTTTAGAATGTCTCACCAGTCAGTCAAAAACTTCACCAGTCAGCATGACCAGACTATAGTCTTGCAGTTTATTGGGATTGGGAATCACTGATTTATATCCTCAGATTTGGGTTGCTTTATTACCTGCGTGCTTGTGGGGTCATGAAGCTTGTATTTTGAATATCTTTCTTTTGAATGTCTCCAGCAAAAATAAAACTGAAAGCAAAAGTGTGCGGCCTCTTAAGAAGCCACGGTTCCCTCCCACTCCAGGATGTGTCCTCATTCGGTTGAAATTGGGAGCAGGGAATCTCCATATTCTCCAGCATGGGACTACTCTACATTCACCTGCAGAGCTATACCTCTATGTGCAGCTCAAACTCTCTTCTCGCAAGAAGAGAGCAGTTTTCCTTTTGCAATGGGAGGGGGGAGGGAAGGACTGCAGGATTAGAGAGAGAGATACAGGCTGAGGGGAAGGAGGCAGGGAGGGAGGGAGCTGTGACTCCTCCAGCAGCGTTTTTCACTCGTCAGGGATGAGTGCATTTTTCAAGCCCTGATAATTATCATTAAAGTAACAAATCAAGTTTTTCTCCTTGATGGCTTCAGAACTTTTAGACACTTTATATAGTTAGATAGCACACTGTATATTTCATGTACCAGTTGTTGAGGATATGAAATCCTGTACATAATGTTCTGTCCACATTTTATTTAGCAACTTTTTAAAAGTCTTGGCAGTTTTTAAAAATAAGGATTTATTTTGCTGACTGAAATTATAGACTTCGTTCTGTGTTATTCAGTCCTTTGTGTTATAGTCTCTTGTACATATCATTCTGTGTTCCTTTGATTCCTTCTTGCAGTGTTAAAAGCTTGACCAAAATTTAATGTGATGCTTGGGTGGTCTCATTGACTCCTTAATGTATTTTAAGTAATGGTACCAATCCATGTAGAATGCCTTCAGCTTTGCTTTCTCTGTAGTGACATACATACTGAAAGTTAAATTTAGTAGGGGTGCGCATGGTGAAAATGTTTGTATTTCTGTTTTGTTTGTTTTTGTTTCAGCACAGATAAGATTATTTGTTTAGTTCAGTTTCCGGCATGTGTGACTGCCTTATTGAACCAAGGTGGCACAGGTTCTCCCCTAACCTTTCAGTCCTGTGTCACTTAAATGGCAAACAAGTGAGATGATATGTCATTTACAGTACTTGATTTTTTTTAAATCAGCTTTCCCTTGCTCCCTGCAGAGGGGGTGGTAGAAGACGATGTGTGTGTGTGTGGGGGGGGGAATGTTTTCCTCCTTCCTTGCCTCCCCTTTTCTTTACATTCCAGTGCTGTGTCACTTGGGTGGTGAGCCAGTGAAGTGTCCTGCCACTTACCTATAAGTGTGTGTGTGTGTGTGTGTGTGTGTGTGTGTGTGTGTGTGTGTGTGTGTGTGTGTGTGTGTGTGTGTGTGTGTTTGGGGAAGGAATCCAGCTTTCTCTGGCTTCTTGTGAAGTGGGAAAAAAGGACTAAAGGGGAGACAGGTGAGGATTTTCCCTCTCCTTTACAGTCCAGCACTGTATCACTTTAGTGGCAAATCAGTGAAGTGACAAGTCAATTACCAATAATTCTTTTTAAAAGTTCAGTTTTTCACACTGTGGAAGGGAAAATAGGATGAGGTATAGGAGCATGGAGGCTGAGAGGAGGAATGGACTAAATAGCATTTCTTTGAGGTGTGGTGTGGCTTATCTTGTATAACACTGTTTTATCCAACCTTCAAAAAGGAAGGTTGGACCTCCCCCCCCCCCATTAGGCTAAAAGAATAATTAATTTTACTTCAGTGTTCAGTTTAATACTATCCTTCCTTCTAATTGGTGAATAATACATGAGAAGATATACCTTAGATTTGCACATACTGTAGAGGGTTTATTATATGTTAAGCTTGCAAAGTTTTGCAATCAGACAATGTATATCTTGATATGCTGTAACTTCCAGAGGTTTTTGTGGTGAACACAGCTATTCATGCCACTTTGAAACTGACTAGAATCAGTGTGAGATTATCTTCGTGTGTTTTTGGCCATTTGGTTTCCCATCTCACAATGACTTGGGGTTGTGATGGGTGTTTCTTCTTTTGGACTATGATTATGTCCATCTAGTAGATTTGGTTCTGTATGCAAGCATGGATGCTCTCCTGACCCTGTAGTCATTTCTGTTTCCTGGCTTTCTCCATTTCTCTTTATGTAACCAAGAAGGAAATATAAAAGAAATCCATAGCATGGTTGAGACATATTTCCTTCACCCCTTTACCATCAGAGCTTTACCTTCTGCATGAATGTGCAGCTTCATATCATGTCAACATGATTAGATGTGAAAGATGGGAAAGGGAATGGACGGATGAACAGAATGGCAGTGAGTGAGCTGTTGCCTTCACCACCACAACAACATTGCCAATGTTTCCTTCCTCAGCAAGGTAGTTGAGAGGGTCATGTCCGATCAGCTGCAGGCTCTTCTGGATGAAACCAATGCCCTGGATCCATTCCAGTCGGGCTTCAGGCTGCGCCATGGCACGGAAACAGCATTGGTTGCCCTGTTTGATGACCTACTGAAGGAGAATGACAGGGGCAAAATGTCTCTGCTAGTCCTCCTCAATATCTCAGCCGCCTTTGATACCGTCAACCACGGTATTCTCCTGGGGAGGTCTCTGAGTTGGGAATTGGTGGCCTGGCTCTTGCCTGCCTCCATTCCTTCTTGGAGGACCATCCCCAGAGAGTGCAGATTGGAGAGAGTTTCTCGGCCCCATGGAGCCACAATTGTGAGGTTTGCATGGCTCAATTATCTCTCCAGTGCTGTTTAACATCTACATGAGGCCACTGGGAGGGGTCATCAGGGGATGTGGGGCTTTGTGTCATCAATACGCTGATGATACTCAGCTCTACATCTCCTTTTTTCCAACAACAGTGGATGCTGTTTCATCCCTTGAGTGCTGCCTGGGGGCTATTCAGCAGTGGATGCAGGTGAATGGACTGAGGCAGAATCCAGGCAAGATGGAGGTCCTTCGGGTGGGTGTCCCAGACATCAGTAGTCTGGGAAACTCCCTTTCCTTTTGGTGGGTGATTCTTACCACCAAGAGTGAGGTTCGCAGTTTGGGTGTACATCTGGACCTGGTGCTCACCATGGAGACCATTGTCAGTGGTCTGTTCCGCACATTTCCACCCTCGGCGGATTGCCCAGATGCATCCCTAACTTGATGTGAGGGCATTCACCACTTTGGTCCATGCACTTGTAGTCTCAAGATTAGACTACTGTACTGTAATGTGCTCTATGTGGGACTGCCTTTGAAACTGACGCAGAAACTTCAGATGGTACAAAATGCGGCGGCCAGACTTCTTACAGGGGTGAAAAGGTACCAACATACCCCATGCTGGCTGCCTTGCATTGGCTGCTCATTCGTTTCTATGTTGATTTCAAAGTTCTTACGATTACATATAAAGCCCTAAACTGTTTAGGACCTCGATAACTGGCAGAGCAGCTTCTGCCACCCAGTTCTACCAGAGTCACTCGTTCCGGCCAGGCCAGGCAGCTGAAGGGCCTAACGCCAAGAGAGGTCCAGAGGGAAAGGACGAGGGATAGGGCCTTCTTGGCAGTGGTCCCTCGCCTTTGGAACAACTTGCCAGTGGAGATCCACATGGCTCCCTGGGTGTTTTCAAAAACAGACTTAAAACCTGGCTATTTAGGCAGGCTTTCCCTCCTGCCATGTCTTAATTTCTTATACTTCACCATCTTGGACCTATAATATATGTTTTTGGTTTTATTGTTTTTAAATTTGTAAACTGCCCAGAGTAGATCTTTGGTCTAGATGGGCAGGACAGAAATCTAATAAACAAACAAACAAACTGGGGAAGTAGAATGAGCAAGTGACAGAGAATGAAATCCTTAGGCATGTCACAACAGCATGTTGTTAAATAACAGCTATTGCCAATCTTCAGCATATAGCCATGATTGGCATATACTATGTTTCATTTACTATACACCTTTCCTGATTCCATGACAGTAAAACAGTATGTCATAATTGTTGCTGTTTTTCATTGGTCTAATGAGTGACTGGGTGTATGGTTTTGAAGATGGCACTGCTGATTCCATTTAAAAAAAAATTAAAACAGAAAATATGACACAACCAACCTGTCTTGTCCACTCTGTGCTACCCATTCCCCACTTGGGACTAGTTCCATGGTCTTTCAAATTGCTCCATTTCTTTCCAGTAATATATTGATTCTTCTCCTGGTATATGCACCTTTCTGAAACACGTGTGCCAAAAACAAATTCCATATTTGTTTAAAATCATGGCATTTCATCTTCTAATCTTAATTTCTCAAATTTTTTATCATTAATTGCCATATTCCACGTTTCTCTGTACCACTTCTCCACAGTAATTTGATTATTAGCTTTCCAATTTTTTGTGTATATTAACTTTGCCACCCTCAGTATTATAATAATCAATACCTTTTCTTCCCTCTTCAATTGAGGGTGCAGTCATGCACGCACATAGTGGTGAAGTCGCATGTGAGAGAGGCGGAGCCCCGCCCAGAGGGGCTGAAAATTAGATCGTACATTATATGCCCTCCCTTTTACATCTCCAACATAATTAAGATACAGTGGTACATCGCTGCTAAGCGATTTCATCGCTAAGTGAAATGTGGTTTCCCATTGGAATGCATTGAAAACCGGATAATCCGTCTCAATAGGAACGAATTGCCGTCCTTAAGCGAAAATTGCCATAGGAAACATCGCTAAGCGAAACGCGGTTCCCCAATTGAAATGCATTGAAACCTATTCAGTGCATCTCAGTGTGGGGAAAAATACAACAACAAATTAAAAAAGAGTCAGAACAAAGTCAAATTTGGTTAACAAAGGGTTTATTAAGTGCACTTATGATTTCAAACATTTTAAACAGTAAACTTTAACTTTATAAATAACAGAAAAACATTTAAAAACAGCAAACATAAGGCTGTTTAAACCATCGTTAAGTGAAACAGGGGACCCAAAATTTAATCGCTATGCGGAGCATGGTCCCAACCATCGCTAAGCAAAAATCGCCCATAGGGACCATCGCTAAATGAAGTGCAAAAACACTCCGAAAAACTTGTCGCTAAGTGATTTCGTTGCTAAACGGAGCGCCCGTTAAGTGAGGCACCACTGTATATATTTATTTATTATATTCAACTTTACCAGTATTATATACCATCTTCAGACTATCTTATAACAGTTTTCCATCACCCTAACAGAGATATTTTTCATTTCTTTCATTCCACATTTTACTTCAATCTTCTGTTTTAATTTTCTAATTCAAATCTTATCTTAAATCTGTTACCAAACTTTTTCAAATATTTTACCTGTATCAAAATTTTATATAGTGCACTTATTCCCTTTCGATTTTCCCTTATCTGTTTTTTCTTTTTTCTATAATATCCTCAAATTTTGTCATTTTTCTCCTCTCTCCATCCTTTATTTTCCATTCTTTCATCCATTTTTCTAATTGAAGTGTATCTTACATTTTTAATCCATTCTGTTATTCACATAATTCCTTTACTTGGTAAAATTCTTTTTTAGCTTCCCTTTAAGATTATCTAAGATTTTTAAAAATGTCTGTCTATCGTGACAAAGGTTGAAGTCAGAGGACTTAACACACCTCTATAACGTTTCCATCATTCCAACCTATTTTTTTAAAAAGGGATTATCTATATTTTTCATTTCTCCCTTGATTTTCTCTATCCTTCCCTCTTTTCCATAAAATTCTAACTCTCCAAATTAAATGTTTATTCTTCACTCTTATATCTGGAATATGTCTCAATTGATTTGCTGTGTAATATAATTTAATTTAATATAATTTAATATTGGGTATACCTAAACCACCTTCTTTTTGTGATACATAAGTTCTTATTCTAGCTCTCTTATTACCATGTTTCCATTTGATTGGTATGTTTGTTCATGAATTCCTAACTTCCATGTGGTCCATATCCCCTTCAGAGGAAGTGAGCATGTCACATAGCATGCTAAACATGGGTTCTGCCACCTGCAGATGTAGCTTCACCTCCAGAGCTCCTTAACTCATCCACCATACATTGTAGGAACAGGAAGGACAGAGGTGAAAGAGTATGACCAGTGTGGGAAGAGGCATGCAAAGAGCTATGCTGTCAAGTGGTCTGAAAGGCAGTTGGATAGTAGCAGGAACTGGTGCAATAATGACCAGCGTCTGTTTTGCCTCCATGCTTCATTATTCCTGTAGCAATTTTTATATGGTGTATGGAGGGGGGCAGCAAAATGGGCAATCATACTTCGCTTAACTGTGTGGTCAGGTAAGGGGATCCTGGTAGGGAACGTCACTGATCCTACTTTCCATTTAAAGTTTTGCTGATGCGACTCCATTTTCTGTTAACCATAGTTGACCATGTGTACTAATAAATCACTTAATACTTTTCTGGTCATTGGTTTTAGGTGAGAATAGCTTGACTCCGTTATTAAAAAAACAAATCCACGGTGGTCTCTGAACCAAAAAGAAAGAAAGAAAGAAAAGCAAACATTCAAAAATAAATCATTGATAAAATCTGCCTCATCAACATAAAACTTGAGTGTATTCTCGAAGGCTTTCACGGCCGGGATCTGATGGTTGTTGTGGGTTTTTCGGGCTCTTTGGCTGTCTTCTGAAGGTTGTTCTTCCTGACATCAGGAAGAACAACCTTCGGAACATGGCCAAAGAGTCCGAAAAACCCACAACAACCATAAAACATGAGATTAAAATATACATGTTTCTCTGCTAAAACTGTTGAAGTGTCCAGGCTAATTGTTGTTGTAATTTAAACTGTAGCTGTTTCAGTTTTTTTTAAAAAAAATAACTACCCCTTTCTTTCCACATTAAGCTTAATTGCCCTTACCAAGAGATTTTTTTCAGGGAGGAATTCCTGCTTCTCCACTATATCCCATTTTGAAAGCTACTCCTTCTACTACTTCAAGCAGGACCATTATTGCTGCCAAGGTTCTAAGGTGTTTCTAACCAAGGTGGATTAAAATTGATGATTTCTTTTTAAAAAACACACCCCAAAATTGGATTTTTAAAAATTTAAATCAAATTTATTTTAATAAAATGCTTTTGGAGGAAATCTCATTTAAAGTTTTCTGTTTAAAATACATTAGAGTTCAAAGGTTACTGAGCATGAAATAGAACTTAGTTATGTAGCAGGAAGCTGAAAATTCATCCAATACTTAGATTTTTTTCTAAACTAATTCAGTTAATTAAGGAGCCTTGTAGCACAGTGGTTAAACTGCTGTAGTGTAGCCAAAACTGTTCTCACAACCCAGGATTCAAACCCAGGTAGCAGGTTCAAGGTTGACTCAGCCTTCTATCCTTTTGAGGTCAGTAAAATTAGTACCCAGCTTGGTGGGAGGGTCAATGTGTCACCTGTAAGCAGCATGCTTTGCTTTGCTTTAATCCAATTTATCCAATCTGAGCTGACATGTACTTTTTCACAGTAAAAATGGTATAAAATGAACAAAGTTTAGGAAAAGATCTTAATTCAATTATTCTCCAAATATGTGTCCAATGAACACATTGATGTATAAGCAAATACTGTACAACAATATGTATGCTATATCATGTTATTGTTTTGTTAAATAAAACAATTGAAATAGTTCTCCAAATATAAATGATTAACTAAAATCTGTTCTAATTTAATATTTAAAATAATAACTTGTCAGATGAACAAAACAGCTATATTAGAACAGATTTTAGTTAATATCTTCAGCTGGTTGCAAATATTAAATATAACTACCAGCAAGAATGAATTTTTATATTTAAAAATCATAATTTAAATTGTGTTTTACTGAATAGTGATTTAAGTAATGATAAATCATGATTTAAATGGGCTTATTAAATCATCATTAATTCATCTTTTAAACACAGCCCAGAGTTCATTTTATGCTGTGCACACATATGGTTTCAAGACCCAGCCACTGACTGCTATGAGATGGGCTCATCATTTGTCTGAAAATTGTGTTGCAGGCTATATGCTTCTTGCCTCAGTAGAGTTCTAACACATCAGTGTTTTGAATACTGGGAACTCCTTCTTCTGTTAAGAATCAGATTATTTCAAGATAGTTTTTACAGTACATGCATGATAAAATCCATAGAAAGGCCAAATAAATCCACTCATTAAACCTGTAAACCATGGAATGGTACTCAAACCTGTGAACCATAGAGTGGTACATATGCATCTTTCTGAACGAAAAAAGATAACCTGCAGATAGATCAGCACACACAACCTTCAGCTAAAACTGAAAAGCAAGAGGCCATGTTCTGCATTCTAGAGATATAAAGCCGGCCTCTATTTGTAGGCCTGCAAGTTTGACATGTCTGGGCATTCCAAACAGCAAGTAGAAGAGGTTTGAACTTAGGCTTCCAACAATTTGAGAAATTTCTAAATTCAGTTTGGAACATGATACGGTATTTGGAATTGAATTTTAGCCATAGTTACCTGTAAGACAGCAGAAATAAAGTCTTTCTCTATAGTGTAAATATACAGCAATAGCAAGACGAATGGTCTTGTTGATGTACTGTGCCGGCTGCACTGAAAACAGACTGTGAGTGCCCCGTGAAGGACTAGAAGAGAATGTGCAAGCATTTAAAGTTCTGTATTCACTCAGTGTGCAGTCCAACAATTAGCTGCATGTTTTCCAGACCATGGGCAAAATCCTTTCTGTAACTTTGTGCTGGCGTAACCTGGATTGAAGGGACGTGGTGGCGCTGTGGGCTAAACCGCAGAAGCCTGTGCTGCAGGGTCAGAAGATCCGGCAGTCGTAAGATCGAATCCACGCAACGGAATGAGCACCCGTCGCTTGTCCCAGCTCCCGCCAACCTAGCGGTTCGAAAGTATGCAAATGCGAGTAGATAAATAGGGACCACCTTGGTGGGAAGGTAAACAGCGTTCCGTGTCTAAATCACACTGGCCATGTGACCACGGAAAGATTGTCTTCAGACAAAACGCTGGCTCTATGGCTTGAAGAGCGGGATGAGCGCCACCCCCTAGAGTCGGACACGACTGGACAAAAATTGTCAAGGGGAACCTTTACCTTTACCTTTTTAACCTGGATTGGGTGCCCGAAGCATTTAATTTAAACTAATCAAAAGGTTCCTCTGCTCCTCCTTTTAGGTCTTGAGACTCCCTAGGTGCCCCTTTTGCCCCGTGGAAGCCTTTTGGAGCCTTGGAACAGTGGGGGAGGGCAGCTTTAATACAGTACTAAAAAATAGCTGCCACTGCTCGGGTCAGGGCCATTAGTGATGATCCAATAGCAGTTTTTTTTTTTACTACTAAATTCTTCCTCCCCATCTTGATTTGACTCACATTTATATGGGTGAGAGAATGAAGAAACTTGGTGCAGGAATAGGTGCCCTTAGTTTCACAATTAGGATTCTACAAGGGAGCCTCATTTTAGAGAGCTGGAGGCTAGTTAGCCTCTGTGTCCTTTGTTGGTTAATGAGAGAGGAGGAGAAGGGGAAGGTTATGCAGATAGCCCTTTCTTATATGGTTGCAATACAATTAACATTCTTTAATATATTTTAATAAGATGGTTAAAAGCACAAGTAACAAATTTAATAGATTGTGTGCTAGATTGGTGTTTCCCAACCTGGGGGTCATGACCCCCAAGGAACTCGTAAAGCATTTTCTGGAGGATCACAGGTCAGCTTATATATGTTGTAGCCCTTGTTAAATAATTTCTTCCTTGATATTTTGGAGTCAGTGGTTAAAGTGAGTATATGTAAGAGTGTGATGGTTCGTTTATATGGGCTTTTCTTTCTTTCAGTAAATCACGAGACTCAGGTTTTTCAAACGGGTTTGTAGTATTTATTAATTCAACTAACGGAAAACACTAAGGAGCTCTCTTGGCCTCTGGTGGGATTGGGGCTGTGCAGCCCTGTTCTGAGCGGGAGGTACAGCCAGGGGATCACCATGCCTTGGGGGGGCAGGGCACAGAAGGGGGCCAGAGGTGCAAGGGCCATTCCAACTCATGCCTTACAGGGGAAATATCATGGTAATGACATTGATTTTCCCAGGGTGAGGCTCATCCATTGCACTTCAGGTGTGCTGATGCCTGTGATTTCCCCAAATGTGGGGAACTCAACTTCATCATTTGTGATAGTGGGGGATTGCATTTGTGCTTTCCCTGGTCTTTTTAGATTCTCTTTAGCCTTTGGTCCTTGGCTATTTTCACCATCCTCTGCCATTTAAATTTGCAGCCATAGGCCCATTGGCCCTGCTGGCTTTCCAGGAGGCAGATCCTGGAAAGGCAGCAGCTCAGATGGCAGAGCAGCAAGGTCCAATGCAGCTGCCACAGTGAGCAGCCTCTGGTGCTGGTTTGGAGGCCTTCTAGTAAAGCGGTGGAACTGTGGGAGTCTTCTGGGTGGGGGTGGCTGAAGAGGTTTTGAACCATTTTTTACAGTATTCACTCCATAAGATACATACACTTTCCCCCCACTTTTTTGGGATAAAAAAGTGGGTGTTACAGAATGAAAAATATGGTAATTAATGCATTCCAATGGGGGAAAAACCGTCTTGCAAAGCATCGGTCTAAAAAAAAGTGTCTTCCAAATCATAGACCAAAACATTGTCTTGCAAAAATTGTCCATAGAAAACATCATCTTGTGAAGCCCCACAGAGATCGCAAAAACCCATTGTCTTGTGGATTAACCGTCCCGCGAGGCAATCGTCTTGAGAGGCACCACTGTACATTGTGTTTAGCATGTAATTTCAAGTCTGTTTTGGCTTAAATGTTCTTTAATGGCCTTCTTGAACATGTCCCAACATGTCAACGGCCCCACTCACGTGGGGGGTCATACACTTGACCTGGTTTTTTCTACCAATGGGAGTGAGAGTGGTCCGATGGTGACTGACCTTGAGTCGGTACCCTTGTCATGGTCGGATCACCACCTAATAAAGTGTACCATTAAAATGGCTCTCCCCCCCGCAGGGAGCAGGGATCTATTGTTATGGTCCGCCCTCGAAGGCTACTGGATCCGGTTGGATTCCAGGATGCCATGAGAGGTGTTACGGCTGACCTGGCTGGCGCTCCTGTCGAGGCTCTGGTGGATGGCTGGTTTGCTGCCGCGACTAGGGCTGTTGACATGATCGCACCTAAACGCCCTCTCCGCCGCAGAGACCGCCCGGCACCCTGGTTTAATCGGGACCTCCGGGCGAGGAAGCGGGTCAGGAGACAGCTAGAGCACAAATGGAGAAAGGCCCGACGGATTTTAACAGGATAGCTGTCAGGGTCGCTACTAACCTTTATCTTGCTAAGGTAAAGGCTGCTAGTAGATCATACCTCGCTAACCGGATAAGCGAGGCGTCCAACCAGCAGGCGGAGTTATTCCGTATAGTACGCGACCTCTCCGGAGTTGGTCCGGGTGATGGGCCTCCCCCTAGTTTCTCGCCGGACCAGTTTGCAGCATTTTTTAAATCAAAAGTGGAGGCCATCCGCCGGGACCTCTCTCCTTTTTTGAGCACAGTGAGTCGAGCTGAGATGTCCAGCGCTCCGTCTTGCCCGGTGATCTTGGACACCTTTCAGCCTGTTACGCCTGACACTGTCTCCAGGGTGCTTGACCGCTGTCGTGCCACCACCTCCTCTTTGGACCCTTGTCCGGCCTGGCTAATCAAAGCAGCCAGGCCGCTAACAACGGAGTGGGCCACGGCTATAATAAATGGGTCTCTCCTTGAGGGCAGATTTCCATCTGCCCTGAAGGACACACTCATTAGGCCCATCAGGAAGAAACCTAGTTTGGCGGCGGACGAAATTGGCAACTACAGGCCCGTCGCCAATGTTTCTTTCCTTAGCAAGGTAGTCGAGAGGGTGGTGGCCGACCAGCTTCAGGCGCTCCTGGATGAAACAGATGCCCTGGATCCATTCCAGTCGGGCTTCAGGCTGCGCCACGGCACAGAAACGGCTTTGGTCGCCCTGTGTGATGACCTATTGAGGGAGGCCGATAGGGGCAAAATGTCCCTGTTGGTCCTCCTCGACATCTCAGCGGCCTTTGATACCATTGACCACGGTATCCTCCTGGGGAGGCTCTCCGAGTTGGGAATAGGTGGCCTGGCATTGTCCTGGCTCCGTTCCTTCTTGGAGGACCGCCCCCAGAGAGTTCAGCTTGGGGAGAGAGTCTCGGCCCCGTGGAGCCTCAATTGTGGGGTTCCACAGGGGTCGATTATCTCCCCAGTGCTATTTAACATCTATATGAGGCCGCTGGGTGGGGTCATCAGGGGGTGTGGTGCTTCGTGTCACCAGTATGCGGACGACACGCAGCTCTACATCTCCTTTTTGCCAACTGCAGGAGAAGCCGTCCTGTGCCTCCAGCGCTGCCTGGGGACTATACTGGAATGGATGCAGGAGAACAGGCTTAGGCTGAACCCGGACAAGACGGAAGTACAGTCAGGGATTTGGGAAACTCCCTCTCTTTTGGGGGGGGGGTGACTCTCCCTGCAAAGGATGGGGTACGCAGCTTGGGGATCCATCTGGACCCGGTGCTCTCCATGGAGTCACAGGTGGCGTCGGTGGTCCGCACCGCCTTTTTTCACCTCAGGCAGATAGCCCAGCTGCGGCCCTACCTGGAAGTGGGGGCGCTCACCATCTTAGTACACGCGCTCGTAATCTCAAGATTAGACCACTGTAATGCGCTCTACGTGGGGCTTCCTTTGAGGTTGCTGCGGAAATTACAGGTGGTGCAGAATGCGGCGGCCAGATTACTCAGTGGAGTGAAAAAATTCCAACATACTTCGCCCACTCTGGCCGCATTGCATTGGCTGCCCATCAGGTTCCGCATCGACTTCAAAGTGTTAACGCTTACGTATAAAGCCCTAAACGGTTTAGGGCCTCGATACCTGGCGGAACGCCTACTCCCACCAAGTTCTACCCGGGTCACACGAGCGAGCCAGGAGGTGAGGCTGAGGAGCTTAACGCCGAGGGAGGCCTGAAAAGAGAAAACAAGAAATAGGGCCTTCTCGGCGGTGGCTCCTCGCCTGTGGAATAATTTACCTCCTGGTATTCGCGGAGCTCCCTCGCTGGGCACCTTTAAGAATTTATTAAAGACCTGGATGTTTCGGCAGGCCTTCTCACCAGATTACTTTTGATTTTCTTTTCTCTTATTGTCTCTTTACCTTTAATTGTTTTGTAATTTGCTGTTTTATTCTTATTGTATTTTATCTCTGTTGTTGGCCGCCTAGAGTAGTCCACCGCGACTAGATAGGCGGGATATAAATTAAATAAATAATAAATAATAGTAAATAAATATTAATATTCAATAAAGCAATAAAATTTGCTGGAGAAGTGGGAAGGTCAGTTAGTTGGCAATCAGGAAAT
This sequence comes from Pogona vitticeps, assembly GCF_051106095.1. Lineage (NCBI taxonomy): Eukaryota > Metazoa > Chordata > Lepidosauria > Squamata > Agamidae > Pogona > Pogona vitticeps. Next base: position 202,314,239 of record NC_135783.1, read on the forward strand.
AAGACTTCAATGTCCTTCACAGCTCTTTTGGTTGCTGCTATTCACTGTTATCCCTTCTCCCAATGTCCACAAATCTCTTTATACCCAATCCTGATGTCCTTTCATTTCTCTTTTTTTCATGTAAAAGAAAATAAATAATTTAGATTGTATACTGATTTGAACATCTGTGTTATAGAACTAAATTTGACAACATATAACTAGTTTTATAAATTGATATTCAATTTTTATTCCTTTCCCATGGGATTTTGTGCCTATTTGTTGGACAGTGGAGATTTTCAGTACAGAGTACAAACAGTTAGGATTAGCAAGGTTGCAAAGAGACATTGTGAGGGTTCTTTATTTGTCTCTGGCTAACTCCACTTTGGCTCCGTCTTTGGGTCAAGTAATGAGGACACATTAGCTAGATACAAACCTTCAACATTTTTTTCTGGTAGGACTAAGAAACTGAACATCAACAAGAGTGGAAGCTTTCTCTTCCTCACACAGCGGTGTGAGGAAGGGATTGAGTTTTTGGTCTATAAACAGGTTTTTAACAGTAAAACCCAGTGATTTGAATCCCAACTTTGGGTAAAAGTCAGTCAGTGGTGAATCTGGTGAAATTGACAAATGGGGCAGTCTCATCTCTGTAAATGGGTTTGTCCTGGTTACGGTAATTCCTGGTATTCCCGTGACCCGGGCTCTGGCATCTTGAAGTTTCCTTGTACTTCTGTCATCACTTCTTTTCCCGTTTCTCTCCCCCCCTCACGTTTGATTCTATCCTACCTAATCTTTCTTTATGAGTCCATGGCTTCTCAAGCCAAATCTATTTCCATGCTGTAGAAGGGGTCTTCAACTTGACTTTCGTATCCACCTCTTTCACCTCCACCACCTTCAACCCAACCTCCTAATATGTCCCTACTTGTATTCCTGCCTTTTCTAACAGGGTAGTCACCTCCTCAACTGTCTTTCCTGCCTTTTCTGTCTCCCCCTTTGGTTCCTCTCTTTCTCCAGAAGAGGTCGTCATTCTTCCCTCCATTTTAGGCTTCTCTGATTTAAGGTCCATGGTTTTCTTTGGGAAAATAGACAGCGCTCAGGCAGGGAAGCTGTCATGCCTGCCTCCCGTCTCACAGACATGAAAAAGAAGTGTTCTATATTAGTACTTAAATGGAAGCAATATATGGTTGTTAGGAGAGTTGGATCTAGTCAATTTGCATAAATAAACAATTGTTCTAATTTGTTTTGTTTTCACAGGTATTCAGTACTTATTCAAATGAAGACTATGATAGACGCAATGAAGAGGTTGACCCTGTGGCAGCATCTGCAGAATATGAACTTGAGAAGAGGGTGGAAAAAATGGAGGTTTTTCCTGTGGAAATTGAAAAAGGTGCATGTGTAAAATATGTGCTATGTTAATATGGTTCAAAATGGTTAAAATTAGAGATGGAAATTGTCAGATACTTTGTCATGACTTAAAAATCTGTGTAGCTTTAGATCTACTCCTATACTCTCATACCTGGAAATAAGCCCCACTGAAGCAGGTTACACATTGGTGACTAGGCATATGTAGGATTGTAGTATAAGGAATTGTAGTATGTTGTCAGGTTAGAAGAGAATTGCTTCCTAACTGTATGATAGCTTCAGGACTTGAATAGATTTCAAACTTCTATCCAAATAGTTAGAAATAATTTTAAAAAACAGAAGACATTACAATACAAAAAAGTGCAGAATCCTAACAGAAAATCAGTTCGGTCATAGTACATTATGTCCATAAAGAATTTATAAATCTATTTCTATTTTCAGTTATCATAGATTGAAACATAGTTTGAAACTCATTATTGAAATGCTGTTTCAGTTTAAGGTGTAGGATTTACATCAGGGATGGGCAATTAATTTCTTTAGGGGGCCACATGAAAAATCTGAACTGTGTTCGGAGGCCGAACCAACTTTACTTAAAAATAAAATGAAAGGGGGGAAAAAAACCTGACACCGAGCTAACTCACTTGTCCTCCATTCCCCCGCAGCCTTCCTCTCCGACTGTCTTCTGTCCCATGCTGGCGACGTGATGCGTCATCACATTGCCTGCGCAAGGATCGCTTCCGGCCTCTTGAGTAGCAGTCAAAGAGTAACAGTCAAAACTCACGAGATCCCAGCGTCGGATCTCGCAAGTTTTGCTTACTGCCATGCTGGGTGACCAGAGCCAGAGCTCTGGCTCACTCAGTGGCGACGGGCGGGCCGGACAGGAGCGGCTCACGGGCTGTATGTGGCCTGCGGGCCTCACTTTGCTCAGGTCTGATTTACATTATAACAAAGAGCTGTTAGTTGTAAAACTAGCTTTTAAAATGCATGGCATTTTGTTTTTGTCCACCTTGTAGGTGACAGTGGCTTGGGTATCAGTATAATTGGAATGGGTGTTGGTGCAGATCAGGGACTGGAAAAGCTGGGAATCTTTGTGAAAACAATAACTGAAGGTGGAGCTGCTCAGAAAGATGGTCGGTAAGTTTACATTAGTAATGCTTATTCTGTTCTGTATGTTCTATACATTTTTGTTCTGCAAGAAAGAGAGAGTTCACTGACAAGCTGAGTGTTAAAAATACATACATTCAATTGTACAGCTCTTTCATATATGGCCGTCTTATTGGTTTGGCTCAGATGTGCTGGGACATGATAGCTGAGACTCAATGTAGTGTTGGTGGAGTAAGCAGCCATGTTGCACACTTTGTGACTATTTCAGATGCAGGGAGGAGAACAACAGGACTATCCTGGCATCTGTAGAGCTATCTGGGACCTCCTGAAACCTGTTAGTGACTGTCTCGTTTCAAAGGATGGTGCAGGCATGCCTGCAAACCCAGTTAATATGGAATCAATGTTGTTGTGCTGCTGGGTGAATCCAAAGAGAACAGATGCCTCTTTTCCTAAGTTTTGAAAATGTACCTTCTTCATCGTGGTCTTCTGTGAATACACACATAAAGGGTTAATCAGCGCCAGCGATGATCCTCTCGGAACGTTCTAGAGCTTAATAAAAAGAAACAAAGTTGTAGGACACTCATATTGCGCATGCTCCTCCCACCCCCTCCTCAGTTCCATTTCTCCGCCGTGCGAACTGGTTCTTTCGGCTAGAGCTCCTAATATTCTTTACACATTTTGGATTCTTTCGGCTTTTTTGGACTTCTGCAAGGCTATTTCGACTACGCTACTCTCTCCTGCCCTGACTTGGCGTGTTTCTGGACTTTGGCACTGTTTTCCCCTGTGTTTCGGTGATATCGGATTTTTCCCGCCTAAACCAACGGTTCCCGTTTGCGGCCGTTTTGGCTCCCCTGCGGCTTATGTCCCCCTCCGGTCCGTTCAGCAGGTGCATAAGTTGTGATCGAAAGCTCCCGTTTCAGGACCACCACGATAAGTGCCTTTTTTGTCTCGGGGAGACCCATTCGCCCCAAGATTGCAGGCATTGTAGGGCTTTTACTAAGCCGGCCCTACGCGCGCGCCAGCAGCGCCTGAAATTCCACCTCTGGAGCGCTGCGTTGGCCTCTTCTGAGCCGTCCCCCATGGAGCTTCCTGCTCTTACTGCTATGTCATCTGCTTCTACTAGCCTGGCTCAACCACCTCCTGCCAAGGCTCCTAAAAAATCAGCGGACAAACCTCCCAAGAAGCCGACTTCCTCTAAGGGATCGTCCGCTTCTAAATCCGCAGCGGCCAAACCTGCAAAACAAGCAAAAAAGAGATCGGCTAAGGACCTGGGAGCTATAGAGGAACTACCATCAGCCTCTGCCTCCCTCCCTCCCTCTTCCTTAGAGGAACCTTCACGGGGGACGTTTTGTCGGAGGTACCGGCTTCTCTACCTCCAAGACAATCTGAGCTGCCTCTTGTCTCGGGGATTGCATCCCCTACACCGAATCAGCTCGTCACTGCAACCGCGAGCTTGGTGTCTTTGCCCAATAGCCCTGAATCCATCGGGCGGGCGTCCTCAGCTCATTCCTCTTCCTCTGTACAATCGAGGCCGGCGTCGCCGCCGAGGAAAAAGTCTCACAAAACCAAGCACCTTTCCAAGCACCGACATTGGTCGCCGCATCGTCGCTCTCGGCGCCGATATCGATCGTCGTCAGAGGATTCTTCCTCGTCTTCCCCTGTGTCGAGGAAGCACCGCCGCCGCCGCCGCCACAGGAGGTACACCTCCTCCTCGTCTTCGACCTCGCAAGACAGGCGTCGACGCCGATGGAAGGCAAAGCATATCTATGCCTCTTCCTCCTCCTCGCCTTCGCCCCCACCAAAGAGGCGGCGGTGCCGTCACCGTTTCGACGTCGACGAGCCTAGACCTGTCCAGCTTGGTGACCAACCTAAGGGATTTTCGGCACCGACGTCATCACTTACCTCTTCCAAGCTTGCTCAGCAGCCTGTTACGGCTGCGTCGAGCCCGGAGACTAGACCTCACAAGAGAGGGCACCCCCCCTCATCGGACGAGAATGCTCCCTTTTCAGACAGTTTTTCTGAGTCGGCAGAAGACCCACCTCCTTCGGAGGGTAAGGAGGATTTACCCATGGGCGATGTTGTTGAATCTGACACGGGAGATCCTCATGCTGCTTCACCATCAGAGGACTTCTCCTCGTACTCTCAGATGTTGGCAAGGCTTGCTAAAGTTCTCAAGTTGCAGATGGATACTCCAGCTCCTCCAGAGGAGGATCTTATTTTTGGTGATATTACTAGCGAGAGATCACCACCCCCCAACCTTGCATACCTTTCTGTTTTGACTAACATTATTAAGGACTTCTGGAATCAGCCTTCTACGACACCTTCCTTGTCTAGGCGTACAGAAAACCTTTATCGTGTCTCTGGGGACGATGCTAAATTCTTGCTTAAGCATCCAATACCAAACTCCTTGATCGTGGAGACAAGCTGTACCAGACCATCCGGAAAATCGCATGTCACTCCCACGAACAAGGAGGGGAAGAAGATGGAGATACTAGGTAGAAAAATTTATTCTCTCATCGCTTTTATCCTTAGAGTGGCCAACTATCAGACTGCCTTTGGGGCATACCAAAAACAGTTATGGCTGAAGGTCTTGCCGGGGCTTCGTATGATACCTGAGGATGTCAGACAAGGCTTTCTGAATACATATGAGGAAGCGCAAACGGTCTCAAAACACCTTCGTATAGCTACCCGCCATTCTGTTGAAGCGGCTGCTAGGATCTTAATGTCTGCTGTCACTCTTCGACGCCACGCTTGGTTAAGAGCGGCCAATATTCTTGATGATGTCAAAGCAAAGATAGAAAACTTGCCGTTTGATGCCTCCGGTCTTTTCAGCGAAAAAACCGATTCTCATCTTGAGGAGCTCCATAAGGCGAAGAAGACTGCTAAGTCTTATTATATTCAGCCCCAACCGAAATATAACAGATACCAGTGGAAAAAGCCTTACAACCAGTATGTTCAGAGCTCCCAATTCAAGCAGTTCAAGACGCAGTCTCAGCCTAGATCGTCCAACGCTGCTTCTTCTTCCAATACTTACCGTCCCCAGCATTCTCAACGTCGCCAGGGATTCAAACAGCTTACCAAAAAACCAAAACAGTACCTTTGACCCGATCAGCTTGGTCCCTATGCATCATCTGACAAGGCTCTCACCGTACCTCAAAAACTGGTCCGTTATTACAAGAGACTCTTGGGTACTAAGCATCGTACAATGCGGATATCGTCTGGAGTTTATCGAATATCCTCCTCTAGGGCAGGTTCGCTCTACATCATCCGATCCTGCCCTAGAGGAAGAAGTTCGTTCTCTTCTACAGAAGCAGGCCATACAAAAGGTACCGCTACGGGACATAAAAAACGGCTTTTATTCAAGGTATTTTGCCGTACCCAAAAAAGACAAAGGCATTCGACCAATTTTGGACTTAAGAAAGCTAAATACTTACCTGTCAACGCGGAAATTCCGGATGGTCACTCTGGAGACGATAATCCACCTGTTAAAAAAGGGCAATTGGTTCTTGGTCATCAACTTGAAGGACGCCTATTTTCATATTACAGTCCACCCTTCCCACTGCAGATATCTCAGGTTCATCTTCCAAGGGGTCATTTACCAATTTCTCGCCCTTCCGTTTGGTTTAGCCACAGCCCCCAGGACTTTCACGAAATGTATGGCTCCAGTGGCGGCTTACCTTCGTCTGAACGGCGTCCAGGTGTTTCCATACATAGACGATTGGTTAGTGGTCTCCACATCCCGCCGTCGTGCCCTACAAGACAAAAAATACGTCCTTCATGTTCTAAGTCATCTGGGCCTCTCGGTCAACCTAAAAAAATCTCATCTGACTCCATCTCGGTCAGTCCACTACATTGGAGCCAAGATAGATGCAAACAAGGGGCGCATCTTCCTACCAGCGGAAAGAATAAGAAAAATACGCAAAGCGGTAGAAAAGTTTCGGCCAGGTGCGAGCGTAACAGCGAGGCATGCCCAACACCTCCTAGGGCTCATGGCATCAACAACACCAGGCCTGGCCCACGCTCGGCTGAAGCTCAGATCCCTGCAAGTTTGGTTTCTCTCTCTATTCAACACAGAGTTAGATCATCAGCACAAGAGACTGCCTGTCACTCCGGAGCTGGTGTCGCAGCTCCAGTGGTGGACTCACTCCCCGAATCTGAAAATAGGCAGACCATTTCGTCAACTTCAGCTGACGTCACAAGTTACCACAGATGCGAGTCCCGTGGGCTGGGGGGCGCACTGTGGTCAACACAAGATCCATGCTCTTTGGACGGTGGACGAGAAGGTGCTTCACATCAATCACTTAGAAATTCTTGCCATTGTCAAGGCTCTCAAGGCGTTTTTACCTCTGGCACAGGGCCGTGGTGTCCAGATAGTCACAGACAACACCACGGCCATGTACTATGTGAACAAACAAGGCGGCACACGTTCGAAGTCTCTCCTCCTGTTGACCGTGATGCTATGGGAATGGTGCTACAGGCATCATGTTTTTCCGGTAGCGGTGCATATCGCGACAGAGGACAATACAGTAGCGGACGAGCTGAGTCGTCGCACCGCACAAACGCACGAATGGCAGCTCGACGACAAGATTTTTCAGTCCCTGTGTCACCACTGGGGCACCCCGATCATGGACGTCTTTGCCACCTACCACAACAGGAAATGCCCCCGTTATGCTTCCAGAGCGGGGACAGGCATCGGGTCCTCAGGGGATGCTTTTATGATAAGTTGGACAATAGGTCTACTGTATCTGTTCCCGCCGTTTCCCTTGATACAGAGGACCTTGCTGAAAATTCGATCCGAGACGGTGGAGGCGATTCTAATAGCGCCCTTTTGGCCTCGGCAGCCGTGGTTCCACCTGTTAATGAGAATGTCCAGCGATGTTGTCAGGCTGCCTCTTCTTCCGCAACTTTTGACGCAGGATGCCGGCAACATATTTCACCCAGATCTGGACACTCTACAACTGACTGCGTGGAGGATCTCCCGCAGATCAAAGAGGTTTTAGCTATGTCTAAGAAGCCGTCTACCACAAGGCTGTATAGATATAAGTGGCAAAGTTTTTTGAAATTCACAGATTCTAAAGGACTGATCTCGTACCCGGTCACTTTATCTACACTGTTGCAGTTTCTGCGTTATCTTTTCGATTTTGGCCTCTCTGTTTCTACGTTAAAGGTTTATGTGGCGGCAATTGTTTCCTTTCAACCGCCAGGTTCGTTGGCCTCTAGACTTTTCTCACACCCGACTGTTAAAAACTTTTTGAAGGGTTTGACAAATCTTCGACCTCCAATCAAGTCACCTATGCCGCAGTGGTCTTTACAGTTAGTGTTACACGCCCTTATGAAGCCCCCCTTTGAACCTATGGCTACGTGTGACTTAAAGTTCTTGTCCCTCAAGTCCCTCTTTTTGGTAGCCATCACCTCGGCCCGTAGGGTCAGTGAATTAGCAGCCCTCAGAGCTGACCAACCTTTTCTGCAGTTTTTCAAAGAGAAGGTGGTGCTCCATACTGATTTATCCTTTCTACCCAAAGTAGTTTCTGATTTCCATCTGAATCAGCCTCTTATTTTGCCCACTTTATTTTCAAATCCTACTAATGACACGGAGCGCATGCTTCATATGCTAGACGTCAGGAGGGCCCTTGCCTTTTACGTTTCAAGAACAAAGCAATTCCGCTTGTCCAATAAACTTTTTCTGTGTTATTTTGGCGCTAAAAAAGGGTTACCAGCGTCACCGTCTTCCTTATCGAGGTGGCTTGTATCCACTGTTTTGCTGACTTATGAACTGTTACACAAGGATCCTCCCGAAGGACTTAGAGCTCACTCTACAAGGGCAGTAGCCTCATCCACAGCTCTGTTACGTGGCGTCGACGTTCCTGATATCTGCCGGACTGCCACATGGTCTAACGCCTCGACATTCATTACCCATTACAGACTGGATCTGAGGGCTCGGAAAGAGGCGTCCTTCGGGAGGGCGGTGTTATCTTCTGTTCTCCAGTGACTTCCCTCCATCCGGTGAGTCAGCTAGCTAACCACCCTTTATGTGTGTATTCACAGAAGACCACGATGAAGAAAGACGGGTTACTTACCTGTAACCATGGTTCTTCAAGTGGTCATTCTGTGAATTCACACATGCCCACCCTGCCTCCCCACTATCCGTCACTGATTGTTTTAAATCCTTACATTTTTCACCCTAAGTGGCTGTTCTGGTGGCGGATAAATGGAACTGAGGAGGGGGTGGGAGGAGCATGCGCAATATGAGTGTCCTACAACTTTGTTTCTTTTTATTAAGCTCTAGAACGTTCCGAGAGGATCATCGCTGGCGCTGATTAACCCTTTATGTGTGAATTCACAGAATGACCACTTGAAGAACCATGGTTACAGGTAAGTAACCCGTCTTTTGCTTATGCAAAGCATGCTGCGATCTTTGGATCCAGGCCCCTGAATTTTTGCTACAAGAGTAAAACATTCTCAGGCTCACATACGTTTTCTACTTCCTTCTCCTTGGGGCCCATAATAAGAAGGTGTCAGCTTTGAACTAACTATAGTGCCCTGTGTCATCTGAACTTAGGGAACTGTGGTTTATTTAAACTAAAATAGTGGACAAGTAGACCCTCTGGCAGCATAGCCCTTCGTGTCTTCTTTATTTTAAATCTCATTATTATAAAGAATGTGTGATATATCTTACATTTTCTTAAATATAAAATGTCATTTACTTCAAAACAGCTTGATCAATAAGTCTTTTACAGCTATCTTTTAACAGGGATAATTGCTAACTTCTACACCTAGGAAAAGGAAACCAAATGCACAGTTACTAAATGGAGGATTCTTAGCACAGTAATACTATGAGGGAGAAAGATCTTAGAATTGTTATAGATCACAAACTGAATATGAGGCAACAATGCAATGTTGCTACAAAAAAGGTAAATGCTGTTTTAGGCTTCATTAGCAGAAGTATAGTCTCCAAATCCTGTGAAGTGCTAGTTTCCTTCTTACTTGGCTCTGCTTAGGACTTATCTTGATTACTGTGTCCAGTTCTGCATGCCACACTTTAGAAGGATGCAGACAAGTTGGAGCAGACTCAGAGAAGAGCAACAAGGATTATCGGGGACTGGAAATCAAGCCCTCTGAGGAAAGACTGAAAGAACTGGGCTGAGAAAGGAAGACTGGTGGGAGATATGATAGTACTCTTCAAATACTTGAAATACAGTGGTGCCCCGCATAGCGACGATAATCCGTGCAGATTGCTATGCGGCTTCGTCGCTATGCGAAATTAAAAAGCCCATAGGAATGCATTGAAACCCCTTCAATGTGTTCCTATGGGCTTGAAACTTTTTAAGCGAAAATCCTCCATACGGTGGCCATTTTGGCTGCCTGGTAAGCGAGGAATCCATCCCTGTTTTACCCGGTGGCCATTTTGGAACCGCTGATCAGCTGGGGAAAAATCGCTATGCGAAAATAGGTAAGCAAAACAGCTTACCGATCATCGCAAAGCGATTTCCCCCCATAGGAAACATCATTATGCGATCGCAAAAGCGATCGCAAAAACACTGTCGCTGTGCGGATTCGTCGTTAAACGTTATGCGAGGCATCACTGTATTGTCATATGGAGGAGAGGTAGGTTCTGTTCTCAATCATCTCAAAAATTCAGGACAAATAATAATAAGCTCAAATTACAGGAAGCAGAATTTTGGTTGAATTAGCAGTTGAATTGGCTGTAACTGTTAGAGCCAATTTTCCATGTGTGTGCACAGGGCAGATTTTCATCTGGTAAACTGGAATTAAACAGGCATCATCACTGGCTGCCACTACACAGTGCTGATGGAGCTCTGTGCATGCACCTTAGAGGAAAAGTTGGTTAGAGTAGTTACAACAATGGAACCAAATACCTCAGGAGGTGGTGAAGGCATTCAAGAGAAAACTGGACAACCATTTGTCAAATACAGTATACTTCAATTTAGAATTTTTGCATTGAGTAGGGTGTTGGATTCGATGGCCTTATAAGTCCCTTACAACGCCGTCGTTCTATGATTCTATTATCCAGTTTTTGTTTACTGTCCCATCTTTATTGATATAGCAGAAGTGGGCAGGATCCTTAGAGGAATGAGAGTCACATTGTGTGTGCTAGATCCTTGCTCTTCCTGGCTCATAAAAGCAGCTAGGGCGTGGGAGGAAATAGTCAGATAGGTGAGTGGTGAATGCTGTCTAGATTCTACCCCACCTAAAAAGGCAGTTGTATATTATTGAAAATTCCCTCTCTGAAGCCCACTATATTGGATAAATATCAGCCAGTCACCAGTATTGCATTTTTGGTCCAGGTAGTGAAATATGTAGTATCACCTTCAGGTATTCCTGGATGAGACAGATCCATTAGATCCATTTCAATCTGGCTTTAGGCTCGGTTATGGGATTGAGACAGTTTTGATTACCTTAGTGAATGATCTATGCTAGGAACTAGTTGGAGTGTATTCCTGTTGGTTTTCATGGACTATTTAGTTGTGTGTGATGCCATTGACCATGGAATTTGTCTGAGCCACCTTTCTTGGGTAGATCTTGAAGACACTGGCTGTGGTTCTTCCTGAAAAGAAAAACTTTGAAAGTGGTGCTAGAGGACTTCTATTCTGTGTCTTGGCTTTTGCCTTGTGAAGTTCCTTGGTGTTATTTTTCCTGCCATGCTATGTAATATGTATAGCAAACATCTGGGTGAGATCATCTGTCAGTTCACTGGTGATACTTAAATCAAGTTTCTCCTTTTCATCAGGTTTGCAATTTTGTGTGCTCCTGGATTTATCTCTGAACCTAGATGTTCAGACTTTGGTGACAGCCAGAAGTACATTTGGACAGTTAAAACTAGTCTCCAGTTGTGCCCATTATTGGAAACGTCTGATTTGACTACAGTGACACATGCCTTGAATCCTGCTTCGAGTTTTGGGACTGCTTTTTATAAAGGTGAAGGTGGCATGGGTGGGGGAAAAAGTTATACATATAAAACTTTCCCCCCACCTGTGCCACCGTCACCCTTGGGACTAGGTGACCAGTAATACCATTTTACAACTTTTCACCCCATTCAACTCCAAAAGTACATTGTACAAATAAGTACAAAAAAAGTACAAATAATTATGCTAATGCCTGTGCACTAGAGGATTGTGGGAAGAACACCTAGCTAATGCTAGGTGTTCCTCCCACAATTAGCATAAGGTATGAGCATATGCTAATACCTGTGCACTAGAGGATTGTGGGAGGAACACCTAGCCCCTGATGGGGATCCCGCAGGGCACCCCAAAACACTGAGGAGCTCTCTTGGCCTCTGGCAGGACTGGGGCTGTGCAGCCCTGTACTGAGTGGGAAGTGCAGCCAGGAGGTCACCATGCCTTGAGGGGTCAGGGGACAAAAGGGGATATGAGGTGCAAGGGCCATTCCAACTCATACTTTGCAGGGGAACTACCATGTCATAAAAGTGGTTTTGTCAGGGGGAGGCTCATCCATTGCACTTTGGGTCTGTTGCTGATCCCTGTGATTTCCCTAAATGTGAGGAACTCAACTTCATAATTTGTGTTAATGAGAGATTGCATTTGTGATTTCCCTGGTTTTTCTAGATTCCTTTTCATCTCTCTTTCTCCTCATCAGGACCTGTTACAAAGGCAGCAAGTCCTGGTGATGTCTTGTATTACATTCTTTTTCTTCCGAGTGGTAAAAGATCAGGGCAAAAGGAGTCACCATTATCAGGAGCCAGGGTGTTGCTTTGATTCCTTTGATTCTCTTTCTTTGTTGTTGGAGAGAGAAAGAGGGGGAAGGCCATCTGAGACCCATTGAATTTCCAAAAGCAGTGCAGGTGAGGGGATTGTTTTCCCCCAATATGGTATGGGGAACTTTGTTTTGCAAGACAATGTCTTCTATGGACAATTTTTGCAAGACAGTGATTTTTTTTCCCAATTGGAACACATTAAATAGATTCCAATGGGGAGCTGGGTTTCGCAAGATGATGTTTTCACAAGACAGCGATTTCCACGGAACAAATTAAAATTGTCTTGTGAGGCACCACTGTAGGTATTGTTGATGAAGTCAACTGGTGGCAGCTGAGGGGCACGTAGCATGAGCTCCTAGTTTGTTGAAACACTCAGGGGCCACGAATCATAACAGATACTGTACCATTTTTAAAAATAAAAATATTTTTGGTCTGATTTTTTGTTTCTTTCTTGCAGGGGAGGGTTGTATATGCCAAAGTTTCAAGTGCCCTTGAGTCAATGTTATTTATTCTTCTTGAGTTAAGTCCAGTATGCTATGTAAAGCTTAATATTTTTTGTTCCTTGCCTTGTAGGATTCAAGTTAATGATCAGATTGTTGAAGTCGATGGTATAAGTCTTGTAGGAGTAACACAGTTTTTTGCAGCAACTGTACTAAAAAATACAAAAGGCATAGTCAGGTATGTGTATCTTTGTAAATCAAATAATTGACAGGTTTATTAACTAAACTGAAGAATGAATATTGAATTATTTCCTGTTGGAGGTATTTATGTAGAAAAATATTTTATACTGGTGCTTGGTGGCTCTCTTTAGGTTTTTGATTGGAAGAGAAAAACCAGGAACTCAGAGTGAAGTTGCTCGTCTCATCAGTGAGACCCTGGAACAGGAGAGATGTTTATATGAGCAGCAGTATTCCCAAGATGATACAGAACAGGTATCAGTTAATTTATCAATTAATTTCACATATCTTTATTCCTCCTTTCTCCTAAAAAGGACTCGAGGTGGCTTATCTATAATATGTATCTGTTATAAATAAAAATAGAGTCTGCAAGATAATGTTGCTGTGGATTATTATCTGGAATAGCAATGTTTCTGTTTGGGGTATTGGCTAACCAGCCTACTCCAGGGTACTGTGACCTGTAAGGAGCTAGAGAAGGAACTGTAAGAAGCAAAAAAAGGACAGCCAGGATATTTCCTGGGTCTGTCACCTGTATCAACACTGTACTCATTTCTAGTTCCCGTCTTGGGTGATCATGGGATGAAGTAGCACTGAGAAGGGCCGTGGGGATTTCACATTAAAATGTGGATGACATAAGTATTAATGACCAAACGAAGTGGTCTGGGATAGGCATGTACTATTCATGCTCCTCCCCTCCGAATCCCAGAATTCTGAGAGTTCCAGTTGCCAGACCCACACGTAATTGTACTCACCAGGAGAGAGGCTCAGCTAGAAGGCTTCATGGCTCAGGATAGGCTGGACCTGGCCTAGGTGCCTATTAGAAAAAGAGTGGGGTAACTTCCTTTTCTAAGAGGTCTTCCTGCCAAGCATTTGTCCAGGTGAGCACAGTTTAGGTGTGAGTCCTGTAGAATCCTGGGATTTGGAGACTGAAGAAGGGAGCAATCCAGGTTCTTCAGCTGTACTGGGGTAGAGACTGTGGGGAGGGACTCTAGTTCCTTCTGCCCCCAAACATGTCTTTTTGACACCTTATTTTACCTGTGATTGGTGGGAAGGGACTCAGCAAAAAAAGTACTTGATCCCCAGTCTTTCTTATGCAGGGCTGTATCTTTTTTGCTTTGAGCATGTCCTGACACTCTGTTTCTTCATTTTGCTTCTGCACTGCTTACTATGACTGCCATTTTGCCTTGTTTGCTTTTCTCCTCTTGTTCCTTTGGTTGGCAGATTTCCTCTCTTGGCCAAAAAAATCCTATTAGAAAAAAAGTGTACACATAAGAGCAGTTGTGCAAGTGGTTTCCCCCTTTCACTCACCGTCCATTGTGTATCCTGGTGTGTAGTAGATGGACTGCGAATGAGATGGGTTTGCTTGCACCGCTGCCCTTCTGCAATTGCATTGGACAATATGGTTGTAGCTCTTGTATCTTTGTGTTTATCTTTTCCATGCCTGTTCATTTTGCTCACTGCCCCACTACTCGTTGTCCTTCCCGTTTGGGCCTTCTCTCCTCTCCTTCCACTTGCTTCACAGTGTATATATCCTAGAATGTTCAGCCTGAATGGTCAAAGCAATTCATGCTGTGACTGTTAATCTTTACATACTGACCTTTATGCTCCCTGTTCATTCTGACCTTTCCATAAAAGCAGGCATATATAGTTTGGTTTTTCCCCCTCTTTGGTCTGAAAGTGATCCACTTCTTTAAATGATGGTCGTTGCAGTTTGCAAACATGCCTACTGATTCCCCTGTAGGTACTTTTTCTTTGGCTTTGTAAGAATTGGCCTGTATTCTTGAGCATTGTTGATGGAAGGGAACATTACAGTTATTAAGTATACATGTTCAGAATGGTTCAGTAAGTTAACTTTTTAACTTTCCTAGAGCATATTGAATGTATAACATATGTTTTATATATTGCCCTAATCAACTAATTTTCCTGCTTTGCGAAGTGTATGAATCACAGTTAAGGACGAGTTCCTTCATCATTGGCACCCTAAAAGCGCTGCTGGTAATTTCTGTTACCAAAAATGGCCTCTCTTCAGCTCAGGCACTTGACAGTTGTCAGCTGAGGAGGAGGGGGCAGGTGCCACTTTCTAATGGCCAGACTTGGTTCGAGGGCTCCATTTGTAGACTCCTCATTTAAAGTTTTTAGATAAGCACCAGTAAGCTGCTGCCTGTGTTTGTCACAGCAGTTCACATACTGACCACTTGGTGGTCATTACATATGGTACACTTGGTTGTGTTTTTAAAAAGCAATTCAAAACCATTCTGTTCTTTCTGTGATGGACTGTTGGTCTCGAGATGCAAATACAAGTTGTAAGATCTCCCTCAGTTAAAGCAATGATTGTGTTTGGGCGACAAACACAAAGCAGTGATTGTGTTTGAATCCTGGCTTGATAAACCATCATGCTCATATTAGTAGCATGGGAGCATAGATAATTAAAAGAGATTCCAAAATGGAAATCTGTGTTTAATTGTGGCTTTCCAATTTGCTTATCTACTTGCAAGAAATGAGGAGAAAAGCGAGAATCATGAGGCTACATGCACTAGCACGCTGTTTAGGCACATCTTGATTTCTTAGGCCCAGGGTGGATATCTTACCACAGTAGGTGCAGTTAATAATTTAAGTGAGTACAAAATGATCCAATGTATTTCAAAACTGTATTTAATGATTTTAAGTTGAAATGTTTATAAATTTATATGCAGATCTGTTTTTAAAAATACCATTCATATAAAAAAAATCATGGTATAGCATCTGTAAATGTGTTTCTTTAGTATTTCTTGTGTTATGGGAGCCATTTCTTTGTCAGAAAAAGCCTTTATCTATTAAAGCTTTTTATTTAGCTGTGTAATGTATTGTTAAATACCTTTTCAGGATGATGACTATGAGGAAGAGGAGGATTCTTTTGAATCTAATTTACATGGAAAATCTGTAGAGGTATTTTATCTTCCTGAAAATGAAGACATTAATTTGCCATTGGACATGGATTCTTCACAGTTCCTACTGAAATTTAAAGAGGTATAGTCCAGTTT
Source organism: Pogona vitticeps (assembly GCF_051106095.1). NCBI lineage: Eukaryota > Metazoa > Chordata > Lepidosauria > Squamata > Agamidae > Pogona > Pogona vitticeps. The sequence continues at coordinate 202,330,111 of NC_135783.1, forward strand.
CTGCTTTTTGCTAAAATGACAAGTAGAGGTTTTAATCTTATACTGGACTCCATGTTTTAAAGCCATTGTGTTGAGCTCCTCTTGTAAACTTAATTCCTCAGGGGCAATCTGTTAGGAGCCATATAATGGCAGTAGTCAGGCAAGAGTTGATAATGGGTGGAGCTACAACTAGCTTTGTTTCAGCTATCAGTATAGTTATCACTATATAAATATGTATGGTAAAAGTTAGCAGCTTGTCAGACAAGCTTGTGGATAATCTCTGTACCAAAAAGATTAATATGTATTAAACAATTCTAAAAGTACAGCGAAATAGGGAAGGCAATTTTAAAGGCCAGGAAAAATAAAGAAGAAAATAAACAGCTGTTTATTCTGAGCAAATAGATAGAGCAACCATATTTATACTGAATTAGGAAGTGTAAGACTTTAATTGAATATTACTCCAATAGCATGCAGAGAAGCTTTGCTTCCTTTTTTACGTGCAGGTATGTGCATGGAGGCTTACTCCAGATTGGGCACATTTTAGGGGGTGGGTGCCAGTGGGAGTTATTATTTGTTTTACTTGTATATGTATTTTACACATATTTCAGACAGACGCTGAGACCACTATAATCCAGAGAGCTTAAAGTAGCTATAAAAATATAATGGTGAACAAACTTATAAAAAGAATAAGACTGAAATCTTGTTGTGGAACAAGGTCAATGTCATCATCAGTGGCAAATCACCACTCATTGAAGACTTATTTGACAGTTGCACAAAACTCTGTTGCATTGTTTATGAGTCATGTTCACCAGAAATCACCTTTAATCTGTGGTGGCAGTTGCTGTTTGTGATGACATCATCCCCATTGGTAACACAGAACTGCAGTGGGATTTCAGACGATGTGTTCAAAGATAATTGTGTATTCCCTTCAACAAGTCTTATATATCTATATATATATTCTTATACAGCTACAGTTGAAACATGCTGTCACAGTAGCTGAAGTTAACCAACTTAAAGAAAAGGTAAGTGTTTATGTGTAACATATTGAATATTGTTTTGATTTATATTTAGTGTTTGTAAAATACCTCATATACACTGGTATACTGACAGCTATGCTGAGGAAACATAAAAAAAAAAAACTAAGATCATGGCCACTGGTCCCATCACCTCCTAGCAAATAGAAGGGGAAGATATGGAGGCAGTGACAGATTTTACTTTCTTGGGCTCCATAATCACTGCAAATGGTGACAGGAGCCACAAAATTAAAAGATGCCTGCTTCTTGGGAGGAAAGCAATGACAAACTTAGCATCTTCAAAAGCAGATACATCATCTTACCAACAAAGGTCTGCATAGTCAAAGTTATGGTTTTTCCAGTAGCGATGTATGGAAGTGAGAGTTGGACCATAAAGAAGGCTGACTTCTGAAGAATTGATGCTTTTGAATTGTGGTGCTGGAGGAGCCTCTTGAGAGTCCCCTGGATTTCAAGGAGATCAAACCTATCCATTTTGAAGGAAATCAACCCTGAGTGCTCACTGGAAGGACACATCCTGAAGCTGAGGCTCCAATACCTTGGCCATCTCGTGAGAAGAGAAGACTCCCTGGAAAAAACCCTGATGTTGGGAAAGTGTGAAGGCAAGAGGAGAAGGGGACGACAAGAGGACGAGATGGTTGGACAGTGTCACCGAAGCTACCAACATGAATTTGACCCAACTCCGGGAGGCTTTAGAAGACAGGAGGGCCTGGCATGCTCTGGTCCATGGGGTCACAAAGAGTTGGGCACGACTAAACAACAAATGCTTGGGGGGGGGGTGAAAACCAAAGACAGTGGTGCCTTGCTTAACAATTACCTTGTTAAACGACGAATTGGCTTGACGATTAGGTTTTTGCTATCGCAAAACAATGTTCTAATGGGAAAAAACGCTTTACGATGATCGGTTCCCTGCTTTGGGAACCGATTTTTCACTTTACGATGATCAAAACAGCTGATTGTCGGGTTTTCAAAATGGCCGCCTGCTGTGTAAAATGGCTTCCCACTGTTTTTAGGACGGATTTTTCGCTATACAGGGAGCAGAAAATGGCTGCCCTATGGAGGATATTCGCTGAACGAGCAGGTATTTCGCCCATTGGAATGTATTGAATGGTTTTCAGTGCATTTCAATGGACTTTTTTATTTCGCTTGACGACGATTTCGCTCTACAGTGATTTAGCTGGAACAGATTAACGTCGTCAAGCGAGGCACCACTGTAATTGAATTCAAGAAAAATATAAGCTCATTATTTAAAATAATTATTTCTTGTGATAATCTATGAAGAGTACTCTGTGAGTTTTATATGTTCCTTTTGATGCTTTGTTATCAATAGATATATGTGTTTACTAAATCACTTGCATAGTAAAGTTGTGAAAGGAAAAGAAGCCAGTTGAGTTACACGCAGCCAAGTGAAAAAAGGAAATGTGTTAGACAGAGATATATTGCCTTAAGTGTTTCTCATAGGCATCCCAGTTTTGTCTGCATCTCATCCACGTTTGTTTCCCTTTCCTATGTCCTGTGGAAGACAGTGCATTCTTTATGGGCAGGAGCACCTCTTCTTCCTTACCTATTATCCACAGGGAAAGAAGCGGGTGAAGCCTTCCGATTTCTTTTCTCATGCTACCGAAGATCTTTTCCACTGTAGATCCTGTTCTTTTCTACCTTGTAAATAGGTTTTCTAGTGCAATATGAAGTGTACTTTTCTGTATTCTGTGTAGGTAAGAAGCAAAGGGTGTTGCCATTGTATAAAACAGTCACATTCCATGTGACTGTTTTATACAATGAGTAGGAAAGTTGGATCTCTGTGGCAAAAAAAAAAAAGATACTGGCTGATACTCTGTTATGTACTAGGTTGCACTAGAGTAGGCTTACTGAATTGGTAAGAATTTGATGAGTCATCTCCTCCATAAGTATAATGGATTTAAATGGTTCTGCTCTAATTGCTACACTGTTATTACACTAAAGTGCAGTTGATGAAGAAACTCACCAAATCCCCTCTGGTTCAGTGAGCCTACTTTAGTGTAACTTACTACATTAAGCAACATGATTTCAGCTAGTTGGTTGGGATTTAAAACTGAATGGAGGAAATTAATTTGCCTGAAGCATAAATGCAGCTTCCATGGCTTGCTTGCTGTCTTCAGAATATTGTTAGCTAAAAGCTAGCGGATTCTATAGCAGCAGACACCATTTCTCAAGGTACCATTAATTTATAAAGTCTCTTCATTTGGAAAAATGAGCTTGGTAATTATGTAAATGTCCTTAGGACAAAATGATTGCATTAACTCTTGCTGTTATAGGGAACAAATCTTCTATATCAGTGGTCCCCAACCTTGGGCCTCCAGATGTCCTTGGACTACAACTCCCAGAAGGCTTCACCACCACCTCTGCTAGCCAGGATTTCTGGGAGTTGAAGTCCAAGAACATCTGGAGGCCCATGGTTGGGGACCACTGTTCTATATCATAGGTCGGGAAACTGGTAAATTACCCCAAATTGGGTAAAAGTGAAAATCCTGGGGGTAATATTTTTAATTCAAATAGTGTATGATTTCCTTCCTTTTGAATCAAGGGGGTAATGTCGGCGTATATAAATTTTTGGGGGGGATAAAAGGTAAAAAAGTTCCCCGACCCCTGTTCTATATCAACCATGGCAGTCAGAATTTTAGAAGTTTTGTTTCAAGGTAGTTTGGATCTAGCCCAGGGTGAATATTGAAATCAGAAGTGTCATAAAATGAACGGTCTTGTACAGTTTTTTTCTGAGATGGATTTACAGAAATTTGTATAGCAATTTTAGTTAATCTTTTCAGTATAATGTATGTGTTGAGAGTACCATCCACTAGTCTTTTGCATGTATCCTATTTTTTCTTGCTGGTAACTTAAATTATAGGTTTGACTTTTTCAAAAAATAACAATTATAAATCAGTGTGTAGAAACATTGCAGTGTATTTAATGTTCTAATGAATTATTTTTAAAGTTGAAAGCAACAGAAGTTGAAAAGATGGAATGGGAATTGAGTAAAGCCCAGCTCCAGGAAACATTAGATGAGAACAAGGAAAAAATAAAGAAGTTGGAAACCTACTGGCTGGAGGCACAGAGCTTATGTAAAACAGTAAATGAACATCTTAAAGAAACTCAGGAACAATATGATGCTCTGGAAAAAAAGTACAACAAAGCTAAGAAATTACTGAAAGAGTATCAACAAAAGTGAGTTCGTTGTCATTTTCTTACAGACATTCATGCTATTTTACATTGCCATTATTTGCATATACTACATATACTGTAATATCTTAAGGTCTCAAGTATGGCTTCAAGTGGTCAGTGCTTTATTTTGGATGGTGTAGAAAAATGGAAGCAGGCACTGAAGACTGGAAAGGAGAAATAGTAGGCAAGTGTTAGCATCCAGAGGCTTCCTTTGCGGCACCTTTCCCATTACCTTAGCAACTAGTTTCCATAGTGTTGTTGTTGTTGTTGTTTTGTGTTTGTTTGTTTTTAGTTTCAAAAATGTGGTTTATGATTTGCTATTATATAGCCTGTTAGGGCATGATGACAGATCACTTTTGTCATTTGACCGCCCCCAAAAGCTGATGAGATAAGCACATAAAAGTAATAATCTAAAAGGTGTTGCATTGTAACTAAAAATAAGTACAGTGGTACCTCGACTTACGAACGTCTCCACTTGCGAACGATTTGCGTTACGAATTGCTCCGTTTGCAAAATGTTGCTTTGACTTGCAAACAGAGCCTCGGCTTACGAACAACCCCCCCCCCCCCAAAAAAAAACGTTTCCTGCCCTTTTTTTGACTTAAGTTCATCTTAGGCCAAAAGAAGAAAAAATTTTAAAAAATTGCTCCCTAGTTGTAGAGTACGGATTAACTCGATTTGCATTAGTTCCTATGGGAACTCATGCCTCTACCTACAAACACGCCTCAACATATGAACGAAAAACAGCCTGAATGGATTAAATGGTTTTCAGTGCATTCCTATGGAAAAGTTTGCCTCAACGTACGAAATTTTTGACGTACGAACACCATTCCAATACGGATTAAGTTCGTAGGTCGATGTACCACTGTATTCTTTTGTACTAGGATTTTTAAAAACTTGAATTGTATGAGTGGTAGAATGAGAATTCTAAAGAGTTGAGGGTCAGGTTTGTGATTAGGATATGGTGTAGACCTTGTATTTCTTAACTTTAATGAAAAATCAGTTGTCACGCCATGGAAGAATTTTCAGTTTTAATGGACTGGTGCTAGCCTGTTGATAATCAGTTGTATCATGGTTAGACATGGAATATTCATATTCATATCCCTGGGGATATGAATACAAATATTGGCACCACAGGTGCTTAGGAAAACTGGACCCTTCCCCTCTGAACTGGCAGGTCCAGTTGCTGCTCGCTGTGCGGCACACGGGAAGTGGCTTGCCTGGCACTTCCCCTCCTCCCTGCATAGTCGACCACTCTGATGAGGATGCAGGATGATGAGTCTCCCCGCTTAGCTGTTCAGTAGTCGGCTGTGCAGGGAAGTGGTAAAACAGTGGCCAGGATGCTTCCTGGATTGGCAAGACGAGAGTAATACTGGCCACACATTAATTGGACTTGCCGGTTTGGGGGAACGGTCCAGTTTTCCTAAGCACCTGTGGAGCCCATATTTGTATTTGTATCCCCTGTGATATGAATATGAATATCCCATGTCTGTGATCTGGAATGTTTTTTTGCTCTCAATATGCTTGCAACATTGACTGGGACAAAAAAATAGGTTTGACATTTTCAGTCCTAGCTGTGTTATTGTTATTGTTATTGTTATTATTAAAAAACAACTAAATATAGTATACTTGTCAGGCAGCTGAAAGTTAAGAATATGGTTTACACCTGCTCAGATACCAATGCCACAGAATGCCTTCACTGGAGATCTTGTTCTGTGGAGATTCTGGAACACAGTGTGATTGCAGGGGACAGAATGCATAGATACAGAATGCACAATATATTTCAGTGTCAGGCTAGTCCCTGAAAAGTTATTACTTGCTGTTTGTAGCATAGAGTACATGAGGAAACGAAACACACACATATATAAGCATCTCTCTCTCTTGGGGGGGGGGAGAGAGAAAGAGAGAGAGAGAGAGAGATGCTTACAATAGGGGATAGATTTCAGGCTTTATTATAAATGTAGCTGGCCAGGTTGATAAACCTACTGAGTTATTGAGCTGATCAAGGCAAAGAGTGCTTACCAAGTAACCAAAGTTGATGAGAAGCTCAATTTAATACACAAAGTGTTTTCAATAAATTCCGTTTTGCAAATAAAACTTTTATTTTGCATAATGTTTTGTGCTTTTCCCCCTTGTACCAGAGAAGTAGAACTCATGAAAAAAGAGGAGGATCATACGAGAATTCTTGAAGAGAGAAACCAGGAACATGCAAATCAGTTGAAAATGTTGCAGGACAAGGTTAGGCAAGATGACATTTTGAACATGGTTTTTTAGAGTATTTAAAACTGTTGCTTGGTTTTAAAAATTATGTTATAACACTTTCAGATTACAGAGCTTGAAGATAAATTAAAGATATACGAGAGACTCCCTTATATGTTTGGAAATAGCATTTTACTAGAAACTGACACACCAACTCCTGAACGTTTGGAAGTGAAAGATGATGTTCTGGAAATTGAGTCTTCAGTACAGAAATCAGATTTTTCTGGTAAATGAAAGTTTTAAAACAGTCCTTTGATTTTTTAAAAATATATGGGAATTTTCTTGGGAAGTCTTGCTAACATGTCATTCGTAGACGGAGTCACTTGAAGGCTAACAAAAGAGGTGGTCTGAACCTTTCAGCCTGAGTAGCGCTGAGCAGATAGATAAAGGTGGTGTATTTTCAACAAGAGTTGGAATGTAGTGAAACAGTGATGGGAGCATATAGCTTTCGAGCTGTTGGACTGCACTTCCTATGATTCCGCACCATTGACTATGGTGGCTGGAACTGGAGGGAGCTGCCAGCAACATCTGTAGGGGTACACTGGTTGCACACCTGCCATAAAGAGCAAGTTCTGTGTTCTAAAGCGATCCTTCAAGTTGATTTGTTTAGAATTATCTCTAGATGCCAGTTTAATAAAGCATATTTTTTCTTGTGAAATGTAGTACAGTGGTGCCCCGCATAGCGACGTTAATCCGTTTCGGATTAATCGTCGCTATCCGGAAACATCGCTAAACGGAACAAAAAAAGCCCATAGAAACGCATTAAAACACGATTAATGCGTTCCTGTGGGCTTAAAACTCACCTTTGAGCGAAGATCCTCCATAGGGGCGGCCATTTTCGGTGCCTCTAAAGCGAGGCAACACAGCGGGCGGCCATTTTGGAACTGCCGATCAGCTGGCCGAAAATGGGGCCTTTGGCATTTTCCCCCAGCTGAGCGGCGGGAGCTTCGAAGCCCCGCCGCTCAGCTGGGGGAAAATGTCAGCGGTCGGTTGGCGGTGGCTTTGGAAGGACCCCGAAGCCACTGCCAACCGCCGACATTTGCCTTCCGAGTTCTCAAAGGGCTTCCCCCCCCGACATTGGAGAAAGCCCTTTGAGAGCTCGGAAGGCTCTCAGCAGCGTCGGCGGCAGGGTAGGAAGGTACGGATGGCTTCCAGGCGAAGCACTGGAAGCCATCCGACCCCCCTACCCTGCCGCCGCCGCTTGGAGCCACACCGCGCTCTCCTATCCCAGCCATGCTCGGACTCCCGGGAGTCCGAGCATGGCTGGGAAACCGGGCGCAGGGCGGTTCCAAGCAGCGGCGGTGGCGGCAGGGTGGGGTGGGGTCCGGATGGCTTCCAGTGCTTTGCCTAGAAGCCATCCGGACCCCCCTACCCTGCCCCCGCTGCCAGGAGCCGCGCCACGCCCGCCTATCCTAGCCATGCTCGGACTCCCGGGCTGCGGGGAAGAAAGGCAGAAGCCGATCCGATCTTTCCCCCCCACCATCGGGCACAGCGCTTTCGGAGAAGCATCCCGGTGGGGGGGAAAGACCGGATAGGCTTCAGCCTTTTTTTCCCCGCAGCCCGGCTCCTCCCGAAGGGCTGCCCCGATGGTGCTTGCAGCAGCGGAGGAGGTGCCCGGTGGGGGAGAAGGCAGGAGTCAATCTGGCATTTCTCCCCCACCGGGCACCTCCTCCGCTGCTGCAAGCACCATTGGGACAGCCCTTTGGGAGCAGCCGAGCGGCGGGGCAGAAAGTCAGGAGCCGATCCGGTCTTTTTCTCCCACCGGGAGGCTTCTCCCAAAGCGCTGCGCCCGATGGTGGGGGAGAAAGACCGGATCGGCTCCTGCCTTTCTGCCCCGCTGCCCAGCTGCTCCCAACATCGCTAAGCGAAAATCACCCATAGGGAACATCGTTAAACGGAGCGCAAGATCGCTCCGAAGAAACCATTGCTAAGCGAATTCTTCGTTAAACGAAGCAATCGTTAAGCGAGGCACCACTGTATATGGAAGTAAAGGTTGGTTGTCTGTGTCATAACATACAAGAACATTTTGTTAAAGATTTAGGTTACTTAAACATGATTAAATACTAATTTATAAAAGAGTACCAGTTGGCTTTGTTGATAGACATGGGGAGAGAAGCTTGATTTAATGCTGGAATATCTTTAAAAGTATTTAAATCTGTTACAGAGTTTGATACGTTTGTTGGGGACACACCGAGGTTGGACACCAGTGCACATAAAGCAAAAGCTCAGCTTGCCTTGAAAGTAAAACGTCAGCCACCTTCTCGATCAAAGCTGAAAGAGTCTCTTGGGGTTGGACAGAAAGAAAGAAACTCACAGGTACGGTGTTCACTTTATTATTTTTATTTTCAAAATACAGTTTTTAACTTTGTAGTTGATACATTTGTAAGACAACTGATATCACTAACTCACCATTTCTGGCAGATGGCACAGAAGGTGCTGGGGGCGGGGGGAATTGTGTTATTTGTTTACCAATGGTGTATTGATTTTTTCCTGAGTGTTACGACATATATGTAATTGTATGGTAGGGTTGTCCCTATCTATTCTTTTCTGAAGCCAAGTCACCAGGAAAGGCGACCACCGTTATTGCTGTGTGGTTGCTCTGCTTTTTTTTTTTTTTCATATTTTCATGGTAAACTTGTGTCAATGGCTTTAAAAGCATTGGTAGATGTTGCATCACTCCTCCTACTATCTGGCAAGCGGCGTAGCCCTGGGTGGAGGTGCCACATCCATTGAGTGCAATGCATTGCTTCCAGAGGTGCTGGTGTGACAGAGGACATTTTACCAAATAGGAACCCCTACCCGACATGTTGAGATATGAGTTAGTAATTTAAACATATATATATAAATAAGTAAACATATATATATATATATATATATATGTAAGTAAGGAGCTGCAGTGCCCCAGAAAACAAGAGAGAGAGAAAAAACAGTACCATGGTGTAGCTGACCATAATGATTCAAGTAGGGGGAAATGAATCCGTAACTTTAAAACACATTGGGACGTTTGCCGAGGTAAAAATACCACCTGACCATGATTCGGTACAGCAAAGCTATGAAATGTACTGTTAGAACAGGGGAACATTTGCCTGGTGTGACCATGGACTGAGAAACATCTTTTTTTTTTAAAACCACACTCCATTTGTGTGTGAATTTTTCCAACAGGGCCCTGAACTACACACGATTCATCCATGTCCTTTTATTCAGGCCATCCAAAGTTTTTCAGTATTCTGCTGTCTTTAGACAGTCAGCCACTTAACCTGTTTATTAGATCCCCATAGAACAGTTTTGTTATCCCTGCAGATGGCAACAGTCTTGCTTGCAATATTTAATTTTTTGCCCAGTAATCACTGTGAGATTGTCAGCTGCTTATCTCCAGAAGCATGATGCTTTAGGGCAGCTCATCTACATGTCAATAAGGGAGTCATGCTGCCTACAGTTTCCCCAGCATTCTGCTGACAGTGCTTTGTTGTAAGTAGAAATTTTAGGTGGATGCAACTGCTTTGAAAGCATTCTTTCATGGTTATGCTGACAAAGATTTAGAGGACAAGGATACCAATTTTTGGCACAGTGTGAGTGTTTATTTCAGCCTACTTTACAATTATTTTACTGTATTACCAGTTACAGATTTAGAATGTGTGACCCTTAATTTTGTTATGGGAGGAGGGATAAGATTCTTCTGAAATAGTTATGGGTCTTGGAGTTGCTGCTAAAATGGAGTAACTACGGTATTCTGCTTATAGAAATGTAAAAATAATAAGGAGCAACATGGTTCCAGTTGGTCACCTAATTTCCATATTCACTCATGAAACTGAATGTTATCCTCTTACTATATTGAGTATCAGTTTTAATTCTTCTCAGGGACTGGCAACCCAACCCTGTAAAAACAACTATAAAAGCTTCTAATAGGAAAGCTAATTTTCTCTCAGTGGATCTGATTTTTTTTCTCAGTAATGAACTTTTCCAGAAGTTATTGTCATTTAGAAAAGTTGTAGTGAATAGATTGAATTGTAATTTGGAATAAAAAGAAATTTGGAAAAAGGAACGCTTTGGTGACAGTTATCCTACACATCATCAAAATTTGAAGTATATTCCATGATTTCAAATTTACCTTACCAAAATATTTCTGACAACAAGCTGATACACTCCTTGCAGAATCAAAATTCCTAGATATTTAAAACTGGAATACTTCTAGATAAATCCTGTCATGGCACTTAATTCATGTTGTATTGGCAATGGAGTATGGCACAGAATTACTCTGACTTTAAGTAGTTAAACATTAAGCCTGTGTAGTAATCTAGTATTTGCAATGCATTGCCCGGGATTGGAAAGTGAAAACAAGGTATTGATGGCAGTGTGATTTGCAGTGTGTCACAATACCCTTAGTGTAAGAATGTAAACAGACCTTTTAAAGGATCTCTAGTAATGGTGACCAGAAATAAGGGACATCTTACCTCCTTATGCATTGAATTGGTCTCAGTCTTTACATCAGCAAAATAGGAGAATACACTTGATATTAGGCTAGGCTGAAAGTCTGGGGACTTTTCTATCTGAGAGGTAGAAAAGTCTCCATGTTTCTATCTGACAGAAGGGAGAGTCTGCAAATGTTATACGTTTGCCACTTTTATCATATGTGTAATCTTAAAATCCAATTTTGTCTTCCTTCCAGTTTGCCTTTGTGAGCCATGTACAAATTCCAGCTCATTAACAAGGTGCTGGTTATATTCCTAGATGTGTGCAGGAAAAAAGTGAAAAGCCAATTGCAGTACTTTGCCTCTAATCGAAACCTCATTTAAAGTTACAAGATAACTTTTATATGGTTCTGTAAAAGAAGTGTAGGTACAAAGTGAGTGTCTCTGCAAATATTCCAGGAGAGGTGCTCTCATAGAAAGGAGCTGTGTCTGGTAGACACTTGTCTAACCACTTCAAGGTGACAGCTTCAAGGGCAACAGTATCAGCAAAGAAGCTGATACAGGAGAAGTTGACTGTTGTGATATCTTGATCTTAGACAGCTTAAATCTTAATATAAACATTTATAAAAATTTTTAATGTACTTTCAGAGTATGGATGATTGCGAGGCAGAGGAAACTATCCAGGTGAAGTCTTCAGAAGTGACAGAGATGATAACTACCTCCCAGCAAAGTGATGTAGATCAGAAAGCCAACAATCATGAACGTGCCGGAAGTACTGACAGTTTATTAGACTCAAGCCCAACCATTTCTGTGCACTCTTCTCCAGTGTGTAAACCACACACAGAGGGTAGTCCTGGAGCAGCACAGCAGATCTCTAATGATGATACTGCTCCAAATTCTCCTTCAGGATACTGTCGAAATGCTAAACACAGAGAATCAAAAGGAAAAGGAAAAGCAAACAAAGGTAACTTTAAAAATTTTGTTTTAAAAGTTTTAAAATCTTGGACAAGTATTGCTCCACCATGCTTTCCAGGGAGCTGCAGAGGTACAGTGTTGAGATAGTGTACTTTTTTTAAAAAAATGGAAAATCCATCTTATTAAGCAGTAGCAGTCTCATTATACTGAATATATCAGAGGAAGGATAATGTAAGCTACAACATTGGTATTAACTGTGGTTGACTCTTGACAAATCATGAGTAAGGACGTTGGAATTTTTGTACAAGTCTCCTTCTAGTGTGGTTAAAGGATTTTGCCTGTGCCTGCCAGATTCAAGTTGATAGTAGCAGTTTCTGATGAAGTAAATGGCATTAAAAAGGAAGACATTTTCTATTTAAAATCAATTCTGTTTTGTTTGAGATAATTTTCCAGGGTTAGTCCCAAAAGCAACTTGATCAGTGCATTGAAAATGCTCTGTTCATACAGGAGAGTGAATACATTGTTCCTTTCTTTTGGAATTACAAGCTGAAGCACACACACACACACACCATTTTGAGCACTTTTCTCCTGTTATAATAATATTGTAAAAAATTCTTTTATGAAATTTAATGTAATTGAAATGCAGAAAGATATTTTCATGTGCCTAAGACTTCAGCCATCTTATGTCATTCTGCTAATGCAAAAGAACAACTTATTTCGAAATGTGTGTCAGTTCCATTCATTTTCTATTATCTTTAATTATAAAGGATGCTTAGATTTATTTAAAAGTGGAAGCTTCATTCATGGCATGTACTGTACCTTGTATCAATATTTTTGTTTAACACAGATGACAAAAGGAACGAAGAAAAAACTGAATCAAGTGAAGGTTCTGCTGGAAAGTCCAAAAGACGTTTCCCAGATTTTGGGTAGGATTTCTTGAGTTTTAGAGAACATTACTGTTCTCATAGTTAACTAAACTGTATTTTATTGTATGGGTTATACCATTAGATTTCTTCAGTTGTCTTGAATGACAGAGGTATTTGGAATTTTCTTTTTGCTTTAAACTGTGTACTTGCATTTATGTTAGAAGGTGAATCTCGTTTAGGACAGGTTTTTCTACAATTAAGTTTCACACACTGAAATAAAAAATCAAATGTAGTCTGCCTCACTATGACAACACACCAAGGCTCCTAATGGAACTAGAAATATCTTTAAAGACTGAGAAAATTAATTGCCATTTTAAGATGGCAAGACTGCAGTTACAGTGGTGCCTCGCATAGCGACGTGCAGCAAAAATAGCTGCTAAGTGATTTCATCGCTATGCGATTTTAAAAAGCCCATGGAAATGCATTGAAAACCCTTCAGTGCGTTCCTATGGGCTTAAAACTAACCTTTAAGCGAAGATCCTCCATAGAGCCGCCATTTTTGGTGCCTCTTGTCGTAAAAGCGAGCTTCCTAAGAAACTGCTTTTACATGGAACAGAGAGGGGTCCAGGATGATCAGTTCCTACTCAGGTAAAACCGGGTCCTTTAATTTTACCCTAGGCAACTTTTTCAGCCTTTCTCCCAAGTCTGCTCCGATTTTTAAATAAAAAACTTCCAGTCATTCTAGAAGATTTACTCCTCTTTAACTTATATGTAGGACCCTAAATTGGTAGCATGCGCGTGGCCTGATTAAATAAATCAATTTTAAATTAGCCAATTAACTAGAGTAGCTTGACGGTCTATTCAAAAAGCCAACGTACAGACAAACAGCCTTTTTATATTTTATTAAAAAGAAAGATTAATTTGAAACACATTTAGATAAGCCAATCTTTACACAAATAATCATTTCCAAATTACCCCAGCCGATACCAACAAACATTTCCTCTATAAAAACGAAAATAACAACCAATCTAACTACATTTCTAAATAGAATTTTATCTTACGGTTAATTAGAAAAATAAGAGTCCTTTAGTAGTTTTTCCTCTGCTGAAATTCATGCCGCGTTCCGGCAGTCGTCCGGGCTGTGTCTCCGTCCATCTCCTCCTCCTTCTCTCTTCTCCCATCTTTCTTAAATTAACAAGTTATGTCCTTGTCCGTCGGAGTTGAGATAAGATAAGGGTCAGCTTGCTGTTCTTGATTTTTTTTTCTTTAGCTGGAGAAGAACTGACCTTGTACATTTTTTCTCTCTAATTAGCACCTGGACACAAGCGGATTTCTAGCTTTTTCATTGCTGCTCTGAAATAAATCCTATGATATACAACTCTATTCTATTTTCATAATCAAATTCATGACACCTCTAAAGCAAGGAATCCGTGCGAAAACACAATGGGCGGCCATTTTGTTTACCCGGCGGCCATTTTGAAACCGCGGATCAGCTGTTAAAAAATCATCGCTTTGCGATGATTGGTAAGCGAAACAGGGAACCGATCATCGCAAAGCAAAATTCCCCCATAGGGAATATCGCAAAGCGATCGCTTTTGCAATCATAAAAACGTTGTCGCTATGCGGTTTCATCGCTAAACGGAGCGCCCGTTAAGCGAGGCACCACTGTAGTTCTGTATTCAATAGCAAGTTCTCCCCTCCCCCCACACAAGTGAGACAAGTTCATTTTTTTACAGCAGTATGTACATATTTCTGTATAGAAAGTTGCCTGTGCCTCTCTCTTTCAGAGTGCACATCAGAATGAAGATAGATTTGCAGTTTGTAGTTAAAGTGTGATTCACGTGAACTAAGACTAGCATGTTTGAAGTTGGTCTTTTCTGCCTCTCTTATAAAATTTGCAACATGAACTCTGGGTTTAGAACAGCAGCTAACATTTGAACACAGAACAGGCCAAGGCATTGTTGAAAGGGATTGTTCAGGCAGTCATCCCTTGCCTTGCAGTGGCAACTCAGAAAGCATCTGTTGTCTCTTAATGCAAGCTATATTTTTAACTTCTTTATAAATACAGTTGTGCCCCGCTTGACGATTACCCCGTTTAACGATGAATCCGCTTCACAATGATCTTTGAATGGGTTTTTTTCGCTTAGTGATGATCGCTTCAGGAACCAATTTTTCGCTGAACAATGTTTTTTCAACACCTGATCAGCGGTTTTCAAAATGGCCGCTGGCTCTCAAAATGGTCCCCCGCTGTTCTTAGGAGGCACTTTTCACAAGACAGGCACCGGAAAATGGCTGCCCTATGGAGGATCTTCACTTTACGATGAGGTATTTTATCCATTAGAACGCATTAGCCAGTTTCTAATGCATTCTAAGGGGCTTTTTAATTTCGCTTGAGGATTTCGCTTATCAGCAATTTCAACGGCACGGATTATCCTCGTCAAGTGAGGCACCACTGTAACGTGTCATTTCTGTTTTGCTTAGCAAGTACATTTTTGTTGTTGAAAATTTTTCAGTGTGAAACACATTGAAATTGGTATTTTGACATTATAAGAGAAACTACTCTTTTATTTTATGGTATGCCATACATTTCTTAGTACTGACTAATTTCATTTTACAAAATGTTCAAATTAATTATTTTCTTAATTTCAGGGGCCTAAGAAAATCCGGTGGTAAAGGCAGGAAACAAGAGAAAGAAAACACAAGGGGTTCTCTGGATAGCCGGTATTTATAGATGTGTATTACATTTTGAACTGGGCATTTGAAATTGGGAAACTAGGCTGGAATGAAAATATTTTTTCTGAATTAATCATTCTTATTTTTGTTTGTCATATGTTGTTGAGTAATGTGTAGTCTTCAGTAAAAAAGGAAGCATTCAGATGCAACTAAGTGTGCTAGTAAAGTTTTCAGACCTAGCAACAACTTACTGAAAAAAATGACATACTTACACAGCTGCATCTGAAATTCCTTTAAAAATAACCTGTGCCGTACTTTTCTGTGTATAAGACGTCCCCGTGTATAAGACACCCCCCATTTTCTAACCCAAAATTTTAAACATTAGAAAGGAACACATATTTATTTAGTAATTAGGCAACATTTACATGCCAGTACTATGATATTATGCATCACCCTTACCAGTTACTGTCACACTGCCTGCATCGGTAATGGCTGAGCCAGAGTGCCCAAACTGCAAAACAAAAACAAAAAACAAACAAACAAAAAACAAAAAAACCCCAAAAAACAGACAAACAAAAAATGTGGGCAATGGCGGTGGAAGTGGAAGCCGAAGCAGAGAGGGGAATTGTGAGCACAAAGGTGCCTCCAGACCCCACTCCAGATCTGCCTCCAATCAAGCCCAACTGCACCACTGTGTATAGGAACACGGCTGGGTCAGCGCCCAGATCCTGGCCTACCACCCGTCAGGGCACTAGTATAGTATTGCGACTGCAGCTGCCTCCTCAGGTTCAGCTGCGGGAGTAGTGATCTGGCGACTTATGGCTCACACGCCCACAGAAAAAGCTGTGGCACATGTGCCATAGGTTCTCCATTGCTGGCCTACACATTCTCCTCAGCATCAGCTTGCATCATTTGCATAAGGCTTGTGATTGCCTCTGCACACAGAGACAATCGGCAGTTTCACTTATGACAGAAGGCAGATGGTTTGCAGAGACATATGGTAGGGAGTTTTGCAACCGCACATTTTTCTCCTTGGCTTACTTCCATGTACAAGGTGACCCTCAATTTTTACTCTTAATAATTTTAGGAAAAATATAGTCTTTTATGTGGAAAAATATGGTAAGCACAAAGTGTACTGTTGTGTATGTAATTGGAAAATATGTTAATCTTAAACAGTGGTTCTTAACCTTTGTTACTCGGATGCTTTTGAACTGCAACTCCCAGAAACCCCAGTCAGGACAGCTGGTGGTGAAGGCTTCTGGGAGTTGTAGTCCAAAACTCCTGAGTAACCCAAGGTTAAGAACCAGTGATCTTATATGCAATTTATTTAACATGTTGTAATTAGATGTGCAGTAGACTTTTGCAGGTCATTTATGAAAGTTACATTTTTCCAGAGGCTCCCGAGAACTCTTGGAAGATTCTGCCAACAACTTATCTGCATCAGATTCAGATTCACCTATTCCAACCTGTATGCCTTTCTCTTGGTTTGGAGATAGTCACAAAGAACACAGTTCTAGTAGTACCCTGAGCTATTCACAGGGTGGACATGACGTATTTGAACAGAGCCAAGAGAAGAACAGGAGCAAGGTAAATGTATCCTGCTCAGTGCTTTGCAGAATTATCAAACCTTCTAGTTAAGATTAATGTGATAGCTCCAAATGGTTTCCCCCACCCCCAGAATTCTTAACAATACAGTATCTGAAATATCTTTACTGGTGAAATAGGGGGAGTTTCAAGATTTCTTTTTTGAACCAAAAATAGATATAGTTGGAAGATCTTTTATTTAAAGTTTGGGCAGTCAAGAGGTGTCTTTTTAAACTATGTTTCTGTGTTGGGGGGGAACCCATTTTGACTACAGGTGGCACTGTGAAACCATTTCCTGCAGCCGTTAAAAGTCTGTTTCCTTCTTTGGGCCGGAAAATGAAGACAAGTCTATGTGCAGTCGTACAGTGTTGTAGTGTCTCCTTTCTACTTGTTTCTCAATAACTATTCATGCCTCTTTGAGCAGGTCACTCGATCATGTGAATGCTAAGACTACACCAAATGGCATATTGCATATCTACCATATTTTTTGCTCCATAAGATGCACCTGACTATAAAACGCACATAAGTTTTAGAAGAGGAAAACAGGAAAAAATAGTCCTCTGTACCAGGGGTGGGCAATTAAATAAATAAACAATGTAAGTCCCATGCTGGGACTGCAAAAGAAACTCACCAAAAAACAAAGCAACATAAAAACATACCCCCCCAGCCCAAACCTACCTCCCAAACCCACCCAGAACATTATTTTAAAAAGTAAAAAGCAGCACCTTATCGGTCCGAAGCCTCCTGGGGGTCCCCCCGCCACCATCGCTGCCTTCTCAAGCCTCTGGAGGCCTCGGAAGGCACTGCGGGGGTCCCCCCGGCCACCATAATCTTAATCTTAATTGCCACTGCTGAGGTCTTCTGGCCTCAGAGCCATGTATGTAGAAATGGAGACTGCATGCCCTTTGCCAAGGGCAGCCTGGATTTCCTTAGCCTGCCTTAAGGGAATCCAGGCTGCCCTTTGTAAAAATGCCACCTGCGGCTTCCCTACCCTAAATGAAGCTGCAGCCGCCATCTTTGCAAAGGGCAGGCAGTCTCCATTTCTACATACATGGCTCCGAGGCCAGAAGACCTCAGCAGCGGCAGTTAAGGTAGGACGGTGTCGGTGAGGGTGGGGTCAAAGGTGCAGTTTTACTCATGAGAAAGGGCTGGCAAGGGTGCAGGTTTACTCATGAGTAAGGGCTGTATATGGTGGGGGTCTACTCACATGTAAGCGCCGGAGAAGGCGTGGGTCTACTCGTAAGTGCGGCCGAACATCCTGAGTATGGCATGTAGGTCAGAGGAGCTCTGTGGACGGGGCGTGCAGCTGGAGGAGGAAGGAAA
The DNA here is from genome assembly GCF_051106095.1 of Pogona vitticeps. Lineage (NCBI taxonomy): Eukaryota > Metazoa > Chordata > Lepidosauria > Squamata > Agamidae > Pogona > Pogona vitticeps. The sequence continues at coordinate 202,348,344 of NC_135783.1, forward strand.
AGCGGCCGGGTACCTGGTGCTTTGTAAGCTGGGGATGCTTCCGTGGGTGTCGGTGAGGATGGGGTGGGGCCTTCTGAGGCCTCTGGAGGCCTGGGAAGGCACCAATGGGGCAGGGGGGCAGTATTCACTCCATAAGATGCACACACTTTCCCCTCCACTTTTTTGGGGAGGAAAAACTGCTCTTATGGAGTGAAAAATATGGTATGTGACCTACAGCGGCCATATTTAACCTGATCTAGCCTGTTGTAGTTTGGCCATGTAGTTGCACCCTTTGTCTCTTGTGGTTTTAAAAAAGGGATATATACCATCTTGTTATCTGTCATGAAGTTCCTTACACTTTATAGTAGCCCTGTGAATTAATAACCTCCAGAGAGTCCTGTCATTAAGAACTGTGTTCAAGTCTTGCAAACCGAAGGCTGTTGGTTTCTCTATTGAGTCAATCCATCTAATTTTCAGGATTCTCCTTTCCTACTACCTTCCATGTTTCCTAGCATTATTGTCTTTTTCAGTAAGACTTGTCTTCTCATGTTGTATCCAAATTAGAATAGCCTCAATTTAGTGATTTTATCTTCTAGTGAGAGTTCAGGCTTGATCTGATACATACTTGTCAACGGAAACTCAGCCATAAATAAATGTTAATAAGCTGCTTGTTTCTGGGTAGATATAGAAACTCAGACTGTGTTTTGGCTTTATGTGTCTTATGAGATGGCAAGATAAGGTGAATGTGATTGTAGTTCTGCCCATCCTGAACTTAGGCTGTAATTCTACACCCACTCTCCTTAGACTAAATGCTAAGTATAGAACTCAGTGGGACTTACTTCTGAATTTTCATTCATATTCAGCACTAGAATTGTATAGCCAATTAGAACAAAATGGGTTGGAAGCAGATAAAGCATTATGTGAATGGAAGGATTTGTTTCTATGGAAGGCACAGGATTCCAGCAGAGGAATGAGGGGGGCATCTTTGTTAGTTCCTCCCATATCGTCTCTCCTATTGCTTCAGGAGTGCTTCTCAGCTTAACAGGGCAGCATTTTGGGAGGCACATGTGACTATGGGAGGAAAGGGGTTGTAAAGACTGGCTTTGTCCACTTACTTGAAAGCAAGCAGAACTCTGCTCATCTGGATCCAACCCCCCCTCTCTCTCATGTTTGCTATTATCTGTGGTTTCCAGTATCTGCAGGGGCATGTAACCAATCCCCGGTGGATATGGGGGCCCTGTGGTTGGTTGGTTAAAAAGTGAACTATTTGTTTTGTCAATCTTGGTTATGATAAAGATAACGCCTAGTATCCTGGTCAGTGTTTAAATGCACAAATTTCATATATGGAAGCTTCTGCAGTGACCTGGTAAGATGGTCATGCACCTGATCACATGCAACCAGCCCCTCATTGGCTTGTCTTGGCAGCTCCTGCAGTTGGAGATCCATACTGTCCACCATAACCTATTCTTGTTTCTGCTTGAGATAGTCAAAGGATTTTGAGCAGTGCAGAGTATGTTTTTCAGTACTTTGGAAAGCTGCATGGGCAAAGGGGGAGAAACAAGTCATGTTGATAGCATGATCTGTGATTTGGTGCATTCCTTATAAGGAAATGTGCTGCTCCCCTTCACATCTGATCTGTGCCTAAATAAGAGGGTACATTTCAGTGCCTACCTACCCTTTGTCCCTTTGGAGACATTCTGACAAAATCCTTTGGGACTGATTTAGTTGTATATATTCAGATCTCTGAGAAAACCCCATTCCCATGAACAGGAAATGCAGAGGGCTGTAGCCTGTGGAGGGGCTGCACAAAGCCATCAATTACTTGTGTAATTTGTATTTCATCCAGCATTTCATTCCCCCCCCATATGTCTGATGAAGTGGACTTGTCCATGAAAGCTCATGTTAAAAATATAGTAGTTAGTCTGTAAAATGCCACATGTTTTTGTCTTTGTTTTGTTTTGTTTCTTTGGATTGTGCCTGATCAATTTTGGGGACGTGGTAGGTAAAGGTAAAGGACATTTTTTAGTCCAGTCATGTCTGACTCTAGGGCGCGGTGCTCATCCCCGTCTCCAAGTCCTAGAGCCAGCGTTTTGTCCGTAGACAGTTTCCGTGGTCATGTGGCCAGCGCGACTAGACACGGAACACTGTTACCTTCCCATTGTGGTGGTACTATTTATCTACTTGAATTTTTACATGCTTTTGAACTGCTAGGTTGGCAGGAGATGGGACAAGCAACGGGAGCTCACACTGTCGCGTGGATTCGATCTTATGACTGCTGGTCTTCTGACCTTGCAGCACAGAGGCTAAATATTCATACATGCAGGAGGATTTTACTTCTGCACACATACACGCTTGAAGCAAGATAGAAAGGCTAGTGATAGTAGTTGCAGCACCATACAAACTTGTAAAATAAAAATATGGTAGGGGAACAGTGAAAAAGAGCCTAGCAGATTTATTTTGACCTAGCCACTCAAAACCCATGCAAAAATAATTCATCTACAGTCACATATAATAGATCATAATCAAGTTTAGTAAAATTCTGCAATGCAAATCCTAGCTAGAAATGATGACAAGTCTTTCCTGTAACAGCTGCAAGAGGATATATAATGCCCAATGACTTCAGTCTGGGTCCTTCCTAGTGCCTTAAGGCTTAGAGGTTGGACTGCCCAGGAGGGGTCTTGTACATTATTGGAGCGGGTTGAGATACCACTTTCCTTCTCCTCTTCTGTGTGCAACCAGTAGGTATGTGATGGCCCCAGATAACCCAACCACTCTTGATTCAGTTTTCAGACATTTGTCTGAATATAGTGCATGCCCCTGGTGGTTGATTATGTTGGATTAAACGTGAGAGAGATGTTACATTTTATTAAATGCTAAGCTAACACTAAAAGAAGACAAACTTGTTTCTTTTGTATCATTTGTTTTTGGAGCGATTTTGTGCTCCGTTCAGCGATGTTCCCTATGGGGAAATTTCGCATAGCGATGTTCGGGACCTTGCCTCGCTTAGCGATGACAGTTTAGGTCCCCTGTTTCGCTTAGTGATGTTCCATTTTCGCTAATTTAAAAGTGTCTTAAAATCTTCAAAAACTGTTTTAAATGCTTGGAATAGTTAGTGCACCTTGTAAAACCTTTGCAAACTTAATTTGGCTTTGTTCTGAGTCTTCGTTAATTTTTGGTGAATTTATTTCTCCCCCATTGGAATGCATTGAACTGCAAAACGGACATCGCAAAACCATTGGAATGCATTGAATAGGCTTCAATGCATTCCAATGGGGGAAACATTGTTTCGCTTAGCGATGTTTCCTATGGCGATTTTCGCTTAAGGACGGTAATCCGTTCCCATTTCAATGCATTCCTATGGGAAATGGTGTTTCGCTTAGCGATGTTTTCCCATAGCGATGTTTTTTTGGGAACCAGTTAACATCGTTAAGCGAGGCACCACTGTACTTTATCTTTTTAACGTGATTGGTGAATTTCTCTTTCAGCAGTATTGCAAAAAGTACATTTTTGTACATTATTGTACAGATTTTTTTTATTATAATAGAAAACTACTACTATATGGTGTTTAGTGATCTAAAATATTTTAGGATTTTTTTTGAAGATTGTGTACAGTGTTTAAGTAGATAATGCCAACTGCAATTTCACATTGTAATATCTATTCCATGCAGTTAGATTTAATATTTGGCTATTTTTTCATCGTCTCAGTTTTTCAGAAACTGAAGAACAATAGGCGCATTTCGTTTTTAGATTGGACTGAAATGTTGAGCCATGTTGGCTAATACAGATCTAGGCACTGACCTTTACCCAAGGGTCACTACTAATTTAACTGGGTAAAGAGCACAGTTCCTGTTGCATTTGCACATTCTTTGCCTCCTTCCAAACCAACAGGATTACAGATGCTCTTGTATTTTAACTTTGTCCTTGATCATCTTTATACCATGATCCATTCATGGTTTCTTTCAAAAAGATTTAGTGTTGTGTGTCTTTGCATATTGTTTAATTTGCTCTTTTCATAGAATTTGCCTTCTGACAATTTACTTGAAACTCACCCTGTTTTCTCAGTTGAATGTCAGTACTACTTACTGGAGAGAGTAGCCTGATGAAAGTGTTAAAAGGCAAGGAAATTGTTAAAATAAAACTCAGTGATGGTGTCACATTGTCCGCATTTTTCACTGCACGAAACAGAATCACAGCATATACGAGACACGTGACTTGATGTATAAATGACATCATTAAATATATTCATCATCATCATCTTAGCATTGCAGAGCTGGAAGAGGCTCCACATTGATTAAAGACAGTGACCTGTTCTTGAAAACTTGTCTGATTTCAAATATTTAACCACAATTTTAAAAGAAAGTGAGCTTCGTGATAACTACAACTCCATGTTTAGTTATCATGGCCTTCTTTGCTAGTGGAGGAAACAAATTTAAAATAAGAAATAAATAATAATCAAGAATCTTGGTTTTGGAATTGGGCTAGCAAAAAGCTCTCAAGTTGATTCTTGAAATGAAACCAGCTTAAAATTAGGATAACATGGAAAAACTTCATGCTTATATTACCCTGAGTGATTCTGAATGATGCTGGTGCTGATATTAGTGGCTCTTCCAGACTGGAACTGGCTCTAGCAATTGTGCCTAGCCAGTTCTTGAAAGCTACTCATCCAGACATAGCCTGTGAGAGATGACAAGCAGCTGATTGAGTAGCAGATTGGGGAAGCCTATGCTGAATAGAGGAGATGCCACGAGACAAAAGGCAAAACAAAAAGTTCTTACAACATATGACGTTCATTGGTTCCTGTCTCTGCAATTTGAAGGCAGGGCTGGAATTTTTTTGGAGGCAGAGTGTAGGTTGTCCTCAAAAAGGGAGAGTCTATGTGGTAGTTCTCAGCCCCAGTCTTTCAGTCCAATTTGTAGTCAGAAAAACATAGCCAGAAGCATGAAAAGCTACTAGAAGAGCTACTAGCATGGCAAGAATTTGGTTGCAGTTACAGATATTTTGCGAATTTTGTGATAAACAATATTTCAGATGAAATGGAGGCTGAGATTAGAAGAAAACTAAATATTCTGAATTAGAGGAGAGATGCTCAACCTGCTGCTATGGAGCTATAGCATGTGATATTTAGCTACTCCCTGTACAGCCCCCAACACCATTGGAATTGTACTCACTCCTTATCACAGCCTAACAGTTACAACTCTGTGTGCTGAAAGTTATTGAAGGAAAGCAGGTGCACTTGTGCCTCAGTGACGACTAGATATGGGGTGGTATTCAAGACAAAATGGTCAATACTCTTCAATTAGATCTCCACAGATGACATATACATGCCAAGTACAAAGGTAAAGAGTAATTCCTAGCAACTCTCATGAAATATTTACAGCGTAAACATTAAATAGAGATCACTAGCATAATTTCCAAATCAGTAATTTGTTGCCAGAATGGAAAACTTCACAGCAAATGAGCAAAAATGCAATCAGCAGCCTGACTCCCTTCTGTCTTGCTTGAGTAGATATCTCTCCAGTGCCTTTCACTTGCAGCCACTTGCTTCTGAGAGATGGAGCATTGTCTCCATAACAAGCTAGAGGTGACATGTGAGGCTGCAACTCAGTGCAGAAGGAGAAGAGAGCATCAAAAATCGCCCTTCCTTGCATAATTGGAAGTGCCTGCAAGATGCTGCTGGTGGAATCTGGGATTTCAGTTTGCATTCAGAAGATCATGTTCCAGGCACATACTGGTCTTACAGAAAAATGTCTGTACTAACTCCGTGTGCTGGAAATGTTCTATTTCACTGAACCTTGAACTTTCTGAAAGTGTTCATACAGACCAGCTGAATACTTCTAAATTGCAAGGTAACAGTATAAATGGCTGTGCAAATAATGCTCAGATAATCAGATTTATTATTGAATGGTAAGGTACTTTGAAAAAATATTGTGTCTCCTTGTGATTGATTATTCCAAGGAGTAAGTTAACAAAACATTATTTTCACTTGTTTGCAGAGTAGAATTGTCATAGATGGTTCATACCATAGCCACCCAAGTTGTGATCTGTCAGGGTTAGTGACAGAGCCAAATCTTTCAGGGCGTTCACACACTTTAACCTTCTCTTCAAATGAGGTGAGTTTCAGTGTGTCTGTGTACTGTTGCTGTCACAATTCCAAGTCGTTATGCCATTTAGGTTTGTTTAAAATGAAATTAGTAGGTTGTTGGCCTTACACTTCAAATATTTTTCTAAGTTAATGTTAACATTAATATGCCATAAAAGGATGCATACATTAAATCATTATTGTATCCTTAATAAATTTTTGTTTGAAATGTTTTTGTGTATCATTTGACTCTTCTCACTAATTATATTATTCATTACTTTTGAAGATATTCTATAAATAAAGCTGGTTTTCAGTTCTGGCAAATGTTGTGACAAAATGGCAACATTGGTTAGATATTGAATATGAGCATATTTTAATAACATTTGTATTTTCAGATAAAGAGATAATTGATAATGAAGTAAAGGTTAAATATTTAGATGAAGATACAGTATTTTGTATTTTAGGTTGATTTACCTTTCTAATACTCTTTAGACAATGTCAGTCATTTACATAACTAGCAGTTTTATGTTTATTATACACAGGGCAGGGAGTCTGTGCAGTTAGTTGCTGAAATCCTATTGAGCGTATGTGTGTGGGCATAAATGGCAATGATGTCATCAGCCTGCAGTGTTGTTACTCCTCATCTTAATATAACTAAACTTTCTACCTTCCTCTCTAGGGATCCCCTTAACCTGAGAAGGTCTTTGGGATCCTCAGAATTAGTAGGGGAAGGAGGAGTCTTGGGTGCCACAAAATCACTGCTCCAATGTCACTGGCAGAATCGAGATGGCAAGGATTCACAGTTTTCCAATATTAGAGGCTTCCCTGTCTTGACCCTCATTTATTTTACTCTTTTACATACTCTTTCTTGAATAAAAACATTAATTTTTTGCCTTCTAGACTCTTCAGTTTCATCCCGTGTTCTAGTGCTTTTACTTACCTGTCCCCATTATCTATTTAGACAAGCACTGTTATTCTCCTCAAGGCATGTTTACTTGGCTGAGGAAATATTTGATAGCAGAATATTGTAACACCTAGTCCATTCATGACATTCAGTGACTCCCTCCCTGTAGTACACCAGTTTAGGTATACAGTGGTGCCTCACATAATGAGCGCTTCGTTTAACGACAAATCCGCATAGCGATGTTTTTTTGCGATCGTTTTTGCGATCACATTGCAATGTTTTAAATAGTAAAAAATCGCTTTGCGATTATCAGTAAGCTGTTCTGCTTACCGATTTTCGCATAGCTATGTTTTTAGAACAGCTGATCAGTGGCTCCAAAATGGCCGCCGGGTAAAAAAAATGCCTGCCCACTGTGTTTTCGCGCCTATTCCTCGCTTACAGCGAAAATGGCGGCCATATGGAGGATTTTCACGTAACTGTGAGTTTTTTGCCCATAGGAACGCTTTAAACGGGTTTTAATGCATTCCTATGGGCTTTTTTATTTTGCACAGCGACGAATCCACATAGCGACGATTTTTCTGGAACTGATTATCATCGCTATGCGGGGCACCACTGTATATTCGTACAAATACTCCCATCTCTACTAGAGACATACTGATAATACAGAGAAATTCCAACAAGCAGAGAATTGTATATGGGTCTAGGTCTCCTACTTCCTAAAGGAGATACATAAATGTTCATGGAAATCACATGAATACAAATATCCCCGAGCAGCTAGACTTAACGACGGTCTGGCCCCTGGGGCCGGACCGTCCACTCATGCATCTGGTGGCAGCCTCACTCTTCCTTCCAATTACTCATGAGCCCTGTTGTCTTCCCGCTCAGCTGGCCACTAGGCAGCCATGCAAGGAGACTCTTCCTCCCTCTGCCTGTCAGTAGTGACTAGCCAAGTGGGAAGAGAGCGGCGGTCCGGAAGTGATTGGAAGGATGAGGGAGGCCACCGCTAGATCTGTGAATTAAGTCCAGCTATGCAGGGATATTCGTATACGAATACCCACAGCTCTAGTCTCTAGTTCTATACTACTAAAGCTAGGAGTCCTGGTGTGCAGAGGTCACAGTACAGAATCCCTGTCTTTTCCAAATAAAACTTTTCTAAATAAAAATTTTTACAAATAAAACCTACAGATGGAGGCCTCATGAAAATGAGATAAGAATGAACATCTATGTTAGGTAACTTGTTTGTCATCTTCTCTCTTGGTGACAACTAGAAGATTCAGCATATATGAGCTTATCCTTCCTAATAATAAGTGTTATGAGTCATAAAGCCACTTTTGACTGAAGGTGACAATATGAATTAATGACTTTTGAACAACAGCCCTGTTTGGATCTTGCAAACTCAAGGCTGTGTCTTCATCTCATGTTCACACACACGTGGCGCTATTTTTGAGATTGATGCAAAAGCTTCAAATGGTGCAGAATGCGGCAGCCAGACTTCTCAGTGGGAGAAGCATATTTCCCCCACTCTGGCTGCCTTGCATTGGCTGCCGATTCGTTTCCACATTGATTTCAAAGTGTTAATGATGACATAAAGCCCTAAATGGTTTAGAACCTCGATATTAGCAAAACGCCTCCTCCTACCTATATCTACCTGAATCACTCATTCTAGCCAGGAAGGGCGGCTGAGGGGCCTGACGCTGAGGGAGGCCCGGAGAGAAAGAACAAGAAACCGGGCCTTCTCAGCAGTGGCCCCTCGCCTTTGGAACAATCTGCCCCCAGAGATCTGTCTGGCTCACTTGCTGGGTGTTTTTAAGAGCAAACGTAAGACCTGGCTCTTTAGGCAGGCTTTCCCTCCTGTCATCACAAATATTTTTCCCCATCTTGAACTATATTACTATTGTTGTTTTTTATTTTATTATATTGTTTTTATTTTATTTTTTATTGTTAGAGTAGACCAGTCTACATGGGCAGGGCATAAATTCAATAATTAAATAAATAAATAAATACTGCCTTCAACTTTTCCTAGCATTTTTGTCTTCTCCAGAAAATCTTATTTTCTCATAAAAGATGCAAAATAGTCTTAATGTAACCATTTTTGCTTCTAGTGAGAATTCAGGCTTGACATGATATAGAAGCTACTTATTTGTCTTTCTGATGAACGATGACATTCATAAGCTCTTATCCCATGCCACATTTTGAATGAACTGATTTATTTCTTTTCCCACTTTCAGAAGTGCATAATAGGGATGATCTTGGCCTTGGTCTCCAGCAGTGCATCCTTGTAGCTGAGGATCTTCTCTGGTTCCTTCATAGCTGGCATTCCAAGTCTTTGTCTTCTGATTTTTTAGGAACAGTCTCCACTTGGATTAATAATTGAACTAACATGTAGTCAATATGTTAACAATTTTGATCTGTCCATTGTCAACATTAAAGAATTCTTCTGTAGACATAGGTTTTTGTCTTAATGTTCAACTGTAATCCTGCTTTTGTACCCTTTCTTTAGTGTCACCAGTAGTTACCTCTAGCTGTTTCTGTTTTCTCACTTTAATGTGGTGTTACCTACATAGCTTAAATTGTGAGTTTTTCTTCTATCAATTTTCACTCTTCCTTCAGCTGAATCTAATTTAGTTTTCTGTACAGAAAACACAGTACACTGTATTTATCTACAAGTTTTTATTTATGAGTTTTAAATATTACTAAGCAAATTTTAGATGCTTGATTACTCTTGAACATTTGAATAGAACAATAACATGGGGGAAATTCCAAGGGGAAATTTAATTATTAAGCCATGCTGACAAAACAGAACCAAGAGAGGGCAATTTTGCCTTGTCCTATAGACCCCTGTACCCCCAGATTTGCTCCAGAGCGTTGGGGGCTTCAGAGGACATGGCTTTTTTAAACCAAGGATGTTATTTGATGGTTGGAAAGGCACATATCCGTGCTAGAAAGGATAGTTTCGCAGGAAGTGAAATGACCCTTAAAATGACCCTGTTTGGGTCTGTTTGGAAATAGCTTCAGCCTAGCTCCAAAAAGTAGTTGCCCTGCAGCTTGACCAAAAACGTCCACCTTGATCACAGAGCGAGTTTGGACTGGAACAGAATTCCTTGTAGTATGATCACTGGGAAGCAGATTGCATTGGACTGCTCTACAAGTGGTCCGAAATGTGATTTCACTGTGTGATCACACCCTGACAGGATAAGAACTACTGTATTATGTATTTAGGGTACTATTTATATTACATCCTTGAAACATTTCTGTTTATTTTGTGTTCATATAATTAGTGGCTCTTAAGTTTTGATTTCTACTGCTCTTTCAGGTGGTCCTGAAAGTAGAATGAAATGCTGAAGGGCTAAGGAGTAGACTGTTTACAATGTATGTGACATCCTGGTCTACTTTTACCTTTAATTTAACAAAAAAGACAGTGCCTCTTCAGCACCGCAAGCAACTTCAGTGGCAGCTTGAAAAAAATGTGTAGCTATGTGCACATTTTCTCACACATACACAAATAGTTTAATTTGTTTATGGTCACAGAGATTAATGCAGGAAATGATTTTTAAATTGGGAAAGACCCCGAGCTTTCTGCTGTGGTGAAAGTACACAGACTGGAATAGTGGTTTTTAGTCAGTTTATAAACTGCTGGTGGTCTGGAAATGAGATGACAATCTAAGGGGAAAAGGAATGCCACTCTTCCTTCAGGCAAGTTTCAGTAGTAATCAAGCCTTTTACTTTTAGTGAAATTGAAAGTTGCCGCAGAAGGAGCCTCCCTGAAGAATGTGAGGGCTGTAAACACATGCAGTTGTCCCCCTAGGCAGCAGCAGGGCCTTGTCAGCTGATCCTTCAACTCCAGAAGTACCATGGGATTGCTTCCCACACAAATGAAAGCATGCAACTGGATATGTAACCTATTGTTGATAGAACTTGTAAATCAGATTGTTTCGTATATTCTCACTAGTGTTAACATCAGTGGCATAACTCTTAGGAGGGAGTTGCCACAAGTCAGAGTAGGCATTTCTAAATGCACAGTCAGTCTTGCAGTTGGTATGCAATAGGACATGCCTATACTGCCTTCTTAACAGCAATTTGCTGCAAAAAAGTTGCACCATTGGTGCTTGGTGAGCAGATGTAAGGATTCTGGCCATTACAGCTTATCTAGTACTGACATAACTTTGACCTGATGAGAATTCAGAGAAGATTGACATTGAATTGCCACAAGACCTTGATGTTCTGAGATTCTTTTCTTTTGGAAATAGTGAAGAACTGTGTTGTTTGGAATATATAGTTTGAGTAAAAAATACAGTGGTGCCTCGCATTGCGACGTTAGTTCGTTCCAGCGAAATCGCTGTTGAATGAAAACGTCGCAATGCAAAATAAAAAAGTCCATAGAAATGCATTAAAACGCGATTAATGCGTTCCTAGGGGCTTAAAACTCACCGTTCAGTGAAGATCCTCCATAGCGCGGCCATTTTCGCTACCTGTTAAGCGAGGAATCCATCCCAGAAAACAGCGGGCAGCCATGTTTTTTCCCGGTGGCCATTTTGAAACTGCTGATCACCTGTGCGAAAATGGTCACTTTGCGATGATCGGTCATCGCAAAGCGAAAATACCCCATAGGGAACATCATAAAGCGATTGCAAAAAGTTCATCGCAAAGCGATTTCGTCGCTAAACAGAGCGCTCGCTAAGCGAGGCACCACTGTACTGTACAACCATCTTTTCTTTAGAGAAACAAAAGGCCTTAGAACCATTGTGCATTGCAGAAGCAGTGGGAGAAAATGGCGTCCATAATGTCCTTAGCCACATTGCTTGTGGCAAGCAAGTAAAACGTAACATAATTATTTGTATAATTGAGAAGCTAAGTGATGAAAACTGACTCCCATTGTCTCTTCAGATGAGTTTGCCCATGGAGACTACAATTTTTCTAAATTGGTAGATACAAAGGATGTGTTGTTTCCTTGCCTCTAGCATTCATACTGAAATCATTTTATTAGTAGTTTCTTCTTCATATTGGCCTAGTTTTCGTATCGACCACATTTTGTGATGAATGTTTGCTAAGAAAAGATTGTCATATATGCCCCAAATGTAAGATCCTCCATCTGGAATGATCCTTTCAGTTATTTCAAATATGACTGTTATTTTTCTAACATTTGGTCAGTTTAATCATTAAGTGAGTCAGTTTGATCATAGCAGATTGTCAAATAGTGCCTGCAACTAGTGTAATTTACTAAAATGTTTTAAACATGTTTTGAACTTCCTTCATCCACTTAAAGGAGATCACTTTTTCTACTTGAGCACAGTGTCAGGAGTGTTTAAATTGTTTGACATGTACATAACAAATTTTGTGACATATCTTTAGTCAATCCCCAAAGTGTAGCAAAAATACAGTTTTGTCTCTAGAAGGATGCTCAAATAAAACATGTGGCAAGAAAGAAGAGGCAGAAGTTTTCTCTGTAATTAACCATTTTGCACATGATTTTCTATATAATTTATACTGTGGATGTATGATGCACATAAAAAGGCATACTTTTAAAAACTTCACATTGAAGCATTTGTGAAAGTCACTGAAGATTTCATGCATTGAAAATAGTATGTTTTAATAACTGAAATCTGTAAATCAAATATATAGTAGATATAAATTTATTTGCTTGGTTTTGTTTGGTCAGACTTCAGATGATGAGCCAGCAGCTACAGGGAAACAAAACCAGTGGCACAGTAAACCAATTTCTGAATGGACAACACAACAAGTGTGCCATTGGCTAATGGGAATGAACATGGAGCAATACATCACAGAATTCACAGCCAAGAATATAGACGGACAGCAGTTGATGCTGCTTGACAGTGATAAGTTGAAGGTAAGCTTGGTTCAGATCAGCAGTATAAATTAATGGCAAGTAGCAAAAGTAAATGGTTGTTGTAGGTTTTTCGGGCTGTTTGACCGTGTTCTGGAATTTTTTTCTTCCTAACGTTTTGCCAGTTTCTGTAGAAGATGCTCTTCTGAAGATGCTGACCAGAGAGACTGGCAAAAGGTTAGGAAGAAAAACTTCCAGAACATGGCCAAACAGCCCAAAAAACCTACAACAATCATCGGATCCCAGCCGTGAAAGCCTTTGAGGATATAGCATAAGCAAATCTTTGTTATTTTCGTGCGGCAAGATGGAGTAAAACAGATACTCCTGGAAACAGTTGCTTGTGTGCAAATATGGAATTTGTTCATGATACAGAAAGCTGTTACACTGTAATACAAGTGTTCTAGACACAATTGAATCTTTGAACTAAAAGAGTATTATATAACTTATAAATAAAACATTCTGTTCAGTCTTTTTCCTTGAAGTCCTTTATGTTGGTTGTTGCTGAAGTATATCCTAACATAATCAGTTACAACAACAGAATCTTCCTGGTGATCTTTCCATGCTAAGTTAAATTCCATAACTCACTGCAGAAAATTGCCAGCGGCTAATGAGGGGGCATTTACTAGGTGCACACCTGTTGTACAGTTGTCTGCATTCTTTGTAACACAATCAGTATCTTATTAGTTGGTAGCACAGTGAGTTGTACAATTTAATTTACGCACACATTAATTACAAACAGGATTCTTGTGTCTGTCTCTTAGTACCTCTTTGCCTTTTGACCTAGTGAAAATTGAGTTGAACAGACCATTGAGTTACAAACTAAGGACTACTTCATAGCAAAATTGCAGGCTGTCGTTCCTGTTGATACCTTTTTTTTTTGGTAACATTTTAAAAATACAACATTTGTGTTGCCTTGACAGAGGACTTATTTTTGAAAATATATATTTTCCCCTAAACCTTTTTGCAAGTAGATTTCTACCTTAACCTTAAACTCTAATCTTCTTGTATCTACCAGAACAAAAGGATACAATTTAAATATTCTCCCAGTGTTAAGACTTCCATTGCACATTCATTAAGATTGCATATATAAATTTGGGTTGTATCCCCGCTTTGGCCAAATCCAGAAGCCTGAAGCAAATTGCCTTGACCCAGACCAGTTTTTACAGGATCTGTCGAAACAGAATGGGCAGAGTTGATTCTGGGATGAAGCAAAGGCTGTTTGTATTGACTCGGTGATTCTGCCATCTAAAAAGCTTTGTGCAGGAAGGGATTATATAAAAAAACCAATTAAGAGGGAAGGAGGGAGAGCTCAGCTTTGTTCAGTGGCACTTGTAGCATGTGCTGTGAGGCTGGAATTTCACTTTGGTCACAGTGCCTTTGAAATCTCCAGATCTCACATATATCAGGGTAAGAAGAATAAAAATTGTAGCCATTTTGGCTATCCTTTGGATTCTCAATAAACATCACTGGAAAGGCTAATAATATGAATGTATAAGTTGACCTGGGTCCAAGGCATGAATTGAATTGGGCAGCTCCTGAATCGCCAGAGACTATATTAGGATCTACATGAAAGTGCTGATTTGGCCTCCAGACCAAATTGGGGCACCCATGTACAACCCTATCTACTCAACTTGAAAGGATATCTGTTTAGGATTCCACTATAGGATAAATGCCAGGAGTCTACCATGTTTTACCCAAAATAAGACTGGATTTTATATTAATTTTTGCTCCAAAAATGCAGCACGGCTTATTTTCAGGTGTTTTTTTTCATGTACAACACTCTACATTTATTCAAATACAGTCATGTCATCTTCTGGTTGCTGCACAATGCTGCACAATGGTGGAGAACAGGATTTCACTTAACTAGGGCTTATTTTTGGGGTAGGGCTTATGTTACAAGCATCCTGAAAAATCATACTAGGGCTTATTTTCAGGTTAGGTCTTATTTTCGGGGAAACAGGGTAGTCTAATCCCATTCTATTAAAAAGTGAATACCGGAGGTGTCAGTGGGGCTTTTAAAAATTCTATTATATAAGGCAAATTCATTTTATATGGGTTGAAACTCATAGGAACTTTAACTGCATTTTACTGTTTAAAAGCTATCAGTGTGGAATTTTCACATGTCCAAAGCTTGGAAGGTTTTCTAATCTTATCAGATGTTGCCATCTGCTGATTAAAAGGTATACTACATCTAGTTGACAAATTGTTACTAGCTTTTCAGTTGGCACGTGCACATCCACACACACACACACACACACACACATCATTTGAATTTATAACATGCCCTTCCTCTAAGTTGAGGATGAGGTATGTGAGCTTATCTCTCCTAATTCAAATAGTACAGTACATACAGGGGTAGAGACCGTTGTTATAGAAAAATACAAGAGCAAAACTGAATTTGAATATCCTTGGTTCTTCTTTGTGGCCTCTGTGAATGCAGACAATTGGGTTCTGCGCCTGTGCAGGACCTCTTGGAAGTTTCTAGAGCTTAAAGACATGTGAGTAGTGGGACATTCCCCCGTGGAGCACATGCTCTGCCCGCCAGAAGTCCCCTCAGTTCCTTTTAGCCACCACTTAGGTTTTAGGTTAGACCTATTTCAGAGAGAGTTAGAGCGATTGACCATTTTCTGCAACTGGTAGTTGCTTCTTTTATTTCAATCACCTTTTCATTGGACATTTCCCCTCTAAATTGATTTGTTCTACCTTCGATTCAATTCAGTTTCCTTTTCTCTTTCCCCCGTTTTTTTGCCGATTCCACCCTTCCCCCCATCTTCCCTCCAATTTTCCCTTGTCTTTTATGCCGCCCCCCGGGCCTTTCAAGTGGTGCGTACTTTGCAATAACAAAATCACGCTCACTGACGGCCATGACTGTTGCCATTTCTGTCTCGGGGAAACAGCACCAAACACACACTTGTCCTGAGTGTAAAAGGCTTACGAAGCCTGCTCTTAAGTTGTGACTTCAGAGGCTGCGATCTTACCTGTGGGGGAAATCCCTCAATCTACCTTCAGTTGCCATGGAATCTGCACTGTCCCCAGATCGTCAACCTGATCAAGAGCCTCCTAACCAGTCTCTAGTCCAATGTCCTTCTCCTCACCAAGCGGAGAAGTCGAAGTCTACCTCGAGACCGAAGTC
Organism: Pogona vitticeps; assembly: GCF_051106095.1. NCBI lineage: Eukaryota > Metazoa > Chordata > Lepidosauria > Squamata > Agamidae > Pogona > Pogona vitticeps. The sequence continues at coordinate 202,364,281 of NC_135783.1, forward strand.
GACATCGAGGACCTCAGCTCAATCATCTAAAAAGAAAAAAGATAAGACTACTTCAAAAAAACCTAAGAAATTGTGGAAATCTACTCACCAGTCGAGAATTCCACAAATTCAACCACCCCAGTCAACACTTCCATTCCCAATTTTGGAGGAAATATCTAGAGATGCCTCGGGATCGATGTCACACAGAGATGAATCACCTCTGCCTCCGGCCCAGGCTCCAGCTTCTGCTGGTAGCTTGTCGCCAAGTATTGGCCTCTCTGGCTGACGTTCACTCCAGCCAGGCCTCAGCCCATTCCAGCCCTGAGTCATCAGGGCAGGCAATTCCGATTCAAATCTCAGGCTCAGATTCATCTCATCACTCCCCTCGAAAACATCAGGCAAAGAGATGACACTTGTCACCAGTACAGTATGATCCTACACATAGAGATTACTATTACTACCCAGAATCTTCTCGGTATCAACCACAAGAAGATCTCAGAGATCAATACTACCAACAATATGATCTGTATTTCCCCGAAGACTTACCAGAACAAATTTACTACACCAAACCCAAGAGGGTCTGATATGCTTTGCTGTATCCATCTTGATACTCACCTCCTGTGTCTCCATCACCACCTTGATACTGACACTGTTCCCACTCATCGCAGTCGACATCAACTCACCAGATCCCGCTTGCTACCAATCCAGCCCTCAAGCACACTACTTCATCGTCGGAACAACCACGGTTGAAGCGTTCCAAGAATTCTTCTAAACATCCTCCCCCTCAAAACACATCTCTACATGTTATGACCACCTATAAGGGTCCCCCTCCCCCTCCTCCTGATATGGAAGGTACTGTACAGCCCAAGTACCCCCTGCTTTGCAACAGCCTTCTTCGACACAATTCTTCAAAATCTCAACTTCAGTCTCCATGCTCTGAATCGTCCATATCGACCCAGGATTCAGCCTATGATATTTCTCCAGAATCACCCTCCAATTTACCCAGCCCAACATCAGATGTAGTGGAAAATCATCCGCCCTCATCTTCAGAAGATTTTACCTCGTACTCCCAGTTAGTGATGAGGATGGCTAAGTCCCTACAATTAGAAATCAAAGAACCATCACCTCCTAAACAGGATTTAGTTTTTGATGATATTAATCAAGAGACGACACCTCCACTTAGCCTTACCTTCATATCTGCTATGCTAGATTTGATTAAAGAATCCTGGGACAAACCCCCTTTATCATTACAAATCTCAAGACGTGTGGGAAACCATTATAAAACTCATGGTCCGAACACTGCCTTTTTATTCAAACATCCAACACCGAATTCAATTATTGTTGAATCCAATTAATTGCGGGCTCGCAACAAATCATCAGTTGCACCTACCAACCGAGAAGGAAGAAAGTCAGATATTGTGGTTGTTGTGCGTTTTTCGGGCTCTTTGGCCGTGTTCTGAAGGTTGTTCTTCCTAACGTTTCGCCAGTCTCTGTGGCTGGCATCTTCAGAGGACAGTGCTTCAGAACATGGCCAAAGAGCCCCAAAAACCCACAACAACCATTAGATCCCAGCCATGAAAGCCTTCGCGAATACAAAATCAGATATTCTCCGTAGATGTTTTTACTCCCTCACTTCATTTCTTATGCGAGTCGCCAACTATCAAACCGCCATGGGAACCTACCATAGCCAACTATGGAATAAGATCCTCCCCATTATTCAAGCGGCTCCTGAGTCTTCTAAGACTGAAGCCCTAAATATTCACGCTGAGGCTTCTACTCTGGCCAAACACCAAAGAATTTCTTCCCACCACACTGTGACATCTAAAGCAATGGCTGCATCTATTATTCTTAGATGCCATGCCTGGCTTAGGTCAGCTGGTATATCTGATGACATCAGATAGAGAATTGAAGACCTCCCATTTGATGGTGCTGGCCTTTTCAATGAAAAAACAGTTGAACTAATGGACAACCTTCATAAAATTCGAAAAATAGCTTGATCATATTTCATCCAACATTTCAATACCAGCGACCCCAGTACCGCAGACAGTCCTTTGTCCAACAGCCATTTCAGCCATTCCACCAACCATACCGTACATACAAGCTACAAATGCAGGATAGACCCTTTTCTGGCCCATCAATGTCTACCGCACCATTCTTTCAACCCCAGCAACAGCAACCACGTCAACAACTCTTTTGACACAAACAGAAGAAAGGTAAGCAGTATCAATAGACCTCTTCCATCTTCCACCACTACTTCCACTCCATTTCAAACAAGGTTATACCCTTTCCTTAGTGCATGGTCTCGAATCACCTAGGAACAATGGGTCCTTTCTATTATTGAAAAGGGCTATTTCATCGAATTTCAACATACTCCACTTTTCACTGTCATTAAGACTACTCCCCGCTTATTGGCACTTCAAGAAGAAATTTCCCTTCTTCTCCAAAAAAAAGCCATACTCTTCATCCCTTCCTCTGCCCTGCCTGATGGTTTCTACTCTAGATACTTCACTGTACCGGGGGGAAAATGGAGGACTCCGTCCCATCCTCGATCTTAGAAACCTCAATAAATTCATTTGGCCTAGACATTTCAGAATGCTGACACTCGACACTAATACAGTGGTGCCTCGCTTAACGAGCGCACCGTACAACGACGAAATCGCATAGCGATCCCTTTTTTGGGATCGCTAATGCGATCGCTCAACGAGCTTTAGATAGGGCGAAATTCGCTTTGCGAAGATCGGTAAGCTTACCAATCTTCGCAAAACGAAGCTCCGACGATCAGCTGTTCGTTGGACAAAATGGCCGCCGGAAGCCCCAAAATGGCTGCGCGCAGCGTTTTCGCGCCCTCCCCTCACTTAACGAGGGCGCGAAAATGGCTGCCGGCCATAGGAAACTTCGCTGAACGGTGAGTAAAGGAGCCTTTTGGAATGCATTAAACGATGTTTAGTGCGTTCCAATGGCTTTCCCTGTCCCGTTCAGCGATGTTTCGCTGAATGGGAAACAACGCGAGGCACCACTGTATTCCTCTCCTTTCACAGGGAGACAGGTTTGTCATCATTGATCTCCAAGACTCGTATTTTCCCATCCATCTCTGTCCATCCAAATCATCAAATACACTTGTTTCCATTCATTATAAAAGCTAGTCTTGACTTAATAGTCTTCTTGAGCCCCCTTCTCTTACAAAGCTTTATGGGACATTCACGTAACTGAAAACTACTTATTTTCTCCAGTCCTGTGGATAAATTGTTTTGAGAAACATTTTAATAAGTCTGTATTTGGAGGAATACCAGTCTACAAAGGATTAAACTGAGATTATTTGCATGATCCCTACCCTAAACACACCAGTCTCTGGAGAAATTTCCAAGGCACTAATGTTATACTATTATTAAGAGGTATTATTATTACATCTTATATAGGCTTTGCTGCAGAAAGAACAAAGTACTGTGGCACCCTAAAGACTAACAAGTTTATTAAAACATAGACTTCACATTTGACTGCTATGCTGATGTGGGGTTGAGAAACATTTACATTGGAAGGCTGTTCTTTTCAGGCTAGCTTCTAGTGTATTGTTTAAAGAAATACATTTGAAAATGATCTAAGAAACTAGCGACTCTGAGCTAGCCCTGCAGGATGTTAAAGCATAGCCCCTTCGTCTTGAGCTGGAGAGATGGTATCACATGTCTTAGGACAGACCCAGTCTTCTCAAATTAACAGTTTTCAGACACATTATAACCCTTTGTCTCCAACCCAACAATTATATTACTGGATTTTTCGTCCATCTGGGGAAAATACCTAAAATTCCAAGCTGTCACAGAGATTGTACTTAAATACCATTAATGTCTGATCCTCCTATGTGCAGACAGATACTCCAGTATGATTAGGCAAACGTCAGTATGAACTACCCTATTTATAGATATGGCAGGCCGCAGAACAATTTTCTTCCAGTTTTACAATGCCAGGAATAACAGTATATATCTATGCAGAGGTCAGTTCACACTTAACACTTCCCACATTTGTCTCTTGCAAAGGAGCGGGTCATGGTTGATCACATGGATTACAACTGAAATCCTCTCACTGTGATTAAGTCTCATGACATCAGTAGCACCCTTATCATCTGAAAGCTATGGAAGCTACAGGATGGGAAGTGGAAGTCTTTAATTACTGAAATCCCTACTGCTGGAAAGACTTCACCAGTGGAAGTGGTTTTCAGTAATTAAAGGATTGCCCTTCCTGTCCTGTCACTTCTACAGCTTCTGAATAGTTGCAGGATTACACGGAAGCCTCAGGATGGACATTGCTATTGCCACTGTTGTCATCAGCCTTACATGGCACAGACTATATATAGCAATAGGATTTCAGCCACTTATTTTCATTGTTGTACAGTATTTTACCAGTATTGTAGTAGGCATCAGAAAAGATGATGGTTGTTTTTAATTGGAATAAAGTAAACCATTTGAGGTTGATTGTTTTAACTATGTTTTTAGGATAAGTAATTCTATTTTAAATATTAGTATTAGTCTGCAGTCCCTCAGTTAATTTCTACTACCCTATTTCCCCGAAAATAAGACCTAACCTGAAAACAAACCCTCGTATGATTTTTCAGGATGCTCGTAATAGAGACCCTACCCCCAAAACAAGCCCCAGATAAGTGAAACCCCAGAAGATGACATGACTGTATTTGAATAAATGTAGATTGTTTTACATGAAAAAAAATCCCTTGAAAATGCATTCTTGGAGTAAAAATTAATACAAGACCCTGTCTTATTTTCGGGGAAACACGGTATTTGCAAAACCTCTGCTAGTATTTGTGTGCTTAAAATACTATTTGGGTGGATATTTGTCTGACTCTTCAGTTTGTTCAAATACTTTTGCTTGATTTTAGAATATGTAGAAAGAAATACAGTTTGATTTTTGTTTTGTTTTGGGGGGATCTGTTGTTTGCTTTTTGCTAATTTCTGGTTGTGGGTGTTCATACAACTCACACATAAATATCTGTAAGGCCACATATGATGCCACAATAAAGAACTCTATTTTTGTGGCAAATACAGCTACTTTTTGAGGGGACTATAATAATGCATCTTTCTTTTAAAAGGCCATTGGAGTATCCAGTCAAAATGACCGATCAACAATAAAGAAGAAAATTAAGGATATTAAAAAAGCACAAGAAAAGCTAGAGAAACAAAAAGAAAGAGGTCAAAAAAAGGAAAAGGATGTTCGGAAAAGTGCCAGAGTGGTGGCCACTGTAGAATCAAGTTGCTAAAGAGATTGGGTGACATATACAGCAGCTACCTGTTGTGTCCTCTCAAGGGCTAAAATGGAGCTCTGCCAACGCTTCATTATCTTTATCAGACTTTACTTCGATGTGAAGAAGTGCAACAATTGTATATTACTGTATAACGTTGAATATGGAAAGGAGGAAGTGAGTTTTTCTTTAAAGACACAACCTCCAGCTTCCATAGTCCTTCCACGTTTATATGATTGATTTAAATGAAATATTTTCATTTTTAAAATATTTAGAATGTTAACTTGTACTAATGAACAGTAAGTTAATGTTGTCACAAGTAATATGTACATATGTGCCTGGTTATTCTAACTCCCTGATTTGTCTGTTGGAAATGGTATATACAATTTTTGAAAAGTAGGATGTGACACAAATTACAGTAAAATGTTGGACGGTATGTAGAGAACTATCAGATTACTATGTTTTGGTGGAGATAGCTTGCTGCCACTAGTGTATAGAGAAAAATTAAGTTTTTAAAAAGTAATAGAAAATTAATTTAATCAAATTTAATGACATGTTTAAAATGCTGTAACTTCTAGAGTTCATTTTAAATTCAAAACTTTGTAGTAATATAATTCATGACTTATTTTCTAAAACAACACTGTTTCTAAGTTGTTGGTTATATTGAAGCAGGATTTCAACTTTTACCAATCAGTTTTATACACTTTTGTATGTAGTAGTTTTATAGTCCATGTGACAAATAAGAGCATACTGTAATATAACATGCATTACACTTTTCCTACTCAGATTTTGAGGACCAAAATTATATTTTTGCTGATTTTTAAATGCTATTGGTCTTCCAAGCTTAAAATAATACCAAGTTAGGAATAGTTGGAAAATGCATTAATGAAGCACTGAATTTCTTCATTGTATATAATTATATTGCAGACTACAAATGTCTTCCTTTTCATGAACAGCATTTGTCTTCCAAGGTAATATAAAACACAGCTGCCATCAGCATTTGGGCAACAGCACAATTTGTTGTGGGAAACTATACCACATTAGAATGACACTTCTGAAAAATGTAATAAATTTCATTCAAAAAAGCAATTTAGAATTTAGGATTTTTTTTTCCATTACTGTGAAAGCATTTTAATTGTTTTTAAAAATTCAATATTAAAACAAAAATACAAATCCATTAAGAAGTACATACAATACACACTGGACTATCCCCACCCGTGCCACTCTAAAAAATTTGGAATTTTTAGAGTGCCTGTTGCATAAGTAAATGTGACATATGGCCTCTTAATTAAATATGTGCTCCTGGGAAAAACGATATTGTAATAAAAGATTAAAAAACGCCAGGTGTGAAGTTATAGAGAATAACTAGAAATGAACGTAATGAACATTTCCAAAGTAGTATTTGAATTGTTCAAATCATGATAGTACAATAGCAGCCCCCAACATACAATCTAAATGGTTCCCAGTTGTAAAGCAAGCCACTGTATGTGGGATCCAGTGTTTTCCCATAAGTTCAATGTTAAAATTGGGGTTGGATCCTGGAGAATTTTGGGGACATACAAGCACACACACCTTCTTTTCTTTAGCTTGTTTCCTGGGTGCTTCCTTTTGACCTCTGCTGCTTTCTCTCTCCCAGTTCTCACTCTCTTGGGGTTCAAGTGGTTGTAAAAGTGAGCTTTGGATGCTGGGAAGATATTAGTGAATTTTGAAATTGTGGTAAAAGCAAGAGGTGGTAAAAGGGAGCATTGTAAATCAGGGATCCCCTGTGCTGTTGAATTCAAAGAACGACGAGAGGAAGGAGGAATGGTATTAGTTCTTTGAGTATCCCATGAACCATGGGCAGCAGCAGCACATGGTGGGTTATGCCACCCAAAAACTTAGTGAGTAGGCATGGGATTTTCAGAATTCATGGACAGCAGTCCCAAAAAGTCCACAGGAATTTCCTGGCCAGAATTCCAGGGCTTTAGCCAAAAATAAAAAGACACTGAGAAATAATGACTTCTCTCAGACATAAAGTCAGAGAAAGTGGCCAGGCAAGGCTAAGTTTTAAACTGCAAGACTGTATGGATCTGGTAGTCTTCCTGCCTATTACAGTATATGCCATACAAGGTATATTTCAGACTAATGTCCTAGTTTTATGCCTAAGAAGAATTAAAATGTGATTGTTTCTGGAAATCTGAGTTATATAAGGGACTCTATAGATGTGTTAAACATTGTGTGACTCGGAGTGTTGGCAGCACAAGAAAAGGTTATGCTAACAGCAAGGGAGTTTATATCTGTGAAGATTCTCAGTCATTCAGGTGTAGTTATCTGGAAGTTGAGTCATAGCAACTGGACTTCTTTCTTGTTAGGTTGAAATGTTTCATTTCACTACTCATCCAAGCTCTACATTGGAGAAACCAAACAGCCACTAAACAAGAGAATAGCCCAACACAGGAGGGGCAATGGCATAGGACCACAATCAGCAGTGTTCCTTCATTTGAAGGACAAAAGACACTCATTTGATAACCAAGATGTACTCATTTTAGACTGAGAAGATAGATCATTTGAGAGAGGGGTCAGGGAGTCCATACAAGTGCTTATAGAAAATCCCTCACTCAACAGGGGTGGAGGCCTTAGATACAATCTGTCTCCTATTTATCATGATGCCCTTTCATCCTTCCCCAAAAAGATTAGGGACAGACCCAAGATCACTGTTAACCATCAACAACCCAAGACAATGAGTGCAGAAGGACTGCAGAAGTGGGATTATCCCTCCCCCCATCCTTTGTCCATCTAACAAGCCTATTCAGACCAGGGGGAAGTGAAACTAATGTATCAGGGATCTCCTAACAACTTTATTTTAACTGCCCATCTTCTGGTCTGCATCTGTATTATAATACATCGTAAATCAGCTGAGCAATCCAGAAATGTTTTGCAGGGTTGAGAAGACCACTTGCAAACTTACTAGATTACATACTTGCTCAAAGCTGTTTATGAGAAAAGCACATAATTTCCTTCCAAATCTTAACTATTCAACCTGTGAAAATAAAATAGCAATAGTAAACACATCAGTTTAACTACATAAGGGGAACACTCTGCTTTCAAGAGGACCCTTTTATTATTTGTTTTGAAAAAAGTGTGTTTTGTCCCCCTGAGCTTCACTGGCTAGGGCTTCAAGGCCCTATACATGTGAGCTGACCCTGTATTTTATGGCCGTACTGTACTTTGAAAGGGGGGGCACCTGTAGTCATCTTTCCTAATCTCAGGTCAGTGACATTCAAATACAATGGTGCCTCGATTTACAAACGTCCCAACATATGATTTCGAGTTAGAACCAGCTCTGACCACAACATTTTGCTTCGACTTGCGACCAGCATTTCCAGTTACGAACAGAAAAAAGCAGGGGAAAAAGGCAGGGAATTCAAATTGCTAACAGTTGGTGGCGAAGAGGCTGCTTCTTTGTAGCTCTTTTGCCCTAGTGGTTAGAGTGCAATTGGAGGCGGCTTCGGACTGCTTGGTAAGGTAAGGTGCTGCTTTCTGCTTTTTAAAAACTGTTCTAGGTGGGGTTTGCAGCGTGGTTTTGGACTAGGTGGTGGATGTTTCTATGTTGTGATGGGTCTTGCAGGGTTTGCTTCCCCCCCCCCCCCTTTTGATGGGTCTTGCGGGCATTGTTTGCTTTTGGGATATCTCCCCCCATTTCCGATGGGTCTTGCGGGGTTTGGTTTTTTGCATTTCCGATGGGTCTTGCACGCTCGTTTGCTTTCTGCTTTGCTTTTTTTGCATTTCTGAAGGGTCTTGCACGGTTTGCTTTTATTCCCCCCCCTTCAGCCGGAACGGATTAACCGCGTTTCTGATGTGTGTTTGTGGGGTTTTTGGTGATATTTTTCTTCGGCTGGAACGGATTAATTGCATTTCAATGCATTCCTATGGGAAATGGTGCTTCAATTTACAAGCATTTCAAGTTACGACTGGAGTTCTGGAACCAATTAAGTTTGTAAGTCAAGGCACCACTGTATGTACAGAAGAGTACAAAAATACTAGGTGCAGTGCACTTTATCTTTTTGATTACACTATCTGGATGTGTTGCGGGTTTATAAGCAACAGCTCCCAGCTTTTTGTCAGTAGAACTATAATTCATAGCCTTTTGCAGGAATGAATGGTTACACTAGAGATGCACATGCCAGAAAATAGAGCAGGTTAAAAAAAGACATCATTTTTTATTTCTTAGAAATTCTTAGACTTTATTGTTTCTTACAAAAATCAGTTATTTTCTTGCAAACCAGCATTGTTTTCACAGTAGATTAAAATTTTAAATATAAAATCTTGTGATTTGTTTCCATTTCTTCCTTCCAGCTGCAAGCGAAATGTTTAAACCTAGTTCTAGCACTAGCAGCATGTGAATAATACATACTGTATAAAGATGCTTTGTAATTGATCTTTTCAGAAATACTGTGCGAATGAAACTCAAAACTTTTTAAATAACTACAAATTAATGCCTAGAATTGAATACTTGAGATTCCAAACCAGTTAAGCTTTTCTCTAAGGTTCAGTAGTTTACATGACTGAAAATACTGATGATCCATCCAGGACAAGGTACATGCAGATCCAAAAATGAATGCCAATTTTGTTAGGTATTGTGTTTGAACCTGTTGGTGAGTATGGCTCTCAAACTGTTCAACAAGGCTGCACTTAGTTTTAGTTACTGGAACACAACCACATCTCTAATATAAAAGTATCTAAAGAATCAGATGTCATTCAGGAATGGGAGGGTAATGATTCCAGCCTCTCTCCTATTTTCCATCACCCTGAGATAATCAAACTGTGGCTGATAAATGTTTACCACTGAGTCTGGAATAAAGGAAGCCTTATTCTATCCAGCATACACTATGATCCAATCCTCACAGCTCTATTGCTGATGGGGACTTTTCTGATAATACAATGTATTTAAAAGTACAAATAGGCAAGTCTATCCTGCTTTGCCCCTGTACATGTACTTTGGCACTGCTGTCACTCTTCAACACTTCTTTTTCCTGTCAAATACATTTAGGAATCTCACCTGAGAGTGTATTCTAAACATACTACTTTGTTTTTACTGATGTCTGCTCAGTAAGTGCAAACTGGCTAAAATTACATTCTTGAGCTCTGCAGATGAATGTTAAGGATCAATAATAAGGCAATTAAATCATCAAACTATGGATGCAATTTAAAGCTAGTTACATTTAACTGATGACCAGCAGAGAGCTGGGATATAAGATGAGGAAGAATTGCAGGGATTACCTCTATCATGAGTATATATCACATTTGCTGGACGTGAAGAGTACAGTACCATGAAAGAATCACAGGGCCTGCAAATGTCTGGGTTTGTGCAGCAGACAGGTTATGAACTTCTACGCATCAAGAAATGTGTCTCAGTGGAATTTGGTATCTAGACTTGGAGAAATAGCTATAAACTCTGTGTACCCGTATACTGACTGAACAGCAATGTGTGATGAGCAACTGCTGATCAAAATCCTGTTTGTGCAAGTCTGACAAAGTTACACCCTGCAACAGGGAATTACACCATTTAACTGCGCAACTGGTCACATGATTCCCACTGCAAATGTTGCACAATGCACCATCAAAGTGCTCTGTGGACGGCACATCTGCCCTGCTGCTATCGTAGTGACAGCAGGTGTAATGTTGAGCTACACCTGCCTAGCTAAACAAAAGAATTTTGTCCATTGTTCTAAACAATTTGTGCATAAATTATCAGCTAGCCTGTAATACATTATCTGTATTCTAATTTTTGCTTAGAAGGCTGTAATTAAAAGATTCAATTCTGTGATTAAATTCATGTAATTGAGAAATCTTGCACATTTCTTCCAACCTAAGTCCCACTACATTCAATAGGACTTACTCCCTGATATGTTCAGGACTGCAATTTTGAGGTTGTAGTCCTTCACCAGCTTGAAAGTAAGCTCCACTGACTTACTTCTGAATAGACATATAGTTTGTTCTCTAAAATTACTGTAACAGCAATAAGTGATTGCCAGAGGTATCAGAATTCAATTGAATTCACTGGAATGCAAGTGATTTAATGTAATTATTTCAGCTTACCTGGTTTCTTGGTGAGGTTTTTATGGAAAGAGCTGGGGACAGCAAAGATAACAGTTTAATATAAATGAAAGTAGTTAATAGGGTAAAGTAGTATAAAATACTAGCACTAAAAAAATTAGAGAATTGACGTATCTTTTGTTAAAGCATTATTTTAAGAGAAATAGGATGAATGTGTAAAGAAAGTGAGCTGTAGTAGGCAGCTGTCAAAGGTATATAATCACAGAACTATTTTAATAACTCAAGACCTGTTGTCTTATGAAAAACTTAAGGCAAATATTACTACTGTTCAACAACATATCAACGGGTCTTTAGTGACAGTATCATCTTTCCTAAAGGTGATAGCAAAATTCAGCCAAAAGTTAAGAGCTTTTAGATCTTACTGATTTCAATAGGAGAATATAGCTGCAGACCTGTACTCACTAATAACAAATAAATTAAACTTGCATAGAGTACTGTTAAACATCAATTTAGCCTTTTCCAAATGAAATCAGTGGCACTTAATGCTCAGTGTTTTTAGATTATTTGTTGTACTGACAGAAAAGTTTAAATATAAGGTGTCTTATTCATTTGAGTGGAAGTAAAAATATTTCTCTTAATCTGCTAATTAATAATATTTTATTCCATATCAAAGTTTTATTCCAAATTCCTAGAACTAGAAAAACAAGACTTTATCCAGCCGAAGTTAACCACTCTCAGGGGATAACTGATTCAACAGGTAAAGTTCAGAGTATGTGCTTTCCAAACGGAGACGCAAGTACTTTTAATTGTAGCTGAAACATGTGCAACATATTTAAAAGGTAAAGAGGTACCTTGACTGATGTTTAATATTAGAGGGAACAAACTAAAGAATGTTTAAAGACAAACATACATGATAACCATAAAGTATCTTTGACTCTGAGAAGCACTTTGGGAATCCTTGTGAACAAAGTGCTACACTAGTGCAGCTGATTGGAAGGAGTTGGTTTATGAAACAGTAATATATGGATATCCCATGAAAAACCTGGTCGTTAAATGTTAAAATATTAGAACAAGCTCTGCACTTGACTCTTTACAGCTGATGTAGAATGTGCACACCAGATCCAACGACCAAAGCAATCCATGATGGAAGAATCGGATTCATTTAAATCTCTGCTTTACAAAACGAACACTGCACAATGCTTTTTTAGAAAAAGATGGTATGGTTTTCTGACAGCTCTATAATGGAAATCTATTGTCCCTCAGACAAAATATTAAAGAGTTGTACAGGAATAATCCACAATTTACACTGCACAGACACAAACTGCTGTATCCTCAGCTGGGCACATCTGTCCTGCAAGACAGCTATATACTGCGGAATGTGGTCATGTCCTTTGGTTCACTACTTGGGACACACCAGTCATCTGCTTCATGATTTGCTGTGTAATGTCTCCAAGCCGATTTGTTATACACAGGTAGTCTTTCAACAGATTCTGTGGATAAAGCCTGGGGAACGAGAGAGAGAGAGAAAAAAAGAGAGGTGGGAAGGTAGTGTTACTGTGACTTGCTGGAATCCAAGTCTCTGCTTTAAACAGAAGTTGTTTTATCAAAATAGGTGTTATACAGAGGACGTACCTTTATGAAGATAACAGCATCAGTACCATAACCTTCTAGAGAATACAACTTCAGATCTCCTTGAAAATACTGAGCATAGAGGCGCGATATAGGCAAACCGTAACCAAATCCAGCCTTCACAAAAGAACCAGAAAGAGAAACATTTATCTTAAACGGAACATCTGAAAAAAGACATGATACAGGCCACGCGGTGCAGTATTGAGAAGACCGACTGCTACACTCAGGTGAAGACAGGACAACACAATGGCAAAGTACTGTCTGCCTCCCATCCCTGGTTTTCCTTTCAGTTTGAATGGAAGCTTGCAGGATGTCACAGTTTACTTTGGTTCTCTCCAGTGCACATGCTGAAGTCTGCATGCAATTTTCTTGATACAGGATGTGGCCGGGGTGTATACCAATAGTGCACTGAATATCATCAATTTCATAATGGCTGGTGTGACTCCCATTGTCAGATATGTACCAAGACAGTGTGGGGTTGGCAAGCAGAAGGCACTAGAAAACCTCAGATGAAACACAAGCACAAGGTAAGCTCACACATCAACACAGTATCCCACTATTGAGTAAATTAAGGTGTGGTGGCAGAGAGGAAGGTACCTCACACCAAGTGATTTCACTGCACCATTCAGCTCAGCATTATTGACAATGACTGGCAGCAAAAGTTTCAGAGGCCTCTTTTCACTTAATCCGGAGATGCCGGGGACCCTGAATGTGCCAAGCACGTGCTCCACCCCTAAATCCCAGCTCTTCCTCAATACTGGCACAAATGCCTGTCCAAGGGTCGTGGCATCACCATAAGCAGGGAGCTTGTGGCTCTGTATTTGGGGCTATTGTCTTTGAAGGAACTTTGGAAACAGTGTAAAACTACGCCTATCTAGGGAGAAGCAAGACTCACTGAGTTTACTGGGGCTTAATCTCAGCCAAGTGGGGTTCAGCTATTACAGGCTTCACTGATCTCTAGTACGAAGCAGCAGAGCTGCCAGGCTCTAGAACAAGCCTGTACCGGTTATTTTAGTATGTTTGTTCTGTCCACGTGAGTGGGCCGTTGCTTATCTATTAGCGTGAAATGTTTGCCTGCTGATGCCTGCAAATGAAGCTGCTGTTACAGGCACAAGCCGTGCCGTTTTTCCTGGTCACCTAGCAATTCTACTAAGAAGCCTCATTTGTCAAGCAAGTGGGCCTTCCAAATAAAAGATCCTTCTTTTGTACCAAAAACAACTAACAATGTTTACAGCTTTTGTATGACTAGACTATTTTATGTTTTTAAGAAACCAGAAATACAGAATGCTTTCGAATTTTCTCTATGTACCTAAGTTTGAGAACAAAGCTCAGGAAACGAAAGAAACTGATCTTATTCCTTTTCCTGAGCTGTTGTTCCAGGAGCAGATGCTAACAGTCCTGACTATTATATCTATTTCACTACAACAGCTTTAGTAATCTCTGAAAACGGAGCTAATGCAAGCATCGCTTCAGTCAGCTAATCCCTGTATGTAGCCACTCATGCGAGTCACGTATTCATGTAAACAGTCTTAATGCTACAGGATGGGACTCAAGATTACAGCTCCATTCATGCGTCTAAAAAAAAAAATCACATCCCCCCCCTCCATTTAGCAAATTGTGGATTCTTCCCCACCTCCACTCCCGCTTGATCACAGGAAATATGGGGTGAGCTTCTGAGAGTTCTTTCCACTGATGCTACACTACTCAGATAGACCACTGAACAGTTAACTGGTCCAGGCTGTTCACCAGAATAACACTGACATCAGTTCACAGAAATTAAAAAAAATGGAAGTTAGTTAAAATGTTCAGCTCTTGAAATATCTGGGGGGTATCCTACGGGAAGTGGGGCTATTCCTCAACATCTTATACACTTAGATAACTACACAGACTTCTGCAACAGAATCTGAAGGAGTCCCTTGATAAATTAAGATTGATTATCTTTGCAGATATTTGGTAGGATTCTGAATCCTACATTTTCCTTAGAAACATTCCCGTTAATATCCTAATATACTGCATATATAAGATGAACAATGCATATGAACATGAACCTTCTCCTAGAAAAAAAAGGGAATTAACATTCATTTTCTTAGCTGATCATGTAAGATTATCACTGTTTACAAACCAGAGGTGTTGCTCTTGAGGTCTCAACACGAGGACGTGGTGCAGTCGAATACATGTAGTTAAAAAGGCGGTCTATTTTTCTCAAAGGAACTCCACCACCACGATCACACATCTACAACATAAGAAAACATTACAGACTTCTAGATGTGCTCTTTATACATTGGCACTAAGACTATCCAGTCCTTTAGGAAACCGCTGGTTAATGAATGTGCGATAACTGTTTCTGTGTCCAGGGTGCAAAAGGTCAGGAAATGGTCTGACAGGGTATCCAAGGTTTTTCACCTCAAAGGTATGCAAGTACTTTCCAGCTCAGAAGGCAGGGACTTGAGTGCACACATTCAACTGAAAGCCGCATTTTTTTCCTAGGCATTTGGATTACTTTGTGCCCCAAGCAATAAATACCAAGAGAACTTGGTTGAAAAATAACCATAACACTCCTTTGCGTTTTGGTGAGAAGTGGCTGATGAAAAAAGAAGGTAGGTGGTAGGATGTTCTGTGGCTTAAGTGTTTGTGAATGGCTGCAGGGACAAGAGGGGATCCTATAGACCAGTGGTCCCCAACCTTGGGCCTCCAGATGTTCTTGGACTACAGCTCCCAGAAGCCTTCACCACCACCTCTGCTGGCCAGGATTTCTGGGAGTTGGTCCAAGAACATCTGGAGGCCCAAGGTTGGGGACCACTGCTATAGACCATTTTGACTGCTGACGTTGATGTTGTCAACCTTTAGGCTGGCCTTTGAGATGGAGATATTGGCATCTTCCTGCTGGCAATGTGGGCACAATATTGTTCAGTAAGGTTAGACAATACTCCAACATACTGAATCAGAGATACAGAAGTAATAGCCCAGATTACTAAACCAGAGGTTTTTCTGGGGGACTGAAGTTCAGCAATACACAACACACTCAAATTTACAATGGAAGAAATCCTGAGGTCTAGCCTACAGTACCATATTTACCTGGAACAAATTCCAATGAATTCAATAAGGCATCTTTCTAAGTATACACACACAGGCTTGCAGTGCAAAGGTTTTGGCACTTATGTGTGCTTAATCCAAAAAACGAATGCTTCTGCATTCTGAAGCATCCAGAATGTTCCTGGGCACTGCAAGTGATCCTGCCAGCCACCAATCTCAGAAGGAATTCTAACAAAAGATCAGTGAAACTTATTCCTGTGTTAAGGCTGGAGTCCTAACCTACCATCTTGCCCACAGGTAAGTCCCATCTACCTCAATGAGACTAATTAGTTTCCCAAAGTACAAACGAGAAGTCTGGCCAACTGCTATGGAATATTTATTTATAACATTTTTGATCCTGCCTTTCTCCTTAAAAAGGACCCAAGGTGGCTTAGATAATTAAAAATACAATATTTAAAAGCTAAAAACAGTAAGTATATAAGTATTTAAAAAGAATTAAACAAGCATTATATTAAAAATAGTATTTTAAAACCCTCTCAGGCCACCAGTCATTCAGGAAAAATCTGCCAGAAGAGAAAGGTCTCAAATAATGACCTGTGAATGCTGAGAATCTTGCTTGTAGACCCTTCTAAGCCACCCCCTCCTTCAGGTCCCACCCCCTTCCTACAGCTGTGGTTTTACTGCAATAAGCATATGCAGCCAGAGTTTATGAAAGATTTCCTATGTAAAGCAAGCATGTTTAAAATTATGTATCTTCTAAACTACTTTGAATTTAAAAAACAGTATTCTGTAAGCTACTGTTGATATGAGTAAGCATTCTCAACAAAAAGTTCTAATTAAATGGGTTTTGGAATGGAGTTCCATAACTGAAGCCAGGAAGTCGGCACTATGTGGTTGTTTTGTGCCAAATTTGGACAACTTTGTTCTGTTTTAAATTTTGAAATTCTATTTTAAAGAATGTTCCCATTCACCCTCATGTACTTGTTTTGCTACCATTTTTTTGCAGCATATAATTGTGTACTTGTTCTCCAAATACCTACCACTGCTTCCTGAATAGAAAATGCATGCTTTTCTCTGGCCATACAATAGCAGAAATACTCTCCTGTGCATTCTAATTTAAATAATGGCATCAGCACAAATGATTAGGATATGTGGCTGATGTGACAATAGATTGGTACACTAGCAGACATCCTCACATAAAAAAATGTTGGCCTGCATATGTGGAAAAAATGTTCTTTAAAATGTTGTGCATCAGCTTTGATCTTCCAAGTACTTAAAGAAATACGATAGAATAATGATACAAAGTAAATGATTTTTTAAAAGATTGTTTAGAATCCCCTAAATCAACGCAGCTATAAGCATTTAAGTGAAGCCAAGTTTCAGCCATGGGGCTGGGAGGATGTTCTGCAGCTGATCTATAGTGATTCGACACAGGAAGGCCTCCATGTTCCTCCAAGAATATATTTATTTTATTTTATTTATTTAGGTTCCTCTAGAAGAATGCTGAAGCCCAGGCTGTTTAGAGTTTCAAAATCAAGTTGTTCACTCGGGCTTGGATAGACAAACCAATACAAGTGCATAATGAAGCAACAGTGTCTGTTTCGCTCTGAAGAATACTTTGTTCTAGCAGTGAGTTGCCTGGAAACTGCAGAGGGGAAAGGAAACACCGCCTGGCCCCAGAACTAAGGACAAAGGGGGGGGGGGCACACATACTACTCCCTAAAAATGTCAAGACAAACCTGGCACCTTACACTAGCCTAGGAAGAAGCAGGTCCAAGGAGCTGGGTTTTAACCCCTTCTTCCCAAAAAGAACCTTCTATTCCAACAGACAGTTGTCCTGTGACCCTAGTTTTAAAGGGAGGTACACTTAGGAAGGACAGGTGCTTTGGATTTGTGTGTATTCTTATAATCTAATACAAATTGTCATGTGGATACAGTACATCCCATCTCAAGGCTGGATATGGATTTCCTAAACAAATATATTGTGGATCAACTGAAGTTTCAGACACTTCTCAAAGGCAGGGTGTGGTAGAATGGATTATAAGCAGTTCAATCTAGTTCTGACTAAAACCATGAGTGCCTGGGCTATTCAAAGAACTAGCACATTTCTTTGAAAGATTAAGATCTGTTGAATGGAAAAACCACGAGAATTACATTCTCCCAACCCAGTGCCCACACCGGCTGCTTCGGTCCCAGCTGTGTTCTAGATGGCAGATCTCCCCACTGGGCTCCGCGAGGTTTGCCCTATTAGTCACTTGCTAGAACTATGAGATAGGCACTGACAACATTTTAAAACAATCGTTACCTTCACAGTTAAATCCTCATTGCCCAATGTGACATGCACATGAACTGGAGGGTAAACACCTCGATCGGCATGATGTTCCATTGTAGCCCTCATGGCATTCTAAAATTCCAAAATATGAGAGAGTCAAATTATATCTTCCCATTGTTGCTTACTCATGATAAACCCCCATTCACTAAAAGGCGGGGGGGCACCTGAGTTCCCCAAAGTAACATTCTGCTGCAGAATCCACACAGAATCAGACCAGCAGTCAAGTCATTTTATGACACTGTCATAATCAATGTCCCCTTGTTTCAGCAACTTCCCACGTTAGATGTTTGTTTCCAAAAACAGACAGGACAAAACATCTTCAGATATCGACTCATTTTTATCTTGGGGGGGGGGGTAATTCTTTATCCTAGCCATGTACTGAAACAAAAAATGCCCCATGCCAGGTTTTCTGGAGAACTATGATATAGAAAAACAGAGGTTAGGTACTCCAGCTGTCAGCAAGGTTGACACTGGAATTTTCAACAGGACCCGAAAATCGAAGAAGAGTACATGGACCTGTAAGCCCAGCCCTTATTTGAATGACAGCCCTTAAGGCATTCTCACTGGTGGTGGAGAATGCTTCAGAACTCACTCAGCGCAAGGCTCCCTCATCCTACCTCTTCGTGAAGCATGAGGGTCAACAAAATTTATTCTCCTTCCTATCCTGTAATTTACACATGGCCATTAAACCATTTTCAAAAATTCAATTCTTTCTATTTATTTATGAAGCCATCAAAAACACGCAATTGCAGTAGGGAACACAACCTTGCCACTTTCAAAGGCAGCTCTGTGTACACAACAGGGGATCAACTTGGGCATTCTCCTGGCCCACTCCTGTGGGATATTGGCCAGAACTGATAGTCTGAGCCAGACACCCAGTCTCCCCAAAACCATGGAGCTTTAATACACCTCATACACTAAGGGGCACTAGCCTGTTCTTCTTCGGGCTGCCTAGCACAAAGAGAAAGGCCACAACACAACACAGAGGCTTGGAAAACATTAACCCATGTGCCAAGAGAAAAAGGAACACCTCGTGTTATCAAAAAGGGCCATGAGAGCAGAAGTGGCCCTTCATACATGTGTGAAGGCATCAGCAGAACACCTACAAAGATCCCTTCTGATGGCCCAGGTTATGCATGCACCTTGTGTTCTTATATATATATAAAAATAATAATAATCTTGGAATGTGTGAACTATCATATTGGTCTTTCCTAAGTTTTGAGTCCAGAGCACAGGATACACAACATACTGCACATTTGGTACAAACCTTGAAGAGTTCAAAAACCATGTAGTAGAGATGTGACGGTACATAGACCACATGCATGGGCTGCCCCGGTGATTTGACTGTGAAAAGAAAGAAAGAAAGAAAGAAAGAAAGAAAGAAAGAAAGAAAGAAAGAAAGAAAGAAAGAAAGAAAGAAAGAAAGAAAGAAAGAAAGAAAGAAAGAAAGAAAGCAGAGTGATGAAAACAATCAACTGAAAGCCAGACAGCCACTGTCAACTTTCATTAAGTCTGACCACAATTAAACAAGGCAGTCATTCAAAAAAAAAAAAAAAAAAAAAGGTCTAAGGGTCAGGTTTAAAAAGCTACTTTGAAACACCAAAGGGACAATGGGGTTTCTGGCTACCTTAACTCTTTGAAGATGAAGCATCCCAACTCCACATTATTTTCGAGCACAGTTTTTCATCTTGGTGTAGAGGACTGCTATTTAAAGAGGTTATTCCAAAGCCCCTTGGAACATGTAAAACGGGACTACTTGGACCCTGGCACATTATACTTGGCATATTAAAACTCATGCACACTCATAGACACCCCCATATACTTCAATTACTGTGTGAATCATCTTTAGTAAAATACTACCTTCTTGAATCTAGACCAATGGTTCCCAAACCTGGGCCCCAAGACGTACATGGACTACACCTCCTAGAAGCCTTTGTTGGTAGCCAATGGTTGAGACTTTAGGGAATTAGAGTCAAGAACATCAGAGGCCCAGGTTTGGAACCTCTGTTTCCTACAGGTTTTGTTCTCCTTCTTGCATACCTAAGCATACATTTTTAAAAAAAAGCAACTTGAACTGCCAGCCACAGCACCAAAGTCATAATCTGTCTGGACAATGGAAATCTGAACACTACTGGTCAGTGGGCTCTTGTTTATTCTCCATTTGTCCCCTTATTTCTGGCTGTTTTGAAGATTCTGGTCTATTTTTTAAACCACTGCATGGGAGAGAAGGCTTATTTCCCTTGCTGAACACTACAGTATTCTTAGCAATCAATACTTAATAAACCTTCGCAGTTAAAGCAAACCATACTGGTGTCTGATGAGTAGCCTGTGTGGCCTTTACAAAAAATGAAAGCATGCTCTGTGTGTAAGTGTGTATTCATACATATCCATTTCAGCTTAGACATTTTATTATAAATTCTCTGCCCCCCCCCCAAAAAAATATATATTAGTACTTGTGGAACAATTAAATGAAAATTAAAGTAGATCTGTTTGCTTAGTATGGAATTAGTAAGTAACTGGGGTTGCAACTGGAACTTCACACCGATCACTAGGGTTGCTACTGTCGGCTCTGGTGAAAATGTCTCCATCTAGGCCAGAAGCAGCAGATGAAGGACGTATCTTTTATGTGTCGTGTCCTGTCACGATAGGATTATTATTTATATGCAAGAGAAAAATAAAGCAAAAACTAAGTATTCCTTGCAGTTATCATATCGTTTATACATATTTACTTTCAACACTGGCAGGTGTCAACATCAACTCAGCAGCATGCTAACCATCCTCAAGTTCACTCATTCGTTTTATTTAAGATTTTAATCCTGCCTCTTGTATAAAATAACCAAAGTACCTAGCACAATTTGAACAGCCAAACATTAAAGAAACACGAACACTGTCATATTACCAAACCTTTCTTGAAATAGGCAGATCCTTCCCATCACCAGATGACTAAGAGTGAAAAAGACAGATGATTTCTTAGCTGGGAAGAATTCCAAAGTCTAGTCAAACACTAAAAAAAAAGTTCTCTCACATGTTCTTACCTGACCCAAGCAGTAAAACACAAAGCAGAACCCATGCAGACAATGTAAGGCTTTTTAAAAAGCTCATTTTGGAGATATCATGCATCCTCCCCCCTTGAGTCCTTTTATCCACAGTTTATGTGTACACTGGGCCTTACTGACAAAACTACAACATTTCCTTAAGGTAGAAGCACTGACGGTTCCTGAAGCTCTTCTATAAACAAAAAGCTGCCATGTGATAAAAGGGCTTCCCTCAGCCATCTCCTTCCAAACCAGTTTTGTGAAAGAAAATTCTGAAGCAGCAGCGTTATCCGGCTGTGTTTGTTATACTGCAAAATATTCAGCTTCACAATGTGTATGTTTGAAGTAAATCAGTCCTCACATCAAAGAACAGAGAACAGCAGACAGGGGGAAAATCTGTCCCACGGAACAGCCTGTTACAGGGATGAAGTAAGATAAGCTACCCCTTGATATGATATACCCAATAGAAATATGTCCCATGGAACAGAACTCAGCACTAAAATCTACTTTACGGACTCTAGATGAGGGTCACAAATCAACTGGATGCCGCCAGATCTTGGTAAGAACAATGTAAGAATGTCACCAATGTACAGTAAGAACATGAGACCTCCAATGCATGCGTTATTTAAGTGGAGTGTGCCATCACAACTGCCTGGCTGATGGTTGCACAAAAAGGTCCTCGGTATCTCCATGAGTAGACAGCAAACTACCTGTGCTACAGTCCCACTGCATAAGCAGCTTCACTCTTTAAGGTTCTCACCTAGCATACTCAACCGTATTATAACAGCAAATTCTGTAACTGTACTGTGGAAGGTAAATGCATTACTCCCGTGTGCAAATAGGAGGCAGATAACCATAAATTGTAAATTGCCCAGAGAGTGTTTTAAGCACTACGAGACAGTATATAAGCAGCACACTTTGCTTTTTGTTTTCATGTTATGGGATATTCCCTGAACACATGTTAAACATTTTGTCTTTTTTTATCATGTGATGTGGTGCTGGCATTTCTCTGGATACTATACCATGGCACTGCAGAGGCAATGCACCTGAATGGGCATTGCCTCTGCAGTGTATTGAGCGGGTCAGTCCCATGCTTGATGTGCAGCCAATGGCAACTACCATAGACACACCCTACAATGACTCCTGTCCAGGGAGAAGGAGAGAGAATGAGGAAGTCCTTCTACAAGATCTTGTTAAGAACTCGGGAATGCCCCCCCCCTTCTCATCCCATTACTTACCATTCTGCTCATCAAGCACAAGTTCTGGAGAGCTCATGTAATAGAGGTCACAGAGGCTCTTGGCATTTTCATAACCATCTGCCAAAAAAAGTCATAATAATGCTATTTAATGGTTAAGATCTACAGACATACAGCAGTCAGCAGGATTCACCCTGACAGGTGTTCTTGGAGGAAAGTTTCAAGATTCGCTCACTTTTACAATGGAAGAGCAAAGTTTTCACGACAGCAGCTTACATTCATCATGTACATCACTTGGTCAGTTTAAATGACAGCCAGAGTGCCTCTATGCTTTGAGTCTAGTCTATG
Source organism: Pogona vitticeps (assembly GCF_051106095.1). Taxonomy (NCBI): domain Eukaryota; kingdom Metazoa; phylum Chordata; class Lepidosauria; order Squamata; family Agamidae; genus Pogona; species Pogona vitticeps. The sequence continues at coordinate 202,387,111 of NC_135783.1, forward strand.
AAAAGATTTAAGTTACAGCTATATTTTAACAAAAGCTTTCATGAATCAAGTCCACTTCCTCAGACATAAGGGCGAGACGGCAACAGAATGAATGAGCTCAGACACTATCAACAGTCCACTGATAATAACACCAAATATGTGTTGTCAGATGTATTTTCTTCTTTAGCTCTCCATGAATTTACCTTTTATAACTTCAACCACATCACACTTAGGATCAATGCTTCCAATGTGTTTCGGATGAGCTGGGTTAACTTTGACTTTTCCCCCAAACAGCAAGGCTGTGAACAAAAGACAACATAATATACCGCAAGTGAGTTTGCAATGCACAGGCCACAAGAGCAGCAGATTTTATATCTGGAGAGCAAAGGATGATTTTTTAAAAAAATACTCAAACAGCATTTCCCTGCGCAGACAGAGTAACAGACCAACACATACTTTCGCAAAAGACATTCTCTCTTGCTCCACCTTCTCCCCAAATAATACAAGTACTTACTGTGCTGATTAAGAAGCATTCGGATGGAAATGCGACTCATGAAGAAACGGTCTAAAAAATACTGCACATTCTGACTGGTCACTGGATCAACACCATAGTGGTCTTTATATTCGATCACCCCCTGAGCCATGGTAGGAATGACATCATTGTGACGATTCCGAATTGTTATCACCGTATCTGTAAAGCTGGAATCAAGTATACTCTCCATGAAATTGATATCAGAGCTGGCAGGCTTATCAACAGAGCAACACTTCAACTTCCAGTTTCAATGAAAAATGAGAGGGACACAGATGTAGCCTCTTCAAAAAGTGGAAAAGCATTTGCAAGTCCACCTGGGCATCCCCTGGGCAGTGGCGTGCAGCTAGCCAGTTCCAGAAGGATTTGCACTGCAGACTTGCTGATGAACAACATGGCCCAACAGTCCTTTTAAGACCACAAACGACAATAATTTCTAACATTTTGTTATTCTTTTTTACCTGTATTTCATATGCATCCATTGTTTTAAATTGTGCAACCCTCTGATATGAATAAGGAAAGCGGAAAGACCTAAAATAGGGCTAGGCAAAGTATGTCCCTCCACGTGCTGCTGGACTCCAATAGCCATCATCCCTCCCTATATGTGGGGAGTGCTACAAACCATACTCTGGAAGGCTGTACTTTGCCCACTCCTGATTTAAAGCAAAAGGAAACAAACAAAACCCATCTTGCTCTAGAGTTAGCCCACTGAATCAGAGGAAATTTGGTGAGTCAACTCCTTTGAAAGTTTGACTGATTCAAATGGGCTGACTCTAGTTGCTACCTGCTTTAGTGTAGTAAATTATAACTAAGCAGGCCAATTTGAATCAATGGAATTTATGGAGACATTGACTCATCAAATCCCTACTGACTCAATGGACCAACTCTAGTGTGACTTACTTGAAGCAACAGGATTTCTGCCAATGAATAACATGCGACATCTGCATGGTGAGAGAAGAACCATGTGCAGAGCCCTGAAACACTAGGTGGATTTCTTATGTGTGGTGTGAACTTTCAGATATGGGGCTATACCTGTCAGAACAGTTGATTGTTTTCAGAGCAAGATCCCACACATGTTCATGCAGTGCCATTTTCTTTAGGATGCTTAAGAAACAATGGCCAAAATCCTGTTGCACCACTATGCAAAAGCTTTAAGTTCTAGCAGCAAATTGCTATAAGTTGAGAAATCTCCACGAGCATTATCTGTTGCAAGTTGATTAACATGATACAGAAGGAAACATGTAATGCCTACATTTCTTAAGTATTGGCAACTCACTGCTAATAGTTATGCATTTTTTGTAACTGCACAACAGGATTTTGGCTAATGGCTTATATCCTGAGATGCTATGAGCACAGTTTTGCTCATATGATGCTTCTTTGCCAAGAAAAGAGAGGATGCAACTTTCATTCATTCTTCTCTTCCTATGTAAATCTACTTCCAGAGAACTCGACCTTTGTTCTTGTGTTAGAACCATGAGATGAAAACATTATTAAAAAACTGAAGATAATTTTATGCACACACCAACAATTTGCCCAAGAAGATTTTAAGAGATTATGTTGCCCCAGTATATTCAAATACATTAAAATGCTGAAATGTGCTTACCGAGAAATAGCTTCCGAATCATCAGCACTTTTGTCTTTAAAATCAAGGATTTCCTGAAGACTCTGGACATACCTAAAAATACAATTTCCGCATGGTTGGCCTTTGTCATGTGTATTCTCTCACATAATCATTTCCTCCCTGCGCTTTCTCCTTAATAAGGACAAGAGCTAGATAAAATAATATTCTAAGGAGCTACACACCTTTCAACAAAATTAAAACTCTTCCCTATGAATCAGAAAAAAATATATTTACAAGGAACATCGATTACATTCTTTGTACAAAAATATTTAAGTTTCAGAAGATCTCGCTTTCCATTAAAACCATTCATTCTTCCCCTTGTTCCGTAGGTCTGACATTAAGCTACTGAAAGGAAAAGAATGACAAACCAATCCTAGTGAGTTCTGAGCTTCTAAGTGATGGCTTACATGCGAACTGCCACCAGAACACCCTTGTCAGGCAGGAGTCAAGCTTCTCTTTGCAATATGTCCCCCTCTGTGGAAGTCAAATGATGGAATTATCATCACCAGCCCTCCCCCCAGTCCTGGAATCACCAAAAGATCTGCCTTGAAGGGGTCTCATCTGCAGACAACATTACCAGCATTTGATCAAGTAAACTGGAGCTACTGTTTCCATTTTACCTCTGGGGCACCATCACACTACGTTAAGAAATACCTGTCAACAAAACAGCATAATCAAAAGTACCTGTGCTGCCTTACTCTAGTGCAAAACCAGAATGTGAGTCTAATGTGCTACATTATCAATGTTGCAGAAATCACAGCCTGTTTGAAATTCAAGTTACTGATCAGAAGTTATTTTCTGACTTGCATGCAAATATATAAACACTCAGGTTGGTACTCAACCCTATTACAACTGAAGCAGCAGAATGTTGCAGGGAGTAAACCGAATTTTGTACAAAGTGCTGACAAATCTATTCTAAATCTTGGTATTTTAGTAGCATGCACTGATCTTAGTAAGAATCAAAGGACAAAGTAATATAACAAATGAATAGCATACTGGACTGATATATATAAATGAAAGTAGTCATGTGTGATGCGTTGCTTCTGCTCCAATTCATCAGAAACAGGTTCTGCTGAACTCACTGCTCACATTTCCACATCACAGTAAGCAACTGTTCCTACTGTGGGAATTGTACTCCAAAGTTTCTGAACCGTCAAAGACTCTCTGCGCACATGCTAAATCATCATTTAGCCCGACACGCACAACGAGAGTGAACCATAGTGAACTTTGGACAAGTATACTCCCCCCTCCCCCTCCTACATGGCTAGGAAAATTCTGGAAAACTTTCCTTTTGCTTTTGATGAAGAACTTGCGATGAAGTCTAGACCTAGAACTGTAGTTAACATTTTCTTACCAACTCTGTACAAGTTGAACTGAAGGTGTTTTGAGAAGGTTATCTGGAAGCAGACTTATTTCTTTCATTATGTTTGCCAATCTCACCGGCAACTCTTGTCGCAGAAACATAAATGAAGTTTTCTCACAAGCATTGTCAGATCCTAAGAGGAAAAAATATTAGTGTCACAGGTCAAATGAGGCTGAAATCCTTAAAAAAAAAAAAAAAAAAAAAAAAAAGATCAGAGACAAACAAATCCCTTCAAGATCAAGATGGTGGTGAAATGATACCAATAACCTGTATGCCTCCTATGAGATTCTGGCTATTTTATCAAAATAACATGCATTAAATTGCACAAATTAATAAGGAAAAATGAATATTCAGAAAGATACCTATACTAAGACTGCTATGGATTGTTTTTCCGAAGACATTCTGAGCTAAAAGTCACAACTGCAATTATATATTATCGGCTGTTATATAATGATTTTCACACATGGAGATAACATTATTTAAGAACTATGGAGCAGGCAGATACAGTATTATAGAAAGGTTTCTTCTTCTTTATCAGTAATGGCCAGTATACTTGTTTTACTCTGTGAAGAAAACAACAGGAGCTTGGCTCACAACAGAAAAAATAGGGAAAATGTTACTGGACCAAGATGAATACTTTATTTAGCTTCTGCTGAGAAACATACCCCACTAGCATCACAATGGTGAACTGCACCCCTTCTGCAAGTGTTCCCCGTGCACACGGTGTGATCCGTCCTAAACAAAACATGCCCTCTACTTGGCAGAAGAACACATTAGTATGCTGGTGGGAGTTTCCACCCAATGGAAGTTCAGTAGGCAACTGGCCATGACCTTCTGCAAAGTATCCCTTCAATGCAAGTCTTTGGACAAACACTATTTGGAAGAGAATGGCTATTCTCAACTACTGCTAAGGCAAATTTCCAGTAGACTACACTGGCAGGAATAGGGTGGATTTGATTGAAGTCAAAATCATTTAAATCATTATTTTATTAAATTTAAATCATGATTTAAATCAATTTGATCTTTATGCCCCCCTAGGTAGGACTGAAATATTTCCTCTGCCTCATATAGGCCATGTGTAGTCCATTTGCAAAGAGTAGCAAGATCACTTCAGGGGTGGAAGATACTGCAGTAACTCCTACAATACAGTACTGTAAGTGCAAACAAGAGAACTGTGCACCATAAGGTAGGCAAGCTAGATACTGTAGTCTATTACTGTAACACTAATTCCACACATGTGATACGACAGAAGTGAGCCACATACTGGAATAAAATCCCTTATCAGCTTAAGCTTGATGTTCTTACTGCACAACATACTCTTAAAAATTACAGCAAAACCGTTATGGTTCCTAGCAAAAATGAGCAGCATGGCATTTAATCAGCTACCTTGCTCAGGTTTAGCCAAAATTCTGCCCAGCTTATGAGCTTCATAAGCAGTGAGACTGTTGCACTGGCATAACATTTTTTTCCTCTAAGGATTTTTCTTGTTGAACTTTACAGCCAGCCTAACAGGAGACCCTAATCACAGCAGTGAAGAAATGAATTTTTCATTTCTCAATTGCATTATTTCACTTAGCTGATTGCCCCATGGCACCTGCCTGGTGCATGCTCACTGCATGTATCCAGATATTTGGAGATACACATGTTCCTTCACAATTCAGTGAGCAATGCAAAAGCAAACATTGGTATGTGCACAGCCAGGAAAAATGACTTATCAACTCCACATCAAACAATATACCAACTATCCTGTCAACACAACTTCAGAAATAATGGCATTGCTGCAGTACTGCAATAAGATACTATACACCGATGCAAAGGTCTGTCTACAAACTAATTCAATTTTAAGCAACACTGCCCCAAATACTTTAAAACCTTCTACAAGGCTGCAATTCTACTTATCTAGGAGTTAAGACCCAATGAACTTGAAAATATTTCCTTCCAAATGAATATCCACAGGATTGTACTGTGAACCTGAGGCATACAGGTTAATACAGTAATGTAGAATATTACGGCTTCTGGATGTGGTTTAATTGAACCAGATGTATGTTTACATGGAAGTTTTCAGTTGGCAACTCGCACATGTTAATAGCCATAAAATATACTGTACACAGCATTTTTTTATTTCTGTAGCCTTGCACATCTCACTCTCCCGCATGATGAGCCTTTATTAGAAAACTACACAATAAAATCTGGAACGTGCAATGGAATACTCCCTATTTGTTTGTTATGCATATACAGTATTAAAATGGCCCAGAATAAGGCACAAGCTTTTAAAATGGGGATCAACACTTTAAAGATGACACATCTCATCAGGCAAAGAAAATGGAAGTTATTAACACTTCCAAAAAAACTCCTTAGGTTCCAACGCAAGACCTGGGGGGGTGGGGGTTTAAGGGGTCTCTTAATCTGCATCTGACTCAAGCTGCGTGGCAAGTTTCCTTGGCGAGGAACAGCTGCCGAAGGGGTCCAGGCGTCCGGAGAGGATCGAGGCTCTTTGCTTCCAGTTACTTTCCGTGAAAAGGCAGTTTTTAAGACAAAAAGCCGATGGATACCCTGCGGGCGAGTCCCAAGGGGAGCAGATGCCCTGATTCAAGGAGACCTCCCGAAGCGATGACGGGCCATTCCCTGTTTCCTGACATCTGGGACGCGCGCAACAAGGGACGCTGCCCGATGTTCCTTCGAGGAAGGCCTGGCCGGGGGTCGGGCAGGGGGCTCCACGTGTGTCCCGGAGGTTGCAACACAGCTCGCCTGCTTCCACCCAGCCACCCACCCGCGCGCCCCCCATATCCTGCACGCGGGGCCCTCCGCGCGCGCCCCGGGCCGGCCTTCCCTCCTTTGGCCACCGGCGCCAACTCGAGCCCGGGGGAAGCCACCTGGAACCTCGAGGGGGGAGGGCAGCCAGGCGGGGGCGCCACTCTCGGGAGGCGGCGGGAGGGCCCGGGGAGCCCCCTCGGCAGGCCCGGCTCTCCCTGCCCCTCTCGGGGAGAAGGGCGCGGAGGGAAGGGGGCCGAGGGGCGTAGGCACCGCCGAGAGCGCACGGCACGGGCACGGCGTCCCCTCAGCCACTCACCAAAGTCGAGGAACTGCTTCATGGAAAGGGGCGACGGGGAGAAGCGGCAGTAGAAGTCCACCTGTTGAGGGATGGTGGCCGGGGAGACGCTCCTCAGCAGCGCCCGGAGGAGCCTCATGGCCGAGCCCCGTGCGGAGGGCGAGACACCCCCCCTCGGGAAGCGGGTCTGGGGCTCCTTCCTTCCCTCGCCTGGCGCCCTCGCCTTCAGCCCCTCCAGGCAGCCATTTCTCGCTGCCCTCCGAGAAGCCCGTCGGTCGCCTTTCCCCCAGCGGGGCCCTGCTCCCTGGCGGGCGGGCGGAGATGGCGCGGCGGGGCCTAGAGGGCCGGGCCTAGAGGAGCGCAGCGGCCCGCCCAGCCGAGAGGCGGGGACGGGGAGCTGCAAGAGGCGGAGGACGGCGCTTGGGACGCGGAGGGCGAGCCGCGCTCCCTTCCTCGAGGCCGAGAAATCCCGTCCGTCGGGAAGGGGCGAAATCCTCTCCTGGTTTTCCCCCCGAGAGGGCCTGCCCCCCCCCTCTGTGGCGCGACGTGTTGTTTTCTTTCCCACCTGCGGGCAGGATTCCCCCTCCTTGACTGAGTGGCCTGGGAGGGTTTGCCCTCCTGGCTGCCCTGGATGCCCTTTCGGGGCCGCCTTGTGGTCAAAGATAATAAGGCCTTTAACCTTTTGGTGTTGTTTTTTTAAAACCAAGTAGGTTCGTGGAGATAGCCCTGCGCGCTTTTCAAGCGGACGTCGCGCAAACTGCAGCGAATGAGGTTGAGCCTTTTACAGCCTGTCACGCTTTACTTATACTGCGGGGGGGGGGGAACAAGATGCCCAGGATTGGGAATTGTGTCCGGCGGTGTTGCTCCCACCCAGGAAGGGAATTGCAGCTGGCAGACCCAACAAGTTTCCTCACAAGATGGTTGCCACCACGCGCTGCCGGCAGCTGGCTGGGCTTCTCAGCGGTTCAACTCTCCCTGGCGGCGGTGCCAGAGGTTGGGAGTTCAGCTCCTTCCCCCCCCCCCCCCAACCGGGCCTCCCGGGAGTGGAGCCCGCCTGGGTGGCCTTGGGCGGGCTGCCCGTTCCAGTTTATAGCAACATGTGAATTGATAACCTCAAAAAAGGTTCTGTCATTAACTGTCCTGCTTAGGTGTTGTAACTAAATAAGTGAAAAGCTTATAATGTGGCACACACAAAAAAAAAACCAAAACCCAACAAAAGGAAATTACTGAAAGTGGCTAAAGGTAAGCTGCCCAGTGAAGGTAGATGTTGACCATGCAAGCCACCTCTTAGCTTAGGATGAGTTCCATTTGCTTCACTGGAGCTTATTTCTAAGTGAGGGTGTGAGATGGTAGGCGAGCCAAAGACATCATTCGCTGAAGCACCGTCCATCCTCAACCCAGAGAATAGGCCTGAGGAGAAAAGTGAATCTAAACACATCACACATAATGCTTTAGCTAGGTGTTCCTCCCACAATCCTCTAGTGCACATGTATTAGCATATGCTAATACCTTATGCTAATATCTGTGCACTAGAGGATTGTGGGAGGAACACCTAGCCCCTGATGGGGGTCCAACAGGGCACCCCAAAACACTGAGGAGCTCTCTTGGCCTCTGGCAGGACTGGGGTTGTGCAGCCCTGTACTGAGTGGGAGGGGCAGCCAGGGGGTCACCATGCCTTGAGGGGTCAGGGGACAGAAGGGGATACGAAGTACAAGGGCCATTCCAACTCATGCCTTGCAGGGAAAATATCATGTCATAAAAGGGGTTTTCCCAGGGAGAAGCTTACCCATTATACTTCAAATATGTTGATGTTGCTGCTGATCCCTGTGATTTCCCCAAACAAAGGGAACTAAATTGCATAATTTGTGTTAATGGGAGATTGCATTTGTGATTTTTCTTGTTTTTCCAGAATTTTTTGCATTTTTTCTTTATTATGATCTCTTACAAAGGCAGTAAAACCTGGTGATGCATCTGAGACCCATTGAATTTCTAAAGGCAGTGCAGGTGAGGGGATTGTTTTTCCCCAATATGTTATGGGAGTCTGTGTTTTGCAAGATGATGTCTTCTATGGACAATTTTTGCAAGATAGTGATTTCCCCCCTAATTGGAATCCATTAAATATATTTCAATGTATTCAAATGGGGAACTGGGTTTTGCAAGATAGTGATTTCCATGGTCTTGAGAGGCAGCACTGTATCTTATACCAAAACATGTGGTTACAGTATAAACACATGGCCCAAGCAGAGCTGTGGACTCAAGATGGTTGTCCAGAAGGGGGTGCAGAATAAATACTCTTAAGGCAGGGGGTCCCCAACCTCTGGTCTGCTGCCCAGTGCTGGTCCATGGCCTTGGCCAGACTGACTGGGTGGTGGAGACAGATCTTCCGCCCCCCACATGCACTCCCCCCCCACCCAGCTCCTTTGCATGTGAGGGTGCATGCTGCACAAGCACCCCCCTTCACATATGCACGTGAGTGCCTGCACACCAATGCGCAGTCTCTTCATGCATGCGTGCGAGTGCAGGGGGTGCCCGCCACACATGGACCTGCCCCCCCCCCAAACCGGTCCACGGTATAAAAAAGGTTGGGGACCACTGCCCTAAGGGGAAGGAACCAGAGACATTGATCCAGTACAGTGGTTCTTAACCTTTGTTACTCATGTGTTTTTGAACTGCAACTCCCAGAAAACCCAGCCAGCAGAGCTGATGGTGAAGGCTTCTGGGAGTTGCAGTCCAAAAACATCTGAGTAACAAAGGTTAAGAACCAGTGATCCAGTGTATGAGGGGGATGGGAATAAGTGAGAGACAAAAGAGGCAGGAAACAAGAAAGGAAGGCACAGAGAGAGAGAGAGGAGGGGTAAGGGGAAGTTATAAGGAGGGATGACCCCTTGCCTCCGGGTTGGAAGTGGATATGGACCAAAGATCTCTGGACTGATAAATGGGAAAGGATCAGGGTACCTAGGGAGGAGGTTGACTACTGGAGGAGGTCTGCTATTCCCACTAGACCTTCTTATTGGGGAGAAACTGAGGCAAGGGAGTGGAGGAGGAAGATTACAGAGGAGAGGGGAAGAGTTGAGGAGAGAGGAAGAGTTGAGGAGAGAGGAAAGAGAAGTGGACTGAGAGTTCTGGAGATGAAGATGGAGGAGTTGAGAAGGTCTGGGAAACATTGGATTGGCCGGGGAAGGAATACCCTATGGGACGACCTTCTCCAATATGAGGCTGTGCCCCTGTTGCCATGCCCGTTGACCACCACACTAAGAGAGTGGACACCCTGAACAACAGGGTCCGTGGAACCTTAGTTATGGCAACACTTTCCTTGTTGAAGATTGGAAACCCCTGACTGTCCCGTTGGCAGGAGATAAAGACTCAGAGCTGGTTAACGACACTAGTTTATTTGTTCATGACACAATAAATGTTCCATTGTTAAAAGACCAATCCTCAACTGAAGAGGGGCACTTCAAGGAAGGAGGGGGGAATTGATTTGTTGGGGGTTGGGGATCTTAAATTCTTGTGGATCTCCTGCCATGTCTTAAATTCATATTTTGCCATCTTGGATTTATAGTATGTATTTATTGGATTTTTACTGTTTTTAAATTTGTAATGCTGCCCGGAGTAGATCTTTGGTCTACATCAGTGGTTCTTAACCTTTGTTACTCAGGTGTTTTTGAACTGCAACTCCCAGAAACCCCAGCCAGCAGAGCTGATGGTGAAGGCTTCTGGGAGTTGCAGTCCAAAAACATCTGAGTAACCCAAGGTTAAAAACCAGTGGTCTAGATGGTCAGGATACAAGTCCAATAAAATAAATAAAATAAATACATTTCTAACAAAAGAACCAAGAATAGCTCTGGTACACACCGAAACCTCACAGAGGGCACACATGATTCAAAGCTCAAGTTAGTCAGATGACAATCCTGTAAATGTTTACGTAGGAATACACCCCTTTAAACATAGTGAGACTTCTGGGTAAAGGTGCACAGGGTTACGTTTTTAGTCACTGCAAGAAGGTGGTAACATAACCCCACCCCTTCCTTCCTATCATGGCTTTTTTTTTTTTGCCATTGCATATTTTCAGTCAAAAGTGGGAGCAGCACAATCTTTTCAGAGATGGTAAATTTTAGATTTCCCTTCTAACTATGTGGACCAGAATGCCCCAAACTAATTATACTAGTCTCTAAGTTATGCTGTCTCTAAGCACATCAAACATAATATCTCATACCCAAACACGTGGTTTCAGTATCAACACATGGCCCAAGCAGGGCTGTGGACTCAAGATGGCATCTTCCTTCAACCACTGGGTAATAGTTTTAATTTGGCTGCAGTTGGTTGACCTAATGTGTAAACTAAATTTTATCCCAATAAAATAGGGAGTATGATAACGTATCTGTTAGTTTGGCGTTGATCTATTCATAACTGAAAGTGATGAAACATTTTTAATCTCTCAAGAGTGAGATACTGATACCCTAAGTGCCAGTTAATGAGAAAGGGATAGACTATCTGGGATAACTTGTAGCTATTCTCCTCTGTGAGTCTCTGTACTTCTGCACAGCACAAGGAATTTTACCAGAAAAAAAGAGTATACATTAGTTTACATGTGAGAAAATCCATATTGCAACCCCAACCAAAAAGTAACCATGTGCTTCAACGCAGAGCTTTGTTCTGTGGGTGAGATATTTGGTGACTGGCAGCGCTTTGTCTAACAGGGTTGAGGCATTCTAATCCACACCTCTAGAGATTAAATCTGAAATCTAAACAGATTCTAAAATGTGCATTAAACAGGGAACCTAGTCTGCACCATCTGGTCACTTCTGCCTAACCTCCAGCTCTGTCATGCCAATCTGATGAAGACGCCTGCAGAGTCAAAAGCTAGCTTCTGTTTTCAAGGTTTCAGTGTTCTATCAAAAGTATCACATATGCTTGTCTTCAGATTGTGTACAAGGATTACACACAGAGATACTTTATTTATTTAGCTGTATGGAATTAATGCATGAAAACAAAATGTTACAGTTTCTCCACTTCTCACATAAAATACCTTTTGATTGCTCCCCAAAGATTTGTTCAAACTTGATTTGTACTGCTACAGTCCTAAGTAAAATGGAGAGTGTAGTCCACTGGACTTGTGGAACTTCTCAATATTTTTAGGATTGTAATGTCTCAAAGGTGGCAGATAGATCTTTATCATGTATCTTTAAATGTCTTTTAAACATTTAAAAAGTTGGCCAAAGTGGAGCTGAATTTGTTCAATATAAACACAAAAGTAAAACTGGTACATCCACAAAAACATGACACAGTAGTTTGGTACCAACAAGTAAAATCAAGTAGAAACATTCTATGAAAAATGTTGTCTGAGTTCTGTATTTGTTCTGAATAGAACAAATGCTACAATTGGTTATTTAATTTACCTAATTTAATGTACTTTATAAGGCCACGGAAAAATAACGCTACCTTTTGGTCCAGAATATTCCTGAGTACTAGGAGAATTAGATTCCCTAGAACTCACAGGTGTATCTTGGTTCTTAAAGAAATCGTGGCAGACTTGGTGAATGAGGGGAAGTGTTGCTGCCTAGGGCAAAATTTGAGGACCCGTTTTGCCTGTATTAGGAGCCACTCACTCAGAATCCTCTCTGTCCCGTAGCAGAACAGTTTTTCAGGAAACTGGCTTTGCTCACATCAGCTGCAGCAAGTAAAGCACTCTGCAAGTAGTAAACATCATTTATCTCTTAATTATATTACAATATCCTGCCATGCTTTGTACGCATATTGTGAGAAAATTTGTCAAAGATCTCAGTATACTCAGAGTGCTACTCCTGACCTCTGAAGATGCCGGCCACAGAGACTGGCGAAACATTAGGAAGAACAACCTTCAGAACACGGCCAAAGAGCCCAAAAAACCCCACAAACAACCATTTCAGTACTATATGTTTGGCATATGGAAGGCAAAATAATAGATAACAGATTGTGTCTTCATCCAACACACATGATTGTACCGTGGAGAGATGCAAATAACATGATCTGAAACTTTAGGTCCTAGTAACTGAAATTTTAGTAGCAGAAAGATGTAATTTCAAAGTTGATTTTTCAGCAATACCGAGTCTCAGATATTTGAATGACTGAAGCTGCCCTCTTATCACTCCATTACAGAACTATTTGCTTCTCCATTATTCTGCTATTAAAGACTATAACTTTTAGACCTAAGAGTAATTGATAACTGGCTGCTTTTTCTTGCAGAGGGTTCATTTCTAAGTACAGTATTGTTCTTTTGAATCCTGCTTTATTCAAACATAACAGTGTTTGGTCACCTCTACAGATGGACACAAAATGAAAGAGAGGTTATTTACCTGTAACTCTGGTTCTTCGAGTGGTCATCTGTGAATTCACACTAATGAGTTAATCTGCACCTGCGCAGAGATCACCGGAATACTCCAGAGCTCAAACACACGTTTGCCTCAGTTCCCAAACAGCCCACTGCTATATAAAATAGATGTGACGGACAGAGGGGAGGACAGGCGGGAAGTGTGAATTCACAGATGACCACTCAAAGAACCAGAGTTACATGTAAGCTCTCTTTCTTCTTCGTGGTCTCTGTGAATGCACACTAATAGGTGATTAGCAAGCTTACCTTATAGGAGGAAGGACGTCACGGAAGAACAGAAGATAAAGCTGCTTGTCCGAAGGCAGCATCCAAATTGGCCCGCACATGGAATTGATACTGGGATGAAAAGTTGATGGAGTGGACAAAGTAGAAGTCTTGCATATATCAGGAACAGGTACGTCTTTGAGAAAGGCAGTAGAAGTAGCCACTGCTCTGGCAGAGTGTGCCTTAATGTTAGGAGGTAGTGAGTTTTTTTGCAAGTTTATAAGCAAGACGTACAGTGGTGCCTCGCATAGCGATCGCTCTGCATAGCGAAAAAATCGCTTTGCGATGATGTTTTTGCGATCGCAAAAGCGATCGCTTTGCGATGGTCCCTATGGGGAAATTTCGCTTTGCGATGATAGCAGGGAAGTGATCATCGCAAAGCCCCCATTTTTGCACAGCTGATTGGCGGTTTCAAAATGGCCACCAGGTAAACAAAATGGCTGCCCGCTGTGTTTCCTCGCTTTAGAGGCACAGAAAATGGCCGCCCCTGTAGAAGATATTCACTTAAAGGTTAGTTTTTAGCCCATAGGAGTGCATTAATCGCGTTTTAATGCGTTTCTATGGGCTTTTTATTTTCGCTTAGCGATGTTATTGCTTAGCGGTTATTTTTTCTGCACGGATTAACACCGCTAAGCAAGGCACCGCTGTGTGGTGTGGACAATCCAATGCAAGATAGTTTGGGGGGAGATTTGAGTTCACCTATGTGGTGAATGCGTGGAAACAAACAGTCTCTTAGTCTTGGGAAAAGACGCAGTTCTTTTCACATATGAGAATGCTAGTGCTCTCCTAACATCCAAGAGATTGGGGGATCGTTCAAGATTTGTCAATGGCTGCAAGAAGAAGGTAGGTAAGATGATAGGCTGACAGACATGGAAATCAGAAACAACTTTAGGCAGGAGGGAAATAGCAGGGTAGAGTGTGACTTTGTTCAGGTGAAATTGCAAGAATGGGGGAATCCACTCGAAGAGCTGCAAGTTCAGATGCTCTATGTGCCAACGTGATTGCTACCAAGAATAAAACTTTAAACAAGAGAAACTGTTCAGATGAGGTTGCAAGAGGTTCAAAGGGTGGTAGTGTAAGGCGTTGGAGAACGGTATGTGAAGACCATTGTGGGGGTGGAACATGCCTGGTTGGTCGCAAGTTAGCCACACCTCGTAGAAACTGTTTTAAAGTTGGATGTTTGAATAATGAGGCAGCATCAAAGTCCCTGGGTTGGTGTGCTACAGTTGCCGATAGGTAAACCTTAAGCGTGGATATTGAAAGGTGACAGTCGAGAAAGGAGAGCCAGTACTGCAGAAAGAGTAGTTCGATTTGTAGGAAGGTTCTTCTGATGTGCAAATTTAACAAATGCAGACCATTTATACTCATAAAGCTGTTGAGTAGGTTTCCTCGCATGAGGCAAAATAGTGTTTAGGGAGGGTAGATCCTCCAGGCTATAAGGTGGAGTGACTGGAGGTCAGGATGGTAAGTCTGTCCCTGGTGCTGAGTGAGAAGGCAGGGTATGAGCGGGAGACGAATGGCACACAACACCAAATGTCGGACGCCATTGACTGAAGCATGGTGAACCATGACTGTCTTGGTCACCATGGGGCTATGAGCATGGCATTCGCGTGATCCTGCCAGAGCTTGACAATGGTTTGCAAGAGAAAAGGAATTGGAGGGAAAAGGTAAAGGAGGTGTGAGGTCCACCTTGCCATGAGAGCACCACTAAGAGAGTTTGATCCTATGTCTGCCCTGAAGAAATATTGGGCACATTTGGTGTTGTGTGCCATGGTGAAAACATCTATTTCAGGAAGACCCCAATCTGTCACGGAGCTGGAGGAATATGGAATAGTCGAGAGACCCTTCGTACATCTGCGAGTAAAGTCTGCTGAGAGTATCTGCGAGTTGGTTGTGTTCGGAGGGAATGTGGATCACTATGGGAGAAACATGGTGGGCTAGGCACCATTCCCAAAACCAAACGGCAAGGTACAGGAGCTGTAGTGAGTGTTTTCCACCCTGCTCATTGATATAGTAGAGTGCTGTGGTATTGTCTGTAGTCACCTGTATGGCATTGCTGGTAATGAGAGGCTCAAAGGTGTGGAACGCTTTTAAGATTGCAAGTAATTCCAGATTGTTGATATGAAGTCTTCTCATAAGGAGACCAAGTGGCATGAATGTGTAGGCCTGTGCAATGTGCATCCCAGCTGATAGGACTGGCATCGGTGGTAATTTGAGTTGTCAGTTGGAGGGGTGCAAAAGGTCTGTTGAGAAAAAGGTTGGTCAGAGTAATCCACCGTATCAATTGAGCTGCAAGTTTGGGGGTAACCTGTAGGATCTTGGTAGGTGAGTCGGAGAGGGGGTTGAAAAGGGAAAGATACCACGCTTATAAGGAGTGCATCTTTAATCGGGTGTGCTGTATGACTGACGTGGTGGAGACGATGAGGTCTAGAAGGCATTGAGCCTGAAGAGCGGTTACGAATGCGTAAGGCTGAAAATATTGGACAAGAGAGTATATCTTCAGTGCTCTTTCTTGAGGGAAGAACACCCGTGTGACCCGACAATCTAGGATGGTGCCTATATAGGTGACTCTCTGTGAGGGAGTTAGGACGGATTTGTCCATATTGACCCTGAGGCCCAGATCCGCTAAGAGAGAAAGAATGAGAGCGATGTCATGCTGAGCTTGAGAGTAAGAGAAAACTGAGATTCCTAAAGTGTGGAGATGGGCTGCCACAGGGGCCATGCACTTTGTAAATACCCACAGTGCGATGGAGAGTCCGAATGGGAGGGCTTTGAATTCATAAATGATGTGGCCAAGGGAGAATCGTAGAAATTTGTGAAGGTCCTGTCTGATTGAGATGCGGAAGTACGCATCGCTCAAGTCGATGACAGTCAACCAGTCTCCTCCTTGAAGAAGAGGAAGAATACGTTCTAACGTCACCATGTGAAAACACCTCTGGAGGATAAAGTTCAGGTCCATGAAGGTCGAGGATGGGCCGGAGACCTCCATCTCTTTTGGGGGACAAGGAAATAATGGGAGAAGTAGCTCGGGTCGTTGTCCCGTCGACTACTGACAGTTGACAGTTGGTCAAGATGGCGGCGCAAGTATTTGCAGCGGCTAGGCATTCCAGAGACCTACTGTCCATAATACATCACTAGAATCTACCATCGACAGACAACCACTAGTACTGCAGATTTCAGATGTGAGACGCGCTTTCCAGCATATTAATATTCGAAAGGCAGCTGGACCAGATGGAATCATGGGACGAGTTGTTAGGGGCTGTGCTGCAGAATTAGCTGGAGTTTTTACGGATATTTTCAGTCTATCCTTGTTGCAGTGTTCTGTCCCCACTTGCCTGAAGACATCTATTATAGTGCCAGTCCCGAAGCAGTCAGCTGTGGTATCTCCCAATGATTATAGACCAGTAGCTTTAACATCTGTTATTATGAAATGTTTTGAGAGATTGGTGCTGGATTACATTAAGGCTAGTCTTCCACCTTCTTTGGATCCATGGCAATTTGCATACAGGAGAAATAGATCTACTGATGATGCTGTGTCCATCGTACTCCATACTGTATTGAGCCACTTAGAACAACAGGGAACTTATGCGAGGCTGTTGTTTGTGGATTATAGCTCTGCTTTTAACACCATTCTACCAAATAGGTTGTTTTTAAAAATGATCAACCTGGGATTACCTCAGGAGATCTGCACGTGGATAAAGGATTTTCTGACAGATAGGCCACAGTCAGTAAGGATGGGATCCCACCATTCTTCTACCCTGGTACTAAGTACAGGAGCTCCCCAGGGCTGCGTGCTGAGTCCCTTCCTCTATTCCCTGTACACACATGATTGCACCCCACTATATAACACCAATGCAATTATTAAATTTGCGGATGATACGACAGTGGTGGGACTCATAAATAAGAACAACGAGTCTGCTTATAGAAAGGAAGTACAAAGATTGATACTATGGTGTAAAGAAAATCATCTCACACTTAACATCAAAAAAACTAAAGAACTCATAATTGATTTTAGGAGGAAGAGAAATGTACATTTACCACTGTACATAAACGGTGAGGAAGTGGAGAGAGTTGGTAGTTTTAAATTTCTGGGTACTTACATCTCAGAGGACCTCTCATGGACTATAAATGCCAACATGCTAATAAAGAAGGCACAGAAGAGGCTGTATTTCCTGAGAATGCTCGGGAAGTTAAATTTATCACAGCATTTACTTCTGTCGTACTACCGTAGCACCATTGAGAGTGTCCTAACTTATGGCATTCTGGCATGGTTTGGGAGTAGCTCTGTAGCGGACAAAAAAGCTCTACAGAGAACCATTAAAATTGCCCAGAATATCATCGGGCTCCAGCTACCAACCCTGGATGACATCTTCACATCCCGCTGTCTGAGGAAGTCACACAGCATCCTGAGAGACTCTTCCCATCCTGCTTATAACTTTTTTGAACTGTTACCGTCTGGCAGAAGATATAGAACAATTAAGACTCGGACCACACGTTTTCTAAATAGTTTTTATCCTAGAGCTATAATTGCAATTAATAATGAGCTTAAAGACCACCAGTAGTGAATAATTAGTTGGACTGTGTTACTTGGCCTGAGGTGTACATGTTTGTATTTTTAGTGGGGGACTTCTAGTGGTGGGGAGTGTTTGGGGAATGTTATGTGTGTGCATGTGTCTGGTCTCTGGGTGTCTGTGAATTTCGTTGTATGGTATACTGTGTATATACTTACAATGACAATAAATTTTTATTATTATTATTATTATTATTATTATTATTATTATTATTATTATTATTATTATTATTATTATTATTATTATTATTATTATTATTATTATTATTATTATTATTATTACTGAAATAGCATCCTTGAAGAGGAGCAATTGAGTCTCTTGTTCCAGGACGTTTGATGATTTAGTTAGGACTACCCTAGGTGGTGGGAGGGACAGAAACTCTATCGCGTAACCAATGGATATTATAGACAGGACCCACAAGTCGGTGGTGATGGATACCCAAGATCGAAAATGGGCTGCTAGGCGGTGGTGGAGGATAGTGGGATATGAAGAGAGCGGATCTGGGCAATAGGGGAGTCAAAGTTTCTGTCTGCTTTTCTTATCAGGTCATCGGAAGGACTGTCGAGGACGCTGTCGCTTTGTGTGCTGCCGATTTTGGTATGAGGAAGATGACTGAGGTAGGTATCTTTGTTTTTCCAGAAAGGATTTGTATTGGTGGAAAGGACACGGGCAGCGCCACTGATATCTTTGGGACCTGTAGTACGGCTGAGTGTACGAATGCGCCGTCTTTCTCATCGTTTGTAGGTTATCTAGTATTTCATCCGTCTTCTCATCGAATAGACTGATGTCATCAAAAGGTAACTCCTTGATACACATACGAGAGTCTTCAGAGATGTGTGCTGAGTAGAGCCAAACATGTCTCCGTAGGGCTACTGCAGTGGCCATATGTCTAGAAGATGCCTTGATTATGTGACACACTGTTATACATTCTTGGTGTGCTAACGCCACAGCCTATTTATGAAAAGCAAGGCCGCGAGGCTCGTATTCTCCAGGGGCTGACTGTAAGGTTTGAAGGGTCTTGTTCCAAAGGAATATATGGTAGGCTCCCATCGCTGCTAGATAATTGGCAACATGGAGAGTGAATGATGCCAGAGAGTAAATTCTGCGTCCAATAATGCCAATTTTTCTACCTTCCTTGTTATTGGGAGTAGTGTTAGAACGAGTGTGTGACCTAGTTTGTGTTGTGTCCACAATCAGAATTGGGAGGTTGATGTTTGGAGAAAAATTCAGTATTTCGGTCATGGGTCTTATATAAGTTCTTGACTCTTCGAGAGATTTGAGGTACCGAGGATGGTTTGGACCATGATTGCTTAATCAATTTAAAAAGGGACAGAATGAACCCCAGCAAGAGTGGAAGAGTTGGATCCTCATTGATATCCTCATAAACCTTGTCTGATTCTGAGTGGATGGGTTGTTGCACGTCCAGATCCCTGGCCTTTGCAATGTGCAGAACTAATTGAGAGTATGAAGAGAAATCCTCCGATGGAGATGGAGGGTTGGTATCAGCCATGTCTGAATCAGGTGTTGGGAGATTGGGAGGTAAGTCTTGGAGTGCCATTGAATCTGAAGATTCAGTATCAGAAAACTGTATACGTCACGGTGAGGATCCCTGTTGATACGAAGAGGCAGATGTATCTGGAAGAACCTCTGGTGAATGGCGTTTCAACGCTACAGTACCGTGCTTTAACGGGGATTGAGTAGATTGATTTGATTTGTGAGGCTTGGTGTTATTTGTGGGTCCTGATGAAGGCCCAGTATAAGTCGTAGTAACTTGTAGAGAGGATGATCGAGTATGGGAGAGTGTGGCCGATTCAGCAGGCGGTATGGACACCTTAGTTGAAAATGTCTGTGCCGAGGCTGTCTGAGTCAAGGTAGACTGACCATGGCATCGTTTATGAGCTTTATGTATTTTCGGTACCGGGGAAGGTGGAGGATGGAGGATATCATCGTCCGATGGAGAATCTGAAGAGTCAGACAGGTAATAGTATGTGTACCGAAGTCGCTTGGGCTCGGTGTAATGCCCGGTACCGGGCTCCCAATAGCGGTATGAGCAATGTCGATACTGTTTGGGTGGAGGTTCGTAATAGACCAGCGACTTGTAGACAGTACAGTGGTGCCTCACAAGACAAATGCCTCTCGAGACGAAAAACTCGCAAGATGAATGGTTTTGGCGATGGGGTTGATGTCTCGCAAGACCAATGTTCCTATGGCTGTGCTTCGCAAGATGAATGTTTTCTGGTGGTTACTTTTCTTTTTTTCTTTTCTTTTCTTTTTTCTTTTTTTGGTTTAAATCTCAACCGTTAATACCCAGGATGCATTGTGCCAGGAGGTTTAAAAAGCCTCCCCAATGCAGCCTGGGTTCACTTTTCCACGTGCAGTTCCAGGATTGACTTTGAGAGGAGCAACTGTGGCCTGTGTTGTGGACACATCCTGTCTTTGGAGAAATTGAAGGTTTTTGAAATGTTTTTGCCAGCAAAAGGTAGGATGTGCATTTGTTCTCCTGTGTTGGTGGGGCTGTTATGCCATTTTTTGTAAGTTGCAGAGGAAAGGTAGGGGGCTTAGCTTGTGCTGGGGGGTGCTATGCCACTTGTTTGTCCAGGGCAGTTTTGGCCAGGTGTGGGCAAATCTGTGCGAAGATGTGTGTGAAGCAGATGTGAAGCACTGCCTTTTGTTTTGTGAACGTAGCAGCTGTGCTGACATGGTTCCCAAGAAGGCTGCTTCTGCAGAGGCTGGGAAGATGATAAAGGAGAAGAAGGAGATGAAGAAGGAGATCATCAGGAAGCACGACGGAGGCATGCAAGTGATAGACCTCTCCAGGGAGTACCGGAGGAATCCATCCACCATTGATACCATCCTTAAGATGAGGGAGAAGATCCTTGCAACAGATGTAGCCAAGGGAGTCACCAGGATCGTGAAGAACCGGCCAGCTGTTCTGGAGGAGGTGGAGAAGCTGCTGCTCATCTGGATGGAAGAGAAGTAGCGTTCAGGGGACAGTGACTGAGGCTGTCATTTGCGAGAAGGCCAAGGCCTTGTACACAGACCTCATGCAGCAACAGCCAGGAACCTCAGCTGAGCCAGAAGATTTCAAGGCAAGTAGAGGCTGATTTGAACGCTTCAAAACCAGATCTGGAATCCACAGCGTGGTCAGACACAGAGAGGCTGCCAGTTCCATGTTCCTGTGGCTGAGGACTTTGCCACAGAGTTTCTGGAGGTAATGACAACACAGGGCTACCTTCCACAGCAGGTCTTCAACTGCGACGAGACTGGGCTGTTTTGGAAGAGGATGCCCAAAAGGACCTTCCTCACTCAAGAGGAGAGCAAGCTGCCTGGCCACAAGCCCATGAAGGACCGTCTCACCCTCCTCTTCTGTGCCAATGCCAGCGGGGACCTGAAGATAAAGCCCTTGCTGGTGTACCACTCGGAGAACCCATGGTCCTTCAAGAAGCACAAGGTCAACAAAGGCCAGCTGGGCATGTTGTGGCGATCCAATGCTAGGGCTTGGGTCACACGCATCCTGTTTGAGGACTGAGTCAATGTGGCTTTTGGCCCTGCTGTCAAGCAGTACCTGCTGGACAACGACCTGCCGCTGAAGGCCCTACTCCTGATGGATAATGCTCCTGCTCACCCTCCAGGCCTTGAAGAAGACTTGTTAGAGGAGTTCAAGTTCATTAAAATCATGTTCCTGCCGTCTAACACCATCCCAGTACTCCAGCCAATGGATCAGCAGCTGATTGCCAATTTCAAGAAACATTTACACCAAGGAGCTTTTCAGGCGCTGCTTCGAGGTGATTAATTGCACCAACCTCATCCTGCGTGAATGCTGAAGGGACCACTTTGACATTGTCAGCTGCTTGAAGTTGGTCACCATAGCCTGGGACGGGATCAGCTGGAGAAATCTTAATTCTGCTTGGCGCAACCTGTGGCCGGACTGTGTGGCAACAAGTGATTCTGATGCTTCTGCACCTGCACCAGAGTCA
Organism: Pogona vitticeps; assembly: GCF_051106095.1. Classification (NCBI taxonomy): domain Eukaryota; kingdom Metazoa; phylum Chordata; class Lepidosauria; order Squamata; family Agamidae; genus Pogona; species Pogona vitticeps. The sequence continues at coordinate 202,408,831 of NC_135783.1, forward strand.
ACAGTGATGGAGGACATTGTTGCCTTGGCGATGACCATGAGCCTCGAGGTCACAGAGGAGGACATCTGTGAACTGGTGGAGGGCCATGACTGGGAGCTGTCCACCCAGGAGCTGGTCGAGCTGCAGGCAGAGGCTATGGAGGAGCAGGTCTCTTTGGAAGAGGAAGAAGAGCCAGGTGAGGAACAGCTGTCCACCACTAAACTGAAGGAGCTCTTAGAACAGTGGCAAAACGTGCAGACTCAAGCACAGCGGTACCACCCAGAGAAGGCTCTGGCACGTGACCTTTCTAACACATAAAAAGATCATGTCCCCTTTCAGAGGGATGCTGAAAAGGCGGCAGAAGCAGCTGACCATGGAGAGGTTCCTCACGAAGAGGCCAAGACAGGAAGAGGAACCTGCTGCTTCTACCAGCGGTGCCCACTTGCCTTCTTCCTCCTCCTCGTCCTCCTAGAAGCCTTGAGGTCAAGCCTTAAAACCTTCTCCCAGTTGACCATCGTTCGGGCCATCGCCAGAGAGACCCTCTGCAGCTCTGGGAACGTAAAAGACTGCTGCTGTGATGTGGAGACAGTTCTGTCTGCCTCCAGTTTCCTGACTTAAAACACTGGTCCTGGTGGTTTAGAGATTCAGCCTCACTTGTTCACTTTAAAATGTGAAATGTAAAAAGTTTCTGTACTGTTGGTTTCTGTATGTTTACATGCCTTGAAAATGCACTTTCTGAAGAGTTTTGCTCAATCCAAGCACTGTTAAGTGACTGTTTCTGTTCAGTTTCAGTGAAGGCAGCTGTTCCTGCCTCATGTTTGCTGATTTTTAAATGTTTTTCTATGATGTTTAAAAAGTTAAATTTTTTTATTGAAATTTTTGAAATCATCTGCACAATATGTATGACTTTAAAGAGCACTTAATAACTCCTTTGTAAACCAAATTTGACTTTGTTCTGACTTTTTTTGCCCATAGGAACACATTAATTAGATTTCAATGCATTCCTATGGGAAAACGCGTTTCGCAAGATGAATTTTTTGCAAGATGGCATTAACCACATAACGAATTAAATTCGTCTTGCGAGGCACCACTGTAACTCTCTTAGACTGATGGTGTCGAGCTTGAGAATGATAGCGACAGTCCTGAATGAGTCGGAGGCTGTACGTGACCGGTATCGGAACAGCCAATGTCTTGTACATGGTGGAGCTTCGCCTTCCTTTTACGTGAGAGCAACGGGTCAGGAAGGATAGATGCTGATACTGAGTCAGACTCACATACAAACACTGAACAACCCAAAGATTTGGGGCTTGAACAGGCCGAATGCTGTAAAATGGTTACCTTGGCCGAGGTATCCACCCATGAAGGTGATTGGGCCAGTAGAGAGGGTGGTTGGCCGGATGGAAGTGGAATGGAGTCATGGTCAGAATCTAGTCGTATGGTGAGTTGATCTTGCAGTGCAGGCTGTGGAACTGGAGACTAAGACTCAATGGAAAATTTCTTTGATTTTTGTTTGTTTGTTTGTTTGTAAGTGACCAGTTTCGGATCAGCTTTCGGTGTCGGGGTGGATTGGGATGTGAACCCCGAGGACTTCGATTTTTGTAATTTTGATTTAGTTTTGGTGGATATTGGTAACGGAGAGTTAATGGTAGAAAGTGTCGGGGATGGTTGTGAGATTTGCGTCTCGTCCATAGTAGCTGATGCACAGAGGGATCACTCCCACAAAAAAGACTTAAGTTGCTGCTGACGAAGCTTGATGGCTTGTTTAGTGAAATGCACCTCTTAAAACAGTCCTGCGGGGGCCATAAAGGGCAGGAAAGGGGGAAAGGGGTGGGGGGGGACGGTAGGGATCAAGTCTCTTACAAATGTGATGTATTAAAGTCTATTCTTTTATAGAATCAATTTGTTTTGTCATTTATTTCTCTAGAGAAAAGAACCAAGAAGTGTGAACAGAGAGCTTGTCAAGAGATGAAACCTCAGCAGCGGTAAAAAGGAACTGAGTCAATCGCCAGGACAGGCGGACCACGTGTTGGGGGGGTGGTCCTGGTGAACACATGTTTGAGCTCTAGAATATTCCGGAGATCTCTGCACAGGCATAGAGACCACGAAGAATGACCATGAACAAAAAAAGCAAAAAAAGCAAAAAAACAACCCCCCCCCAAAAAAAAACGAAAAACAAACAAACACAAAAAGGATTGGTTCATTTCACAATCCAGTTCGGGCATCCCCTTTTGCTGAAATAAAACTGAAACACTGAACTTTTTTACCCCTTGGCATTTTGTTTCCGCAAATGGGGATGCCCGACCACCCCCCTCCTACTGCTATTCTCTCTGTCTAACTGCTCTGCCACCATTGTTGCGGGTGCCAGCTGCTGCTGCCAAGCGTGCACCCACAGCGGAAGCGGCAGGAGCAGGCATTCCCCCCTGTGGCAGGAACCGGAAAAACAAACCATGAACCATGCGTTTTCCAGTTTGTGGCCATCTCTAGTCTGAGGAAGTGGACTTTTCCATAAAAGCTCACATTAAAACATAGAAGTTAGTCTGTAAGGTACTACAGTGTTCTTCTTTTTATTTTATTTTCCTTCCAAAAGTGCCTGCCTCTAAATTTCTTTGGGTGCAAACAGCCCCCATTCTTGAGAAACTCATGGCAACCCCAATCAAGAGAAATGGAGTTCTCTGCCCCCATAACCTTTGGTGACAGATTGTTTTAAAATTTAATTTTTAAAGAAATCAGTCCAAGATGTTCGAAGTTTCCTTTTTTACTTCTTCCTCTACCAAGCAGAAATTTAGCTTTTTGCTTTCTAACCTACTGTGAAGAGTAAAAGGTTGTGAAGACGTCAGAAGGCAGAGGTTGAGTCAGCAGCCCAGGGAAAGAGGGAGATAGATGGGCAAATAAGAGGAGGAGGAAGGCAGTAAAGGCCAGATAAACATTTCAAGACTATGTTCCAGACTGCCTCGGAGGGGTGCAGTAAAAAGCCTTTCGCAGACACAAAAAGGCCAGGATTATTCATCACTTCTCCAAGATGATAGCCTTGAATTACCATCCAAGGGGCATTTCAGAAAGGGAGAACAGTGATTTTCCTGTCCTGACAGGGTGACTCTGGCCAGCAAATTACAGGACCTGCTCCCTTACAAGTTTTCCTCCCTGTCAAAGGAGTACATTCTAGCAACCCTCTTGGATCTTCAAATTAAACACTGGGAAATGAATAGGGGCTAGGCAATACCAGCTAACGTTGCATTACTTGCACCAGCAGGTGGTGACAAAGGTCAGGCTAACACTCGGGGGGGGGTTCACACAGAGCATGAAGGAACTAACAATGTTCATAGCACCCCAAACAGCAGCACCAGCGGTTTGTATTCTAAAGCCCAAGTCCCTCATCCGTGGAAGAACAGGGCAAGCTTTCTGGGACACTGTCTTGAGGAGCATGGCGAGGTCCTGTCTTCTAAAGACACCACCCCAAAGGATGGGCATGGCAGAGGTAGAGGCCCTGCAAGCCAAAAGAGACTGATCCCATGTCTTACTCGGCTGAGAAGGAATCTGTCTGGGGAGGTCTGGCCGAAGTGGCAAAGGGACTGATATCTTGCCCAATATTGCTTCCTGTCCCTTTCATTACCCTACTTGCACCTGCACTTTCGTTTTATAAGGCAATTTCTCCAAATTTTGTGCATTCCTCACATTTACTATTTCTTTTTACCCAATTCTTTGCCCACTGCTCTAACCAAATAAGATTAAAAGCAAGATATATCCATTCCACTTTTGTTTGCTCTTTATTCCCTTTTTTCTACCCAGTCTTTTAATTTAATAACTTGCTTCTTTCTTAATAAATTTTCAGTCCATTTTTTCAAGTTACTTGAAAATTTCTCTAACTCTGCGACCAGATAAAGTGGAGAAATTAATGGAATAAATATTTTTCTATACAGTGGTGCCTCGGATGACAATGATAATCCGTTCCATAGAAATCGCTGTTTAGCGAAATCATCATGCAAAAACCGTTTCCCCATTGGAATGCATTGAAACCCGTTTACTGCGTTCCAATGGGGAAAATACATTGTCGTCCTCCGAAGATCGCTCATAGGGAAGCCATTTTGCAAGCGCCGATCAGCTGTAAAAATGGCTGTCCTGTGAAGTATGGGTCCCAAAAACACAGGGAAGCCATTTTGCGAAGCCACCGATCAGCTGTAAAAATTGTAGTCTTGCGAACAAACGGTCCATGAAGCACAGACCAAATCAACGTCCAGTGAAAATCCTCCATTGGAATCACTGTTTTGCGAATCGCTATAGTGATTGCAAAACCTCATCGTCATGCGGATTCGTCATTTTACGAGGTACCACTGTACTTATTTCAAATTAAAAGCATACTGTGTTTTTGAATAAGAGACTTTCAATTTTTTTACTGTGTTGTAAAAAATTATATTGTATAAACAGAATGTTTTGGAGGTTCAGTTATAATTTTTCTGCTTCTGTACTAAGATATATCGTGTGTCTTATTTGGTTGGCTATATGATATAAGTTTAAATTAGGAAATCCCAACTCTCCTACATTTTTAGATTTGTATAACATCTCTTCTTATTAATCCTTGACTTTTTATCTGCATTATAAAATTTATTAACCTTATTTTGCCAGTCTTTTAACTCCTCTTCAATGGTCTGTATTGATAACATCATGAATAAAAAACTTTTCTTGGATAAAATTTACATGCCATTATTCTATCAAACCATGGAAGTCTAACTTTCCTAAAATCACCTAACTTATTTTTTTATTTCGCGCTTCAGGTTTTTTTTTTAAATTCCCCTCTTTCAATCTTTTTTAATTCATTGGAATATTTATACCTACTTAACAGACATTTGAATAATAATATATTAATAATTCTTTTCTAATTATTTCTATTTCATCTTTATTAAGCATTAGCATCTCTTGATTATGCCAATTTATTTATAACCCTGTTATTCCTCCAAATTATTTTAAATATGTTATGCTAACCATAACCTTTAACAGGGTTTCCATTGTTAATAAAGTGTCATCAGCAAATAAACTAATTTAAACTATCTTTAGTGCCAATACCACAAATTAATTTATTTTGTTTAATAACATTTGCTAACAATTCTACAATTAAAGCAAACAATCCCAGGGAAAGGGGACATCCTTGTCTAGTACCATGGCCTAGGGATATTTGTCCTGTTATCCTATCATTTATTAATACTGCTGCAGTATTCTCTGAATATAATTGATCTATGATTCCCTTAAATCGTTCCTCAGTGCCTAATATCTTAATTATCATTTTTCATGTTGACCATTCTACTCAATAAAAATGCTTTTAAAATGTCTAATAAAATTATACCCACCTTCACCTTTTGTTTGTCACTACATTTATTTACATTTAGCACTTTTAGTCAAATGAGCCATTTGTCGTCCTATCACAAAACTGCTTTGCTCTTCTTTAATATGTTTAATAATAAAATTATTATTTATCTCAGTTTATTATGATTTGTCTTTCTCTTAATCCATAACCATATTAAAATCCCTTTCCATTATTACAAGCCCCTTCCTTATCTCTTCCAAAATTGTTTCAAGGCTTCCTTTAAAAGCTAGTTTGATTTACAGAGTAAACATTAAAGTATATTCTTCTATTATTCCTTGTAACATTACATTCTGCTTTATTATCTTTTTTAAATTTTATTCACTTTAAAAATCAAATTTCTTAGAAATTATGGTTGAAACCCCTCTGAAATGTGAACTCCCATAAGCTTTTTCATAAATACCAAACCAGCACAATTTAAGTAGTTTTATACCTTCTTCTGTTTGATGAGTTTCTTGTAAAGGTATTATAAATGCTTTATCCTTATTTTAAAATATTTCCATTCCTTTCCTCTTTATAACATTCCTGAAGCCCTTTACATTTAAAGTTATTCCTAATCTTTTAGCTATATTACTCTACCACCGTTTCTCCTTTCTGGTCTCATATTGTGAAAACCCCCACCAAAGACTCATAACATCACAAACAAGAATTTTGGGATCACTGTCTTAATCCATTCCAATACCACATCTCTGAGATTTATTCCATTGTGAACACCACCTTCTGGAAATCCAGTTTCACACATCACCCCCGGCCCTGGGGGTCACTAAATATAACCTTCCAGCACGGGCTTTAATATTTTATTGTCTTTGAACTCAAAGTACTGTACACTGGTTTGATGGCAATATTCTGAACATCAAGTTATTTTAACTTTTACAGATTCAGCACATCTGCAAAATGTGAAGAGCAGCTCTAATTGAAACCAATATTTGCTCCACATTAACAAAAACTGAAAATGCATTAATAGTAAATTACTGCCAACACAGAAGGAATTTTTTCATACAAAATTTATTTCCACACTTTTATAGAAACATCCACAGGTAATTTTTAGCCAAGACTTACATTAGATGTTAGTAATAGTCAATATATAAAATGAATATATATCAGTGACATGACTTGAGATGATAGTTTTATTTCAATTCAGCCCTAATTTAACACTGCCCATATATTTATGCTTTTTGAGAAGGCACTGGAATCACAGCTGACAATTCTGATTGGTTCTTTTTTTTTAAAAAAATATACAGTACTGTTTCAAAGTTCTATCTTTTCATGTGACTAATCTCAGTCACAGAGATGTGATTTTAAACGTTAAGATGCTCTTCACGACACATACTACTACTACAGGGCCCCTGTGTCAGCCCCATTTAAATGAACCAGGGAGCAGAAAACCAAAACTGTTTGGTGGACTACAGTATCAGGCACCAGAATGTAACTGAGTTTTAACAAAAGATAATTTACATATTTCATAAACATTTTTTTAAAAAATTAACAATTTCTATAAAATTTGATATGAGACTTATTTGAAAAATAAGGGAAAGTTAAATTAACAACCAGAAAACAAACCTTAGAAAAGATAGCCATCTTCCTCCCACAACGCTATGATTTTTTGTAATGTATCTACAGAGCAATAATGAGCAAGCTAAAGCAGCTTTGGGGCCAGTTTTGTACCCCCAGCCTACCTCCATGGGCCACAAGAAGCCTTTTGAGTCATAAAAAAACCAACCTAAAAAGAAGTGCCCATATAGGTACTTCCAATGTTGATGTTCTTGGGGAGAAGAGGCATTAAGGGATGACTCTCCTCTTCCCCAGGCCCCTGTGTAGATACTGCTGCTCCTGAATGCCTCCAGGAGCAGAAATGGACCATTCTGGTTTTTAAAAAAGCTTTCCTCAGGTGAACTAAAATGTGCCTGAGCACTATATAGGGCCCACTGACCAGACTTTGGCCATCCTTAGTATGGAGAACAGGCATACTACATCTGGTTGGTAATGGTAAATGTATATTGGTTTGCATAATTTCCATCACTTCTTTCAGATATCCACACAGTAAAAGTTTTGTTTATATTTTATATACAGTATATATTATGGCATGTTTATAACCCTTATTTAATCAGTACCAATAATTTTTTAGACATAGCTTAAAAACTGCAGATATGTTTGTCACAAAACATAAAATAGCACAAACATATGCGACTGTTAAAACTTGGTACAGTGGTGCCTCGCTTAACGAGTGCACCGTTTAACGAAAAATCCGTATAGCGATCCCTTTTTGGGGATTGCTATACGGATCAGCCCCAATCGCAGCACTCGCTTTGCGATGATTGGGGCTCCAGCGGCCATTTTGGAGCCGCCGAACAGCTGATCGGCGGCTCCAAAATGGCCGCCGGACGCGAAAACATCGCTGGAGGGGTAAGTTTGCACACTTATTGGAACGCATTAAACTAAGTTTAATGCGTTCCAATAGGTTTTCCTTACCCGCACAGCGATGTTTTCGTATAGCGAAGGTTAATCCGGAACGGATTAACCTCGCTATACGGGGCACCACTGTATTTCGGACATTTACTCAGTAGTCTAAAATTGGACCAGTACGGATCCATAATTAAATTTTGGAGCTTATGTTTTCTTTCAAGTGCTGTAACATCTGCAGTAGTTAAATCTTGTTCCAAACATATTGCTAGAAAACCTCCCCTCTTTCCCTATTCGTCAGAACACTTATCTTTTTGACCATTAAGTTAGTTATATAAAACATCTATAGATAAAACATCTGTACGTATGCATTAGTGCACATGTTATTTAAAAGATACAATACCTCCCTATGATATAATCAGACCTATGTAAATAGCTTTGCTAGAATATTTCAGTCATTGAAATTCAAAAGTATTGGCACATTTGGTGGAAAGTGTTCAATTTTAGGCTGTGATACTATACCCACTTACCTGGGAGTAAGTCTTACTGAATGCAATGGCACTTATTTCTCGCTGGACATGCATAGTATTCCACTGTTAACAACTAGAGTTGGGCACAAACTGGTTCGTCAAGGCGACAGCACTGGTGCTGCTGCTCCCCTCCCCCATCTCTTGTGGCTCAAAAAGCGACTCAGCAGGCCAAGCTTGCTTGTTTTTAATCACCTCCTTGGCTCATCTCCCAGTCAGGAGCAAGAGCACAGACTTCTCTGCCCAGCCTTTTCGCCTGATTGCCCAAGAGGGCAAGGCAGAGAAGCCTGAGCTGTTTTTGGGCCTGGGAGATCAGATGGGGGGGGGCAGGAAGCTAGCAAGCTCAGCTTGGTGATTGGCTGTTTGAGCCAGAAGCGGGGGGGGGGGAAGGGAAAGGGGAGCAGCATCACCTGTGCTGTCGCCTTTACGAACCGGTTCATGCCCATCTCTACTAACAACTGAACTCTTCTATATACTATTGCTCACTATTTTTAACACTCAGATAAAAATCTTTGGCTTCACAGTTAGTCAAAGACAAAGATTTATTTCACGGCAAAAATAAATATATACGAATGATTTACAGTATATACATAAAAAGTGTAACCAATATTCAAGCTTTAAAAAACAAACCTTTGTAGATTTGGTGTGAGCAACAGATTTGGACTAACTGAATCTTAAAACATTATTGAAACCTGACCTATTGCACATTTAAGATCCTACTTACCTACTATAACTACACGTGAATTTTAAAACAAGGCGTTCGTAGATTTAGAGACCTGAAATTCACCTGAAAAACTCAAACCCATGCCGTTGTGTATTATAATGGTAGTACTTTTATGGGTGGTGGGGATGCAAGTTTTAACTCTTCCCCCATTCCCTACACTTCGACTAAAAGAAACATCAGCTTTAAACAGCTGAGTAGTTCTGTACAACCATAAATGGTAGGAATCACTTCCACATGAACTTGAGTTCCAGCTAAAGCTGTGTGTAAGCACTTTTCATTTACAAACCACAGCAGTTTTGCATCAGTTCTTGAGCACCGAGGATTGGATCCAGCCTAATTTAGCTCCCACAGAAATCTGTGCAGTAAGTTAGTTATGGCTTAATTGAAAGCACCAGTTATTTAAATGGGAACTAAATGCAACCAACTCTGTCTACATCCATCCCATGCATTTTTAGGAAAGTACAAAGACACTCAAGGTCAGAAAACCAGAACTAGTACATCAAAGCTTGACATCTATCAGGAGATATTTCCTTCTGATCACATGCAATATTTTCCAATAGGGAGGGAGACACAAAATACCATCTCTTTCAAGTCACTCAAAATCCAAATGAGTATTTCCCCCCCACACCTTAAAACCGAAAGAACTCCTAATTTAAATTACACGGACAAAGTCTAGCTTTTAATCTGAGCCACAGTCCATCAGAGGCTAGAACCTCTCTTCATCACCATGGCTTAATCCTAATAAAGAAATAACTTCTGACCATGTGGGGGAATGCCTCTCACCAATAAATGATTATCTCCAGCTTCCACATGTCTGTGATTTGGAAAAACATATTCTAGGTTTGGGGGGGGTTTGAGTGAAATGTTGGTCAACATGACAGCGATGCAGGTTGTAAAAAAAAAATTCATTAAAAAAATTCACTGATCAAAAAAAAAAGTCCCTCAGAACTGACCCAAGTTATTGTCTCTTTTTCCAGAGTGACGATTTGCATTTTAACTGGAATCTTGAGATTTGACTTAAAATTTAGATCTGAAAAACAGACGAAGGCTTTGATAGAAAAGTAACAGTATCTACAGAAAAAAAGCAGCCATTTCTGTACATTAGTCTTCATCTGTCCATCATGTGAATCCAGATACTTTGAGTCTTCAGTCGGGGGGGGGGTGTTCCTCTACGAATAACTTTCATTTTCATTCCACTTTGTGATCCACTGTTTCTTCCCATGATTCTCTTTAGTTTTTCCATCTTTGATCTGCCTCTCCTCTTTCCGAATTCTTACAGCGTGGTAGCGGGGGATGCTGTCATCGTACCTGGAACGCTGGAAGAACCCACACTATAGAAGGGAGGAAAATCCAGATTTCAGTGACATTTATATCCTTACATCAATGCAAAGAGTCCTAATTTAAAGAGTGAGGAAGATGCAAGACCCCAAACCCCTGATGCAGCAAACAGTAAAGCCAGAAAACAATTCTATTCATCTACCTCCGCAAGTTAACACAGGCATCCTTCCTGTGTAGTCAGGATTAAGGTGAAGTTACCGATTTTAGAATCATACCCTGTATTAGCACCCTCGCTAATCATGAAAACAAGCCAGCAGACAAATGGGTACAGGGGCCTGTGACAAATGCCCCACTATATTTATTTATTTATTTTATTTAACTTATATGCACCATATCCACGTGTTCTTCAACTTTGTCCCATGTATATCTGGACACCCAAGTGGCTCTGTGATTTGTCTGAGGATGGCTCGTCCTCTTATCTGTAACATTTCACATTCTTCAGGTGTAACGGCTAAAGCAAGTAGTCAATCCGGCAAACCAATGTACATTTTTACATCTGCGAGCCTAGATTTGGCAGGAGTGCAAGGTATCATGCAGTTGGCAAGCTTGAGAGTAGAAATGCGTATTGAAGTACAGGAAAAATAAGATGGAAACTTTCCCAGTAAACTCCCCGCAGAAACTAAGATTCATGAATGTTTTCCTACCATGTAAGAGTGTAGAGTGTAACAACAATCCAGGCTTTTTGCATGCATGAGCAGTTAATGAAGGTATTCAAGCTCTGGGCAGAGGAACTGCTTATATATTCTGAAGCATAAGGTGTATATAGATGTGTATGTATATGACCAACCTCCTTGAGTTTGGCAGAGAAGACCCCCAAGCCTGCAGCTGAAGCACTGTGTCCCATTGGATCCATGGTGTAATTAAAAACTTTAAATGGGAATTTAATAATAGCGTGTAAAATGGATTTTGTCTGTTTGTTTACCCACATGCCCAGCAACATGGGATGACCTCTAATATTGGGAGAACCCATATACAGTGGTGTCTCGCTTAACGATTTTAATTGGTTTTAAAAAAACCATTGCTATGGGAAAACATCGCTAAGCGAAATGCGTTTTCCCATAGAGATGCATTGAAAACCGGATAATCCATTCCAATGGGAACAGATTACCGTCCTTAAGCGAAAATCGCCATAGGAAACATCGCCAAGTGAAACGCGGTTCCCCCATTGGAATGCACTGAATAGGTTTCAATGCATTTCAATGGTTTTGACAGGTCCATTTTCGTTATTTTTAGAGTGTCTTAAAATGTTCAAAAACTGTTTAAAATGCTTGGAATCGTTAGTGCACCTTGTAAAACCTTTGCAAACTTAATTTGGCTTTGTACTGAGTCTTCGTTAATTTTTGGTGAATTCCCCCGCCCATTGGAATGCATTGAACTGTAGGTTTGACAGCTGTCAAACCTACAGTTCGATGCATTCCAATGGGAGAGAAAAAAATTCACCAAAAATTAACAAAGACTCAGAACAAAACCAAATTAAGTTTGCAAAGGTTTTACAAGGTGCACTAACGATTCCAAGCATTTTAAACAGTTTTTGAACATTTTAAGACACATTTAAAATAGCAAAAACGGACATTGTTAAACTGTTATCGCTAAGCGAAGCAAATCCCGAACATCGCTATGCAAAATTTCCCCACTGGAAACATCGCTAAATGGAGCGCAAAATCGCTCCAAAAACCTCATCGCTAAGCGAATACATTGTTAAACGAGGCAATCACTAAGCGAGGCACCACTGTAAAGGCTTAAATTCATCAGACTGTTAAATTAATAGTTTCACCAACTATTTGTGTGAGAACAAGGAACATGTTTTCGAGACTGCAAATAAGGTCTAATAAGGTCTGTGCATCAGGTTTGCAGCACAAAAGCTAAGCTAAAACAGTCCATATTCCATATTCAGATACTTCCCTCCTTTGATATTATCCACTGTCATTCAAATGAGTAGCGCAAGAGAGTCTCAAATACTATTTAAGCTTTGCCTATAGAAATGCTCACGTATCTAGGTGAGAGATGGCAAGGCTTCTCATGGTTTGCTATGGAACAGTATCTTTGCTCCGTATTCCCACTCCAGGGAACACTTTCCATGTCACCATCTCTCTGAGGGTCTGCACACTGGATCCTGTGCCAGGCTCATATCGGTTACAGGCTAATTCTGTCCAGATCCACATGGGTTAAGAGCCACAACATTATGTTTGCAGAAATGATTCTTCTTTGCTCCAGTTCCTTCCCAGCTACATGATTTACTTTGTTATGCATGACTCTGAATTAGCCATGCAAAGGAACTTCTTGTTCATAGGACAGAGATTAACCTGGTGACATGTATGTTTTCCCTTTTTTAAATTTTTCTTTTACAATTACACTTTTTTGCCACTTGAAGGAACACTTCTTCTGGAAATGGGTTTCTCTGAATACAAACTCTGGACAGGAGAGCTTAGTCTAGGCAGAATTTAAGCTGATGGGATCTACTTGGTCTTTCACTAGAACCCTAAGGCCCACCAGCTGGAGTCAGGTATGAATTTGAGGAGAACACAGAATTATGGAAGGAGTTCTCTCTGAGCCTGTGCTCCACCCAGGAGTTTATTTCACCACAGAACTGGAACTCGTTAATAAAGCTACACCCATCACATCCCCAGAATTTATTTATTTTTTACTTCAACAACCTAAGAGAGCGTTGTTGCCCTCACTACTGTTAAACCATTTGAGATCAGAAACCCTTGCTGAACTGCTTCGTTATCAGAGATCTACCAGTAAATCCAAATGTACTTTCTGCCCATGCCTACTCTAAGACACACTTCATTTTTTCCTGCACCTTTGCAAAGCAAAGGTTTGGAAGCAGTCTTTCAAGAATGCTCCTCTGATTTTAATTGATATTTTCACTGAGGAAATGAGCCCAGGAATAGAGTTGGAAATCCATTAGCTCAGCTTAGCATGGGGTTCTTTCTTTCTCCATAGCAAAAGAAAGGGGGAAAGGGATGTGGGTTGGCACATTCTGTCTTCTCACTCACAAGCCTTTAAGTTGAGGTTCAGAATTGACAGCCTTAAGTGCAAAGCCTTCAGACCCTCAAGGAAGAACACACAAGTAGACAGCAGTTAAAAAGCCACTGATAAAAGGATTTGTGTCCCCATGCACTGAGAAAGGGGAGTATTATAAACAATGCAAGCAAGCAAAAATTGGTATTTTGAAAACGAGGCAATTAATGGAAGAGATGCAGCAAGCTTCCAGTCGTTAGCCACCGCAACCAAAGGCATGTTCCACAGCTAACAAATACAAAAAAACCTGATCAATTACCAATTACAGACGTAGATCAATGCTACGCATCAGAAGTAAGCCTCTCTTTATCAGATGGCTGAGCATGGATCTCAGCCTTGTGATATGTAGCATCATAATGATCTTTCTTATTTCTCTTGAAGAAACCACACTACAAGGAAGCAAGGCATTTAGTCAGTATCATGTACTAGTGTGAAAAACAAAAAAGAAAAGGATGAACCAGATAATCTTTGTATGTACATTGAAAAATATTCTCCGGATTATGTCATCTCGGATAACCTTTCCAGACTGCTTTGTATGTGCCTTTAAAAATGCTGTCCTGACAAGTCTACAATAGCCTTAAAGCCAACAGGCTTATACCAGGAATTAACCATCGCTGATTATTTTGCTCAGTGCTTCAATTATGTACAGTATTGTGCATTAGCTATCAGCACATTTTATATTATATTACAAAAATGGTCAGTACATGAGAATGGCACACTTGAAATCATATAATGCTTGTTTTCTCTACTTTTGCAATGCCCAAACCCACTGTACTACTGACTCAAATCTTTGCTGTGCATGAAATACATGAAATGGCATTGTGTCTTGTATGAATACATTTGGTTTCAATTCCTTATTGAAAACTGCCTGATTAAAAGCTGTTAGAAAGTGCTTCTGCATAAAGGATTTCTGTAGGACTCTTAAGAATTCTCCCAGTGCTATTCTGTCTTCATTCACCCAGAAACAAATGTTATCCTAAGTTACTTCCCTTTCTCAAAAATACGTTTTATTTTTTAAAAAAAATGCAAATGAGGTTTTAAAAATAATGATTTTAAAGCAAATTCCCTCCATTATTTTCTTCATCATGTACTTTGTTCTGCTGAATATCTCAAAGGAGCAAGGAAACATATTTCCCTATCATGACCTCTTTTGAGCTTAACTTTCAAACCAGTATGGAAAGGTAAGACTTCACATTTCAAATACTTTTGTGAACAAATAAGAAAACTGCATATTAGCCAGATAACTCACTTTCCATAGTAAAAACACCAGCAGAGCAAGCATTAGCAATCCTGCAAGTATAGCTACCAAAATAATCCACCAAGGCACCCCTTTATACAATGCCACTGTCTTGGCAGGGAAGACAGTAACCCGCACCTACAGGAGAACAAGGGAATACAGAGATGTTACTGGAGAAGACCATTTTCACGTGAGCAAACATCAAATTAATACCCAAGTTAAAGTCCTTTGCATAGTGTTCCCCATATCCACTGGACTACAACTCCCACCAACCCCATCCACTAGGGCCACTGGTACTGCTGGCTAGTGGTGATTAGCACTTGAGTTCAACTAAACTGGAGGGCGCAAGATTGGGAAAGGTTGCCTTTGAACAATAGAAGTTCAAGCAGGTTAAACTCTACTTATTTTCAGACAATTTCTCATTCGCATCTAAAAATAATAATATCTTCATCCTGTGTCCCCATGCACACTTCTTCATGCTGGGCAAATATTTACGAGAACCAAGGTACACTGCCCTGAGGAAAGGCAGGATGGAAACATACAAGCAGCAGTCATGTTCTGGTTTTCAACTCAGCAGAGTTATTCGGCCTCCATTTAAATTGGGGGCGAGCAGCATGCATCCCTCTAAGAGCCCAGCACTCACCCTGATTTATTTTATTTGGAGGACACACAACAATGGGCACAAGTTACAGGAAGCCAGATTTCGGCTGACTATCAGGAAAAAATTCCTAACTGTTAGAGCAGTAGAACAGTGGAGCCGATGGCCTCGAGAGGTGGTGAGCGCTCCAACACTGGAGCCATTCAGGAGAAATTTAGACAACCACCTCTGGCAGATATCCTTTGCTTTGTATTCCTGGGTTGGACTTGATGGCCTTATAGACCCCCTTCCAACTTCGTAATTCTATGAAAAAGCATTTTGCTCAGAAAATTCCCTTGTATGGTTGCAGGAGACCATTTTGCCTTTTTTGGGGGGGGGGCGGGAGGGTCCCCAGTACCTCTGCCCCCCTCTCAATTATTCATTTGAAAATCATTTTTGGCCCTTGTGGGCACATTTCAATTGTTTAAAAACCCACATTTTCATTAAAAAAATTTGAGGGGGCAGGAGTCAAGAGATCTGGCCGTTCAAGATCCAGAGATAGGTGTGTTTGGCCTCTAGACCTCTCGAAGTGACCTACCCTAATTTAAACCATTTGCCAGTTCTCTCCAGCAAGGTACTGTGGGGCCTGTCTCACAGAAATTGTACTGCTGAGTCTCTTTGCACATCAACTCAAAGAACAAGGAAATCCTAGCATATGAGGGTGGGGTGATCAACCACTGGGAAGAAATGAAGTATTCTTAAGCTTGGACTTTCTTGGGTCCTCCTTGTACAAAGACATGCTTTCCATTTCATGAGACATGGATCCATCATCATTAAAGAAATGTTAGAGACTCACGTTGGGCGCTTCATTTGACAGCTTAATATTATCTGCAGCATCATCAATGCTGATGGTAGCTTTCAGGGGAATGTCTAGATAGTTCATTTTGGAGAATTCCTGGCGAGTAGAGTAGGAAAACAGGAAGAAGATATACATTGGTTAGAACAGATAAAAGGAGCTGATCCAAATCTATATGCAAAAGGCGCGCAGACATTACCTCTAGGAAAGTGCTATTCCACAATCTGGAACGCAACACTACCAATGCTTTGCTGTCCAAGCCTTGCAAGGGGCATCTTATCCTGACACAGTTGGCTTCCACATTGCATTCCTACATAAAATGAGAGAGAAAGGTTTCAGAATTGAATGTCTGAAAGTAGACGTTTGATGTGTTTCCCCCAAATGCGCCGCCTACAGCCATAAGAGGACCCAAAGCAACGTTTTGGGAAATCTGTTTATACCACAACGCTAAGGTACGAAGAAGAATCCAAACTGTGGGACACATAAGCAGAGGAGAAGGGAGGAGGCAGTTCTCATATGCCATTCCCCCCCCCCCCCCATATTGAATTCCTTTGCTCAGCTTGCTCCCCGCCCCACTAGCCGCCCAGAGTGGTATAATATACCAGATGGGTGGGATATAAATAAATAAATAAATAAATAAATAAATAAATAAATAAATAAATAAATAAATAAATAAATGCTACTTATTCCAGCAGGAAAGCAGTTAACTAGGCCAGAGTACAGAAAAAAATTGCCTTTTAAGATTAGAAGAATCTCTCAATGTGTTAACACTTAGCCGTACTGACTGGAGCTGAACTTTAAATAAATAACTTTCTAAATGCTGACAGCAACCGTCAGTGGACCTGGGTTTGCCCTGGCGATCCACAGAAAATTATACACAGTTGATCTTGTCATATAGTTGAATATATTTATATGATAATACAAGCCTTCTGGTATAGCCTGGAATTCTACAGGAGAAGTACGTTTTTGTATACGTACTTCACCACTCATCCCCAAAATAAAGTGTGTGTGTGTGGGGGGGGGGGGTCAGAAAGCATACAGTAATGTACTTATTTAAAGTAAGTACCTACCAAAGTCTTATACTTCCTTTCTGAAATCAATGGCAAACTGTAGCCTCCCGTTGTCTGTTTCTCTGCAACTTCACGTTTTGTCCTTGAACTTCGAGACAGCTATAAAAACGAACAAGGCATACTGATGAACAAAAGGTGTGCCAACAAAGCAAGTAAAATATTAACATACACGTGTCCTTGGAGCAAGAGTTGCAGAAGTGCCAAAATTCTGAACCAATGAACAGGCATCTCAAAATTCTGGAGTCCACAACTACAACAGCATCATCAGGATTCCTACATGTAGGGCTGGCCCTCCTATTAAGCAGAGTGAGCCAATTGCTTTCAATGGCAGATACCAGGAGTGGCAAGAGCTGAGCTCCTCATGCTCCTCAGCTTTCCCCCCTCAGACCCCTGGTCCATTTTCTTCTCTTGAAGGACAAAGGTGTGTGCATGCCACTCAGCTTGGTCTCCCACTTTCTACACTCATCTCCTGCCCTCAGTTGTGATTGCAGAACTTTGTCCGTTGCCTAGGTTGAAAGAAGGTTGAAACACCAGTTTAGTTCTCTATATGAAATTGTTCCTAGGCTCACATTTGTCTATGACTGCACAGAGATAATGACATAGATTCCCCCACTGCCCCCTGTTCACACGTATTACGTGCAATATATTCCTGCAACCGCGGAACCTACCTAAAGCCTTCCTCAGGATATACAGTGGTGTCTCGCATAATGGGCACCCCGTTTAACGACGAATCCGCATAGTAACAACGTTTTTGTGATCGCTTTTGCAATCGCATAACGATGTTTCCTATGGGGGAAAACGCTTTGCGATGATCGGTAAGCTGTTTCGCTTACCGATTTTCGCATAGCGATGATTTTTCCCCAGCTGATCGGCGGTTCCAAAATGGCTGCCGGGTAAAACAGGGACGGATTCCTCGCTTACCGGGCAGCTAAAATGGCCACCGTATGGAGGATTTTTGCTTAAAAGGTAAGTTTTAAGCCCATAGGAACACATTGAAGGGGTTTCAATGCATTCCTATGGGCTCTTTAATTTCGCATAGTGACAAATCCAAATAGCGACGATTTTTGCTCCATGGATTATCGTCACTATGCGGGGCACCACTGTACTAAATCTGCTGCCAAGAGGACAGAGTAAAAGCCTACACTTGTTGCATTCTGTATGCAAGAAGCTCTCCAGTCTGGACATACAAAAGTCTTCCTTTTAAAACAAAACACCCCTGGGCAAGTGCTCGGCAGTTCTATTTACAAAGGCAGACTGCGTTAATTTACCTCAAGATTCAAAGGGTTTATTTCCTGGGGAGGGTCACACTGGAGTTCTCCTAATTCTTTCGAGTGTACGGACACCAAATACAGCAGCCACTTGCCTCCCATGAGTTCCTTCGGCCAAAGGATGTCCAAGGAAGCCGTACCAAATGTTTTCAGGGATTTGCCCAAGTTGGTGATCTGTCAGGGAGAATTTCGTTGGAAAGACAGGCATTTTACAACACACACAACATATGCACTTCCCCACACCATAGGGCTTTTATTTACCACCACATCACTCTGAATGCACTGACATTTGGAAATCTAAGCAGGGCCAGGCGGGCTCAGTATTTCGATGGGGGATTGCAGGGAAATTTTCTAGCTACTTTCAGTTTGGTTCTTCTCTCTTTTTTTCGAGGCACTGCATTTTAGGTAGTCCACTGGGGCTCCTGAAGGTCCCAGAGACATATCATCAGCCCCCAGTCTCAATGAAGTCATCCACCCTTGCCACAGACACATCTTGAGAGATAGTCAAAAAATTTTAAGATAATAAGCAGCCATTTCAATTTTAGTATAAATCTGTGCAATTTCCTTTAATAGTAAGAAGAGGAACTGTAGAGCTGGAAGGGACTCTATGGATCATCAAGGGCACAGTGGGGACCTGAGCTCCCAACCTCTGGTTCCGCATCCAGGTGCTTAAACCACTGAGCTATCAAGCATATGAGGATCATGGTAATGTGACAATACAATGCGGGATCTCTGCTTGCAGTGCCAACAGATTTCAAACATTTGTGATGGTATTTAGAAAAATCAAGTGAGACTGAAAACATGGGAGGGAATTTGAGATCCTGAAGGCCACAGAGCAGATCTTGACAAGGTTAAACTGTAAACATTGCCATTCAGGAACAAAAAAATAAATAAACAATACTAGTACAGTAGTCTTTTCTTCAGTACTGTATTTAACTGTTTAGTTACACAGAGTCCCCCCCCCCCCCAGCATCTCCGTAAATGCTATTCTTCTAAAAGGAAACCTATCTAAGTACAGTAGATTATTATTACAGTCTGGTCATAAGTGTCAAAGGATTAAGAACAGACTGGACTTGTCTATATCTAGTTCTGACTATCTTTTCATCTACAGGGGTGTCCCGACTTACAACTATTCCGAGTTACGACCAGCTCCGGCCGCAAAATTTTGCTTCAACTTGCGCGTGGAGCTTCGAGTTCCAATCAGAAAAAAAGGTGGGGGGAAAGGCGGAGAATTCAAATGTACTAACTGTTGATAAACAAAGAGGCTGCTTCTTTGTAGCTCTTTTGCTCCAACGGTTAGAGTGAGTGTGATCGGAGGAGGCTTGGGACTGCCAGGTGCTGTTTTCTGCTTCTGAATAAGTACATTTACAGGGTTTTGCAGGGTGGGTTTGAGCTGGGGGGTTGTTTCTGTGCTGTGCTGTTTTTTGGTGTGTTTGGTTTTTTTGTTTTGTTTTTGCCCCAGCACCTTCTGATGGGGCTTGCATTGTTTTTTGTGAGGTTTTTTTTGTTTTTTTTTTTTTTGTGTGTGTTTGTTCTTCAGCCCCAGTGCGTTCCAATGGGGCTTGCTTGCACTATTTATTTGGGTTTTGGTGATTTTTGTCCAGCCCCAGAGCATTCCAATGGGACTTGCTTTTTTGTTTTGTTTTTTTTGGGGGGGGGTTGGCGCATTTGTTTTTTGCTCCCAGTGCATTCTGATGGGGCTTGTGGGTTTTTTTGGGGGGGAGGGTTGGTGATATTTTGTTTCGGCCCCAACATGTTCTGATGGGCTTGCATTTGGGGGTGGGTGGGTTTGGTGATTTTTCTTTCCGGCCCTGACACGTTCCAATGGGGTTTGCAATGTTTTTTGGGGGGGTAGGTAATTCCCCCCCCACCTGAAACAGATTAATCGCGTTCCAATGCATTCCTATGGGAAATGGTGCTTCGACTTATGACCATTTCGAATTAGGACCATCATTCTGGAATGGATTAAGGTGGTAAGTTGAGGCACCGCTGTACATTTAAAGTTCCACAGTGCCACTGTTCAGTGCTTGCCATTGTGCACAGAGCAGTTATGTGTTCACACATATCTATGCACATATAACCAGTGAACATAGGTTGCTTTTTGAAAAAGCAGGGACCAATGTCTTAAGACCAAAGGTGGCTGGCTTTCTTTGTCGCCTACATAGTGGTTCTCTGCTCTTATGTACGCTGAGCATTGATTATAGACAACTTTACAGGGTAGCTGCTTATTTTCAAAGACCAGTATCCAATTACTAGTCTCAACTACAGCAGCTCCATTGACTCAGTGGAATCTATGTAGGTCTTGACTTGCCAGTAAGTAATTGATTCAACGGCTCTACTGTGTAGTTGAGGTTAGCAAAAGGATGCTAGTCAAAATGAAGAATAAAACTTTATTGCCTTTCATTATTTTTCCCCAGGCTTTTCAAGGGGCCACTCAGCATGAAACCTAATTCTACTCTTCTTTGTGAGTCTGCAGGCCCTTCCTTCCCATTATATCTTAAAACGACATGATGAGGCATCCCTCCACCTCTGCCAATTGATTTTTGCAACATTTTGCTTAAAGAAGGCGGGAAGTTGTCAAAAGCTTGCACAGATTTTGATTGATTCGTTTGTTCGTTCTTTTTGTATCTGAGTTTTTTCCCAATAAAGGGACCAAAGGCAGCTTACATCATGTTTAAAAGATGAATGTTAAGACACTAAAGAATAGAATAGTTTGCAATATTTAAAAAAAACCAAAAACAACCAAACATATTACACAGTAAAACTACAGAACAAAACAGTTTGAAACAATTTAAAATCACATTTTGAAAAAAAGACAAAAGGTAAGGACATCCCTATTGAAGGTCCACTTCTTTGTCACTCTTACTGAAAGAAAAGCTAGCCTGTTTTTAAGAGATACTCTTACAAGGTAAATAACAAGGCCAACCTTTGAAAGATTCAGGCCTGAAACTATAAGATTATTTGAATACTGACAACAGAACTTACTCTGAACTCATATTCAATTAAGCTCCCAATGTCATCTTCAGATTTCATAGCACTTTCGCCAATGACTTGACCTCCGAAGTAGACCTGGGAAGGCTTGGCAATCCTGTCGTTCAAAGAAACAGCACAGCAATTTAATGGCCATTATAAAGGATTGTCTTGCATCGATTTGTTATGCTAACTATGATACTTACCCTGTGAGTGACAAAAGCAGTTCAATAAATACTTTGGCATGAGCAGTAATTGGATCCAAATTAACTTGATTGCTTGTTCTGCAAGAAAAAGGAAACAAAGGATAATTAAAAAAAATCTTTTAACTGTTTTGATTTTGCTTTCCCAATCAAATTACAGCCTTTTCAGAATATTTGTAAGCATTAGGAAAGGTAACGAATACAATTTTCAAAAATAAAATAAACAAATCTTACGTTTCCAATTTCAGGCTAATGTTCAGGTCCCTTGTGTCAACATTAACTTTAGTTGTACTTAAAATCACATAAAACGTAACCTGAATCGGGAAGAAATGAAGAGTGATGTAAGAGATATTACAGACCTAGCTCTTACAAGACAGATAGAGTGCTGGACTAGCGATTATTTAACGAGGTTGTTTTATTCTGTTGTTTTACTTGTGTTTTTAATATTGTTCTTATTATGACTTAATGTGATATCTAATTAATGCTTTTTAAATATTGTAATAATTTATTATTTAGCTTTTAACTTTATTCCTTTTAATACTGGAATCCACTTTGGATCCTTTAGGAGAAAGGTGGCATATACATAAATAAATAATAAATAAGAGACCTGAGTTCAAATCCATGCACAACTACAGAGATGACAATGGTAAACTGCTTTTTGAACACGTCACATACATCCAAAGACCAGTTTGTAACTTGACGGCACATAAACACCACCTCCCACATGGCAAAATTCTGTTAATATACTGTGATGGTGCCACAAAGAGATGCTACAAAGTGACAGTGCTCGTTAACATCAGAATCAACTAGGGCTTTAAGTGTTTCGGCACTTGATTTTTTTTTTTTTTTTTTGGTCTTATTTGTCATGAGTTCTATTGTGACTACACAGCAATGCACATTGGGGTCTCCTCCGTTCATTTCTGATATGATGCTGTTCTCAGTAGATGAGTTCTATGAACAGTTGCCCTAAAGCAGCCCCCCTATACCTGATGCTCCCCACGAGATACTGGGCCATGATTCTCATTATCCAGAGAGACATGCTGACTGGGGAATATGGGGACCGTAGTCCAGAAATATCAGGTTATCATTTGGGAAGGTGTTCCAGAGTCTAAAGAAAGACACAAGTCTTCATGTCGTGGTTGAGCAGCGCATGCCCACCACCCCTTGGTGGGTCTCAACTCTCTCTAGGGTGGGATGATGTTCCCCAAGCCGCTACCCCATCAATTCATTCTCACGCACCAGCCAACCAACTACCTCCCCAACAATGGCTTTGAACAGCTCCTCCCATCAATGGAATGCCACTCTTTTCCTGGGAGAGTAAGACACTTAGATTGCTTGTGTCCATTCAGCTGGAGGAACTAATTGTGTGGACATTGCTCGGGGCTTCCACTTTTTCTCTTAATGGTGATGCTTCTCTTGTCAGTAATGGCACCTGCCTTAAAATTAAACAAAAATGGAAGCACTGACAATGGTCCCAGTACATCTTACCTAACCATGCCAGAGGCCTGGGCCAGGCATTCAGAGGGGTGGTACCACTGAAGACAGCAGTACTCGCTTATTTACAATTTTAGGTTAAGCTCATGCAGGATAGGAGAGTGAAATACATCCCAATCTTAATTTTAGTGTTGGGAGGCTCTGCACCAGCCCCCAGAGGTTTAAGTAACACCAGCTGAAATCCTGTTGCTAAGTGTAATAGGTTGCACTAGAGTAGGCCTATTGAATTGGCAGGGATCCACCTTCCTGAATTCCATCGATTCAGGTGGGCCTACTCTAGGGTGTGAGAGACCACACTAAACCACTTGGCCAGGGTTCTTCCCACAAACATCCAGCATTAGGTCTAAAAGAGAAGCAGCTCACATTAGAATTTCTCTTGAAAGGATTCCCAAGCTCACACTCCACTTGAGAGCCATTTGGATTAGCCCCGCAGATCAGCTGTTTTTCCTAGATTAAGAAAGACACATCGTTTAGTAAGAAATCCCAGGAAATGAGGTCTCTGAATGGCATCGTCATCAAGAAGAAACTTACTGGAAAGCCCTTGTACTCCCTGAAAGCAGAGTAAGTCAGGCTATCTGGGAAGGTGGCAATAAATTTAGCTTCATAAGCGTCTTCCCCATCTTTCTGTGGGTCTCTTGGATCTGACGGACTGTTTGTCACGGTGATTTCCAGGGCGATGTCCTTCTGGTCTTTGAGGACAAGAACGGGAACGTTGTTCTCTCTAACAAAACAGAATCCCGTCATCATTTTAGAGGCTGATGGGACCAAAGGGCCCACAAAGGAACAAAAGCAATGTCTTTTTCCAGCATTCATCAGAGACTTACATTGGGAAATAAGCAAATTTGTCCTCACTGCCTTCCTTGGTGCAAAATCTGTAATGGAGCTTCAGATTACTGTGGCATTTGTTGTCTATCCCACAGCCTTCTTTCAGGAACTGGACCTACAAACAGCCCAAGTCAAGCAGGCGGCTTAGAAGCACTTCATTCAGTAAGACATTTTCCAAGAAGTAGCCCACACAGTTTCATATGCAGAGCGAAAGCGAAAATTAAAAAACGTTTAGGAGATCAACTTCAGTGTGAGCTTTCCATTTCCTCTCAGACCCATGGAGTGAAAATATTCATAGACACAGGCTTATACTTGAGCACACCCTGTTGCAGAGAGATCTCAGTGAAGATGAATCCAAGCACATTCAAACTTGTGGCTAAATATCCCGCATCGTATGTCTGAGGCGAGGGATTATGATCCAGGAAAGCTCACAGTGAAATAAAGCTGTTAACCTCTAAGGAGACACCATACTTTTGTTTGTTTGTTTTCCCTGTTTTCTGTTATACACTGTTAGAAATGGGCACAAACCTTGGTTCAGTGATTCCTGCCGGTTCATGTGTGCGGCACCACAGGTACTGCACATTCCTTTCCTCTGCCCCCCCCCCCCGGGCAATGGCCCATTCACCAGCACACTCCTCTCCTCTTCAACTGTTCAGCCAGTCGCCAGCAGGAGCATGGGTTTGTCTGTCCTGCCGCCTCATCTGAGTGGATGATCAGCCAAGAAGGTGGGGCTGGTTGAACAGCCGAAGAGGAAGAAAAGAGGAGCGTGTGATGGCCAGTGAGTGGGGGGATCCAGCCAGGGAGGTGGGAGAAGGAAAAGGGCAGCACCTGCGCGTATGAACCAGCATGAACCTCCAAACTGAGGTTCATGCCCATCTCTATACATTATGTTTGATATCAGGCAGTGATGTCAAGCATCATGAGATGTAATGGAACACTGCCGAGGCCAAGTTCCTATGACACCTGGGCCTTCTTTGCCACAAAAAATCATCTCTGTTGCAAAATTTATACCAACTGATAACTGCAAAACTGTGACGTGGATCCAGTCCCTTGAGGCCCCTTTTGTACACTGTTCCAGTAGAGACCAGTTACTGAACTCCTCATCCGTCCAACACTCTTTGCTATCCCAAAGGGCATGCAAAGAGCCGTTCCCAGCATTTCTCTCCACTGGCTGTATTGGTTTGAGCTGATGGGAGATTGCACTCCAACAACCTCCAGAAGGCTGTGCGTTGTCCGCTCCTGCCCTCTCCCAGCTGGGAAACAGGTTAGGGTTAAGGAACAACCTCATGCCTTTCACTGCCCACCTGTTGTGGACCAGAGCTTGAAGTAATGACTTCCTTGGACTGTAATTCCCCAAATTCCCCAGCCAGTTGGCCAGGATGGCATGGCATAGCTCTGCTTTCTACTCTCCCTCTCCACAATTTCACAAGGAGATGAGAATATTTGTTAGGAAGTTGGAAACTTTTTGTTCCCAGTTGAAGGAATTTCTGAAACGCTGTGGTGCCACCCCAGTCCTTGTAACAAGCAATGCACAGAACATCGATATCCAAATGACAAAGGGCTTGAGCAGATGGGGCTTAGAAGAAGCTGGTGTTCAGATCATCTTTCCTCTCTCCATGTGCTACCCAAACATTTTGCAGCACAAAATAATCCATTTGGAATAGATATACAGATTAAAAAGGCTAAGCGCAATGCAAAAGTCACTTACTTCTGAATGAACTGTTCTGGGCTCATTTGAATTCAGAATTGGAACCAGTTCTGGGAGTGATCGTCCTTGCCTTCTCCTAGACGCTGGTGAGGTGGAGTTTGAGCCATTGATTGTAACACCCACCGTTACAGGAATTGGGCGCAGTTTATCTTTGATCTTTTCCTAAGGAATACAAAGGAGGAGGAAATTCTAATGAATAAGTGAAATAAAAACCTGCAGCATTTGCTAACAAGCAACCAGACGCTTGGCCTGCTGCAAGTGACCAAGTCAAAATTTGTAATCTGGGACATTCCCAGCTTCCATAACGGCATGAGAAAATGGGATGTTAATGGGACCACTGTGGCAATGTGCCTGTTTCCAGCACCAGTATGTTGAGGCAAACAAGCATTTAAGTCAGAGACAACAATTCCAGTTACGCTTCAAAGTTGGCTCGTCTGAAGTAAAGCTCGTCTGAATGTCAGTACACATTATACTAGGTGTATAACACAAGATTTATATCTCAGAGGAGAAATAGTTTTGTTACATCCCTGTTCTTTACACACTCTCTCAGCCTTAATGTGAATTAGGGCCATGATATAACATGGCAGCCATTGGCTGGGGCAAGGCTCCTTCTGGGCTGATCCTGATTTACAGGAGGACTGCTGTTGTCCATGGAAGTGGAGAGAAGGAAAGCTGCTGATTTCAGTAGCAAAAGTAACACGCAACCCTAGCCTGTGCACGGCCTCTCCATAAGGATTCAGAGGTTGAGAAATTTCTATTTACACTCCTTATGCCTCTCCCTTTCTCTCTCTCTCCCCTTCTGTTCCTCAGCCTGTCTCTTACTTCAAGACAAATTGCAGAGGAAAGCTTTGCTCACCATCTTGAGGTAATATCTACTCCACCCACAGACACATCTGTATCTATAGATGTACAATAGATATACCTAATAGAGAGATAGCTGGCTGGATAGCTCAATGAATTAGGCATCTGGTTGCAGAATGAGAGGTTGGAAATTCAATCCCCCCACTGTGCCTCTGGGGAGAAATGCCAGCTGCACCGTCCCAGCCCCCCAGCCCCACCCCCAGAAGAAGGGAATGGGAAGCCACCTCTGAGTACTCTCTATTTAGAACACGCTGAAAAGGGTCACCATAAGTCAGAACTGATTTGATGGCACTCAATTATTATTTAGACAGACAGACAGACAGATACACACACAGACAGACAGATGCAAAGTAGAAACAATTAGATGCCAGTGTTGCTTCCCAGAGTGTGGCAAAAAGTAAAGATAGAACAAACTCACAAAGCAATTCTGACAGTAAACAACGACTGACTCTTCTGTCACAAGCTAGGTCTATGACAACATTGTTAACCGCATCGTGCACCCAGCGGCCACCTTCCCTCAATACTTCAGGATGTTTCTGCTTTCTCTCTCTCTGCCAGAGAAGCACGCACGAGTGCAGGCCTCTTGCTTTGCCGCCCACAAACCTACAGAACCTCCCCTTGCCTTTCAGCCTCTCTCTTTTGGTCCCTATATGTGTGTCCCCATATGTATGCTTCTGTGAGGAACATGAACAGCTCCCTTCTCTATCCTCAAAAAAACCCTGCGCAGTAGGTTCAACGAAACCAGAAAGCAACATCCAATAGGCCTCATAGCTAAGCACTGACTTGAATGCATCAACAAGTTAACCTCAGGTGCAGTCAAAGTTACCCAATGGAACAACGTCAGGAGAGCCAGGCCCTGGGGTTGCTCTGCCTCAGCCTACCTGCAGCACGAGGGTGGTGATCACACACTCTTTCTTCTTCTGCCCAGTGAGGGTCACACTTCCGAGCAACTGATCGGAGGAGCGCCTAGAAAAGTACACCCTGGACGGCAAACCTGAACGCCGCCGATCATTTTCTGCTTCAATTGTAAAGTCCAGAACTGTGGGGAGGGATCATTACGTGGGCAGGGGGAGAGAAACAAAACAAGACCATCAGGAAAAAATGGTGAAAGAAACGCTGCGCTGTACAGGTTGCACCCCGACCCTGTTTGTACCAGAAAGAGAGGAGACAAAGTGCACCCTAGCTGAGAGGCAAGCATGTCACTACTGTTGGTTCCAAACTTTTTGCTTTTAAGAAGTTCATAGAAACAATACAGTATCTGAGGGTGTTGTATGTTAGTCTACCATTTCTCCGCTTCCTTTGGCCTCCAAGGCTCTTGCCCTGCATCCTGTGGCATTCAGTGCATGGGACAGGGCACACCCACTGCTGTATCTGAACACGCTGTACGGCAGTGGTTCTCATCCTTGAGTAACCCAGGTGTTCTTGGACTATAACTCCCAGAAACCTCAAGTAGCACAACTGGTGGCGAAGGCTTCTGGGAAGTGTAGTCCAAGAAGACCTGGGTTGCCCAGGGTTGGGAACCACTGCTGTAAGGCATGGCATCGAACCATTTTTTTTTCTCCCTATGAAGTATCGAGTTTGTAGAAAGTGGAAAGAGCTTTACAGTTAGTCTTTTTCTTTAAAAAAAAAGGAAATAAAAATGAACAAAAACAAAGAGAGTGAGTGAGAGAATGCTGTGGCAAACTTGGAAGACAGATAAAATTTAACATGGCTATTGCTTGAAGGGGGTGGAATCTTTTCTTCAAGAAGGGCATTAGTTTCATGCAAATCACTACAGGAGCCTGTTAAAAGTTGCACACAAAACCTGTGCAGGACAAAAATAACCAACTACACTGGCTGCTGTCTATTTCCCCAAACATAATTTAAAACCAGATTCTGTTGTACAAAGCGCCAAATGGCTCCAGTTTAGCCTCCTGTCCAAGGAATCATCCGAGTGCTTCTCGAGTGTTTCAAAAAGGAACTCTGCTCCGAGCACCACCTTTTGTATGTCAGAACTTCAGGCACGAAAGGCAGTGGGAGCAGCCTCCCGTGGGGAAACCCACCCCTTTCGTCAAGCTTGGCCAACCTTGGCTTTTAGGCAACCGTTTAAATTCTCAACATCTTAACTATTTAGGGAGACATGGATTTGTTCCAAGACTCATTTCATCTGAATATTTTTTTTAGTAACCACTGCTGCACTTTATTTATATCATTTATTTTAAACTAATTTTATAAGGGTGATACTCCTTTTCCACTTTTAATTGTTCTTAAGTGCCCAGAGGCTTTCTTAAAGCAAATGTTAGAATATACATTGGGATAAATAAAGATATAAATATTTGTGCTGGCTCAATCGGCTTAAAAGGCCAGTACAATGTTATAGTTAGTAACGTTTGTAGCGCAGACCTCATCACTGGTCTATTCACTATATAACAGTGAGAAAAACTGTTATTTCAAGGCCCAAAACTAATGTCATGCTGGTGCTTCAATGCAAACACGACTCCACTGGAATTAATTCCAAACAGTTTACATTACAGAAATGACAGCCAGGTGAGATGATGTCCTCAATTACAGCGCAGCATCTGTGGGAAAATGACTCAGGCCATGAATCTGTTAAGAAGGCCACGTTCACGGAAACCCACTTCCGAAGATCACAGGGCCACATGGAAAGCCACTGTGGTGAGACACAAAAGTAAAGCACAAAGGGGCACCAGCCCTCTGGAACCACCTCCCAGTCGAGCTAGGCTCAGGCCTTGCCCCGGCTACCTTCAAGAGGTTGCTTAAGACACGACTCTTCACTGAGGATTCTGGCAGTGATCTCATAGGAATTGGCCACTTGCCCTGCCAGCCTTCTGAGGGACAATCCTTCTGCTGTTTTGTCTCTGTGAAGTTTCAATTAATATGATTTTTTTTAAAAAGTATCTATCTTGTTATTTGATTTACTTTTATTTCTGTTAGATTTTATCCCTGTTGTGAACTGCCCAGAACAGTGCTGCATCACGCTCAGGGGCAGTATAGAAACCTATGAAATAAACAAAGACATAGAGAAAGCGGATTTCCTGAAATCATTCATACAACAGTAACTTAACAAAATATGACACAACTTACACATTTTGGGGTTATAGTCCCTGGAGCTTGCTGTGTATTCAAAGCACACTTTAACATTCATGCTGTAAAAATTAAAGAACACAGAAGTGACTTTTTTTGGGGGGAAAAAATCTCAGCAGGGTGAACATTTCATAAAGAAGGCCTAGAAGCTCAAAAGCCAACAAAGCACCTAAGCCAAGTATTCTCTGCTGTAAATGGTGTGTGTGTGTGTGTGTGTGTGTGTGTGTGTGTGTGTGTGTGTTTCCTGTGTCTCTCAGACTGTGTGTGTGTGTGTTTCCTGTGTCTCTCAGACTTGCAGAGAAGCTCCGCCAACATTTTTCCTTCTGAACAACTAGCCAGACAAAATGGGAGGCCCTGGAGACCAACGAGGAACCGACCCTGTGGCTCTTAGGCAGGTCACCTTGAATGGTCAGTACTGTGGGAATTAACATTGGCCTGCAAGGAAGGGAACCACAGCAACGTGCAGGTTTGGCATCAGGATCAGGCATCTTGAGGCCCACACCTGAGGCCCACTGAGAACCACTGTCAACCTGCACCTCTAAAGCAACCTCCTCCTCACAAGCCACCCCGTCTCACTGTTTGCTCCAAACCAGTGAGCAACGAGAAGAATGGGGAGAAGGAAAAGCAGCTTCCTCTTGTGCCCAGACTTGCTTTCCCTCCTGGGCAATGGTGTGGCTTGTGACCAAAAGAGAAAGTAAGAAGGGAATGTGCAGCAGTGACCAGAGACAAAGAACGAGGGGAGTCTGCTCAGGCAACAGGCCCACGGAGGGCTCCCTAAGCTGAGCAGAGATTCCTGCAAGATGTGTTTTGCCCCCTTGGTGGTCGGTCTAATCTCCTGACTGGGATCAGGAGATGTGTTTTCATTAAATTAAAAGACGCCTGCTTCTTGGGAGGAAAGCGATGACAAACCTCGACAGCATCTTAAAAAGCAGAGACATCACCTTGCCGACAAAAGTCCGCATAGTCAAAGCTATGGTTTTTCCTGTAGTGATGTATGGAAGTGAGAGCTGGACCATAAAAAAAGCTGACCGCCGACAAATTGATGCTTTTGAATTGTGGTGCTGGAGGAGGCTCTTGAGAGTCCCCTGGACTGCAAGGAGATCAAACCTATCCATTCTGAAGGAAATCAACCCTGAGTGCTCACTGGAAGGACAGAACCTGAAGCTGAGGCTCCAGTACTTTGGCCATCTCATGAGAAGAGAATGACTCCCTGGAAAAGACCCTGATGTTGGGAAACTGTGAGGGCAAGAGGAGAAGGGGACGACAGAGGATGAGATGGCTGGACAGTGTCATTGAAGTTACCAACATGAATTTGATTCCTGGCGTGCTCTGGTCCATGGGGTCACGAAGAGTCGGACATGACTAAACAACTAAACAACAACAACTGGGCATGTCACAAAGCATCTTCTTTCTAGAAGGGCCTGGGCTGTGCCCAAATATGAGAGAAGAAGCCAAGAGAATGGGTATGTTTGATAGCAGCAAGCAGAGAGGAGCAACAGAGGCCATTTTGATCACGCTCCCAGGCCGGCTCCATCCTTGCTGCGTTTCCAGTGGGCAGCTGGAACCTGACGATACTATCTGGAGTTTGGTTTTTATAATTTCGTCTAAATTGTTTTTAAAAAGAAGGTGTAAAACATAGCTTAATGTGTTATCCCTTTGGGGGTCCCAGTGAGCAGAAAAGCTAATTGTAAATGCTTTTCTTAAAATTAAATTACAAATAAGTAGGGAGGGGAGGTGATAGTCGATAAGCTGGCACAGTGTTCTCTGAAACAACACATCAGATAACAGACATTCTCAGGCATATGAAAGACACAATACATTTGCTAAGACCAAGATGAAATACAGAGAAGCTTACCAAATCCCACTGGGTTCATGGCAGTTCTTGTTGTTTAGGTCAATACTGTCTGGAGATATCTCAATGGTTTTCTTAATATTTACCACAGGCCTCGATCTTGTGTATTGAACGGGCATGAAAAGGGGAGGTGGGAAAGAGTCATTAAATATATTGCAATTTACGAAAAACACAGGTATTTAGCTGGTAGACTGCTAAAGCAACCCTAAATCCTCCATTTTTATACTGGTGGGGATGCATGAGGAGTAGTGAAAGACAGCATGCTTCACTCTTTGCAGTGTTTTACTGTTGGAAGCCAGGCTGGAAGTGTCAAAATTTTGGACTACAATTCCCAGAATCCCAGTGGCCACAGGGGGCTGGTGGATTCCAGGAACTGTGGTTCAGAAAATAATTTTGCCAAAGTCTGATGTAAAAAAGAACAAAGATTTTATTTTACAATTACTTTTAATGTATAAAGTACTAAAACATGTCAGAAAAATCAACCTCGATAAGCAAAGACTGAATGACTGTTGTATATTTAAGAATAAAATTGCTGAGTTCTCCCTAATCTTATGGTCTGTCTGTCTGTCTCCATCCCTCCCTTAAAGATGGTCGTTGGTTTGTTGTGCACCATCAACTTGCATTCAATCTCTAGTGACCCCAGGGTAGCTGAAATATTTAAGACGTGGTTTTACTGGTGCCACACACACACACCGGTGAGTTTCCATGGCCAAGCACGGGTTCGAACTCTGGTCCATCAATTGATCCACTGCACCACACTGTTTCTCAAAGATTAGGGAGGAGTGGGTATCACAGTAATTGTTCTCACAAATGAAACAGGATATAACAGGTTTGCATGTAGGTTCTTACACTGTCTCTTCTGTCAGATGTGAAATAATTCTTCGCGCACAGAAAACAAGATGGGGGGAGGAAGGAAGATTCTACCTTTATTACCCTGTTGGAAATGTTATAGTTGATTGGACAGGTTGGACCACCTCATTCAGAGTTGGCACCACAGTTGACAAGGGCCTAGCATGGTGCCCTCTGATAGATCCCCTGGCATCTTCCTATAAAAATCCCCAAAGCTTAGAGGGGGGTGGGGGGAGTCTTAGGAAGCAGTCCTTCCCCAAGCCCAGTGGTGTAAAGGAGAAGCCCTGAGCAAGGCAGCTGGAACAGCTGCCCTCCCTATAATCTGTCTTAAGGTCCACATCCTCTGAGCATCTTCCTTCACCTGTACACTGGCTCCAGGCCCAGAAACACTGGGATAAAGAAGACAGCAGCTTCCAATAGATAGCTAGACCCAAGAACCTCACACTGTTGAACAGGTCTGGAGAAAAAGAACATAGGCATGATGTGGTGTGTAATATATTTCGGGGGGGGGCTCAGGTTAAATCTAGTCAGGATTCCTTTGCCAGAGAATATGGATATTGCACTTTACCGAGGGAAAATTACTAAGCGCTAGAAGGGCAGGTGTGTCTGGGACTGTGTGTGAAGTTGCAAAATCCTCTTTCCACAAGTATCCTTGATCCCGGGAAGGCAGAAGGGATCCTGGCATCTGCTGACAGATCTCTGGGTAAGCAAGGGATCGCAACTCCCCACTGATTGACAATCACAACAGCATATGTGGTTCTGCATCTCCTGTTAGAGCAGGGATGGTCAAATGAATGTTTCTGGACTACAGTTCCCATGATCCCTCTCCACTGGTCAGCACTGATTTAGATCTGCAGTTCAAAAGTA
Source organism: Pogona vitticeps (assembly GCF_051106095.1). Classification (NCBI taxonomy): domain Eukaryota; kingdom Metazoa; phylum Chordata; class Lepidosauria; order Squamata; family Agamidae; genus Pogona; species Pogona vitticeps. The sequence continues at coordinate 202,441,897 of NC_135783.1, forward strand.
TTGGAGGTACACAGCAGCCCAACACTGCAGTAGAGTATAAGGCTGTCCGAATTCTTGACCTGCAAAAAAACCTGGAGGCAGATTTGTGCTTATATAGGCAAGTCCTGCCAGTGGCATGTGACGTGCAGGAAGTAACTGGCTCTGACCCCCTAAGCCACCATTTTGCATCTGGCTCTGTCCCCAGTTAGTATCTTGAGTTGGTGGAGTTCAGGGTTCCAGTCAAAAAACCAGGCAGATCTCATGAGCCTGAAGTTAGCTCTCACCCGACTAATCCCCAACACGCTTTTCAAAAGCCCCTTTCCACATGCAGACCATTAAACCACAGCGAAGAAGGCAGCGCTACCCACCGGAAAACAGACACAGAATCTGAAAGGGACCCAACAGCAATGTCAGGGTAGCCGTTTTGATCAAGATCCATATTTCCGGTAACTGAATAACCAAAGTATGAAACACCGTCTCCCTCTCCATCAAGAATCTAAAAATTAAAACACAAAGGTTTATGAGTTCCTTCTCTACCGTCCTGTGTCAGATACCATGCTTATCATCTTTACTCATTAGCAGAAGACCTTTGGCAAAGCGCTCTCCCCAGGTCCTGGGCAATCTGTGCTGGCCTAGGCTAGCCTGTGAATCCTCCCAGACAGAACAGAGTATAAGAGGACATCCTGTTCCAGTCGAATCTTCTTCAAGTAGCAAAATCCTCCTGCATCCTTGTTATTGTTCAGCCCTGCCTCCTGATTTCTTCCCTAGGTGCGCCTTGCTCTTTGACTTCGTCTACTGGCTTGTCCCACAGCTCCTCATTCTCACACTCCTGCCCACGGCTCAACTCTTTACAGATAACCTACAGAGGTGTAGGAGAACTACACCTGCATCACTTCAGCGATGACTTCTGGAATTGAAAGGTGTTACAGAACTCGTGGTTTTACAGAGTTAAGGATTAATGGAAGACAGAAAGTCAGTCCCACCCCCAACCCAATTTCTTATTTCTATAAAGTTTATGAGTAAAAAAGGGGTGGTGGAGGTGGAGAATAACAATTCCAAAAGAACAGAAGAAAGGAAGCAGAGATGGAAGCTTGCACCTCCCAAGACAACAGATATTTCGCGTCCTCCAGATGTTCACCTATCAGTCCAGGCAATTACTGATGGTGGGGACTGGAACACAACATCTGGAGGGCAACAGGTTTCTCATCCCTGTGCTAAGTGATTCACATGGGCATAAAGAAAAGGTAAGAAAGAAACATATAAAGTCAAGTAGAAGACAGAAGCTGGTGGCAGAAAGAATGCATGAAAAGCTATCGAAGTGAAGCTGATTACACAAGTAATACTTTTGTTCCCCCTATAAAGAGAACTGAAGGCTACATTTTAGTACCTGTGCTGATTTTGTATTTATTCCATTCTTGGAGCCATGATAGATATACACCTTGCCGTACTTTCCCTCATACGGAGCCCCTACAGCAATATCTGTTGTGGTGGTGGTTTTAAAAAAGAAAGACAAAATACAAAACGTTCAAAGCTATTTTACAATTTTAAATGACTAAATATCTTAAATTCCAAGGTACTGTAAACAGAGTCTATACAGAGTCTATACAGCTCTGCGTAGAATGGAAAAAAGCTACATAAACACATGAATTTGGAATGGCAGTACTCAGGTGCCCACAAGACAATATTTCATAGAAATAGATAAAAAAAGAGAAAGAAGTATTTGCCAGACACACATTTTGTAAGGATAAGCTCAAATTTCAAAAGCTCTTGAGAAATGAAAATATGTATCATTTCTTTCTAAATATATTATTAGCTAGCTGCCTTGAGCATTTTTTCTCTTAATCAAAAGTGAGGCACAAATACAGTAATAAATACACAAATAATGAATGAATGAATACAATTGTATTAGATTCAGAGAGAATGATTTATGAATAAATCCAGCATTTCTAACTGTGAGGAATCTATGCTAATTATTAAGGGACAAATCTAATTGTTAATCCCAACTAGAGGAGATTTATTGAATTAGTGAGATTTCCATAAACGTTGATTTTGAAAGTCCCATCCATTCAGTGGATCTGTTCTAGCTGAGACGAACAATTGGATTTAGCCAAAACATGTCGCTTGTAGTACCAGCAGACATATTGAAGGCCGATGTCACGGCTGCTTACCTGGAAAGCCGTCTTGATTAATATCACCAATATTTTCAACTGCAATTCCAAACATGGAGTTTGTTGTTCCGTTGAGCCGAATTGGCTTTACCCTTGGCCACTGGCCCTGCTGATTAATGTAAACATACACAGCGCCACCAATTTCTCCATCTCTGTCAAAATACTGGGGTGCTCCGACAACAATATCTTGCCAACTGAGAAAAAAAATGAAGGTAATTTGTTTTGAGGGTAACTGTACGAAGATGGGGTTGACTCCTGGATTTCTGCAAGCTCAGGATAAGGCACTGTGCAACATGACTTTTTTTTAAACAGAAACACCTGCTGAGAAGGAGCCATACAATAGTTTAGCAATAACCGACCAGTCCATTTACATTATCATTTCTACCATGTACTCATTCCCAACTCAGTGTCTTTTAGACAAGCTAAATGACGACAACAACCACCATCTCTAGTCAGCAAGCTGGGGGTGTTGAGAATTGTAGTCCAACACATATGGTTGGGAAAGGCTGCCAGTGTACTTTCAGTCTCTCAAGAATCCTGAAAATTTGGCTGCTACTTTTTCAGTTGTTTGGATAAACCCCCTAAGGCTGCAATCCTAGATACGTTTAAGTCCCACTGAGTGAGCATAATGGGACTTACTTCTGACTCAGCATGACATAATTGCACACTGCACAACTGATCAGTCAAAGTCCATGACCAAGGTGTAAGTTATATGTCCCAAATCTTTTTTCCTTCCCTTTTATGCTAATATTCACTGATATTAATTTTATCTGTTTAATTTTATATTGATTAATTTATATTTTATTTTACTGTTTTGTTTCATACCCTGTTTTACGCTATGTAAAATGCCCGGATTGGCCTGGGTTGCCAGATGGGCGGTATATAAACAAACAAATTAAATGCATCTGAGCCTAGCTTGTGGAAATAAAGAGCTGGTGGTTGATTTAGACTGTTCTAGATGTTTCAGAGTATCCTGACAGATACTGATGTTGTTGAACTTTGTACACTTAGATTCCTTTCTGTAACAACATTTAATTTCTCAGGCCACTGAAGCTGAAGGACTTGGGGGTGGGAGAAAAGAACCGTTAGATATGAAGATGGCTAGAAGGCTGCTTTTCATCAAACAGTGATATGATACAGTATGTTTTATATCATCATTGATCAGGAGGGGCTACTTTGGGCCTGGGAGCCAAATTTTCACCCCCAGCACTCATCCAGAAACAGGCAAAAATGGCAAAAATCACATCTGGATCAACAGATTTCAGGTACTGGTCATCAGGATTTTAGGATGTTTGAGGTGGACCTTTGACCCTCAGCAATGCAAAAATGTTACTCCTGGAGGCCTCCGTTAGCAGGAAGCCCAATGTGTTTCTGCTGGGAAAAAGAATAGCCTGGGGAGTTTCATGGAAGGTGTTAAAAAACAGCTTTGGGGCTGGATGTGACTCCAGGTGCTCCTACCAGAGTAATACCTCAGCACTAGATGGGCAGGGAATGAATGGATGGATGGATGGATGGATGGATGGATGGATGGATGGTTCTCTACTTCTCAGATTCCCAAACCACCCAATTTCTCCCACTGTGATTGAGAAACATAGCAGCATGGAGGAGCAGACACGGGGGGGGGGTGAGCCTTACCCATCACTGTTGAGGTCCACAACGGCCACGTCATAGCCAAAGGAAGAGGCCAGCCCCTCCCCCTCAAGCACATGCACAAGAGACAATGACCGCTGGAGGACGCTGTCTTTCTTCAAGAGGACCACAGCTCCACTGTGGTTTGCTCTTGGGGCTCCCGAAACAAATGTGACGTCTTCCTGAGAAACAATCCCTTTCCCAGTGTCCAGAGAAAAACCTGTAAGACAGAGTCACACAAACGTCCAGTCAAGGCCTAGCCTGCTGAAGTCCTGGAGAAATGGGGGCACCCCCTCCCCACCTCACTCCCACTTCACCCGGCTTCCTGTGGATCCTTTGTAGTAATGGGGACTATGTTAAAGTGGTAACTGAAAGCGCTATAAATATTTGTGTTTATTTCAATTTGAATTATCGACATAACTTATCTATGAGGCAAAAGTTCCAACTTTAAGTGAATTAAAACATAAAGTTGTGGTATCCTAGCAAACAGCAAAGGCCTGAAAAAGTAAGAGGGAGAGAGAGACAGAGAGATATTGAAAGAGAGACAGAGAGAGAGAGAGAGAGAGAGAGAGAGAGAGAGATTCATATATGATCAGTGGGAAATTCTTTATCTGTGTTCCTTCAGAAGTTATCTGTGGGACGTCCATATGACAGATGGCCAGAGCCTTCTTATCAGCTTTTCCAATCATGGAATTTTTCACTTTTTTCCTTACGAATCTCACAACCAAAAGAGAAACAATAACAGTATGGGATGGTGATGATGATCAAGTGACAGTGGGTTCTGTATCTCTCTCTCTCTCTCTCTTACACACACACACACACACACACACACACACACACACACACACACACACTTCTCACTCAGATTTGCACATACACAGACCCCACAGGGCTCCATTTATCCACACACTTGCACACAAATGTCACCGAATCATCCATACAGATGCCACAGAAAAAAACACCTTTTGAATGTATGGAGAAGCCACAGGCCCCTGTTTCTCCAGCTGCGAGACAAACAATGCAAGCTTCATACAGATTGTCTGATTAATCATCAACGCAATTTCCCTGTTTCAGGCAATTTTTTTAAAAAAGCATAGCTTTCTTGTGATTTGCACCATGTTCATGCTATGATCCATACCACTTTAACAAAGCACACCCATGTGAACATGTGTTACGAATCTCAATATTTTTAAAAGAAAGTCTTCCTACTTTAAGAGGATAGTCATGGAATGGGAGGTGGAAAACATTACTGTATGTCCCACCCAATACTCTGGGGTTTTTCACTATGGTATCTCCACTTGTCAATGACAGAAACTCACCAGGAGTCATGAAATTCAGGTAAGATGCTGGTGTGGATAGAATGGTCAGGGGTCACAGCAGGTCGCAAAACCTGAAAACTGTGTTTCAAAGAAGGAATTTTTACGAGCTGCGCCATGGGGCATATGAACACAGGCCACTCTGAGTTGCTGCCATTAAGCCCTTCACATCGGCAATAGCCAGGTAAGCACCTTTAAAACCCAATTTCCAGTGCTTTTTCTTCCCACCCCCCCTCAAGCGGTCATCTTTCCTAAGTCTTCTCATCTCATCTGAACTTCTTCTGTGACATGTATGGACTTGAAATGGAAATTGAATGACCATGTCAAAAGATTGGAAATGTAATAAAATGAAGCCGTATGGACCATCATTTTGGAGGCCACAAACCTAGATAGCTATTCATCATCACATCAGTGGGTGTGTCTGCTCTGACATTGGGAGGCAGAGTTTTGTACACAAACTGATCGGGGTTAGCGTAAGAGATACTTGTCATAAAAAGAAGACCTGTAAATATGAGCAGAGAAAGAGGATGCGGAAAAGAAAGAAGAACACATTAAGCAGGCAGTGTAAGAGCTTCCTAGGCAACTTGAAATATAGCAGAAGCTATTAAATACAGACCAGCAAGACAGAAATATGGTGACATCACACGTTGTTAAGCAAGCAATAAAAGGAGAAGGAAAAGTCTGTAGGGTACAGGTGCAGGAATATATATGTAAAAATATTCATAATAAAGATTACTAGCAAATACAACAAGGAGTCATTGCCCTATTTATTTTGGTCTCTTGTCCAGCAATCTAGAAGTGATATTTTTCAGTCTTTCTCCCCAAATTTCACAGCCCTGGATCACAATGACTAATTACAGGAGAGCAAGGATAGCTTTAAACCAAGAATGAGCAATCTATTCGTGAACGCTTTCACAGCCGGGATTTAATGGTTGTTGTGGGTTTTTCTGGCTCTTTGGCCGTGTTCTGAAGGTTGTTCTTCCTTACGTTTCGCCAGTCTCTGTGGCCGGCATCTTCAGAGGACAGCACTCTGAAGATGCCGGCTGCAGAGACTGGCGAAACGTTAGGAAGAACAACCTTCAGAACACGGCCAAAGAGCCCGAAAAACCCACAAAACCAATGAGCAACCTGTTGCTCTCCAGATGTTATACTGGGGTTCCAATGGCAGTTGCACTCCCAACAACATATCCAGGGCCCTTCTTGGCGTAGACAAGACATTCTTCCTTAAGTGACAGCTGAAAAACCACATCTATGAGAGAAAGCTTAGCTTAGTAACGGAACAAAATGCTTCCCATGCATGGGCTCCCAATTAAAATTCCACTCCAAGGAATTAGGTAGGAGCCTTGTGGCTCAGTAGTTAAACTGCAGTATTACAGCCCAAACTCTGCTCATGGGCTCAGGTTCAATCCCAGGCAACCAGTTTGAGGTTTACTCAACCTTCCATCCTTCTGTGGTAGGTAAATTGACTACGCAGCTCACTGGGAATGCGGGGGGGGGCAATGTGTAGCCTGCGTAATTAAATTGTAAACTGACCAGAGAGTGCTTTAGGATCTGTGGGAGGAATATAAACAACACATTTTGCTTTTTGCTTTAGGTAGGATGTGTTCCTCTGTAGTAGCCTATTGAGAGCCCTGTGCATTCACCACAGACAACGCTGGGCAAAAGAGAGACAAAGATCTCCGCTGAAGCAGTTCCTCATACATGCCATGCTCACTTAAAGCAGCAGTAAATGAAGTGAGAGCTATTCGTATTTCTTTGAGCTGCCCATTAATCATATCCATGCCTGGTGTGGAGATTAAGAGACATAAAGGAACCTGCTTCTCCCTCTGCTTGCATGAGATCCAGAAGCAACCGTGGATGAATCTAGAAGATCCACCCTCAGCAATCCCTGCAAATGAATATAATTCTCAGTAGTCCCACACATGTGCACAAACACGTAAGCACAGATGTATCCGCTTGATGACTTGGTGTTAACTACAGAGCTCATGCATCAAATTGGCTTGGTGGAACCTCTACTCCCTCCTGAACACTTAATGACTCATATCACTAAACCCAATAAAAGCCTTAAAAAGGCTTGACCAAAAACTGATTTTTCCAAAGATGCTCAGAAATAAGCCCTTCTCACCATTCTCACGTGGGCACAGGTGAGATAGACCATTTTTAAGCCTCTCTGTAAATTTATTTCCCTGGAACATTTCACTCCAAAACCCCATATTTGATAAAAGAAACAAATTACAAGGTCCTTTGCTTATATTAACCCACCCTTGTTTACTTTCCTTTAATTTTTTATTCACCCCCCCCCCACACACAAAAAAGTCCCAAGAGCTTTCCTGAACAATCCCAGCCAGGCAGTTACATCATTTTCTGCCATCCACTTCTGAGTTTTCATCAGATTTGTGATAGCGAAGACTGACGAGTAGCAGCAACTAAAATATATATTCAAAATATCAACAGCAGGGATGCATTCTGAAAATCTGGACCAGAATCCCTTTGGCCATGTGCATCTTGAGATTATTTTCAGAAGGCTGCAAGTTTTGGGGCTATGGAAATAATCCAATGCAGGTAAGAGGGAAACCAGGAAGGGACAGAACAGCCTCTCTCCTTCAAGACCTAGAGTGGGAATCTGACAAAGTGGAATCCAACAACCATTCCCCCAAATTCCTTTCTCCTGGGTCAAATTCCAGAGTGGAGAGTACCCCAGGGGTGCCCTGCTGCCTGGCAAATGAACCAAGGTGGTGAGGATGAAAGGAAGGCATCCACAGTCTGAATCTTTAACACCCAGAACATCTACCGATTTCCATATGTGGCATGTAAAATACCTGTCATGGAACAGGAGAGCACACTCCCCACCCAACCAGATAGAACAATGGTGGAAGATGATGCCAGATTGCATGCAAAATCAGGAAGGGCCCATTTAGAGTTCAGTCCTCCCTAATTCTTAACTCGGCCTCCATGTGGCGGCCAGCCCTTCCCTTCCTTGCCCTTGTGGCCAAGAGTCCCTGAGTCAAAGTGGGCTCATTCTAGAATTGCCACGACGCCCTTCTTTCAGATTCCCCCCCCCCCTTATCGGAACAAGTCCTAAAGCTGAGTGATGCTGTTTGCCCTCTGGGATGTTTGCCACATAAACTTGCCATTAGTGTCAGTCTAGGTCAGACCCAGCAGAGCCTCTGAAAGCACACCAGCCATCCCCACATGGAGATTTCAAGGTAGCCACGGAAACATCACAAAAGATGCCTTGGGAGTCGGCTGATGATTCCAGAGTGCTGTTTGGATGCTTTTGCTGCGGAAATGCTGCCCGAAGAGCCGCTCTCGGCCACCTCAGTCCTGCTCGGTGACAAAGCCTTCCTAGTAGCTCTACACGCCTGAGACTTTGTGACTTGGAGCGATGGATCCTTGTACGGTACTTACTGTGTGAGAAAGAGTGGGTGTGATTATAATCACGGTGTAAGAATCTGCAAGTCCTCGTGGCACTCCTAAACGTCTCATCATATTAGCGGCTCTTAGAGATAACCTCAGCTAGAGTGTCATTTAACACTTCAAAGCAGCCATAAAAATGTAGGCGGAGGACCTGAATGACCAACTCTTGGTTGAATTGCAAAGCGTCCATAACTGAATTACTTTTATGTTATTATGGCTCCCCATTCGGCTGATTTTCTAGAGATCTCTGAAGAGCTTAATCCTACCTAAGTAACTGTTTGCTGGAACAGGAACTAGGTTCTCATTCTGAAGGTTCTCATCACCGACTTCATAAGGCCCGTCCTCAAAGATACCCATCTCATAAAAGGTCTGATTCTTTTGCGCTGCGTGAACCACTCCTGGAAGGATGACATGGGTGAAAAAAAGAGGGGAAAAAAGCAAACATGGAATGAATGAATGAATGAAAGGGGAAGAGAAAACTTCAAATTGAACAGTGAACTCTACGAAAAGAAAATGAAAAAAAAAACACAACAATGGTGTAATTTTGTGGAAGGGGATGAGTAAATATAATGCAAAACCATGTACTTAAGGATTCCCACTGCAGACCTGCTTTGACATTTCATGATGCAAGAATTATATTACATGAACTAAAAAAGGAGGAAATACCCACATAAAATGTTGATAGGACAGCATGCAATTGACAAACATACCTATTCACCATTCTGTTTGGGATAAATGGTTCTAGCAGGATATGGATGACTTTTAGCAAGACTGGGCATAGTAAAGGGACAGGAAGGGAGAGGGAGAGAGGGGGAAACAGAGAGAGGGAGAGAGAGGGAGATGAAGTAGGCAGCAGATGGGTAGGAAGTTGAGGGGGTGGGGAAAGACAAAGATGGTAATGGCAGAGAAATCTAGAGAAACTGATAGGGCCAGATGGGAGAATTAGAAAACGAACACGTAGCTGAATGCTCTTAGGCCTGAGATGGATGTACAAGCATTGAAAGGTGAGTTCACCGAGGATCCCACAGTCACTTTTTAGAAAGAAGGAAATTCTTCTAAAAGCATAGAGACTTAATCTGAAGGCAAGAGTGGGTGATACCTTTATTATACCACTCATTAGACTTAATCTCTCAAGCGGAACTGCAAAGGCAGTTTTTCTCCTACAGCCTTCAAGCTTGTAAACCTCTTCAAAGTTAAACATTAAGATCCCTAGGAAAATACATTCTGCCCCAGAGTCCAAAGTACACAGTCCCTGAGAACAGGGTAAGCAGGACGTAAGAAGTCCCAAGGAGCATGGCTTTTCCTTGCCAGCCACAAACTGGTGATTCAAGGTTCTTCTAAACCTGTCTAAACTACAAGAGAGCTACCCTAAAGTCATATTTATAAACCAGCTCCTCAGATATGACATGCTTTGGTGCTAAAGGGCTTGGCTTGGCTACTCAATGAGGGCTACACTTTTGATTTCAGAGCAGCTCCGTTCATGTGAATGCGTATGTCCTCACAGAAACTTCTGAGGGGAGTTGTATCTCACAGCAGAAAATATGTTTTGCATACAGAAAGTGAGACGTTCAGTCCGCACCATCTCTGCTGAATGGACCAGGTAGCAGGTAATAGGGAGTCCTCAGCTGCTGCTGCTGTTGTTGGTATCATTATTAAAATCATTAATTTATTCTTAAATAATTTCTGACTGAAATGCCGGAGAACCAGTATGACCAGAGTGGAATTCTCTGGCATAGGTCACGTGCCTGAAATTAAGATTTGCAATGCAACCCCGAGGAATTCTCTTTCCTGTTGAGGCCTGTCTGCATTTCCTTGGCTGGTACCTGTCACAGTTTATATTCCCACAGAAGGCCCAGCTAGGATGAAAAAGATGTGAGGCCAAACCACACGTTTACCCTTTGGACTACTGCAATTAAAATCACTCTGTTACTTAATAATACAATATTATTACTTCTAAAAGAAAGTGTTCTTTAATGGCAAAAGGATCGTTCCAGATAATTTCTGCTCTTTCACATCTATGTCTATTAATAAGTAACACAAGAGCTCAAAAAGTTGAGCTTAAAAATTTACCTAGTATAGTATTCAAGGCTTCAAGGCAATTACTTCCTGTTGTTGTGAAAAGTTTGAAGTAACTTTATACACTCTGGTTTCTCAAAAGTAAATAATATGCTTATTTAATAAATAAATAAATAAATAAATAAATAAATAAATAAATAAATAAATAAATAAATAAACAAACAATCTGTATGTGACAAACTGTTGACCTGTGGTGTAAGACACCACCTCCTCTTATGTACCTTGTCCTTGTTTCAAAATCCTCAACAGTGCACGAGACAGCAAAAAAAGCCATCATTTGCAACATATAATTCTTCTTCTATAATTTGATGAAGTTTCCTGCCTCCAGAATTATAATAGTAATAAACATCATTTCCCCAGGCCTTGCCAAAGAGCCCTCTTAAAACCAAGCCTAGCAGCTGCAAGGGCTTATTATTACAGTACAGCAAGAGCGCTGTTTGGTATAATGCCTCGGGATGGTTCAAGCAAAGCTGAAAGATCAGGGGCAAGAAAGAATTCCACAGCTGTTGGGAAAACAGAGGGAGTGCAGAGAGAAAGACAAACCCTGAGGGCTCCACAGCTTTTTTCATCACAGGTACGTGGAGTGGAGACCCGAATCACAGGCCTCACAAGGGAATCTGCAATGCCTGTCTAGCGAAATTCACCGGGGTCCAGCCACTTGTCTTGAGCAGTTCAACAGTGGCGGGGCATTGTTTCCCCTGGGCTATCCAAAACAAAACATCCCTGATCTTATTTGTTCCTTTATTTAAAATCTCTGCCTGGCTGTAGCTATTCTACTTCTCCACCAGAATGTACTCTGTAGAACAGGGGTGGGCAATTAATTTTTATCGGGGGGGGGGCACATGAAAAATCAGGGGCCGAACCAACTTTACTTAAAAATAAAATGAAACAGTGATGTTATGATTGTTTTTATTTTAAACTTGTTAATCTTCACAAATACTAAAGAGGTTTTTTGTGGTATGTTAAAGATAAGGAGCTGATCGACTTGCCCAGGGTCTGCTGTAGAACCACCCTTTGCTATTTGAGCACCAACACATCTACTCATCCTGGTCTCTCACGTTAAGGACATATCTATACAACTATCTCTGTGTTTAAAGGCTCTTTTTAAAGGTTCCCCTTCTGCAGCCCCCCGAGGTGCATGGCCCATGTCATGCTGCTGCCCTGTCATTGTGCCTCTAGACTGGATCTGCTGTCTACAGTCAGGAAACAGCTCTCGGAATGTCTCTGAAATCAGCAGAGGAAACCGTGTCCTCATGTTAAAAACTTCAACTTCTGTAAAATAAAAATGAAATGAAATGAAACCTCATACCTTTCCAGTTATAAGTACCAGGTGCCCCAAAGACGACATAATGATAATCTCTGGTAAAAGTGGCAGCAACACCTTGTTGGCATGAACCGAACTTCTCATGCCCTCTCAAGCGGCCTTCACAGAAACTCCACGGCTCAGCATACAGGTCTTCACTGTTGGTGAGATCCTGATTCAGGACATAACACCTTCCAATGATATCTCGGGTTTCCTGAATTGTATTTACAAACTGCCTTTTCTCATAGCGATGTGCACAAGTCTGGAAGAGAGCAGGAAGCCACAGATAAGCAAACACAATGCAACAGATAATGAGAAATAGCCCCAGCATGGCTTTTAACTATCTGGATCTGTACACAGAAAGACACATTCTTTACTTCTACTTTATGATCAGTCCACTTATACCTGAGAATGAAAACAGTTGCACCTCCATTCTTATACTATTATTATTATTATTATTATTATTATTATTATTATTATTATTATTATTATTATTATTATTATTATTATTATTATTATTATTATTATTATTATTATTATTATTATTATTATTATTATTATTATTATTATTATTATTATTATTATTATTATTATATAAAAAGGCAAAGGAAAATATTGGCCACTGGCAAATGTGCTAGAACCTGCGGTGTCCATCCAGGCTGGCAACCCTCTCTCTTCTACAGCCCCCTGCTCACCCTTTCAAAAGTGCTCCAGGAAATACTGTGAATCCAATTTGAGGGGGGGGGCACAGAGGGCTGCAGAAAGAGGGGAAGGGGAACAAAAGCTTGACTGCTAGTATTTGTTGCAAGAATCTTCCAGAAAATCACCTCTTTTGCACCTCTCGCCATTCTCTTGGCTACGAATCTGGACCTTGAAACATGGCCTTCTATCTAGTTTAGGACAGCCTTTTCTATCAAATGTTTTTTTAAAAAATAAACCTAGTAACCTAGGCCTTCGAGAATACAAACCTAGTAACCTTTATTTAAGCATAACCTTCTGCCTGGTTTATTGCTTCAGTGAACAGAGCAATAAGGTGAGCTTAACAGTTTGGAGGAACACGGCTGCTGTTTACTGTTAACTAAAAATATCTTAACAGAACTTTCCTTAACAACATATCTATGTTGTGAAGATTCTCAGTCATTCAGGTGAGGTTATTTGGAAGTTCAGTCATGGCAACTGGACTTCACTCTTATTAGGCTGAAACGTCCAACTGCCATGACTCAATTTCCAGACTTCCTTAACAACCTGAATCAACATGTACAACAGTGCTGAAATCTGACAGTAATTCATTGGGTGCAGAGGTACACCACTAGATCTTGGCCACCATGAATTAAGCCAAGAAAATGTTTACAACTTGCTGGTTTTGGGGAAACTTACCACCACTTTTCCCCCAGGCCCTTGACTTCGGACAGTTACACCCATCCACTGGTCTTCCTTGCTTTCTTTTGTCAGATCAGCTGAAAAAATAATCACAAAGTGGTTTCACATGCGCTCTTTTTAAAAGTAATGTTTCCGGTAACATGAACAGTTACTTAGTAAAGGTTCCCCTTGACATTTAGTCCAGTTGTGTCTGACTCTAGGGGGCGGTGCTCATCCCTGTCTCCAAGCCATAGAGCCAGTTTTTTCATAGACAGTTTTCTGTGGTCACGTAGCCAGCATGACTAGACATGGAACACTGTTACCTTCCCACCGTGGTGGTTTCTATTTATCTACTGTACTTGCATTTTTACATACTTTCAAACTGCTAGGTTGGCAGGAGCTGGAACAAGCGATGGGAGATCACTCCGTCACGTGGATTTGATCTTACGACGGCTGGTCTTCTGACCTTGCAGCACAGAGGCTTCTGCGGTTTAACCCGCAGTGCCACCATGTTCAAATGTACAGTTACTTACAAACATTTTATTTTAAAACTAAATCCATCAACTAAATTCATTCAGTACCTGAAACCATCTTTAGATGGCACTGTTTGCCCACACTTTCAAAATAAAGTAAAGGACAACTCTCAACTGTTTATCAGTATGAACATTCCCTGAGGAAATAGCTCCTCTTATTCAGTTCAAGCGGGACTCTTCCACAGTCCAGCCACTTTAGACACCATCCATCACCACCCTGGCGTTCTGTCTGTTCCTTCGCCCCTGGCACTTTGCAGTAGGCTAATTATTGAGCTAAATTGGGATGGGGGTGGGGAGGGGGAAGAGATCCTTCTACAGATATTCTGTAGTTTTGTGAACCTTGGCATTCTTCGAGTCTTTTCAGGCCCTTTGCATACAGCTACATGAGGTAGCAAGAGAAACTGGCACTCAAGACAGTTAAATCACTATTAATACATATGATAGGCTGTATTTTGAGTGGAGTATGCTTCCCCCCCCTCCGGAACACTCTGTGTGTATGTGTATGAGTTAATAGTGTACATCTGTGCCCAATGAAACTGTTACTCCTCAATGAATAGCTAAATTATATGAACATTGCTTAGAAAAGACACAATCCATGGGAAGTCGTGCTACAAAACCCACAAGTTCCGCAACAGCATTGCCTGCTTGTAGTAGAAGAACTTGGGGGTCTGTCACTAAGTCCCTTAAGAGTTTCACTAAGGATTTTCAGAGCAAAATAATAATACAGCAAGAATAGTAACAGTCACATAGTAATCTGAAAAATAACCAACAAGAGGGTCCATAGGAAAATTTTTGAGAAAAAAACTAAACATTCCTCTAATGAGATTTTTAAAAACAACAACAACAACAAAACCCACCAGAAACAGATCTTCAAATTTGGCCTGAAATAGAACAGCCACATATTGGTGAGCTCACCTTTCTCATCAAATTGTACGCGTATGCATGGCACATCTGGAGAGCGAATGTCACAGCTGTATAGGCCTCCAGTTCTGTTGGCCAGCTGTGATGGGAAAGCTTTTTGTCGAGGTGCACCAACCAGCAACCTGTTGAGAGATGAACAACAGAAGGCATTTGAACATTTAACAGTTAACTGGATTTTTCTGCAACCGTTATTAATGCATTGATTGAGGAGTGTCACAGTAAGTTACATTATTGCATCCGTTCTTCAGTACCGTATTAGAAGTAGATCCACTTCATGAAGTATGGACGGAAATGCAAGCCATCCTGGAGCAGATTTTGCTTAAGGTCAACTGAGGCCTTCCAGAGGTTTTTTGGCACACAACTCCCATCAACCCCAGATAGCATTGCCAGTTGTGAAGGATTATACACTGATGTTCTAAGATACCTAGAGGCTGCAATTGTCCAGCCCTGATTTAAGATTAGCAACTGAAAGGAACCACTGGATCAAGACAAGTGTCTCTGCTCACCACAATATGACCACAGAATCATGGAGTAATGGAGTTGGAAGGGGCCTCTGAGGCCAACCCCTGTCTCAGTGAAGGAGTACAAATCAAAGGATATCTGACACATGGCTGCCTAACCTTCTCTGGCGCACCTCCCATGTTGGAGTGCTCACCATCTCCCAAAGTAATTGGTTCCTGTCACATACAGCACTGATGGTACCTGTCTGCCATGGGTTTGGAGGGAAAGTTCCATCCTATGGGGAGTGGAAGGCGGGACATCAGGGGGAGGAGCTGTACTGTATATATATGTGGAGCTTGTGTGGAGAAGTTTAGAAGCAGGAGTGGGAGTCTGTGTGTCAGACTGAGTACAACTGTGTGTCAGTTAGTACATACCTGATAGGTTCAGGTTTCTTTATAAGTAGCCAGAACTGATAGGTTCAGGGTCTGTGCTTTACTTTAAAGTGTTCTGGGGGAACCAAACTGTTGTATGTATATGATTTGGACTATGCCACGTTACATTATCCTATTTACCTGATCTTTTTATTTACCCTGTTTGTTATTTCAATAAACCTTGTTCTTTTGTTTAGTAAAATCCATTCCTGGTCTGTGTGACTCCTTATAGGGAATGGTTGGTGGCAGCTTAATTATAGGGTGGTATACTCCAGTAGGTCTGGGGTTGTCACATTGATTGGTGTCCAGCGGGTGGGATACGACTAGTCCAGTTGTCCAGTGGTCCAGCAAAGCCTTGGCAAGTGTGCCCAGAGCAAGGGGGGTCTAGTCAGGGACAATCTGAGGGCGCGTAGGTAATCTTCTAGGCTTACCTCACGGGGAGGTAGGCTAGTGGAAGAACGTGCACACTCGGATTGGTGGGACTAGATTAGGGAGCTCTGAGGCAACCCGTTTTGGCGGGAAAGAGCTGAGGCAAAGCTGAGTGAAGTAACAGTGATCTAGCCTGTCTGCTGAGAGGCCTAGCAGAGGGGGTGGATTCTGCCTGGCAACAGTTGCAAGTTGGTGCTGAAGGAACAGCAGCAATCTATAGAAGGCTGTTTCTGAGGCAAAAGGAAAAAAGTCGTCGCTTTATTTTGAGGCTTGACTTTTGAAGGCAGCCTGTTCTGGGGGGGGGATTATGCCCTTGACTCGAAGCCAAATGGCAGAAATGGGTGAAGTGAGAGAACCACAGGTAGACCAAGGTTCTGAGGAGGAATTTGGCTCAGTGCAGGATGAGAGCACGGGAGAACAGAACCCAGAACTCAGAAAAATGCTCCTAGCCCAACAGCATGAACTGAGGGTGAGGGAAATGGAGGAAAGATTAGAGAGAGAAAGAATGGCGTTGGAGAGAGAGAGGATGGCGTATGAGTTAAGAAAATTGGAAATGATGAACCAGAACAATAATAACAATAGAGATTCTGAGGTGGGCCAATTGTCTAAAACTGACCTGAAAAAATTCACTGTGTACCACAAGGGAGATTGCCCTGAGGTGTTCTTTTCCCTCGTGGAAAGAGCGTTTGTGGACTTCTCAGTAAGGGAAACTGAGAAGATGACCATTATGCGATCTTTAATCAGTGGCAGCCTGGCAGAAGTCTGGTGTTTGCCAGACATGGGATAAACGCGGAACAGCTGAGGCAAAGATTCAGGTCACTCACAAAAAAACCAGAGCAGACTTTTACCCAAGTGGGGGCCCAACTGGTGAGGTTGCTAGAGAAATGGCTGTCTCAGGACGGGACAGAGACCTTCCAGCAGCTCAAAGACCTGATAGCGCTGGAACAGTTTTATTCAGTCCTGCATGGGGAACTAAAGTTCCATGTGAGGGAAAGGAAACCTAAATCTGTGGCAGAAGCGGCAGAGATCGCGGATTTTATTTCCCAAATAAGAAAGCCCTTAGGTGCTGAGGGGAAATCTGTAGGTAAACCCAAAGAAACCTACAGCAAGTACTCTCAGGGACCAGGGAAAAACCAGCAAGGGGGAGGGGCCCATGTTGAAGGGAAGCCCTCAGACAGGAAACCACAAAGACCTCAGATTTTGGAGGGAAAACCAAAACCAGATGAGAAAGACTCAAAATACAGCAGAAAATGTTATTTCTGTCAAGGAAAGGGCCATCTAATCTCAGAGTGTGAGAAATTAAAGCAGCTAAAGGGAAATTTGCCTCATGATTTGAGTGGAACCAAGCCAAAAGCTGTGTTCTGTGTCCAGACAGAGCAAAGCTCCTTGCCATTGAGGGAGCCTGTTACCATGGCTACTCAATCTGGAACAGTTACATCTGCTGATCAGGCTGGGGAAAATGGTCCTCTTGTGGAGGTCAAGCGCTGCTTACTAGTGAGAACAGATTCACAATTGTTTGAGACCGCAGGGGTGGACGTAGGAATACTTGACCATCAGTATAGGGGGCTAAGGGATACTTGTTCCCAGGTGACCCTGTGCCATCCAGACATTATTCCTAGGGAGTATATAATCCCAAATGAGAGCCTAAAGGTGGCAGGGATTGAGGGGCAGGTGATCTCACTGCCAGTAGCTGAGGTACCTGTGAGCTTTCAAGGCTGGAGGGGAGTTTGGCGGCTAGCGATTTCATCGACTCTGCCAGCAGCCGTGCTCGTGGGAAATGACCTGGCTGAACATGTGAAACGGGTGCTAGTGATTACACGCTCACAAGCTACCACGGGGACAGTTCAGGGGGGTACTGAAGGGCCCGAGGATGAAGCATGTGAGGGTAGTCCCGAAGCTGTGGTAGAAACCTTAACCACAGACAGCAAATTTGGCCAAGAGCAAAAGGCAGACGCCACTCTCCGAAAGTGTTTTGAACAGGTGACAGACACCCAGCTAACACCTGAAGCCCCAGCGAGATTTCACGAGAAAAAGGGAATTTTATATAGAGAGACCCTGATGAATATCTCAAAAGGGGGAGATGGGATCAGAAGTCAGCTAGTGGTACCTGAAAAGTATGGCCCCATGATCTTACAAAGGGGGCACTCTGACATGTTTGCTGCGCACTTAGGGGTGAACAAAACACAGCAGAGAATCACACAAAATTTTTACTGGCCTGAAATAGGGAAGCAGATCAAGGAGTTCTGTAAACAATGTGATGTGTGTCAGAGGCAGGGGAATAACCGTGACAGGACCAAAGCGAAGTTGTGCCCTTTGCCTGTGATTGACACTCCGTTCAAATGTATAGGAGTGGATATTGTGGGACCTTTGCCCAAGGCCACAAAGAGGGGGAACAGGTTCATTCTCACCATTGTGGACCATGCCACGAGGTACCCTGAAGCCATTCCCTTGACTAACATCGAAACTAACACAGTGGCAGATGCCTTGGTGGGGTATATGTCCAGGATGGGATTTGCCTCAGAAATAATCACAGATTTGGGCACATCGTTTACATCAAAGATCATGAAACGGTTATGGCAAATCTGTGGAATTAAGCACAGGGAAACCACTGCCTATCACCCTGAAAGTAATGGGTTAACGGAGAAGTTCAATGGGACTTTGATGCGCATGATTAGGGCTTACTTGGCAGAGAATCCAAACAATTGGGACCAGAAGCTGCAATCCCTTTTGTTTGCTTATCGATCAGTGCCACAAGCCAGTACCGGGTTCAGTCCGTTTGAACTTTTGTTTGGGAGAAGGGTGAAAGGGCCACTTGATTTAATCAAACAAAATTGGGAGCAGATCACCCAGGATGACCCACAAGACGTTGTGACATATATAGACTCTTTAATGAATGACCTAAAGAGAAACCTAGAGCTGGCAGCAGAAAACCTGCAAGCTCAGAAGGTTAGACAGAAAACCTGGTATGACCAGAAAGCCAGGGAGAGGCACTTTAACCCAGGGGAGGAAGTGCTTTGGCCTAGGCCCTGCAAAGAGAACAAACGGCAGCTGGGTAGCCCAGAAATAAAATACTTGGGTCACATAGTAGGGGGAGGAGTGATCAAACCCCTAGAGGCCAAGATAGAAGCTGTTCGTGATTGGCCCAGACCCAACACCAAGAAAAAAGTCAAATCATTTCTTGGGTTGGTGGGCTACTACAGAAAGTTCATCCCGAGGTTTAGCGAGATGGCGACTCCGCTGACCGATCTGACGCGGAAGAAGACTGATGACCGCATCCCGTGGACCAGCGACTGTGAGGAGGCGTTCCAGAGGTTGAAGGAGGCGCTCATCAATTATCCAGTGCTGCGTGCTCCAGACTTCGACCGGGAGTTCATCATCTACACCGATGCGTCTAACAGCGGGGTAGGAGCAGTTCTTTGCCAGGAGGATGAAAATGGTGACCAGCATCCAGTGTCCTACCTGAGTAGGAAACTCCAGAAAGGTGAGAGACATTTGGCAACCATGGAAAAGGAGTGCCTGGCCATAGTATACGCGATTCAGAAGGCCAAGCCTTACATCTGGGGAAGACATTTTATTCTGTGCACTGACCACTCACCACTGCAGTGGTTAAAGACAATGAAAACCCATAATAGTAAACTTATGAGGTGGGCTTTAAACCTGCAAGATTATGACTTTGAAGTGAAGGTGGTCAGAGGGTCAATGAACTGTGTTGCTGACGCCTTGTCAAGAAGACTCGACGAGTGAAGACGGCAGAGAAACCATGGACTATGTATATGTTGGTGACTAAAAGTTAAATGTACCTGTTTATTTTTTGAACAGGCTTGGTTTGTATTAATAAAGGTAACTTAATGTATGGTAAATGTTAATGTTTAAATGCATAAGTGTTATGTTTAACCTAGAGTGTAAGTATGGGATTGTATGTTATTGTATAACTGTTTTGGTATGTTTTGATCCTGGTTGTTTTTTTGGAGAAAAGCACTTTAGCTTTTCCCCTGCAAAACAACTTATAAAGAGGGGAGGTGTCACATACAGCACTGATGGTACCTGTCTGTCATGGGTTTGGAGGGAAAGTTCCATCCTATGGGGAGTGGAAGGCGGGACATCAGGGGGAGGAGCTGTACTGTATATATATGTGGAGCTTGTGTGGAGTTTAGAAGCAGGAGTGGAGTCTGTGTGTCAGACTGAGTACAACTGTGTGTCAGTTAGTACATACCTGATAGGTTCAGGTTTCTTTATAGGTAGCCAGAACTGATAGGTTCAGGGTCTGTGCTTTACTTTAAAGTGTTCTGGGGGAACCAAACTGTTGTATGTATATGATTTGGACTATGCCACGTTACATTATCCTATTTACCTGATCTTTTTATTTACCCTGTTTGTTATTTCAATAAACCTTGTTCTTTTGTTTAGTAAAGTCCATTCCTGGTCTGTGTGACTCCTTATAGGGAATGGTTGGTGGCAGCTTAATTATAGGGTGGTATACTCCAGTAGGTCTGGGGTTGTCACAGTTCCATTGTTATATTGCTCTAACAGGAAGATTTTTTCCCCTGATATTCAATTGAAATCTGGCTTCCTGTAACATCACCAACACACACACACACACAGACACCCGATTTTCATACACTGATCTGCACTGTTTTACAACTCCACTCTTTTTCTTTCTTTCTTTTTTTTTTTTGCTTTCAAAATATAATTTCAGGCTTGTATTTTCATCTCTTTTCTTTCAACGTAGCATAAATGTTAAGCTTCATTTGCTTTAAACAAGGCACCGTGATAATCACCTAAAGCAGCAGCCACAGGGGAGCAAAGGAATCTTGCTTTTTCTTTCACTGATTATTGGTATTTGTTTGTTTATTTGCTTGTTTGCTTATTTAAATATTTATCCCACATATAAAAAAAATTCAATACAAAAATACAATAGATGGCGGCAAAACAGTAACCATTATTCCAAAATTCATGGAATATAGGCAATCAAAACCAAATTTGTCAAGTGAAGCCAAGGAGGGAAGGGGCCAGTCACAACTCTATTGGAAAAGAGTTCCATAATGATGGGACCACTACAGAGAAAGCGAAGTTTCCCATTGCTGATTTTCAGGCCTCCCTCAGGGGCCACCTATAGCATCCCAGTATATGAGGTGCGGATAGGACGGGTGGACGTTATGAGGGAGAGGCACTCAGACAAGTTGTTGTTGTTTAATCATTAAGTCATGCCCAACTCTTTGTGACCCCATGGACCAGAGCACGCCAGGCCTTCCTGTCTTCCACTGCCTCCTGGAGATGGGTCAAATTCATGTTGATGGCTTCAGTCACACTGTCCAACCATCTCGTCCTCTGTTATCCTCTTCTCCTCGTGCCTTCACATTTTCCCAATATCAGGGTCTTTTCCAGGGAGTCTTCTCTTCTCATCAGAGGGCCAAAGTATTGGAGCCTCAGGATCTGTCCTTCCAGTGAGCACTCAGGGTTGATTTCCTTTAGAATTGATAGGTTTGTTCTCCTTGCAGTCCAGGGGACTTTCAAGAGCCTCCTCCAGCACCACAATTCAAAGGCATCAATTCTTCGGCGGTCTGCTTTCTTTATGGTCCAGCTCTCAATTCCATACATCACGACAGGAAAAACCATAGCTTTGACTATGCCAACTTTTGTTGGCAAGGTGATGTCTCTGCTTTTTAAGATGCTGTCAAGATTTGTCATCGCTTTCCTCCCAAGAAGCAGCCGTCTTTTAATTTCGTGGCTGCTGTCTCCATCTGCAGTGATCATGGAGCCCAGGAAGATAAAATCTGACACTGCCTCCATATCTTCCCCTTCTGTTTCCAGGAGGTGATGGGACCAGTGGCCATGATCTTAGTTTTTTTGATGTTGAGTTTCAGACCGTTTTTTGCACTCTCCTCTTTCACCCTCATTACAAGGTTCTTTAATTTCTCCTCACTTTCTGCTATCAGAGTGGTATCATCTGCATATTGGAGGTTGTTGATATTTCTTCCGGCAATCTTAATTCCAGTTTGGGATTCCTCCAGTCCAGCCTTCCGCATGATGTATTCTGCATATAAGTTAAATAAACAAGGAGACAATATACAGACTTGTTGTACTCCTTTCCCAATTTTGAACCAATAAGTTGTTCCATATCCAGTTCAAACGGTTGCTTCCTGTCCCACGTACAGGTTTCTCAGGAGATAGATAATGTGATCAAGCACTCCCATTTCTTTAAGAACTTGCCATAGTTTGCAGTGGCCCACACAGTCAAAGGCTTTTGCGTAGTCAATGAAGCATAAGTAGATTTTTTTTGGAATTCTCTAGCTTTCTCCATAATCCAGCGCATGTTAACAATTTGGTCTCTAGTTCCTCTGCCCCTTAGAAATCCAGCTTGTACTTCTGGGAGTTCTTGGTCCACAGACTGCTGAAGCCTACATTATAGGATTTTGAGCATAACCTTGCTAGTGTGTGAAATGAGTGCAATTCTACAGTAGTTGGAGCATTTTTGGCACTGCCCACTGCTGACTTTTCCAAACTTGCTGGCATAGTGAGTGTAGCACCTTAACAGCATCCTCTTTTAAGATTTTAAATAGTTCAATTGGAATGCCATCTCCTCCACTGGCCTTGTTGTTAGCCATGCTTTCTAAGGCCCACTCGACTTCACTCTCCAGGATGTCTGGCTCAAGGTCAGCAGCCACAAAACCTGGGTTGTCCAGGACATCCAGATCTTTCTGGTATAATTCCTCTGTGTATTCTTGCCACCTCTTCTTGATGCCTTCTGCTTCTGTTAGGTCCATACCATTTTTGTCCTTTATCATGTCCATCATTGCACAAAATGTTCCTTTAACATCTCCAATTTTCTTGAACAGATCTCTGGTTTTTCCCTTTCTATTATATTCCTTTATTTCTTTCCACTGTTCATTTAAGAAGGCCCTCTTGTCTCTCCTTGCTATTCTTTGGAGTCTACATTCAATTTTCTGTAACTTTCCCTATCTCCTTTGCATTTTGTTTCCCTTCTCTTATCTGCTATTTGTAAGACCTAGTTGGACAACCACTTTGCTTTCTTGCATTTCCTTTGGGGGGGCGATGTTTTTTGTTGCTGCCTCCTGTACAATGTTACAAGCCTCCATCCATAGTTCTTCAGGTACTCTGTCCACCAAATCTAATTCCTTAAATCTGTTCTTTACTTCCACTGTGAATACATAAGGGATTTGGATTAGATTATACCTGGCCATCCCAGTGGTTTTTCTTACTTTCTTCAGTTTAAGCTTGGTTTTGCTATGAGAAGCTGATGATCAGAGCCACAATCAGCTCCAGGTCTTGTTTTTGCTGACTGTATAGAGCTTCTCCATCTTTGGCTGCAGAAAACATAATCAATTTGATTTCAGTATTGCCTATCTGGTGATTTCCATGTGTAGAGCCACCTCTTGTGTTGTTGGAAAAGAGTGTTTGTGATGACCAGCTTGTTCTCTTGACAAAACTCTATTAGCCTTTGCCTTGCTTCGTTTTGAACTCCAAAGCCAAACTTCCCTGTTGTTCCTTTTATCTCTAGTCTCCCTCCTTTAGCATTCAAGTCCCCTAGAATGAGAAGAACATCTTTCTTTGGTGTCAGTTCTAGAAGGTGTTGTAAATCTTTATAGAATTGGTCAATTTCAGCCTCTGCAGCATTGGTGGTTGGTGCATAAACATGGATTACTGTGATGTTGAAAGGTCTGCCTTGGATTTGTATTGAAATCATTCTCTCATTTTTGAAATTGTATCCCAATACAGCTTTTTCACTCTTTTGCTGACTATGAAGGCTATCCCATTTCTTCTACAGGATTCTAGCCCACAATAGTACATATGATAATCATCTGAATTCCCGTCCATTTTAGTTCACTAATGCCCAGGATATCAATGTTTATTCTTGCCATCTCCTGTTTGACCACAACCAGCTAACCAAGATTCATAGACCTTACATTCCAGGTTCCTATGCAGTATTTGTCTTTGCAGCATCGGACTTTCCTTTCACTTCCAGGCGTGTCCACAGCTGAGTGTTCTTTCGGCTTTGGCCCAACACTTCATTATCTCTGGAACTACTTGTATTTGTCCTCCGCTCTTCCTCAGTAGCATGTTGGACGCCTTCTGACCTGAGGGGCTCATCTTCCAGCGTCATACGGTTTAGCCTTTTGTTTCTGTCCATGGAGTTTTCTTGGCAAAGATACTGGAGTGGCTTGCCAGTTCCTGCTCCAGGCGGATCGCATTTAGTTGGAACTCTCCACTATGTCCTATCCGTCTTGGGTGTCCCTGCACAGCATAGCCCATAGCTTCTCTGAATTACTCAAGCCCCTTCACCATGACAAGGCAGCAATCCGTGAAGGGGCTCAGATAAATAGTAAGGTCCTAAACAGTTTAGGGCTTTTAAAGTCAGCATAAGCTGACACAAAGTCACCTGGAATTTGGCCCAGAAGCATACCAGCAGCCAGTGCAAACATGCCAGGACAGGTGATAAAGGATCATATTTTGATATTCCAGACACCAGCCTGGCTGCTGCGTTTTACACTTCCCGCAGCTTCAAGGGCAGCCCCATGTAGAGAGCATTGCAACACTGTAGCCTATCCTCGAGATTGCCAGCACATGAACCACTGTTGTTAAGCACTTCCTGTCAAGGTAGAGGCAAAGTTGTGTGATCTGCCTAAGATGAAAAAAGGCAGACCTGGCCATGGCTGGGATCTTTTTCTCCATTGAGAGTGCTGGGTCCAGAAGAATACCTAAACTGTATCTTAATAATGCTGCACTTAACTATAAATTAAGTTTTCAGGTGGTTTGGGTAAATACGTAAAAGAAAATTAGAAAAAGCATTGAGAAAAGCGAGGATCAGCCACTGTCTCTGGTTGGGACGAATACTGCTGAATAATAACATTGCCATAGCCCTTGTCAAGTTCTCTTGAGGCGAAAGTACAATGAAAGTGTTATTACAAAGTAGCCAGAAAACTGATATTCTGCCGGAGTTAAATCAAATGTCATTCCGGAACAGAGCTAACTCAGTGAAAGCAATAAGACTGAAGTGATAAATACACACACGGTCTCCTTGATTTCATTGGTTCTCTTCTCCTTAGCACTAACAGGGGCTCTAGTCCTTTCCTTTGAACTTTTAAAGGTAGCAAGAGTCCATTTACATGCGATACGAAGTAAATTTATGACTAACACTAAACATTGAAAAATTTGGTTCGCTGTCTTTGGGCAAAGTGAAAAATTGGTTAAAATTGCAACACTCAAGTCCCCTCGACGGGAACGAAGAAAGTCGTGTTCAGCTCTCTTAAGGCAGCGGCTGCAGACTTGATGGAACCCACCTTTCCCCCTTGAACCGAGTCAGAGAAGGACTGCACCTGTGCTATCTACCTCCGACCCATCTTTCAGATAAGAAAAATCCTACTGCTCTGAACCATGATCTCGTGTGGTCTCAAAATGTTACACTTAATGGTTGATCTAACTGATGAAAATATCTTCTTCAGCATAGTCATAGTGCACATGCCTTCATGTATGCACACATGTAAGTCACGGCTAAAAATAGAGGAAAGGGGGATTTTAGGGAAGAAAGCATGGAGGACTGCAGCCTACTCTTGATACCTGAGCCAGAGTTGATGGCTGACAAGGATTAATTCTGCATCAACAACCCCCCCCCCCGCTATCATTTCATCCTACAGAGATCCTGAGGAACTCTCTCTACAAATGATTTATTAAATCCATCATTCCCTCATTTCTGAGAGCTGTCCTCTTAAATCTCTTAGGTTTTCTACCACACAGAGAGACAAGAAGAGCAACACATTAAAGGCAACCAAATTAAAGCTTATTTTGTTGCCTTTAATGGATGGCTTCTCTCATCTCTTCACAAGATTAAGGAACTCTTGCTTTTGCTATGTTTTGAGTACTTACAGCTCTCTAAATTATGAAATTGCTTTCTCATCTGAGTGTGTTTCCATTAAAGGTGTTGTTATTCTTCGACATTGCTGTTTCCTTTTTACCTTGTTTGGTATACATTCATGATAAGATTACAGTTTAGAGAGGAAGCAGCTGCAATTCCTGAAATGATGTCTATATGGCAGGCTCTCCTACTCTGCTGCCCTCTAAATATACTGGGCAACAACCTCCATCATTTCCAGCCACTATGGTTTCTGGTCATGTTGGCTTGGGGTGGCAGAACTTATACACCTGTATGTTTCAGAGCAGCAGGCTTAGGAGGGATGTTATATCATCAAGCTACTAATAAGAGAAGCATATCAAAATAATATAGGATGCTGGTATGGATTTATAATTATTTACATTACAATTATCATATGTAGTTTGAGAAATATAAATCCACACACACAGGTCACTACAAGGAGCCTTGTGACACAGTGGTTAAAATGCAGTACTGCAGTCAAGACCCTGCTCACAACCCGGGTTTGATCTCAATGGGCTCACATAGCAGGCACAAGGCTGACTCATCCTTCCATTCTTCCAAGGTCAGTAAATTAAGTAAAAAGTGTGCTGCTTATAAAAAGCGTGCTGCTTATATGAAATTGTACCCATCTCGCTGGGGGGTGGGGCGCAATGTGTAGCCTGCACAATTAAATTGTAAACCTCCCAGAGCATGCTCTAAAAGCACTATGGGGCAGTATAGAAGCAGCACACTTTGCTTTGCTTTAGGGGCATGCAAAACTCCCTGGACACACTCTGTACCCAAATAATGGGCTTACAGATTGGGGTTGACTAGGTGCATATTCGTTAGGAGACACTTCAATGTCCCCCGACCTACGTCTTTGACAGTAATTTCTACATTTCTGGATCTCCCTTTTCAAAAAAGGGTCTGTGAATGGACGGAAATAGCAATCAGCCGTGAGTTGCCCTGGTGGCACCATGGCTCAGATGACTTCAGATGACAGACAAAGAACTACATTTTTATCATCCCCCCCCCCCTTTAAAACATCCTTCAAATAGAAAACCAACAGAGAAAACAAAAGACGGGAAATATATTTTCCATGATGAACTACTTTTCTGTCCACTTGGAATTTTTCAAATGAAGGAACATTCAAAAAATCTCATTTTTCACATGGAGCCTACAACGGTACAGCTCTTTTGACCAAATCATCACTTCAGCACCCAATTCTTTCGCATGCACAAACCAGTGCGTCTTTCATACAAGCATGAGCATCTTGCTAACTGAATCCCTCCTCACAGCCATTTCCAGGAACATCCTGACTCTTAGGCTCTCCAACGTCATTAAATAAGATCTGGTCAAAACTTTGTCCACTTGACTCATGTCTTCAGTTTTTCTTTCTTTCTTAAAATAAAAATACTAATAAAAAATACTGTGCACGAATAAGGTTGGGGAGACATAAACCTCTTCCTTTCCCTACCCCAAGTGGTCTTAATGATAGTAGGATAGTGGGGCAATTCCCTCCCCCCCAATATTATGAACCAAAGAGAGTGAAAGGAGAAAAGAAGCACCAGTGAAGCTGACATAATGCAAGACAGCAGCCTTGTCATTTTTAGTAGAAAAAGGAGACATTGAAGGAAATCAGCATGGGTGGACACTCTCCACCAGCCCATTGCATCCTCCCTCCCACCCTTCTGTATAGGGTGGAATGTTTAAAATGTAAGCAGGTCCCTCCCTAAAGGTTATAAGTTGAGGGTGAAAGAATGATGGGTGGAGAATTAAGAAAATGCACTGAAGATAGAAAACATCTGTTCACAGACCTCATGTGCGCGCGCATGCAAACACTCCCCAAAACCAAAAAACAGTTGCAAACCCACGTTGCTACAAGGGCACATGAAACCATGCAAGACCTGCTCCTGCTGCATCTAAACACTGCATGTCTGATTTTCACCTATCTACCTTGAACATTATTAAGTCCTGAAAGTGCTTTATGCCAATGTGTGTGAGATCTCTGAGGATGTGTTCCCACAGTTACAACCTGCCTTTGCTGAGAATGCCATTTTAGTCAGAAGATGAACTGTAGGTCAACAGATGAGAAAGAGCTTGGAAATCTTACTTGCTCGGACCAAATCCCCCAGAATCCAACAGCCACCATCCTCTGCTGTGGTTCCTGGGAGTTGCAGCACAAAAAGCAACTTTTCCAGGTGAGCAAAAATATGCTTTGCATTCAACATATTCCCAATTCAGTGCCCAGTTTAAGGAAGCCACCTTGACTGAACTGCCACCAATCAAATGAGAGAGACCAGTACTAAACGGTCTAAGAATCCACCTAGAACACAAGACCTTCCTCTTTCTCAACAGTCACAAAGAGTCGCAGCTGCAGTCAAAGCAGGGCTTTGCTATGGCTACTGCACAGGCAGCAGGCAAGAGCCTTTATAAAATCAGGAAAGGTTCATGTTCACTGTCTAATCTGGCCCTCGGAAACCTCTGCACAGGACGTCCGTCCCCAGTCTGCTGCCTTTGAAGACAAACAGGGCCATTTCTGCCACTGTGCCTGGTAGCCCCTGAAAAGAGCTTTCCTCCATGTAAAGGTTCAAAAAACCAGTCCTGCCTTTCCCAACCCAAACCATGTCCAACATCTGGAACAACTACTCCCATCATCCCCAGCCAATATGCATTACAGTGGTGCCTCACTTAATGGGCGCCCCGTTGAACGACGAATCCGCATAGCGATGAATTTTTTGCGATTGTTTTTGCGATCGCATTGCGATGTTTCTAATGGGAAAAATCGCTTTGCGATGATCGGTAAGCAGTTTCGCTTACCAATTTTTGCATAACGATGATTTCCCAACAGCTGATCGGCGGTTCCAAAATGGCTGCCGGGTAAAAAAATGGCCGCCCGCTGTGTTTTCACCCGGATTCCTCGCTTACCAGGCAGTGAAAATGGCCGCCGTATGGAGGATTTTCACATAAAGTTGAGTTTTTTGCCCATAGGGACACATTAAACAGGTTTTAATGCATTCCTATGGGCTTTTTATTTTCGCATAGCGACGAATCCGTATAGCGATGATTTTTGCTGCATGGATTATCGTCGCTATGCGGGGGCACCACTGTATATATATCACTCAAGCTAGAAGCCATCACCATATTGTGGTCATGAACTTAATAAGAGAATTACACACAACCTCAAGACACTCTTTCTTCTCTCCCTTCCTCCCTCTCTCCCCCCCTCTTTTTTTTTGTCCTGAGCCCACTGCTTGGACACTGTACAGTAGGAATAGAAAATACATAGACCACCACAAAGAATGCAACTCCCATTATTTTTCCCCGTCAATGGCACTGCTGGCTAGGGCTTTTGGGGTTTGCAGTCCCACATCTAGAAAGGCACAATTTCCCCATGTCTGTTCCCTCACATCCTCTCTTTGTCATGCATTTGAATTTTTAGAATTTCTTGTGTTTTCCATTGTGTTTTCCATTTCTCAGAATGGTATTGGTTTTCTTTAATGTTTGTGTACTAATTGTTCTTAACTTTAATACAATATTGCTTTTCAATTATGTAAGCTGCCTCCCTATACTCATTGTTCTTAGGTTTAAAGATCGCCTTTTATTGATGTTAACCGCCATTGTATATTCAATTGTTTTCAACTTTAAATATTGTCTTTCAATGTTGTAAGCTGCCTTGGATCCTTTCCAAGGAGACTGGTGGGGTGAAAATATTTTAAATAAATAAGTATATCTATATTTAAAAGGGCCCAGCCTCTCTTTCAAAATTATCCCTCTCTGGATCTTAATTTTTCACATCAACAATAAGTTGTATTGGAATGAGGAGGAGAATCGTCCCATTAAACATGCGTCCGTGTGAAGAGGGCAAGGTCATGGTGTGCCCTTGCTCCAAGACCAGGGACCTGAACTACCCACTGCAACAACCCAAGGAACAAGACTGCCCAAATGGATGGCTGTAGACGGGTTACAGAGCACTGTGACCTCGGCACACAACACAGGCACACAGGCAGAGGGTTGGGTAATCTTGTCAGTCTGCAGAGTGAAGGGAGGTATCTCAGAGACTTTTTGGGAAGTGTCCTGCCCCTGGCCGTCCAAAGATAAAGAAGAGACTTTGGGGGGGGGTGAGACATCAGGATGGAGAAAGGGGGGGGAGAAAAGGTAGGAGAGGAAGAGTCCCCTGGTAGAGGGGGTGAATGCTACCCTCAGCGATTGGGGGGGGGGATGAGGAGTCAAAAAGGGAGACAGGAGACCCTAAGACAGAAATCGGGATCCCATTAGAGAAGATAAAAGGAAGAGAAGAACTCCCCAGCAAAGAAGGAATAGCACCACCAGGAGGACAAGTACCGGCAACCTTGAGGCAAACGCCACACCTCAGAGGCCAGAGGGAATGGCTGACCATAAAGGGAAGGCTGAAGCTCCAGAGGACCAAGACTGGGGAGACACACTGGAAGAGTGGCCGGGAGGTTACTGGGTAGAGGAGCCCCCTCAGGAAGAGAGAAGATCCAGGAGAATGGGATTGTATCTACAAAGGGGTGGTTGTGTTCGATTTAGAGTCCCTAAAAGGGAGGGCTCCAAGTATCAAAACAAAAGCCCCTCCCCAACCTTCTTGTTGAGGGGAACAAGAAAGAAGGGAGAGAGAGACTGGGAAGGGAGCACGCAGAGGGAGACCTGCTTTCCTTGGCAGGGAAAGGGGGAGCGTGGTCATCAAGCCTGGAAAATGCGGGAACCGGGATCTGTCAAGGAGGACGCCCACACTCATCTGCCCTCAGTGGAGGTCTATCACCCTCTCGCTTCAAGACACTGCTTGTGAAGGACTGAGTTCTGACCAACCAACTAAGGTTGCAAGAAGATCTACAAATCCTGTACAAGAGACCAGACCTTCTATAGAGACTGTGTGAAAGTGGTGCCGAATTTCAAACCAGGACTGAGTTGATGCATGTTGGTCATGATATTTCCCCTTCCCAAACTCCAATAAACCCAGTTAAGTTTTCCTCTTCACGCACTGCTTGTCTCGATTCGGAAATGGAGAGACGTAGTCTTACTGAAGTCCCAGGGGCTCCTGGGACTCACAATCAGATTTATTATTATTATTCATTAAACTTATATGCCACTCACACTACCCAAAGGTCTCTGGGCAGCTCACAACAATTTGAATGCAATAAAAAGATAACAAGATAAAACAATTATCCATATTTAGTATAGACTCAGATTATGATGTGGAAGTAGCCAACAGAGGTTACAAAATTAAAGCATGTATGCTTTTAAAATTTACTTCTACAAAAGATTACAAAGCTGTCACAGGCTTATTTTATGACGTTTTTAAAAAAGCAATAAAAGAGCAATGAAGGTGAAAATTATTGCATGTTCTTGGTAAACATGCTGATACCAGTGGGCTGCCAGTTTTGGGTGTTCCCTGAACAAATATGTATTTCCTTTTGAACTCCGACCCACCCGCACTGTGTGTGGCAGGCTGACTTGGGTTTGTCTTCAGGAAAATGTTCTTGGTGATTCAAATAAATACTGTAGTGTCTGTCCTATCTTGCCAATAACTTAATATATATATAAAGAAATCTGGCCAATTCATGTGAACAAAGGGTCTATTTAGATGATGGGACACAAACAGAATTCAGAAAACCACTGATTCCATTGTTGCAAGTTTGATAAAATTCTGAGCAAAGGATTTTCCCCAGATAGAGCCATTATAATTCAATGGGGGGAAAACGTCCTTTGTTATTCTGGGGCAGTAGGAGCAGCCCAACTTTTCAAGGTAAATTGCCCCAGGTTAAAAAACAACAACCACAGTAGGCAAGATCTGTTGCATATGGAGTTGTATGACTCAGCATGACATTCCCAATGTCTACAGTGATTTCTTAATTTGAGGCAATTTACCATGCTACAGAAGAAGATTTTGTCCAAAACATCTAGCAGGTTTCTATGTTAATCTGCTCCAGCAAAAACAACACAGTCTTGTGGCATCTTACATGACTCACAACTTGCAAATGCAACTAGCAAGTTTTATTTAGCATTAGGTTTTGGGGATTACAGCCTGCTTCCTTAGATGCAACAACTGGGCTACGTGCATTTGAAAAACTGGGTACAGTGGTGCCTTGCATGATGACGTTAATTTGTTCCGCAAAAATCACTGTCGAACAAAAACGTCGTCATGCGATTTTAAAAAGCCCATAGAAACGCATTAAAACCCAATTAATGCGTTCCTGTGGGCTTAAAACTCACCGTCCAGTGAAGATTCTCCATAGCACGGCCATTTTCGCTGCCCGTGCAGCGAGGAATCCGTGCCAGAAAACAGCAGGCGGCCATGTTTTTCACCCGGCGGCCATTTTGAAACCACCGATCAGCTGGCCGAAAATAGTCGCTTTGCGATGATCGGTTCCCGAAGCAGGGAACTGATCATCGCAAAGCGAAATTCCCCCATAGGGAACATCGTTAAAGCGATCGCAAAATCTTCAACGTAATGTGATTTCATCATCAAACGGAGTGCTTGTAAAGCGAGGCACCACTGTAGTCTTGAAAAAGGTTATTCTACTTAGAACTTGTTATCCTCTAAGGTGCAGAAGTATTTTGAGTTCTATGAGATTTAATTCATTGTTTTCCCCTTATTATCAGCTCAAAGCAACAGCCAGTGTGATGTTTACCACGTGGCCCCTGCTTGTTTCACCAAACATAAAGAGCTCATGCTATGTCCTCTCACCAACAGATATCAATTGTGCTATTTCGTCTTTTCCTCACTGCCACCAGTGGATTTCCTTTATCCATAATTTAAAAGACTTTAGTCAGACACCTGTCTGGCTACTGCCAACAGAACTTATTTATTGAAGAGGAATAAATTAAATAAGAATCACAGATGTTCTTTATTCAGTGCCTCCAATCAAATCATTAAAATATCATATATTTTCCCACATACTCAGTCACCACCTGCTTTATCTATTAACCTTGACCAGCTTATCTCTATTAGTATATTTTCTCACTATCTCCCTATCTCCCTCTCTCTGCAAATTCTCTATTTCTCTCCCTGCAACCTCTATCTCTCCCTGCCAAACCTTCTTATATCCCCTGACTCCACCCCTCCACTCCTCTCATAGGCTCATGCAAGTGAGATCTTGAATATGAGTGACAGGAGTGACGTGGGACAATCGTTACAGTCAGTATCATGGGAGGCTCCCTTGATACTGAATCATAACTTCTGGTCCAGCTAGCTCAAAGATTCCCAAAGATGGAGAAGCTTATTGGTTCTTGTGGGTTTTTCGGACTCTTTGGCCGTGTTCTGAAGGTTGTTCTTCCTGACTTTTCACCAGTCTCTGTGGCCGGCATCTTCAGAGGACAGGAGTAGGAACTCAGTCCATGCTCTGTTGCTGTTTGTTGGATAGTTGAGTATTTATAGCTGTGGGAACAGCTTTTGTCCTTTCCAGGAGATTGGATGATTATGGTAATCAGTGTGTTTTTGTTGTGGGTGTATTGCTATGATAAGTGGGAGAGATTATCTGTCACTGTGGTTGATGGGTGTCTTTAGCAGATCTTTTTTGTGCAATGATCCCTGGTCCTTGTGGCTGGGTAGAGTTCGCTGACCTTCTGCAGGCTGTATTTTCCAATGCTGGATGCCAGGCCTTGTTCAGTTTCAGACTTTCCTCTTTTTATTGAAGCTATGCTGATGTTTATGGATTTCAATGGCTTCAACTATCCAACAAAGAGCAACAGAGCATGGACTGAGTTCCTACTCCAGTCCTCTGAAGATGCCGGCCACAGAGCCTGGCGAAACATCAGGAAGAACAGTCAGAACACGGCCAAAGAGCCCGAAAAACCCACAACAACCATCAGATCCCGGCTGTGAAAGCCTTTGAGAATATATGGAGAATCTTCTTCTGAAGACTGGACTCAGCCTGAAGGTTGGAAATCGCCCCCTTCAGCCTGCCAGCTTCTTTCGTTGCTTTCTCCGACAGGCTCTGAAGATAACAGATAAAAGGCTATATAAATCTCAGAACCATGTTGTATGAAGCTGAGCTCTAACTTGCAGCCACTCCTGTGTTTTCAGGCAATAACCTTTCTCATTCTTACTTGGACATCTTAGGTTTTGCGACATTCTTCATGCAAAGCATCTGGCCTATTACTTAGTTACAACCTTCTCCGTAAAGAATCCTAGCCCAGAATCTCGTGGGCATTCCCAGCTAGACAGACCCATTGAATCAATGGGGTTTACATACCTTTTTGATTTCACTAGTTGGGATTATATATTAAGACTTTGACCTCAGGTTCCATCAAACGCTTGAGAATTCTTTCATCAGAATCTCTTCTCTTCCAAAAACTGCTGTGACAATAATTTCATTCCTATATGTTTTCCCAGTCTAGCAGATGGAATGTGTGCTTCAGTGAACAAAGGTATTTCCATGAAGCGTTATGCTTAACACCCAACAGTTTTAACAGATAAAGCCATAAGCAACTGTTGAAATGTGTAAAAGGTTTGCATATTATCTATTTTCTGACAAAACTGATCCGAAACATGGAGTAATGACTCAGCATTAAAGTCCGTAAAAATTTATCACTGAACTGAGCCATATGTTAACATTCCCAGTTGCTACACTACGGTTAAGCAAACTGGAAGTAGAGTACACATTCACGCACCTCCTGCCCAAACACCCTTCTTGTCAGGCATGAATTTCCACCAGAGACCTTAGGCAAATTACGGGAAAGACGGAGATAAACTGCAACACTAGTTAGCTTTAGAAATAGCTAACACAGCTGTCAGTTCAATGAGGGTGGCCAGTCACAAAGAGGACTGAGCTTACACACCTTTGGTAGCTGAAGAGAAGAGGGAATTTCATTATTAAACATGCAGGATCATGGTCCTCTTTTGAATCTATCTTCCCAAAATGTACTACTTAACCACAGCTGAGGCAAGCATTATACCTCTGCAAGAACAGACTGGGAAAGGAAGTAAAGCACCCCGTCCGCACAGCATTATCCAACAACCCATTTGGAAGAAAATTACTGATGACCACACTAAGAAAACATTCCTTTCATCTGTTCATTCCGAATAATCCTACCCTACCCATGGCAACCTACACTGTCCCTTGCAAAATGTACTAATTGTTTGCAGAGATTAATCAGAATGTAAGCATTATGTTCCTGGATCTAAGTCAACATCTATCACATCCGGCGTTTTTTATCTCTAGGAGTGTCCTCATTAAGATGGGAAGTTCATAAACAGGGATAAGTGGAAGCCATGCCCTGCTGTTGGTCACCAGCCACTGATAACCAAAGCGGGATACGGATATTTCTTAGAAGCATGCTAGTCTATCGTGCTCTGATTGAACAGATGTACAAACCATGCAATTAAATGTGGGAACATGACTGTGCATGATGCACCTGGCATCAATGTTTCCTTTCTCCTCCCCTCTTAAAAATGCTCCCTTCACAGTGTTAATATGCAGGGTGGTGGGCATAAATACTCCTGTGCCCATTCATTCCTCGCCAGCCACATGACCTTAAGCCCTTGACAGCACATTCAGGTTCTCAATACACTTCACTGCTAAAGAGAATAAAATCTTCTTCCACCTAGAACAGAAAATGGCTCAGTTGTGGTTGGCAGATCATACCTCGTTCTCAAGCTAGTAAACGGCAAAAACACATCATATCCAATTAATTGGTCTAAAAAAGTAAGAATTGCCCTGTCTGTCCAAACCCTTCATAGAATAAACATCTTCCCGGTTTTGAAGTCTGGGTATTGTTAATTTATAGGGATGGAAACTCAAGTCATGAGATTAGCTGTGAAGTGCCGCCCAGAGAACACCCAGTCTAGATGGGCGGGATATAAATCTAATAAAATAAATAAATGTCAGACTTAAGTTGCACCGGAGATTCAACTTGGACTCAACTCTTCCCCCCCCCCCCCAATGACTCGGTCTCAGCTCACAACTCAGAACACACTCACCCATCTCTTTTTTTTCTGGAGAAAAAAAGCTTGTTTTTAACAGGGACTTGGAATTTTGCACCAAAGATTCAAACTTGGACTTGGGAGAAAGGACCGGGTCTCAGACCCAAAGACTTGCCAACATCTCTGTTAATTTAATATGCTATAAAGCGAAAAAATTGAAGCTGTCTCGGCAATATGCACCATAGCAGAAATTGTCAGGGGTACAGAGTCTGTTTTACCATGTGTAGACCCCCAAACCATCCACTCAGATAGGGGTGCCAGGCAAGAGGTTTCCCAAAGGGCCCAAGGTCGATAGCTTAATGGTGAGACACCATTCCAGTCAATAATACAAGCCAGGCCTGATGATATACAGTGGTGCCTCGCTTGACGGCGTTAATTCATTCCAGCAAAATTGCTGTAGAGCAAAATGTCGTCAAACGAAAATTTTAAGACCCATTGAAACGCATTGCAAACTGTTCAATGCGTTCCAATGGGCTGAATACCTGCTCGTCCAGCGAAGATCCTCCATACGACGGCCATTTTTTTGGTGCCTGTAATGTGAGGAATCCGTCCCTAAAACAGCGGGGATCCATTTTCTTCAGCCAGTGGCCATTTTGAAACACGACGATCAGCTGTTTGCTGATCATCGTAAAGCAAAAAATCGGTTCCCGAAGCAGGGAACCAATCACCGCTAAGTGAAAAAAACCCATCTAAACATCGTTTTGCGATTGCAAAAGCGATCGCAAAAGCTTCAACGTTAAGCGGATTCATCATAGAGTGGGGTAATTGTCCAGCAGGGCACGACGGTACCTGATACCAGGAATGCTAAACCCACCTTCAATGAATGCAGGTTGCTTCTTCAAAAAGATCTGAGATGGCATGGAACCCCACAAACATTTCTGGAACACAGTACTGATTTTATGGAATTTTCTGCTAGGAATATGAAGGGGGATGGCACACAAGAGACCTATGACCAAGGTATAATATTTATTTTTAGTGTATCTACCTTGCCCCAGAGGGGCAGATTCAAATATACCCATCTATCCAAATGCAAAGATATCTCCAAAATCAATTTATTAAAATTCAGCTGTCATCTATGAACTATTCCCGCAATCAATTTTCTAAGATAAGTAATAACATCTGGGCACCACTGGAATCACCACAATCAATAGGAAAAAAAACTACCTGTGATAACTGATCTTCCAATTTTTGGTAATTAAAGCCTTTGCCATTCCATCCCATAGCCCATACGGCGTCCATCCAATGAAAATGATCACACGAGGCTCAGGTCGTTTGGCAGAGAAGTTGGAAATGTTTAATTAAAAACAAACAAAACTCACTGCTGCTACCGTCATCAGCCTTATGTGGCATAAGTTGTGGCAACAGTATTTTGACCGTTCTGTATCAGAGGAAGGGAACTTCTGCAGGGTACTGATGACTTCCTCATCATCAAAAGTCTGAACAAACTCTTTTGTGTCTGAAGAAATGTGAAGTAATTCAGATGTTCTGCCTCTTTGGCCAAAATTAATATACACAGGATTTGTCCTGGGAGTACACCCTTTTAACTCTTTTCTTGGGACTAAATTGCAAATGAGATCCACAGGAACACTGTCCTGTAATTATCTTTTTAAAGCACAATATTTCATGATAAATCATTAAGTTTACAGCCTGGACTATTAAAATGGGAGAGGAAAAACTTTAAAAGCTGACCGTCCCTTGTTATGACTGTTTGTAAAACTCTCCTCAGTTTTACTTCACTTGAATTTCACTTCCTCCTCCTTCCCTTGGATTCATGAAGTTTGCAGCAAAGTCTCTTTCGCCCAGTATTCAACTTGATGCTTCAAACAGGCCGAGAAAATCCATTTCCATTTCAGTTCTGGCAAGCGTTTATCTAATCCTGTGGGAAATTTCCTGAATAATTGTCTTGGGGTGCTCAGTGGAGCCTCTGGCTAGGTTTTTAATGAGAAAGAAAGTGCAGCAAAGACTCGAAATCTATCACACTTTGCAGCTCTACAAAAGATACCCTTCTGTTAAGATGCCAAACACCTTAATTGAGGCAGTGGTGTAGGAAATGTTCTGTTTTACTTTTGTCAGTGGAGGCAAAAGAACCCAGACAGGATTCAATAAGATCAAGAAAATGTCCCATTCTTTTATTAGCTTTACAGGAAATCACATTTATAGGAAGCCAACTGCCTTGCTGCCATGCTGTCCGTTCTTCATGCAGCCAGTTCACACAACAGCTCCTCTGTAAGACCCGACACCCAACTCTACGATCGCATGAATAACTGGCAGTGTGAGCTGCTTGACTGTGCGAACAGGATCAGAGCAAGACCTGGCAGTACATCTCAAGGAGTCCATATGCCCTTGACATTGCTAGGTCTGAACCTCAAAGTCCAGAAAAGCAGAATCCTATAAGTTGAAGAAGCCACATTCTAGAGCCTCAGTCTGAGGGGTACAAAAACCAGGTTTTCCTTTGGCACAATGTTTTCATTCACAGGACCTTGTATTTTTTGGAACCACACCAGGTTCACCACAGACCTGCTCAGCGGTTGAAGTTGCCACTGGAGATCTTGCTCTTTGCTCACTTTTGAGGTAGACACTGACTGGCTAACTGACTCACAGACCTTTCTAGTGGTTGTGCCTCACTTCTGGAACTTGCTTTTCAAGGCCCTCAGGTCCACGGCCTAGCACAAACTGCAATCTTTATTCACCAGGGGGTTTCTATGTCTAGCTTAATTATAAGACGTTTTGGACATATTTTCTTCTTAAAAAATGAATGCAGAGGCATATTATATTTCAAAGTGTGCACTTCTCATTTTATTTTTACACAAATTCATATATATTGGGGAAGTTGTTGGTGTGTGTTGAAGTCAAGAATGGCCTCTTAACATGCAGAGAAGTGTGAAATCAGTAGATAGGTGGGGGCAGGGGGGCTTGCTCTAGTCATGAGCCACCCGTGGTGAAATCTAAAAGATAATTACAATTCCTGGTCCAGGAAGGTCAGGTCAATTTGTGCTAGAATTAACAAAGCCTAAATTCCTCAAGATGGATCAAACTCAAGAACTTCAGCCAGCAGGAAGGGGTGGGGTGTTTTAAATACAAATATAACACATACAAGTTACAAAATAAAGATTAAAACTCTCTGAAGGTGAAGAGGAGCCGAAGTGTATCCCAGCTAAGACACTTCTAATTTTCAGAACCCCAAAAGGTTAGTGTTTTTTTTTGTTTGTTTTTTAAATATCATAACACTCAGAACATTGTAGGAGGAATCTGTAAATTCTGGAAGTAACTTTCTCTTAAGTTTGGCACAATTTTCAACCTATAAAGAACACACAGAGAAACTGAATGGAAGATGGCAGGGAGAAGTGAGGGAGGCATAAGAATCTCTCAGCCCTCCTGTTTCCACTGACTCTTCTGTGTGGGTGACATAACTAGCCTTTTCAGAAGAGTTTTACCCTCTTCCATTAAACTTTGCCTTCTTCATTCAAATGCTTTGCTTATTAGCACAGCTTTGTTAAAAACAGTGACCCCAGTAGACAAAAGAACTATTCATTAACAATTCCGCTGAAGACAAAGGGTTTACATTTAAGAAAGAGACAGGATTGTGTGGCGCGTCTCCAGCTCTGAGGCAAAGGTCTGTCCAACTGTCTCACTTGGTCTACATCAGCTTGGCCTGGAAGTAAGAACAGCTGGATTTGCTTGTTTGCCTCTGACTGCCTCTTACATGGGCCATGCTTGGATTCAGTCACCCTGGCCTCCCTTTGAGAACTGGAAATAAACTTTGAAGAAGAACACATACAATGCCAAGCTGAAACAATTTATAAATGAGCAGCGGTAGGATGACTGGTAGAGGTTTTGTCACTGCTCAATCCTAAACGGCTTCAGCATGTCATTGTATTTTGTTTTTTTTTAAAATTTCAAGGTCTGGCACCAGGTTGGACTGAATACCACATAACATCAGGCTTCACTATTAAATAACTGCTTGACCTAAAGTAGGTCTCAACACCACCAATGGAACTGCAGAAATGGGCGATTTTAAAAGGTAAGCATTTGGTTTCCAGAAAGCATGTCCCAGTTAAAGCTAGGAAAGACCACACAACATAAAAGGAAGAAACAAGACCATGAACTGGGATCAGGTATGCAAACGGGAGCCATGCACCATCGTAACTCCAACAAATTTGTGCCCTCAGGTCTTTAGAACGGTCTTCACTGGATGCTTGCTGGCATTCACGGCACCAAGCTGCAGTGTACAAGTAGCCAACATGCCTGCTCTTCAGTTTTTGTTCATCCGTCCTCTGTCTAGACACGTTTCAGAGTCATTTTTAGAGACACTTTTTCCAGCCTCAGAGACACTTGTTGAGATGAGAACATTTTTCTGTTTTATCTGGCTGCACAAGGTTGATTTATACCTGCTCATAAAGTAAGTAATGCATTGGTATTCCATACACTCCTCTCAGTACTGCCTCCGCCAATTCCTTAGCCAAATGAAAACCGACAGAAGAGATGTATGCAAACTTAAAAGCCACTTCAGCATGTGTGCAGGTTTTTTAAAAAATCAATTCCAACTGAAAGGCATTCCAATAGAAACAATGTCCTTCCTCATCATCTAAGGGCAGGAAAACTGAATCATTTAAAGCAGTGGTTCCCAACCTTGGATCCCCAGATGTTCTTGAACTAAAACTCCAGGAAGCATTCACCTCTAACTGTGCTGGGCAGAATTTCTAGGAATTGTAGTTCCAGAATATTTGGGGACCCAAGGTTGGGAATCACTCATTTAAAATTTCAAAAACGATCAGTTTCAAATACTGACATCATGACCCACCCTTCCAGGCCATACTTTAAGGCAACATGGTTCACCCTCATGCTTTCTCCTCCACTTCCCAGAGCCTGGAAAAATTACTCTTCTGGACTACAACTTTCAGATTTCCAGAGCCTTCTGCACACTTCCAGTTCCCTCCCACACATCCTGATTCAGAGCCCTCTTGACATTTTTTTGCCAGGACATCCAGATCAGACAAGCTAGTGCTTGTTACAAAAGCTGAGATGTTTTTCTCATTCCAGTTCAGAGGCAAACTATGGTTGCTGGTAGCAAAAACTGCCCTGTTTCAACATCACAGCAATTGTGAGTATCAGTTCATAGGTACGGGGATCTTGGGGGGGGGGCAGGATCCAGAGGGAACACCCACTGTTAACCCAAGAGTAAAATCATAACTTGGTCATGATGTCTAAACCAAGACAATTTATAAAATGAAACAAAACAGAACCCCAAAAGAATTTTCCTAGATCTTCCTAGGCTTTTAACACTTCCAATAAAGTGTTCTAATATTAATAACTTAGATTCTACTCAGAGCGACCTTACAGGTGAGTAGGTAGGAGACCTGAAGGCAGAAGTAGTAACTTAACCAAAGTTCTCCCAGGCAATGCAAAAGAAGGCAGGAGGAAATGAGTTTTTCGTCGTCCTCCTCCTCCTCTGAAGTTTTTGTTTAATTCACACCATATTATTGCTGTTTCTCTCCAAATGGTGGCAATGGGAGATAAACTAAGCAGTTCAAAGGCTGTGGTACATTTCCTCGAAATCTCCTGGAAGAGGAAAGCTATGGATCCCCCTAACATGTGTCTAACACACCCACCAAAACAACAACATCAACCCTTTCTGCCTCTGCTAGTGCTGGAGCATTAGAAAGGTAAGGATAATGGATGTTTCCATGCAGGCTAGGAGGGGGTTGCCATGTTGGATATCCCTCTTCAAGTCCGCAGCATGCTTAGAGGAGAAATCCATAGCATTTGGCAGCCCTAAGAACTCCTTAGCAGAGAACAGTAACTTGCCCCATAGAATTCAGGTCAATGGAATTCGACTCATTGGTTCAAATGCTCCAATCGATCTTTGTCTGAAGGCACATTAGAAAAGAAAGACCGAGGTTCCCCTTCTGAGTAAGAAACACTGAAACCAATGGGAC
Source organism: Pogona vitticeps (assembly GCF_051106095.1). Classification (NCBI taxonomy): domain Eukaryota; kingdom Metazoa; phylum Chordata; class Lepidosauria; order Squamata; family Agamidae; genus Pogona; species Pogona vitticeps. The sequence goes on from NC_135783.1 coordinate 202,483,649, forward strand.
TGGTCTCCGAGGAGAGGGTTGCTGTGCCCTTTTTCCATCATCTTGAGGGCAGGAGAGCTCCCACCAACACCACTGTGCCTTCTAGAGATGTTGGGACTCCTGCTCCCTGCAGCCCTTATGGCCTAGCTGGTTAAGAGGATTCCAGAAGTTGTCCTTTGGAAAAGCAACTTTCTAAGCTCTGTTTCTTTCTGACTTCATGGGAGAGTCTGCCAAGGAACACAAAACATAGGAAGCAAACATTTCGAAAATTCTCACTACTATATGTTAATCCAGTCTCTGACCAGTTAATACCTGGCACCATCATAAAACGTAGACAAAAAAAAGCCATAACGACCAGAATTCTTTCAAGCTCTCCTCACTTCACATTAGGTATTATTAAGCCAGGTTTTTATGTCAGAGTTTTCCCCCTTTTAAATTTTAAGATGTTTTTATTTATTTATTATTATTATTTTGGCAGTATTTCTTGTCAGAAATTGCCTGTGATTAAATGAAGAGTCTAGGGTGGAGGGAGGGGCCTGATTAGTTGATTTACTAACAGACAGGATGGATGGTGGCTGTCACATGAATGACTGGAAAACTGGGCTCTGCAAACTGCATTCATGTCGTTTTTTCACCTTAACTCTGAATAGCCACCAACTGAACTTTGAAGTTTATGCTGCCCATTCAGCCTGATAACTTGAAACAAACGCCTCCATTGTAGCTATTGTGTCAGCCTTTCCCTGTTGACTCAATGAGGGAGCAGAATATAAAGAACTAAAACAGGAATGATTATCTTTAATACACACACACACCTTGGGATGGTGATGGTGGACTTCTTAGGCCAAGCACTGCTGAGAATCAGAAGTCCATATTGGTCTTGAATTAAAAGTCTACGTCATAACAACAAATGTATGCTCCTATGGTTGCTAAATAATTCTTAAGATTCCACACGGTGCTGTTGAAGACACTACAAATGGTTTGTTGAATTATACTACAGTATTTTAGTTCTATTTATAAACCCCTTACTGATGGAAAAAGCAGCTTTAAATCAGTAAATGACATAAAGTGGATTTGCATCACCATGCACTTAAAATTTTCCCAAGGTTACTTGAACTTAACTTCCAGTAATATGTTTTATGACACTTCCCTGTGCATTTTCACTGAGTTTAATTCATTTATTCTATTTTATAAAATGTCTTTATTCCTACGGCACACCAAAGACAATTCTTGTGTGTGTGTGTGTGTTTTCTGTGCTGTCAAATTGAAACCAACTTAGAGTGAGTCTAATAGGGCTTCCAAAGTAAGTGAGATATTTTAGGTTTTACCAGTTCCACTCCCCCAGTGAGTTTCCATGGCCGAGCGGGGATTCAAACCCTGTTCTCCAGAGTCACAGACATGTGGCCAGGCAGGTAACCAGACCTCTCTGCCTCCCCATAGCCACTTCTGTGCATGCAGTTGCAGGCACAGAAATCTGAACAGGATTTTGGCCCATAAGAGGCCAGAGGGGCATGCTGCTGAAGCCCTATTATCTGTTTCCATGCAGCAGGCCCCGTTTTAATTAGGTGGGAACCTCCTTCTAGGTAACTGTTACTAAGGATGTATTGGGTTTCGCATGTCAGCTTCCATTAGCCAAGGGTGTTAAAAATACAGTGGTGCCTCGCATAGCGAGGTTAATCCGTTCCGGATTAACCTTCGCTATAGCGAAACATCGCTGTGTGGGAATAAAAAAGCCATAGAAACGCATTGAACTTCGTTCAATGCGTTCCTATGGCTTGAAAACTCACTGCTGTGCGAGTTTCTTCCATAGCGCCGCCATTTTCGTGCCCTCGGTAGGGGGGCAGGGCGCGAAAATGCGGCGCGGACCTTCCGGTGGCCATTTTGGAACTGCCGATCAGCTGTTCTCCCCGGCTTTGTTATGCGATATTCGCTAAGCGAATCGTTAAGCGAGGCACCACTGTAATGGGTTTTCTTCTCACCTTCCATATGACCGAGAGAGTCTTTCTATCTGCTTGTATTGACCAGACTGAAAAGCCATTCTGAGAGGCCTCTCTAGGCCAGTCTTCTGTTCCCAGGCTGGCCAGCTAGAGTTATCTCAGCAAGGGAGCCTACAAGTGGGGCTAGATAACAGCATCCTCCCAATCGCATGCTCCAGCAATCTGCACACAGAGGACATCCAGTCACTGATCCTGGAGGTACTACATAGCCACTATGACCACTGGCCACTGAAAGCCTTAATGTATTCCATGAAATACCTTAAAAGTATTCCAGGAATCCTTCTGCTGGGATGCAGCGCTCTGGAAGAGTCCCCTTAGTTCTTTACACGGCTTAGCATTATCCCATACCACACTTCGAAATGCGCACTTTAGAACTTCAATACACATTTCCCGGTGTGCACAAGAGCAGTAAACCTGCAAGAAGAGAAAACTAATCTAGCAGCACTGTGTTAACAAATCTGTTCCAGTAATCTCATTAATCTAACACTTTTGCAGGCCTGAGCTCAGACACACCCTTAGCTTCCATGAGTAAAGTCTGACAGTATGCCAAGAAAAAAAAAGAGATAAAAACAAGGAAGGTAATGAAATGCTGCTGTTCTGGAGCCTGCGTGCACAATAGGGAGTTCAAACTGGGGAATATTTCAAGCACTACTCAGCAGGAAAGGTCCCTCCCTACTTTTTACTTAGAAATGCAGAGGCATCCTCCTCGGAGCTGACAAAGATACAGTTTTGGCTTTAGGCCTGGCCCGATCCCCATACAGACATAGCTGCCCCCCCCCCAGGGCCCCAAACTACTAATGAGAACACTGCAGCTGTATGGCAAGGCTTGTTTTCCAGCTACAAAGACAGCTTCCCCCCCCCCCCAACAAGTAGCAAAAAGATATTTGATATCTCTGGATTCTGCAGGTGCAAGAGTGATCTTGTGCTTTTAAATAGCTGGAAAAGCAAACTGCTGCAGTCTTTCAATCTCATCTACCCCCACCATATAAAGCTACAGAACATCTATACTGTTCTAGTATCGTGAATTTGTTAAAGGAAAAACAAACTATCCACTCTTCCCAACTTGGTGTTCTACAAATGTTCAGCTAGGCCTGTTCAGGCACCAAGGGACTCTGATTCAAAATACCTGCAACAGGGTCTTCAAAGGTGGGGGAAAGAAAGCCAATGAACATAGAAATAGATCTACATTGTCTTGCAAATTAAGAGCTGATGGGTATAGGAAGGGAACCTGTTCAAGGCAGGGTACAGCAAACAGTATGTTTGTAGCTAGCCCATTACCCAACAATATTTCCCTGGTGCTTTACAAGCCCAGCACTTCACTGTCCACCAAAGTCTGCTACTATCAACCCTTGCACAGTATCTTAGCATCATCATGCCACGTACTCTGTGGGATTGACATGGAACTTTGCATGCATTACCACATACCACACAGGGGCATGTGTGGTATTCTTTAAGACTTCTGCCCTTATTAAGATGGATCACAGTAACAATACTAAACACTGATTGGAATCCTGTTGCTTAGCATAGTGGGCTGCACTAGAGCAGGCCCACTGAATTTCACCACTGTTATTTAGTACGATTATTGTCTGAACTGCAGATTGGGAGACCAAGAGTGAACAGCTCAGGCAAGGTCCCAAGGGAGAGGTGATGCTGCTCCAGAAGGTCCTATCATTAACTCACACTGAAGCCACAGATTCCTTTATTGTGTCAACCCATCTCGTGTTCAGTCCTCTTTTCCCACTTGCCTTCAACTTTTCCTTGTACAGTATTCATTTCTTTTCCAGTGAGTCTTACTGGACTGCATGGTTTCCAGCCAGGGCAGTTTGATTCACTGAAGAATTTCACTTGAATGTTCTCCAGCCATACATTTCCACAAATTATTCACTAGAAAGTCCAATTTCCATGCAATTAACCCGGTCATTATGCCTGTCTGGACAGTTTTCAAAACATAACAAAAATCTCTTATTCCGCTGCTAGAGACTGTTACAGCCTGCTTAACAATACTGTAACTGCATTTAAACTAGTCTTCTACAACCTGGTGGCCTCCAGCAATGTTACCATTTAGAGGGGTAACATTATCGGAAAACACTGAAACCATGGGGATGTTAAAGCTTCCAACTCTTCATGCTATTTTCCAGGCCTTCCCATTGCTGGTTGGATCACCCGGTTATGCTGGGAGACACTTGGGTGTTTTAATGCAATACTGTACATCTTTAGGGCACTAGAAGGAAGCCAAGTGAGACTTTCGTCACATTGCAAGCTGATATAAATCGCGGTCTACAGACACAGAACTGACTTGCTATTTATTTATTTTTATTTATTTATTTATTGGACTTATATACCGCCCCATAGCGCTACAAGCACTCTCCGGGCGGTTTACAATTTTTAATTATACAGGCTACACATTGCCCCCCCAGCAAGCTGGGTACTCATTTCACCGACCTCGGAAAGATGGAAGGCTGAGTCAACCTTGAGCCGGCTACCTGGGATTTGAACCCCAGGTGGTGAGCACAGTTTTTGCTGCAGTACAGCGTTTTAACCACTGCGCCACAAGGCTCATTTCAAGCAAAATGAAAGAAATACCATTTTCCTCTGAAACTCAGATGGCGGGGAGGGGAAAAAATGGTTCCCCACCACCAAACTATCAGCGCAAGGACAGCGGCACAGTTTTTTTATTTATATTCAGAACTCCACAGGTCAGTGGCTTGGGGATCTGGCTGTGGAGCCAGAGGCTGGGAGTTCAATTCCCCACTGGGCCTCTTTGAATGGACTCAAGTGATTCATAGAGTCCCTTCCAGCTCTGCAGATTTTGGGATTATTACAAGACATACACAGCCTCATCTCACCTTGCATGACACTCATCCTAGTGTAAAATGATTACTACATGGAAAGCTGTCAATCTGTTTTGGTTAAACATTGAAAACAGCTAAATTAAATTATTGGGTTAACATGGGCCGCATATGAATGCAATAAATTACTTTACATACAATTAGAGTCTGAATATCCTTGAATTACATTTCTTTTCTGACATCAACACCTACACTGATTTTCTCTTAACACCTGACAGTATATATAACCCTGTCAGCTTACAATCTTTTTATATGTCTCGTGAAGTGGACCCTAGATGACATAAACTTAAGCCAGAACAAATTTGCTTTAAGACTGCAGATGTTCATACGGGGCCATTTGCTTCCACCGTCACACTGTAAACTACAGCTCCCACAGTCCCTGACCCCCGGGCATGCTGCCTCTGAGGCTCATGGGAGATAAACCGCAAAGCATCTGTAAGGCAACAAGTTGCCTGCTGCTCCAGAGACTGGAAGAGTCTCCGTGAATTAATTCAGCATGCTCCAGATTCACTGTCAAGTATTATTGCCTCAGATCTATTATTTTTAATTACAAAACCTTTTATTCCAAACCTAAATGTACTTATACGGAAGGGATGGATTTCATTTATTCAACTGGATTTTGCCACCAAGTCAGCAGCATGTATGAGATGGCCTTTTTAAAACAAATGACTTGTTTCCACACATGTTGGTGGAATTCGGTTTTGCAAGTAGAGCTGAAGTGCTTCCAGATATTGTTGCACCATCGCTCCCCTCAGCCCCATCAGCCAGTCAGGAGCTTATCAACATCTAGAGGGCCCACCATTTCACACCATTTCACACCATTTCACCCACCTTTGGAGGTTCCAGTCCCATTATATCCCCACAGAAAAGGAAAGTGGGAAGAGCTACCAGCAGAAACCAAAAAAACCAAAATGAAAACTGCAGTCCCGAGGCATGTTGATAAATGTTGGGTGGCGTGAGTCAGCTGCGCCCAAAGGAAGCACATGTTCACACTTGTGGCAGCTCGCCCTAGCCTCCAGGCACAGAAAAGGGCAAGGGAGACTCTTTCTCTCTGCTCCAGAACGAAATACAGCGGGCGATCTATTCATTCGCCTGTTCCACCAGGTGCACACAGGATCTTTCCTCCTTTTTCGCCACCTTTCCCGCCAATGATGTGAAGAACAACATATCTCTTCTCTCTACTTTTCATCCCCTTGCGGATCTTGAGAGGCAGGGCAGGCTGAGCAAGGGAGCGACTGGCCAGCAGTGAGCTTCGTAGCTCCACAAAAACTAGACGGTGGATCTCTGAAGCAAGCCCCCAGTCGGACACTCACACTGCAGAAGGCCATATGCGTGAATGGGGCTACGGGATCACCAGGAGTGTAGCAGAGTTCAGACCTAGGAGTTCCCCAAGTGAATCCAAAACAAAGTTTTTCACTTTGTTACCTTCCCACTAAATTTATATTCTCTCTCTCTCTTTCTTCCTCTCCCACACAGAACGTTCATGGACAGACTACTTGGCCTTCCTTCACAGGGCAGCTTTCTTGAATGGGGGTGACAGAGTGACAGACTGCCATCCCAAGTTGACTGCCATGAGCACAAGCCCCCAGGAATACAGTAGGGTTTACCAGCGAGTAAGCATACTTAGGATGGCAGGACACAGCCAAGGGGGATGCACTGTGTAAGACTGCAAACTTGCATCTACTTATGCGATGACAATGCAGTGGACTCTCTGTTTCAGCAGGCTGTGGCTGCCTGTGCTGAGAGGTACACACCTTGGTGGGTACTTGGTTTGAATTTTACTTTTGTCATTGCCTTAGGCAAGGCACTTTTCAATCTTAATCCTGTATCTGCAGTATGCAATAATAATACTGGTCTAACTTACAAAGTTGTTCTAAGAATTGCAAGACAAGCTATACAAAAACACACAAAACACTCTAAATGCTAAGTAGAGAAATGTGCGCTTCTTTTTTTCCTAAAAGTTCTGACTAGTACACATTCTTTTTTTGTTATGATGCCCCACCAAGTCAGAGCCATCTTAAAAGGATCCTGATAGGGCTTTCAAGTGGCTTTCATCTTTACTTATTGTCCTCAGCTCTTTACTCCTTTTCCTCCAGGAAAAAACTAACCTTTAGGCTTGACTGCCAGTACTCAGGCACATCCTGAGTCCCACCCCCGCCTTTCTTTTTATAGTAAAATGTTCAAGTAGCAGTGCAATTTAAAAGCATGCAGGATACGTGCAAAGGGCAAGGTTCAAATTCTAGCTAAGCCATGAAACTCACTCTACGACTTTGGGCCAGTCAGTCTGTTCAACCCTATGAGGTTGTTGTAAGAATACCTATCATCTTGAGCAACTCAGAAGAAAGGCAGGTAACAATGAAGACTTTTTAGAGCCTCTCTGGCTGCCCCATGACCTTCGCCAGCTGGTGTTTTCAGCACAGAAAAACTTCTGGCTTGGGGCCCCCATAAGTACTCGCTATGTTAGTGCTGTTTTTAGGTGCCACCAAGTGGCTTCTTACTTATGATGAAGTGACGCTAACAGGGTTTCCCAGGCAGGCAACGTCTTCAGGGCATGGCCCTGCCACTGCCACCACCCACTGAATTCCCATGGCGAAGTCCGGATTTGAACCCATGGTCTGACATCCTATCCTCTCTACAGCCCAACGCCTCTTTTCAAAGTCATATTAGATTCCCCCCTTGGCAAAGGAGTCTGTTTAATTGCAGAAGAAGTGGAGGGGTGGTTTCTCAGGACCGCTCAGCCTGCCCGCACGGCTGCCCTCCGCCTTCCGGGCACCCAAGGGAGAGGATCTGCTTCGTTCAGATTTTCCTTCCAAGGCGCCAACATCCCACCACCTACGACAAGCCACCCCCCACCCACCCCCACACACACACCCGGCATCCTGTCTTTTCCGTGGGTTTTGTCGCAGCCGCCCTTTCGCGTTGCTTCTGCGGAAGGGACCTGCAAAGGCACCGCTCACTTTCCCGCCGGGGAAGGAAGGGCCTTTTGTTGGCCGGCGGCAAAGACACACACACACCCCGCGCTCCAAAGGCCGGCATTGTTTGTTAACAGGGATGCAAGGGGGGGGGAAGGAATGCACAACGCGGCGGGCGGGACTCACGACTCCGCGCCTGCGGTTCTTTTTGTAACCATTCTCCTGGGAGATCGGGGTTCCGGGGGGGGAGGAAGGGGGTCCCTGCCAGGAAAAGTTCGCCCGGCCGCCGATTTCTCGCCACCTCCAACCCTCGGCAGCGGCTGGAAACAGCCCCGCTCGCCCATCCGACGGGCCCGCTCCCTCCTCCCCTCGGCGAGTTCTTGCCGCCGCCGATTCCCCCCCCCCCGAGCCCGGCGCGAGTGCGGCTTTCGCGCCCGCCGCGGACAGGTGCCGGCGGGGCTGCCTCCACGGCCTCTCGCTCGGCTTGGCGCCGCCGTCCCCAAGCGCTCGCACTCGGCTTCTGCCCCGAAGCCGGCGGAAGTGAGCAGGGGCCCGGCGGGGCCTCCCTCGCGCAAAGAAAGCGCCAGGCCAGCTGGCTGGCCGGCCGGCGGGCAAGAAGCTCCGGGAGCGGCGGCGATTTGCCCTCGGCTCCCTCCTGCGCCGCGCGGGCAGCATGCCTCCAGCAGCTCGAGCGCTTGGCAGCCAAACGGGGCCCCGCCGGAGGGCGAGCGGGCGCTGGAGGGGATCCCCGGGAGGACCCGCACCCCAAAAGGGAGCCCCGGCCTGCAGGCAGGCAGCCGAGGGAGCGGGAGTGCTCCGGATCCCACCTGCCGGAGCTCCCGCGCGCCGCGCCCCCGAAAGAGGCCTCCCGAGCGTGCCCGCGATCGCCCCAGCCCGGCCGAGAAGCCTGCGAGCGCGCGCCAAGCAAGGTGGGAGGAAAGCTGGGGTGGGGGGGAGAGAAGGAAGGGCTCCCACCCGAGGCGGCCACGCCACCCTCCCCGGCGCCGGGAGGGCCAGGCTGGGCTGGGCACGCCGACCGGCCGCGCTCCTCCAGGCCACCACGGCGTCCTCCCCCCCCCCCATGGCCCGGACCGCCCCCCGCCGGAGGCCCCCCCCCCCCGGGCACTTACAGCCTTCTCTCCTGCGGCTCCAGCTGCCGGTGCATGGCCAGGGAGAAGCCGAAGAGGCTGCCCGGCTCGCCGCGCCACACGACTGTGTTGCCCGTGTCCAAGTTGAAGGCGGGCACGAGCGCGGGCAGGAGGGACAGGTAGAGAAGGGGCACCATTGGCGGGCCCCGGGGAGAGCGCCCCGCGCGCGCCGGTCGGGATCCCAGGAGAAACGAGGCGGCCGCGAGTGCGGAGGGAAGCCCCGAAGAGCGAGCCCAGCGTCCGGGGCGACCCTTGCGCGGCTCTTGGCGGCGGCGGCTTCGGCGGCTCGGCACTCCCGCTCTCCTCCCGGCTGCCGCGCTCTGAATGAGCCCCTTGTTCTCTCCAGAGACTCGCTCGGGCTTTGCACCGAGTGACGAAGGCCGGCCCGGAGCCCCGCCCCGTCGCTCCTCGACCGCGCACGCCGGCCCGGCCCTGCCCTGCCCTGCCCAGTCCGCTGGAGCCACCCTTGGACTCCACTCCCCTCGGGCTCCGAGGCACTGGTGTGGAGAAGCCGCCGGGGGTGAGCGGCGCGGCGCGGTGCCCGGCTCGCTGTCGGAATCGGAGGGGAGAAGGGACCCCCTTCCCCGGGCGGCGGGCAAAAGGACGGCCGGCTCGTGAGGCACCTGCCTCGCCTTTCGGCGCCCTGCAGGAAGTGCCGGGCGAAAACATCCTCGCCACGTGGCGGTTCTGCCTCGGAGCCCAACTGCCCTTCAGGCAGCAGGAGGTGGCCGCCTCAGGCGGCAGGGAACCGGGAACGGCACACGAGGAAGAGGGAGCTGAGGCAGCCACGAAGATGGCGGGGGTGTCTCTCCTGCCTCAGGCCTTGCCCCCAGCAACGGGTTCCCTGGTTCAAAAGGGTCGAGGATGCCCCTCCGTTTTTGGGCCCAAGCTGGTGACACCTGCAAAGATCCAGAAGGTCCCGGCTGTCGCCCAGGCTCCCCAGGACCTTCCGGACAGCCCTTTCTGCCTATCCCACCATTCCCACGGGCATGTTTGGTGAGGAGAAGTGAGAGAAGGGCCTTCTTCGTGGCAGCTCCCAGGCAATGGAAGTCCCTTCCGAGAGAGGCAAGGCCGACTCCCTTCTCTGCCTTCCTTTCAGTGGGCAGGTGGAGGTGTGTTTTGAGAGGCCTTTGGTCACAGGGCGGTGGTGGTTTTGCTGCTGAAAGTCATGAAGGATGTGCATCCCGAAATGTCCATCCTGTATACATACACGGGTACTCTCCAAGCACATTTAAGGACATTGTGTGCACTGTACAGTCTTGGTAGAAGAAATGAGTGTGACGCAGAAATAAACATACGCCACATCACACTCAGAGCCAGCTCTCAACTCCCCCAATGTACAGTGTCTTTATTGAATCTTGCTTATTTGCTTAGTAAAGTGAGATTTTTGCTTTTCCTTTCTGGTACATCGATACAAGACATCTGTACAACCTGCAATAGCCATAGATGCCTTTTATTTGGGGGCATCGGGTTGTCTGCTCCAGCTTCCTGTGGGAATTTTAGGAGAGCTTGTGCAAAGTCATTTCAATGTGAAAGGCAGAGCACTGGAGATTGATGAGGCCTTTGCAAAATGATCTAATTATTTATACTCACCGACTTATAAAGGATCAGCATGGTGTAGCACCAGACAGAAGCCATGCTGATAGCATCTCGTCCAAAATGAATAAATGGTGAATCCTTAAGGATGGCTTCCTAACCACTGTACCATATCCTCACCCTCACCAAAAATGCTATATCTAGCTTCTTAAAGGCTGGCTAGATGGACATACAGTATAGATCAATGTATGCATCTCTGTGGGTACAGTTTGGATCAAACCAGATGATGGCATCCACACGTATTTCTGCTTATATTGAACCATTCTTCCCTTTTAAGAGCTGTCACACACCTTTCTGGCACAGTGGCTGGGTGTTTATTCTTTTTGGAGACATAATTTGAAGAAGTCCTTGATGACTTGACAGCATTCATTTTAATCCTACGTTTCCCTTTTGGCTCTAGAAAGAGTTTGTCATTATTCATTCCGTCCAAAGCACACATGTGCAGAGATGCAGTATGTAGTTCTTATATATTTATTAGTTCCATATATACTCTGTCTTTCTTCCAACGAGCTCTGTGCAATGCACGTGGCTCTTCTCTCCCCGCCCCTCCACGTTGTCCTTAAAACAAAATGTGGGAGATCAGGATGGCTCCTTCCCTGTTAGCCTTCCTAAAAAAGCTGAAGACCCTTCTCCTCAGGCAGGCTTTTAACAATTGCAACTGAATCCCTGAACCCCATTTCAGCAGATAATTTTAAGCTTTTTCCATGTTTTAATCTTTTAATTCAATTTTAAATCATATATTGTTTAATTTGTCTTTTAATATTTAACTTACTGTATTTTTAATTGTGTGAATTTTGATGTCGTGAGCCGCTTTGGGTCCCTTGTTGGGAGAAATGCGGCATATGAATAAAACAAATACAATAATAATTTTATTTGGTTTGGTGGTTACATTGTTTTCTAGGGATAGACTGTCACTTAGCTGCACTGCTGTGTTCTATTTTCAGAACCTGGAAATGGCTCTTGCCATTGGTGTCATAGAATGTAAAGTGTTGGGAAGAGGGAAAGATAAAAAATACGGGAAGGATTCTGGAGTTGAGCCAGGAGAAGGTAAGTGGAGACAAACTGGTGTAGGGACCTGTGAATAGAAAGCGTATTTCCCCAGAAAGTATTTAAGAGAGTGTTTAAGAAACATCAGCCCTGCTGGATCAGGCCAAGGGCCGCTCTAGTCCAGCTTCCTGTATCTCACAGTGGCCTCACCAGATGCCTCTGGGAGCACACGAGACAACTAGATACCTCTCTCCTTATGCCCCTCCCCTGCATCTGGCATTTGGAGGTACCTTATTTTTAAGCCAGGAGATTATATATCCCCTCATGGCTAATAACCTGTGATGGACTTTTCCTCCAGAAATCTGTCCAATCCCCTTTTAAAGGCATCTAGGCCAAATGCCATCACCACATCTTGTGGCAAGGAGTTCCACAGACTAACAACACAGTGAGTCAAAAACTATTCTATTTTGTCTCTTCTCTCCCAACACTCAGTTGGAGTGGATGTCCCCTGATTCTGGTGTTGCATGAAAGGGAAAAGAGCTTCCCTCTATCCACTTTATCCACCCCCTGCATCATTTTATACCTCTCAGTCATGTCACCCCTCAGGCGCCTTTTCACTAGACTAAAGAGCCCCAAACGCTGTAGCCTTTCCTCATAACGGAGGTGTCCTAGCCCAGCCATCATTTGAGTCGCTCTCTTCTGCACCTTTTCCAGCTCCACAATGTCTTTTTTAAGGTGCGGCAACCAAAACTGTACACAATACTCCAGGTGTGGCCTTACCAGTGTTTTGTACAATGGCATCATAATGTTGGCTGTTTTATCTTCAATCCCCCTTTTAATGATACCTAGTATGAAATTGGCCTTCTTCACTGCCACTACACAAATTGTCCACCAGCACAACAAGATCTCTTTCCTGATCCGTCACAGACAGCTCAAACCAATAAGCAGAAGGCGGCAATGAGGGAGAGACCTCATAAAGAGCCAGGAATGATGGCAGGAAAAGAGGGACCTTGTAAATGGTGATGGCTGGTGATTCCATTCTAAGGGGTTTCTGTGAGTCCAGTCTGGGTATTAGTGTGTACTTTATCCAAGGTGCTGCACCTTCTCCCTCAAATAGGTTCTGCTCATTGGATGGCTCTCTCAATGCGCAGATTAAAACCCATTGTGGGTTCACAGCTTTCACTAAAACTGGTGTCACCAGCTGCCACTGCCTGCTCTGAAAGAGGATGCCCATCAGATCCCAGGGAGTACTATCACAGCACCTGTCCTTGCAACACTGTAAAGAACTGTATGCCTAATCCATAGGATTAAGGGGAAGTCAGTTGAGTAATAGAACAATTATTAATACACATGATGGTTATGTACTTAATTTTATTGAAACCTTGTCCAACTACAAATGTTTGTCTAGGGACTCTTTTTTCCCCCCAAATTAAAATTGAGTAAGGAAAATTGTCTTTGTAACAAAGACAAGCCAAACCTAACCTCATTGTATATGCGTCACAACAAGGTGTGTGTGTTTGGGGGGGGGAGAGGAATACCTTTATGAAATTTGGGGGCAAGTCACCCCTCCCTGTCCCCGGTCTGTGAGCCGCCCCTGCTTCTCACCATTTGACCCCCTCATCTTTTAACTATTAAACGTATGCTGCCTAGTAACTAAATGTGTAAACTAACTAGCTGAGTTGTGAAAGTTCTGTTGGGAAGTAATGTGGAAGGTTCCTTTGTGATGTCAGAGCTTGGATGGCCAGTTCACACATGCAAACCACTTTATACGATACTCAGTGCTAGATCTAACTTACCTGTTCAGTAATGTTCAGGTGATTATAAGCCACGGAGAAAAGAAATCTAGGGATCAGGGCTACGGTTAGCGACATCGGGATGGTTTCCACCCTCTGTAATCACCACACTTTGTTCACTCACTTTTTGGCCAAGTATTCACAGTATGTCATCATTCATTCATACTCTTGTGTTTTCCTGAGACAGCTTTCTTGTCTCGGACTGCAGAAAATGTCAGTCTTGTGAAAAAAGCAGAACAGGAAGATAATTTCTATCAATATCAATGGCCTCAGCATTTCTCTTCCAACTTTTTGTGGTTTGTGCTTAGCGCCGGTGCACTTGGGGGCACCATCTACATGTTGCCATCCATTCTTTCATTTCTATCCGGCAATATTTCATCAGTGTACTCTAATCAAATGCTCCTTTCCCAAATTTATATACCGCCCCAGTAGTGCATGCGCTGCTCTGGGCAAACAACATCAAATTAAAATAAAAACACATAATGACATAAACTCAAATGCATAAATTATAACTTACAAGCCCAACGTGAGGCATATAAAAAAACCAAGGCAGGTAGCCAAAAAAGGCCTATTTGAAAAGAAACGTTTAAGCACAAATTAACTGGATTCAGCACATACCACGGACTATTTTAACATCTGTGTCTGTTTGTTATATGCGGCTGTAACAATGTTCCAGTATTTACAACAGGCAAAAATGTTTTATTCCACTTGGCATTTTGACAGGTTAATTTTATCACTTAGCTATGCTTAGACCTACACCCAGTAGAATGGATGAGACCAATTAATCATAACTAGCTTAAGTACCATTGATTTCAATGATTCTCCAGTACACACAAGTCATCTAGAGCCAGCCTGTGTTCTGTGTATCTGCACACACACCCATGCACACCACTGACTATTTAAATATGTGTGTCTCCATTTATTGTACATGCCTGTTAACAACGTTACTCATTTTTGTAAACATTGCTTTTATCATGACCTGTCTTTGGAGAGAAGCAGCAGGCCGAAAATGGTTAGAAGAAAGTAATAAACATGTAACTGAAGAAGTCCTTGTCAAAGCTGTCCTCCTTCTTAGCCAGAGGAAAGCTTCCTTGATGCTCTTGTTGAATTTTCATCTGCCTGATTATTAAGGGCATGTTGGTACCTTTCCAAATGCTGCCATGCAAGGCGTAGGCCTGCTGGGCCTACTGCCGATCACCTCCTCCTCAGCGCGAGAAATCTTTGCCTAATGATAGGGTTGGAACTGAGATTGTCATTTTGAAAGGGGAGCGGGAAGGTGGATCGGGAACTGGAGCCAAATGTGACACTCCATTTTGCCTTCTGGAGACACTCAAAGAATGGCCCCTTTCATTGCCCCCCCTCCACACATCCCCCAAAGCTGCCTATTTACAGGGCAACAAATGCAGTTTATAATTTATCAGTACTTAAGTGAACAAGCAGCTGTGTTTCCCTTTCAGGCTGCAGGTGAAACCAGTTTGTAAGGCTAAAATACTGCATCATTCTAAAACAAATTATGCTATATGCTTTTTGACACTTCAGTATTTTCACACACACGCACCTGCAAAACCTGTAGATTTGTCCTGAACTTTCATTCCAGCTGCCAGCGTGACAGTTTATGACCAGGATCATGAAGCTCCTGCCATCAGGAGTGAGCAATCTGTGGCCATTGAGATGTTGCTGCACTCCAGCACCCATCAGCGCCAGCGGTTACAGCCAGTGGTCTGGGATGATAGGTAGCATAGTCCAGCAACATCAGGACCTAAAGAGTCGTAAGGTTCCCCACTCTTAACTGACATGGCTACCTGTGTTCCATCTCAATGCCTTTCAACATCCACCTCCATAACATTTATCTGAATAAAACATAGAGATCAGTTTTTTTTTCCTCCCGGCATTCTGAGGAAAAGTCAGAAAGTCGAATACAGCTGTCACTGGCACAAGCTGCTGCTTAATCGGCAGCAGGCCCATGCCTGGCCATGGCAGCTTTTGGAAACGTACCAACATGCCCTTAAAAAAGCTTCATGGGGTAACAGTCAAGAGTGTAGGTGTGTCATGAAGAATGGGAATGGCCTGTGATCGTCCCAATAACCTTCCCTAACATGAACAAATGCCACTTGTGAAAGTCTATAGAGCAGAAGCGAAGCACATGCTTGACTCCTCTGCCTGAAAGCCTGGAGAGCTGCTGGTGGTCCGAGTGGACCTCTGTAGGCCAAATGGACCAAAGGATCTGCCCATTTCTCCTTGGAGAGAGCCTGGTCATCCGGTTCAGCATCATCTCCCTTGTGTCACTGATACCTATATGTCAAATATTTCCTTATTCCTGGTAGTACCAGTTTTGTCACCCCATTTTCTTTAAACATGGTGTTTTGTTTTGTTTTTTGTACCACATTGATTGCTCCACTTTCCCCCGTAACTTCTTGATTAGAAAATAATAGTCATCTTCAGGGATGGGGGCGCGAGTCACAGGACTTGCTGTCTAGTTGAACTGGAGTCACATCAGCAACTTGACCTGAGGTTGTTGGGTTTTTTTCCCCAGTGGCTTGGACTTGACTTGTGACTCAGAACTCACTCAACCCCTCCCCTCCCCCCTTTTTTGGGGGGAGAAAAGCTTGTTTTTAACAGGGACTCAGACTTGGGGTTTGGGACTTGGACTTGAAACTTGGACCCAAAGACTTGCCAATAAGAGTTTTTCTGCAACCGTCCATAAAACAGACCTTGCAAATAAGGGACACAACACTAGGTGTCTTGAATTGAGAGGCATGCTATTTTTAATGTATATAGGACACAGTTCAGTGTTAGTCCTCAGGTTTTGCATGCAAAGGAACCAAGGTTCAGTCCAGGTGCCATCCAGGCAGGGCTGGAAATGATGAGCCTGGAGGGCTAACACATTTCAGAAAAAATGGCCGGGTTTGGACAACAACTCCCATAATTCTCCCCACTGGCATGGCCACTGGCTACAGTATACAGAGGATTGTCAGCCAGCAAGGAAACTTTTCCAGCTGTGGGAAGAACTTTATCCAACCTTGTTGGTTAATGGATCTTGTTGCTTTTGGATGGTACTAGACAGCAAATCCCATCAGTACGGTCTATGGTAAAGGAGTGATGGGAGTTTTGGTCTAACCGTATCTAGAAGGCCATGGTTTCCCTGCTTCTGTCCAGCCAATATTGAAATAGATGGTTCAATAGTTTGACTCCATACAAGGCGGCTTCGTACTCCATCCAGATCTCTTTCTGTTCTCATATCATGTTGTGTTATGTGCCATAGAGTTTGAATCAATTTATAAGTGACCCTGCTAGGATTTCCACAGTAAGTGAAAGATTTAAGGAATTGTTTTACCAGTTCCACATTCTCAGTGGGTTTCCATGGCCAAGCAAGGATTTGAACCCGGGTCTCCTGAGTCCTAGTCCATCACTCTATCAACTGCACCACACTAGGTAACACTCATATCATTTTAGCCTATATATAATAGACATTTGGCATTTTAGCTAGGATATAATGGGCCTTTGTAATGAAATGTGTACGTTGAAAAGAGCCACAAGGCCATTTCTTTACTACAGGTCATAGCTTGCTTCTTCATAACATAAAACGGACTGTGTCTGGTTGCAATTTGTTCTTAGGGGAAACGTCTCATGTTAAAGAAGCCAGTGTAATAAACTCTAGGCATTTTCCCCCTTCATTCTAGGGTACAGGAAGGACTGAGAGAAAAATAGAAAGTGCCTCCCCTGAGGTAAAACAGCCAAGGTCTGAGTCAGCACATAGCAAATACTCCGACATGTTGGTAAATGAAAGCCCAAGCTGTTTGCACCAGACAGCTGCTTAATTTCCTTGTGTAAGCAAAACCTCTGCAGAGTTGCCATGAGTTACCAGAATGCAGAGAGCCCGGTCAGCTGGCATGGGCAGCAAGGTTACACAAGAAGAGAATTTGCAAAATAACCATCTTCGAAATACTTCCATTAGTATTAAGCCTAGCTCAGAGGTCTAAATTTCGGCTCAGGAGTCATACCAAAATCCCAGCTCTGCTGGATATGCTCTATCAAGGCAGAACCCAGCCAATGGCTTGGATTGAAGCCTTTATTTATTTATTTACACAGCTCAGAAAAAAAATGGCAGTTTTGGAGAACTACTCTCGGAATCACCCCACCACCGACAGGGCCGCTAGCTGCCAAAACCTGCGGCTGAAGGTCGCTCACAGTAAGCTGGAAAATATACATAAATAAAAGCACAAAAAGTGATATGAAGATACAATTAGATGAATTATAGTATTAAAACACAATTGGATTGGAAGCAATTTTAACTGAATTTAAAACATTTTTAAACCCTAATTTTAAAAACAAGCTGGATCTCTACATTAAAAGTTTCTTCATCGGCACAAAGTTAATAGGTAAAAGCACAATGTTTTGCCAGGAACTTTTCAAAGCTTTCTTGCTTCCAGCACAAAGGGTTTGTTTGTTTAAGAATTTGGCATTGCCAGTTTTGAGAGGACCTGTAGAAATACATATCATGGATGACACATCTGCGTGGATTCTGCATACTTTCAAAGTTAGGACTAGAAGTGGGTAGTAGACTGAATGTTTTGATATCAACAGCCAGCAAACTTTCTGTGCATAAGACAGCCACTTAAAAACGTTCTTTAGAAAGAAGAAATGCATTATCATCGAGATGGAAGAGTGTCTCCCATCAGGACAAGACACTGGCTGGACCATTTGGAAGTCACTTAATAGACTTCAATGCCAAGAAGGAAGATCAAAGAATAATCAAGAAAAATGGGGCTACTTGAACACAGGACCAATTTTCTGTGACTGTGGAGAAATTCAGTCAACACACTGCATGCAATTTGTGCCCCGCCACATGTACAAAAGATCTAGCAAATGGCTGAAATAACACTATTGAAGTAGCCCACCTGGTTGAAAATAGTCTAATTCTATTAACATTTTTATTTTTTTTAATTTTTCATATATTTCATATACTGTACATCCATCATTTTAAATTGTGCAACACTGATACAAATAAAGAAAAGAAAGACCAAAAAGGTACAAAGAGGAGAGCCAAATTTAAACAAAGCCTGCATGTGTGCATTTGAATATAGAGATGCAAATTCAGAAATAGTAACTAAATAGAATTACAGGGCATCTTATAATGGTAGGAAAGACGGTGGGTCAGTAACCAAGGGAGGTAGACTTAACTGGACACTTCTAATGGATGACTGCAAGACCCCTGATTTCCTTACTTAAGTAGGTAAACATAGGGTGGTATCTTCTTTGGAAATCAGGGTATGATCTGAAGGGCATAATTTAAAAGTTCAAAGAAACAAACGATCTCCATCTAAGGGCTTATCCTGACAGAGCACTTGTTCCTTCCAACTTTGAGCAGGTTGGTGTTCTTTGGTGCTACTTGTATGTGAATCTTTGCAGAATTTTTGCCCACACACATTCTTAAAACTGGTTTTTATTGCTTCTAAAGAAATCATAAATGACTCGGTTAAAAAACTCTGAAGAAACGCCTAAAACCCATCTCCTTGGCACATGAGTGTTAAAACGGAAAGCTGACAGGGCGATTCCTTGGTGGCAGAATTCCCGTTGTGAGGGAGGCAAGAGAATGTGAGAGAAAGGCCTCCTTTGTAGACTGGTCCTCCTCCTGCTGCTGCTGTTGCTGCTGCAGATCCCTTGTGAGACGCCACGTGAGACCGAGAACAGGCACAGGTGATTCCTTGTTCCTACCTTGTCAGGAGGTAGCACATCCTGGTCGGTACCAGTGTAAGCCTTGTGTTGTCTGGATGGCAAGAAGGATGCACATAAAATGTCTCATTAGCACAGATAAAATGGAACAGACACTCTTTCTGGACAAGCGCCAGCTCTGTTGGCCATCACAATCCAAAGGCCAAGAATATTGGGGGAACTGAAGGTTCTTTTTATCAGATCCCCAAATCCGTAGCATGCAACACTTCTGACAAAACAAAAGAGACAAATCTATTCAGAGTGATTAGGATGGCATAGATCCATAAGGGTATAAACTATAGAAGCTCTTTAGTATGTACATATTATCCTATTCTAAATATGTTGCTTATTTTAAACAATTGGCCACAATTCACATATAACTAGTTTATCTGTAAACAGCTAGAAGACTCTTGTTTTTGCTAAAAGGCCACCACGCTCCACTCCCCACCCTTCCAGAGGCATCTGATGAGGTGGGCTCTAGACCGCAAAAACATAATGAATAATACTTACTAGTCTTTAAGATGCCACAAGACTCTTCATTGTTTATAAACTTGGTAGAATATGATGACCAGAGAATGAATTGCACATGGCTGTATAACTTGGAAACCATTCTGTTTATATTCATCCATTGAGGGTGTGACTACACAAGGAGGAACACCTGGCCTGCTTCTGAGTCTTTTAACTGGGTCCCTGGCAGTTCCTGTTTGCTGAAATCACTGTAGTAACCCACACTGATAAGTGATTAATTATCCTGTTGCAGGAATCCACACTGCACACCCCAAACAGATCAATTTCCACTATAAACAGCCCACATCCTATTAATACCACCCTCTTTCCCATCCCTTCCCTTAATCCTCTTTTAAATTTTGCACAAGTGACATAGCGCTAAATTTGAAAAGCAGAATTCTAAAAATGTAAACATCGGTCAGAGGAAAGGCAACAACAGGCACTCAGTTGAAGGGAATTATTGCACTATAATACCATGTCCCTCTAAAGACATCAACAGAAGTCATACCTGCAACTCCACCTTTGCACTCAGAGAGATGTATCACACACACCAGAAAATGGGGGGGAAAGCGATGACAACTGAGTGGTATTTTATAAACCATCCCCTGATGAATGAACAAAAATGAAACAAATGCCTATAGAGAAAGACCAGACTTTCCTGGGTTTAGTTTTATGTCATGTAGTCACTGGCAAGTAGTTTGACTTTAACCTCCAATGCTAAATGCAGGGTAAATTGCACTGTGGTCGTGTCCTGAGAATAATGGGTCACAGGAAGGCAGTTTCCTGCTTTTTCTTCTTGGGATACACTAGCTGTTCTGTTATAGCTTGTCACAGGGGATTCCGGAAAGCAGAGGTGGCTCATGACCAGTGGTGTATTGCAGGCAAGTCTCATAAGAGCGAAGCCCCAGGTCTTTTTAAGTAGCAGGGACTATGACATCACCTGCCACCCCCTTTAAGCTTCCATGTTCCCTCCAAGCTTAGTGGCAATTTCCAGGAGTATATTGTTTCAAGCTCTCCTTTCTGTAATAGAATACTTTGAATTTTTTATCTTGAATGGGAGATTAAGAGTCATTAACCTTAGAAAAGACCTGTTCCTTATTTGTTTATCTGGATGGATCCACCAGCCTGTGTTTTCAGACTTCCTTTATGTGGGGAAGCTGACTATGAGGACTATTATGATTAGCCCTTGCACTTCCAGATGTATGACTACATCAATGCTTATGGCCAGAGCAAGAAGCATGTTTCACCCCAACATTTTGGGTTGGTGCATCTTTCCTGCTTTGTAATACAAAGTGAAGGAGCTGCTTTCTGGCCCAAAGCGAGTGCAGGTGGAGTCATTTCTAGGAGGAGATTCACAGTTGCATGAGGGCAGCTGAAGGGAAAGAGGGAAAGTCACAAGCATGAATCTAATGAGTCAAAGAAAAAGGGAGGACAAGGCCATTGGTAGATTTCAAGCTAACGACCAAGCATGTCTGCTGGATCCTGAATGGGAGGGGAAGATATCAGATAACTTTTAACCAGAATGACTCCCTTGGTGGCACTTCAGTACAACCCAGATGCACAGAGAGTGCTGTGTTGCCAATTCCATTACCAGCCAGCAAGCTGGATTTTGCCACTGAGGGTTGAATTGTTCCTATTAGAACAGGGGATTCTTCAAGTGCTCAAAAACACACAATTCCCATGAGAAGAGTTTTGCTCCCTACATGTTTCTAGCAGATTAGTTGGCTTCCTTTTGTGATTGGCCTTGGGGGTGGGGGGTAAACATGAACTTCATTGGCAGCTCTCAGGCATGAAATTATGTTATCTGGAACACGCCCTTGACTTACAGGTTGTATCGGCAACAGGCAGTTTGGCCCATATATTTATTGGGGAATGGTAACCAACAGTCCAGGATCTTTGAAGGGTTCTCTAGGATATCCATGTGTCCCAAGTACACATTTATCTCATTAATACTGAACATGTTTAGGGAGACACTTCATATAATATTAAGTAGCCACAACATACCCCATGCAAAGTGGGAATACTCCCCATGCTTTCTGTAAATCAAAAATGTAAATCAAGAATGAGAAAAAGGTACAGATTCTTTCTATCAGATATAAATAAGGCTATCTATTCCTTATACACTACTATAAATACTGCCTGCATTTAGTGACATCCTCTCTCTATATGTGAACAACCAAGGCCTTTATAGGCCATTTTCAGAAAACAAGGTTTGCTGTCTTACATTTTCCCCCTTACATTCTTTTACAGGCCAAAAGGTGACTTACAAATATGTTTATAAGTTATTAAATAAAAGTAAAGGAATGGTTGTATGACATTCTGTAGCTACTTATTTCTAATTAAAACATTAGGGATGAAAGATCTTTCTTTTAAGCTTGAATTTGTTTGCTAAAAAGGGCTAAATTTGAAAAGCGTAAAGGTTTATTCTAATCGAAGGGATTGTTTATAGAGGCTGATTTCCATTCATTTCCCAAAATCTTTGCAGAATTAAGGTCTACTGTACGTATATGGCTGTTGGACAGTGCCATTGAAGCTACCAACATGAATTTGACCCAACACCGGGAGGCAGTGGAAGACAGGAGGGCCTGGCGTGCTCTGGTCCATGGGGTCACGAAGAGTCGGACACGACTTAAGGACTAAACAACAACATGGCTGTTGCTGTTATAACCACTCCATGACAAAGCTGCCCTTCTTTTTCCCTTCTTCCTCCCTTGTGATGTGCTTATCTCCACCATCACCCCCTGCCAAGCAAAGCTCATTCTCTATTTTGTGCTCAGAACTTTCTTTCTTACACCGCAAAACCCCTTTTTTTTGGTCAAATAAAGAGAAATGCCAGATGGGACTTTATGGGTTTCTGTGTTAGCCTCTCTTGAATGAGAAGGAAGAAGGCGAGATAGGAATATGTGGGAGCCCCGTTTCTCTGTGGCATCCCAGATCGGCTCTTTGAAAACATTTGATTGCATTAAGCTGCCATGAACAGACAAGCTTAGCAAGTGAACAGTAAATCTAATCAGTTTGGCATAAGGGGTTTTATGGGATCTGGGCAAACAATAGGAATCGTTGTGCTGGCTTCACTGACTTCAAGTGATTCACCAGTTTATCCGGAATAGCCAAAGCGGCAACAAAGCAACCATTAATTATTAATACACAGGTCTCACAAAAGATGCGGGGCTGTGTGAACTGTTTAGAATAGTTCTGGAAAGCCATTGTTTCAGAAGAAACACTTCATCTCATCTGCTCTCCTGAAAGTCATTTCTTTTACCATGTTTAGATTTTTCTATCCCTCATAACATAGATGTTTTTAACAGAGTACAGGAAAGCCATGAATGGAACCTAGAAATCTCTCTCCCAGTCCTGATGTAACTATTGCCAGAAAAATATCCACAGGCAAGTTCCAGTGTCCGCACAGCCCTACCGTTCTTCATTCCCCAGATGAGTTCTTCCCTCCTGCTTCTGAATCCCTCTACAAGAAGATTGTTTTTCTGACAAGTAACAACCTGTTTGCGTAGATGCCCTGCTTGTCTTCTCAGAAGTGACATTTCTGTTCAGTTGAGGGTCAAAGCATCATAGCATATTTTCAATGCCAGACCAATAGTTTAAACAAAAACCTGCCTTTTAATTTATGAAATATCAGGGAGGACCGAATGTAACAGAGGAATAATCAGAACTACTCTGTGGCTAGCCCTGTCCTAAACATCCACACCCACATCTACCTGTACATCTGGTTCACTGGTGCTTCAGCATAATTTGCTGATTCATTTGTGCTTCCAAAAATTGGTTTGCATGTTTGTCCTGTTTCTAGATGGAACCCTTAAGAAAATTTGCTACAGGTTTTTCATAATGGTGATCTTTTATAATGAGGAGAGAGAAGCCAAGCAGTTTAGCTAGTATGTTTTGCCACAAACAGATATACAGTGGTGCCCCACAAGATGATGTTAATTCATTCCATTGAAATCACTGTTTTGCGAAAACATTGTCTTGCAAAAAGCGTTTCCCCATTGGAATGCATTGAAATTCGTTTAATGTGTTCCAATGGGGAAAAATCGCCCATAGGGAAGCCATTTTGCGAAGCGCCGATCAGCTATAAAATCGCTGTCTTGCGTAAAACAGAAGCGCCAATCGGCTGTAAAAATCGTCGTCTTGCAAAAAACAGTCTGTGAATCACGGACCAAATCATCATCCAGCAAAATCCCCCATAGGAAAAACCGTTTTGCGAATCGCTATAGCGATCGCAAAAAGTCATCATCCTGCAGATTACCCATTTTGCGGGGTAATCGTCTAGTGGGGCACCACTGTAGTTCTGTTTAGAGTAGACCCCCTGAAAGTAGAGGAGATACATATGTGAGACAGGAGGTGAGAGGGGTATCCCACTCGATGGAGAGCCACCCCTCCTCCATACGGAAGAGAAGGAAGGACAGACCCAGCCTGTTACAACACTCCAGAGAAAACTGAATTAGAAGGAGAGATACAAAAACTGACCGTTGAAAGGGCTCGGGGAGAAACAGCGGGAATAGAGCGGAAGAAGGGGGTGGAGATAGAGACGGGAACAGCAGATATAAAAAGGAGGGAAGAACAGCTACCGCCAGGTTGGGAGTGGGTTTGGATGGAAGACCCATGGACTGGAGCTTGGGAAAGGCTAAGAGTGCACAAGGAAAAGGCGGATTATAGGAAAAGAAGGGAGATTCTCCCCCCCCCCCGATCGTCTTATTGGGGAGAGGGAGAGGCTAAAGAGTGGAGAAGGAAGCTTAGAGAAGAAAAGGAAAGAGTAGAAAGAGAAAGATGGAAGTGAGAGCTGGACCATAAAGAAGGCTGACCACCGAAGAATTGATGCTTTTGAATTGTGATGCTGGAGGAGACGCTTGAGAATCCCCTGGACTGCAAGGAGAACAAACCTATCCATTCTGAAGGAAATCAACCCTGCGTGCTCACTGGAAGGACAGATCCTGAAGCTGAGGCTCCAATAAAGTGGTGCCTCGCTTAACGAGCACACCGTATAACAACAAATCCGCATAGCGATCCCATTTTCGGGATCGCTAATGCGGAGGCATAGCGTCGGCCCCAGTGGGCAAAACTCGCATAGCGAAGATCGGTAAGCGTTTCGCTTACCGATCTTCGCTTTGCGACGCCCGCAGATCAGCTGTTCGGGGGTTTCAAAATGGCCACCGGATGCCCAAAATGGTCGCGCGCAGCGTTTCCGCGCCCTCCCCTCGCTTACCGAGGGCGCGAAAATGGCTGCTGGACTCTGGAAACTTCGCTAAACGGTGAGTTTTGTGCCCATTTGGAACGCATTAAACATTGTTTAATGGGCTTCCCCGTTCCGTTTAGCGAAGTTTTCACATAGCGAAGGTTAATCCGGAATGGATTAACCTCGCTATGCGGGGCACCACTGTACTTTGGCCATCTCATGAGAAGAGAAGAATCCTTGGAAAAGATCTTGATGTTAGGAAAGTGTGATGGCAAGAGGAGAAGGGGATGTCGGAGGACGAGATGGTTGTACAGTGTCATTGTAGCAACCAACATGAGTTTGACCCAACTCCGGGAGGCAGTGGAAGACAGGAGGGCCTGGCGTCCTTTGGTCCATGGGGTCACAAAAAGTCAGACACAATTTAATGACTGAACAACAAAAGAGAGAGAAAGGAGATAGAGACTTGAATGGAGGATAAACGGGATGAGGAGGAAGGGGTTCAGGGAGGACCTTGGAAGGCTTCCACGTCAGAAGGATGTCCATGTGGAGTGACGGCCGGGATGATGAGACCGTGCCCTTGTTAGAAGGTGAAGCGAGACAGACTATAACCACCAACATCTTTACGGACTGGCTGGGTCCCTGGAACTCTGGTGAGAGAAATCCGTTTCTGGATGGAGATTGGAAACCCCTTCAAGACCCGTTGTCGGAAGGAGAAAGACGATGGAATCATGTCATGGACACTGCTTATTTGTTAAACACACCAAGAAATATTTCACCTGTTTCGAAACCGCAAAGATCTCTTGATTCCTTTGAGGTGAGAAAGGAGCCTAGAATTGAACCCTCGCAACATGAAGATCCATTTTTGTCTCGCCTGACGTTGGAGGATGGTCTGGGAGTCAGGGTTGGGGTTCCAGAGCCTTGAAACCGTCCATTGGAATGAAAGCCTATCCCTTCCTTTTCTCAGTTGTCAGACACAGATTTCCTTCCTACTCGAAAACATTTCTTCATCATGACTACAGTGAGCCAACGCCTAAATATTTTGGTGCGCTCTGTCTCCACACGCCAGAGCTGCAAAAGATACATACCCTCAGGTGGCTTTTACGTGAGGTATTTGCATTGCAGCTCCTGGGTATGCATTATGTACTCACCTTGTGGGCGGAAGGCAACAACAGGAGAGTTAAGCAACAATCTCGAATAGATCCAGTACTCACTCTTATGTCATGAACCAGCAGACTTTTAATATCAAGCAGATTAACATTCACTGACTCATAGCCAGCTAGATCTGCGAACCGCACAAGTCAACGCATTTAATTTTATGCAGCTTAAGGCCCAAATCACATGTTTCAGATTGTTTAACCTTCACTCAGGAGTCAGAGCTGGTCCTCCATGCCATGGAAGGGACACACCCCCAGTTTTTATGTTTTATGTTTTTTCCTGCCATAGACTCTCTGAAGAGCTAGCACGGTATAGTGGATAGAGTGAGAAACTAGGAATCAGGAGGTCTGGGTTCAAATTCCTGCTCAGCCATGGAAGTTCACAGGGAGGTGACACTGGCAAAATCACTCCTTGAATACTTACTTCACTTACCTTGAAAGTCCTATCAGGGTCACTATCTGTCAGTCCTGACCTAAGAGCACTTAACACAAATAGGTCCCCAGGAATTTCCCTGGAAGATGGAAAAAAAATTGATTTTGTATAGTTCTCGCTTCTATGGCAAGCCGCCACACTGTGCATCTGTCTACTTATATTGAATGCATTTAGGCTTCCAGAATAAGGCATTTCCCTTGCCCCCACCCATGAATGCCAGTGGCCCTAAATTTTTAACAATGTACACTATTTGCATAGAAAACCTGCAAAATGGACCAAATCATGACTACTGTATTTCCACTTTTTTTTTTACAGCACTGTTAAAGAGCAGAACTAGACACAAGGGATGAAAAGTAGGATTCTCGACCTCTCTGTGATCATAACTCTAACGCAAGGAAGAACCTGAAAGCTCTTGTGGTACTTACTCTTGTCTCTCCTCTACTCGGCTGTAGGTGCCCTCCCTTCCCAGTTGTATGAATGGATGTTTCTTTTCCAAGACACTGAAACCAACGGAAGGCTCAAGATTGAAGGGAAGGAGGTGATGGGAAAGGTCTCTCCTGAGCCCCTGGAGGGCTGATGTGATTCGGAATGGACAGTGCCAGATGGGATACCTTTTAGGGGCTACAATCAGAATACTTTAGGTGATCATTAGCATACAGTATTTTAAAGGCAGAGGGGTTGAAGGCTTGTGCTGGCAACTGAAAGACACAGGTTCTAGCTTACCTCCACTCCGCCAATAAAAATCAATGGTTGACCTTGGGCTAGCAATTACTTTTCCATTGGAGCGATCTCACAGGATTGTTGCAAGAGGGCTGGCATGTATATCACTTTGAGCTTATTTACAATAACAACTCCAGCGGCATCAACAACAACAACTACTCCTATGGAGCTGCTGCAACAACTGCTGCCTCTCAGACATCACAAACAGCATTTATTACAAACACGGATCTCACACAACAGCTGCTTCAGTAGAAATCCACTTGATTAGTTTACATGCTTGGCAGGTACCCAGCAAGGTATCTGGGCCTCCTCCAAGAGCCGTTCGTCAGACACTGCTGTGGATTTGCAACCTCCGTTAATTCCAGCACGGCTTGTGCAGAGGCAGCGGCAGCAACAACAGCTCATTCTTGACAATCACATTCCTACCAGTTCAGACCAGAGCTCTAGCTGTCATGGCTTTAAGAGACAGCAAAGATTAAACAGAAGAGTTATGTGGCAAAGACACTCCAAGTGCAGCGTCTTGACTGTTACTTCCTTTCTCTATAAAGTGCCGCATGTGGGAATACCATGCAGTGTTCTGGGGAGCAGCTTTACAGTCAACCCCTTTACAGTTGAAACAATTGCCGCTCTGTTGTCCCAGATTTGACACCATGATCTAGTGCATTTTCTGCTCTCTTTGGGGCCCGAGCGGCAGAGGACTGGCATTTTTGTGGCATTATGCATTTGACCTTATCAATGGAGAAGAGCCTGTAGGCTGGGGAGAAAGGGCTCAGTCTTTCATCATCCCTAAAACCCTAATTGATGCCTTTGAATTGTGGTGCTGGAGGAGGCTCTTGAGAGTCCCCTGGACTGCAAGGAGAACAAACCTATCCGTTCTGAAGGAAATAAACCCTGGGTGCTCACTGGAAGGACAGATCCTGAAGCTGAGGCTCCAATACTTTGGCCATTTCATGAGAAGAGAAGACTCCTTGGAAGAGACCCTGATATTGGGAAAGAGTGAAGGCAAGAGTAGAAGGGGACAACAGAGGATGAGAAGGTTGGACAATGTCATCAAAGATACCAGTATGAATTTGACCCAACTCCGGGAGGCAGTGGATGACAGGAGAGCCTGGTGTGCTCTGGTCCACGAAGAGTCGGACACGACTAAACAACAACAACAACAACAACAACAACAAAACCCTATCAATAATTCTAAAAGCTATATTTTACCCTCATAGCAATATAAAAGCTCTTAAGGTTTAATTGCTCTTAATGCAAACCAATTATGGAAATCTCTAAATTATACAGTAGAACTCTGTTGCAAGCAATAGGTGGTGTGTCCCCTACCCCCGCTTCTCAATTCTTGCCTGTGCTGTTGTTTGTGGACCTTGTCTCTAAAAGAGAAATGCAAACCTTTTTTTAAAAAAATGAACAGTTTGCAAAGAAATTCTGGTGACAGCCCATTTCTACTTTGAGTATAACTGACAACTTATTTGTACACCGATGCTGAAAAAACCATGCTGAAGATCTAAGTGACCCTCACTCAGAATAAGCTACAGGAATACAGCCAGCCCATCAGCAGAGTAGTGCCATGGTCCAATGGGGTTCAGCACATGGAATGACCCCTTGAAACACAACAATTTTTTCTTCCCAACACATGTCAAGTATTCAAATAAGCTGAGAAAAGGAGACAAACAATTGGCTCAGGGGTCACTGTGTTACGGGGGGCATCATTGAACATGAGCAGGAGCAGACCAACTATGGGTAGCTTGTAGAAAATTCTAGATGTTAAGCAATGCATGCTCTTAAAATACTGTAATGTTTTCTCCACATAAATTCCTGGCCTTGTTAAGCCATACACTGTCAGCGCTCAGAAGAAACACTTCTGTTTTCCACCTGCCAAAACACCTCTGTGTTCCACCTAGTGATGACTTCAAGAACCAGATGGATTTATCTGTTTAAAGATGGGGAATTAACCATTGCTTCTTTATTCGACGATGTGGTAATGACATTAGCAGAATGCAGCAAAGATGACTTTGTGGCTGTGAATTAGGAGTAATCCATCAGGATGTTCACATAAGGTAAAACAAAAATGCTGATGATTACTGTTCTAATAAATCAATTCAGGATAGAACAGAATAAAATCTAGATATGAGTACAACAGCCCCTTCTGGATATGTCAGTATGCTGAAGGCCAATCTAGAGACACTCTTTTAGCAGCCCTTCCGTTGCAGGAGAAAGAGCAAAGAACAATAAACTATTTCCTTGTAGAAGTAGATGAATAATCTAAGGAGGAAGTGATCAATGATGTCAAGACGGACACCCTTGTTGGCAATACCCACGCCCAGTCTGCCTCCCTGTCAGCCCCACACAGGTCACTTCAAATACAAATGCAGTCCTTATAACAAAAGCCTTGAGTCACAGGTGCAACCTGGTACCACCTCAGTGCCCAACAGAATACGGTTGTGCAGCATTTCCTCCCATGCCATTTTTAACTTAAATGCAGACTTCATGGGTGGAATATCGGCCACATTGCTACTTCCTCCTGTTGGAAGTAATCAGGAGTAACTCAGCTTACACTCAAGGAGATGCATGTCTTTGCATGGGGAAGAGTTGAGAGGGAGAGGACTAGATTGTCCTTCACCCGCTCTGAATTGTGCTGACCTTCTTTCTCTTTTAGATTGCTATTCCAAAGAATGCTGATGTCCCTTCTTTCTTTTTCACACCTTTCCAAGGTGGAGGCATCTCACTTTTGTTCTGTAGAGATGAAAAAGGTACCAATGGCTCCTGACACTTCCAGCTGAATTGACTAGAACTAGGACTTCCATCAGTTTTCCTAAAACAAATGTATTTCTCTAATAAGCACAATATTTCTTATTTTCTTGTAAAACAATGTGGGTGCAATTCCTTTACTTGTGTCCAGGTAGTGATTTTGAATTTCAAAGGGCTGAATCTACCAGGTAATGTTGCTCCTGTACTTCTGTGTGCTTATTTTCCAACACCACTCATCCTTTTTGGTTTTTACTTAACAGCTCACCTGATGAAACATTCTGAAGAATTTGAATTTAGGATGATACGAAGAGAAGTATTGCCTATATTTTAATTTGTCCCAAATTCAAAGAAATTTTTTTCCTGCTCCCCCACCAACGGTGTCATCCTTTCCAGAAATGTTATATCTTTAAAGAGGGATGGAAACATTGGCATGAACTTTTGTGGACAACACCACATACATTTCATCAAGATCATTCGAAATCATGTGCTACAATTAATGAAGGCTTAAAACAAATAAACCTTGTAAGTCTTCAAGACTATGTGTTTATGCTGTAACATGCTACGATGGCTGTCCCCCTGAAGATGCAGCACGCAGGATACCATGGTTGATGCTGTTGAAAGCTGCTGAGAGTTCATCAGAACCAACATGGACATCTGCCCCTGTCCAATTCCCCATGTGGGTCATCCACCAAGACAACCAAATCAGTCTCTGTCCCATGAGGAGGCGTGAAGCCAAACTGAATCTTCCTCTTTGTACTAGATGAAGCCTATTTTACAACATCCCAAATAATGATTAGTGCTGTTTAAATAAGTCAGTTTATAAATATTTTGTTTTGGAATCCTAATAGTAATGAAAAGATAGACATTAATATAGTTTTGGGAGGATTCTCCTTTTTTTGTTTGTTGAATGGAAATTTATCTATCAGCAGAAGCACTAGAGGTCCCAATGACTAAGGCAGAAAAACAGCTAGTACTATCTCTTTGCTATCACCTGCCTCCCCATGGATTAGTAGAAGTGTGAATCTTTGTATTTTTGGATGAAAATCCCAGAATACCCCACAGAACACAATTCCCTGAGGAATTCTGAGAGTTGCAGTCTAAAACCACTAACATGCACACTACTCGCTTTGCTACATCTGGTAAGCTTGACTTCTGACCATAGAAACAGATGGCAGCACTCCAAAACTCTCACTCTGGTTGATGCTGTCACAGAGTAAGGGATTGTGGGAAAAAGTCACCGTGCACACGTTGCCAAAGTTGAGATCCACACCACTATGAAAGAGGGCTGGCTACAGGATTCTCTGGGATATTCCAGAAGGCAGCAGAGGTGCCCCCTTGCAGTCAGATCCTTAACTTCTTTCACCAAATATTGGGTCTGGTTTTTACAGAGTTCATTTTCAGAAACAGAAGACCACAGAGGTATCATTTTCCATACATATCTACACTAAGTGCCTTTTCAGTCTTTAATGATATTGCCATTTCAAGACACTGATAGATGGAAGCCAACGTGATTCAAACGTGTATGCTTTCTTTCTGCTTTCTATTATTTGAACTGTTCTTGTTATATTTGCATTATTTTCATAACTTTTCTCCAATATTGCAACATATGCCATTTGTAGGCCATCCGTGTTTTTTTAAGAGTCTATATATAACTTTGATGCCTTTTAAAAATTGTATTACATATAAATCCTAAGACATTTACCAGATTAAACGGAATACCGTGGTTAATCATTAATATGATGATTATGATGATGGTGTGTGTGTGTGTGTGTGTTTGTGTGTGTGTGTGTGTTTGTGTGTGTGTGTGTGTGTGTGTGTGTGTGTGTGTGTGTGTGTGTGTGTGTGTGTGTGTGTGTGTGTGTAAAAAAGACAAAGTTCTTTTAATGTTAATACAAGACAAAGCTCCTGGGCCTTTATAAAAATCTGATATGAAACTTCCTGAGTAATCATACTATTGGTGACACTTTCCTATTTGGAGTTAAAGCTATTTCCTCCCTGATCTTTTAACTCTGATAAAACTGAATCTATTTCGGGCAACACCATTTCATTGGTTTCATTATAATTATAAAATTAACTATAAATTGTATATTCTTAATTATAATTATTTGAAGTCTAGACATCATGCTCTTTCCTTTGAAAGTGTTGATTTCTTTGATTACTAAAATACAAACAAACAGAACATACAAACTTGGAAGTAATTCAACATACTGTACTGTCAATCCACACGCTGAATACATATTAGGCCAGCATACACAGAGGCCTTGATGATGCCTCAACAACCCAAGACAACATTGTTACTAGCAATTTTAGCATCAAGGGCAAATGGTACCACCAACGACCTCCCCATCTTGAGGCAAGGGAAACCCCCCGCCCAAGAAAAGGAAGATTGTAGTGCCCCTCAAAAGGAAGAGAATATGTTTCAAGAAAGAAAGAAAGAAAGAAAGAAAGAAAGAAAGAAAGAAAGAAAGAAAGAAAGAAAGAAAGAAAGAAAGAAAGAAAAAGAAAGAAAGAAAGAAAGAAAGAAAGAAAGAGAATAGGGCCAGGAAGTGTTGCTATTTATCTTCTCAACGTTGACCAGTAAGTTCCCTTCTATGTTCCAGCACCCTCCAAATGCTGAAAGCCCCAGTTATGGATCTGGCTCAAAGTACTGTAATTACTGCACTAGCTAGGATGCAGTTAGATGTTAGAACATTTAATCAAGTGTAACTCTATTTGATTGTTAGTCAAGCCAGTGTGCAAACCTTATTGCACTGCCCAAGTACCTGCTCCCCAAATTCTAGAGATGGTCCTGCAGAGGTAAGATTTTTGCATTTCAAAACTCCATATCCTGGAGATCAAACAAATCTGATTTCCTCTTAAAGAGCTTGTTTTTCATTTACTCTGTGTATTGAAATGGCTTGATACACCACCATATTAATTAATTGAGAGTTCTTAGTTCTTGTGCCACCTATATACCACTCTCAGATCCATTTCGTGGCCACATCATCCCTAAAGCACTCTGAGAATTGTTTTCGGAAAGTGCTTAATATTCTGAATACAGATACGATCCGACGGCTGGAAAGGTGTATGCCTTGATGGCTGTGGAAAAGGCTGCCTTAACAGGAGCAATCTCCCTTACATAACCATTTCGTCTGCTGGGGAAATCACTTCAGACTGGCCCCCAAAAGTAGAAGCCCTACAGCTGGACCAAAAAGGCCCAGATTGGACATGGTTTGGGGTCAGGCTGGAGCAAATTTTCCCAAACATCGTCTGATTGCCAGGAAATAGATTACACCAGACCACTCCACCAGCAGTCCAAATTGATATCTATTACCCTGTGTGATCAAACCTTAAGTTCCAGGGTCTTTTTAGCTGGGAGTCATAACAGTTACAGTGTTGCCTAGTTTTGCTACTATTTTCCAACTTCGTAACAATGCTCACTTCCCCTTTTAGAAAGTGTCAGACATGTTCTCTTTTAAAACGTTGATGTTCTTCTTTGGCTTATGTCACAAAAATAGATACCTGATTTTGGCATTGTACAATACAATGGAAACATACCCATGTATTTGCTGACTTGTAAATAAAGCAGAACGTTTCTGCATGTGTTTGTTTCTATCAAAAGATCTCTGAATTGGTGAGGGCTTCCTGGAGACACAACCTTTCTCACAGATACTATTGAGGTTGCAACTTAAATAACTGAGTAGGGTGTATCTTGACTGGGTCATACAGGCTGGAGGTTTGTGGAAGTAGTGGTCCTTTTACCAAAACAGAGGAAGAAACACATATTTGTGTACAGATGCAACTCTTTTCAAAGCAGATAATTTTATAAGCTACATCTCAACTGTCTATCCTACCTGGGGATCCTGGGAGTTGTAGTCCAGATAATTTCGCTGAAATATTCTGGGAATTGCAGCTATCTTACTGCAAACGATTCCCAAAATGTAAGAATTGAAAACATAGAATTTACACAGTTGTCACAACTTAAGTAATTGGGTGATCAGATGGCAGGAGTTTGATTGGCCAATTGTCTTAATTTAGGCAATCTCTGTAGATTTTACCTGTTGCATACCAAGACTCGGGGGGGGGGGGAGAGTTGCTACCAGTACCTTGGGTCATCTGTCTGCCCTCACCAGGCACTCCAAAGGGGGGGGGGGTCTGGTCAGAAGTGCAACTCAGGGGTTCCAAAGTGGGCACTGAGGAAGGAAGGCAAACATCAGCCACAGGGCCGACATGTGGAGCAGCTAGGAGAGCAGGAGCAACACTGGGTCATAAAAAAAGGGAAGAAGAGGAGGAGGAGAGGGCCAGTGAGACTGACAGGGAAAGGACAACATCATCTGAGGCAACAGGTGTTTGTGAGGACACCTCTGAGGGAGAAGAAACTCTGGTGGCCTTTTCCACGACCAGAGAGGTGGAATACCATCTGGAGAATGGTTCCTAGAGAGAGGTCCTCATAGAGGTATCAGTAGCAGACAGATGCTGTTGCTGTGGCAGGGCCCCCATATTTACTCCTCCAGCAACTCCTCTTCATGTCCACAGCAACCAACAAGACCAGCAGCTCTGACTCCAACTCAACAGCAGTGCTAGTGAATACAAAATGTCGGAAAGAAAGGCAGCAACATGTATTCAGGAGGAGCTGGGAAGCAGGTATCCCTCAGCTCCCTATACAGGCCAGCCTTAAGGGAGTGGGATGGACTGCGGGACTTCTGAACCTCGTGCGTCTTCCTAGAATGGAAAACCAGGCAGCCTTCATGGATTTGACTTGGGAGAAAGACAGAAGGGACATTGGCCGGGGGGGGGGGCATAATCTAGTGCTGGAAACCCAGCCCCTCCACAGGACACCCTGGCCGGATGAAGAGTGGTGGAGCGGCTACTTTTATATTCCCTTCCTGGTCCAAAATAAAGCCTGGTTCTGTCTACAGTGATTGTCTGGAGCCTATAGAGTTGATTTTTGAGAACACTTTGGCCAGCAACACTGCCACCAGCAGAGGGGCAGTGGCACTCAGAATGACTCAGCATGCAACTGATAATGCCTATGATGAGTTCGTAACTCTGGGCCATTTGCCCCCCAAGGGTTATACTACCCAGGAGAATTTTGGCCGATAGAAGTAAGCGAAACAATATATATATATAAAAGGAAGAAAGTCTAGAATGACTTTGATTATAATCATAATGCATATGATTATAATCAAAGGTGAATGAATATTTTCATAATTTAATACAAATCTTCAGAGGAGTCAAGTTCTTCTCAATAGCTTGTGCTGATGGTTGTTGTAGGTTTTTCAGGCTCTTTGGCCGTGTTCTGGAGGTTTTTCTTCCTAACGTTTTGCCAGTCTCTGTGGCCGGCATCTTCAGAGGACAGGAGCTAGAACTCTGTGTTCTGGTGTAGTGTGTGGGATAGTTGAGTATTTGCAGCTATGGGACTACTTGCAGCTTGTGCTGAGTTTACTTCTTTTCATAAAAAAGAAAAGCAATTTGTTTATCAATGAACAGGTTGCTTATCCTTCTGATGCACACATTTGTTCAATCAATTTGAATGCCAGGACTAAATCCATACGCTTCTACCTGCTAAGTTAGTTCTTGCTTTTCCATTTATAAACAAGTTCTGAATGCATTACAAGAGTAACTCTAAAACAACCGGAATCAGGAGGGCTCCTGGGAGATTATTCCAGGGCCACACAAAAGAATAGGTTTCCTCTGCTGAGGTTGGAGACATAGTTCCGACCTTGGAGAAATTCCAACCTTGGTGTCTCACTACTTGCCTTGAAGGAAATATCCATATAGCCTTCACCTCAGAGCTCTGATGCTGGAGAGGAGGGAAACAGGTCAGATCAGTGTGGAGTCTTTGTGGAGCAGGGAAAAGTTTTGGATCTGAAGGACACAAATCCTTCCTAACCACAACCACAACCCCACCCACAGTAGTTGGGCAGGAGGTGGGTGGCTTTCTGCTAGCCTTGGAGTTGGTATAAAGCTTCCCTTCCTATTCTTGGCAGGAATGGGAAAGAGAGTTAAATGGAAGGAAAGGGAAAGACAAACCAAAAGCTTTCCTCTTACCCTTCTACTGCCTGGCCAACAGCAAGACCTCCACATTAATGCCCTGGGCTGTCTAAGGAGCTCCAACATCAGAATTATCTGAGAATTAGAATTTTTATTATTTTTCTACCTGGTTTTGATCCTAGATGGGCTTTCCTGGAAGCAGACCCCATTGAATGCAGTGGGACGTAATTCTGACTTGACATGTATAGGATGGCACCGGAGTTACTCGTAAGGCAAATCACTAAAGCTCAGTTCATATGACCTACGTAGTACATATTTGAAAGCGGTGCTTCTCAAATGGTGAAAAATGTTTGTCACTGTGCCCTTTTTCTTTGTCTGGAAAGAGAACCTGTCAAATCACAGAGAACGGACATTTCTCGAACAAGTCTTGTTAGACCCTAAGACCCCTGTCAGAAATTACAAAGAAGAATTGTGTAGGGTTTAGAATGTCTTCTTACACCTCAGCACAGACATTTTCTTGAACAATCACAATGATAATACGGTCCAGTATATTTGTAATATCTCTGACAAAAAGTCTGGCTTCTGCAACAGAGGCAAACCTCCTTCTCTGGTGATTCCCTCATTATCAGCCTGTCAGCACATCTGGAGTCCTTCATTTTCCTTCCCAGGCTTTCTAGAGAGACCCTCAGGAATGTGACTTGCGCTAAATGAGGAAACCAAGAAATCACTCTGGTCACTGACGAAGGGCCACCTCATTGGCCATTATCACCAGGCAGCTTGTCTTCCAGCTGTCGAAAGGAACAGGTGCTGAAGAGGAGGGGAGTGAAAAAGGCTCTCCTTGAATTCCAGGAAAGAACCACTGAGAGAAAGAACCCCTGTTTCCATGAGGTGTGTAAACACCACACACACACTGAGGGTGCTTCAATTTCTGAGGTATAAACTAGGGAACCCTTTGCTCTTGTAAACAACTCATAGATGGTTCTCTGGAACAGCCGTAGAAAAACAAAAACATATGGGTCTCCTACAGTTTATAAAGTATTATCTTCCCTATTGACACAGCGTCTGGTAGATAAACTGCTTGGAAAGGAAAACCAAGGGAAGTTGTGGTAGTGCTTATTGTGGCTGGCACAAGATAAACAAAGCCAAAAAAGGGAAAGGGGGGGAAAAGCCATAAAGAGGAAAGTCCTTTGCCTTATGTGAGTCTTCCATTGTTGTTTATAGAAGTCGCCCAAAAGGAGAGAAGGGAAACAGTTGTTTCCTGCATGTAACATGTGGTTTGTCATTTGCCCAACAATTTTATAAAATGATTGGTCACCTTTATTCTGCTTCCCTGGAGCTGGAGATAAAAGCACTCGCACAAAACTCCTGGCTGTTTTTGAGGTAGATGTTTCCCTTGTAGTTGATTTGATTTCTGCTTTTGATGAATCCAAAGTCATTTGTTTTTACTGTATTTGCACAGGTAGACAACCTTAGGGCTGTGTTGTATGCTTGTTTTTTTTTCCTCCTGAAGCGGCATTGCTCTCAGACCTTCATTACAGTGTTCCAGTTGAAGGAAGCTGTGACTGGCGCTTTTTCTTTTCCTTGTATACGTCAAGAACAACAATGACGGGTGGGGGGGTGGGGAGTCAAAAGGCAGTAAACCAGCCATTGGAAATTGTGATGAAAGACTGGAAAGTGGGCACTGGAGATTAACAACATAGCCCTGTTCTTAAGACCCTATAGGGGTCAACTAGGTTTCTTAAGAGACCTTTTATTTTTGAAATGAGAGGCAGCTTATTAGAACTGCTTGCATCCACAAAAGAAAGACATCATGGTATAAAGAGGTGAAAACCTCTCTGTATGTGGTTCCTTCCATTTCAAATATCCAAGGTAGGGGGGCAAACTTTTATGTGTGTAACTATGCCCTGCTTTTAAAGGCTTAAGAAACCATCTAATCCAGGACAATGACTTGTCTGCACGTCTTGAACTTTATTAGTCTGTCTGTCTCTCTCCTGTCATAACTGAACCCCCGCTTCACAGTACCTGAATCCGTCTCTTGGCTCTGTTCTGCTAACGTAAAGCTCAAAGCTTCCCATACTCATGTGTACAGGATCAAACTAGATGGGATGATCAGCTCTGCACTTAGAAGCAGTGCTCCTTAAAGTAAAAACAGCTATCTGATTGTCCTCGGGCACCCTTTTCCTTACATTCGCTTTTTGCAAATTAAATTGCTTTCTTTCATGATTAATCACCAGGTGGTGAACAGACATTCAACTGGAAGTCTGATTGTTCAGACACAAAGCTCTGAAGGAATGGCATGGCTGGAGAGAGGTAGTCATCCCCTTTCAATGACGATTTCAGCCCATCACGGAGTGTGGCACCTTTGACAGTTGCATGAAAGAGAGAATCCTAGCAGCTTTAGCTTCCATGACAAGATAGATCTTAAAAGCACAGGAGAACGGCCCCCCTTTTTAATGTAGTCCCTACCTGACACAACATTCGCCTCCTGGACCTCTCTCCCCACCACCACCGCCATCCACAATTTTTGTCAGGCAGACACTCACACTATCTGACAACCCAACTATTATACTAAAAAGGGGGGTTCAAAGTTTTTCCTGTAGCGGGTTGTTCCCACTACAACTCTAAGATTGACTATCTTCAGTGTTCTGTTTCCAAGGGAACCGTTTTTAATGAAACCCCAGACAAGCCCCACTCCTTAATGAAACAGTTTTAAAACAGTTTGGAAAAAGAGAGAGAGAGAGAGAGAGAGAACCCATCTCTGAAACCCTGCCCTTCCAGCAGCAATTTAAAAGCCTGCCTAAAAAGAAAGAGCTGGTGGAAGGACCGCAGGGAGGGGCCAGATTCATTTCCTGGGATGGAGAGTCTCACAGCCTGGGAGCAGCCACTGGAAAAGCCCTCACAAAACACACCTGGGAGGGATTGGGGCCAAGAGAAAAACCTCTTCTGAAGACCTTAAAACCCAGGGAGGCTCCTGTGGGGAGATTCCCAAGTGGTTTTTCTCAGGCTCAACCTTATTCTTCGATTTAATCTACTAACCCGTTGCCCAAATATCACTTTCCCTGCTCTATTTGATTTATGCCTGCCAGTTGGAAACTTCTGAAGCTACTGCAGTGATATCACCAGCTTAACTTCCAGACTCCATGATCTGTCACAAGACTTCTTTCTTGGAGGAAAAAAATCCAAATTTTTAGGCCAAAATGCTATTGCTAGGGCAAACTAGAATAAATCTACAGTATTAACCAAGAGGATTTACCTATGTGCTGATCAACCATGCAGTATCCATTTGACTTCTGTATTAATAATCAATATAAGAACAGTGATGAGGTTTCTGCTTTCTGATGGCCCGGCATGAGTGTAAGCAGAGAGTGACATGGGAGAGGGCCTTCTCTGTCGCTGCTCCCAGACTGTGGAACTCCCTCCCACAGGAGGCCAGACCGGCCCCACCTTTGCTGTCCTTCCACAGCAAATACATTTCTCTTCAGGCAAGCCTTCCCCCACTAACTAGCTACCTGTGTGTGGTTTTTTAAAGAAGGATTGTTAATCATGACTGCTTTGATTGGATTTTTTGTGCTGCTTGTGTTTTCCTTTTTTTGTGTTTTCCGTTTCTCAGAGTAGCATTTTAAAAATATTTGTAGACTGTTCTTAGCTTTGATATTGTCTTTCAGTGATATAAGCTGCCTTTTCATACTTATTGTTCTTAGCTTTAAATATTGCCTTTTAATGGTATTAACCACCACTGTATACCCACTATTTACTGCTTTAAATATTGTCTTTCACCGTTGTAAGCCACTTTGGGTCCTTTTCAGGTTCAAAGGCAGGGTAAAAATGTTTTAAATAAAAAAATTAAATAAATAAAGCTGTTGCCATAGTCATATATAAAGATATCAATCACTGTGCTATATCCAGATCCCACTAATAGCAAATATTTTTGTTAAATCTTTTCTCAAGCCTTTAATGGAACATCCTGGTCTAGACACAGGCTACTGTTTCCACGTCTAGGCTCCCTTTGAGACAATATATGGATACTTCATAATAAGTACAGTAACTTAAAAGTACCCAGGCTTATGCAGAGATAAAAGAGCATTCGTTCAGATTGGGTGGGTATGTGTGTATGTGCGTGCGTGCGTGTGCGTGTGTGCGTGTGCGTGCACGCACACACACACATACACACACACACACACCCTTTTGCTGTACCCAACAACGTAAAGGGTTGAACTGATGTTCAACCAAGAATAACTTTTGAACTTCCTAGCCTTATGCAAGAAGAAGACCAAAATCAAGGTACCCTGATGGTGTATAATCTTCAGACCCGGAAGATTTTACTTTATAGCAGCATTCAAGATTGTTACAGACAGCTGGAAAGTGAGGGGTTAAACTGTAACAGCAAAGAAGATCAGTTTGACCTTAATTTCAAAGGGATCTTACAGTGTTCTAACTTTCCTTCCTCTCTTCCTTTCTCTATCCCTTCCTCACAGGGCTCACCTTTCATTCACCCTGCTATCTGATCTTCAAACAGAGAAACAAGTCATGAAGGCACATACCAATGAGGGTATCTCAGGATGCTTCAGGGGTTCCTTGTGCTGCCAATCGAAAGCCAGTGTACAGATTTCGTAGTTCTGCCTGTCACTGATTTTCTGTAGTAATAAAAAGAAAGGACAACTGGAAGGAAGGGATAGAAAAAGAAGCCGTCAGGAGATTAAAAAAATATGAAGGGATGACTGCATAATAAAAACCTTGTTTAGAAGCATCCTTGTTCTTCACGAGAGAGATCACATTGCACTCAGTTTTTTTATTGTTCCTGAACAATTTGAATATCAGCTTTGGTTAAGCTGTGGTTCCATTTTGAAAGATAGAAAAATGGCCTCGGAGAGTTTGAGTACATGGGCCGTCTAGTCCACTGGAGGGACAAGGTGCTTCGCTCTTGAAGACAGCCATCTTTGTTCGAGCACACCAGCCTGCCCCCTATCCGTACCTTTCTGAAACCCTTCTACATTTACTTCTTCTTTTTTTGGTGCGAGTAGGATCACTCTGGTTTGGATCAATTCCATTGTGTGTGATCACTGGAACTCATTCCAAGCAAGCCTTCCGGTTTGAATTTGCTAATATTGTGAAGTGGCTTAATACATTTCTTGGCAAAAGGACAATGGAAAGTGATTTGTTTTAATTTTTTACTATCACTCCAGCATTGCATGAGTTTAAAAAATAAAATAAAATCTTGCCTTTGTCTTGTCTTAAAGGGCTGGTCAAGGAATCGCCTGCAGTGAAATCCATGGCAGTGGCTTCAACGGCAGGTTCCTCCACTGGCCCTTTAAGAAATGGCAAAGAAAAGATTTTTCAAATGTTTTTAATAACCGATGAAGCACAACAGCAATAGTCCATATACATTAAAATAAAATCACTTCCCCTGCCCCTCTGCCAAGCACAGGAAGTAATTAATTTGCCAATATTCTGAAATGGCTCCTTTAGTAAGCCAGTTTACAATATTGGCAGACACGATTTCTGTGTGATCCATTAGATCACACTAATCAAGCTGAGATGGACACAAATTTTGGTTTGGAGGTTTGTGCTGATGCACATGTGCACTCCGCAGGTGCTGTGCATTCCCTTCTCCCACCTTCCTGGCCAATGACCCACTCACCAGTCAGAGCACGCTCCTCCCCATCTCCTCTTCAGCTATTTGACCACTGCCCAGCAGGAGCATGGGTTTGCCTGTTCCTTCCTCCTAGTTTCCTTCCTCCATGCTCCTGCCAGAGACTGGTCAACCAGCCAAAGAGGAGGAGGAGGAGGAGGAGGAGAGGAGCATGCATCAGTTGGTGAGTGGGTAATTGGCCAGGAAGGTGGGGGAAAGAAAAAAAGGTTCATGTCCATCTCTAAAAGCAGACCACACTTTCTGCCACTAGTGTAGCCACACTCTTAGACATGCACCCCAGCTTTTATTCAACCTTCAAAAGATATATGTACTGTATTATGTGCTGCATTTCCTAGTCTCATAAGCAAGCTCAAGTTGATATTTGAATTTAAAATTGTTTGGTAGAAAATTTCCATTTTACTTTCAAAACAGCAATTACATATTGTTAGGGTTAGAACAAAGGTGTTATCCAGTATTGGATTTGCTATACAAGCTGTAGCACAAGAAGGTTAAACATGAAGTTGTGTAAGAAAATGCAAAGTAATTCGCACAACCACAGGCACAACTTCTTATACTGCTACTAGTGTTGCATTGTAATCCAGCAGCGATGCACTAGTGATGATTGGACACCCACTAATTCAATTGAATCATTGCATTAAAAATAATAGGAGTGCCAAAGAGCCCAGTAAACCAAAGTATCATCATCCCCTTGCTTCAGTCGAATCTTGTCCTTGAACCGATTCTTTCCTATTGATCTATTCAAAAGCCAGACCAAGCCTAGATATTTTACCAACAACGCTGCTTTTGGAAAATGCAACCCCATTGTTTTGCGTGCTGTACGATGTTTTTAATTACAGTATATATTGGATTTCTCCCCCCTTCTTAGTTGAAGAAAATCAACTTCTGATTAACTTGTCCAGTTTTTAGCCTCTCTGTTTCCTATTACTTTCCCCTGCCAAAAAAATAGGTGCGGCAGGAATTTGCCCCAAAACAAGAAGTCTTGATTAATTTAACTTTGCGCATGGCTAATGTTTCAAAAATGTGGAATTTTTGAGTGGAACCAAATTTCTGGATTAGTACTTTGTATTTGCAGAATCTGTCTTAGAATGAATAAGATGCAGATCCCAATTTGGGATACATTTCTATTTATAATAATTAAAACTAGAGGCCAGGTTCCTTTAATAATTCTTCTTAGTAGGGGAGGACGAGTAGATTGACATCTGTCTTTTATCTACACCAGTGGATGGATGAAATGGGAAGACACAGACTGATTGCGCTCATTTGGGACTATGATTCTAGCATTGATTATGCATGCTCATCTCTCTCTGGGACACAAAGATAAGTGAAAAAATATCCAGATTATTCCCCCTGGCAATTGAAGGTGTACAATTGCATGTGCAATTTCAGGAAAGTTGAAGGATAAATGTTTTAATCACCTGAAAAATTCAGCATATAACCCTCAGTTGAAAGACAGAAAGAAGTTTCCCATTATATTTTTCTAAATGTAAGCTATGTTTAAATTAACATCACATATTTTCTATATCAATATTCACCTTGGCTTCTTGTTCTAATTTTTCACATTTCAGTTACTGAACTATCGGGGTGCAACAGGTCACCCTGAGTCACTTCTCTTGCATTCAGCTAGTTCTGATCCCCTTGATTTGCATACTTTTTAGTCATCCCTATAAACAGACAGAAAGTTTGGCTCAGGCTCTTACTCTGGTGCAATGGGACGAAAACATTTCGCCCACCTGCATCCATCAAGGTGCCACTTTTGGAAAGCGATCTGAGGAACTATTGTACATATTCCATTCAACCTGGGGAAGAGGTTACAGGCCAAAAGAAATCCAGCCACACCCATGAAGTCAATTCAATTCATTGCCCATCTATGACTACTCTGCTATTTACTACCTGTGACAATAACAGAAGCTTGTATAACACTCTGGAAGTTTCCAGACCCAAGAACCTTGGATTAAATTTTCTGTGTCTATAGAATAACTGCAGTATAAAGAGAGGGTGGTTAGAACACCTTCTGAGAAAGCTCACGTTCACAGGCAAGCACCACAAAATGTGTTAACTAGGTCTGGGTCTCAAAACTGGTGGCCGACTCCCCAGACCTCAAGCAACGTAGAAATGTTAGGTCAAGATAAATTTTAAAGCAAACTTTTCTGGAGCTGAGAACTGATTTTAGAAGGAAACAAACCAGAGGCTCCCTCCACCGTTGCACACTAATTAGGGGCAGGGGAATGAAAGATGGGAGGAACAGATTTGCTATCTTTTTAGTTTCAGGAAAGAGAGAGTTAATAATTAATAATTAATGGCAACATATCCTCTTCCCCTCCCCTCCCCTTCCTTTCTTTTTCATTAATTTATCTCTTTAGTCTGGATTCTACCTACAGTCAACATCCTGTATCAGAGGGAAAACACCGCTCCTAATCACTCCAGACTTCAAAGCTGCAACATTGACCTTGAGATCATGTTGGCTATTATACAATGTAAAGCGCCCTTGCATTGCAAAACCTGCAATACTGTTGTTGTTGTTGTTGTTGTTGTTGTTGTTGTTGTTGTTGTTGTTGTTGTTGTTGTTGTTGTTGTTGTTGTTGTTGTTGTTGTTGTTGTTGGTTAAGCACTTTAGCAGTAAGGCTCACAAATTCGCCAAAGTGTTCAGCCTTTCAAGTAAGAACTGGGGCTAGAAATGAATTTCTTGCACCATGATTTCTTTGGGCGAGCCACCTGACTTCTCTAGCATGGGATTGGAAAACTAATCTCTGATGGGCTTTCATGAGATGCACTCAAGATGCACAAGCAATTTTAATACACCTTAGGATGTGTTGGTACATCACAACTGTAGTGTGCTGATTCAAAAAAGTGCAGAGTTACTATTGTGGTACGTGTTGCTCCTGGTCATCTTGGGACTCTTCCTTTAAAAGATAACAATTTGTGATAAAGCTAGTTTTCACTTTGTGTGTAAATGTACACGATGATGTCATCTGGAGGGGGACGAGCCTGGGTGAATGTCAGGTTTGTGGGTGCCTCCTCCCCGCTCATCCCCAAGCACACTTGGGTGCAGAAGAGATCTAAAGAATACATTTTGATTTCTTAACTAACTACAGTTTGTGTTTACATCCAACATGGACAAACTATGATTGGTTTAAACCATGGTAAATGTGAGCAAGCTAGGTTCAGAAACTGCAGTGGAATCCTCACTTATTTGAGTAAACCATAGTAAGCATCCAGATGAGCACTACCTCCTGTCACAGAAAAAAAACTAGCTATATTTCTATCTAATTCCATGTGAACCATACAACATGATCCAGCTCAGGGACACCCAAGACGGACAGGACATAGTGGACATTCTGACTAAACACAATCCACCTGGAGCAGGAATTGGCAATGCCACTCCAGTATCTTTGCCAAGAAAACTCCATGGACAGAAACAAAAGGCTAAACCGTATGACGCTGGAAGATGGGATCCTCAGGTCGGAAGGTGTCAATCATTCTACTGAGGAAGAGCAGAGGACAAGTAGAAGTAGCTCCAGAGTTGGGCCAAAGCCAAAAGAACACTCAGCTGCAGACATGCCTGGAAGTGAAAGGAAAGTCGGATGCTGCAAAGAAAAATACTGCATGGGAACTTGGAATGTAAGATCTATGAACCTTGGTAA
This sequence comes from Pogona vitticeps, assembly GCF_051106095.1. Lineage (NCBI taxonomy): Eukaryota > Metazoa > Chordata > Lepidosauria > Squamata > Agamidae > Pogona > Pogona vitticeps. The sequence continues at coordinate 202,528,633 of NC_135783.1, forward strand.
GCTGGATGTGGTCAAACAGGAGATGGCAAGAATAAACATTGACATCCTGGGTTTCAGTGAACTAAAATGGACGGGAATGGGTGACTTCAATTCAGACAATTATCATATCTACTATTATGGGCCAGAATCCCATAGAAGGAATGGAGTAGCCCTCATAGTCAACAAAAGAGTGGGAAAAGCTGTATTGGGATACAATCTCAAAAATGATAGAATGATTTCAATACGAATCCAAGGCAAACCTTTCTACATCACAGTAATCCAAGTTTATGCACCAACCACTGATGCTGAAGAGGCTGAAATTGACCAATTTTATGAAGATTTACAATGCCTTCTAGAACTGACACCAAAGAAAGACATTCTTCTCATTATAGGGGACTGGAATGCTAAAGTAGGGAGTCAAGTGATAAAAGGAACAACAGATAAGTTTGGCCTTGGAGTTCAAAACGAAGCCGGGCAAAGGCTAATAGAGTTTTGTCAAGAGAACAAGCTGGTCATCACAAACACTCTTTTCCAACAACACAAGAGGCGACTCTACAAATGGACATCACCAGATGGGCAATACTGAAATCAGTTTGATTATATTCTCTGCAGCCAAAGATGGAGACACTCTATGCAGTCAGCAAAAACAAGACCTGGAGCTGATTGTGGCTCTGAGCATCAGTTTCTTATAGCAAAACTTAAGCTTAAACTGAAGAAAGTAGGAAAAACCACTGGGCAAGTCGCGTACAGTGTAATCTAAACTAAATCCCCTATGAATACACAGTGGAAGTGAGGAACAGATTTCAGGAACTCGATTTGGTGGACAGAGTGCCTGAAGAAGGCTTGTAACATTGTACAGGAGGCAGCAACAAAACCCATCCCAAAGAAAAGAAAATGCAAAAAAGCAAAGTGGCTGTCCAGCAAGGCCTTACGAATAGCAGAGAAGAGAAGGAAAACAAAATGCAAGGGAGACAGGGAAAGTTAAAGAAAATGGAATGCATACTTCCAAAGAATAGCAAGGAGAGACAAGAGGGCCGGAAAACCAAGATAGTGTGGTTGCTGACCTTGAGCCAGATATCCTGGAGAGTGAAGTAAAGCGGGCCTTAAAAATCATGGCTAACAACAAGGCCAGTGGAGGTGATGGCATTTCAGTTGAACTATTTGAAATCTTAAAAGATGACACTGTTAAGTGCTACACTCAATATGCCAGCAAGTTTGGAAAACTCAGCAGTGGCCAGAGGATTGGAAAAGATCAGTCTACATCCCAATCCCAAAGAAGGGCAATGCCAAAGAATGCTCCAACTGCCGTACAATTGCACTCATTTCACACCCTAGCAAGGTTATGCTCAAAATCCTACAAGGTAGGCTTCAACAGTATGTGGATCAAGAACTCCCAGAAGTAAAAGCTGGATTTCGAAGGGGCAGAGGAACTAGAGACCAAATTGCTAGCATGCACTGGATTATGGAGAAAGCCAGAAAGTTCCAGAAAAACATCTACTTCTGCTTCATTGACTATGCAAAAGCCTTTGACCGTGTGGACCACAGCAAACTATGGCAAGTTCTTAAAGAAATGGGAGTGCCCAACCACCTTATCTACCTCATGAGAAATCTATATGTGGAACAGGGAGCAACAATTAGAACTGGATATGGAACAAATGATTGGTTCAAAATTGGGAAAGGAGTACGACAAGGCTGTATATTGTCCTCCTGCTTATTTAACTTATATGCAGAATACATCATGTGAAAGGCTGGACTGGAGGAATCCCAAACCGGAATTAAGATTGCCGGAAGAAATATCAGCAACCTCAGGTATGCAGATGATACCACTCTGATGGCAGAAAGTGAGGAGGAATTAAAGAACCTTGTAATGAAGGTGAAAGCGGAGAGCGCCAAAAATGGCCTGAAGCTCAACATCAAAAAACTAAGATCATGTCCCATCACCTCCTGGTAAAAAGAAGGGAAAGATATGAAGGTAGTGACAGATTTTACGTTCGTGGGCTCCATGATCACTGGAGATGGTGACATCAGCTACGAAATTAAAAGATGCCTGCTTCTTGGGAGGAAAGCGATGACAAACCATTACAGCATCTTAAAAACCAGAGACATCACCTTGCCAACAAAAGTCCGCATAGTCAAAGCTATGGTAATTCCAGTAGCGTTGTATGGAAGTGAGAGCTGGACCATAAAGAAGGCTGACTTCTGAAGAATTGATGCTTTTGAATTGTGGTGCTGGAGGAGGCTCTTGAGAGTCCCCTGGACTGCAAAGAGATTAAACCTATCCATTCTGAAGGAAAACAACCCTGAGTGCTCACTGGAAGGACAGATCTTGAAGCTGAGGCTCCAATACTTTGGCCATCTCATGAGAAGACTCCCTGGAAAAGACCCTGATGTTAGAAAAGTGTGAAGGGAAGAGGAGAAGGGACGACAGAGGACGAGATGGCTGGACAGTGTCATCAAAGCAACCAACATGAATTTGACCCAACTCCGGAAGGCAGTGGAAGACAGGAGGGCGTGGCGTGCTCTGGTCCATGGGGTCATGAAGAGTCAGACATGAGTTAACGACTAAACAACAACAATGACATAATCTTGGACACAGAGAACTGATTAAATGCTTATCTAGGATGCTCTCCTCACAAAGGTGTGGCTACCCAAAGGGGGTGAGGACTGTGTTCACAAGCAGGTGATAACTTAAATTGCCGGGCAAACGTCTCATCCTGCACCTAACTGGATTAAAAGGAATGATGAGATATTCATCGCAAGCTCTCGGGGACACATATCATAACAAAGAGATTTTAAAACTGTAGGTTCAATTCTACTGATGCTTCCATATCATTCAAGGAAACGACAGGAAACTCAGCAGGAATTTGATCCAAATTGCCCTTTCCCGTTTGCAGAGGGCACCGGCACCCTGTGGGAGCTCTTTACGGGAGAAACGAGACAGGGGTAATTTTATACTCATATCCAATATGGTAGAGCGGTTGGAGTGTTGGGTTGGGACTTGGGAAACATAGATTCAAATCCGCACATGACTGTGAAGACTGATCTTGTGCTGGCAACACCCTTTCATCCTGTTCTACCTCGCAGGGTTGATGTGAGAAAGTGGAGAACCATGCCATGAACTCATTGGAGGAAAAGCAGAATATAACAAATAAACAATGATAAGATAAATAACGAAAAAGGGTCCATTGTAGAGTCTCAGTACTTCACCTATTCCTGTGTATCTTTCAGTGCACATTTTAGTTCTCAGGTCCTGTAATGCAGTGATCCTCAACCTTGGGCCTCCAAATGTTCTTGGACTTCAACTCCCAGAAATCCTAGCCAGCAGAGGTGGTGGTGAAGGCTTCTGGGAGTTGTGGTCCAAGAACATCTGGAGGCCCAAGGTTGGGGAACACTGCTGTAATGTATTCAAAGCAAAGTAAAGAATACACCAAACACAATTACGATCCCGTGTGGGGTTTTACATTCCACACTTGTTGCCATTGTCAAGAAGGGCAGCCTTTCAGAGTTACACAACTGCTGACTGACAGTGCTAAAGGAATTGATAATTTTACTACAGTATAAGAAAATGCAACATCCGGTAATTATTTAATTGCTTTCTTTGAATGGGCAAGGAGGATGAAATTCTAGCTAACTACTGCTTAGTGTGAGATATGAGAAGCAAATATTTACTTGGAAGGTATGCATAGCGCACCAGCTAATAGGTCCAGAATATTGCATAACCTATGCTGGAAACAGAGTAAGTTATGTGGACATGAATACACCAAAGAGTACAGAAATTGTATCCTTGAGACGAGTTGATGCGTGCATCATCCTGTATTCTTCAAGACACTTCTGATTTATTTATAATCAAGTGCTAAACAGCAGAATGTTCAGAAAAAATAAAGATATTTTGGGAACAGGAAGATACCCTTTCATCTCCCAAAATAGAGGAAAGGGGCAAATTTGATGGAAAATATAAGATTAGTGACATCTGTTAATCTGGTCAGACTTCACACATATAGAGGTTGCTTTGCAAAATAAGCCAAGCAGCCAATATCTGACATTCCAGAGATAAGGCAGACTTTATTTGTCTGCATGCCTGGGAAATGATGAGTGGTGGTGACGTTACTCATTGTATTCCCTGTCCCGGAGACATTCTGTTGTTAGGAGAAAAATACCCTCTCTAGCAAAAGGAGTGGTAAAGATTTACAACCCAGTGGTGTGCTTGTATGGCCAAATCTTGTCCAGAGTTTTCTTTTACTACATTTTCTCAGTCGCTTATTCTCATAACTCCCCCTTGACCTCTTGACCCTTTACATAGATGGTAGCCCTTTTAGAGACAACCTGTGTCTACTACCAGCTTGCAACAAGATCCAGATTCCAGGAAGTGGCGGGGGTTGCGGTTGAGCAATTTGAAGTGCAAAGGTTGGTTGGAGGAGAAACACACTCACCCTTCCAGAAGAAAGAGGGAGCATAAATGTGGAAGTTCTCAATGCACATCTCCCCCTGCAAATAATAATAATAATAATAATAATAATAATAATAATAATAATAATAATAATAATAATAATAATAATAATAATAATAATAATAATAATAATAATAATAATAATAATAATAATAATAATAATAATAATAATTTAAAACCCTCCTTGATAATAGACTGGAGGTGACAAGAATCACCTGTCCTGGATCCAGTTGGATGAATCCTGAAGTGCCCATGAAGAGCATGTAGCTTTCTGATTGGAGCAGTGAAGAGAGGGAGGCCTTTGGAACAGTTGCCACAAGAAGACAAGATAGACAAAATCCCCTTCTGATGGAGTAGTCAAAATCCTACTGTGTTCACATAGAGTTTGTGTTACTTGCTGTGGCTAATTGCAACCCATTGGCAAGATTTCTTTCTTTATTCATATCAAAGTGTTGCACCATTTAAAAGCATGGGCATATATGAAATACAGGTAAAAATCAAAAACAAATTATAACGTTAGGAATCATTGCCATTTGTGGTCATAAACGGACTGTTGGGTCATTTTGCCCAACATCAAGTTTGCAGCGCAACACTTCTGGAAGTGAAGGATTGGGTGGCTGCACACCATTGGCCAGGAAACACCCCGAGGGTACTCACAATGCTTTCCCACTCAATGAGGAGGCTCCTTCTGTGTCCCCTGATAAGCTATCAAGGTATGGCTTGGTTTCCTACCTAGTCACATGTCTGATTGTGTAACTGAGATATGCCCAATCACCTTATCAATTAGTTGCAAGTTATGCAAAACCCAATATGATCCCAGACACTGATTTCAGGCCAAGAATAAGTTTGGCAAAGTCACAGGCTTGGCCCAGATATTTCAGCAAAACGAGATACCATTTTTCCACAGGCACCAGCACTTCCTATCGAGGCCAGAACAGGAAAAAAAAAAGAGTTCTTAAAAAACATGGAAGAGAAGCAGACCAGGGCATCCAGGGGGAGATTTCAGGTCTTTTATATGGAAATACTTAGGCTTTGCTGGCCCTCCTTGTCTTCATCCTTGTCTTGCTAAGGCTCCTGCAGTTGCTGAGATTGTGTCTTCCTAGATGACACCCTTTGGGCTAATGGGCAGGGAAAATGTAAAAGAAAGAAGGAACAGACAAAGTCTACCTGGCAGTAATGGGACACTTTATGGCAAGAGTGAACTAACAAAGGAGAATAATCTGGAGTTGATCACTCTGCTCAAAGTGATCTCTCTATCCATGGAGCACTGTTTTCAGGTGCTGGATATTACCCCACCCCCCAAAACAAGAGTGCCTAAAAGAACGTTGCGCTCTTGGCAGTGTTCCACGTTTAACACAGTGATCATTTAGAAATTTACAGTCCTGTCATTTTCTGGCAGAAGTTTGCTCATTAGTGCTTTGTAAAGCCTTTCCAATTGCTGATTAGTCCTGATTTCATCTTAGAAGTGAGCTAGGCAAGGCAAAGCATTTCTACAGAAACCTAGCTACATCCTTCATTGATTCTCAAACTGGCTTCAACTTAACCAGCAATTCCATCCAGCAGATACACACACAAACAAACACAAATGTGGGCAAAGATGTTGTACAAATACAGGCAGTTTGCCAACACTCATCATTGGAAATGTCTACCACACACTGCTGCTCTCTGAGTTCTAGCCTGCAATATTTTGAAATCTAAGCATTTAAAATGTATTTTTGTGGTGGGCTTGAATACTGCTTGTAGGTTGTGTTTTTTCACGAAGAGTCGGACATGACTAAATGACGACGAACTTCTTGTTTGGGGTTATTTCCTTTAAAGCTCTGGGTCTCACTGCATCATTCCCAGCCGCCGCCACCCCCCTTCTGCAATGAAATAAAAGAATGTGACAAGAGAAAATTATTATATTCAAAAGAATAATAATAATCTAAGCAGAGGAAAAAGAACAACAGAAAGATGGAAACACGTGCATGGCAGCAGCAAATGTGAACGGCAACACGAGTGGAAGCTGCTCCAGAAGATAAGAGAAAACGGTGTTATCACTTCCTGCCTTTCAAAAGGCACATCTTAGGCTTTTCATGTGACTGGATCCTTGATTTCTGTTTTGTTCAATCAGCTAAATCATACATCTCTGTTTTTTTATATATATGTTTCTTCTTCCTCTTCTCCTATTCAAACTGTTTAATTTGATCTGGAAGAGAATTTGATTTGGACTCACTGAACCTTGTTGGAGAAAAGCTCAGGGGGCCCTTCTCGTGGCTGCCCCTGAGGGACACACAGCCTGTGCCGTAGGTCTGCTCAAGGGAGCTTGCTTCTGAGTAAAGTCAAGATTTTACCATGCAGGGTTGGGAGCAGGAAATGAATTCAGAATCCTGATGAGTTTGCAAAGGGTTGCATCACACGGACAACATGGCAGTGCCCTAGGCCGCCAGCATGGCTCTGTCACCTACACTTTTGTTTGAAAAAGTCTTCCCGTAGACCTGTGAAGGGAAAAGAAGGGAGGAGATAACATGGAAGGCTTAATGAAAGAGAATGCCAGGATCTCATAATGGTTGGGAAAGCAAGGTGTGAGTTAGTAACGAGGAAAAACTATTGTGCAGAGTGTGTGGAAAATGCTAGTTTAAATGAAAAAACAAATTTCCACAGCTATCCAGGGGCCCAGACAGAGACCCACAGAGCAGATTAGTATATTAATGAACAAGTCTGTCTCAAATTCAGTACCCCTTATAGTATAGTCAGATTTAGTTAGATTTACTTCACTTTACTTCAATTGGCATACAGTCTTCATATAAATAAATAGTTAGTTACTCTTATGTCTAGAAAGAATTTTAAAAAAATCTCTCTTTTACTTACAAAATCTTCATGACAGAATACGAACAAAAATATATTCACTGAGTTACATATTATGGTATCTTAACTTGCTGGATTCATTAGTTTCTTCACTAATTAACAGGTTACATAAACACTCAGAATACTGACCTGGATAACCTGTATCAGAACCTTCACATTACTAAAAGCTAACAGACTCTAACATTGCTAAACTGACATTGAACCCTGACTGAGGTAAAAAGGCGGAAAAAAGAATATGAGTTAGGAAAGGAAACAATTTCTTATTCTTTAGTGACTGACATTCATCCAAAGTCCATCCCATCAAAACCTTTAAAAGGCATAATACGCTGGTTGCTATTTCAACAAAAAATGTGTGGTAGCCTCAGTTTAGGGGTTTATTCTCTAAACCAGTTTATTCTCTAAACCACAGATTTCCAAGCTTGGTCCCCCAGATGTTCTTGGGCTACAATTCCACAAAGACCTGCTGTGGTTAAATGTGGCTTCCTGGGTTTGTAGTCCATGAATATCTGAGGCCCATGCTTGGGAAGAATACAAAATAAATGGGAAATAAATGTCTTCTACCCAAACCTCATGGGAACTTATCACACTGGGTTTGGCAGATAAAAAACTAGAACAAATTATGTTACTTCACAGGTAATTTCTCCCCTTCGAAAGGAAATCTGCTCTTTGGTTAACTAAGATGAGCCAAGAAATGTTAGAGTAACCCCCCTTTGGACTGTTTGGTTTGTTTAGCTCGGTGGGGAGTGAAATGTTTAGGAAGTGGCCATGGCTGGCAAAGTCTCAATTTATAAGAAAAGAAAAAAACTTGAGAACAAAGAAACTTTTATTTCCCTGAAGCAGGAATTAGGCCCTTATCAGCTTGCTTTAAGAAACAGAATTTCAATACACCTGTCCAGGAGAGATAATGGAAGAACAAGTCACACAAGTAATATTATGTATTTTTATATGTTACAATCTTAAATATTTTATGGCTACAACAGCTTGGTGTGTGTGCCTTGGATCCTTATACAGAAGACGACTTTGGGAGTCAGTGCTTGTGGTAAGAATTAACTCCTGCCACATTTTCCCTTAAATAAATTAGTTTTTTCTGCAAGGATCTTTCTTCTGGCCCTTTGTTGGTGAATGGAATTCAAGGGCAAATATTTCTGCAGCTTTTGGTTTGGGCCTTATTTGTATTGTTCTGGTCGTTTGGTATTGTTACCTGACCTGACATTTCCAATCTGTGCCAAGCTATTTGTCTTTGAAATTCGTGTTTGGAAAAGTAACCCTATAGAACTAAGAAAGTGGAACGCTAACTCATTTGTAATTAAGCTACAGAGAACAGACTAAAACAGAATTAATATTCTACTCTAGTGCTTTTCCTTCATAAATTAAGAGCTGAGATAATGTGAAAAGGAAACAGTGGGGAGGGGGGGAGTGAGATGCAGAAAACAGATACAGGGGTGTGGTGGTGATTCTGCAGGAAGTGTTCTTTTGGCTTTCTGGTCACCTCCCGCATAGCAAGCAGGTGGCCATGCTGGATGGCTTCTAAGTGCTCTGAGATTGATGGACCAGTGGTTGCACAGCTGGGACCACTGAGTTAGAAAGAGTTTGCTTTTCAGGTCTTGGTGCTGATGGAGTCACACACATTTTGCCCAGCAGCTACTCTTCCTATGAAGGCTTCTCTTCCGAACAAAACATTTCCCATCTTCTTTTTTTTCTTCTTTCTTTCTTTCTTTCTTTCTTTCTTTCTTTCTTTCTTTCTTTCTTTCTTTCTTTCTTTCTTTCTTTCTTTCTTTCTTTCTTTCTTTCTTTCTTTCTTTCTTTCTTTCTTTCTTTCTTTCTTGCCCAGCTTGTAGAGAATTCTGTCTGCTGTGCTGTATAAAAGAGTTTGTTGTTTCCAATGGTTCCGACTTTCCCCCTCCTATTTTCAGCACAGCCATAAATATTCCCTTTAGATTGTACAACTGTTCACTTGACCTACATAAGCGAGTCACTTTCACTTAGGGCACTTTTGTCAAAAGCAACTTCATAAAAGAACAAAACCTCCGTCTTCTCTCTCTCTTTTTTGTTCTAAATCATACAAAAAGCAAAAACACAGGTTTTTTTTCAAACTGGCATTTGCATGAGTAACTGGGTGTATTTGTCTTTTACAATGTACTCCATTGTTTAGAGTAATTCTGAAGAGAGTTTTCTCAGGACCCTAAACAAGGACATGCCAAAGATCCTGTTCTTAATTTTAAGCTCTGCCGCTAACAAAAAGTCCTCATGGTTCTTTCACCAACTTTGGTCCATCACGTTACAATCTCCCTCCATAAAAATAAGAACAATATACTGTAGATCTAATGCCCAAAACCACTGTTTTGAAAATGGTTGTGGGCTAATCTCCATACTATTTTAGAGGTCGTTATCCCAGGATATTATGGGATGGCTGTTACTCACTTCTTGGGCATTCTGCTATGGAGTGCCACAAAATTCAGTGCCATCCCCAGTGTTCGAACATCTGTCATACGCAACTACTGGAGGAAAGCTTCCATCTTCAATGCTGTTGATGACTCAAGGCATTAAGTTCAGGCTTTGTACTCAGGAGGTCCCACATTCCATCCCTGGCCTCTATAGTGAAAAGGATCAAGTAGTAAGTGATGGGATGTTCTTCCACCAGAGGTCCTCTGCTGGCAGAAGAATAGACAGGACTATTTGGGAGGAGATCAAACAATATGGGCCCCCAGCTGTTTGTATACATCTTTTCACCCAGCCTACAGAAACAGATTCTGGAAGGTAGGATGAAGAAGGCTGGATAGCTCAGTGAGTTAGATCTCTGGCTACAGAGCTAGAGGTTGAGAGTTCAATTCTCCCACTGGGCCTCCCAAGAAAAGTTCCAGCTTATGTGGCGTTGAAGAAGCTGCTAAGTCCCAGAATGCCTCAGGGAGAAGAAAATGGTGAGTACTCTGTGCCTACAAACTTTGACAGGGTTGCCATAACTTGGAATTGAATTGACAGCACATATTAATTAAGGATGAAGAAACTCAAACTGAAATCATTAGATGCTGATGGTGATTAACTTACTGAGGAAGTGAGTTGTCCTGTTCTCAGTGGGATTCCTATCCCATTGGACTTTCAAAATGACAATACTGTACCATGGTTAATACCAGTAAATTTCAGTCAAAATGTTAATTGCATAGACATCCCATTATCAGCAGTCGAATGGTTTTCAGGAGGTGTAGTGAGGTTAGAGTTTTGTCATGGAAAAGAACTTTTCTGGTGACAGTTTATACCAAAGACTGCAACTCAGTCTGGAGTATTAATATATACTGTATAGTATGCTAAATATTCTTGGACATTATTAATTCCTTTCTACATATTTTGGGCCAGACTGGCCCCATCTTTGCTGTCCTTCCTCAAGCAGGAAGAAATCTTCCTCTTCAGGCAAGCCTTCCCTCAGTGACTGGCTGCCTGAGTGGGCTTTTTTTTAACAGATGGTTGTGCCTTACTGCTTTGAATGTGTTTTTGGTGTTGCCTTTGTTTACTGTCTCTTAGTATAGTATATGTTTGATCCTTTTTTAGTATTACTCTTTTTAATTTTAAATATTGTCTTCTAATGATGTAACCCACTTTGGGTCCTTCTTAAAGAAAAAGGCAGGGTAAGACCAAGCAAGCAAGCAAGCAAACCCTCGTACAGACAAACCCATGTAAGCCTTCTTTCTCTGAAACTGTGGTAGCTGATTGTGCCTCCCAGTTGCAGAGATGTTGTGAATTCACACCAGGTTGTACTCTGTACTTAAGAGGGATTGTCTAAGGTGCATGGAGCCAGGGTTACCCCCATCTCTAGAGATCAAAGGCAAAACGTCTCCTCTTTCTTCTCCCAGAGAGGACCAAGAGACAAATGTGGGAAGGGAGGAAGTGACACCAGCATCCCTAAGAATATCCATCTAGGCTGAGAGAGGGTGAGTGGAACTCAGAGAAGGTAAAGGACATTCTAGGACACCTGAAGAGGCCCTTCTCTCTCTTGTCTCCTCCACTGGATCCTTCCCGTCCTTCCCCATGCCAAGACATGCACTGTTCAGTTTTAGAGGGAGGCGTTTGCTGCCTTTGATGGTTTCTGTTGCATTGGAATAAATGGAAAAAGGAATAATATATGCTAGGCCCAGAGTTGGCATACAGTTTCCCACTGTTAGGATTGTCTCTTGAGTCCAGGAAGGTTTGGGGTCCTGTGGATGCAAAGCCATCCCAGTCTGCATACTGTACATGGCATACCTCCTGATCCATGACTTTTTGGCTACTGCTGACATTAGACTCCTGAGATCAGTGAGATAAATGTTTCTGAAGTATAATAGTGGAGAAGAGGGAGCATCTGAGGTCAAATGTCATCCTCTGAGAGAAAGCCCTACTGAGCCGGTTTGAGCTATCCCATGGCCCCTGGGATGCTTCTCAAGGACCTTAGGATTGCAGCCTGGTGGAATGTCTGAGTTTAACACACAAAAAAATCAAAAAAATACAAATAACATAAGCTCAATAAAAAGTTTAATAGTGCAAATAACATGAGCTGTGAATAAGGGATTGATGGATGCTAGTATTGCTGCAAAGGAAGTGGGAGAGTGTGATGTCATTGTCCTCTGTTATGTCCATGAAAAAAAATCCCTCCGTCTACTGCTTCAGTCTGACATTGTGTCTAATTTATCTGCAAAGGATGCACATGGTTTTGACTTTACGCCAGATAAGAAGATTCTCCATCATCCTGTCCTGCTGCATGGCAAAATTTCAACCCACTCTCTACAGTCACAGATCATTTACACGTGGTGTGAAGAATGTCAGTGAAGAGCCACCTTGCTGTGAACATCTCATGTCTTCTTTTCCTGGCAAATCTGAAGTTTCCATCTGCATATTTCTTGTTTGTTCTTCTCTTCCAGATGCACATCTTAAAAAGAAGTCTCGTGCCTTGGTAACCAAAACAACTGCCTTCCTTTTCCAGCCCGTTAAACATGATTTTTCCTTTCTCACACTTGTTATCGGCATCCTTGCTGGAAGATAACAAACAGTCTTGGAACATTGGCAGTCTATTAAAATGAAAGGGTTTGCCGTGGATTACAAAATTAAGCTCAGGCTCTGTAAACATACCACAGACAGATTGGCTGAGAAGACATTAAAGAGTGCAGTGGCGATATCAGAATTTTGGCAGCCCAGCAGCTGCTGGGCATTTAGATGGTTTCAGTTTAAGAATGCTGAGAATGTTCTGAAATCATCATAACCCAGAGGCTCAGAAGCTCTTTTGTCTGAAGTCAGTCTCCTTCAAAAGAAAAAAACGGGGGTAAAAATCAGCCCCATCCATTGCAGAAGGAGAAAGAAAATCACCATGCAGATTCAGCTTTATGAGAAAAGTGGCTTTGGGTATGACTGCCAAAGACTGTTTTCCCCAGGATGGTGGCATCAGTCCCAGTGAGATCATTTTTGGCACTGACAGGTGATATATACCTGATATCTACCCTAGAAAACGGAAGCACAAACTAGTTTCAATGAGTTGGATTTCCAAAGGGTTTAATGGCACAGAATGTAAAGACAAATTCCCCTTGTGACATATGTAGTATGAGCCCAGGCATATTTGCTCTAGAGGCTTCCTGAGTCGTATCATGAGTGAAACATTCCTAGGTGTAAGTTACAGCATGTTATTGCACAGGCATCCTGTTCATGAGCTTCCTTCCCATGGGTGGCCAAATGGCCATTGCAGGATCAGAAGGCTAGACCTGACTAGCCTTGAGTCTGGCCCACCACTGCTCTTCCTTTGTTCTCAGGTACTGATGGACTGATTAATATTATTTCTAACATTCCATTTCCCCACCTGTAACCTGAAATGGTGTAACCAAGAAATAAATAATGGTTGAAACCCTGTTATTATGTGTGTATTTGTTATACAGCTGGGGTGCGCTTCGTAGTGCCACTGGCCCCTTATTAGTTAGTGGCACTTTGCCACAGTGAGTCATGCAATTTAATTTAAGTAAGCCTCCATCAATAGGATTCTGACCAACATCATAGAAATGTTTTGTCATCTATGTTAAATATCTGTTACATTTACAGTTTTTGCCATATTATTTTTGAAAAAAGGATCACTGCTATGTATTGACTGATCTTTGTCTCACAGTCCTGACACATCAACTAAAGAGGTACCACCTTCAAAAATTAACTGTTCCATCCTGTGAGAGATAGACTCAGAACTGTACTTGGAAATGCGGGTTCTGAGGCAACTTTGGCTGTATCCATATAATCTCCTCTGGTTGCTATCACAGCTACTAAGGCTAAGATGTAAGTGATTGTGGCAACTGCCCATGTCACTCATGTCATGCTTATTCACTAGTTGATTTATATGAACCTATGAGAGGGCTGGAGAGGCAGAGTCAGCAGCTACATGAGGCTTGGCTGGAGAAGAAGGTGTCAGATAGGGCTGGTTAGGGAGATAGGTAGAGAGGGTGGTAATGTCATGAGTTCAGCCAAAGAAGATCTAGAATCTGAGGGGTTAATTACAGCTGAGGAAAATGCTGGGCAATTAGAAGCACAGACAACTGAATCACCACCAGATTCTCCTCCCCCAGTAACCAGAGTGACGGCTAAGCTTCGGCAAAGACTCATTACATGAAGGTCAGAGGATCGCATGAATGCTTCCCATAGGAACATCAGGTCAACCAGTCCTGAGTTTTAACAGGATGGAAGGCTTCTAGGAGTTTGATCACTGTTTTGCTATATAATCTGCACCTAGAAGGCTTGGAAGCTTGTGGAAGCAACAAGTCAACACTCTCCAGTGTCTATACATATATGAATGCTAGCGATATGGGAAACAAATGAAAAGAACTGGAATTCTTTGTTCGGGACGGTAAATATGACTTCATAGGGATAACTGGAACTTGGCAGTATGAATCCCATGACTGGAATACAGCATCTGAAGGATATAAATTATTCATAGAGTATAGAAAGAATAGAAAGGGAGGTGGTGTCACAGTATATGTCAAAAACACTTATTCCTGCACAGAAATACAGGAGGATGAACTTGTTTGTCCCATTGAGAGCATCTGGATTAATATACCTGGGGTGAAAAACAAAAGGAACATGGTAGTTGTAGTTTATTACCAACTGCCCAATGAAGGAGAAGATGGGGATGAAACTTCTGAAAAACGAATGGCAAAAATTTGACAGAGACATGATTTAGTAGTAATGGAAGATTTGAATTATCCTGATATCTGTTGAGAGGCAAATTCTGCCAAATATGTCCCTTCCAAGCAATTCCTGGCTTGTGTTGTTGATAATCTTCTTCTACAAAAAGTGGAGGAAGCAACTAGAGGACTAACTATCCTTGATTAGGTTTTAAGCAAAAGAGGTGACTTGGTGAAAGAAGTGGCAGTAAGGGGAACTCTGAGGAAAAGGAAACAAAAGGAGTGTGTAGCCAGACATGTACGCTGGATTTTAGGAAAGCCAATTTTAATGAGCTCAGAACAATGATATGTAAAGTCCCATGGCGGGAGATCCTAACAGGAGTTGTCCAAGATGAGTGGGAGCTTCTGAAAAAGGAAATTCTAAAGGCACAACTACAAACAATTTTAACAAGAAAAAAAGGTGGAAAACAGCAAAAAGCTCAGAAAGGACCTGAAAATAAAAAGAACACATATAAGAAGTGGAAGAAAGGTCAGGGCACAAAGGAAGAGTACAGATAAGTAGCAAAGAATTGCAGGGATTGTGTCAGGAAGGCAAAAGCGGAGCATAAGCTGAGGTCAACAAGATGCTAAAAGCACCAAAAAAGCATTCTTCAGGTACGTGCTTAGCAAAAAGACAGAGAAAAGAAATAGTGGCTCAGCTACTCAATGCCGATGGAAAAATGATAACAGACAAAAAAGGAAAAACAGAACTGCTCAATTCCCAATTTGGCTTGGTCTTTTCCCAAAAAACAGTCTCTGACCCTCCAGGCAAATGTCAAGTATAGATGGAAGGGACAGGGTTGCAGTTTGAGATTGACAAACAAATAGTCAAGGAATACCTTATTCCTTTGAAAGAGTTCAAATATCCAGTGCTAATGAACTGCACCCAAGAGTACTAAAGGAACTGGCTGAAGAACTTTCAGAATCACAGTTTATCATTTTCTCGAAATTATGGTGGATGGGAGAAGTGCCATATTCTTGGAGGAGGGCTAAAGTGGTCCCTGTCCTCAAAAAAGGGCAAAACGTAGAAACCTGGAAACTACAGGCCAGTCAGCCTGACATAAATTCCAGTGAAAATTCTGGAGCAGATTATAAAGTGGTCATACTGCAAGTACCTTGAAAACAATGCAGTAATTACTAGAAGCCAAAACAAATTTGTCAAGAACAAATCCTGCCACAATAATATTATATCATTTTTTTGTACGTGTAACCTCCATGGTAGATGGTGGGAATGCTGTAGATGTAATATATCTTGTGTGTGTGTGTGTTTAGTCGTTTAGTCGTGTCCGACTCTTCGTGACCCCATGGACCAGAGCACGCCAGGCCCTCCTGTCTTCTACTGCCTCCCGGAGTTGTGTCAGGTTCATGTTGGTTGCTTCGCAGACACTGTCCAGCCATCTCATCCTCGGTTGTCCCCTTCTCCTCTTGCCATCACACCTTCCTAACATCAAGGTTTTTTCCAAGGACTCTTTTCTTCTCATGAGATGGCCAAAGTACTGGAGCCTCAGCTTCAGGATCTGTCCTTCCAGTGAGCACTCAGGGTTGATTTCCTGCAGAATTGATAGGTTTGTTCTCCTTGCAGTCCAGGGGATTCTCAAGAGCCTCCTCCAGCACCACAGTTCAAAGGCATCAATTCTTCGGCGGTCTGCTTTCTTTATAGTCCAGCTCTCACTTCCATACATCATGACAGGAAAAACCATAGCTTTGACTATTCAGACTTTTGTTGGCAAGGTGATGTCTCTGCTTTTCAAGATGCTGTCAAGATTTGTCATCGCTTTCCTCCCAAGAAGCAGGCGTCTTTTAATTTCGTGGCTGCTGTCTCCATCTGCAGTGATCATGGAGCCCAGGAAGATAAAATTTGACACTGCCTCCATATCTTCCCCTTCTATTTCCCAGGAGGTGATGGGACCAGTGGCCATGATCTTAGTTTTTTTGATGTTGAGTTTCAGACTGTTTTTTGCACTCTCCTCTTTCACCCTCATTACAAGGTTCTTTAATTCCTCCTCACTTTCTGCCATCAGAGTCGTATCATCTGCATATCGGAGGTTGTTGATATTTCTTCCAGCAATCTTAATTCCGGCTTGGGTTTCTTCCAGTCCAGCCTTCCGCATGATGTATTCTGCATATAATTTAAATAAGCTGGGGGACAATATACAGCCTTGTCGTACTCCTTTCCCAATTTTGATCCACTCAGTTGTTCCATGATCAGTTCTAACTGTTGCCTCCTGTCCCACATATAGGTTTCTCAGGAGACAGATAAAGTGGTCAGGCACTCCCATTTCTTTAAGAACTTGCCATAGTTTGCTGTGGTCCACACAGTCAAAGGCTTTCGCATAATCAATGAAGCAGAAGTAGATATTTTTCTGGAACTCTCTGGCTTTTTCCATAATCCAGCGCAAGTTAGCAATTTGGTCTCGAGTTCCTCTGCCTCTTCGGAATCCAGCTTGTATTTCTGGGAGTTCTCGGTCCACATACTGCTGAAGCCTACCTTGCAGGATTTTGAGCATAACCTTGCTAGCGTGTGAAATGAGTGCAATTGTACGGTAGTTGGAGCATTCTTTCGCACTGCCTTTCTTTGGGATTGGGATGTAGACTGATCTTTTCCAATCCTCTGGCCACTGTTGAGTTTTCCAAACTTGCTGGCATATTGAATGTAGCACCTTAACAGCATCATCTTTCAAGATTTTAAATAGTTCAACTGGAATGCCATCACCTCCACTGGCCTTGTTGTTAGCCAGGCTTTCTAAGGCCCACTTGACTTCACTCTCCAGGATGTCTGGCTCAAGGTCAGCAACTACATTGTCTGGGTTGTCCGGGATATCCAAATCTTTCCGATATAATTCCTCTGTGTATCCTTGCCACCTCTTCTTGACGTCTTCTGCTTCTGTTAGGTCCCTCCCATTTTTGTCTTTTATCATGTTCATCTTTGCGCAAAATGTTCCTTTAATATCTCCAATTTTCCTGAACAGATCTCTGGTCTTTCCCTTTCTGTTATCTTCCTCTATTTCTTTGCATTGTTCATTTAAGAAGGCCCTCTTGTCTCTCCTTGCTATTCTTTGGAAGTCTGCATTCAATTTTCTGTAACTTTCCCTATCTCCCTTGCATTTTGCTTCCCTTCTCCTCTCTGCTATTTCTAAGGCCTCGTTGGACAGCCACTTTGCTTTCTTGCATTTCCTTTTCTTTGGGATGGTTTTCGTTGCTGCCTCCTGGACAATGTTACGAGCCTCTATCCAAAGTTCTTCAGGCACTCTGTCTACCAAATCGAGTTCCTTAAATCTGTTCTTTACTTCCACTGTGTATTCATAAGGGATATGGTTTAGATTATACCTGAGTGGCCCAGTGGTTTTTCCTACTCTCTTCAGTCTAAGCTTGAATTTTGCTATGAGAAGCTGATGATCAGAACCGCAGTCAGCTCCAGGTCTTGTTTTTGCTGACTGTATAGAGCTTCTCCATCTTTGGCTGCAGAGAATATAATCAATCTGATTTCGATATTGCCCATCTGGTGATTTCCATGTATAGAGTCGCCTCTTGTGTTGTTGGAAAAGAGTGTTTGTGATGACCAGCTTATTCTCTTGACAAAACTCTATTAGCCTTTGTCCTGCTTCGTTCTGAACTCCAAGGCCAAACGTCCCTGTTCCTTTTATCTCTTGGCTCCCTACTTTAGCATTCCAGTCCCCTAGAAAATATCTTGGCTTCAGCAAAACGTTTCACAAAGTGCCTCATGATATTCTGATTATTTATTTATTCATTCATTCATTCATTCATTCATTCATTCATTCATTCATTCATTCATTCATTCATTCATTTATTTATTTATTTATTTATTTATTTATTTATTTATTTATTTTCTATACTGCCCATCTGGTTATAGGGCCACACTGGATGGTTCACAAAACAATAAGGACAACATTTAACACTTTAAATAAATTTTGAACATAATAACAGTATAAAAATTATATTGAACATATCAATCAAACTTAAACTGAAAAAAGAAACTAAGAAAAAGCATCATAAAAACAATTAATAAGACAAGGTGGTGGAACAGACAACAAGTGCTGATAGCATCTCTGCACTCTAATGTAATATCCAGGAAAGCTTGTCTGAAGAACCAAGTTTTCAAAGATCTCTTGAAAATTCCCAGTGAGGGGGCCAGGTGTATTTCGGGTGGGAGATTATTCCACAGGTGGGGAGCAACTACTGAGAAGGCCCAGTTCCTGGTCTTCTCTTTCCAGACCTCGGGGTCAGTGCTCTCAACCATCTGGCCTGGGAAGATTGAATTAGATTGGGCAGATCTCACCGGAAGAAGGTGTTCTGCCAGGTAGCAAGGTCCCAAACCATTAAGCGTCTTGTATGTTAATGTCATCACCTTGAAGCTGGCATGGAAACAAAGAGATAGCCAGTGCAAGTTGGCAAGAGTGGAGGAGATATGATGGTGTTTGTTTACTTCACTCAGTAATCTGGCCACCATATTCTGGACCTGCTGGAGTTTCTGTAGCAGTCTCATGGGCATCCCCATATAAAGAGCATGACAGTGGTCTAATCTTGAGACTATCAATGCATGGACCAGCATGGTAGGGATCCAGTGTCAAGGTAGGGATGCAGCTGGCCAATCCGCTTCAGACGGAAAAAGCAGAGCAGACCTCAGATGCTACCTGGGACGTAGCAAGCTAACTAGGTGCGGGCTGGATAGAACAACTGTCAGATGGATACAAAGTTGGTTATAGAATCCTACTCCAAGTGGGAAGAGGTAATAAGCGAGGTACCACAAGGCTCAATCCTTGGCCCAGTGCTCTTAAACATTTTTATTAATCACTTAGATGGGTATGCGTGAAGGGAATGCTCATCAAATTTGCAGATAGCACAAAATTGGCTGGAATAACTAATATCCTGGAAGATGGGGGGGGGGGGATCAAAATGTTTTTGATAGACTTGAACACTCTGCTGAAAACAACAGAATGTAGTTGAACAAGGATAAGTGGAAAGTTCTACACTTGGGGGGCAAATGCACAGTTACAAGGCGGGGGGGGCACTTGGCTCAGTAATACTATGAGCAAAAAGGATCTTGGAATTGTTGGAGATCACAACCTGATTATGAGCCAATGGTGCAATGTGGCTGGAAAAAAAGGCCAATGCTCTTTTAGGCTGCATTAAAGTCTCCAAATCCTGTGGAGTACTAGTTCCCCTGTATTTCGCACTGGTTAGGTCACATCTTGAGTACTCTGCCCAGTGCTGGACACCATGCATTATGAAGGATGCTGACAAATTGGAACAAGTTGAGAGAAGGGCAACAAGAAGAATCGGGGGACTGGAAACCAAGCCTTATGAAGGAAAGATGGGCATGCTTAAACTTGAGAAAAGAAGACTAAGGGGAGGTAGGATAGCACTTCTCAAATAATTAGAAGACTATCTTACAGAGAAGGGTCAGAATCTGTTCTCAATCATCCCAAAGTGCAGGACACATAATAATGGGCTCAAGTCACAGGAAGGCAGATTTTAGTTGAATATCAAGAGAAATGCCCTAACTGAGAGAGCAGTATGACAATGGAACTAATTACCCTGGGAGGTGTTGAGAGCTCCAGCACAGAAGATATCTTTTTAAAAACACTAGATAACCACCTGTCAGATATCCTTTGATTTGGATTCCTGCTGAGCAGGGAGTTGGACTTGATGGCCTTATGGGTCCCTTCCAACTTCATTATTCTATGGTTCTATGTGTCACAGAGTCCACTATTTTGCAAGCAATCTAGAGGCTGTTAGGATAAAATTGGAAGGGCATAATTCGTTCTAAAAGCAGTTGCTGGAACAGAGCAATTATCTAGGAAATGCATTAGGCAAACAAGCTAAAAAGAGATATAACTGTTCTTACTGAGGTCTATAAAGAACCAATCAGCCTGATCAGATATAGACATTTACATTCCTGTCATAAATCATTATTGGAAAGTTATCAGCTTCAAAGACAACACAACCATATTGATATGGCTTGGTTCATGGTAACAGATTGAGAGGAAAATAAGGGGGAAAAACATTTTAGTTAAGCAATACCTGCCAAGCATTTTGCTGCCAAAAAACATTCTGTGTGTTTTTTTAAAAAATGACAGAAACACATATTCCCTTCTTTTTATAATTTAATTAAACAACCAACTGAACCCCCATTCATATAAACATGAGTTTGGCTCCCAAACAAGTCTATGGAAGTGTGAATAAAAATCCATAAAACATTCATCGTGTGTTGAAGAAAGTTGTGTGTGGTTTTTTGTTGTTGTTTTTTGCCACACACTGCTCTACCCACACCACTAAACAAGAACGCACTGTAGAAAAGGAAATCACAGCTGGTTTGCTTCCATAAAATGTCTCCTTGAATTTAAAGACGGATTTTCTAGAGTATAAGCAGGGGCGGGTGGGCATCATGGACCCAGTTAGAGGCCGGCCTGCTTCCCCCCCCCTTTATTTGTTCTGTACACAGTTCCAATAGAGGAGAGTAACTCTGATTGATGCACAGACTCCTGCCTTACAAGGAGAACATATGAAAGAAACCATACTGATACAGAAGAGGAAGAAAACCCATTTCTTCATTTAAACCTTGGGGAGCCAGTGTCCCCAGTCTCAGTATTCAGTCAATTTCTGACCTGTTCTGTGCCCAAATAAAAGTCAGACAGATTGGAGACAAACCCCCCTCCTTGTCCCCATTTACAGTAGTGACACTCCAACCTGACCCCTGTCTGGGCCTATGACAATATTTGAGTGTTTTCTAAGAAGGCCCTATTCCAGTAAATGCAGAAATGAATATTGCAAGGCCGTATTACAGATTGAATGATACAGGCAGGACAAAGAGCACCAGCATTAAGTTAGGAGAGCTGGGCTCTCTGCTCTATTTTTACCTCCCTCCTTTTTCCACCTTCCAGGAAAAAACTTCCAAAGAGAGCAAATAGACAGGCACAGTCATATGAAAAAGTACACCTCTTTGAATGTTGTGATTTTATGTATTAGGACATAATAGAAATCATCTGGGGCTTAGCGGGTCTGAAAATTAGGTAAATTCAACCACAGATGAATAACACACATGACATATTACACCGTGCCATGATTTGTTTTACAAAAATAAAGCAAAAATAGAGAAGCCATGTGCGAAAAACTAAGTACACCCTTACTGCTTCCATAGGAATTAAGAGACTAAGTTGCAGTCAGGTGCTGCTAATCAGATGCGCTTGTGTGACCACCTCTATAATAGCTGAAGTTTAGCAGTTTGCTGGTCTCGAGCATTCACGTGTGTGTTAATACAATGCCAAGGAGGAAACACATCTGCAATGGTCATAGAGAATCAATGGTTGCTGCCTATCAATCTGAGTAGGGTTATAAAGCCATTTCTAAATAATGTAAAGTCCATTCTACAATGTGGACAATAATTCACAAATGGAAAACATTCTAGATGGCTGCCAGTCTTCCCAGGAGTGGACATCTGAGCGAATTCACTCCAGGGTCGGACTGTACAATGCTCAAGTTGCAAAACTCCAGGAGTTACACCTCAGACTCTACAGGCTTCAGTTAGCATGTTAAATGTTAACGTTCATGACAGTACAATTATAAAAAGACTGGACAAGTATGATTTGTTTGGAAGGGTTGCAAGGGGAAAGCCTTTTCTCTCTAAAAACAATATGGCAGCACAGGTTTGCCAAGTTGCATCTGGACAAACCACAAGACTTCTGGAACAATGTCCTTTGAACAGATAACACCAAGGTGGAAATGACTGACCATAATGCACAGCACCATATTTGGTGAAAACCAAACACAGCATATCAGCACAAATACTTCATATCAGCTTTCAAGCTGAGGGGTGGTGACTTGGACTTCTCTTGCAGCCATAGGACCTGGGCACCTTGCAGTCATTGAGTTGGCTATGAACCCCTCTGTATACCAAAGTGTTCTAGAGTCAGATGTGAATCCATCTGTCTGACAACCAAAGCTTGGCCAAAACTGGACGATACAGCAGGACAGCAATTCCAAGCACATCAGCAGATCTACAACAGAATAGCTGAAAAAGAAAAGAATCAAGGTGGAGAGATCTTAAGAGAGCTGTGCATAAACAAATGCTACAAACCTCACTGAACTGAAGCAACGTTGTAAAGAAGAGTGGGCCAAAATTCCTCCACAACAATGTGAGGAGGCTGATAAAGTCACATAGAAAATGATTCCTTCAAGTTATTGCTGCGAAAGGTGGTTCTACAAGCTAATGAATCATAATGTGTACTTAGTTTGTCACACCTGGCTTCTCCATTTTGACTTTATTTTTGTAAAATAAATCATGACATGGTGTAATATGTCATGTGTGTTGTTCATCTGAGGTTGTAATTACCAAATTTCCAGACCTGTTAAGCACCAGATGATTTTCATTATGTCCTGATACATAAAACCATATAATTCAAAGTGGGTGTACTTTCTTTTTCACATAGCTATATTTGTCTTACTGTTTGTGCCATGCTCCTCACTGTTGCTTTCCATAGTTATTCTGTTCACTGTTAGTGCTAATTGTGAGTAGATTCAATCTTTTTGGCATATGTGATATATTTCGTCTGATCTATGAGGCTTGTGTTTCTCCGTAGCATTTCAGTTGCATTATTTTGTCTTGCTTTTGATTTGTGTGATTACCTGTATTGGACTTTTCAGGCTATTGCTGGGTGTGCTCAGATGATATCAATGAAGATGCACAGAGCAGGGTGCTCTGTGGGAGTGTTCTCTAATCCTGGGGGTCCCCAACCTACGGTCCATGGCCTTGTACCAGGCTGTGGCCTTGGCAGGGCTGGGCCATGGAGACAGATCTCCTGCCCCCTGCACACCCCCTCTATGCACACACACATGCATACATGCACACTCCCCACCCACGTGTAGGTGCCCCACCCACCCACGCCCAGGGGCCTGCCCACCTGCACACTGTTGCCCCCTCCCCTCCCATGCATGTGCAGGTGCCCTGTTTCCCCCGCATGGACCCCTCCCCCACTCACCCCCCAACTGGCCCGCGTTCGGAAAAAGATGGGGACCACTGCTCTAATCCTTTTGCCTGTCTTCTGCTCACACTGGTAAGGACTACAACTGCAAAGCAATTTGTAAAATATAATTTTAAACATGTTTTTTTCTGGTTTAGCACTATAGCACTAAAGTTAGCACTATAGCACTAAACTGATATAACACTAAGTCAAACACTTAGCATGTCTTATGAGTTCATTGCTTTTTCTCTTGCTGAACAATTTTAAAAAATGGATAACAATGCCAGTGAAAGGGGTGGGTAAGAACGCGCTGATTATGGCAGAGGAAGGTGAGGAAGAAAAGGATCTGTGTAATGTGTGGACTCTTAAAGAAATGCTCCCTGGGATAATTGAACATTTCTATGTGAGGAGAAACAGTGATTTAAATGCCACAATGTGGTACAGAGAAATATGCATTGACTTAGGACACACTTAGGTGCAGATCATACCTGAAGGCAGCCATTAGGAAGAAAGGGAGGGTCTTTTAAAAGGTTTCGGGCAGATTCATCTGAAAGGGGCAATCCAGGGGGCCTGCTGGTCTTGTGTTTTCCATCTGTTCTCTCTGCCCTCAACTTTCTTGCTTGTTGGATCTCAAGTTAAGGCGGCTGTGGCCACAAGATGTGACTGGTTTTCTAAGTGAATTTTTTTAAAAAAATCAGGCTGTTCTGATTTGTTGTTGATGTCAATGTATTTTCCTACTGTTTTTATCTACTAGTTATAATACTATTTAAAAATAATTAAATATAATCTTAGAACTAGTAGACAAAAACAGTTGGAAAATTGTTTTACTTTGCAATAATTTATTGTTTTAGCATTTAATAATGTTTCTTTCTCTTTTTTGCTGTAAGCCGTCTTGGGTTCTTTTTAGGAGAAAGCTGGCAAATGAATGAATGGATGGATGACTGTTATTATTATGCAAAAATACCTCTTCCTCCTTATTATTAAATCCATCCATCCATCAATTACTTAGCTGCAAGAAAAGACAAAGATGTCTTTGGTTTTAATGCCTGCCCCCCCCCCCAAAGCTGCCACTCTTTGGTGCTGAAGTGAAGGCCCCCTGGGCATGGTCAGAGATGGGTGGGCCTTTTTGTTTTCTTTTATTTTAGCATATACCTCATGTCCTTATATTTTCCCTTTAATGACTTCGGCTGAACCCAGTGTTTATTGCACGCTTCATAATTTTTTTATAGAACATCCCTTACATGAGGGCTGCCAGGCTGAGGGCCAGTTGGCAGTTGTTCCAAGCTCCCAAAGCGTTAGGTACCTGAGACAAGGTCACCTCGACCTAGTCGAGGAAAGTTTCGTTCTCCCCACCCCCATTTGAATACACCTCTCAACAGCACTGAAAGGTCCCTTCCTTTCCTCTCAGGCATACTCCTCAGCTGAGAGTCTCCTGCAGAGAGCAAACCCTGTGAAGCAAAGCCCCGCACAGCGCTGCCAGCCACTACAGTTCATTCTCTCTTGAGAGAATTGAGAGGAAGCCATGGGATCCAGGCCAAGGTTCCTGTTTGTGAATTCCTCTTCCCTCCCCACTCCCTTCCTTGTGTAAGGAAGTCACTGGAACTGGCAGATGAAATGGTGTTAATATCGCTGGCAGGTTTTGGTGGAGACCTCTCAAAGGAATAAGGTTTGCATGCTCAGGGTGTGTGCGTGTGTGCACGCAGCACGATGCAGTGTCTGTAAAAACATTCAACTCAAGGGTGTGATTAGATGGTGAATGTTCCGCACTCGAGGAGAATGGGTGTTTGTGGGTCCTTCCAAAGGAGACCAGCGCTTTCCACACTGCAAATAACAGGTATTTGAAAACTGCTCCTCTAGGAAACAAAAGTTTTAAAAATCCTCATAAATCCACCTCCCTCTGTCAGTTTTTTGTTCTGCCTCTTGAGATCCCTCTTCCATTTTTGAAGCTAATTAAGCCCTAAATAAAGGCTTGTGAGCCCTTTGATTTGGAAAGAAGCTCTCCACAGCTGTAGCACTAAACTCTACACACTGGAACAAAAATTCTAGAACAGAAAGAAGCCGCCCTTTCTGAAAGGGAAAAGAAGCATGGAAAGGGAGGGAGAAGGTACAGAGTCTATTGGATTCACTCTGATCCACAAGGGATGGGGAACAACCAGTGCTGAAAAGGGTGCTTTTACTGGAACACTTCTCCCTCTGGATAAGACACATTTATAGGCAGAGCACGTTGCTGAAGTCTGGAGCCAAGAGGAGAAGCAGAGAATCATTCATTTGAGGAACAGGAAGCCTGCAATATGGTTTTTCCAGTGCTGTGAGCAGCCTGGACCTAGAAATCTATCGCATTTTATGGAGTCGCTGAGCCCTGTGCCCCAGATGAAATGTCAGGCTTTCAGCCAAGGTTAATTCTGTATTTGTGGGATGATTCTAGGCGGCAAGGTAAAACAACTGCTCTGTATCAGAATATTTCCATTCTAAGGCACTGCAACGTTCCATTTTCCACCTTGATGCTCTCCAATCTGCCATGAACTTATTCCCTCTAATCTCACGTCCTGGTTTTCAGAGCCCTTTTCCTTGGACCCAAGGTTGGGAGAGGTGTGGAACAAGGATTTGGGAAGATGCTGGTAAAAGAAACAGAGAGGATGAGAAAGTATATTAGGGTGGATGTACAAAGGCAATTTTAGAAGGGGTGGTGCTATCATGGCCTAATTTTCTTCAAAAAAGTTTTTTTTTTTCCTGGTATGGTAGAAAATTGTGGGTGCATCCATTGAGTCCCAGTTTAGTGTAGTAGTTCCCAATATTGGGTCCCCAGATGTTTGTTTATTTATTTAAAATATTTGTACCCCGCCTTTCTCCTTGAAAAGGACCTAAGGTGGCTTACAACAATGAAAGACAATATTTATAGTTGAAAACAATTATACAAAGGTGATTAACATCATTAAAATACAGTATTTAAAATTACGAACAATGAGTAAGGAGGCATATTACATCATTAACAGGATTAAGGGAAAGTTCAATAAGTATGCAAAAAAATTTTAAAATGTCACTCTGAGAAATGGAAAAAACAAAAATGGAAAACACAACTGGTACTAAAACTCCAGTCAAAGCAGTAATGCATAACTATCTAAAAATCACATACAGGTAGCTGATTACTGAGGGAAGGCTTGCCTGAAGAGAAAGGTCTTTGCCTGCTTGCAGAAGGATAGCAAAGATGAGGCCAGCCTGGCCTCCTGTGGGAGGGAGTTCCAAAGTCTGGGAGCAGTGATAGAGAAGGCTCTCTCCTGTGTCCCTGTCAGACATACTTGTGAAGGTGGCGGGACCGAGAGAAAGGCCTCTCCTGATGATTTTAACACCCAAGCCAGCTTATAGTAGGAGACACGGTCTTTGAGAGAGCTTGGACCCAGGCTATTTAGGGCTTTATAGGTTAAAACCAGCACTTTAAATTCTGCCCAGAAACTGATTGGCAGCCAGCGGAGCTGCTTTAAGAGGGGGTTATGTGATCCCTCTAACCAGCCTCAGTCAGCAATCTTGGACTCAAACTCCCAGAAGCCCTCACCACTTGCTGGGCTGGCCAGGATTTCTGGGAATTGTGGTCCAAGAACATCTGGGGACTCAGGGCTGGGAACCATGGGCTTATTGGATTGTTCACACACACACACACACACACACACACACACACACACACACACACACACACACACACACACACACACACACACACACACACACACACACACACACTTTTGCTCAGATATTTTCAGTTAGTGGTTTTGCTCCCATTAACTCTCCTGCCACTGGTAAGTGGGAGGGCAGTGGTCTTCTAAAGAAAAAAGTATGTAGACAAAGACTAGGGTGGGTCTGGAAAAGTCCCCCCCCCAAAAAAAACCTAGAGACCCATCTACGGCATCCATCTAGCATGGCTGTGGTTGTACTTCAGAGGCCATTAGGCCAGAAAAGGGTCATCTCAAGTGAGAAGGCTGGGAATTGTGAACTGAAGGGGCCAAAGCTCTCCAAGACTGACTCTCCCGCTGAACTATGAGATGTAGATTTACCTCAGAACCCCAGCTAGTTCACCACAGGCAGGTCTATAGAAACACAGGCCTCACGATTCTGTTTTCTTGCACTGTATCATTTCATTAAGTTTGTGAGATCAGATGAGCATGCTAAGGAAATGGCTGTAACAAGAAACAAACCAGAGTCTTAACTAAGAAGGTGCTGGCTGGGAAATACGCTATTGTTAACGCTTGGGGTTTTAAAATCCCTTTGCAATTATGGGCTGACTTCTGAAAGCTTGGCAGAGAGCTTTGTTTTGGTTCCCCCCCCCCCCCCAAGGACAGCACACAGAAACATCAATCTTGGAAGCTGTCAGATCAAGGCAGCTGGCAGTAGGAAAAAATGTGTGATTCAAAAGGAGGCTATGTTACTAATCAGCAAATACAAAGTTCTCGGAGATGATAGGGTTGATTATCAGCCTGCTTCGTGTGTCAGGGCAAGTGGTTCTGCTTGAAACTGCAGATGTTTTGATTGCAGTCATAGCAACTGTATTTCTAAGAGACTGTGAATGAGCATCTTTAAGCCAGGATCACTAGATGGTCACACAGATCCTGACCAAGGAAGAATCATATCAACATTAGCCCTGATGAATTTTACTTCTGGTGGGCCACTGTTTTGTCCATAATTTCACTCATAAAGAAAAGAAGGATGTGTTTTCATATACTGTGAAACACAGTGTCCAACATAGTAACGCTTTAGTCCATATATGTTCTGGAAACAGCACTACCAATCCATCTTTTGAGGGTTGGTTTCCCTGCCCTGTGCCCTGTAGTGTAGTTGGCATCATACTGCCCCACTCGATGACATCACACTGCATCCTAATAGCATTGTCCTCATAGCACACCAGTCGATGATATTATTCCGAAGCTCTTTTTTTTATTAATACAAAATAACCCTACTACCACAAAAAGAAATTATAAAAACAATACAAAACAATACAAAACAATAAAATACAATTACACATGTGCTCCCATCACCTTTAGGACTAGCATTACACTTCATTCAATCCATTTTCACTCAAAAATGTCATTGTTTCTTCCCTCGGTGTATACCTCTTCCCTCTCCAAAATACATGTTCCAAAAATACATTCTATATTTTCTTAAAATCATTATTTTTCAATTGGCCTCTTCTTATTTTCATATCACATGTCAGTTTATCATTAATTGCCATGTCCCATAATTCTCTATACCATTCCTCCAAGTTAAATTGATTATCATTTCTCCAGTTTCTTGCAAAATTTAACCTTGCAGCCGTAATCATTATTACTATTAAATCCTTATTTTCTTTCAATAATTGATTTTTCTTAATCACATTCAATAAAACCATTAACGGAGACATTTGGATATTCAATCCAATTATTTCAGATATTTCTTTAAAAATTAAATTCCATTCTTTCTTCCTTGTTTCACATAACCACCACATATGTAAATACGTCCCCTTCTCTTTTTTACACCTCCAACATAATGTTGACACACTTTTATCCATTATATTCATTTTGACCGAAGATCTTGAAAGTTTCTACATATGATCAAATGGAAGAGGGGTGGTCATATTGCATCCAGGTGCATGCAGTTTTCTCAGCCCCAAATGCCTATGAGTTAAACAAACATAGACATCTGCTGAGGGAAAGGCTCTACATGTTGATATGCTGGATGGATGGATGCTGAGGAAAGCTAAAAGTTCTTGGGAGAAGGACTAACAGTGGGACTCTGCTGCCCCCTTGACCACGTGGAATTCACATCACATGTAAGCTGTGTGAAGGAAATTCCTGCATTTCCCAACCAAGAAGCATTTATTGGTGATCATCATCTTCTCTGAGCCTAAATCCTTTCACCGGATTGCTACAGTAATAAGATAAAACAGGACAGGAAAGTCACGTTGAGCACCTTGGAAGAAAAAAAAATGGGACAAAACCTTAATCAATAAATTAACTCCCCTAATTTGAAATACATATATTGTATGACAAGAAATTACCCTGTTCTTGATTATCCCTGAATGCAGGACATGCAACAATGGGCTCAAGTTACAGGAAGCCAGATTTTGGTTGAATATATTGGCTGTGGGATTCTGGGAGTTGTAGTCCATAAAAATAACTTTTCCAAATGCTGAGCATAGTAGGTATCCACAGATACAGCCTTCTGGTGGCTTTTACACGAGGCATTTGCATTGCTGCTTCTCGATATGTATTGTGTACTCAGGTTGTGGGCAGAAGATAACAGCAGAGTTAAGCAACAATCCCTGATGAGTCAAATGCTAATCCTCATGTCATGAATCAGCAGTGCTTTAACATGAAGCAGATTAACATTCACTGATTCACAGCCAGCCAGGTCTGCAAACGACACAAGTCAGCACATTTAGCTTTACATAGGTTAAAGGCCCAAATCACACGTGTATTTTCAAATTCTTTAGCAATCACTCAGGAGTAGTCCCCTACGCCAGGAAATGGACATCCTCACAATTTACAGTTTATGTTTCTCCTGCTTTAAAAGTTACCATAGCCACTAGGAGAATCAGCGTGGTGCAGTGGACAGAGTGATGGACTAGGATTCAGGAGACCTGGGTTCAAATCCCTGCTCAGAAATGGACACTCACTGAGTGGAGAGGGGTAGTACTGGTAAAACCACTCAAACGTCTCACTTATCTTGAAAGCCTTTTTAGGGTCACCATAAATGAGATGTGACATGATGGCACATCTCTATCTCTCTCTCTCACACACACACACACACACACACACACACACACACACACACACACACACACACACACACACACACACACACACACACACACACACACACACACAGAGAGAGAGAGAGAGAGAGAGAGAGAGAGAGAGAGCATTGGTGGTTGGTGCATAAACTTGGATTACTGTGATGTTGAAAGTCTGCCTTGGATTTGTATTGAAATCATTCTCTCATTTTTGAAATTGTATCCCAATACAGCTTTTCCCACTCTTTTGTTGACTATGAGGGCTACTCCATTTCTTCTACGGGATTCTAGCCCACAATAGTAGATATGCTAAACGTCTGAATTGAATTTGCCCATTCCCATCCATTTTAGTTCACTGACGCCCAGGATGTCAATGTTTATTCTTGCCATCTCCTGTTTGACCACATCCAGCTTGACAAGGTTCATAGATCCTACAGGTTCCCATGTAGTATTTTTCTTTGCAGCATTGGACTTTCCTTTCACTTCCAGGCACGTCCACAGCTGAGCGTCCTTTTGGCTTTGGCCCAACCACTTCATTAGCTATGGAGCTACTTGTATTTATCTTCCGCTCTTCCTCAGTAGCATGTTGGACGCCTTCCGACCTGAGGGGCTCATCTTCTAGCATCATATCTTTTAGCCTTTTGTTTTTGTCCATTGAGTTTTTTGGCAAAGATACTGGAGTGGCATTGCCATTTCCTACTCCAGGTGGATCGCGTTTAATCAGAACTCTCCACTATGTCCTGTCCATCTTGGGTGTCCCTGCACGGCATAGCCCCTAGCTTCTCTGAATTACTCAAGCCCTTTCACTACGACAAGGCAGCAATCCATGAAGGCAGATGGCAATAATTCTTGCTAATCTAACATCCCAGTGCTTTGACCCTTAAGCTCTGGCTCCTCTACAACATTATAGGGATTGGATAAAAAAGAACTTATGATCCACCCTGGTCCAATATCTACTTTATTCACATACAAGGCAGCTATACTAGATATACTGTTACTGGGTCCACAGAGAACATTCCCACCAACAGAGGTGGCTCAAGACATTTTGTTGCCTGAGGTGATGCAACCAATAGTGCTCCCCCTACCATCAAGGCAAAAAACCTTACTAGTACCTCTCCCCATCCCTGGCAGTAAGAATGTAGCAAGCTGAAATTATACACAAAGGAGGCACCAATAATACACACATCCACACAGTCCAAAAGGTGCTAGGACATTAACCTCAGCTAGCTGTCAAGCACAGAACTGCGGAGCTTAGACTTGCTTTTCACACTCGGAGCAAGTCAAGAGACTTCCTTGTGGTTCATGTCTGCCACACCTCATACATGCTGGATGAGCCAATGAATGACGAAGAGGTTCAGTGGAATGTGGCAGGTCGTGGCTCGCCAGCCAGCCCCTTCGTCCATCCCTTCTGCCGCTCCTGCTCCAGGCAACGCTGCTTCTGGAGAACGTGGAACCGCTTTGGGAAGGGAGGCAGCCCAAGCTACATGCAAGTGTGCCTAAGGATACCAGAGGTCCGAGATCCAAGCACGCAGCGCTTGCTCTTAGTGTAACACAGGTACTTAGGAAGTGCCAGTATCAGAGCTTCGTGGTGTTTAGTGGTGACTATGTGGCCACGAATGGTAGTAATGCTTTTTTCAGCTTGGTGACACTGCAAACTCACAACGGTTTTTTTCATGCTCCCTCCCTAAACCATGTCCAGCCATTCCAAGTACCACGAAGGGGGCATGTCAGGAGTGAAGAATTTTATCCATGGGAGAGAAGGAGTCCTCTTATTTGAGAAATAAGTTTGATGTATTATGTGCGCGTACCAATAGTCCAAGTAGATTCCCATCCCCGGTTAGAAGCTGGAATGACTTCAGAGGAAAGGGTAATACTATTATCAAAAGAACAAGGCGTCTATCTATCTGTCTGTCTGTCTGTCTATTCCATTTTTCCCCCTTATGGGAACCCACATGGTGTCCTCTTCAGTAGAAACCGGTGGTGCCTAGGTAGTCAATCTTTTGTGGGTGTGACTAGATGGAAAGAGCAAAATGTGGGTGAGTGGAGTGTGGCTCCTTAACAGTGAGATGGGGAA
The DNA here is from genome assembly GCF_051106095.1 of Pogona vitticeps. Classification (NCBI taxonomy): domain Eukaryota; kingdom Metazoa; phylum Chordata; class Lepidosauria; order Squamata; family Agamidae; genus Pogona; species Pogona vitticeps. Next base: position 202,560,869 of record NC_135783.1, read on the forward strand.
GAATGTGGGCAATGGCTTGAAGCCTATTCAGCCTCAGAGAGGTAAGTTCAACTAACCCCTTCAGGCTGATGCCCTCCAGACACTTTGAACTTCAATTCACATAAGAAAAAAAATATTCTGCCTATGGCAGTCCTGCATTGTGTACAGGTATGGCCTTTAATGTGGCCTTTAAATCTCCTTCCAACTCCTCCATTCCATTCCATGGGGATGCTATGGGTTAATAATTGGCTGCTTGTAACAGGGAACGGTGGTTCGAGGTACATGGCAGCTTTGGTGGCACAGACTTCATCCACACCTGTTCCGGTGAACAGACCAATTTGAGACTTGGGTTAACAGCCATCCAGCTCCAAGATTGGAGTTAACCACAGCATAGGGCACTGCATTGGATCCATATTGCATAAATTAGGGTGTATATAATTTTAATAGCTGCAGTTTCACAACTCTCTGGACATTGACTGAACACAGAATACCCCCAATTCAACATGTTAAATGGTACGTTTTTTGTTGCTGTTGCTCTTAATTGAATGTCCCACCTGCCTGTGGTGACCATGGAGATCACTAGAGCAAAGGACAGGTCAACGGGAGAGTGGAGCTCAGGGCCTCAATATTGTTTTCCTTCTTGGCAATGTTGTCAAGGGAAGTGGGTCCAAACAAATGCTCAGAAAGAGCTGAACAAAAATAAGTGGTTTCTCTCTGCCTCTGTTATTGAACCAGCCAGTTGAAATGTGGATGCAACACATAGTTGCCAGACGTTATTAAAAACATTATTTTAATTTTTTTATTTCCCCATGGCTGGTATATAAATTATACGGAAGAGGGAGAATTGTGCCTCATCTAATAATCAGTCTAGAGCGATGATTTTGTAGAGCAGATGTCAGGATGGCCTACAAGCAGGCAAACCCTGGCATTCCGAATGACAACCACCACCCCCCCCACAGCTGGATTCACGTTTGTTTCCTATCCCTGTTACTGAAGGCTCTTATACTGAAACAAATCTATTTGTCACTTCCTGAATCTGCCATCGGGCAGGGCATCCGGCAACAGGGTGGAGCATCAGATTGTTCAAGGAAAGCCTGGCTACCATCCAACAGAAATTTCATGTGTTGTAGAGCCCGGTGCCCTTCTGCTCTGATTCACAGGCTTCTGCAGTTTGACACCGGCCCTCCCAACTGTGAACGGAGGAGGAGGAGGAGGGAAAAATAATCTGATGCTCTTTCCAGGCAGGAAAAAAAAATCTGTTTCTAAGAACTCAGATGTATAAATTTAAATGTTGCCCCACAACCACTGTTTTCTGTAATGAAAGATTTTAGTATGCAGCCCCCCATGTTGCTTTGTTTTGTTTTTAAAAGTTTGATGTAAAAGGAGACAGTGTTGACATGTCTAAATAACGTTATCTTTCCCTCTGGATTTTGGGGTTCTTTAGGATGTGGTAGGCAAAAGACGGATCGACATCTGATTGGCAGATCTCTGGGAGTTCAGTAGCAGATTGGCCAAGATTACCGATACAAAATCTTCTAAGCACAGTAACATGGCTTGTCTTTCTGTTAAGCAGCAGAGTTTGAGTGTCAAAAAATAAAAAATAAAAAAAATAAAAGAGCAGCAGATGGTCAGTTCCATTTACCACAACTGTGGGACTTTTATTGCCAGAGATGAGGCAGCAGGGTCTCTCTGTGTGTGTGTTCTTGTGGAACTGTCTGCCTCATGTGCCAAAAATAACTCGGCTGGCTTTGAGTACTATGTACTTTGCCTTGTGTGACCGGATGTGTGTGTGTGTGTGTGTGTTAGGGGGGAATAGTTTACTGCTGTGCCTCAGATAGTAAAATTTCTTGGGCTAGTCCTGAATAACAAGTGCTAGCCCCACCCTAATCCAGTAAAATAGTTGGAAAAGAATGCTGGGGAAAACTGGGGGGGGGGGGGGGAGATTTTTGTGGAAGGGCTTATCAGCTCACAAGTGATCACAAACTGTGCACCAGCTCAGAAGTGACCTGTTATTTTATTCTTTGTATGTGTCCTCCCCCTATTTTGCACCTGGACCCCTTTGGCAGAGCTGCCTTTATAGTCCTCCTTTTCTCTAAGGAGCTCAAGGGATCTCCTCTGCTCAGTTTTATCTTCCACAATGATCCTGTGAGGTAGGTTAGTCTGTCAGACTCATGGTCACCCAGTGAGGCCAGAAACAGACATTAGAGACAGCCTGGGACTTGAGGAGGGGAAATCTTAACTAAGGTGAGTGCCTGAGTGTCACACGGACAGCCTCATGGGATTATGCAAATTAGCTTGCTTTGTTTGGTGATTGGTCTTAAACACTCGATTTCTTTGAAGTCTGACTTCTTAAAGATGGTAATCCTGCCTCAATCACCTCATTGACACCTAATCATGCTTTTTGGCTCCGTTTAGGGTCTGCTTGTCATGCCTGCTTGGGGACTGAGTTTCATGGCACAAAGGGAGGTGGAAGCTGGGTCTCCACTACTCTATACTGGTTTGAATAAATTAATAATATCCCCTGTTAAAATCCAGGAAGCAAAATTGGGCAGCTTACTTCTGACTTGGGGCACAGGACCACCACAGCCTCCAGCCACTTGGAATATATCAGGATAACCTGATGGACTTTGATGGACCCATATTTGGGGTGGGGGTGGGAGAAAGAGAAAATAGCACAGATTAAAAAGCCACAATCCCTCCTGCTAAAGGATAATGCAAGCCATTCCCTCGCCTGCATGCGGGGGGGGGGGGCTTGAATGCAAGGCTGCTGGAACTTGGATAAAGCAGGAACCAGTAAGCACCCATATGTGCACACCTTTGAGGCAGTACAGCTTTTAGCCTGTGCTAGGGAAGGGGGGTAGGTTTTGCCAGGTCGTCCCTTGGCTCTATTAATAATTGAACAAGACCGATAGCCTTGTGTAAATAATCCAGGGACAAAGTTTCTCAGATCAAAAGCTGGCTCTAAGACTGGGCAGGGGAAACGCTTTATGGCTGGCTGACCTTACAGTATGGTGAGTTGGTTTGTTTCAGTGGCCTTTTCCCATCCATTCTCAATGGCATGAATATTGCATGACCGTCCTGCCATGCCAGAAAAGACAAAGAACTAATATATTGGTCACTTGACCTGCTCTTTGTGACCACCACACACACACACACACACACACACACACACACACACACACACACACACACACACACACACACACACACACACAATCACACAATCACACAATCACAATCACAATCACAATCACAATCAGTGAGACAAATGGGCTTGCATTTCCATTGATTAATCAGGAAAGGCAAAAGGGTTATCTCTGGAAACCTTACCACCAGTGGTGGGATTCAAATAAATTAACAACAGGTTCTATGTCCTAATTATTGATTGATTGATAAATAAATAAATAAATAAATAAATAAATAAATAAATAAATAAATAAATAAATAAATAAATAAATGCCCAGGACATTAAAAAAAAGGTACCACATAAGCAACAGTCTTATGTGGTACCTTTAACTTGAAAAAAATCATAGTAAAAGGAGGACAGTTGGGTGTTTGACTGAAGTGGTCTCACCCCAAAACTTTTTCCCTCTTTGTCCTGCCCTCATGCCTTGTCAATCAACCCCCCGCTCTGCCTCGAGGCCATGAGCTTTCCTCCAGTGACGTCAAGGACTCATCCTCCCCCCTTTCCCCCATTGACGCCTCTGCTCTTTCCAGGGCTTTATCTCTCTCACCCACACCCCACCTCAGACGGCTCAGTGTGGCCCAGGAAGGGAGGCAGCTAATTGCGCCCCCTCCCCCCCCCCCGCTCGTTGCTGGTCACCTGGCCCCTCCTTCATTCATCTCAGGCCAGCAAACGGTTCTAAGAACCAATAGTACATTTAGGAATCGGTTCTATAGAATAGGTGCGAACCTGCTGAATCCCACCTCTGCTTACCACTCTCTTTCTGCCAGCTATTTGTCACTGGACTGGCCAAAGACAGTGATAAGAACTTATAGGTGGGCACGCTGGGTAATTAGTAAGTAAAACAGCTAGGGTTTCGCTTTGCTGGTGGTGCAGTTCCTTTTACTAATAATTATCTGCCATCAAGTCACTTTGGACTGATGGTGCCCCTTCTCAGAGTTTTCTAGTTACAGAGCACTCAGAAGTGGTTTTCCACTCCCTTGTTCTGAGGATGCTCTGGGACGGTGCAGCTGCACCAAGGCTATACAGGCTAGCTTCTCTCCCAAGGAAGGACAGCAGGGAATGGAACTCCCAGCCTCCGGCTCTGCAGCCAGACACCTAATGAAGGGCCTGTCCCGACAGGGCAATTTAGAGCCGTCTGGTTGGCATGCAAAAGGTTCTTATCTTTAGTGTGATTTGCTGTATCTCTCACTCGAGTGATCCTTCCATTCACACTGGAGATGTTTATTGTCCTGTGAGAAGGGTCCACACAAGTCTTTTGATTGCTGGTGTACTTGCAAGTAAGGTTTACCTTGTTTATTCATTAGTGAACTTGCCCTGTTTATTCACAAGTAAGGAGGCAGCAGCAGTACTGGTGGTAGCAGTACTGGTGTGAGAGGAGATTGGTCTTTAATGCTTTAGATTTGAGCCAACAGTGTGATGTGTCTACAAAAAAGGCAAATGCTATTTTTGTTGTTGTTGTTTAGTTGTTAAGTCATGTCCGATTCTTCATGATCCCATGGACCAGAGTATGCCAGCCCCTCCTGTCTTCCACTGCCTCCCGGAGTTGGGTCAAATTCATGTTGGTATTTTTGATGACACTGTCCAACCATTTCATCCTCTGTCGTCCCCTTCTCCTCTTGTCCTCACACTTTCCCAACATCAGGGTCTTTTCCAGGGAGTCTTCTCTTCTCATGAGATGGCCAAAGTATTGGAGCCTCAGCTTCAGGATCTGTCCTTCCAGTGAGCACTCAGGGTTGATTTCCTTCAGAATGGATAGGTTTGATCTCCTTGCAGTCCAGGGGACTTTCAAGAGCCTCCTCCAGCACCACCATTCAAAAGCATCAGTTCTTTGGAGGTCAGCCTTCTTTATGATCCACCTCTCGCTTCCATACATCAATATAGGAAAAACCATAGCTTTGACTATGCGGACTTTTGTCAGCAAGGTGATGTCTCTGCTTTTTAAGATGCTGTTGAAGTTTGTCATTGCTTTCCTCCCAAGAAGCAGGCATATTTTAATTTCGTGGCTGCTGTCACCATCTGCAGTGATCATGGAGCCCAAGAAAATAAACTCTGTTACTGCCTCCATATCTTCCCCTTCTATTTGCCATGAGGTGATGGGACCAGTGGCCATGGGACCTAAAATAATGCTATTTTAGGCTGCATTAATAGAAGTATAGTTTCCAGATCCCACATGGTGCTAGTCCCCCTCTATTCAGCACTGGTTAGGCCTCACCTTGAGTATTGTGTCCAGTTCTGGACACGACGCTTCAAGAAGAATGCTAACAAAGTTCAGAGGAAGGTGACAAAGATGATCAGGGGGCTGGAAACCAAGCCTTGTGAGGAATGGCTGAAAGAAGTGGGCATGTTTAGCTTTGAGAAAAGAAGACTGAGGGATGATATGATAGTACTTTTCAAATATTTGAAAGATTGGCATACAGAGGAGAGGCAAGATCTGTTCTTGATCATCCCAGAGTGCAGGACACGCAACAATGGGCTCAAGTTAAAGGAAGCCAGATTGTAGTTGAATATCAAGAAAAACTTCCTAACCGTTAGAGCAATACGACAGTGGAACCAGTTACCTCGGGAGTCAGTGAGTGCTCCAACACTGGAGGCATTCAAGAAAAGCTTAGATAATCACTTGGCAGATATGCTTTGATTATATTCCTGTGTAGAGCAGGGGGTTGGACTTGATGGGATTGTAGGTCCCTTCCAACTTCACTTTTCTACGATTCTATAATTCCATGAATGTGTTCATTCTAACACATTACTTCCAAACTCTGTGTGCATCCTGAAATTTGTCTCTCAGCTTGAGGAACTGAAGAAGCAGAACAATTCCTTGAGGTTCCTGATGACACCCTGAGATCCGGCAACCCTAAGGGCTTCCTTCCCCTTCACATGGAAATCAATTGAGTTCACATCTGGACAATTCCAGAGGGCAGGTAGAAAGATATGTTGAGAGGGAAAGAGGGGCAGAGAGGTCTTGGGGCTGAGAACATAGAAGAGAGACCCTGTCTGGCCTCCTGTGGGAGGGAGTTCCAGAGTCTGGAAGCAGCAGCAGGAAAGGCCCTCTCCTGTGTCCTCATCAGGTGCACCTGTGAGAGTGGCGGAACTGAGTCTTGGGCAGTTTCGACTAAGTGGGAGAAGAAAGAAGAGTGCATGTACGTGAGGGGCCTTGAGGAGAAACTGGAGTCAGACTGTGGAGGTGCTGGTTGGAAAGCCATCCAGAAAGTTAGGGCTTTGGGAGCTGGGAGGTACCGGGGTGCAGGCAGCCTGAACCAACACTCGGCTGGGTGCGAGCGGAAAACCTCTTCCCAATAACACCCAACCTCCGTCCCCTGCTGGTATTAAAAATCCCCTGACAGTCATTTACATACAGAAGGGCCTGCCCTGCCAGGGCTTTAACAAGCCATAGGAAACGAACTTGTCCTGCTCATCAGCCTCAGTAGCCAGGCCTGTGAGTGACGTCATCAGGACTGCCTCCCTCTACAGACCCTGATCTTTACTGGCGGCACTCCTTTGCTCTTTAATGAGAAAAAAGGGCAAAGAAACAGGCTAGAACGAAGCCTGGAAGGAAGAGATGCTGTTTGCTCCAGAGAGCCCCCTAGAGGAAGCACCGCGCCATTGTTCTCGGTGCTGACGGCACACATTCTTCGCTGAGCACATGCTCAAGCTTAGCGCCTATGAATCACACACACGCACACACCAAGGGGTCAGCGCCCTTCCTGAAAGTCAGTGCGGGGGTTTGATTTCTCAACGCAGAACTCGCACACTCAGGATCCGAAGGAGAAATGCTGCTGACCGCACAGAATAAGGAAACCCAAAGATCTGGAAGCTTTGTGGCTTCACTAAATGTGTCGAGCTGTATCAGGCGTTTACAGAGGTCAGGAACTTTGCTGAAAATTTTAAAAAATGCATGCTTAAGGGCACGTCAGAGAAGTTCGTCTCCGGGAGCAAGTGGCTTGAAGGCAGAAGGGGCTGTTGCCCATCAAGACTGGTCGGAGGGGATGGCCAGTGGAAGGTGAAACCAAAGCCGGCATTGCTGTCGTTATTATGTGCATTCACGTCACTTCTACCGCATCCTCATAGCATGTTAGATACTTAAGGAGTGGTTTACAATTACCCCTTCCCCATGAGTTTCCATGTGTGGGAAGGGACTCATAGTCAGGCCATCTGCATCTAAAGTTGCAACTACATGGACAAACACAGTGGGATTTGCTCCACTTATAAACGGGTGAATTCAACGTATTTTTTCTGACCACATGATGCAAAGGATGTTTGAAATCCTTCCAGCGCTTTTTGCTCCCAAAGCAGGTTATTCCACTGCTCTGCTGCTGTGGATTTTCTACTTTTTCAACCCAGAACGATTTCCCATGTGGTTAGTTGTGATACATTCTTGGAAAGATTGTGGGGGCGGGGGGGGATGTCTGGAGGTGGTGTATCAATGACTAGACAGGTGGAGTGTGGTATTCAGGACTAGGGGAATATGTTCCCACATTCTTTACCCTGATCATCTTCCAATTTTTCTTACATTAAAAAAAAAAAAAGAAATCTTACATATATGAGTATTTTGCATCCTCTCTCATAGCCTAGTTCCTTTAAAATATTTGTATATTTGCTGTTTTTAGCTTTTAAATATTGTTTATTTAATGATGTAAGCTGCCTTGGGTTCCTTTTAAAGAAAAAGGCAGGGGGGAAATATTATAAACAAGCAAACAATAGTTTTCCTTATGAAAGAGAATATACAGACTGAAAGTCTGGTTCTGTTTTATTTATTTGGCAGCTACTCTACTTATTATCATGCCTTTTTTTTCCATGATACCACTCAAGGTCATATGAGAGGGGGTTCGCCCAAGGCAGAGACTGACAAGTGCCATAAAGACCCTGGTCTTCCAAAACCACATCTTTGCTAGTGCTAATGAGTCTTAATTCTCATTCAAGGTCAAACCACCCCAAAATACTTTAGCATGCAATGGTGGTGAATATATTGTCACTGGCAAAAACTCATTTTCCTCCAGCTGCTATGAGAACTGCAACAAAGCTGAGAAGGAAGGAGGAAATTTGTGGAACATCAGGGCCATTATATCAGCACCCTCATACATTTAAAAAAATATATTATGGCATTTTGATACAGTAGTTTGAGCCCTAACCTTGCTGGATCACTAATCCTAGACTCGGTCTGCTCAGGTGCCAAAATAACTTGGGAGGCCTCAGTATGTATGTTGAGTCTTTGGGAAGTAGGCACCAGAGGCTCCTTCTCCTCAGGCAGTAAAATGTATTGAACTGATCCTAAACACAAATGATACTGGCTGTGATGGATGATGGGCAGGAAGAGCATTTTTGAACTATGCCTCCCACAAGCCACTGTGCCCTGTTCATGCTATTAGCATGTACAAGCCTATCTGCAGGCCCATGTAGTTTCAAAAACTCATTATGTCCTGTTTACATGTTGCAAACATTATAGCTGTCAGCTTAACGTCATGACTGTGTCCCTAAGAGGAGAAAGTTCCACAAAGCAACAGGGCTCAGCAGAATGTTACTGTGTGTTGTTTCTTTTCAGAGGGAAAGGGCATTGAATGAATGTTGTGAGAGAGAAGTCTTTTCTCCTTTCAGATCACCCCCACCAAGGACAATTTATAAAAGGGGACATAGGGTGCACCCCACCTACCCACCCTACCTTTTTCCTCCCAGGGCTATTGTCCTCACTTAGCATCACAGCAGTACTCCCACCTGGTGTGTAAACAGGAGATTTCACATTAAGCACGAGGATCTAACAGCTGGAAATTAGACATAAAAATAGTTTACTTTGCATGGCAATCTCTGTGTACGGGTGGTTTCTTCTTTTAAGTAGTATTAGATTTTAAAAATATTAATCCTTGCTTTCTTCCCTTCCCTTACCCAGGTTTTCTCTACAGAGGCAGGGAAACTAAAAAGGAATGGCAGTGATGATGCAGGATGATTCAAATTTGGTCCGTGCCCTGGACCCAAGACAGAGCACTTTAAGCACTATTGACCATAGGAAGTGGCATTTCCTGGGTAAACCTGACAAACTGCTGAGGAAAACTCATCCACGTGTGAGCTCCTTACTGCGAGCCAACTCATATTTCCTGAATAATATAGGATGGTTATCCAGAGGATTCACGGGATTTCCATGTTTTGTTTTTAAAAGAATATATGGTTTACTAAACACTGCGAGGGAAATCAGGCTCACAGTGAACTTTAACATATTTTCCCCTCTATCATATCCTGAATCTTGATTGTAATTTGAAAATCAGATGAGAGTAAAGGAAAATATCCGAGAGCTATATCAAGACAACAATTCAAGTTGCAGGAATTGTTTCGGCTGGACCTTGGGGCGTTGCCCTCCTCTCCCAGGTTTTCACAAGACTGAACATGCTGTGGTGCTCCCTGCTCTTGGTAGCACTGGGAAAGTTAGGACTGAATAAAGTATTGGGTTAGGATTCCGGAGACTGCAGGAAACATGGGTTCAAACCTTCAGAGAAACTCACTGAGAGATAACGCTAGTAAAATCACCCTTTAAATATCTCACATACTGTTAAAATCTTTTAGGGTTCCTGTTAGCTGGATGCAGTTCTTGACAGCACATAATGTGTAACAACTAAAACCCTTTGTTGCTTGCACAAATAAAGTAGTTGTACCATTATGCTACTTTTGAAATGTTCCTTTGTTATGCCCTTGTTTCCCCCAAAGGGCTATTCACTGCAGATAATTGTATTATCTGTTACTCGTTGGTAATAGTGCGGCTAAAAAATACTGTAAATAATAATAATAATAATAATAATAATAATAATAATAATAATAACAATAATAATAACAATAATAACAATAATAACAATAATAACAACAACAACAGCAATAATAACAATAATAACAATAATAACAACAACAATAATAACAATAATAACAACAATAATAACAACAACAAAACTACTACTACTACTACTACTACTACTACTACTACTACTACTACTACTACTACTGATTTCTGTTTTTTACCATCTTCCTGCCAACAAGTGGCACCTGAGGCTTTCAATGCTATGTTTGTTTTGTCAGAAGACACCATATTGCACATGTAATCAAGCAAAGTGCAGGGGGCTGATTTTGTAAGCTTGTGGCTATAAATAGGTGTAGTAACACTGGATGTTCACAGTGAGGAAAAAGAGAAAAGACTCCTGGTTAGCACCCTGTTGCCTGAACATGGAGCAGAAGGGATATATCAGAAGGGTTTTCCTTGCTCTAGCACTGGGCTTTCTCTTATGTGGTTTCCTTTTCACTCTTTATTTAGGTAACCAGATAGTGAATATGTTTACTGTACCAAGAAATCTATTCAGGATAAGACAGGAACAAACACAGGAGGCAGGTAGAGAAGCCCCTAGAACTGGCTTTCACTGGTGCAGATAACCTGGTAGCCAGCGCAGAGATTGGGGCTTCATCACAAACAAAGGATCATCCATCAGAAACAAGCAACAGAAGACTGACTGACTGGCTTCCTTAAAGAAGAGGGAGCTGATCTAAGAGCTGCCAATCAGTGTGTGATTGCCTGTGAAGGTCAAAAGTGGAAAAGACACCTCAGGTCATCTAGCTTTCTGCCAGTCTATTGCTCCCTATTAGTTGCTTGTTACTTAAACACAGCATTGCTTTATCTTTCCAACACATTTGAACTATCCTGCTGCTGAGAGAGTAAAAGACTGCAGCCTCAATTTGGAGGAATCAATCATCAGGTGCAGTGAATGGTACTGTCCTGTAGCGCAGTGGTTCTTAACGTGGGCGATAATGCCCCCCAGGGGGCGATTTCATTTTTCAGGGGGGCAGTAGAACGAAAAGGGGCGGTGTGGGGGCGCTGGAGCAGAAGGGGGGCGGTAGGGGGGCGCTGGAGCAAGCCAAACTTGTGAAGATGGCGACAGCCTTTTTACAGTGTGCATAAATATATATTTTCCTCCAATCTTAATTTAGTTTCAGAGTTTTTGTCTTGAAAGTTTTAGTTCCTGCATTGCAGTTTGTTTGTATGCCCCTTTTTATATTTCTTTTTGCGTCTTAAAATTCACTTGCAACTAAATCATTAAATGTTACTTTTTGGGGGGCATTTTATTTTCTTGGAATTTAATTTTGTTTTCAGGGGTCATTGGATTTAAGTGTCTTAAATAAATAAATAAATAAATAAATAAATAAATAAATAAATAAATAAATAAATAAATAAATAAATAAATAAATAAATAAATAAATAAATAAATAAATAAATAAATAAAAGATATCATCACTGTGGGGAGGGGGGCGATGATAACTTCCTCAATGGCTCAAGGGGGCATTTCTTTCAAAAAGGTTAAGAACCACTGCTGTAGCAGGTGTAGAAGCAAAGTCCATGGTCAGTCCAATCAGCTTTGGCTCATGGAATGGACTGGTGAGGCCACCACGTCCTTAGCGTGTGGTCTACACAAGTGTCATGGGCTGGCCTTGGCTACTTTGCTGAACTGAGCATTCCTGGCATTTCCAGGAAAATGTGTCTTATTTTCACCCTGTGTGACTGAACACATAGTGAACAGTTGTTATCTCAACAAACATACCTTGTGAAATTACCTCAGCTTCTACAATCTCTTACATGTCAAGAAATAATCCTGCAGTTTCAGCATCCTTCCTTCCCTCATTACCATCCTGTTTGTACTACATTCAATAGATTCTTTTCCTTCTCAGGTTTTAAAACAAAAAAAAACTAAAACATGGAAGTCACAGAGAATTCCACTCAACTTTCCTCAATGTGCCTAACTGGTTATTATATATATAAAACGGTTGTGCAACAAGGCAGGACATACTGTATTTTTCACAATACAAATCCTCTTAATACTCATGGGACTACCTGGAAGAATAGGCTGGCCCAACTCCTCCTCAGATGCTCTTGTTCTCACTGAAAACAATGAAATGCCAAACCCTTAAAACTATCAGTTTCATAACAGTAAAGTGAGAACTATCATGGAAGGACTTACACTGTACAGGAATATGCTACCCTCTCCCTTTCTCTCCCCTCCTGCAAAGCTAATTATTATAACTATGTCCTAAAATTGTGTTTTGTACTAGTTTGTTAATATTAAAAATACATCTGTTTTTTTTTTAAATGTACACAGGTTTTGGTGGGTTTGGTGATTGTTTTGATTGCTTCTGGAGAGGGAGGAGTGTTGACCAGGAAGTACATTTTGCGACTCTGCCCATGTACAGCAAGGCTGTGTGGATGAATGTTGTTCGTTGGGCACAGCCTGTGGCATTTCTCTCATGTTCTTGGTGTTGTGATGCTCTTGGTTGCTCTTGTGTGTGAGTATCTCTATGTGCCAGGCTGCCAGTGTAGGTCTGGCTGGTGGGCTGCTTTTTTTTTCTTTTCTTTTTTTTGCCTTTTTACTATCATGCTTCCTAGGCCTAGAGGGTTTATTATGTTGGATGGATGGCACTGAACTCAGAACATGCTGTTCTGAATGTGGTAATATAAACCCTTTGGACTATGATTTTTTTCTTTATCATGTATTGTTGCCTGCTCTTGGAGGAGGCTGATTCTTTCTTGCCTTGCCTCTGTTTTCTCTGAAGAGGTTTTTCCATGTTCTTTAGTGCTTTTGAATTACTAAAACAGAAATGGGGAAATACAAAATGCAATTATTTGAAAGAGGGAGTCCCTTTTGTGTGCAACAAAAGGACGGGTTCATGAGAAACAGAAAAACAAAAGTAGCACTCACCCGAAAGAACCCAAAATGTTCGCAATGACCAGATAGCTGGGGTATTAAATGAATGAATGAATGAATGAATGAATGAATGAATGAATGAATGAATGAATGAATGAATGAATGAAATGGAAGAAATATGAAAACTTTTCACCATACACATTCCTAGTCCAGCATTCAGATTCCCACTGTTGCCCCCAGATGCCTATTGAAAACCACAAGGAGGACATGAAGGCCACAGCACACTCCTATTAATGTTCTGCAGATATATTCAGGGGCACCTTATGTCTTACCCTGGAGATACCAAACAACTCTCATGACTACTACTCATTGAGAGCCTTATCTTCCATGAGTTAATTTCCTCTCTGTGCCTTCTAAAGGAAGAGCTGCCCCATGTAGCCTTGATCAAGTTACACAGCCGTAGAACACCCCAGCAGATGGGAATGGTAGACCACTTCTGAGACCCCTATACAGTACCTGCAAACTCCTGGAAGGAGTCGCCATAAGTTGGAATCAACCTGGTGGCATGTCATTAATTATTATTTCAGAGCACCAGGGGTCACAACACAGATCCTCAGGACCATACTTGCCCTAAATACCTTATTTACAGGAATTGTCTACTTCCTCCTGCTCTTTTTCCTACTTTCAAACAACCCATAAAAGGACCTGCCTTATCCCAAGACTGCTAACTTTACATAGGAGTTTTCTGTAAGTCCAAGTATATAGCATCTGTACCTGCATGCTTGCTAATACTCTTGAAGAAAAATTGGCAAGACAAGAAGGGTCACCTTTCCAGATGCCTTGTTGGTTTTTCTTTGGTATACTTGTAAATTTTAATATTGTTTTCCACCACCCAGAACACATGCTGCTGCCCATCACGACTGATAAGGCAGGTTGACCAATGGAAAGGGAATTAAACAGAATTAGCCTTAACTAATTCAGGTTTGTTCCCCCACCCTTACCATGATGTTCCACTGCAACTCCTTAAGATTTTACATCTAGCTGAAGAATAGTGTCTTAGGCTGGCTGTTTGGTTGGGCTTGCACATTATCAATACTGGATTCTCTCTCATTTTTTGTAGCCAAAGGGTAGGGTGGCAGTAAAGGACAAGACATCATCTCTTGTCCTCACACTTTGTCTCAGGTTTGCATCCTGCCCACTCAGGCCCAGGTAATTGCTCTGTGTATTTTCCACAGATACCACAATCACATGCTAATCCCAGGAATTTATCTTCAGTACCATAATAAAATTTGCAGTTTTTCCACAAACAGATCAATTCTTTGTTTTCTCCAGGTGTTTTTTTTTCCAGGAATTAAATTGGAACAGAATTAAAGTTACAGTTAGGGTTAGGGCTAAGGTTAGGACTAGGGCTAGGACTGGGACTAGGTCCAGGGCTTGGGGTAGGGATAGGGCTAAGGCTAGGGATAAAGGTAAGGAAATGGAAAGGGAGAAGGATAGGGTTAGGGTTAGGGTTGGGGTTAACAGTGAATATATATTGAATATAGGTTTTATTCCTATAGGTTTTTAATAGGTTTTATATAAAATTACAAATATTCTTATATTTAAAAAACCTATGTTGAATATAGGTTTTTATTCCTATAAAATTATACTACAAGTCCTTCAAAATAGTACATACCACTCTGTAGGTGGAGTACAGTAGAATTACAACATTACCAGAACATCATACAGCAGTATAAATACATAACTGAAAAGTAATAAATTAGCAATATGATGTGCAAGACAATTTACAATCAGGTAGTGGTTTGCCATAAAAAATTACACTAAATACCCAGTCTCCAAGATCCAAAATCCTTACAAAATATACCGTAATTTTATAATTCACAGAATACCAAGTAAACTGTAAAACAACCCTAACCCTGACCCTAGCCCAACCCCTACCCCAATACCTCTAGCCCAAACCCTGACCCTAACTGTAACCCTAACACTAGTCTTATTTCTAATCGTAATCCAGGGTTGTCCACTAAGCCCTACACTTTACATTTTGGTGGTGGACACATTTTTGGCACTTATGGAACAACATGATCAGATCAAGGGTTTCCTGCCTTTTCAGCAAGATCTCAGAGGAGAAAAATCAGAGAGGAGGATCAAGTTTGTAGCCTTGATCAAGTTACATATTTTTATGTCTAAGACCCAAGAGTTGGTATTGATCATGGAGGTATATGGAAAGGCTTCTGGAACTGTAATTAATGAGAGCAAAAGTAAACTGTATAGTTTAGATGGAGGGACAGAAGAGATTATTGGAAAGCTTTTAAAGAAAGTTTCCAGTAAACAGGCAAGAGATAAAAATATATAGGCACACTGTGGTGAGGATTCTGGGGATCCTTTTTTCACTGGACCCAAAAGGGTGGGAGGAGAACTGGAAAAAGTAGAAGGGAGGGGTGCAGACCCCTCTGGGGAAATGGAAACCTTGGAAAATGAATAGGTATCAAAGAATCAGATTTTGTACACATATTGTGTACCAACAGCAAACCACTTGGTGGCGGTATATCCTCCCCCACAGAAAATAATTGACAGAGTGATGAGTAAAATGAGTCAGAATAATTGGAAAGTCCCATGGTCCCTAGTCAGCATAATTAACCTAATGATTTTAGGAGCCTTGGCTTTTCAAAGGGCAGAAGCAGCCAAAACAGAGGAGGCAGCAGATCCTGAGATGGGAGGGGAATGAATCCCGGTGAAGGTTAAAGAGTATGCAAAAGGAGCAAGGGCCGGACAGACAAAAAGCGAGGGTCAGACAGCAGGCTTGGGAGTGTTATAACTGGTGGCAAGGGTTAAAACTGAAAGATATTTGAGGATAACTAAATAATCAGGAATGTATAACTTGCAACCAGTACTGTAATGGTTTGTTGTTGTTTTGCTCTTCAATGACTTTCATGAGGATATGTAACTGTAGTGTTGTCTGTGTTTATTGTAATTTTGTGCTTTTAAGTATTTCACTTAACTAGGTGTTTTAAATGTTTTGTAGAATGTTATTATGAAAATAAACAATGTCCTATCAATCTTTTCCCCCTAACCCTGATCCTAATCCTAAACATAGCTTGCATTCTAGCTCTGGACTGAATCCCAACCCTAACCCTAGTCCTAACCCTGACCCTAACCCTAACCATGGCCCTTACCATCCAAACCCTAACCCTACCACTAACCCTAGGATATGTCTGGGTGCATTTCTTTACAGATTCCTAAACCACTGAGCTATTCAGCAGTAGCTTGTCCCCTCAGGCCACCCATTGGTAGCATTCTTACGCTGCATATGTATGTGACGGTACATGTGCAAAGTACATTCAATCCAATCAAAACTTCATTGGTTAACTGTTATTAATAACAGATCATCTCTCCATGGTTCACATGATGAGACTTGGATGCTGTAAGACCATTATTTGACCACTGCTATTTGTTTCGTTTTATGTAAGTGTACAATCAGAGGTTCATGAAGTTGTATCCACAGGCTACAAGCCTCTGTTGACAAAACATGCCTCCACTCAGTTTTCAGGGATCTATCTTTCCCCACAGATCACCCCTTTCAACAGAGCCCTACAACCCAAGTGGGTAGCAATTTCAGGGAAGTGGAGAGGCTGCAGAGGAGGCAGGAAAACCTTTTCACCAGTCCAACTGCATATGCTGAAGTCTATATCCAGCCCATAGAATTTAGCAATATACATGCACGTGGAATAAGATCTTTAAAGCCCTATGCAGATAACAGTGATCTAACCAGTGCAAGAATCCTGTCTTTCTGCCATCTTAAGCCTGTTATCAAAGCTTAGTCCACGTCAATAATAATGCTGCAAGCAAGGACTAAGAAACAGCAGGTGGTAGGGCTGTCCAGACCTTGTACAAATTATTATTTTTGTATGGAAAGCTCCCAGAACACCCTCCAACCACAGCCAGCATGAAGCAGGCTAGAGGGATTGTATCCCAATAAAATAATTTCTACCTGCTCTAAACCCAGTTTTGCTTAGGGAATGAATGCTCAATGGGCTAGATCCATTTGTCAGTCTCAACTAGAGTAGACCCATGGAATCAATGGGCTTACATAAGCCCTGATTTAACAAGGCTGATCAATTCATATGCATTCCAGGAAGTTAAGAATCCAGTTATTTCCATTTAATCCCCCCTGCCCCACCATCCTTCCTGCAAAGTAAGGGCAAAAAAGAAAAATGTCCACATTTGGTTGAGCAGTATCTTATCACACCACTGTACATCCATCTCCATTAGGGATGAGAACTGCATATGTAAACAGCCACCAAATCTTTGCATGATGCATGTAGCCGTTAACACTATTAATCCATCAAGAGCTTGGACAAATGTACCCAAAAACTGGATCCACTTTTCTGTTCTCTGTGTTTGGGCACAGTTGTTTTTTCTCCCTATCTCACCATCTGTTGAATATATCTGTTCATGCTCTGTTTGATTCATCAGCCGTTGCACACTGGTTATTATCACAGCAGCTGCAAAAGCTGGGCAGCTCCTGAAACCCACCCCCATCCCCTCTCAGAAAACAAGCCATTATTGCATTAGCTCATCCACACGGAACTTGTGTAAACTTTTTAAAGGCTACTTTTTCTTTTCTCATCAGTTCACGGGGCTGACTCCTACAAGCTCCTACATATGACATGACTTGTAAAAACATCATCGGACCAGACAGTGAAGTGACGAGTTAAAACTGAGGCCAGGGAAACAAGACAAAACAGGAAAGGTGCTTACTAGAAAACTAGAAATCCATGAGCGTGAAGTAGAACGTGGCTGGCACACAAGGGTATATATGTGCATAGACATAAAAGAAGTGAACCTGGCAATCATTCCCTGTCTTTCTAGTGTTCAGGCCCAAAGGTCTTATGTAGTTGGAAGGGCACCACAGAGAGTTTTATTTGTGGTCTAAAAACATAAATTTTCCCACAGTCATGATTGCTTTCTGAGTATGTATGCAATGCATGCGTAGGAACAAAAGAGAGAGATAGGCTTGCCAGGGGGACGCCAGAGGCATGAAGAGGTTCTGAGAAATCTTTCACCAAAACATGAGAGGACAGGAAAACGGAACAGCTTGGCATGTCTGTGTGTAGGTCATGAAACGCCAACTGGCTGTGCTGCACAGGAAGACAGACGGTTGGGGGATGGAGTAATGAAATGGCTGGAGACCTCTGCAGCATCATTCCATACAGCAACATGTTCTTGCAGAGCCCATGCGTTCTGTCAAGTCAAATACTCTGTTATATTAGGAGCTCTTTGTCTCCTTTTATGCTCTGAAATGAAAAAGCAGGGAAAGTATTGATACCGTGTGGAAAGTTCTGCTTCGGGTGAAAAAACCATCTGCAACAGCCAGGACTGCTTTTCTTGCACACCTGACATTCTTTATCCTTGGTGACAAGCGATTCTTTATTGCCAGTGATACCACATGTCAGTCTTCAACCCTGCCTCCTGCAAAAGCCCAGTCATGTAACTAAATAATGGCGACATGTGAATGCCAAATCTGTAATCTAAAAGCAACAGTAGGGCAATAATTTCACTAGGAACAATGAAAGCCTTGCAAAGCAGTAAATGGGCATTTGAGGGTCTGGCATTTGTTCATTTGTTCATTTGTTTGTTTGTTTTGAGAAACAGCTGGATGGCAAGAACAGTTCTGTTACCTGGAGCATTCTCTCCTATACAGGACCCTGGACAGGCAGACTGGACATGGAAACCTGCTTGCTGGGGGTGCTTCAGATTTGAATTTGGATTCTCTGCATCAAGCAATGAGTCAGGGTAGGTGGCCTCCAACACCACCTCAGTTCTTCGGTTTTCCAGAATTCTTTCTGAGGCTAAATGTTAAACACAACCATTAAAAAGGGGGGGGGGGAAGGGAAACAAAACTGAGTCTGATAGTGAAACCCATTGTCTGAGATGCAGGAGCCTGAAAAAGTAAAAACCATAAGGGATGAGATGTCAAAAGCGGTTTGACACTATGAGGCTCTTTCACATTCAAAACATAAGATTCCGTTTTTGAATATGAACTTCCTTCTTCACAATCAGAATCCAAAATTGGGGAGGAAGAGGAGCATTAATTTCAAATATTTACAGATACATTTTGCACACTGGAAACCTCACCCCTTCCACTAGTCCGGTAGTTTATGCTGCATACATAACAATGAGAATAAGCAGCGTATTACTAGCCATGAAAACAGATGTAAGCCTTGAGATCCCATGCTGACAAAGCAGAAGACCATGACTTGGGCTGCCACTGCTGTATGGCAACCTCAGTTCACATGTGTTCATACATACATCTACCAGTAGTAGTAGCACAGTCAGCCAAAGGCATACATTACTTAAAGAGCTCAAAATATACCAGAACCACCAAAATGTTGGGAGATGCTGGAGAAGAAAGATGCTCAAACTAAGGCCAAGTTCAAATTATCAACCTCTGAAGTGGTAAGTGTGGTTCTAAACCAGTGGCTCCCAACTTTGTGAATGCAGATGTTCTTGGACTAAAACTCCCAGAACTCCCCAAACTTCACCAATAGTTGTGCTGGCCAGGATTTCTGGGAGTTGTAGTCCAAGAACATCTGTGAATTCCAGGTTGGAAACCAATGTTCTAGACCAGTGGTTCTTAACCTTTGTTACTGAGGTATTTTTGAACTGCAACTCCCAGAAACACCAGCCAGCACAGCTGATGGTGAAGGCTTCTGGGAGTTGCAGTCCAAAAACATCTGAGTAACAAAGGTTAAGAACCAGTGTTCTAGACTGTAGAACTTCTGAGAGCAGGTGAGACTGAACGTTCTTTGTAGGCATCATAAAAACTATCATTCTCATGAAGAAGCCCCTATAAGCTCCAGCTATTACAGACCACTAAAATGAGGCTGTCATAATTTGGACACATCATGAGCAGGCAACACACACTGGAAAAGATAATAATGTTGGGAAATTCTGAAGGCAACAGGAGAAAATGAAGACCAAATAAGAGATGAATTATTGTGGTTTGGACAATTTTTTGATCCAGCACTTCTGATCATGAACAGAATCAGAATTCCTTCTAAGGGCACAGTTACACATTCAAATACTACTAGGTTTGCATTGGGTTTAGCAAGCCTGAAAAAGATTTTAAAATATCTGTTTAGATGGCACACAGATAAGTACAATCTTTTTTTGGCCAGGAAATCCTGTTTTGTTGTTGTTGTTGTCATTGTCGTTGTCGTTGTTGTTGTTGTTGTTGTTGTTGTTGTTGTTGTTGTTGTTGTTGTTGTTCAGAAGGTAAGGTATTTTAAACCATCAGGAGAGGGTTATTTATTTTAACTCAATAGTGAACGTGATTTATTTTGAATCATTTTGGTATTTGAGTTGGCCTGCGTCAGAGCCTCTCTGCTCCCTCTCCCCCACCTTTCATTCCCCCTGCTTGCAACTGAAGCTGGAGAGAATCAGGACACGGTTGGAATGTGCCACAAGGCAAGCATGGACTATAGCTTAAGCTTCCTTAAAAATCAGAAAAGAGGTCAAGCTGAGAGAGAAAGGTGGGATGGGGTGGCAGCAAGCACTCCCTACTTCCCAATCATAGATGCCGATTGTGTCAATTTCTCTGGTCAGTTTCTCTTTGGCACTCACTGATATGCTTTCCCTCTTGCCACCCCCTGCTGCCCCTTCCATTACTCCTTCTCCTTCCCTCTGTGTGAGTGTGTGTGCATGTTGTGTGTGTGTCTGTGTCCATGTCTGTGTCTCTCTCTCTATGTGTCGCCAGTGCATGTGACAGACTGCAGGGAAACCTTGCAGCCCAATCTTAATTTTTTTTTTCTATCTGCAATACTGAACTAGTGCTATCCCAGTTTGAAAGACATTTTTAAAATATTACAAATAACACCACAGCAGCAGCAGCATGTAGCTGTGAGAGGCAGCCAGGAAAGGATGGGCAGACAAAGAACAAAGCCTGAAATGGAACCATTTTCAAAGCCCACATGGCCCCCTCAACCGATACACAATGCAGTGTAAAAACTGATTAAAAATTTTCCCAAGGGGATGCACATATCAACCCAAAAAACCCACATGTCACATCACTTTAAACCAATTTTAAAAAACCCAATCCATCTTCCGTTTCATTTTCATAGCATAGTTGCACCCTAAGTCTCTAATTCTTGACCCTTAAAATTTCTCCAAGTAGTGCTCTCATTGGTGCAAGAGCACTGAGATGTCATTCTTAAGACTTCACAAAGGAGAGTCAGTAGCCATTAAAGTTCCAGTGGGGTTCTGCACTTTTATGAGCATTCAGTGCTGCATGCTTTATGTGGCGGCCCCAGGAACCCAAGGTGTGAAAGATTATGCCCAAATGTTTGTAGCTGGAAACCTGCTCTATGGGATGACCATTGATAGTCCAATTGTGCTTTACTCTTCTTCTACTGACCACAAGAACTTTGGTCTTCTGCTAATTAATTACTAACTGCTCTCGATTACAGTAAGAAGAAAGCTCCCTCAAGAGTCTTCTCAGTCCCACACATGTTAATGAGAGTAGAGCCACATCGTCTGCATAAAGCAGCATTGATACACGACATAAGTGCAGCTTGGGGGGATGAAATTCAGGCTTAGATAAATCTTCAACTACGTTATTAATACAGAAGTTAAACAACATGGGTGCCAGCATACAACCCTGTTTGACCCCATTAAAAACTGGGATTGGATTGGATAGAACTCCAGCTGAATTACAGAGGACTCTCAGGTGGGTATTTTCATACAGTCGTCTCATTAGCAGAAGCAGTCGTCTGTCTATGTTCATAGATTCAAATTTGGCCCAAAATTTATTTCTTGGTATAAAATCGAAGGCGGACTTAAAATCAATAAAAGCTGCTTACAAGGTGCCTCCTTGGGTGGAGGAGTATTTATGGGCTAGATGTTGCAGGATAAAGCCCTGATCCAAGGTAGACTTTCCTGGCCTAAATCCTGTCTGCACATCGGTCGATATATTTTCTGCTTGAAGCCAGTCCGAAAGCCTCCCCAGTAGATATCTTGCATACAGCTTACTGATTGTACTAAGTAGGCTTATTGGATGGTAATTAGCAGTGTCCTCCTCTATTACCTTGTTTAAATATTGGTACTATAATGGCTAATCCCCAGTTGACTTTTCATGGATTTGTTCCCTGTCCTTCTGAGCCCGTACTGCGAAGAACATTTAATCACATAACCTCTGATAGCTGATCAAACCTATGACTGTGAAATACATGGTTTTTGTGCTAGGGTGGGTCAACCCAGATACAGTATGGTTTCGTGGCATGCATAAACACTGGCAAGAACACAATAAGACAGCTTCAGGGAACATGTATTTGCAAAGCAAACAATGTCCAAGTGTCAGTTCTTTCGACAGAAGCATAAGCCATCGCTTTCCCTGTAAACCTGGAAGCATGACTCACAGCAGTGTTTGTGTACCAGGTGTCTGCCACAAAAGAGACACTGAATCATGGACTTCCTGGCTGACACATTTTGAGGACAATCTCCAGAAGACACATTCAGCACCGGAAAGGCACTCCCTTGGCTACAAGAAGGCTAAATGTGTTATTTTAAGTCGCATTTGTATGGCTACGATATAAAAAAAGAAAGGACAAACAGACATCAGAGCTGCAAACTCTGCAGTTCTCTTTCTTCTTTAATTAGAAATGCAGATTCAGCTTCTGAAAAAGAAATGCATGTTTTCACATTTACCACATGAAGCTGCAAATACGGGCTGGCCATCAATAGCATTCTGCTTTCTAGGAGAATTCTCACCTCTTGCAAAGCCCTGTTACTAGATATGCACAAGTTCTGCTTCCGGAAGAGCATGAACTGGAATAACGCGATAGTACAATTGTTGTTGGACAGGCTTTCTGGGGACAAACTCAAAACAATGCATGCGTTCAACTCTTCTGGCCCCTTGTCAATCAATCCTTGCAATCAGAATACACCAGGTGTTAACGCTGATACATTGCAAAATATTCAGGCATTCTGTAAGTTACAACGAGGGCAGGGCCTTGAATCTGTGGAAATCTGATGAGTCGACTCCTTTGTGAGTTCCACAGATTGAGTGAGTTTACTTCTGCCTCACTACGCTGAACAACAGGATTTCAGCCATTGTGTCAGTATCACCTCCTTTGTTTCTTTAAAAAAAATAATGAAGGAACAGACAATTTGCACAATTCTGGAGTACCTCTATTCCAGCACAATGAAACTGCAGATTAAACAATCTTAGTCAGCGGTCTGAAAGGCCTGACAGCCAGCTCTGACATGTTCACTCCGGAATAAGAATTCCTGCGTTCAGCAGGTCTTCTCCTCTATTTGAAAGCCTAGGAGAAACCTTTGAAGATGGGAAGGGAATGAAAATGTACCCTCAAGGTTAGTTTGCTAAATTTAATTTATTAATTTTGCCCACTGCAAGGAAAAAAAGTTACCAAATTGATGTTTTAACCTAACTTTGATCACTCATTGTAACATCAGCAAAATATAGGGCACAACATTGATATTGATCAATGGCTGAAAATATGGCAAAATAACATAAAGCTCACAAGATCGGTTAATTTTAAGGAGAATATATATAAGATGTTCTATAGGTGGCATATGACCCCTGAAAAACTGTCAAAGATGTATACTGATGTATCAAATAAGTGTTGGAAATGTGAAACACAAATGGGAAGTTATTATCATATGTGGTGGTCGTGTGGGGTAGCGAAAAAATACTGGAAAAGAGTGCATGTTATGTTACAACAAATTCTGCTTTGTAAAGTACCACTAACCCCAGAATTGTTTCTATTAAGCATGATACCCGATAACATAGATAGGTCAAAGGAACATATAGTTATATATATTATTACAGCAGCCAAAATTATGTATGCTAGAAATTGGAAAAGTACGGCGGTGCCGGAACAAGAAGATCTGATGGAAAAGATACGGGAAATAGCCGAAATGGACATCTTATCGGAAGTTATGAAGGACCAATCCTTGCAAAGGGCAACAGAAAGATGGGACTTATTTTATAAATGGACTGAATTAACAGGTAGTAGCTGAATATATATAGTGAAATGAGAACCTTATACATAAGGCAGAAAAGAGTAAATAGAATGATTTTGGATCTGATATGGCAATAGGTATAGATTGGATATTAGTATGCTATGATTTCCCCTCTCCCTCACAAATCCCCTTCCCTCACAAACCCTAACCCCCATGTTCCTATGTCACCCTTTATGTAAAAAATAAAATAAAATTATAAAAAAACAAAGTTTTCTCATCCAAATCCCTGTTAATCATCACAATGCCCTTTTTGAAAGAGACCACAAGGTGGGCAGTGTACCCTTAATTATTAAGATTATCTGACATGCTAATTCCTCTCCTTAGCTAATTGAAAAGCTGTTGGGGGTGGGTGGGAGTTTACTCATTCCACATCAGGACACACAAAAAAGGGAAGCAGCATTTGGAGCTGAAAAGATCCTAGTTACTTACCACAGAATAAGACACTGTCCCTTAATTAATTGTTCTAAATGGCATGCACAGTGTTTACGGGTGAAAAACGTGTTCTTTTTTGGAGAAAAATATGCATCACATGCTTGTCCTTATTTCTTTCTTTTCAAGAAACCTCTGTGGAGGTGCAGCACAGTAGTACTTGAGCTCAGTAGGGCTTTTTCCGAGGAAGACCAAATATGAGATGGGCTGACTGTCTAAGGAAGCCACAGGTTTGAGTTTTCAGTAGCCGAGCAAGGTAGCTGACAGGGCATTTTGGAGATCATCGCTCATTCATAGGGTCACCTTGACAGCACATAACACACATAAGCACCACCACCACCACCAGTGGGTATCATTTCCAATAAGCCTTATTTCCTGATGATCCAGCAGAGAGATGTTTGGGTCTCTAAGGTATCCTTTGCACATTAAGCCAAACCAGTTTTTTAGAACTGGGAGATGGACAAAGTTTAGAAGACATCAAGTGTGTGACAATAATGAAGACAAAGTCTTAATATGCATGCAGGCTGCATAGTTTAAGTCACAATTAACTATTAATTCTGCCATCAAGGGGCCTCATCAGTACAAATAGACAAAAGCAACTATGTTCATTTAAATTCTTATTGATTCAGCAGTTCAAAGAATGTTGAAAGAGGGAGTTCCGCAAACCACTGATATCGGGGGGGGGGGGGGCACCCTCAGGACCTCTGTTGTGTCCAGGTTTAACCTTAGTCCATTCGACTGCATCCATTGCAGAACAGTCTCCAGGCAGCACCCAAGGGACAGAACAGCATCCACTGCAGATGGAAAAAAGGAGATGTAGAGCTGGGTGTCATCAACATATTGGAGACACGAAGCTCCACATCCCCAGATGACCCCCCACAGCCTCTTACAGATGTTAAACAGCATTGGGAAGATGATCGAATCCTGCGGGACCCCACAACTGAGGGACCACAGGGCAGATACATTCTCCCCAAGCTGAACTCTCTAGGGACGGCCCTTCAAGGACTGGAGCCAAGTGAGAGCAAGGCCACCAGTCCCCAACTCCGAGAGCCTACCCAAGAGGATACCGTGGTCAACAGTATCAAAGGTGGCTTAGATATCAAGGAGGAAGAGCAAGGACATTTTGCCTCTGTTGGCCTTCCTAAGTAGGTCATCCAGCAGGGCAACCAATGCCGTTTCCATGCCGTAGCATGGCCTGAAGCCCAACTGAAATGGATCCAGGGCATCAGTTTCATCCAAGAGAGCCTGAAGCTAGTCGGCCACCACCCTCTCAACTACCTTGCTAAGAAAAGAAACACTGGCCACGGCCTATAATTGCCATTGTTGTCCGCCGCCAAGCTGGGTTTCTTTCTAATGGGCCTAATGAGTGTTTCCTTAATGACAAGAGGAACCTTGCCCTCAAGAAGAGACCACTTTATTATTTCAGTGGCCCATTCAGTTAGCCAAGTAATCCCAATGTAAGGCGTTATTATATTGAATCATCATCATCATCATCATACGCCATCAAGTCAATTCTAACTAAGGCATTATACATTTAATACCTTCTAAGTACAGAGCATTATATTTTTTGTTGTTGTTTAGTCATTAAGTTGTGTCTGACTCTTCGTGACCCCATGGGCCAGAGCATGCCAGACCCTCCTATCTTCCACTGTCTCCTGGAGTTGTGTCAAATTCATGTTGGTTGCTTCGATGACACTGTCCAACCATCTCGTCCTCTGTCGTCCCCTTCTCCTCTTGCCTTCAAACTTTCTCAACATCAGGGTCTTTTCCAGGGAGTCTTCTCTTCTCATGAGATGGCCAAAGTATTGGAGCCTCAGCTTCAGGATCCGTCCTTCCAGTGAGCACTCAGGGTTGATTTCCTTTAGAATGTTCATTATATTTAGAAGGCATTAAATGTAAATCTTCCATCTGTGTGCCAGTATACAATAAAATGGCATTCCCTATTTGTTCGTTCGTTCGTTCATTCATTCATTTGTTTAATTATTTATTTAAATATTTATTTAAAAATACAATTCACAGTTCCATTCTGGTGCAAGGCCTATAGTTAGATATAGAAACAGCTATGGATACAGACAGTTAGAGTAGAGGTTTGCCTTGTTCAGCTGAGATCCTATTTCAAAGAAGTTGTAAGAATTTTATTTCACACTGCAATGTCCCCAGTTTATTCTAGTTGCCACCAATCTTCATTTCTACTGCTTGAACCTCAATTACCAAAGCTTAGACTAGGCTACTCAAACTTTTGCCTCTGAAAGAGTCGCAAAAGCATTTAAAAAGGTGCGGTGTAGGGCTAGAAGTGAGGCCACAGTGCTGATTTTTTTTGGCATTCATCAGACCCACTGTGGCGATGCCGTTTTCACACCCAGTGGAGTGTGGAGGCCAAAACGGGAGGGGTTTCTGGTCTCAACCAGCATGTTAACCAGTGCTAATATTAACCTGCACAGATGTTTAGCGTTGTCTTTGAGGGGGAGCGGTCTGCGTTTGTTTCTGCCATGCTCCAGGCTCCACTTTTTAGTTGATCTCTTTCATGTTTTGGGTGGTGGCCAAACAATAGGAGGCTGTGGAACACAAGGGTAAAAAAATAGAACATACATTTGGCATAACTACTGAAGGGATTTGACAACACTGGGGTTTGTATGTGTGTTAACTATGTGCCCATGTATGAAGTTTGAATACGCACCTTTGTGTGACAGAATTAAGCATGGAGTTTGTAGAGCACAGTGGTTCAAAATTACTGTAGAACAAAAGTGTGGCAGAGAGGAGGGAGTTAAACTTAACACAGCTACCACCTAGAGCCAGTGATTTGCCAGAAACTGGTGCCAGAAAAGAGCAACAGCCCCAGGTAAATAGTAAGACCCAAATAAGGACATCTGATTCATCTGCCTGATAGGAAGTTGTCCTGTCAGATGACTTAGCCAGTACTCAACATCCGCAGCGGAGACAAGGAGATCAAGCTTGAGGCATCAGCTCTGCAGCCTGTTATTTCTTTGGGCCTTTATTGCTCTTCAGAAGCTTCACACACCCATAAAGCAGTGTTGTTTGAAAGTCTATTGGCAGCCACACAAAGGCCCCTCAGATGTGAAAGCCAAGGCCTTTTTATAAACTGAAGAGGTTAGACTGCCAGAGGATGTTGTTTGCTAATACTACAGTTCAGTTAACACAGCTTCTCTATTTTCAGGCTGTGAAGGCAACTTCTGTTACTCCATTCACAAGGTTTTGAGCCCTCATTGAAGACAAACTGCTAAGAATATGCAGAGCCCAAAAATGCATTATTCAGAGTTAGACAACATTTATTAATGTTTGAGTTAGAGGGATGTAATGGACCCTTTTAACTAGTACCTACCTGGTCCATTCCAGAGTGAATTAATTCTATGGACACTGTAAATCAGATTGTGCGGCAATACCAATTTTAACATAGATTATCACTTTTAGGTTTGACACGGCTCTGGGTTTGAGCAGGGCAGAACCTCACTCAAAAATTTCGGAGTTAGGCATTGCCATTCCAGTCAGACTGTTTACAGTGCAAGCAAATTGATGAAACGGCCTTTATTCAGGAATAACAACAACAGCAACAACAAGCACTCCAAACCAACGTGATGAAAGCTAAGATCCAAGGAGTAAGTGCTAACAGCAAATGTCGACTCTGCCAAGAAAAAGATGAAACTGTGTCACACCTCATCTGCAAATGTTGAAAGATTGCACAAACAGATTACAAAGTTAGATATGAGAGGAGGAGCAAAGTTAGTGCACTGGTCATTATGCAAAAAAAAACTTGTTAGCCTCCAAAAACCCGTAGGAACGTCAGGTAGAGAAGGTGTCAGAAAATGAGGAAGTCAAGATCTTGTGGGATTTCCGGATCCAAACAGACAGACCCCTTGAACATAACACACCAGACATAGTAGTAATAGAACAAAGAAATGTCCATATCATCGACATTGCAATTCCATGGGATGCCAAAGTTGAAAATAAAGAACTGGAAAAACTAACAGAGACCTGGCAATCGAGATTTCCCACATCTGGAAGAAACACACTTCAGTTGTCCCTGTAGTCACTGGGGCTTTGAGAACAATATCAAGAAATTTCACACAGTACCATAAGCAGTTGCAGATCTCAGAAATCATACCATCAGAGCTACAAAAAATGGCAATATTAGGAACAGCATACATACTGTGTCAATATTTAACAGCTACTTAAGTTTTTGATTAAAACTTGTATCTGTTATATAATACTGTCAATGTTTTTTATAATTTTGATTGTGCCTGGAGTAAATAATAATAATAATAATAATAATAATAATAATAATAATAATAATAATAATAA
Source organism: Pogona vitticeps (assembly GCF_051106095.1). Taxonomy (NCBI): domain Eukaryota; kingdom Metazoa; phylum Chordata; class Lepidosauria; order Squamata; family Agamidae; genus Pogona; species Pogona vitticeps. Next base: position 202,589,477 of record NC_135783.1, read on the forward strand.
TAATAATAATAATAATAATAATAATAATAATAAAGTGAATTTTAGTTTTTTGCCAACATCCTTACTTAATAATATTGAGTTGCATGCCTATAGGAAACAGCACATTTTTCCCTTTACAAGAAGAACAATGACTACCTTCCCATTAGACAAATTCATCAATTAAAACAATAACATATACTGTATATACTGAGAAAACACTTTGTTGTATTCTCAAAATATAAACAAATATGGCCTTTCCCCTAAATATAAAAATAATTACACAAAATTGCGTCTAAACTGTGAATAAGACAAACTCTGCTAAGAAATGGAATGACTCCTCAACCCTTGCTAATCCATTTTGCAAGCAGAATTTTTAAAGCTTGAGCTTGAGAGGTCGTCCCCCCCCCCCCCGTCCCGTCCCTGGTAGATCTCTGAAGCTGTAGTGCAACCAAGTGGACACATTTAGAACAAGTCACTTCTCCACTCTTACTGTGGTAAAGACCGTCTGGGTGATTTAATTCCCACTCTGATGAGCTCATATGGTTATTCTGCCTCAGTAGGATTCACAGCACATTTTCCTGCAGACTCTGCTGCCTTTGGCAAAAGTCCTCTTGCTCAGACAGGGCATGTGAAAACCTTGAGTCATCACCCAGGGCCAGATCCAAGGTCTAGGGATTATTCTCCTTCCTTACTTCTCTCTTCCGCTTGCCATCTGGGAAACCCTTCCAGCCCAATTTCTATATCTAGCTAGCAGTCCTTCCTCCTTCACATACATTCGTGATATATGAACAAACAAGAGTATTTCTAAGAGCTAATATACGGTGTCAACAAAAGATTAGCAACATAGAGCCAATTACAAAGATATCCCAAAGTCCAAAATTCCCCCACCTCTTTCCAAGGTCTTGGGTGTGCCAGTCCAAGACGATGGCCTTTGGCCTTCCAATTAATTTAAGACTGCAGGGCGGATTTCTTCAAAGACTCAACAAAACAAGAAGAAATTGGAGAATGCTGCAGCATGGATGTTCCTGCAAGGAGCAAAACTGAGTACACTGCAATTTGATTCCTGCCAGCAGTGGTGGGAGAAGTGATCCTTCAGTTGTAAACCAACAGAGATTGTTAAACTAGATCCAAGCTGCCAGTGCAGATCAAGACTTCTGGAAGGAGGAGGAAAAGACAGATTATATTTAATGCAGAAAATTAGAGGTTTTAGGTTATTATAAATACAACAGGTCGTAGAGGAAGGAAAAAGGAGCCTAAATGATTATTTCTAGAACTAGAGAAAAATGAGTTAATGCGGTGAAAATGGAAAACATTGTGAAAATAACAGAAACAAAGGTTGAAAATAAGAAACAACAATTTGAAGATAAATTAAATAGCTGGAAAAAACAAACCACTGCATAGACAATGCCTAAGAAATATTGATGGAAAACATGTTTCTAGGAGCAATTTTCTTGCCCCACTACAGAAAGATTCTTTTAGATCCTCCTGGCAGAAATTAATAGATAGCTCTAAGTCCTGGGCTCATCGCAATAGTTAATTTGAATCATGGGTAAAACAGAATCAAGATTATATATAAAGAAGATTTACCAAATACCGTATTTTTTGCTCCATAAAATGTACTCCCCCCCCCCCAAATAGTGGGGGAGAAAGTATGTGCATCTTATGGAACAAATATAGTAAAAAAAGGGGTTCAACCAGCACCACCCAGAAGCCCCCCACTGCCATGCTGGGAGGCCTCTGAACTAGCACCAGAGACTGCTTGCTGTTTGGACCTCACCATTCTGCACTGCTGGCTTTCTAGGATCTGCTTCCTGGAGCCCACCTGGAAAAACCAGCAAGGCCAACAGGTCTATGGCAGTAGGCAGTGAAAACAGCCAAGGACAAAAGGGGAAAGAGTAATTCTAGAAAAAACAGGGGAAACCACAAACACAGTCCCCCACTTAGGCAGTTGATTTTCCCATATTTGGGGAAATCACAGGGGTCAACACATCCAAAGTGCAATAGATGAGCCTCACCCTGGGAAAACCACTTTGATGATCATGGTAGCTTCGATGACACTGTCCAACCATTTCGTCCTCTGTTGTCCCCTTCTCCTCTTGCCTTCACATTTTCCCAGCATCAGACTCTTTTCCAGGGAGTCTTCTCTTCTCATGAGATGGCCAAAGTATTGGAGCCTCAGCTTCAGGATCCGTCCTTCCAGTGAGCACTCAGGGTTGATTTCCTTTAGAATGTTCATTATATTTAGAAGGCATTAAATGTAAATCTTCCATCTGTGTGCCAGTATACTATAAAATGGCATTCCCTATTCATTCGTTCGTTCATTCGTTCGTTCATTTATTTATTTATTTATTTATTTATTTATTTATTTATTCATCATTCATTCATTCATTCATTCATTCATTCATTTATTCATTCATTCATTTAAATATTTATTTAAAAATACAATTCCCAGTTCCATTCTGGTACAAGGCCTATAGTTAGATATAGAAACAGCTATGGATACAGACAGGTATGAGCTGGAATGGCCCTTTCACCTCGTACCCCCTTCACTGTCCCCTGACCCCCCAAGGCATGGTGACCCCCTGGCTGCACCTCTCACTCAGTACAGGGCTGCACAGCCCCAGTCCCGAAAGAGGCCAAGAGAGCTCTTCAGCGTTTTGGGGTGCCCCACAGGACCCCCATCAGGGGCTGGATGTTCCTCCCACAATCCTCCAGTGCACAGATATTAGCATACCTAATATGCGGAGAAGGCAGGGAAACCAGGTAAATTCAAACTTTCAGTTAGTGAAGAGGCTGCTTGTCTGCTTCCTTGCTAATCCAAGCAGTTAGAGAGCTGGGAGAGAGACCTTTGTCGTTTTAAAATGTAAAATTTAGTTTAAAAGCTGTTTGTTTGGGGTTAGTGCTTGGGTGAAAAGGTGCCCCGTTTGAGTTGAAACCTGCTTGTGTAGAAACGTGCATACAGTGGTGCCTCGCTTAACGGGCGCCCCATTTAATGACAAAATTGCATAGCGATTAACTTTGCGATGTTCCCTATGGGGAAAAATTGCTTTACGATGATCGGTACGCTGTTTCACTTACCGATCATTGCAAAGCGATTATTTTTTAACAGTTGATTGGCGGTTCCAAAATGGCCACCGGGCAAAAAAAATGGCCGCCCGCTGTTTTCTGGGACAGATTCCTCGCTTACCGGGCAGCGAAAATGGCTGCCGTATGGAGGATTTTCACTTAAAGGTGAGTCTGAAGCCCATAGGAACGCATTGAAGGGGTTTCAATGCATTCCTATGGGCTTTTTAATATCGCATAGCGACGAAATCGCTTTACAGCGATTTTTGCTGCACTGATTATCATCGCTATGCGAGGCACCACTGTACTTGCTTTAAAAGCTGCCTAGGAAGTGTTCAGACCACCGCCAATCAGCTGTTAGGTGGGGAGAGGGGAGGGGAAAGGAGCAGGAGCAGGAGCAGGAGCAGGAGCAGGAGCGGAGAAGAGCACAAAATGGCTGCCATCTGCCGGCTGCCTGCTGGCTTTTAGCTGTTTGGGGCTCTTTTTTGGCTGTTCTGGGGTCTACCAAGGCACTGTGAAGAGCAAGGCTCAGTCTACAGTACCTGGTAAGTGACTTTCTTTTAAGTTTTTTAAAGTTTCTGACCTTTCCCCCCCCCATAAAAATGCATTAATTAATTTTCAATGCATTTCTATGGGAAATTTGGATTCAACTTGCAAACTTTTCAACTAGTTCTGGGCATCTAATAGAGAATGTATTTCCAAAGGGTGTTGCAGCAAGGAAACTAACTGTGCCTCGTGACTTCTAACTGGATTATAGTACCTGCTTCCTGATTTCAGCTACTATAGTTTGTGTTCAGTTTTTTTGGCTCATCAAGAACATTGTTCATGGCTTTGTGTGGCCTAACCTGTTGTGCCTTGCATGCTATAAATGTTCAATTATGTCAGAAACACGAGATTTGGTCTTATGCTGAGCATGTGCTACTGCTGGTGAATGGGATCAGGTTAAGCTTTGTGTTGATGTTCTTTTGCATAACCTAAAGTAAGTAAGGAAAACCATCTGTTAAATACTTTAATTCCACTATTTATCCTCCACACAACTAAAAGGGACCTCTCAATGCAGTGCCAAATCAGACAAACCATTTCTCAGTTAATATAGGCTTGAGCTGTAGCTGGGCAGAGTTGCACAACAATCTCATCTGTCATTGAGACATTTCTATAAGCATGGGGAGGAGGTGGATGAAAGGAAATGTAAAATATAGGTAGAGTGGTATAGGTCTTATCACTGGCTGATAATGGTCTATATTAATGCCACTGTTGACTGCTGTTCACTTTACATGGTTCAAATGTTATTCTGTTATAGTTTATTAAACATTTTATTACACTATTTGGTTCAGAATATATTTTCCCTGTGTTCCTCCTCTAAAAATTAGGTGCATCTTAAGGTCAGGTGTGTCTTATAAAGCAAAAAATACGGTAGATTTGATCAGTACCCAGATGAGTAGGTTCTTCCTCCATCTTTGGTATCTTTATTCTCAAGACATTTTTTCCATCTAAAAGGGACATGGTGCTGCTGTGGGTTAAACCGCAGAAGCCTCTGTATTGCAAGGTTAGAAGCAGTCGTAAGATTGAATCCATGCAACGGAGTGAGCTCCCATCGCTTGTCCCAGCTCCTGCCAACCTAGCAGTTCAAAAGGATGTAAAAATGAGAGTAGATAAATAGGTACCAAGACAGTGGGAAGGTGACAGCATTCTGTGTCTAGTCGTGCTGGCCACATGACCATGGAAACTGTCTACAGACAAACATTGGCTCTATGGCTTGGAAACGGAGAGGAGCAGTGCCCCCTAGAGTTGGACGACTGGACAAATTGTCAAGGGGAACCTTTGATGTACTGATTTTGTAAGTTTAATATTATTCTGCCAAATTTGTGCCCACTGCTCTAAGTCAATATTATGACCAACATTTTGTGCCCATTTTATCATACACTCTTTCACCGCTTCATCTTCCATTTTTATATTTATGAGATATTCATACATTCTTTTAATTATTTTATCGTTTGCCTCTAACAATAGTTTATCAAATGTCATTTGTTCTTCATAAAAACCCATTATTTTATATTTTGCATACCTGGAGTCTAATTGTAATCTCATCCACCAATCTAAAAAAATTTCTGCTCCTCTAACTCTTCTCTAGTCTTTAACACCCCCTCTTTCTTAAGCAAATATCTTTACCTCACAAATCTTATTGAGTCCATTAAAGCAGGCTGTGTAAATGCTTCTAATTGTGACATCCAGCCCAGAATTTTATTATATATTTGCTTTTGTATCTTATTCCAAAGACTTTCTTATCATATGGTTATTGGAGACGTTATACTCTTTAGCTTTTTGATACCATATAAAGGCATGCCACCCTAGGTTAAGATCATGTCCCTCCAATTTAAACAGTCTCTCATTATCCAGAGTAATCCATTTCTTAATCCATACCAGTACACAAGCCCTATAATAAATTTCCCAATCTAGAAGACCAAAACGCCCACCCTTTGTTTAGAGTCTTGTAATGCCTCCACTTGGATCCTCAATTTTTTTCCCTGCCAAACAAATTTCATGATTTTTCTATTGAAATCCTGTAGAAGTGTTTGCTTCAACAACATCGGTATTGTCCAAAAGAGAAAGATCAGTTTAGGTAACACATTCATTTTAATTACTGTTATTCTTCCCATCAATTAAAGTTGTAACTTGACCCACTTTTATAAGCCTCTCTGTATCTCCTTAAAAAGTTTCATATAATTATATTTTATCAGTGTACTTGTTTTGTTTGCTATTTGGATTCCCAAATATTTGGTTCTTTTTTCCTCTTGGAAGCCTGTCGTGTTTGTCAATTTCTGAACCTCCTCTGTTTGGATATTCTTGCCTAAAATTTTTGTTTTCTTTTGATTCACTTTCATTCCCAGCTTTCCCCCAAAGTTTATTAGTGTTTCCATCAGTTCATCAATAGATTTACTGGGTTCTTCCAAAATAAAGACTAAATTATCAGCAAATGCCTGTAATTTATATTCTTCTCCCCTTATTTTTAGCCTGTGTTTGTTAGCCCTAATTTGCTCATTAAGGACTTCCAATGAAATTATAAATAATAATGGGGATAATAGACAGTCCTATCTTGTACCTTTCTGTATTTGAATATCTTCTGTAAAGTCTCCATTAATTTTGATTTTAGCTTTTTGTTTAGTATATATAGTCTTTATTGACCTAATGAATTTTTCCCCCATTTCCCTCGCTTCTACTGCAGAGCTTTTCTATATGCAAGACTGAATATCGTCACTTCAAGGGAGATGCAGGGAAGCTTGTTAAGGCAACCTTACTCTGAAAGATTTTGTCCATTTGACAGCAGTAAGCTGGATATTTTTTCACATCTTCTGTGTTCTTGCCCTTTTTATGCAACTGCAAGAAAGCATTTTATCAAACCTTTATTTGATATATTGGAAATACTATTGCCTGAATAACTTGTCCCTTCTAAGAAGGAAAAGAAAGGATGGAAAACATGATAATCATTTAATTTGGGCATGGCTAAAAGAAAGAAACCAAAGGTTGATCTTTGCTGGACAAGAACAAGCACTCCAAACTAATGTCATGAAAGCTAAAAATCAAGGAATCGTTGCAAACAGCAAATGTTGATGCTGCCAAGAAAAAAGATGAAACTATATCACACCTCATTGGTGAATGTTCAAAGATTATGCAGACAGACTACAAATTTAGACACAGTACAGGAATCCATGGGAACATCCGGTAGAGAAAGTGTCAGAAAATGACCAAGTCAAGATCTTATATGATTATTTCATTCAGACAGACGAACACCTTGAGCATAATATATCAGACCTAAAAGTAATAGAATGAAGAAATGTCTGAATGCAGTTCTAGGGGATGCCAGAGTTGAAGATAAAGAATTGGAAGAATTAACAAAATACAGAGACCTGGCAACAGAAATAACCCACTTGTGGATGAAACTCATTTCAGTGGTCCCCATAGCCATCAGGGCATCGTGTTGTAGAATTTTATAAAATATTATAATCAGCTGTAGATCTCTGAAATAACACCACCAGAGCTGCAGAAAATGCAATATTTGGAACAGCATATATCAAATTTTTAACTGATACTTAGGTTCAACATCAGATCCCTTTGACATCCGAAGTGTAGTGAAACAGGGCTGTGTCCTCGCACTGACCCTGTTTGGGATATTTTTTGCTGTCATGCTGAAGCACGCCTTTGGAACTGCAACAGAAGGTGTCTATCTCCGGACTAGATCAGATGGAAAGTTCTTTAATCTTTCTAGACTGAGAGCGAAGACCAAAGTTCAGCTGAAATGCATGCAGGACTTCCTCTTTGCTGATGACGCAGCTGTTGTTGCCCACTCTGCTGAAGACCTCCAGCAACTTATGAATCATTTCAGCAAGGCCTACCAAGACTTTGGATTGACAATCAGCCTGAAGAAAACACAAGTCATGGGCCAGGGTGTGGACTCACCTCCCTCTATTACCATCTCTACACAAGAATTGGAGTTTTTTCTTGACTTTGTGTACCTTGGCTCAATGATCTCTGACACTCTGTCCCTAGACGTCGAGCTGGATAAACACATTGGCAAAGCAGCTACCATGTTCTCTAGACTCACAAAGAGAGTATGGCTTAATAAGAAGCTGACGGCATATACTAGGATCCAGGTCTATAGAGCCTGTGTCCTGAGTACACTCCTGTACTGCAGTGAGTCCTGGACCGTTTGTGCACAGCAGGAGAGGAAGCTGAACACCTTCCCTGTGCATTGTCTCCTATGCATTTTGGTATCTCCTGGCAGGACAAAGTTCCAAAAAGAGTAGTTCTAGAACGAGCCGGAATTTTTAGCATGTATACATTACTGAAACAGCGACAGATCTGATCTGGGATCATTGATTGGAGAGAAGAACAGAAGGATAATGAGATGCAAAGTTAAGATTTATCCTTTGTAAGAAATAAAATAACACAAAAGTTTGGCCTCAAGAAAAATATGAGCCTCTTTCCTCTCCTTATTCAAAAAAACAGTCAACATATGTCCAAGTTGTGCAGTAAAGCATGTATCACAGTTCCACCCAAAATGCAATTTGGATCTTTCACATTTGGGGTTTTCATACAATACTCACTTTTCTGAAATCATAGATAGGATCCATCATAATTTACCGTTCAGCTGTAACAGCCTCTTCTGGGTTCCAGCTAGACAGCCATGCTCTCCTACAGTTTTCTTAGGTCCAGAATTGAGATGGGGGGGGGTTTGACTTTTTTAAAGAACAGTGTTGGCTGGTGAGTTCCTGAAGTTGTAACTTCTCAGGTAGAGAGAGAAACCACAATACCTGCAATCTTCCAAAAGCAGCAATTCTTCATGGTTGATCCCCTGAAAGTGAGATGGGTGAGGGTCCAGGAGCCGTTCCGTCTCCACATGAATGGTCCTGAGGCTACAAAGACCTTAAAGACCCTCAGCTACAAGATTCCCAGCCCTGCTTGGGAATGAATGTCTGATGGATGCCGATTGCATGGCTATAATTACTAAAAAGCAACTACACAGAATGCAGTTGAAAGACAGAAGCACAGAGCCATTTCATCTGGAAGAGATTAAAGAGCAGGCTTTGAAATGTCACTGAGAAACTTGCCCTTATCCCCCTCCTCTTTTTTCTCCCCCCCCCCAACTGAACTATGAAATACTCACTGCCTATTGCAAAGTAGTTTATAACATAATCATAGGGCTGTCATCAGAACAATCCAAATGCAGGACCTAGTGTGTCATGCACTAATCTGGAGATCGTTAGTGATTTTTTTCCCATCCTGAATGAACTAAACAAGATAGCTGTTTTCACAAACAACATAAAAAATGAACTGCTTCCACTGTGGATGATACTTGGAAAATCTCCCTGTTGCCTACTATGGGTTGAACTACAGGAGCTGGGTTGTATAGCTGTTGTTGCTGCTACTTTGTCAGAGACTGTAAAATTCATGGATAATCTGAGTATTGTCACAGCTGGCCAGAAAATGTGTAGTTCTTTATCTTTAAAAACAACAACAATAACAAAAACAACAAAAACAACAAGAACAACAACATCAACAAAGGATCAAATGTCATGAAAAATGCTGTAAGGCAGCGACTCACACCTTTGGGTCCTCCAAATGTTCCTGGGTTTCAGTTCTCTGACACTTCAGCTAACATGTCCAATTATAAGGGATCTTAGGGGGGTAAAGTCCTACACAACAGCAGATCCAATGGTAAAGCAAGTGGAAATTAAAATTAAATACTATTCTTGTAGTAACTTGAAATAAGCAAGCTATACTACTGTACAGCAATTATTCTCTTTGACAAATATATTTCACCATCATCGTCTTAGAATTGCAGAGCTGAGAGGAGCCATATGGATCATCAAGTTCAGCCACTGCCAAGGAGGTCCAGTGGGGAACTGAATTCCCAACCTCTGGCTCCACTCTAGGAGACCTAACTCACAGAGCTATCCAGCTCATGATATTCCCACTCTTTCCACCTTTGCCGAAGATGTCTCAAACATCTTTCCCATAATCCCACTCTTTTGTGGCGCCATAATTATCACTAGCAAACCAAGTGTGCAACTCAGTGTACATGAACACATACATATACAAAGTTTCATAGGACAGGAAAGGAAGAGCAGAAGAGAACTGGTTACACTACTTTGGTAGAAAACGTGTCTGCTACTAATCTGTTCAACCAAAGACACTCAGATAGATTTTTAATATAGTTTAATAAACTTAATTTCTGATTTTGTTATTTTTGGCTTGTAATACGATGTTTTTACACTGTCCAGAAAGTGCTTGTTCACCATGAGGCAGCATAAAATATAGCAGATGTAATATTAAAGCCAGCGCAAAACTGCCATTTAGTGTGATATTTGTTTATTGCCTTTTACTGTGGTATTTGTTTGATCTTTTTCACTATTTGTATACTTACTATTTTTAGCTTTAAGCACTGTATTTTCTTTTAATGATATAAGTCACCTTGAGTCCCTCTTAAGCAGAAAGTCAGATTAATTTTTTAAAAAATACATGCATTTCTTCCTTGATTTGTGTGAGTTTGAGCAGCACCATTGTGATTATACCTGGATTTTTCAATGGATGGATGGATGGATGGATGGATGGACGGACGGACGGACGGACATTTAAGTATTCAGTAAATACTATGCTGCTGTTCTTCTCCAGGAAGTGGCCTGAGATAGGTGGGTCTTGAATTTACCAAGACCCCTGTTGTTGGCAGTGTTCAATGGTGGCAGTCTGGCTGCCATGCCTTCCTGGCATGGTGGCTCCATGTGGTAACCAGGCAGGGTACTGGAGCGTGCTAGTTGGCTGACATGGGTTAGGGAAGGTCACAGCAGTATGCTGCTCTCTTAGCAGGGAGAAGAAAGATCATGCCTCCATTTTCCCCATAGAGTGAGATGTGTTTTTGTATGTGTGTTTGAATCAACTGTTTATGCATTGTAGTTAGGTTTTAGGGGCATAAGAGTTATATGTAGATTTTGATCTACACAAGGGTCCTACACACCTAACCCCAGCAATGTTGAAGGGAGAAGTGTAAAATCAGTCAACCAACCAACCAACCAGTTAACCAACCAACCAACCAACCAACCAATCAATCCAGAGGTGAACTGACTCCATTTATGTTTGATTGTTTAGTGATGCCAGCCAAGCCATGCAGATGATTAGAGGCCTACCCAGGGATGCAATCAGTACAACACTAATGAGCAGCGATTTGCTGCCAAGATTTATTCAGTTTTCCTTACACACTTATAAATTGACAATCGGATTCTGGCCACTCTGTAGTTGGTGCCCTCTCCTGATAGAGTTGGCGACCTGAGGATGGAAAGTTGCATTGATTTGTCATGTTTAGATCACCATCTGGTTAATTTTAGAGAAGCGGGTGGTGTGAACCTCCGCAAGGATGGCAGACTGATTGAGATAGTCTGTCTTGGACATTTGATGGATCCCTATGTTTCCTAAGTGTCTTCAAGAGAGTTTCCTACTAGGGATGGGCAAATACCATCATCTTTGATTTTTCTGAAAATTCCAACTGATTCCTTTCCAGCCAATTTGTAGACAATTCTATTTATGTCTCAATATTTTTAAGTATTTGTATATATTTTTACATAGACAGAAAACGGAACAGAGTTAGATAAATACTATATGAAATGATTTATTTAACTGATGAGGCTAGAAAATTATCCTTACCCTAAACCTAAACCAACTCCTTATTAAACCTTGTTCTAGTGAGGAGCCCGGATCCAGACAAATAACCTTATCAACTTGCCTAGCATGGGGGCTAAGCAAATCTCCATCTTCTTGAGAACCTTTTCACCTGCTGCAATTGCAAGTGAATTCAAATGCAAACGAGATGGGGCTGGTTTTTCTTTTGCACCTGCACCATGCTAGAATAAAACTAAGCAAAATACTATCCAGAAGTTCATTTATACACAGGAGCAACTTTGTTCTGCTGGATAAAGGCCCGGTGGGATACATTAGCATGAGCCAATAGTGACCCCTAGTGGTTTGTTTGATCACCTCCAGGCAGGAGATGAACACTGCCTTTATTAGGAAGAAGTAAAAATCCTCATGTAACATGGAAACTTCTGAGTTCACCGGGATTTTTCTTCAGACTGGATATGAAGCAAAAGGGAAACAAATTTGGGGGAGGAGTGAGAAGTTGATGGGTGTAGTGGAAGTAGTAAAGTTTGTCCTTTGTAATGGCATTGATGAATTAAGACATTCTTCAAGGCCAATCCTCCAAGCTCAGTGTATCAATGGAGGCTGCAGCATGCAGTCAGGATCATATGCGCTCCCGGAGGCAAAGTTGAAAGCAAACGTGATGTCATTGGAATCAGGAGATAATGTAGCCATTTTGGCAAACACACCCAAACAGTCTCATGGCAACACTATTAGCAATCACAAACAATGGCACTTTATTTTAACAATTCTGCCGGTTTGTTCAGATCACTTCATTTGTCTAAAGCCTGTCTGGGCTGTAAAAAGGACTGCATGATCTACCTTGCACTGTATAGCAGAATCAGAACATGGCAGGAGACATTGTAACAAAAAAGGAAAATAAATATTCTTTCCATCCTGCCACAGATTCTCCTTGTTTTTCCAAACATTTGCAGTTAAGCAGAGTATAAGGAAGTTACTTTTCTTTTTCGGGGCTAAAGTGCCGACAATCACGCCCCAAGGTGACGCTTGTCCAAAAAATAATAATAATAACTTTCCCCATTTCTGCAATTAAATTTGCAATCCTCACTCTGCGAACTGGACTTACTTCCCAAGAGATATCCCACTGCCTCTTCTGCAAGGTGTCCTGCAATCAAACACAGAAGAAGTTGTACAAGGGATTCCAAGAAGCAGGGGACAAGAGGCAGCAACACCCAGAGTTGCAACTCGGGCTTCACCCCAGGGCACCAAATTTAAAGGATACTGAAATGTAAAGGCAAATCTCCTGATGAATGTTAGGAAAATGAACAGCAGCACCTCCTGGCTCTGTTTACTTTCATGCTTTGTTTTGTTTTGTAAGCACAAGTTTTCTCTTTTGGGGGGCACCCCATGCCCTCTCTTTTCTCCGGGGGGGGGCTCATACCCATGTGTGAGGGCAGAGCGGGTAGTAGACCAGGTTGATTTCCCTGGACACCAAAATTGTTGACTATCTCTTATAACAGCACCATCTATTGCCAATGCAGTGCTATAAAGGAAATGAAGACTTCAGTCCATGTGCTGAGTGCAAAGTGTGGATGGAAGCGCCCCTTTCAAATATCTCTCTTTCTAATAGTGAAAACGGGTTCTTTTTCTCTGAATTCCTTCTTTCCTTCTCCCTGGCAAGCCTTCCAAGTTTCTCCACAACAGTTCTGCTAATGTTTCCCCACCCAGGTTCTCTTCAGACATTTTGTATTACAGCACCTATCATCTCCAACCATTGGCCATGTTTTCTTCAGCGGGAGTGACTTGTAGTGTAAAGCATAGGGAGGGTGCCAGGTTCAGGAAGGAACACGGATATTTGTTCCTTCCTGAGCGCTGTTTCTTCCTTGGCTAGGCATCAAAAAGGGAATAGAGCTTATAAGGTCTTTTTACTGACACTGCATTCACTTCAAAAACCCAAAGCAATAACAGAAGACAAATCAAGTTTTATGTGTGGTAGAAGGATGCTTGGTTGTTTCTACGCAGGGTGGTGACTCATGAGCAGCTGGCTTGTAAACAAATCAATCATCTCCCTGAAAGCTGCCTTGAATGCATGCTGAATATTCTCTTGTTGGTGCGTACAGTGAATTAAAGGAGGGGAAAAAACCATGTCCACAGATCTCTCACTGACAGATTGTCTTTGTGGTGATTATATCATCAGCAGAAAGTTTTGTAAAAATTGAAGATATCCTACAGTCATTGGTAACAAATAATTCAAATTAATGCTGATTTTCTTTTTCTTAAGTGTGACAGACTACATGTCAATACTTCCGACTTTTGAAGACAGGCTATACAAGTCCCCTTGTTACTAGTAGTAACAAGGGGACTTGTATAGCCAGTCTTACTTCAGTGCTCCACTGTTAATGTGTTACCAACAACCCCAGCCTGCTAACATTAAAAAGAGAGGCTTATACATTTGGAAAAGTATAGGTCTTTTTTTCTGGATATTCTCACAAACTTTTTCAAATCAAGGTGAGCATATTTGCCAAGCCATCCAGCACATGAATTAGAACAATTCCTAGATAAATAACTCAATCAATTCTTGTTTCAAATTCCTATTTTTTTACAGAGTGAAGCTGCCATGATCACAAGGTGAAAAGTGCTTGAGGTAGCATTAAAAACAGATTTAAAATAAGTGTAAAGCAAGTTTCAAACCAAGTTAACAATAAAAACCATTAAAATACGATAACCCTAAAAACAGTTAAAATCAATGAAATACTTAGTCAGCCTCAAAGGGTCTAAATGGCCAGTTTGAAGAAACCAGTCTTCACCACCTTCTTAACAATCGTAAAAGCAGCTGTGAGAGGAGTGCACGTCTTGACTAGGAGCATCAGAAGAAAGCATCCTCCTGCCTGCTATCAAGCAAGCCTCTGCAGGAGTTGATATTCTCAAGAAAAAAGAAACTGCAATACTGTCGTTTGAAACAATAGGTTGCTGATGGGAAACTTTGAGTTTCTGACGGCTGCTGTGAAGATCTAGACTAAGATGAGAACAGAGGGACCTGAGGGAAATGGCAGATGGTTTCAGCGATGGGAGCCTGTTTCTCCTACACAACACTGATTGTACTTTTGCGCATCAAGGAATGCTAGGTCAAAGGAAGTTTTGATATTATTTTAATTATTATTACTTAAATGTTGTTGGTTGGTTGTGTTTAATTTTCATTTTAATAACTGTTATGTTTATAGTTCTTGTTGTCTTATTTGTTTAATATATAAACTGCCCAGAGTGGCCTTGGACATCAGATAGGTGGTGTAGAAGTCACTTAATTAATTAATTAATTTTCCTGATGAATTGATTTGTCAATTCATTGTTTTACTTTAAAACCCTATAAAACAGCCTTCAAAGCATCTAGAGACACCAAATCTGTAGGGAAGCTTCCCCTGACTGTCCTCTACAATCCTGGCAAATTTGTTGGATTTGGTTTCAGGCATCCAAGTTATATAGCCACAAAGTTCATCCCTCCTCCAGGAAAGTGCCCTTTAACAACTGGCTTGGGGAAACCCAATCTTAATCAAACTTGAAGAAATGTTAGAGGCAAGCCATGGGAAGCTTCTCTGTCATTTTAGTGTCTCTAGGTGCCTGGGGGTTACTTTCCTGGGGAGCCCTCCTTGTGAGTGTATAATCTGGACAACTGAAACCCATTCTTCACCAAACATAGAAGAATTGTAGCGGAAAGTCAGAGGAAGCGTCCCTGCAATTTTGGTGTCTCTAGGTGCCTTGGGAGGTATTTATCTAATTTATATAAATGAATTGATGAATCAAAAATCACTAAAAATTAATTGATTCATGTTCCCTGGGGGCATTGATTCCTACAAATATGAATTGATGAATTACTAATTTTTTTACAAATTTGGTAATTTCGTTTTTAATTTGTGCCCATCTCTAATCTCCATATTAAGATAACTTATGGCATGTCAGAGAGACGTCCAAGAAGGAACAAGCTAAACATAGTCACTTGCTTCAGACTTGCAATTTTACCAAGAACTAAATCTTCTTAAGTTCAGTGGGGTTTCCTCTCAGTTAAAGACCTTGTGAAGATACATTGGATTTCACCTCTCATTTCAGGAAAAGATTCTATAGAAGTCTATGGATTCATAACAGGGAGGTCATCAGAGATCAGGCTTCTGACTTGGGATCAAGAAAATATTCATGTTGAAGTCACTAAAGCACTCTTGAACTCAATAGATTCATTCAAGCATTATACTCTCAAGGGTACTGTGCACATGTAATGATCTGATCACCAACAAGACCCTCTGTCGAAACTGTTACGTTTTATTTGTTGTAAGACGTAAAATCTTATTAAGAGCAAGAAATGTTTGTTTTGCATCTTTGGCTGGAGACTGAGATAACTAAAAGATATCCTTCAGTGTAACAGTTGCAATAAAAGGGTACACTGTATTTCACACAACTCTCTAGCCCAGAAGAGGTTTCATGGTGTACTCCACAGTAATGGTTTCAAGCTTGCCCCCCCCCTCCCCAAGCAGTTCCAGAAAAGCAGCAGAAATGTTTTGTATAGACCTGCCCTTAGCGGTCAGGTTGCTGTTCATAATTTAGGTGTGTATGGCTGATTATTGACATTATACAGCATTTATATGTTTCTTTGTTCATCTGTGAATGATTTTCACTCTTTTCACTGTTTGTTGTCTCCAGAGACTCTTCCAGTAAGTGGAGTCAAACCTGGGAGAATTGCTTACTCCCAAAATACAAAGAGATTGTGTTTGCCTGAGCACCCTACTTTTTTTTTTTCTCCCGCCAAAGTGTAAGAATTTACCTCTTGGTCAGCTCTCTCCTTGAAGATCCATTCGAGGAGGTGTCTGCCCTGACTATGTTACTCTTGTCACAACACTGCTTTTCTCAATGTTAAAATCCAAATAGAGTATAATAAGGACGCCAGATATCTGTTGTTCTTCTTGTTTAAGCCTAAAGCATCAGAAGCATAAGGTGATGAGTCGACTCCTTTATGAGTTCCACTGATTCAATAGGATGGGTCTATCTAAATTCAGTTTATTACTGGATTTCAGCCATAGATTGGTTAAATCTGCTCTGCCACAATTGTTTCTCCTGCATTCAAGATGTTCACAAATGTGGGTATGAATCAAAGCCTTCACAGCCAGCAACCAATAACCACAAAAGGCAGCATTCACACCAGAATCAAAGAACATGAGAGACACTGCAGATTAAAACAACTGGAAAAATCAGCAGTAGCTGAACATGCCCTAAAACAAGCTGGACATGAAATTCTATTTCAAAATACTGAAGTACAGTGGTGCCCCGCATAGCGACATTAATCCGTTCTGGATTAACCATCGCTATCTGGAAACATCGCAAAACAGAACTAAAAACTCCATTCCTATGGGGCCCAAACTCACCATTATGCGAAGTTCTTCCATAGTGTCGCCATTTTCGTGCCCTCGGTAAGCGAGGAAACCGCGCGAAAATGGTTGCGGCGGCCATTTTGGGCACCCGGCGGCCATTTTGGCCGTTTAGCTGTTTTAGAAACATTGCAATGCGAAGATCAGTAAGCGAAATGCTTACTGATCATTTCAATGTGATGTTTTGCCCATTAAAACATCGCAATGCGATCGCATTAGTGATCTAAAAAATAGATTGCTATGCGGATTCGTCGTTAAACGGTGCGCTCATTATGCGAGGCACCACCAGCAAGCATTATGTTAGACTGCACAAGGAACCCATTGAAATCCATAAACAAAATCAGAACTTCAACAGGAAAGAAGAAGGCCTAAAACTAAACACGGCCTGGCACCCCATTCTGAAAAATAGAACCTGCAAAAGGTCAACGAAATCTACCCAGCCACACGGGCCAGGGATCATTGCACAAAAAGGACCAGCTAACGACACCGATCAGTCACAGTGACAAATAATCTCTCCCCTCCTCTTATCCGCAACAAAAACATGCTGATCACCCTATCTTCTGAAAAAAGACAAAAACTGTTTCCCACAGCTATAAATACTCAGCTATCCAACAAACAGCAACAGAACATGGACAGAATTCCTACTCCAGTCCTCCGAAGATGCCGGCCACAGAGACTGGCAAAACGTCAGGAAGAATAACCTTCAGAACATGGCCAAAGAGCCCGAAAAACCCACAACAACCAACTCCCTTTCCATTTGGATGAAAGACATGGCTTTCAAGTTGACCCATCCCAGCCACAAAGAACCTGGCTATTACATGGCAAAGGAGAGATGAAGCAATCTCAAACAAAAGAGCTTGTTTTAAAGGAAATTAAAACAAATTAAAACAAAAGAGTTTGTTTTAAAGGAGATTATTTTAAAGGAATTATTTCTGAGTCTGAGAGTCCTTAAACGGAGAAGGCAGCAAGTAAGGAGAGTGAAGGAAAGATCCCTGAGTTCTCCCATTGAATGAAGATGGTCTACAGAGACTTCTGGCCTCTTAAATATTCTCCAATTGTAACTTTAAAATGAAATTAAATTTGATTTGACTTGTCACTTTGTTGTGGCACTTCCTCTTTTTATCCTTGGTCATTGGATATCTGTCAGCCCGCCCATCCATCCATCCATCCATCCATCCATCCATCCATCCATCCATCCATCCATCCATCCATCCATCCATCCATCCATCCATCCATCCATAATACAGTTCTTTCCCAGGGTTCATGAACTTTTGGCACACTAGATGTTTTTTTAGATTACAACTCCCATGGTCTTACACCATTGGTAATACAGGCTAGGGATTCTGGGAGTTGAAGACCAAAACATCTGGAGTGCCCAAGGTTTGCCGACCCTGCTAGCCAATGCATATGTAATAATAATTGTATGCTATCAAGTCAATTCTGACGTATGTCAAACCTTTTCAGGGTTTTATAGGTAGATACATGTTTTATTATTCACTGGAACTGTGCAGCTTGCCCAAGGTCACGCATGCTGGCTATTCTCTCAGGAGGCCCAGTGGGGAATCGAACTTCTCATCTTGGGCTCTGCAGCCAGATAATTAAACCATTCATCTATGCAAGCAGCAGCCAATTTGTATCCTGATACATTTAGTCTTTTCATAGTAACAGGAGGATCCTTTTAAATACAATTGCCCCCTTTGTCCCCCCCCCCAAAAAAGTTACACCAACCAAAGTTAAAACAATATAGCCCCCTCCCCAGGGCTTCTGCTTTCAGGTATAAGTAATGAAGGAAGAGGTAAAAAAGAGTTCGGGTGAAAGGGGACAGCAGGAATACTTTCAGTAAGCATCAAAGGGACAATTAGATTTGGGGAAAGAAGGGCGAAGCATTCAGGAGTGAGAGTTGTCAATCTAGTTAAATGTTTATATATCCTTAAAGACTTCATAACATCTGGAATTAGAGGTGCTCCTGAAGAACTGCTGGCCTCTCACATGCCCTTCCCTGAACGAGCGACCCACATACATGGGCAAAACCATCATACACAAATGTCCAAGGTGACTTGGCCCGTAATGGCCAGTGGCCATTGACTTTGGGGGCAGAGGCCCTCTGCAGCCAAGTGAGGCTGATGACTGCAGTAATCCCTGGAGGACGACTGAAGCCCACTCTTGGCGTCTTCTTGAAACATAAGAGTGCCTTGCATTCTGGCCGACGGGCTCACTTTTTAATCAAGTACTTTAAATGAAACAAATAAAATGGGTTTTATATGATTGTTTTTCCCGAAGATCAACTTGCCTTCCACTAAAGTCCCTGTTGCGACAAGTTGCCTCCACCACACAGGTATGTCTCTTTCTTCTGAGGGCAGCAGATTGTGTGTGTTCCCAGTGTTGCGGTTTTTAATTACTGTTTTGCTGGTTTACGTGACTGAAGAGCCTGGCGCCGAGGTGTGATTACGCCCGTCTCCTACCTGGCCTTGCAGACATGGTGGGAAGAGGGCCTCACACTAGGTGGCGCTCAAAGGCAAGGTCATGAACACGGTCCACAGTCTTGTTTTTCTTCATCCATTCCTCTTCTTCCCATAAAAGGGAGGGGGGGGGAATGGCAACATTTTGTACTAAGAGGTATTATATCTTCTATGCATGATATAGACAGTTCTTGCACGTAATTTCTCAAAATACAACACAGAGAAGGACACTCGACTGGAAATGTATCATAATTGCCTTGTGTGACTGTAACTCTGTTAGACAATGTGTTCCTTCTTGTACTGAACTTAGTGGCTGATACTTTCAACGCAGCTCTCTGTCTCAGAGTTTAAGTATTGTTTATGATTTATACTCGCCTCATTGCAAGCCTTGAAAGATCTTTACCTCCTTAAGGACACACATGAAGGGTTTCCTGTTCCATATCCACCATTATTGTAGACGCAGCTCAGTTTAGAGATGAAAAAGTCAAGGTATTAAAGTCAGTTTGCCCCAGAAAATTCCACCAGGGTAGCTGTGTAAGTCTATCACAGCAAAATAACAACAAAGTCTGATCAAATCTTAAATATTCTCAAGTAGTAGAGGAAGCCCAAATACAAGATGGACTGGATCCCTAAAGAGAGCCACAGTCTTGAGTTTACAATAGCTGAGCAGGGCAGTTGAGGACAAGGCATTTTGGAGGTCCCTCATTTATAGGGTCACCATAAGTCAGAGGCTTCTTGGTGGCACATAACAACAACACCTGTAATTTCATATGCATTTCATGTGCCTTTCCATAGATTGTGGCTGGAACCCTAAGCCAAGGAGTGAGACCTATCATATACCATGGGAGTTAATTCCAAATAAACTTTCACAGGAGTCTTTTATGTGAACTGTTCTGATTAGATTGGGAGAACTATTTCCTCGTCTGTTCTGAGACATAGGAAGAAAAAGTGTTCAAGAGTCAAGTGGTGTTACCTCAAGGAGTGTCTTTCCTTACGATTGCGCAACCAGGCCACCGGGTCCTGTCAGGTTTTGCGTTTGCAGGTGGCCACCGCTAGGAAGATCTGGAAAACTACCACCAGGAACCAGACCTTCTCAGAGGTGGCTGCAACATTATGGGATGTATTACCTGCTGATATATACCAGCCTCCCTCCCTTCTGGGCTTTAGGCAATGGGTAAAGCCAATACTGTTTGAAGAGGCCTTCATAAACATCTTACCCCTCAGACACTTTAGTGGATCTATTAATTGGGTATTGGTTTTGGTTAGCCATCTATGGTTATTTTATATTTGGGAGTATTATTATTTTGGTCTGGATCTTATTATTGATGTGTCAGTGGGCTGGAGTGGGTGGTTGTGTTTTGAACTGCAGTTAGCCCTCCCCCGAGTATTGCTTAGGCAGGATGGGCAGAGTATGTATGTATGTATGTATGTATGTATGTATGTATGTATGTATGTATGTATGTATGTATGTATGTATGTATGTATGTATGTATGTATGTATGCATGTATGCATGCATGCATGTATGAATAAATAAATAAATAAATAAATAAATAAATAAATAAATAAATAAATAAATAAATAATATTCCTTTCTTTGCTCACAACAAACGCAACATACTTTTTAAAGAGTATGCTTATGAAGACTGGGGCGGGTGTTGTTTCACTTTTTTTTAAATACACACACACACACCCGCGGCGCCCTTTCTCCCCCCCCCTCTCTTTCCCAGCACGTGTCATCTGCGAGGCGCCTCCACTGCCCGGGGAAGCAAAGATTAGAAGGCAGGGAGCGGGGCGCACGGGGCGGGAGGAGTGAAGGGAAGAAAGCGAAAAGAATCCCAAGGCGGCCGAGTCAGGGGATTGGCTGTTGCTAGGTGACGTGGCCCGCCACCACGTGACTGGTGTTAAATGCCCGCCTGGCAGCATCCAAGAGCGGCAGACAATCGTAAACCCACTGCTGGGGAGGCGAGGCGGAGAGCGGGTCTTCTGCTCCAGGCTGCCCAAGGGTAGTTGGAAGAGTTTTGGGGTGTTTTTTTCCCCCACTTTCTTCTTCTCCAGAAATCCAGGAAGGGGGGAGGACAGGGAGAGAGAGGAGAAATTTTGAGCCTGCCCAGACCACGATGGCGACTTCCCGTCCTTTTTCCCCTGCAGCTTCTGCAGTCGCCGGGGCAGCGACACAAAGGTATCCCCAGTGATCTTTTACTTGGAGAGTGCCAGAGAAAGGCGGGCAAAAGGAGAAGGAGAAGAAAACTCTCTCCCCCCCCCACCCACTCACCCCCCCGGCTACTTTTGTTCTTCCCCTCCCCACTGCCCTCCTGAATCCTCGGAGCCAGGGAGGGTGGGAGAAGGGGGCGGGGAGAAGAGACCAGGATGACTGGAGTCTTTGACAGCCTGGTCTCAGATATGCATTCCAACCAGATTACCTCCAGCAGTTACCACCACCAGCACCACCAGCAGCAGCAGCAGCAGCAGCACAGCTTGCACAAGCCCCAGGAGTCTCCCACGTTGCCCGTGTCCACGGCCACCGACAGCAGCTACTACACCAACCAGCAGCAACACGGAGGCGGAGGAAGCGCCGGCAGCAACGGAACCAACGGGTCCCCTTACTCGCAGATGGGTTCTTACCAGTATCACCCCAGCGCCGGGCTCAGCACCGTGCCCTACTCCGCCAAGGCCGGCAGCTACGACCTGGGCTACTCCGCCTCTTACAGTCCCTATGCAACTTACGGGACAAGGACGTCCCCGATCACCAACGATCCCGGTAAGTCCGCCTGCCCCTAGGAGGGCAGAGGAGAGAGGTGGGGCGGGCGACCCCCCACCCCTGCTCTTTTGGCTGCTTTCCCGACGCCTTTCTTAAGCCAGGGTGGTTTACTCAAGCACGTAGAGAAGGGATGGACTTGGGGCTGAGTGACATTCTCTGGTGCTGGAATTTCTCCCCACTTCTCTCTTGTGGTGCATTTAGCTGGATTCGAGTTCAGTTCTGTTCCAAACATGGGGAGAGCGGGCGAAGCGGGTCGTGCCGGTCCGTTCCGTTTCTGCATCTCTGTTTCTGTTTCCCTACGGCAGAGAAAGAAGAAGGCGAGCCCGAGATCCGGATCGTCAACGGGAAGCCAAAGAAAGTGCGGAAGCCCAGGACGATCTACTCCAGCTTCCAGCTGGCGGCCTTGCAGCGGCGCTTCCAAAAGACCCAGTATCTGGCGCTGCCGGAGAGAGCGGAGCTGGCCGCGTCGCTAGGCCTCACCCAAACTCAGGTCAGGAAAAGAAAGAGCCGGGGGGGGGGGGGAGGGATCCGACCAGGAGCCCGAGGAAGCGGCGCTACTCAAGCCGGTTGGGGCTGGAGGACGGGATCCCTTTCCTAGCCCGCCGCCCAGCCTGCTGCCCCCGGGCTAGCTGGCGACGGAGACCCGTTCCCTTTCCCTTTTGCCATCTGCCAGAATAGATGCCTTCAGCGGAGGGGAGTCCAGGCAGACCGGTGCCCGTTGGGTTGCTTTTGAGCCTATCCGTCCTTTTGCCAGGGAAAGCGGGAACCGGTTTACACGAGTGGCCTCAGCCGCCTCCCTGCACGTGTCTACGTCGTAGCTTTCCCTTGTAGATGAGGAGACCCAGAAAGACTTTTTCCGGAAGCAAACGCTTGTCAGTCAGGCCAATAGAGCAAAAGAGAAGGGCGTGTTTTCTAAGATTCGTGGGCGCGATCCATCTAGCATTTGGTAATCACGTTCAAGTCTCATCTACTTCACCGTAAAAGTCCTGACCACTTGGTTTAACTCTTCCATTGGAAAGAGCGGGACCCGAAGGAACGGAGGCCAGATTATGCCTTCCGTAATAAAACGTGTGTGGGCACTGATATGCACACAATTAGGCGCTCTGCGACGGTTCCCTAGATTCTTTTCGGTCCTGTGTTGTTTCGTTCTGCACAGATCCACAGGATCTCAGAAAACGTCTCTAAACTGATTTATCCTCACTAAGAAAACGGAACCTCTTCCGCATTTCAGCAAATGTGAGGGAAGACGGTATCAGACTTGTTTATTCAGAAAACTATATCAGACAATGTTCATTTCCGGTGACCATCCGATGTTAGATAGATAGATAGATAGATAGATAGATAGATAGATAGATAGATAGATAGATAGATAGATAGATAGATAGATAGATAGATAGATAGATAGATAGATAGATAGATAGATAGATTATTTATTTTATTTTATTTATCCTCACCTGACACTGCTGGCTCCCTTCCCCGCTTTCGTATGCACTTTTAGTGTATCTGGGACACATTTATTACCCACGGGAAATCGATCGGAAATACAGTAGTTAGAAATGGAAGGCTCTGAAGCACAAGGATGCCCTTTTGTGCGGTGGTAACCCTCTCCCTAAAGTCACTTCCTTGGAAGTAAGTGCTTTCCATCGGCTTTACTTCCGAGTAAGTCGGTGGAGGGCTTGCGTTGGCAGAAACGGTCGGCGCACCCGACTGAAAGGCCCGCCTTGGGAACTCTTTCCGGACCCTGCCTCCCTCGGGGGGTCTCCTCTGCCCCTCTGCTCGAAAAAGACCCGCGCCGGAATGGGAAGAAAAACTCTCCCTCCGTCCGGCCGCCCTCGTTCATGCCCAGGGAGAATTCCCCAAACGCGGGCCTCAAAAAGTCCCCCCCCTCCGCCTCAGACACGCGCGCGTGCGAAAACCTCCACCCGTGATGGGGGAAACAAAAGCACAGGGCGCCACCCTCTCCCTCACAGCTCCAGGAACCCCCTCCACGCAAAGCCAGGCCGGCCGGTTGGCGGGTTGCCTTGCCCGAGAAGTTTGTGAGAGGAACGAGGCAGGCAAGGGCAAAGGAGCCGAGGTGGGGGCTGCCTTCCCGCCCTCCCCTTCCCCTCCTCCGCGTCCTCTCTTAGCCGGGAGGGCTGGAGGTCAGAAGGGCGCCCCCGGCCCGGCCGGGCTCGAAGAGGGAACGACAGAGGTCTCCGCCCGCTAGGTAGCAAAGCAGCGAGGGCCTTGGAAAGGCTGGGTGTCCGGACAAAAGGCTAGGAAGAAGGCGACTTGTTCTCAAGCACGTGTAGTTTGATGACCCCCCCTCCAAAAAAATGGGCCTCGCCAGGGGTGTTTTGCGCGGTTTCCCGGCTAATTCTCCGCCTCTTCTCCCTCCCCCGCCAAGGTCAAGATCTGGTTCCAGAACCGACGGTCCAAGTTCAAGAAGATGTGGAAAAGCGGCGAGATTCCTGCGGAGCAGCACCCGGGCGCCAGCTCGCCTCAGCCTTGCGCCTCGCCTCCGGCCTCGGCCACTCTCGCCTGGGACTTTGCCTCCCACCCGCAGCGCATGGGCAACGCCGGAACCCCCGGCGGCGGCAGCGGCAGCGCGGGTTCGAGTCCCGGCGCTCCCAGCGGAACGACGGCGGCTTTCCTGGGTAACTACTCCTGGTACCACCAGGCGTCCAGCGCCGCCGCCTCTCACCTGCAAGGGGCTTCCCCGATCATGCAGCAAGGGCAGTCTCACCAGCACCACCCTCAGCACCTGCACCACCATCACCACCACCATGGCGCAGCTGTCAGCGCAGGGACGATTTATTAACTCCATAACGCCTGCCTGCCCGCCCGCCCGCCCGCACGACGCTCCCCAGCGGAGAGCTAAGGTGGAGAGGGTGAGCCCCGGGCGACCGATCCCCACCCCTGCCCCTAAATTCATCCGGTATTTGGGTCCCCTGCGGACCGGGGTATAAACGAATACACTTCTGGTGCTTTGTCGAAAGATCAAACCCTTCCCCCCCCCCCCCAGCCAGCCAGCCACGCAGCCCCAACTCCAGCAGCTCCTGATCTTCGGAGCCTTTGTGTAACTAGAGGAGAAATGAGCCTCCCCTGAAGTTTTCGGCCTAATCAGGGTCCGGTTACACTCCCCCCTCCCCACAACAACATAGACAGTTTCTAGTCAGTACATCCCAATCCAGTCCGGTCTCTGGCAACGTTCCCGATGATAAAACCACAGAAATGGGATAAACCTGTGGTCAAAAACTTACTCAAAACCTTGCAGCAGAGTGGCAGTTATACCCATCTCCCCCACGGAGGGGGGGTTGCTATCCCTTTGCTATCCAGGTTAGGCTGCAATCCTACCCCCACTTACACGAGAATGAGCCTCGATTAACTCAAGGGAACAAACTACTCCTGAAGAGACGCAAAAAGACTGAAGAGTTGGTTTCCCCTTGCCTTCAGAAAATGCTACCCATTTTTTAAAAAAGAAACCCGCTCTTCTCCCATTTCTCATCAAATCACCAGTGCAGAATTACTTATTTAATTTTGTTTATTTTTGTAAACGTTTTTATAGGTGCCTTTGCAAATGACCTCATTTTGATGTTGGGGGGAGGGGAAAAGATGAATAATTTTTATATGTAGATATTTAAAATGAAAAGGAACCCAGCTGTGTTTAAATTATCTTTTTTTAACTGTTTGCAGGACATTCTTCTTTACAATGAAAAATATGTTTGTAATAAAGCTGTTTGTGTTCATCTCCCTCCCCTTTCTGTGTATAGAAAAGAAGGGAGGAAAGTCCCATTGGACAGCTTTGTATTTGTTTATGTTTTGTGAACTAAGGTTTGTTAATGCCATCATTTTTTTTCTCTTTCTCTGGGCAGCTTCCAATCAAACTTTATTATTCTGTTCCATACCTCTCTCCTTTTTGTTGTCAAAAAGCATAAGCTACTGAATTTCCCCACTTTCCTCATTCAAACCCTTAAAACATTAAAAAAAGGTATTTTCTTGGTTATTTATTACAGAAACAAACATTTAAAAAAATCATTCAATTTTACTTTTACAAGATGAAGAGATTATTTAAATAAATTATTGTTTTCACCGAAATGTGTTCAATGACATTTTCTTTTGTTTTGTTCTTCGGGTTTTTTTGTTTGTTTGTTTGTTTGTTTGGTCCAACCAGGTCATACAACTAACCACAACCCAAATCCACTTGCCAGTCCCAACCAAAGTGAAGGGCCCTGAATTACCCACATTTATGTACATTTCACTGATCCAACGGGTGTACTCGGGTTAAGACTCACTATGACGGGTTAAGCCCAGTAAAGTAGGTGAAGAGGTCCGTGGGTATCAAGTAGATGAATGTCTTCAGGTTCTTCCTTCCTGCTGTGTCCTGAATATTTGATCCCGACAACTTGCTCTCACTTTTTAATCAGAAGGCATTGGCAACGCAAGTACATCACCCTCCCCGTTGGGCATGCACACAAGGGAATGGGTTGCGTCTGGGGAGGTCTCCCGCGGTTCTCCGTTGCCGCCATCACAAGGCAATTTGAGCTAACTGTAGCCGGGGCTGAGGCATCCTTGAATTTGGGGAGGAGGATGAGAAGGGAATGTTACGTTCCGGAGCGCTTTGCCGAGGCGGGGGTAGCCACCTAATTCCCCTCGCGAAGGCGACAGGAGCTGCGGCCGCCCTCCTCCTGTCCTCCGCCGAGCATGAATCACTCAACGCGCTCCTCCTCGCTCGCCCAGACTCGGCCCCGCCCCGCTGCACTCTGGCGCCACAGATACTGAGGGAATCCGGGACAGTCTCCTGGCGGCTTCCCGTGTGAGAATCGAGGCAGCGGGACGGCGAGCCGGTGGCGTCTTATGCGATGTCGGTAACTAGCCGCCTTAGCTGGGAATCAGCCTCCAGTGGACCCACGACACCGACCAGGTGGCACAGATGCCGTGCAAAGAGAAAGAGGAAAGGGGTCCCTCTATCTGCTGTGCATATCTGAAGTATTAATAATTTTTGCTCTGAGATCCCGAGAAATGTTCTCCTGCCCTATGAAGACACTACGGTCTAATTCATGGGCTTGATTCCGTTTCTTACACGAGGATACTGAGTGTCCAGAAGCGCAGAAGGAATGCTGACCTGCAGTAGCAATACAAGGAATATGATTGTGCTTATCTGTCCAAATAATTAATTCCTTCCTTCCTTCCTTCCTTCCTTCCTTCCTTCCTTCCTTCCTTCCTTCCTTCCTTCCTTCCTTCCTTCCTTCCTTCCTTCCTTCCTTCCTTCCTTCCTTCCTTCCTTCCTTTCCATTTATATCCTGCTTTTTATATTTATACCCCACTGGCCACTTTCTTTGGCCCGTGAAGGTTACTGCTAGCGCTGACTGAGACACACACACCCTCGCCTCCACGTTCATCGGAATCCCGAAGGCATTCATAAACGAAATAAATTCTAGAAGGGTGGCTGTTGTAATCAGTTGCAAGGCGGACAAAAGAGTATTGTGGTACCTGAAAGACCGACAGGTTTATTGTGACTTATTACCACAATGAATCTGTCACTCTTTAAAATACCACAATACTTTGTTGGTTTTTGCTAAAGAAAATAGGTAACGGGAAGACTTGAGGAGAAGAAGGAAAGGGAAGGAGAACTGCGGAGTCGCCCTTGAAACAGATAAATCCTTACCTGGTTTGTTGTGGTATGGGCTTGGCAAGGCAGACAAGATCTTACATAGATGCCCACTTCGCCAACCTTTTAGAGAGAAGTCTGTTATACTTACTTGTGGAAGGTTCTGTCGCAAACAATCCAGGTAATCTCAGAAGCCACAAATGTCCAAGCACAACTGGACAGCGGATGAAAAGCCATCTTGGGCGACAAGCCCCTTGTTAACTGGTTTGTATAACAGCAGCAAGGAGATGTTTACATTGATGCTGATTTGGTGGCTCAATATTGGTTTTTGGAAGGGGAGGTTAACCCAAAACATGGGGGTCACCTAAAGTTTCCAAGTTAACCCTTAGAAGATGCACAGGAACTCAACCTATAGGTCCACCTTGCTTCTTCTCCGTGCAGCTTCTGCAATTCTGAAGGAGTCTCCCCAACCCACCCAATGCGGCCTTGGCAAGAATGGCTCCATCAAGGAATAGAAACTTGCCCATCCCTTTCTTACTTTCACCCATTGCTGTGGCCGTTCTTTGGACCCCATGATTCCACCTCTTAGTGCCTAAGGAAGGACATTACTATCATCATCCCCATCGTATTTCTTTGCATTTTGCAGGTGCTTTGGTGCAGACCAAAGTGTCAAGCCTAAAAACTATAAGTCCTATCCTAAAAAATCTTGGAATGAAATGATATGCTTGCAAAATCACATTTTTTTGGATTTTCAGGAAGCAAATGAGCAGCTGTTGGCAATTGTTTTAAACTGGTAACCCAAGATTTTGGAATGACTCTAGTTGCTGATATTAGTATGGGGAAGAGAATAGCCTGATCTTGATGAGGATGAGGATAGTGGCGGTGTGGTGATATTACTAGGCTTGTGGGTTATCCCTCACAATGCACTCTCGGAGTTGTGGCTTAAGAGTGTTGAGATAGGAAGGAACAGGGAGAGGAGCTCTGCAGTTGTATTGAGCTAATCGGTCCTCTATTACTCTTCGGTTTTATGTGATGTTCACATATCTGTCAAGGCAGCTTGTGACCTACCTCCCCCTTCCCAAAAACAATGTTTAGATTAATTGATTCCTATTTCCCCAGCGGGACAAGTGGCAACTTACCGTCCCTGAACTAGAGACGCTCCTAGGAAGAGGAAGAGAAATTCCCCTGCCTTCCTCGGTCATCATCTTCGGATGGCTGCAATTTAGCTAAGACCCCAACGGTGGCCTGAGTGCCCCGGAGAGATGGGCCTGGCTTGGGCCTGGCGTGCAGACGGCAAGGGCCGAAGGGCCTCTTGGCAGCGCCTAGCGAGACGGCAGCCCCCGGCGCCTGGCAGCCGGCTGGGGGCCAAGCCCAGGGCGACCTTTCTGGGTGAGGCAGAATGTGTGGCTCTCCTTGTTCCCTCGCAGCAGTGCCAAGTGCTGGGGGGGGGGGGTCGGGCGAACCGTCCCGCTGCTTGTTCCCTCGCTTGCTCCGTCCAAAGGGAGCGGGAGCAGGAGCAGAAGGAGGCCGAGGCGGACTGCGCTGCCCAACCGAGTGATTAAGAGGCCTGAAGCCGAACGCGCCCCAGGCAGGGACTGCGCGGAATCACGCAAGGACAGGCCTTGGCGCGAAAAAGGAGGGCGGGGGAGGTCCGGCGGCTAAAAGGACGGGGCTGGGGGGGGGGCCTTCGTCGCCCTTCCCTACCAACCCACGCCCTGCTTGCAACAGTTGTGGCGGCCGCAGTGGCCAGAAAGCTCCCTTCAAAGCCCCGCCACGGGCACCATCTTGGGGGCCTGCCTCGCGGGTCCCACCAAGGTGAAAAGCGGCCTTCCTCCCGCGAGTTTCCGGCTGAAGCGAGAGCGGCCAAGGTCTCCCCACAGCCCAGGTGCCACCGCCGCGCGGGCTCCTCTCTTCGGGCCACCGAGGCCTGGCCTGACAGGCGGGCACCCAACAAAGAAGAAGGAGGAGGAGGAGAGGGAATGAGGGAAGGAGGGAGGGAGACAACAGGAGAAGGCGGGAGGCTGGCAGGCCGCGACAGGCCTGCGGAGGGGAGGGAAACTCCGCGCGCAGCAAGCCAGCCTCCCCACTTCCCCCCCCCCAGGCGCCTTGCGTGGCGCCCACTTTCGAAGGGCCAAGGGGAGAACAAAGCGCAGGGAGGCAAGGAGGAGGCAGGAGAAACGGAGGAGGAGGAGAGAGGGAGTGAAGGCGGGAAAGGGCAGGGGGGAGCAAGAGAAAAGCAGGCGCAAGGCCCGGTTTGTGTCTCTCCGTGTGTGTCTCTGTGTATGTGTAGGGGGGGGGGAGAATCCCGGCCCGGCCAGGGCCCCCGGCGGGAGAGGCGAGAGGGCGGGGCCTCGGCGCGTCTCCTCGGCCGCCTCAGGCGCGGCGCTTGGAAACGTTTCCCACACTCTCCGGCTCCCTGGCAAGACAAGGAGGCCCTGTGAGCCCTCGGTCCGGGGACTCGCCTTCTGTCCGCGCGCCTCTCTCTCTCTCTCTCTCTCCTTCGTGCGCTGGTGGCGAACAGGGACTGCGGGTGGAAAAGAGGGAGGAGGGCTCTGGGGAAGCGGGAGCTGCTCTCCCTTTCCAGGCGTCCCAGGAAAGGAAGAGGCCGGGGCGCAGAGCGGGGCCAAGTCTTACACCCCGAGGCCCAGCCTGCCAGCAGGAGGGTCAGCGGTCTAGCCCTGCTGCCCTCGGATACAAAGGAGCGGGAAAGAAAAGGAACACGAAATGTAGTAGTTCGTTCACGGCTAGCCAGACACGCGCCTGACTGAGTCACACATGCCACCATAGAACCGCGACACTTGGGTA
Organism: Pogona vitticeps; assembly: GCF_051106095.1. Classification (NCBI taxonomy): domain Eukaryota; kingdom Metazoa; phylum Chordata; class Lepidosauria; order Squamata; family Agamidae; genus Pogona; species Pogona vitticeps. The sequence goes on from NC_135783.1 coordinate 202,619,684, forward strand.
GAAACAAGTCCAGACATTGCTTTCTGGAAGGCTTCCTTGATGACCAAATCCTAGTCCCGTTTCCTCCGAAATCTCTCCCTGGATGCAATGGGGCTTCCTCCCAAGCAAGTATGGGAGACGGGCACCCACCTTGATAATCACATACGTTCACTCCTACTGTGCATGATGCCGGATACATCCACGCGGACGTGCACGACGGTGTGTTCACACGACACCTACATGCCAGGAAACGGGGAGAAAGAGAAAAACGGATTTATATTTAAACCTACCACTCTTTAGTTAGCGCGGGGAATACGTACCGTGTATAAGAATTCGAGATGCCCACTTCTATAAAGATTTCCCAAGGTTTTTTTTTATTACAACGAGGTTTAAAAAAGGAACAAGATCATAGAAACACCCCCAAAGAGAGCCAGAGCTTATTTTGAAATAATTTAAATATGTATTAAGTTAAGACCTCTAGCTTTGTTGCCGGGCTAGGAAGAAAAAAGCATGTTTTCTTAAATAAAATATTTTCCTCTCTCTTTCCTTCAACTTATTTCACAACGTGCGTTGCGAGAGACGAAAAGAAAGAGCAGATGTCAAGTTGTCGAGATGATAACGTGTAGCTTCCTCCAGCTTCCTAGAAAATGAGCCTTATTATTATTATTATTATTATTATTATTATTATTATTATTATTATTATTATTATTATTATTATTATTATTATTATTATTATTATTATTATTATTATTATTATTATTGTTATTGTTATTGTTATTGTTATTGTTATTGTTATTGTTATTGTTATTGTTATTACTATTATTATTATTATTATTATTATTATTATTATTATTATTATTATTATTATTATTATTATTATTATTATTATTATACTCTCTGGATATTTCGCCAATGCAATCGAGCTAGTTTATATTTTAAAATACAAAAGCGTGACAACAAATTTAGGCGTATCATGATGTCCGGAAGCCGAGGACATTGTTTTTAAGGCAAGCGCTGAAATCTTCTGTGCAATAATCATCTCCAGTTATATCCAAAAGAAGGCACAGACGTACTTTTCGGTAGCACTCACAAGCAAAGAGACGTGTTGATTTAGGGAATGAAGCGGCGTGCAGTTCAAATTTCAGATGCCAAGCTAAGGCACATCAATTGATCGGTGTAAACCATCAGATTTGGCCTGACTGCATAGTGGATGTTGGTAGCAACCAAAAGTTTAGTCGTCGGAAATCATGGTCAGGAAAAGAGTCATCCACCTATCTATCTGTCTGGTTTATGCCCCACCTTTCTTCCAAAATGTGGAATTTAAGAGTTTTTGGTATTTAGAGTCTGAGTCAGGTAGAAAAGACCAAGGCTTCTTCAGGGTTAGCCGGTAATATAAATGCAAAAGCAATTATTTTGTATTTTGTATGTATGAATGAATGAATGTGTGTGAGAGTCACATAGAATCTGTAGCAACGCTGCATCTCATTGTCAGGAATCAAAGATAATTTTTCTTTCACCCTCTGCTTGCTTTCTGTATGTAAACTTCAGTTTTTTTAACTAGATGCCAACAGGGCTACCATAGCTTTACATGCGGCGTGGACGAGGGGGTTGTATGGGGCACCCAAGATGGTGACAGGGCATCCCAGCTAAGGAATGGGATGCATCCGGTGGGCTCGGTGTCCAAGAAGTAACAGCGGCCAGACGCCTCAAGGAATTAGGACGAATGTAAACGGGCATGTTTCTTTGGCCAGCACTGGCACATTACAAGGCATTAAATTTCTCCTTAGGGCTGTTAAAGAGAAACCCTGCTTTTAAGCTGTTCCACTGGGAGCTCGAGAGGAGACGGGGAGAGAGAGAGAGAAGATCTCAGCTGGAAGACAGGGCCGACGGGTTTCCTGGAAATTATATCTAGATAGATATAGACATTTGTTTGTCAAGACACCCGTCTCTCTCTCTTCGGGCTGCCGCTTCTTGGTGGCTGCGGGAGGGAGGGAAGGGGTGTTCATGGTGCTTACTTACTCTCAGAGCTGCCTATCCCTCTTTTCTCGGGGTTATTGTTGCTCCTCCTCTTGCTGCTCTTGCTGATGTTTTTGTTGTTAAAAGTGCCTCGTCTTAAGTTTCAAAATCGGCGCAGAGGAGCCGAGGGGCTGCACCGGACTCGCCTCTGACACCCGGGCGCCCTCTTTCCCCGCACCACCACTCACCCACCCCTGTTGCCTGAGTATTTCAACCGGGGTAGGGGGTGGGGGTGGGGGTGGGGATTCATCTGGCGAGGGAGATAGGTGCCTTCCGCACGGACAAGAACAGCTCCCTTTCAGACCATGAGCCCCCTGCCGTGGCGTTTCGCTGTCTTTAAACGATTTCGCCGCGGGAGGGTCACGATGAGGGGTGCAGAGGAGGCAGGGAACCTTTTCACGCAGCCACGAGAAGTCTTAGGATTTAAAACAAACAAACAAACAACAACAACAACAACAACAACAACAACAACAACAACAACAACAACAACAAACCCACATCACAAGAAAGTGAGGAGGAAGGGGAAAGAGATTGTGAGCCAGGAAAGAAAGGGGCTAGTTTTTACTCCCCCACAGACTCTTGACTCCAACTCGCCCTTGGTGGAAGAACAGGAGAGCGTGGTGGCGGTGGCTGAGTCATTCTCTCTGTCTGTCTGTCTCTTACTCTCTCACACACGCACGCGCGCTCACACACTTTCACACACACACACACACATACACACGACCCCACCCAGTGTCCTTCTTTCTCCAGAACAAATACCACTGGCTCATTTTTCTACACCTGTGTAACCCAGTTTACCCCCTTCAGATTTATCCCCTCCCCCCGATTCCTGTTGACTTTTAGGCAGGCCTCCCCCGCCCTTTTCTCCTTCCCACCCCCTCGCCTCCGCTACCAGTAGTAGAGCTTCTAGTGGTTGGTCTTGCATCGCTCCTCCAGGGGTATTGAAGGGAGTGAATGAGGAGAACGGGGGTGGGGGGGGGCAGGGAGACATAATACGATGTAATTAAACCCACCACCTTTTTTCGTAAACGGGTGTGTGTGTGTTTATGCCTGGAATGCAACCTGAGCAAAAGAAATTATCTCTCTGGCTCTGGAACCCTGGATGGGGGTGGGGGGGAGATGGTCTGGGGGGGGGTTGATAAAATGTGCCATTGGGTAGGCAATTTGTTCATTTGGCTCTATTAAAGCGAGTGGGGGGGAGAGAACCCAAGAAATTCAATTAAATCCGCTCTGGCCAAAGAGCTATTTGAAGCATAAATATCTCCCCTAAAGCTGTAGCAATCATGTGGCATTAGACACTTCCGGAATCCTATAGCCAACTTGAAAAATCCCAGACCCCCTTTTTCCCTAATTTTTGCTCTGATCTGTAATTTTATCCACATTTGCACTAGTTTGAGCATTCTGGCTCTCCCATCTGAAAGCCTGCAATTACTATATAATTCTTCGCAATTTCACATGTCCTAATATGGACTGTAATTTTTGCGCAAGACAATTTCCTGCTATTTCAAGCATCAACATTGTCAAAGTTGTATGTACATAATAAATGGGAATATCAATGCATAGTTTTTAGCATAACATCTTGACTCCTCGATAATTATATCCGTTCGGAGCCTACGCAGAATTAGCCTGAATTGCACGGTAACTGCTGCTGCTTTAAAATTTTTAAAAATTACTCATAATTTTCCCAAAGATTACCAAGATCTCGAGTGCACAATGTCATCAGCGTAATGAAGAGTAAACATTTATGCTAATAATCTGCGATTTTTTTCCCCATCAGCTATAAAGACAGAGGCTATATAGCAGAAAATTTCAGTGATATTCTGCAAGAGCGGGGCTGCGTAAACCCTCCGGCGCTTCGAGGCACAGCTCGGCTCCCGAGGACTTCAGGCTCGCCTTTTTTAAGGGGCTCTTCTCTGGATATTTATTCTCGTGGCATGGCGATCTCACCTCCCTCTGCCCCAACTTCCAACCCTGTTTCGCTTCCCCTTTCTCGGCAACTTTTGCCGGCAGGCTCCTTCTGCTACCGAACCTTGCGCTCGAAGCAAAAAAGAATTGAGTCCAGATGGCAGAACCGCCGAGCACCCAAAAGGTAAGTAAAGTAAGGGAGGCGATGACACGGATTCCTCGTGGGAGCGAGTCTCTCTGCCACCCCCAAATCCTACTACTCCTTTAAGGATGGATGCCTTCCCCCCCCCCCCCCCGCAAAGGATCGGGAAATCGGGAAGGCGGAGAAGTGGCTGTGCCTTCACGAATTCGTCCCTCAAAACTTTAAGTCAGTAGTGTCAGGATTATTAGAAACTGTGCGAACGTCTGTGTTGCAGGTGTATGTTGGGGGGGGGGCAATGAATGCTTCCTCCCTCGAGTTTTAGAATACGTTGGTAAAAATTGCGCGGCGGGGGGGGGGCTGTCTTGGAGGAATATACCAGTGAAAGAAAGTATTCCTCCGAGTCTAGCTTGTAGGGTGACGGCTTGTCGGCAGCGTCGGTTTGAGACTAAGCTATCCACAATGCGGAAAGAAAGCGACTGTGGGCGTCTACACCCGCCCTGTGTGAAGCGGACAAGCTAGTATTGCGGATCTGGGAGGTGTGGGTGGGTGGGGGGTTAACTCTTTTTCCAATTGGCCTGCCCCCTTTCGCCCCCCCCCCCCGATACCTGATTTTGTTGGTGGGGGGGACGAGAGGATTTAAAGTTGAGAAGTGCGAAGAAAGCTGTAGAAACCAGGGGTCCCACTGGAGCTGTGATTGCTCTAACTCTTTGCTTTGATCTCCGTTAGTGATTTAAAGAGCTTTGTTTTGTAATTTTAGCCGAGCTGAGCTTTAAGAGAAAAAGACGGGGAGGGAAGCTGCTGGACTCTGTGGATGCGCCTACATGGATGTGCGCGCCTAGGGCGCCACGGGTGGGTTGCATGTGACACCAGTGTGGATAGACTGACCGGGTGGATGGGGTGGGGTGAGGGGATGGGGGGAGAGACACACAATCCCATTTCAACACACGCATGCACCCACGAAACACAAAGTGGTGGTGAGAGAACAGTCCATTTCGTTTGGAATATGCGAGCAGGGAACTGGGTCGGGAGAGGAAAAGAAAGAAAAGACAGACGGGTGTCATCTGGTCGGGAATATTATATTTTTAGGCATTTCAAAATGCAGGGATGCAGCTGGGCTTGGCTGTGGGAGACCAACGCCTCCCAAACTATTGATGGGGTTAAGAAAGGGGAGGGCGAGCTGAATCTACCTTTTCTCTCTCTTTTTCCCCCCTTTTCTTTTTCTTTATTTCTCTCTCTCTCTCTCTCTCTCTCTCTCTCTCTCTTTGATAGGACATATTAAAGAAGTATCTGTTGTTTGGCAATTTTGCTAAGTCTGTCTTCATTACTTCAACATTGTGCATTTGCTAATTTGGAAGCCTCCTTCCTTTTGACAGCTTCCCTGCTCCCTACACCTGCAAGCAATTTGCGGCGCTCCAATGTAGAGAGAATTGCGCGGGGGGGGAGGAGAGATGGCAACTCGTACCTATTTTATTTCTTTCTCCCTCTCTTTCTCTCGCTCTCTCTCCTCCCTTCTTCCCTATGCTCAATGTACAGCAAATTTGGCTTTCAGTGCGTTATCTCTTTTGTTAATGCAAAAAGATTCCCTGGGCGAAAAAATTGCTCATAATTACCAGAGAGATGGGGAAACTGCATTAGAATAAATAAACCTGAAATTACTGTAATTATGTTGTGTTTGATGGGCTCGGCTTGTAATCAAGAAGAGAATACAGTGAAATGATGCTGACCCTCTTGGGTTTTGCAGCTGTACGCGCACTTTGCGGTCTTTTTTAGCAGAAAAAGAGTCATTCTGATTATCATTAAGCTGTATGCAACCTATTGCAGAAGTGTTGGGAAATGGGGGGCAGGCGCCCCCCCACCATGCAAAGAAAGGGGGAGAAAATCCCTGTCCCTAAATTGCATCTTGCTATTGACGGATTTATTCGGTAGGGTTGTGGTTTTGCCGAGAGACAACTGTGGGAAAGGCGTAATATTCGAAATCAGTTTTTAATCATTGTAATGAGGTATTGTTTCAATAGAAGCCCCTTTGGATGATTCAGAGTTTAATTAATATCCTCATTATGAACATCTTCGAATCAGATATTTGATGAACTACTTGTCAGGGACAAGGCAGAATTAATTAGGTCTGCGGTGAGATTAACATTTGCAAATAGTACCGTTATAATAGGCGTTAACTGAAGCCCGCCTTCATCGGGAGAAAACTAATAATTTCTCCATTTGGCCGGGTTGGCAAGACTTGATTGAATTAAGGGAAGCCCAAACCTTTCCGAGCCTTCCACCCTGAGCATTGCTTGACCAGTAGTTATGGCAAAGAAAGAAAGAAAGAAAGAAAGAAAGAAAGAAAGAAAGAAAGAAAGAAAGAAAGAAAGAAAGAAAGAAAGAAAGAAAGAAAGAAAGAAAGAAAGAAAGAAAGAAAGAAAGACGGACAAAACGTCAGCTAGATAGACCTCAACGTCCACTCTGCAACCTTTCAAGGAGAAGGCTGCTCAACGGGATTTCAGGCTCCCTCTGTGTCTCCCTGTCTCTCTCCGATGAGCAGAGCTGGCCTCTGGCACTTGTGGTACAGAATCTCGGTTAACCACCGGTTGCCAGCCAGATTCGTCTTTTCTCTTGGGAAAAGGGTCAACCAGCCGCGGAGATTCCAGGAAATCGCTTCGGGCAAGCTCCCTCTTTCCTCTTTCGTCCCCAGGGAACCCGGGAGGCTGGGATTCTCTCACGGCCCGCCTCGCTTCTCCCCTCCAGACCTGCTGCTCCCCTGACTCGGTCCTCGCTCCCCACCCGCGCCGACGCACGCACACCATGGTGCCTTCTCTCCCTCTCTCCCTCTTGCTTTCTCTTCATCTCCTTCGCCCGCAAGTACATTAGCCGGAGGGCCGCATCATTTGATCACTCATCGCCCAGAATTGAAAAATGGGTGCGTGTCAAAACAAAAATCGATACAATTTATCATTCGCTTCCTCCTGCAGCAGCCTTCCGGAAATCCCCTCCCCGACACACACCCACTTTTGCCTCCTCCCCCATCTCCCCCCACCCGAGTCTTCTTCCCACCCACTCACCCCAGAGGGAATGTACGAGCGGATACACCAACCTCACTCTGGAGGAAGAAGAAAAGAAAAGAAAATGGGGGGGGGGGGGGCGCCGCAGCCGCCCGCCGGCTGAGCAAATCTGCAGCAAAGCTGAGCTCGCAAGGGAAACGGGCACGCTGAGGCCCTGGGATCCCTCTCTCCCTCTTCTCTTTTCTACCACTGCTTCTTCCTTTTTTTCCATGCTGAATGTTCCTAAGCAGGCATAACTTTTAGGCAAAGGAGAAGGAGAAGAAGGAGAAGGAGAAAATAGAACAGGCCATATGCTCAGGGTCTTCTCTTCATCTACTTAACCCTGGAAAATAATTTTTGGGGTTATCAGGATTAATCGCATCTGTAATAGGGATGCGCTAAGGGCTCATCCTGCCCTTCCGAACGCTGGCAATTTCCCTGGGAAATATTATCGTTTGTGTTAAGGAAGGAAGGAAGGAAGGAAGGAAGGAAGGAAGGAAGGAAGGAAGGAAGGAAGGAAGGAAGGAAGGAAGGAAGGAAGGAAGGAAGGAAGGAAGGAAGGAAACTCCCCCCCCTTCTCCTCCAAGCCACAAATCCTGACCTCGCCAAAGCGGTGGCGCTTTGATCCGCAAAGAGCTTTCCAAATAACAGGCGAAGACTCCAAGGCTCCCTCCAGCTTCCTCTTCCTTCTGCTCTCCCTACCCCCACCCCCCCAAAGACCGCCCGCTGGTGAAGATCGTGAAACGAAGCTATACAATGCCGGTTTTCCAAACCCTAAGTCCGAGTGCCCCCCCGCCCCCTCAACTTTCTCAGTTGTTCTCTTTTCCTCCCAACGCCCACATCTTCCGGTTGTGGACCTACTAGCTCTGCCTGCCCCGGGCCCTGTTCCTTCCCCCCCCCCCCGCCCCCAAACCAGTCCCTTGCTAAGGAGAAGGCCTTGTCCAAGCACATCGGGGCAGCTTCCTTTCTTAGGCAAAAGGGTGACTTCCCCGTGGAGCCCGTCCTAGCTTGGATCTGCATCGGTGAGGGGGGAGGCATCATCTTTTCGGGCTGGAAATATGTGTGGCAGACAGTCGCCTCCCTCCCAGAAAGGCTGAACTTTGACGCAACCGGGCAGGAGGCAGGAGGCAGGGCCAGGCGGCGGGTCTTCGGCCTTGGGGAGTTGCGAAGAAGCATCGCCGGCCCAGGAGGTCCTCGAGAAGACCCACGGGCTGTGCCCTCAGGGCCCAAACGCATCTGGCGCGCAACCGCTGCAGCCACACTGCTCTGGGTAACGGGGAAACCTCGGGATTTCTACCTGTTTCAAATCCCGAAGGATCCCACGGTGTAGACTTTAAAGTGGCCTTGCTCTCCTCTTCCTCTGCACACACCCTCTCCCCAGCAACGTCCACATTTGCGCCCTCTTCCCTCGTGCAGGAGGCCTTCTTTGGTTCTCCTTTCTTGCTGAAGCGCTACCTCCCTTTCCCTTTTACAAAGAAAAAGAAGCAGAAGGGCACCGGGGATGGTGGAGTTTTCTGTAGCGCTGGGGCGGGGAGTGGAAGGCACCACCAGTAGATCTGAGTGACTTGCGGTAAATCGGGCCGGTTTTCTGCCTCCGGAATGTGTATCCATTAAACAACAACAACAACCAGCCCTTCGCGGCGAACTTCGGTTGCTTGGGAAAGATGCTAGACGTCGGGCGTAGGATGCTGGGCGAACTGACTTTGTGGCTTGGCTTTAGTGCGGAGCGCAAATGTTTGGGCTGATTCTGTATTCACAGGCACACTCGTTCTTTAATCTAGAACCATGTCTGAGATGTTACTTTGTTACTTTGGGGGAGGGAGGAAAAAAAAGAAACGAAAAAAACATTAAACCAGCCGATCGCGCAGGATTTCTCCCCCTCGTCTGTGCTCACCTATATTCCAGCAAACTGTCTCGGTCTGACCTCCCTTGTATTTCGGGTCTCACTGGTCAATCACATCCACGGTTACCTGGATGTAAGCCCCATTGAACTCAACGACGGTCGCACTTCTGAGTAGCCCTCCTTAGGATCACCCGCCTGGGATTTACCATAAATACACACAAACCAAGATTGCAGGGGAAGTTTCACGGGCCTAGATTTTTACGGAGATTAGATTATGGCTTTTGATTTTATTTATTTTCGCTTGGACTGCCGAGAGCAGCTTATCATAACCACCACGGACTTCGCTTCTGTCAAAGGGTAGAGATTGAGAATCGTCCTTTGTCGCCTAACCTTCCTCATTCTTTCTCTCTCTACAGAACATCAGGTTTCTTAATTCAGGTCTCTCCCAGTCATTCTGACATTCCCAAAGCTAAATATTCCCCGCGCTTCTGTAGTCTGGTGATGCTTGTTTTCTCAGGATTTGCCATCAAATATGTTTGTTTCCTGTCGGAATCCCTCCCATATCTCAATCGACAGGAGCGAACTGGCAGGCGCCCCACGCTCCCTTTTGCTTAATTTCAAAGCCCGCTAGACAGCAAAGATGAAAGATCGCGCGGTTGTTCATCTGATCCCTCCACCAACCTCAAGTTAAAAGGTCACCGCTCAGATCAGACTCGGTCCCATTTTCAAGAGCGACCCAGCATCTTTTTTCATGCTCTAACCCTAACCCAAACACGGATCGACCTTTTCCCTACGGATCCTAGCTAGAAAACATAACACGTGCATGGCCATTTTCTCCCTTCCTTTTTCCTCCCAACCCATAGTTTTACTGTCTCTCTCTCTCTCTCTCAGAAAATTTTTTTTGTAATAAACTATGTACAAGCTTTTGCCGAGTGTCGGGAGGGGGGCAGGAAGCCTAGATAAAAGAGCCCTTTGGATTGTTTTGTGTGCCCTCCCCATAAAAATTCAAAGCTATTAAAATTTTCAGTACGGAACTACCATTTGACATCCATGACACTGAAACTGTAGCAGAACTCCGGTTATCCCATCTTGCGAGGATTTTTGCTCTTTTTGATGCTCGCACAAAATCGACACTACTCTCAATTTTCACAAGGTTTCGTGTACAGTATTACTGCCACACTCAGTTAAATATGGAAGAGGGAGTAAGGGAAAGAAGCGGCCCCAAACAACTAAAAACAAAACCAAAAAATGTGCGCGCTGTGTTTACAGAACATTATTATGAACTAACTAGGAAAGTACGTTCAAACTAGCGACACAAAACTCAACTTGAGAATACAGGTGCGAGAGTGCTTCACCTTGGCGGTTTTAAGGAAGGGGGTGAGTTTTTTTTTCCTTAAGGATTTTGAAGCCGCAACAAGCCCTATTGGCATCTTGTTTCTTCCCTTATCCTAATTTAAAAGGAGACTGATGCTTCATTAGAGATACTGACTTTTCCGTAATCCTTGCTCCAAAGTAAGCTACAGTAGGTGGTTTTCTTCCTTCCTGTCTCCCCGCTCCCTATTAACTCAAATAACACTAACAACTTAAAGGCCATCGAGTTTCAACGGGGCTTATTCCTAGGACCGCCCCCCCCCCCCCAGACTTGGGTTGGAGGGAAGGAGAAGATGTGTTATCTCAGTGCGTGTGTTTCCTCTCGGATCCCAGTGCCAAGGGATTCCGTTCCTTTTCCACAGATTCCCAAAAGACGTGAGCGAATGTCCCAGTGAACGGATTAAAACGAAAACACTCTTCTTAACCTCTTCCCCAAGTTCGTGAGAAACAGACGGCGTGAAAACAGCGTCACTTCTGCAAAACAGATCTGCCCGTCAGTTTATTTTTTTAAAAAATATTTTAAGGACTTTCATAGTGGTAGTCAATAAATAATAACAATAACAATAATTTAAAAAAAGACACCCCCTTTCCCCTTCGATCAAAAAAAAAAATACACCGAGGACTACAACAAACACGGTTGGCGGGGGCGGGGGGGGGGAGGGACCGGGGAGGAAGGAAGGCAAGAAAGAAAGAAAAGGTTTGTTTTTCTTTTTCGGAAGCCAGATGAGTGGAACTCGGGGCGGGGAGGGGGAGATGACCTACATTTCATCGGGACGGACACGACAGAGAGACAGACAAGAGAAAGGACCACTGCTTTCCTTTTCTTTGCCCCCCCCCTTGTACAAGACATCTCTCCCCCACCCCCCCACCACCCACCCACCCCGATTGTCCAACCAAGCCGAAGGGCCAGTTTGGAGGTGGTGGCGGCGGCGGCTGCTGTCCGGCTGTTGTCCGGCTGCTCTCCGGGTAATCGGGGGGCGACCGCGCCAGCTGTCCGCGCTGGGAACCGGCCCGCCTCGCATCTGTGCCGGCTTGTGCTCTCGGGCTGGGCGCTGCGGAGCTTCCGCGCCTCCCTCGCCCGCGCCGTCCGTCGGGCCCAGAGAGGAGGTGGGGCGGGCGGGTGGCTGTTGGGAGAGAGCGAGCCGGCGAGAGGCCGCCCGACCGCCTGGCCTTCGGCTCTTTTCTTTGTTGCCGCCAGCTCTGGCTCCGCGCTGGGTGGGGGGGGGGCGGCGGGGATCCCCTCGGCGGGCGCCCTTGCCCCCTTGCCCCTTTGCCAAGCCCCCAGGTCGGGGTGGGGGCGCGGGGGGCTTCTGTGGCTGCAGGATTTGTCTTCGACGTTACAAGGGGGGCGGGCGGCGGGCTTGGCCGGCTCAGAGGCGCGCTTCCGAAGCAAACGAGCGAACAAAAGGCCCCGAAGGGAACCCCAAAGGAAAAGGAAAGCCCAGGCGGGGGGGCGCCCCCGAACCGAGCGGAGCCGAGCCGAGCCGCCAGCCCGGGCCCGTCACATGAGCTGCGGCTGCTGCATAGTCTCCTGGTGGGCCGAGGGGTACCACGACGTGTAGCTGGGGATGTAAGTGCCCGGGGTGCCGGCGGAGCTCTTACCCGACGACGAGGCGGCGTTCCAGACCGGCGGCGAGCTGCCCGAGAGGGATCGGCCCCCGTTGGCCAGCGCGCTGGTCTCCAAAGCCGCCCCGCCTTGCTTCATCAGCTTCTTGAATTTGGAGCGCTTGTTCTGGAACCAGATCTTGACCTGTTTCCCCGGGAGAGAGAGAGAGAGAGACAAAACATGCGAGACACGCACAACAACAGACGTGGGGCGGGGGAGGGGGCCGAGGCTAGCAGGCAAGACCCTTCTCTCGGGGGGAGCAGGGGCGCTCATGCCGGGGGCCTTTTCCAATCCCCGGGCGGAAAGGGGGCCTCTGCCCGGAGAAATACGGTATCCCAGTCCCAAGGTGGCCAGGCGGCTCTCGGCGGGGTGACCCCGAGGAAGGACCCGTGATTGATACAAATCGCCCCCTTGGGCGCAGGGGGCTAAACCTGTGGGAACCGAGGCGCACTCGGTTAGAGAGCGGTGGGGATCGCTGAACAGTAAAGCGGAATTCCTTTCTCCACTACCGCCTCTTTTACAAAGATCTTTAAGGAGGAAAAAGTTCCTACCAAAATAAACCCACCCTTGGATCCTTAGAGGGAAGCGCCCTGGTCTGAGCAAGAAAGCTGGCCTGTGCGTTTCAGTTCTAAACGCCACTGATTTAAAAAAGATAGGCCAAGAATCTCATCTCGCCGCGATCTCCAAGTTTTCACAGGCGCTCGGTGAAACCCTGGACCGTTTTACTCCCAAGTCTGTCCCTAGGGTTTCCCACGTTCTACATAGGGTTTGTCGGATTCGGGGGGGGGGGAGAGCCCAAACACGAGTGAAATGTTTTCTTTAAAGGGACTTCGGTGGTGCCAGACAATTTTAGCGTTTGGGACATTCCTCCTGCCTGCCTTTCTGAAAAAACACACGCCAAAGAATGAATGGGATGAGGATTTAGTGGTCGTTGGCTAAGTGGACGCCCTCGCGTTCCTATATGATTTCGTGGGAACGGGGACGGTCCTTCCCTTTGCCAAAAATTACGTCCGCCTGATTCTGCCTTTTGATCCTTCAAGATCCCGGCTGCGCAACAACCGAAACCTTTGCAGGAACAAAACAAAACAAAACAAAGAGACCTTTCGCCCACAAAGCATCTCCTGCGCGCATTTTTATGGTGCGGAAGAGTTTTATTTGGTTGGACTGGAGGGCAAATCAGGCAAAGGACGGAGCAGTGGGAATAAATAACTCTCATGGAGCAGATGCTTGCGTTTTAAAATGGGCGCGCCAACCAACTCTTCATCCACTTGGTATTTTTAAAATCAAGGTAATCCTAAAAATTCAAGCCATTTTTTTTAAAAAAGAGGGAATTTCCCCAACTATTGGAGGGCAGAAATGGTGCGGCGGCGGCGAAGTGAAGAGGGAAAGCGCCTGGACGCGCCCCAGGTCCTTTTGTTCTGTGAGTCCGGCCGTGCCCTGTCTCTCTGGGTCTTGCGCGGGCGCGCACACGCACACACGCCCGGCCCGCGTGGATTCTCCAAGAGGGCCTTTCTGCAGAGCTGATCCAGGAAGGGCCCGGGGAGAAAGCGAGGCCCGGAAGATGCCCAGGGCACCAGAGGCCGGACCGGGGCGGGGGTCGCATCTGTGTGCCTAAGGGCGAATGATCCGTAGCTGCTGCTGCTGCTGCTGCTGCTCTTACCTGAGTCTGGGTGAGTCCCAAGGAGGCGGCGAGCTCAGCTCTTTCGGGCAAAGCCAGGTACTGGGTCTGCTGGAACCGCCGGTTCAACGCCTGAAGCTGCAAACTGGAGTAGATCGTCCGAGGTTTCCGGATTTTTTTCCCTTTGCCGTTGAAGCGCACTTCCCCGCCTTCCACCACAGTGCTTTTCTCCGTCTCGGCCCCTGCAAGAAGCGACCCAAAGTGAGTAAAGGTGGGCCGAGATGGTTGGCCCGCGAGATCGCTGGGGCTCCCTTGGAGTGTGTGGCCCAGTTGAAGAGGGCGGCGGCCGCAAAACAGTAACCACTGGATTGCAGAGTATTGTCCCAAGAAACCCGTTCGCCTTGGAAAGGCCCCAAGAAGAGCAAAGCCAAGGAGGCCCCTTCGTGATCGTCCTTCTCCTCCTCCTGCTGCTGCTGCTGCTGATGGTGGTGGTCCTCACCGCTCACCATCGCCAGAGCCCTCCGAGTTCGGCCGCTGCTCGGGTTTAGAAGCGATCAAGCGAGCGTGGCTGCCACTCCCGAAGCTCCATCCACATCGCCCGAGGGGAAACGGGGAAAAAACTTTGCTATTTTTACAGGCGGCGGCACTTTAGGTTTAATTATCCTTAATTGCATACATTGTTTATAGCCCTACGCAATAAATAATTGCCGCGCCTAATAGGCGCACATCTGGGGGGGGGGGAGGAAGAGAGAGATTCTTTCTGGGTTTTCCCAGCCGGGCATGGCGTGGCTTTGTGTGCAAACTCCAGAGAACTTGCAGGAGGTTTGGCTGGAGGAATTTGCCCGCTCTCTCGGCGGGGTAGAGGGGAGGGCAGCCGGCTGTCTTTTGATACGGCCGTTTGTTTTTATTTCGGATTGCCTTTCCCCGCGCCCTGCAGCATTTTTGTGCATCACCATTATTATTTTCGTTATTATCATTGGGGTTTTTTTTTGGGGGGGGGGAAGAGGTTTCCTTGCGGCCCTCTTCTCACCCGCCCGCCTTCCTTCCTTCCTTCCTTCCTTCCTTCCTTCCTTCCTTCCTTCCTTCCTTCCTTCCTTCCTTCCTTCCTTCCTTCCTTCCCCCCCTCCCCACATAACCCAGCTCCCCTCCTTCCCTTCCCTTCCCTCCCCGCCTCCCTTCCTCCCTCCCACCCTCCCTCCCTTCCTGCAGTCAAGCGGCACGTACCTGTCTCCTCTAACCGGGTCTGAGCCAAGCTGGTGCTGTTGGGGTAGGACTGCACCGAGCTCATGTAAGGGTTGGCCGCGTGGCTGCCGACCGAGTTGACATAAGGGTAGCCCAGCGGTCTGGAGAAAGACGAAGCCGTGCTGTAGGAGGAGGCGTCCGGCTGCGAGTGGCCGGCCGAGTGTAAACAGTGCATGGAATAGTGTCCGTGGGACATGGGCGAGGGAGGCATTTGCTGCCCGGGCGGCCCGAACTCCATAAAGACGGCCTTGCCGGAGACCGGGCTACTTAGGCTCTCTGGCATGGTGGTCATGGTCATTGCTCGCCGCTGCCTTGGGTGCCTCGCCAGCTCCCGCAATCTCTCTCTCTCTCTCTCTCTCTCACTCACTCACTCTTTCTCTCTTCCTTCAGCTTGCCTTTGTGCGGGGGGGGGGCTCTCCCCTCTCCCTCGCTTTCTCAAGACCCAATTTCAGAGGCCCGCCGGGGCTTTTCACTTTCCATTCATAAGAAAAAATGGAGTTTGTCGCTTTGGAAAAAGTCTCCGGCATGGATGCTGGAGATCTAGACAAACTCGCCTAAAAGCTTTGACTCAGCCAAAAGCTATGAATATGCATGAGCCCGGCGAGCTGATTGGCCCGCCGTCTGGCATAATCGCTCGCGATTGGCCGGAGACGCTTTTCGGGGGGCGACGCCGCCTGGACCCGGGCGAGCGCGAGAGACGCCGAGGAGAGCGGCTGGACTTGGCCGGGGCCGAGGAGGAGCGGCCGCCGCCGCCAAGAGTCGCCTCCGGCCACCGCCGCCGCCCCCCCCCTTCCAGCCACGACGAAGGGGAGGAAAGGAGGGAGGGAGAGGAGAAAGGTGCACACACGAGAAGCCGGGCGGAAGGCGGAGGGGAGGGATCCGAGCATCCGAGGAGGGCTCCCCCCCCCCCAGGCCTTCTTCACTCCCCTTTACTGTACTTCTAATCCCGCGGATATCGCTAGGGACTGGCCATCAGTGTCAGATGAGAGCAAGCGACACGGATGGAGGGGAAGGAGACCCATTGGCCGCCCTTCCCCCACCCCAAAGACACCAACCCCCCCCTCGCCCTCCCCCGGCCTCCTTGCCTTCTTGGAGAGAGCGTCTACTCCGATCGCTCGCGTCCAAGGCGGAAACTACGGATGGGTCCCTTTCTGCTTCTTACAACTTAAGTAACGATCCAGGTGGTTCTCAATCCACAATGTAGGCGTGAAATCTGGGAGCGGGTTTGGGGTCGAGGGGTCGTGGAAATCGAAGACTGGTTTGGGTGAAGGGTCCCAACCCACACCATCGCACCTCTGCTCTTCCGTGGGGGCTCCTCATCAAACAAGCCGGCGCGCAGTTTGTCCCTAGAAAGTTGGGAGAATTTGGGAAACGGCGCAGTGCGTTGCATCCTCGGAGGCGCTTCCATGTGTAGGTGAACAGTTATTTACATGGTACAACAAAAAGGGGCAAGGGGGTTCGTTCGTTTCCTCACAGCAGGGCAGGGCTGACCTTTGCTGCCGGTGTAACACCAAAAAGTGCGGAGGACTGGGGTGATCTTTAATGGACCAAGGATTCCGGCAGCTTGGATTCAGAACAAAGCTGAGCAAAATGTAAAAAGTTGACCTGATAACCCTAGAAACCCTCTTCTTCGAGGGCGCGTTTCTTTAGATTAATGTTTTGGTCAAATTCTGTGGGCAAACTCGAGGGTTTGACAGAATTCTTCACGGGACAACAAGAAAAGCACGTAGAATTTCAGCGGCTGAGTTTAGGCCTTTGCTGTCTTGGGACCCCTTTTAAAATTAATCTGATGCGGATGAGTTGCCCCTTGAGTTTTCGCAGGCAACTTTTTGTATTCAATTTTATGCGCTTTCACCGAGTGATGAAAGAGGGTCTCCTGGCCTCAGGAGCGAAAGGGAACCCTGAGATGGTCCGTCCTTCCGGCTTCATTTTCGGACTACCGCCTGCCCGGATGGTAGGTGCTAGGAAAGAGCATCCTTAATAGCCGAGGAAGGCTGCTGTGTGCCTTCGGGGACTTTGCCGGGCCTCTTCTCTCTACAGAACCGGTGAACGAGAGCTCTTCGTGGCCTTTTTTCGAAACAAGATCATGGTCGGAAGGGGGAGGGGCAGTTGCTTGCGTGTGCCTGTGTGGTGGTCGTGGAGGGATCCCTTTCCAGGACAGGCAGGGTTAGGGTTAGCTTTGGGGCGCTCCTTCTTCCTGTGAGGAAGCCACAGAGCAGCGCCTGTCTCCCGTCCACGCCAGACCCGAAGCCGCACATCCCCCCCGCCCCGAGGGCGCTCAAGTGACCCTATGGTGGCCTGTGCCTCTTCCCACAAAGCGTCTCCCTTCCTCTCTCCCCCCCCCCCCCGCCACCGCCTTCCTCTTCCTGCAGCTTGGGATTCGTATTTGACCCCCAAGGCCTCCTCTCTCAACCGGCTCCCATCGCAAGGTTGGCGGTCAGGGATTTTGGAGCTCCGGCACCATCAGGCCTTCCGGGCTCGGTCCCAAATGACTTTCCGGCGTCTCATAATTAGGGAGCGGCGGCTAATTATTCCTCCGTCATTTTGTCGTTTGTGTGTGTGTGAGAGAGAGAGAGAGAAGAAGCCGGACGGCGAGGCAGGGGAGGGGGAGGGGTCTGATCTTGCGGAAAGTTCACACGTGCAGCTGTATTAGTTACTGATTCATTTGATTAAATGCTAGTCTCAAGTGCTCTGATCCACAGCTGAAGGCGGCCCTATTAGCATAACACTGATGCATAATTAGCCATATATTTAACGCTAATAGCGACGCACGCCGCCTTTGCCGGCGTTTAAACAGCCTGGGGAAGGCGCCCCCTCTCCGTGCGTGTGCGCGCGCCACCCTCCCTCCCCTCCCACCCCCCCACACATCTATAAATATATAAATGCGTCTGTGTGTGGGGGGGTGCGGATAGTCTCGCCCCCTCTCCTCCGGGCTTTGGCCTGGGGCTGAACCGCCCCCTCCCCGCTTCCTCGGTTACACCTCGATGTGTGTCGAGGGCGCGCGCAGAACCCAATCTCTGTAATCAAGCACACGTTTTGGCACAGGGGAGAACACCAATAAAAAAATGAACATTCAACACAAATTACTTTGCTGATGGCGTTGCAGATATTAGCGGGGAGGCCTCCCCTCTCGGCTCGCTCGCTCGTCTGCCCGGACTCGCTCATTTCCCAGCGCCTGCGAGCAGTTTGCTTGGCTCCGGATTGCTGGGGAGGGCTTTGGGGGGGGCGCGGGGGGAGCCGGGTGGACAGAAATCACGGCGATCCGAGCCAGCCCCCTCCCCATCACACCCCCCCTTTCGGCTTAAACGCTTTCGGGGTGCCGACACTGATCCAGCCGTCCGACCTTCTTCCGAGGGTTATTAAGAGACTTGCTTCGGACACCCCGCCCGTCCCAGATCTGAACGCCGCTCGAAAAAGGCAGCCCTCCTCCCGCCGCCAAGGCCGCCTGGAAGCCGGCCCTTTCTGTCCGCAGGAAACCCGGAGCCCGTAAGTGACCGTCAACAAAGGAAGCGAGCGGGTGGGGGGTAGGGGAAGTGGGGGTGGGGAGGTCCAGTCCCCTGTAGAAACCAACTCTATTCAAGCTCCGGGAAAGAGGAGCTTCATTAGGGTGTTGCAGCCAAACCAACGAAGAGCCTTGTTGCGCCTGAAAGACGAACACTTTTTTCCTTGGGCGGAGCCCGCGTCTTCGCAAGGCACGAGTTTTGTGGGCTCTAATCCAGGAAACCTGAAAGCCCCGTGAAAGGTGCGCGTCTTTAAGGGGCCACAAGACTTTTCGTGAAAAACCTGTCGGGTGATGAGCCACGGCAAGTCCTCCAACTGCCCAGGATCGGCAAGAAAGTTCGGGATGAGTTGTAAGATTTTGAGAGGAGAGAAAAGGGTGGCAGAGCAGCCGACCCGGGACTTCCGGAGACACTTTTGTTTGACAGAAGCCCGAGTCTGATGAGGAGGACTCCTCCTCTTGTCCTGCTTCCGGGTAATCCGGATTGATTTCTCGCTGTGGTGGAAGCCTGCTCAGTCCATTCCAGCATCTCCCGGCGGCGTGTTGGGTAAACAAAGCGAGGCTGTTTTCGTGGAGAGGTGTATTACGACCCCCTCCCCATCAAAAGTTCTAACCTTGTGGGCTGGGTGTGTGCGTTCCCACGTGCAAGTGCATCGCAGGAGTTTCAGGTGAATCACTAGACAGCTTTGTTGAGAGAGCAGCCTTAGAAGGATTAATGAATGAACCGAGCTTTCACAGATCCTTCATTTAGAGATGAAGGGTGGGGGACACAGTGGGTGGGGGAGCGGCAGAGGCAAAATGCATTGCATTGTGTGTGTGTGTGTGTGTGTGTGTGAGAGAGAGAGAGAGAGAGAGAGAGAGTGAGTAAACCGTGTTCCGAAAGTGGATGCATTTCATACTGTATTAACTTTCCTCTCCCCTGGAGTTAAGCTTATTGCTTTGGACAGGGGCTGGAAGCAGCACCTTTACAACGGCAGTCCCGTCCCCCACCTATCTGGGACTAAGCCTCAAAGTATCCGAGGGGACCTTCTTTTTGAATAGACGTGTATAGAACTGCGTTGTTAATTTCCAGTTTGGAACTCGGTTATGAGGTTGTTAGTGAAACCGATCACTCCTTTAAGTTCATAGTCTCGCAATTGTTTAGGGGGAGGGGGGACGCAGAACATCTGCCCTTGCTTTCTATGCCTCCAAGCCTGCCGCTCTACAAACCTCGTTAACCCGCAGCGTCTTGGGTTTGAGTTGCTTCGGCCCCTTTTGCAATCCAAGGGGGAAATGAAACGCACCTGTGTGGGCAACCTTTCCTATTCGATCCGACGGGACTTCTAAGTAAACACTCGGAGGGGTGGGGGTCGGGGGATGGCGGGAGGGAATCGCACTTCTGCAGCTGAATAAGAGCCCTTGTTTAGGGTTGGCCTGGAGTGGCATGACAGGTAATTGGACATGAACAGGGTTGGTGTGGGCCGGACTTCAAACGCCCAACTCCACCGTCGTCTTAGAGGGCACCTGCGCATAAAGCACACTGTCGTGGTGGGGGAGGGGAAGAGGGGTGCCTGCTCCACTCCGAAAGCTGCCTGGAACTTTATTTCTCCCTAACTTATTCCTGTATGTGTTTTTTAGAAAGAAAGAGGGGGGGGGAGAGAGAAAGAAGAAAATGTCAGGCCTTCCTTTAACTCGGGAACCGGTTTTAGTCCGCTATGCACAGAACAGCAAAACTGTAGCAAGAACCTATCAACGCCCCCCCCCCCGCCACCCAACCTTTCTGCAATCACCTTTGTAATTAGGATTATAAATGTGTACCATAAATGCCACCACCTCGGTCTAATTGCTAGGCAAACAGCTTGTTACCACAGCAGTTGGTAAAAATCCTGCCGTCCTAATGAAATTAACCTGGGGAGGGGACGCGGTGAAGGAGAAACCCTCAGGGAAAGCAGATGCTCACTGAAACTCAGTCGCGCAGCACCAGCCTACACGAGTCTACTCGGAAGGAAGTCCTAGAAGTGGTTTGGAGTCCATGGGGAGAGGAAGCGACGGGCAGGATCGCCGCCTGAAGTCCAAAGCGTAGCACCGCCACCGATCAGGGCAGGAAGGCGATGGATGAGGGGGTTGGTGGGTTGGGGGTGAGGGCCAAATCCCGACATTTGGTGCCAAATGCAGTAGAGCGTTTCCCCCCCCGTCCCGTCCCGTCCCGTCCCTCCCCGGGTTTCTGGTTTGTTCTTGATTCTTGCCTGTTTCTAACCGGGCCTGGAGGCTTCAGCCCCCTCGACGTTCTCCAGCGCCCAAACAGCCGAATGAGAGAAGCGCCCCTGGAAGGGCCAGCAAAGTAGCAACGGAAGCATCTGGTTGGACACGTGTGTTGAAGTGGAAGTCGACTCTCAACGTGTTGACTCCGCAGGATGAAGACCAGGGAGCTCGGACGGCGGCTTCTCCTCCTTACGCCTAGCGAGTATGTCATGTCCGCTGGTTGCCGGACGCTCGAGGTGTGTGTGTGCGTTTGTCATCGGGACTAGCTGGCTGTGGAGATTTGGGGTTTTGACCTGGAAGGGGGCTTGAGTGGTTCCCGCCCCACCTCTCTATGGACTCCGTGTGGTCTTAGTCTTGTAGCCCAAACAGGGAGGACACTTCGTCCGGAAATTCGGGGAGGGAAGACCGCTCACCCCCGTTCGGACCACCGGCCATGCCATGTTTAACGGTGTGCAGTGAGAATAAATCGCGGCCTACCTGACAGGGTTGGTGTACAGAGCCACAAAGACGTCAAAGGAACTTTTTGCACAGATACTTCACACAGGGTGGCAAGGGGACGTACAGTACCTCCCACCACGTGTGCCAAGAGTTATGACTCTGAATGTGGCCCTGTGCACAAGACCGGATCTAGGCGAAGTTATTATCCGGAACCTCCCAGGTGGGAGATCCCACCCCCGGGCCTATTAACCCGTTGACTAAGATTTCCAAGTTGCTATCTTGCATCCATTGATTTATATGAACAGGCTGGCGTCGCAAAAGTGCTAGGCAGTGGTTGGGTTGTGACACTGTATGTACAGGAGAGAA
This sequence comes from Pogona vitticeps, assembly GCF_051106095.1. Classification (NCBI taxonomy): domain Eukaryota; kingdom Metazoa; phylum Chordata; class Lepidosauria; order Squamata; family Agamidae; genus Pogona; species Pogona vitticeps. The sequence continues at coordinate 202,640,982 of NC_135783.1, forward strand.
AGGACTGGGAGAGATGCTGGAAAGTACATCCCATTTATTTTGCAGTTGGGAATCGGATTAGTAGAACACTACAGCCTCCTCTCCCTATTCGTATTTTTACTATTTTTACGAATATTTAACAACCGCCGCCCTTCCTCTTAACATTCCGTTCGGAAGTTAATTAAACCCGATTCCAACCCCGAAGCCTTTCTACAGGCAAGGATGAGTGGGTCATTCCACGAGTCACAGGAAGGGAAGGAGCGCTCCCTCCCCCGCACCCTAGGGAGCAGGCTTGCCCTCGCCAGTTACTCTCTCAGTGCGGAGGTTCAGCAGATCGCCGCCTTGAAGCCACCAAGTTTACCCAGAAAGAGGTCAAACTCTTGTGGTTAAGCAGACAACAGTGTTGGCTCTTCAGTCAGAACAGAACCTACAAAGCGGTTTGGCTCATACCTTATTTAAGAGCAACCAAAAGGCAACACGAGTGTGCCAGCTTTCGAGTTTCTCAGAACTCTTCGTCAGAGAAAGGGGGCACCGATCCTAGGACTTTTCCCCAAGGGGTAGCCCTGTTCTTCTGTCCCAGCGCAAGGAAAAGAACTTTGTGGCAGCTGGACTGTAAACCGCTCAAAACCAAAATTTTCAAAGTACCACGAGACTTTTTCTCGATAGCCCTGAGGGGAAAGCCTAGGCCAGGCTGTTCTTAAAACTGCACCGGCGCTTGCCTTGGGACACAGAGGCGTTCGCTGCCTGTCCTGCCTCTGCGGGCCATTCGTGACTGGTATCGATTTGGCCTCTCAGCTCTCCGAAGGAGACCCAGAGTTTCCACTCTCTTTCTGGCGCCTGCCAAAGTTCCCGCTCCCCCTCCAATCTTAAGAGATACATGTAGATACTTCTCTCCTTTCCCGTCCCCTGCAGGAAAAAAAGACTGTCCGTTTTCAGAACTGCAGGAGGAATCAACCAACAGTCCCTGCCGCCGGTGCCGCCGCCAGCAACCTCTTCCCACCCCCATCCGTCCCCCCCCCCCCGGCACACGCCGGCCCCTCCGCGCCCACCCTCGCGCCGTAGAACTAGGAAGGCCATTGTCCCGCGAAAGCAGCGTGGAGCCCCTCTCGGGGGAAGGGGGGGCCCTTTCGGTCTCCCACGGGATTTCAGCCAACGCGCTCCGGGCGAGCTGGAGTTGGGGTGGGGGAGAGAAAGGAGGAGTCGGACGCCAGAGAGCCCCTTTTTGAATCCGATTTGAATCTCAAATGCTTCCTTTCCCGCATTCAGGCAGCGGTGATTAGGAAGCACCTAATTGCAGATCATCAAAAACCTTTCCGTCCTCCTGAGGATTCGGCTTGGGATTTAGGGCAGCTGGAGATTTGATTCTTAGTCGGGGAGATGAGATGAGAGCCCCCCCCCTCTACTCCCGCCTCCCCATCCTCCCCAGGCCTCCCCCATCCAACCGACCCAAGCCAAAAAAGCAACCTCTTGCGGAGGAGCTGAGGCTGTTGTCCATCTGGGATCAGGAAGGCTTCCCTTCAAAAACAAGCGCCCCCCCACAAGCCGTCGTGCGATGTCTTCCTCAAGTCAGCAAGGTGGCGGGGGGGGGGGGGAGGAGAGGCGGAAAATATAGCCGTAAAGAACAACCAACAAGTTTATATAAGGTATATACAGTATTGATATTTGGGCTTTTAAATATATGTATATATAAAAGCCCAAATACGTGGCGCACGGATCTGGGAACAATGTATGAATCGCTCATACAAAGTTAACGTCAAGCACTGGAAAACAACTCAATGGATCGAGGAAGAGGGTGAAAAGGCCGTAGGAACAAGGAGCGACTTACAAGAACAAGATGCAAGTTCTGTTTTATTTGTTGTTTTTTTAAAAAAAGACCTTCGGAAAGGTTTTTCACACACATCCCTCTCTTTCCCTCTGTTAGCGATAGGCGGTACACCTCTAGAGATGCCAAAAGTAAAAAGCTGCAAACACACACATACACAAAAGAAGCGAAAACCTGGAAGACGTGGATCGCAGAGTTTAAGTTTTCCACACACCCACAGCACGGGGACTGTAGGGACTCAGGACAAGGAGGTATTATTATTATTTCAGTGGGTTACACGGTTTGCATTAAGCTGAAGGAAGCAAATTAAAAACAAAGAGGGAAACATAAAACAGGGCGGCGGGAGAATTCATATCAACATCCCAACTCTTAAAGAAAAGGGACCCCCCTTTTTTTCTGAGTGTGTCAATTTCCTCTAAGTCCGGTGTAGCCTCGCCTAGCAGAATCGTCTCCGGGAAGGGAAAGGTGTGGGGCGCTCTTTCCCCTTCTGTCCCGACCCCTCCCTTCCCTCCTCAAGAGATTCTTCTGCAAGGCGACTTGCTTCGACAAGAGTTCACACCCGTGCCGTTCATTCCGGGAAGGGCATGTCCAGCAGTAATAAGTCAAGGCTTAGGGCGGTCGCTCAGGGTGCCTCTCCTGCTGCCGCGGGCGCGCCCGTCCTCTCCGCTTGCTTCCAGGCTGAACCAGAAGCGAGCTGGTGTCCCTCCCTCCGGGCTGAATCCTCACCAAATCCTCCACGCCGCGTCCCTGCTTCTTAAGTTTCCTCGGCTAGGCGGGTCAGGATTTCTGCCCCGCTTGAAGTAATCACGATGGTATGTTCGAACTGAGCCGACCTGAAACACACAGGCGGTAATTAGCAAGGGGGCAAAGGTGATCCCCTGCCACTAGAGATGCCTGGATTTATATTTGGGGGAAAGCAGGAGAAGCAGAAGTAGGCGCAGTAACAACAACAACAACGACGACGACGACGACGCCCCTGGAACAAGATCGATCCCGCCCTTGCTATCGGCGAGGGGCTCGACCATTAGATATACAGTACATGAACGAAAAGGAGGGCTCCCGACCCCAGCAGGAGAAATAGGCACCTTTTGTTGTCCAGGGACACCACCGTCCATCGGTCCTCCAGGGTTTTAAACGCAGAAGAGCCTTCCATGATTATTGGTTCTGCCACAGCAAAAGAAGAGAGGACACACGCCGTGAAGCCCCGCCAGGCCCGGCCAAGCGCCCCGAGGCCCACCTCCGCCCCCCCCGGGGGCTCCCCAGTTTTCCCCGAGCGCCTCCCCGAGAACGAGCGGACGAGGAGCGGCTCCTCAGCGGCGGCGAAGGAAGCGGCCCGCCTTGGCGCGTGAACTTGGGCGCTTCGTTTTTAAAGGCTTGAAGAAGGACATTTTAATCAAGCTTTAATTAAGATCCCCACGGATCATAACAGCCAAAGCGCCAGCCACTTGCCTCCAAAACAGCAGACAGGAGGAAAATATTTGAATTTTTTTTTTTAAAAAAAAAGCAGGCTTTAAAATGTTCATTAAATCAGCAAAACAACAATTTTCTTATTTCCCTCTAATTGCCGCGCCATTTAGGCGCGCCGTAAACGAGGAATACATTTTTCCTCTTCTCTCCCCCCCCCTCTCTTCCCCCCCCCCCCGGCCGCAACCCCTTCACAAGCGCTCCCAGGATTGGGTATGGAGCGCGTGCAATCTCGCAGGCAGGAGCTGCTGCTGACGGGCTCCTTCTTCCGCCGCCGCCGCCGCAAGGCGCTCGCCCGGGGCAAGAGGGGGCCCCGACGGCCGCCCCGCCGCTCACCTCGGGACCCAAAGTCCAAGCCTAACGCCCAGCCGGCGTTAACTGTCGGCGCCTTCTCTCCCCCTCTCTCTGGAGGATGATGACTTGAGCGGATGGCTCCGCTTAACGACCTACAACCCCGTGAAGTCGATTATTTTACCTCTAAAAGTAACGTCTATTACTTTCAAATGGTAACGGACTGGATGTAGCACAGTATCTTTATTAGGATGAAATTGTCGGGCTCGGGGGGGGGATCCTAGTTAGGATCTACCAGTATTGCTCCCGTTTCAGTACAAAAAAACCCCACAACTTACCTATGGTGAATGCCATACCCTCTTCCATTAGTAGGTCGCTGTCATTCTCTGCAAAATAAAACAGAAAAGATTTATTATCTTTAATTAGCAAAGGAAACGACACAGAGAAACACGGGGGCCGCCCCGGGCTTCTCCGACCTCCCCCAGGAGGGGGGGGGGGCAAAGCGTGACGAGGGTCGTCTGGAGGTTTTGGGAGCGCCCAGCGGTTGCTAAACAAACAACCACCACCCCACCGCTGCCCGAGAGGTGACTCTCTCCGAAGGGTCCCTCCGGGCCCCGGGGGGGGGGGGGAAGGCTTCTTCGCCCTCCAAGTCGCGGCGGCTCCCTGGAGCAGGGAAGGAAGCCGGTCCCGTTTCCCACCCCCCAAGGAAAGCGTTTAAAGCCTTCCGATTTTACAGCAACGGGGGGGGGGGGCAGGAGAAGCGGAGAAACACCTATTTATTCGTTCATTTATTTTTAAACTTTTATATCACCCATCTGGCTGCCAAGGCCACTCTGAGCAGTTTACAACACAACATAACAGCAAACAATTGAAAACAGTAAGCACAAACAGTAAACATAACAGCAAAAAAAAACACACCACACACACAAATTAAGGACGGCACACATAAACAAAGCTATATAAAATTAACTAAAAATGAATGACTTAAAAGGCAAGGTGGCGGAACTGATAATTTGCACTCAAGTTCTTAGGTTTTCAAATCAAAACTGCAGGATGTTTTTAAAAGAGGAAGCCAAGGTGGAGGACAGGACTCTGAATTTGGGTTGTAACAAATACGCTACTTTTCAACCACTGAGGACGCTTGTGCCATCACCCCTAATCCTACTCCGCATCTTTACTGGGAGAGACCTAATCAATGGGATTGACCATCTCATGAGAAGAGAAGACTCTTTGGAAAAGACCTTGATGTTAGGAAAGCGTGACGGCAAGAGGAGAAGGGGACGGCAGAGGATGAGATGGCTGGACAGTGTCTGCGAAGCAACCAACATGAATTTGACCCAACTCCGGGAGGCAGTGGAAGACAGGAGGGCCTGGCGTGCTCTGGTCCATGGGGTCACGAAGAGTCGGACATGACTAAACGACAAAAGTTTTTATATATAAATGCTAAAGTGATGATTCCCCCTCTTGGGGGAGGTCAAGAGGGACACTCAAGGGGTCATTCTGGATTCTTTTCTCAATGCTCATTTTTGTCCTAGCCCTTTACTTCAAAGCCAGGCTGCACAAAAATGTGCGGGAAAGGATGAGTGGCCCAGAAAGGTATTTTCTGATTGAAAAATAAGGGAGGGATGATTGTGGCTGGTACACAAGGGTGTGATGGCCCCATTCCAACGTGAAAGGGAAGCAAGCCAAAGGAAGCAGAGGCCAGTCCGTGTCAAAGGAAAGCTGGGGCTTTGGATCCCACTTGCTCCAACCCTGCCAGGGCCTGGCCAAGCACCCACCCAGGGCTTCCTGCCCATAGCCATCCTCTCCAGAAAGGGTAGCAGCAAGTCAACAAACAGCCCTTCACTCCCCTTCATTTACTCCCAAGAAGATTCCACTGGCATTGACTGGGGTGGATTTTAACTGGGCTGCTCTAACTGGACTTTGCACACAGAAGTCCTGTTTGGCCTAAGCTTTCCAAGAAGGCAGCGACTCTGTGAAGTGTACTTGAGAAAATGAGCTGTCGTTCCCCCACCCACCCAAAAGAGCCAAACAAGAGCTGGTGCTGCAAGATCTCTCCTTCTCCCTCTTGGCAATCAGTGAGTCTTGTATAATCTTTAACCTAAAAAAGCTGATCAAACAGCAGTTCTTGTTGACCCGAAAGGGCCACTGAAAAGGATCTGAGTCCTAAATGTGGCCACCTATTTGTCAAGGAATACTGATGCAGTCGGAAACCAGAAGAAGGTCTGAGAGAGGCAGCAACTAGACTGAAAAAAAATCTGCAATGTCAGCCTGGAAGTTTGAAATCCAGTGGAGTTGTTGCAGAGCTGGGAATAATGCAATTTTTTTGGGGGGGGGACATAATCCCAGAACCCCCCTATCCGCATGGCCAGGCGAAACAGCTGGAAGCTTCTGACAACTGTTGTCGGAAAGGTGCCTTTTCCTGCTTCTCAGGACTTTGTTCTCACATGCACTATTTTGGTAGGCACCACCTTACTTCAGTAGAAGCAGTAAAGCAAAGTGTGCTGCTTATATATTGCTCAATAGCACTTAAAGCACTCTCTGGGTCGTTTACAATTTATGCAGGCTACACGTTGTCACCACCGCCACCACCATCCCAGTAAGCTGGATAATCAAATTTACTGACCTCAGAAGGATGGAAGGCTGCATCAACCTCAAGCCAGCTACCTGAACCCACTGGGATCAAACTCAGGTCATGAGCAGAGAATCAACTACAGTGCTGCAATTTAACCACCATGCCATGAGGCTCCAGTAATGTGAACGGAAAGATCCTCCCTGGCAGAACAGGGTGCATTCTTTCCTTGTGGAACCCAGTCGGTTACTAGACATTTGGACTGATTCATACAGGTATATAAGCCATTGGATATGCCATCCCAACATAATTATGATTTAAGTACGGAAATAGTCTACATTAAATATCATTGCATTGGAAGCAACACAGCAGCTCAGAGGGGAGAAGGATGTTGTCACCAATCATGGTTGTTTCACCTTAAAAAGTAATCAATTCCTACTGTGATCAGCAGGCGATTAATGTGTGTTAGTAAACCTTCCCTCTCTTGCCTATTTGGTGTGATAGGTGGGAATCGGAAAGCCCACCCGCAACCTACTTTGGAGGAGTGATAGATTATGGATTATGAAGATGAATAAAAAGGCATAAGCCCCCCCCCCCGCTTCATGCCTAAATCCATATTCCATAAATTTTCCATCCCAGACGTTAGGAGTCCTTTGTGCTGTCACCTTGCAAGGCGATGAAGGGGAAAAACAACATTTTGTAGAGCAAGCCCCCACCCCCTCCCCAAAGGAAGGCAAAGACTGTGGTGCAGAACAACAAGATTTCAATAGCTGGTTAAATAGAGCGGGCATAATTAGGAGTAGATCACTTGATCTTCATAAGCTGAAACACCTTGAAAAAGCTTTTAGAAAAACAAAGGTGTTGCCGTTTCCTGTTGTCCCACTGGGATGGTGGTGACGGTGGTGACTACGTGTAAAAGCTCTTTTGAAAAGCTCTTTTGCAGACTCAAACAAAGCTGCCTCTTTTGTAGACAGCCTCCTTCTACAACAGGAGCTCCCAACCTTGGGCAATCTTGGACTGCAACTCCCCGAAATCCTGGCCAGCTCAGATAATGGTGAAGCCTTCTGAGAACGGCTCTCCAAGAACACCTGGGTGACCCAACTTTGGGAACCCCTACGCTACCACACTTAAATCTTTTCAAAGGCAGTTCAGGGAGGAAGGCATGACCTACTCTGGACCTGCTCCATCCCTTGTGACAAAGCTTGTGAGCTCAGACACACTGAAAGCAGTTCCATGTTTATTGTGTGAATCGTATGTTCTAAGATGGTGAGCTGAATTTTAGCCCCTTCTCTTCTTCCAGCAAGTCTGTGGGTGGGTTGGGATGAAACCTAACACCACTAGGTCACTGCAGAAAGCCCCCTGTGAATATCTTCAGAGTAGCAAAGGTTGCTGTGCAAGGCCCAGTGGGGTGCTGCCCTACTCCAGATGTGGGCTGTTCTGGCTAGCCAGCTCCTGCACACCTGTGTTCCCTTCCCCTGCTGTATATGTGGATGCTTGTCTGCCTGTGTGCATATGTATACGAATACCCACTTTTGCCTCTGCTCTACCTGGCTTCACCTCTTATTCCACTTACCTGTATTGTGTCTTTTGCTTTCCCGAGCACAAGGACCAAAGAAAGGGGAGCATGGCAGCCTAGAGCTCACAGCCAGATGTGCTGTGTTGCAAGATTATCAGTGCTAGATCACATCATTTATCTTAGCAATGATAAATAACTGCTCAGCATGGGGGGGGGACAGTAAAAGCGATCTTAGGATAATATATATCAGGTTTCTCACTTTCTAAAAATCTCCCTGTCCCCAAACAAACAAACAAACAAACAAACAATTTCCATTGCCTTTCCATCAGGATGCAGCTATTATTTCAAGGAAATGACAAACCCAGGTTTTGACTTGTCCTTTTAGACTGACCCCCTGGTTGTTTGTTTTAGCTGGAACCTTTGCAACGGGATGCAAGATACTACAAACCAAGGACCACAAACAGGTTAAAGAGGGATATACTCACCATGATGGTAAACTTCAGGATGGCCGTGGAAGTAAGATCCTATTCCATGCCCAACAAAGTTGGGGCAGACTTCAAAATTATTCTGACGAGATATATAGCTTTAAGGGAAAATAAAAGCAGAAATGTTTCAGGAAAAAAAAGCAGACATTGCAGAATCCCCAAAAGGAATTAAACATGAACTGCTGGATAGCTCAGTAGTTTAGGTTTTTGGATGAGGAGCGAGAGGTTCAATCCCCCACGATGCCTCCTTGTGAGGGTCTGGACTCCATGATCCATATGGGTCCCTTCCAGTTATGCAGTTCTAAGGTTATTATTATCATGACACTTCCCAGGCTCAAATCCTATTGACCTGCTACAAGCACAGTGGGCTCTTCTACAACTCATACAGGGAAGTATGTCGTGGTTTCTTGCATAAGCATAGGCCCCATTGGCAGCACTCTCTGGCTTAAGCCAAGGCAACCCCGGAGATCTTAGGAGCTCCACAGGTGGAGCATTTCACTCCACCCATGGCAAACAGAATACAAGTCATAGCTTTTAATTAATCATGAACATCAATTATCTACCAAGTCAAAGTAGATTAATGGCACTGCACTTTCACATAAATTGAGGTGTGGCTTCTTAGCAATATTTTGGTGGCAGAGAAGACATTACCGATTAAATTCTTCTAAAAACTGGAAAGATGGTCACAGTTCTAAAGGAGCTATCTCTCTCCCAAATGTATATCTATGAAATAATGAACACAGCCCACAAAGCATCATCACCACACTGAGGGAATCTCTGTTCCAGAGAGATATGATACATATTTGGGCACTGGATAAGATTCAGAAAACCTTTAGGGTTTCTGAAGGACAATATATGAATTTGTTTTTCAGCAATTTAGCCTAGCATTCAAAAACCAGACAAAATTTGTTGGCAAGCTACATTTAATCAGGAAATTGATACGGCTTGGAAGCTCCATTAAGCATCAGACTAGACTAAACAGAAGCGTAAAGCTGAAAAATTATACACAAAACAATTTACAGTAACACTATGTGCATATGTCCTTACAGCTTTTAAGGAGAGGATGATTTCGCCACAAAGGAGATCTTGGTTATAGTTTGAGACTACAGAAAGTTCTTTCTAGCCCCAACCTCATTTCTATATGACACTGCATTATACTGAATCAGGTTACTGGTCTGGGCCAGCCCTACTGGAAGACACACAAGGCAATTCTTTCATGCAGTCGATGCTAGGGTTCAACCACTCAATCACTACTCTTGGGTCTCCAGGCAATTTTGTTCAGAGCACAGTTCTGGGAACCCCATGGCCTGTCCTATATCTATGAGACAGACTGTGTTCCTCAGGAGTGATGGAGGTGCTGTTCCGCTTATCACGGCTGAAGTAACATTCAGCTGCCCACACATTCTGTTTCTTTGTGTGGAATGAGAGAGGTATTCTGTCCCTTGCCTCACCCAGCAAAGTACCAGGGTCTGGATCTAGGACTGCCCAATCCAGATCAGCAGTGTCTGGGCTGATGAGCAGCATCTCCCTATCATCGCCCACATTCCTCTTGATTGAAGGTGCATGGAACCAGTGTTTCCCACCTCCCTAAGTCAATCTGAGGGAAATAAATCCAAAAATGGGCAATGTCCTTTAAAGGCACCATCATACCACTGAGGCATGAGGTGAAGGTTACTGTTCACCTCCTCACTGAGATGCTGTTTTCGTACATCTAGATGGACACAGACAACTGTGCTTGTCACAGTCACTATGGTTGCCTGTGGGGGCATGATTTCCATAAAAAGGAGAAATGTTCCACTGCACCTTAAGACATTTACCACATTTTTCCATGTATAAGACACCCCCATGTATAAGACACACACCCCACTTTTCTAATCCAAAATTAAGAAATCTAAGTGGGGCCTAGCAAGTGTAGGAGGAAAGGGATCAAAGTGCTGCAGGATCATTTTGATTCCTGCTTTCCCCTCCAGTTGTTTTTGTTCTCTCCTCAGCTTACTTCCGTGTATAAGACGGCCCTCAATTTTTAGTCTAAAAATTTTAGACAAAAGTATAGTCTTATACACAGAAAAACACGGTAGTTGTTTCACAACTCAGTAAACCTATTATGGCCAAGCATGCATGAACGGTTAATGTGGATACAAAAAAGCCAACGTGGATCCACCATAGCATGTATTTGCACAGGCTAAGAATTTGACAGTGGCCCTGTGTGCTTGCATTAACATAGACTTCAGATAAAATCAGCACTCTTCCAACTGAGTGATCCTGTATATATGGGGTACATTCATGTGAACTTTAGTATAACAGTTTGAGAGCACAGGTGTTTGTTATGGCAAAAGACAGCAATTTGTAGAACCAAGTTTAAAATAAACATGCCTCTTTGCACAGGAAGCATATTCAGGTCACCATGTCTAACAACCTGGGATTAGAAAGCAAACATTAGCTGAAGTCCTGTTGCAGAAGTTTACACCATGCAATGAAAATCAGGTCAATACCCGACCATGTTACTCTTCACTTTACATTAAATTTTGTATCCCTTGCTTCAGGTTTTGAGGCTCTCTACAGACCTCTTTGCCCCCGGGAAGCCTTTGGGGGTCTTGATGTGGGAAAGAGAAGTATTTAATATCAGAAAATTGTACCAACTGGAGTTCAGCCAGTATCTTGCAGTTATGTTCCTACTCATAAAAGGAATTATTTTTGTTCTGGATTCCAGCCAGGTAGACATGTCTTCCTCAACTACACTATATAAAGTTTTCTGTGTCACAAGCAAGATAATTTATGTGCAGATCCTCCCTCAGTTTCCCTATTTTATGTCTCAGTCAGCTTCATTTATACCCTGCCTGCCCACGAATTATCTCTAGGGTGTAGATATTTCGCCTCCTCTCTCATTTCAGCCTCACCACAACAACCCTGTGAGGCAGGTCAGCCTGACAGAGAATGATGAACCTATGAGTTCTGAGTGAGTTTTGTGGGTTTGTGGGGACTTGTAATTAGTTTCTCACGTCTCCATCTTGTGCTCTAACCACTACTCCACATGAGAAAGGAAGGTGAGGGATGCGGCTTGATAGATGGGCGGTAGGTGGGGGCACCCTTTCCAATTTAAAATTTAAAACATTCTGTCCTTCCCCAAACCTCAGCATTGCCATGAACATCCAAAAATATATCCTGCTTCTGCAATTGCTTCATCTGGGCACCATTTCTATCAAAATGAGGGCATTGAGGGAACAATGAATCACTGTTAAATATATTTCACCCTTCCAGCTCTCACAAGGTAACTGGTTGATGTTATGAGTCAAAGAAATATCTTACAGCAGTCATTTAAGATTTTAATTTTAAAAAAATCCTGCCACAGTTTAAAGGATCCATATTGAAGTTTATGGTCCAACATTCCAGTTCTTCCCAAATTGCCCAATAAGAAGAAAAGCAAGAGGTAGCCATGATGGTCATATGAACTGTTCAAAACTCCCTATTAGTGTAGTGTTTTTATTAGGCCAACTCAATAAACCGTGCATCGTTTTGGAACCTGTAGATTTCTACAATAAGCAAGACATTTAAAAAAAGTAGGGTGGAGGAGGGGAGAGGAGACTTAATGTTGAAGTCGTGTCTGCATGATCAGTCAACATGAATCTCTCTCTCTCTCCCTCTCCCTCTCCCTCTCTCTCTCTCTCTCTCTCTCTGTGTGTGTGTGTGTGTGTGTGTGTGTGTGTGTGTGTGTGTGTGTGTGTGTGAGAGAGAGAGAGAGAGAGAGAGAGAGAGAGAGAGAGATCAACACAGCGACGGAGGGCTGTTATTATTTCTTACTCTCAAAATGAGCACAGTAATTATCTGCCCACCGCAGAACGCAAATGGGAAGTTAAAATGCATGAGAAGCAGCAGTCATACACTGTGCCATGAACATCCTTTTGGTAGATGAGCAAGGAAATCTTGGTATTGTTCTCTTATAACTGAGTTGTTCTCACACATGATGGTCCCGTCGCATGAGATTTATTAGTTCTAAGGAAACCAAAGGCTCAAGGCACTTTATATTCAAAAGGCCAAAAAAACACACACAAAAACAAAAAACAACAAACAACAAAAAACAAAAACAAAAAAAAAACATTCTTGTTGGCATGATTTCATATAAGACAACCTATTTTCCTCTGGAGGCGAGAGCTTTACACCTTGTGCAGAGCCCATTTACACACAGCTTTATCACATCCAGCCATGGATTTGGCCCATTGCTCAAGAATGTATTCCTAATACAATAGTGCAGCCGCCACAATGAACGGCACCCCAGTGCTGAAAAGTGGAAGAGTGAAGAACTAGGTCAATAACTTTTAATGACGCTCACAGATAACACCTTGAATGGATTTTTTCCTTTTTTTTTTTTTTTTTGAACAGGCCCTATAGATTAGCTACTGCTCGCCTACCACACCAACAAAAAATCTTTAGCTATTACAGTATTTTGTTTGATTCTGGAGCACAGCAGAGTATAGATCTCAAATGTATGACAGCTCAAATGTCTTTATGGATCTGCTAAATACTCACAGGGAGTTAAGTAATGGCACAAAGAAGCAGGAACAGGGAAGTTAAGAGAATTCTTTTCTTTTCTTTTTTTTAAAGTCTTGATAGGATTGGAGAGATTTTTAACATAGTATTTTGCTGAGGACTCCACAGGAAAAGCCAGAAAGTTAACAGGCACACACATCACACACACACACACACACACACACACACACACACACACACACACACACACACACACACACAGAGACACACACACACACACACACACACACACACACACACCTTGTTTTTGTCTCCATTTTTGCTAGTGCCCAAGTAAGCTAATCAATGTTCTATTTGAGAGTGACTGTCTTCCTATTTATTTAGGCAATATTAATATAAAGTGCATTTTTTCCAAGCTTACTTCATATCAAGAGTGAGCAGAAGGCAAGTCTGGATCTACTAGAAGATCATTGAATTATTACCAGTAGGTCTACAAGAATTTCTGGTCTCCCGATTTGCATTACAGTAACAGCAACTCTACACCACGTCTTCTATGCTCAGTTATATTGGTGAAATAAACCAAATGCAGGGTAACCAGAAGTTGATTATTGTGTGGAAGGATTGTGACTTCCCTTCTACTCCAGCACTTACTCTTTCAGCCCAAGGGCAAAGTTCAGTTTTAGAAAAGTTCTAACGAAGCTACCCGCTTCATGGATTGCTGCCTTGTCGTGGCGAAGGGGCTTGAGTAACTCAGAGAAGCTATGGGCTATGCCGTGCAGAGACACCCAAGACGGACAGGACATAGTGGACAGTTCCAACTAAACACAATCTACCTGGGGTAGGAATTGGCAATGCCACTCCAGTATCTTTGCCAAGAATGCCCCATGATCAGAAACAAAAGGCTAAAAGATATGACGCTGGAAGATGGGCCCCTCAGGTCGAAAGGCGTCCAACATGCTACTGAGGAAGAGCGGAGGACAAGTACAAGTAGCTCCAGCGCTAATGAAGTGGTTGTGCCAAAGTTGAAAGGATGCTCAGCTGTGGACGTACCTGGAAGTGAAAGGAAAGTTCAATTCTGCAAAGAAAAATACTGCATGGGAACCTGGAATGTAAGATCTATGAACCTTGGGAAGCTGGAGGTGGTCAAACAGGAGATGGCAAGAATAAACATCGACATCCTGGGCATCAGTGAACTAAAATAGACAGGAATGGGTGAATTCAGCTCAGATGATTATCATATCTGCTATTGTGGGCAAGAATCCCGTAGAAGGAATGGAGTAGTCCCCACAGTCAACAGAAGAGTGGGAAAAGCTGTAATGGGATACAATCTCAAAAATGATAGAATGATGGCAATATGAATCCAAGGCAGACCTTTCAACATTACAATAATCCAAGTTTATGCACCAACTAGCATTGCTGAAGCGACTGAAATTGAACAATTTTATGAAGATTTACAACACCTTCTAGAACTGACACCAAAGAAAGATGTTCTTCTCATTCTAGGGGATTGGAATGTTAAAGTCGGGACTCAAGAGATGAAAGGAACAACAGGAAAGTTTGGCCTGGGAGTTCAAAATGAAGCAGGGCAACAGCTAATTGAGTTTTGTCAAGAGAACAAGCTGGTCATCACAAACACTCTTTTCCAACAACACAAGAGGTGACTCTATACATGGAAATCACCTGATGGGCAATACCGAAATCAGATTGATTATATTCTCTGTAGCCAAAGATGGAGAAGCTTTATACAGTCAGCAAAAACAAGACCTGGAGCTGATTGTGGCTCTGATCATCAGCTTCTCATAGCAAAATTCAAGCTTAAACTGAAGAGAGTAGGAAAAACCACTGGGCTAGTCAGGCATAATCTAAACCAAATCCCTTATGAATACACAGTGGAAGTGAAGAACAGATTTAAGGAACTAGATTTGGTGGACAGAGTGCCTGAAGAACTATGGATGGAGGCTCGTAACATTGTCCAGGAGGCAGCAACAAAAGCCATCCCAAAGAAAAGGAAATGCAAGAAAGCAAAGTGGCTGTCCAACGAGGCCTTAGAAACAGCAGAGAGGAGAAGGGAAGCAAAATGTAAGGGAGATAGGGAAAGTTACAGAAAATTGAATGCAGACTTCCAAAGAATAGCAAGGAGAGACAAGAGGGCCTTCTTAAATGAACAATGCAAAGAAATAGAGGAAAATAAAAGAAAAGGAAAAACCAGAGATCTGTTCAGGAAAACTGGAGATATTAGAGGAACATTTTGTGCAAAAATGGACACGATAAAGGACAAAAATGGGAGGGACCTAACAGAAGCAGAAGACATCAAGAAGAGGTGGCAAGTATACACAGAGGAATTACAGTGGTGCCTCGCATAGTGATCACTCCATATAGTGATGAAATCGCTTTGCGATGGACTTTTTGCCATCGCAAGAGCGATTACTTTGCGATGGCCCCTATGGGGAAATTTCACTTTGCGATGATCGCAGGGAAGCCTTCATCGCAAAGCCCCCATTTTTGGCTAGCTGATCGGCGGTTCCAAAATGGCCGCCTGCTGTTTTGCCTCGTTTTAGAGGCACCGAAAATGGCCGCCGCAATGGAGGATTTTCACATAAGGTTAGTTTTTAAGCCCTTAGGAACGCATTAAACGCGTTTTAATGCACTTTTTAAAATCGCTTAGCGAAGAAATCGCTTAGCAGCGATTTTTGCTGCACCAATTAACATCGCTAAGCGAGGCACCACTGTATATCAGAAAGATTTGCATATCCTGTACAACCCAGACAATGTAGTTGCTCACCTTGAGCCAGACATCCTGGAGAGTGAAGTCAAGTGGGCCTTAGAAAGCCTCGCTAACAGCAAGGCCAGTGGAAGTGATGACATTCCAGTTGAACTATTTAAAATCTTAAAAGATGCTGCTGTTAAGGTGCTACATTCAATATGCCAGCAAGTTTGGAAAACTCAACAGTGGCCAGAGGATTGGAAAAGATCAGTCTACATCCCAATCCCAAAGAAAGGCAGTGCCAAAGAATGCTCCAACTACCGTACAATTGCACTCATTTCACACACTAGCAAGGTTATGCTCAAAATTCTACAAGGTAGGCTTCAGCAGTATGTGGACTGAGAACTCCCAGAAGTACAAGCTGGATTCCAAAGAGGCAGAGGAACTAGAGATCAAATTGCTAACATGCGCTGGATTATGGAGAAAGCCAGAGAGTTCCAGAAAAGCATCTACTTCTGCTTCATTGACTATGCAAAAGCCTTTGACTGTGTGGACCACAGCAAACTATGGCAAGTCCTTAAAGAAATGGGCGTGCCTGACCACCTTATCCATCTCCTGAGAAACCTATATGTGGGACAGGAAGCAACAGTTAGAACTGGATATGGAACAACTGATTGGTTCAAAATTGGGAAAGGAGTACAAGGCTGTATATTGTCTCCCAGCTTATTTAACTTATATGCAGAATACATCATGCGGAAGGCTGGACTGGAGGAATCCCAAACCGGAAATAAGATTGCCGGAAGAAATATCAACAACCTCTGATATTCAGATGATACCACTCTGATGGCAGAAAGTGAGGAGCAATTAAAGAACCTTGTAATGAGGGTGAAAGAAGAGAGTGCAAAAAACGGCCTGAAACTCAATATCAAAAAAACTAAGATCATGGGCACTGGTCCCATCACCTCCTGGCAAATAGAAGGGGAAGATATGGAGGCAGTGACAGATTTTATTTTCTTGGGCTCCATGATCACTGCAGATGGAGACAGCAGCCACGAAATTAAAAGACGCCTGCTTCTTGGGAGGAAAGCAATGACAAACCTTGACAGCATCTTAAAAACCAGAGACATCACCTTGGCAACAAAAGTCCGAATAGTCAAAGCTATGTTTTTTCCTGTAGTGATGTACGGGAGTGAGAGCTGGACCATAAAGAAAGCAGACCACCGAAAAAGTGATGCCTTTGAATTGTGGTGCTGGAGGAGGATCTTGAGAGTCCCCTGGACTGCAAGGAGAACAAACCTATCAATTCTAAAGGAAATCAACCCTGAGTGTTCACTGGAAGGACAGATCCTGAAGCTGAGGCTCCAGTACTTTGGCCATCTCATGAGAAGAGAAGACTCCTTGGAAAAGATGTTAGGAAAGTGTAATGGCAGTGTAAGAGGAGAAGGGGACGACAGAGGATGAGATGGCTGGACAGTGTCTGTGAAGCAACCAACATGAATTTGACAAAACTACGGGAAGCAGTGGAAGATAGGAGGGCCTGGAGTGCTCTGGTCCATGAGCTCACGAAGAGTCGGACACGACTAAACAACGATGAACGAAGCTACATTCCCATGGTGGGCAGCGTCAATGGCAAACCAGTAACATCCGGGGCTGCATTATCCGGCTATAGATCAGCAGCATAAGCATTTCCCAATAAGCAGGGAATTTAAGCTAGTCAGAATGTAGGATTATTTGAAAGTAAATATCAGTGGATACTTTTTTGCATATTTTAAACATACAACTAAAACTTTAAAAGATGAACTTGACTTTGAAAATGCAAGGTTTTCGGTCATTACTGGTATATGCCCCAAATATATTAAGTGCCTAGCAATGCCTCTTGATTAGATCCTATGAATGGGCAATGGGAACAGAAAAGGTACAAACCGTACATATCCACCACTTATCACAAATTTCCATGACAACACAATTTAATTCTGCTTGTATTGTTTTGTATATCTAACATTCTATTAATTTTCCATATTTGTTTCTTCGAAAGGTTTCTTGGGGTCCCTTTTACTATTTGTGAGCCCCAAAGGAGTTTCACAGCACAATCCTAACTAGTTAAGATGGCTGAGTGTCAGATCGGTTGACACTAGGCCAGCTTAAATGGTGTTGAATCAAACCCCTCCAAGCCTGGAGACACCAGAAATTATTTAGGACTATCTTCACCTGGGCCTAACATGGTGCTGGCATAATGTGACAAATGCTGGATTAATTTGACTCTTTTTTCCCCACTTCACCCCTTCTCCACCTCTCTTCTGACTCCTCTCTTCCGACATCTATTATGCTGATCACAACCAATTCTGCTAGCAGACCTCTGAGATGGGGCAGCAGGGGGGGGCTCTGCCAGTATAGAGGCATTTCTGATGGCAGAAGAGGCTTCCAACCGTGCCAGCTCCCTACAGCAACCATATTTTGAGTTAGGATAGCATTGTAAAGCCTCTGTGCCTGAACTCAAAGTCAAACAGTACTAAGCTACTTTATACTGTAGTCAGAAAGCACTTTAAAAAGAGGGAGCACTTTCTCCTTCCTTCCACAACCTTGCACCTGAAAATTTGGGCTGCTCAATGCTTTACTGTCCCTAAACCATCTTTTCAATAGGTGTGTCATTAATAATACTGTATGGTTCAGCAGAGATTGGTATGCAGATTCTCCAAAAACCCAATAGCGGTAACAGTCTGCTGGACCACATTACTGCCACTAAGGGCTTGCCCACTTTAGAAGTTTATTGTGGGTCAGCAGCAGTTAACACACAAA
The DNA here is from genome assembly GCF_051106095.1 of Pogona vitticeps. Taxonomy (NCBI): domain Eukaryota; kingdom Metazoa; phylum Chordata; class Lepidosauria; order Squamata; family Agamidae; genus Pogona; species Pogona vitticeps. The sequence goes on from NC_135783.1 coordinate 202,659,096, forward strand.
CAATCAAGATCGGCAGTGTAGTGCTTTTCTGAGCTGTAGATCTCATCAGCTAGGCTGACAACAGATGAGCATCTGACTAAGTGAAATCTCTTGCTGTGTGACTGTACCACAAATTACACCTGATTGAAGAGGGACAAATTTTCCCTTTCTGGCTTTCCGCTTTGCAAAATGATGGCATGGCCAGATATCCCAGCCATTGCGAAGTCAGACTGCCATCCTTGTCTGCTTCTTCATGTCTTAAAGGTGAGTGTTGACTTACTGTCTTCTGCTGCTGCGGTTCCTTCAAACTTTCTCTTCTAACAATTTGTTCAAATTGATCTGGTTAAGTTGGAGGACTGCTTCCGTTTATCCATTTTTGGTCCATTTGGAACAAAAGAGGGTTAAATACAAAAAACCTGTAAGTGCAATCATTATTTATGCCCAGCCCTATTATTAGGCAGAGTGGGGCAGCCACCACCAGGCAGAAGAGAGAACAGCAGACTGTTAATGGATCATTACTTTATTTTAACTGCAAGCCAGTTATGCTGCCTGAGGTGTCATAACAGCTCGACTGACCATTGTATGATGTATCCAGAATGACTGATGGTGAATTATTTTCCTCCTGCCCTGGACAGCAAAATATCTTTGGCAGCCCTGGTCTTTACAGAGAAAAAAAAAACACCACCACAAAACTGCTTTTATACATAATGTTAGAATTGTTGCTTTTAAGTATGGGATCTTATTTTATTATTTCTGTCACCATAGCTATCTTGACTTTGAATGCTGTTACTCATCCTGACGTTTAGAGACATGGCAGATACTACAGTGATGTATAAATCTATGATCTCAATATTAGGCCCTCAATATTAATACTTTCCCTATGCCTCTGTAGCACAAGTGTTTCTATCACTCTGAGCAACTTCCATGGTGCAGAGAGGAAAGGTACATGGGTACGTTCGTCCTGAAAGCCTACAACATTAATAAAGAGATGAGGTGCATCTATTTCAGCAAGTCTAGAGTAACATCAGGATGATCTTTTTACCTAAACATCAATGTGAACAGATACAAATACCCCCCCCCCCAACAAACACACTAGGTTTAGAGGAAACAGCTATCAGAACACAGGCTGGGACTCCAGGCAGGCTTCAAGTGCCTTAGCTTCTCATTTCAGGAACCAGGCAATGTAAATAATGCCAATAATGACTGGAAAAGTTAATTCCACTTAACATTTACTTCAATAAGGCGATGTCTACACAAGGCAGCACAATGGAGGTTTCTGCTGTCTTTTCCTCCATTGGAGGAAAGTGATCATTTACTTTGAAAATTCCTGACACGTGCCCATTGGACAAGTGGATCTGGCTTTCTTCCACAGTTGAGCGATACGAGGCCCTCAGCAATCTCATGTCCAGCAAGCTTCCTTGCTTGGGATGTGCAACCAGGAACTGTGGGGCCACCTGTGTCTCCCAGCCATGTGTTTTGCACCCCGCTTCTCCTCCCACTCTCTCTGCTGAATGGAGTTGCTCCTGCAGCACCACTAATGGCCACGGGGGTTCAAGAAGGGGAAGGCACCTAAATTCTGGGGAAGGCCTAATATTGAGATCATAGATTTATACATCACTGCAGTATCTGCCATGTCTCTAAACGTCAGGATGAGTAACAGCATTCAAAGTCAAGATAGCTATGGTGACAGAAATAACAAAATAAGATCCCATACTTAAAAGCAACAATTCTAACATTATGTATAAAAGCAGTTTTGTGGTGGTGTTTTTTTTTTCTCTGTAAAGACCAGGGCTGCCAAAGATATTTTGCTGTCCAGGGCAGGAGGAAAATAATTCACCATCAGTCATTCTGGATACATCATACAATGGTCAGTCGAGCTATTATGACACCTCAGGCAACATAACTGGCTTGCAGTTAAAATAAAGTAATGATCCATTAACAGTCTGCTGTTCTCTCTTCTGCCTGGTGGTGGCTGCCCCACTCTGCCTAATAATAGGGCTGGGCATAAATAATGATTGCACTTACAGGGTTTTTTTGTATTTAACCCTCTTTTGTTCCAAATGGACCAAAAATGAATAAACGGAAGCAGTCCTCCAACTTAACCAGATCAATTTGAACAAATTGTTAGAACAGAAAGTTTGAAGGAACCGCAGCAGCAGAAGACAGTGAGTCAACACTCACCTTCTCCACGCTCCTCAAGCAACCAAGAGGCATCCCTGCTTACAGTGGTTGCTGACCGTGGGGAAGGCAACAACCCGGAAGTAGCCACTTCTGATAAAAGCCTTCTCCCTCCCCCTCCCCCCCCCCCGTTTCTCCCTCTGTGTGTGTCCGAGTGAGTGAGAGAGAGACAGAGAGAAGGGAGGAAGTAACCTGCAACTTCCTACTAGCACTAGAGGTAGCTCTTGATGCCAAAAACAGGGCAAAATCATGGAAAGCAGACTGAAAGGATTTACTCACCTAAAGTGAACCAGTGAGGCTATGAATGACTACAGGAGACAAATCCCAAATTTCTTAACTCAACACTCAACATTTTATATACTGGACCATTAGATAATAGTCCTGTAGCTGTTAGAGGAAATGTAAAAAGCAGCATTTAAAGATCATCATCATGTAGTCCGGGAAAGACAGACCTGGACAGCTAATTCAGGAAAGCCTTCTGTAGGATGGTTGAAAATTGGGTGCTACACATCTGGCAGCCCTCTTGAGTTCTACAGAGAAGTGACAGGAGGAAGGAGGCGGTGAGCATGTAAGTGAAAGGCCCCCTAGGTTTAAGAATCGGGAAAAGGAAAGTGACAGGAAGTGTAATATTCACAGACATTCCAGTAAAATGAAGGTGGATGAGGGTTCCCCCCCCCCCAAAATGTTTCTCGTCAGATCAGGCCAAGAAGATTAGTATTGGGCTCAAACTTAACCAAGAGGAAAGCTAAAGAACAGAAAGCAAAGACTTCCTTTCAGCAAAATTTCATGCAAGCCTAGAAAGACCTTAGATGTAACACATTACAAGTGAGGGCACTACTTGTAACGCATTATTTGCGTGTGTGGGTGTGTGCAGTCTTTGCTATTGTTTCACATTGCACACTAAGAGCTATGCAGCATGATTTCAGCCAATGTTTGAAGGAGACTTGAGGGAGTGTAAGCCATTTTTTTTTAAAAAAAACCCTGTTTTTGTGAAACAATGGCTAGAATTCTACTGATGTTTGTGTACGTTTTCTGTAACTTGCTGTAGTTAACTGACAAGGTACAGTACTGGGGTCCATCTTGGCTGTACTGTCAGGGGGGGTTACCACAACCAAGACATATCCTGGAACTTCGTAAATTTACCACAGCCAGTTATGCAGACGTCATATGAATGCCAACAGAATTCTGCCCAATAACAACACACAATACAAGAGAGTTTTCTTAGGAAAGAAAAAAAAAGGAAAAGTCTACTACGTTATAGGACAAGTCTCCAATACGGCCATAGAGCCTTAAAATTTGCACTGAATTACTTGTGTGAAAATGCTTCTGTCCCAAATCTGCATGCACACTATGCTAGTTGGCTAGAATCCTTTCCCATGTCTCAGTTTTCCTGGGGGGGGGGGGGTGGATGGCTTCAGATATCTGACCCGTCTCCTCAGCAACAGATTTAATTCTGAGATAGCATTGTACCATCTATTTCTGGACAGTTGAATGGTCTTCAGCCCATGAAAGTAATATTTCTTATATAAATATCTCAGAAGGCATACCACTTTCATAGAGGCTATGCTGGCATTATTTTGGCATCAGATGTGAAGTGAACCAAAATCCTGTCGGCATGAGATTTTTTATTGCAGGTAAGAACCAGCTTGATGTACACACAGAGGATATCAGGACTTGCATACTCTGCCTTGAAAACATCCTGCAATCTTTCTTTCACTGGATGCCATAAAATCCCTGTCTATACGAGCAGACCTAAGGATGGCTGGGTACCTGCTCCCATGAAAAAAACGGTACATGCACAACTGCATCTGTAATCACAGAGTTAATTGAAGTCCCTGCTCTTGGGATGACAGCACATGGAAAATAGTCTCTATAGCCACCAATGACTAGTTCACAAGTCACATTTCTTAATGGAAGCACATACCAAGGCGAAACCATGACTTCTCATGAGGACTGACCATCCCCATCCAAAGGAATGAACGATATGGCTATAATGGACAGTGCTATTATTGCACTGATACAGTAGGGACAAGTATCCCAGCTTCAGTGTTGCTACACAAAAGGCTGTTTCCAGGGTAAAGCAAAGCGTGCTGCTTATATACTGCCCATAGTGCTTCAAGCACTCTCTGGGCGGTTTACAAGTTAATTATGCAGGCTACACATTGCCCCCCCCCAGCAAGCTGGGTACTCATTTTACCGATCTCGGAAGGACAGAAGGCTGAATCAACCTTGAGCCAGTTACCTGGGATTGAACCCGAGGTCATGAGCATAGTTTTGGCTGCAGGACAGCAGTTTAACCACTGCACCATGAGGGTATCAACAGCCATCCATCCATCTATAGTCCCTCATTAGCCACTCTTGAGCTTTAACTTCTTGTTGACCACTCTGATCCATGGGGTGAACTTTGCAAACTTTGTCTTGCTCCTTACATTTTGTGTTATTAGAGATCTCTACAGATCTTGCTCGATGAGTGCTTCTTATTTTTATATGGGGAAAATAGCGAAGGGGCAAATGTTCAAAAGAGGCAGTGAGAAATGCTGATTTAAAGAACAAGCAAGGTAATGACTGTTAAAGGCAATATTGCGTAACACTCACAAGCACATGAAGGGCACACGTGGCCAACTACTACTAACGGCCACAATGATCAACAATGCTCAGAGCAGAAGCAAGCAGTGTGGATGTAACTCAACTTTTGAACAGACATTTGAGGTTATTAGTTTAGTTATTTGCATCATGTGAGCACACCTGGTTGATCACACATTGCTTTTGGAAAGATTTAAGATATTTTCCTTAAGCAGCCATTCTAAATTACAAAATGCATAAATTTAGGGAATCCCTTTAATCACAATGAACGAGGATGTGCAATTAATAATACTTGTGAAAGCCCACAATTGTAGGCTTTCTCCCTAAAGAATGGTGCATTTTTAGTTTCAAACTAACACAAATTACTATATTTTCCTCACAATAGCACTGAATTTTTTTTATGAAGTGCTCCATTTCTGAAAGGCAGACATGATGGATTGAAATAAAAGATAATTTATTGGAATGCTTACTTTCACGCACAGGGAGAAGCAGTGTAATTGTAATTTACAGTAGCTGTCAAAGAAAATCTATCACAGATGACATTAAAATGACTTATTTTGCCTGAGCCACTTATTGTTTAAATGTGCATAATCGGATAGAAACAGATTTCTTTTTTAAAAGTCTGCCTTTGTATTGTTCTAAGTTAATATCAAAACATATATTTATAAGTTAAAACATTGAGAAACCATTTATTGATACTCTTATCTTAGTAATTTTAACTACAAATTGGCTTGATTTAAGTGTAACTATGTTTGCATTTGTTTGGCTCTATGCAATCACTTTTAGGGATTTTAATTCATTATTTCAGAAACCGTAATTTGTATAGGATGTTAACCAATACAAAAGAAAAATCCCATAAGGTATGTAGTGTATATGTGTACATGTGTACCTGTGTGCACACATGCGCACACACATTCTCTCTCAGGCAACACAAATGGACTGAAGAAAAAAGATGCTGGTTTCCTTTGCTTAGAAAGTTACTAACCTGCACTGTCATTTTGCAAATTTATTCATTTGCTTGATTTAACTTCCTATAAGATATGCTATGGTTCTTTTTTACTCTAGCCACCAAATTAAAGAAGATTCTATTTTCCAAATTCATTCATATCCATCCTATACATTGGTATAATATGTTTTCTATTGCAAACATACTGACTACATCTGTAGGAAGAAAGAGCACTTCTAGAGCTTCATAGGTCTCTCTGCTAAGACTAGAAAGGAAGAATAGAAGCTGTATCTTTTCCCCGCTAAATTCTAGTTCCGCATACAGCAACATAAAAAACAAAGCCTACTGAGTACTATAGGTCAGGAATACCTTCAGCTGTAGGAAGGTTTGAACAAAACTAGCACATTTAAACACAGAATGCAGTCTAAAGAGAGGGGAGTGGGAGCCCAGATGATCACCGTCTTTTTACTGCATGTGCAGTTGTGACTACGGACCAATCCTGATTAATTTGCTTTTCGACAGAGCTTTGCATACACATTTACATGCTGTGAAAATACCGACCTCTGCATCAAAACAGTAATAGTAACAACAACAACAGCAGCAGCAACAACAAAAATAATAGTCATCATCATCATCAAAAGGGGAAGGAAGGAAGGAAGAGGGAGCAGAAAAGAGAGACCAATGTCTCTTTCAATTCTGCTCTTCTCTTTTTCTTTCTTAAAAAAAAAAATACAACTAGAATTAATGTAGTGAATCTAATGAAACACATTATCCTGCATGGAGATTTATCAGATTTTCCGAGTGAATGCTGTCCTTTGCGAGCAGTGGCTGGAGTTCACCTGCATGTTGGTGTGGCGTGTGGCTCTTTTTTGTAAAGAGTTAAGTCGTACACAAAAAAGGGGAACAAAGGTCAGCACCCAGTCGCCACTTGAATGTGAGATTTTTCTTTTTATTCCCCTTGATGTATACTAGGCTCCGTGTTATTAGTCTTAATGATGGAAAATTGTAGTGTTGATCCAAATCTTTTTTTCAAAGTAGTAGGCGGGAGCTCCATTTGTTAGTAAGTTTTTTTGTGACTAAAAGCCACGGACAGTACATTTATGTAGCAGTAAAAGGCCTAGATGCTCTTTCCATAGCAGAGCTAATTATTCCCACTGTGACCTTCCTGATCTACCCTATTCCTAGTACATCTCATCTGCACGCCTGTTCCTCTGTGTAGATGGTGTCAGAGAATATGAAAAACCCTATAATGAAACCATTTTCATGATGGAGAAAGGCTACTGGAGTTGCACTTGCTACAAAGAGGCTCAATTATATGAGTAATTGTGATAATTTTCTGCATTCATAGCCTTCAATGGGGGGGAAAAGAATGAGAGCCACAAAGGAAAATTACTTTAACAAGAAAGTACAGAGAGTAAAAATGGAAGAAGAGACAAAAAAAGGGGGGGAGGAGAGGGAGAGAGAAAAAAATAAGCAGGAAGGGGGGAAAAAGTTTAAAAAAATTAGATGTGGCAGGGAGGAATAGCAAGACAGGGAGAACAACAGAAATGTTCAAAAAGCCTATGTGCAGCTGTGTTGCACAATTAAATTGAATTTTTTTTCTCCTGCAGTTGATGAATGTGACTACTGCAAATGTGCCTCTGTAGTTAGCTATCATTTGTTGTTCCGTGACAGGAAAAGGATAATTACCTCTCAGAGAGAATCAAAGGCTGACATGCCCTTTAGACACAGCCATGAATGCAGTGCTCGAGAGAATGCTTGAATAAGAATCTCGTCTTCTGTGCCCCTTCGACTCAAGAATAAATTTTGTTAAAATGCAAGAGCCACCACCAGTAAATTTGTTGAACCCTAGGTGTTCAAAAATACAGAGGTGCCTCCATAGACTCATCCCATTTGCAAAAATAAAACTACATTCTGAATTCACTTCTATTATATTCATGGACAGTAAGATAGTGAGATATGCATTAAATTTCTTTTCACAGTAGGGGTCTGATTCAACATTTCCTATGAAAGAACAGAAAGACACTCTCCTTTTTCCCCCAGGCTAGTTAGCCTGTAATTTAAAACTGTCAAAAACACAATTTTATATAAAGTCTTCAATAAAAGCTTCTCAGATATAACCCAAAGTGGTTTTACTAAAGTTTGATTCAGACTCTGTTACAATATTTTTAAAGCTATAAATAACATCAAACTGATATTTTGCTGCTCTCTTTTCTTATTTCTCTTAAAGTATCTGAAGATTCATACAGGGGGTGGGGAGAAGACAGCATCTGCTCAGGGTTCTGAGGAAGCCACGTTTCACAGACATCCAGACTCACCCAACTCCCCCACCACCAAATAGCATTTGTAAACATATTAATGAAAGGGTGCAAGATGCAGCTTCAAGAGAAAATTGTTCAGATGTCGTAAAAGAACTCAGTAATAGGTTTTAATCAAGGGGAACAGGATTGGCCACTACAGTTTTATTGTGCTGCACTACGGTTGATGCCTTTCCCCTAAAAGGAGTGGGGAACTCCTAATGAGAGTTCTCCCTCCTTTATATTTATTTATTTGCATTTGGGTATTAATAAAAGAAATATTTATAAAAAGGTTATTTCTAAACACTGAATGATTTTAAGCTTTTTTTGGTTATCAGTTTCTCCTGGCACTAATGCACTCATTCCAGAATATATTTATTATGAATGAATATATGAGCCCCACCTCTAATATTCCTATGACGATTTAATTAAGACACACAACAAAACACCAACCACTCAATCATACCTGTGTCCAGTTTTACAGATGTCTTTGGCTCTTTCTACAGGTGTCTCTGCTGATCCTACCTGGTGTAATTTACTTTTTAAAAAATCCTTTCTTACCCAGAGAACAGCATTACAGCCTGGCAGTTCACATCGTGATATCAGACTGAAATGATGGTTATGAATCATAAAACATGTCATCAGCTTTATACCAAACCACCAATAACCTTTGTCCCACTTGCCAGCCTTCCCTTTACTTGTCACTGTAAGGCTTACCTGATTGTGTTTCCAATTACAGAGAAAGGAGCCCCAGGTTCACAAGCTGCTATTGCTTCGTCTCGACATTTCCTGGCAACCTCCACTAACTTTTGACCAGACTCATCCACATGGCCCACTAAAATTGTTTCGGAGGTGTCACCATGGTAGCCGTTGAAATACACCTGAAACACAGGCAGAAATGTAAAGGAGTTTGGGGGTGACTCACTAAGAGCACCACAAATGAAGTACATTCCTGGGTTTCTTTCATGTGCATTTAAGGTCCACGTGCAATACATTAAAAGCATAAAAAACAGAGTAGAATAAAGAATGGCATGGGGGGAATAAAGAGTTCTTTTCTATACACTTCATAATTTACAATAATGTGAAGACTGTCAGTGCTAAGCAAGACTTCAAGTACAGGAATTCTTCACAGCTGAAAGCCACAGAGATCAAGGTTGCCAATTAAGTCTCTAGTCTTCTTGAGCCTTTGGGATAATCAAATCCCAAGGAAGTCAATCTGGTTTTAGCGGTGCAGTTCTGTGGCTAAACGTGCAAAACGTGCATAACACAGAAGTGAGGACTGTGAAAGCGAAAAGCAAGGGACAAGCTTTCTGTCATGTAAAAAAATTGGGCTGAGGTGTGTGGGTGAAAAACAGAATTACGCTTTAGCCACAGCTGTGATACAGGCCTAAAGTCAAGCCGCTCTATCTTACAGAGCTCATGGAAATTCTTTTTTCTTAGCTTCCTGCTGGCTGGTGGACTATGGGTGTTGTAGTACACAAAAATAACTTACAGAAGCTCTGCTATTTTCCGCTGTGGATTTAAGCTGACCTTCCTATGTCATGTCAGTAGCCTAGCATACTGAATATAAATAACTTTGAATCCCACACTGCTTGGACAGAACACATTCCCTTTCATCATAAGCAGAGGCAGCCCTGGCCACTTTCAATGTGATCCACTGCAGCCTTCATCCTCTCTGACCATTAACCATGTTGGCTGTGGCTGGTGGGAACTGGAGTATGTGGGGCATGCAAAACGGACAAAATAATGGCAGAAAACATAAAGTGATGTCAATGACCAACAATGGTACCCCTAGACTAGACAGGACCAAATGTGGGTGTTAAGAGCTTTTCAAGACTACCACATCAGAATCTTTATGCCTTATGAGGATACTGTGTTGTTATTTATTTTCCATTGCTTTTAAAATGGTTTTGCAGCTGCTGGCTGCCTTGCACAAATGCACGTGCAGGATAAATATAGCATATACCCTCTAGCATACCGTATGTCTTGCAGAATGTACTGTGTTAAAATAATATTTTTAAAATAGATTAAATCACAGTTAGTGTGAACAGCTACAGTTTCAATACGCATGAGACATCCTTATTTGAAACATTTAAAAATAGCTTCTCTAACCATTTACTGTTATGGAGATTTGTTTACATATTGACTTTTTTCTTTAACAAGACGGGAAAACAAGTAATGGTACCTTTTATCCTTTCAAGAATTATAACAGAGATGAATGCTCTCAGACAAAAGCTTTACTTTACCATAATGCAACCAGGACTTTATCAGTAAATAAATAATTTTAAGCTACAGCACTCTACAGATTTCTCAACGGACAATTCCACTTCTAGCACTGTGGAGTCTTGCTGTCTGCTTTTAAGGAGCCATATACAGTACAGTATAGGAGCTGACAGCCTGTGAAAATATAAGAAGCACTGGCTACCACTTTATCAAATGTTTCTTCCTGAATGTACATGGAAGCTACTCTTCTGAGACCGATCCCATATAAAGCCAAAGGCTCGCATGTTTAGGGCCCTAAGAACAGCTCCTCCCACTTGCTAAGAAGAGATGGTGATACTAAAAATATTGTAAATTAGGTGCAATCCAGAGACATTTTGGCATGCCTTCCCCTATTACCAGTGTGACTGCATACCCTGTTTCCCCAAAAAGACCTAACCTGGAAATAATCCCTAGTAGGAGTTTTCAGGATGCTTGTAACATAAACCTAACCCCCCAAAATAAGCCCCAGTTAAGTGAAACCCTATGCTCCACCCTTGTGCAGCAACCAGAAGAAGATGACATGACTGTATTTGAATAAATGTAGATTGTTGTACATGAAAAAAAAACATCCCCTGAAAATAAGCCCTAATGCATTTTTGGGGCAAAAATTAATATGTGTCTTATTTTCGGGGAAACAGGGTATTTATTCAAAGGTTAAATTCTACTGCATTCAAGAATATTTATTCCCTGATAAGTGTATACAAGGTTAGAGCAATATGATCCAGCTAGATCTATTGTATATTTACATGGAAACAAACATTACTGTATTCAACAGGACATGCTTCCAGGCATGAGCATCTAGGACTGTAATCTGATAATTCAGTTTTAAGCACACTTATTAGAGAGTAAGTATTTCTGAACACTGGCGGAGGGAAGGAAAGACCACTGGTGGCCCATAGCTTGGCTGTCACCTGGAGAATCTTCCATTTGGCCCATGACTTCCCATTCCCTACCCCACGCACTCCCCACTCACCTTAAGGCTAAAGCAGGGCTTCCTTATACTCAGGGCTATGAAGGCCTCAACTATCCATTCCAGTCCCAGGCTCGATTACTAGGAAGTGTCCTACTGAACTCAGTGAGACTTTCAACCTGAGTGGGCAACCTATGGGTCTTCATACATTGCAAGGCAGCAGTTCCAACCTCCTTCCCCCACCATGGGCAATGCTGTCTAAGGCTGCGGGAAACTGCAGTTCAGCAACTTCTGCAGGACAAGTTGCCCTTCCATGTAAGATCTCACTGAAAATATCACTGACTAAAATTCCCATGTTTCTGTATTCTGTTCAACTCTATTTAGAAGTAAGTCCAGTTTGATCCAGTGGGACTAAACTCCTACACAGATTTAGGAAGGAATTTTAAAATTCCCAAGATTGTACACAGTTCCATCAGAATGAGTCTGGGTAATAACATACTGTACCATCAGTGTTTCATTAATTGCTTCAATTAATTTTAAGAAACAGAAACCAAGAGATGCTGGCTCTTCCTTCACACACTTAAGGGAGCGGTCTCAAACTTTTGCTCTATGCAATACAAGTTCAACAGCATTTTCCAGAACTTGCAAGTTATTTTTTTCAAAATTAGTGTATCACTGATTTCTCAAGATATTTGTTAACATTTTAAACTCATGATCTTACAGTATTTTTATATAAACTGTTCCCAATTCAAGCATTATTGTGGACTTAGAAAACAAGACATCATATTTCTTATACTGTACTGGTAAAGCTTTGTATGTTAACTAGAGCTACAAATTATTATTCATAATTTGATACAGAAACAACTCCAGTAAATAAAACACACCAGTTTTGTCCAAGTGTCCATGCTAAAATGGTGACAGTCTGTTAAAATATGGGCTAGACCTACATAATCATTATTGGTTAAAGAATTATAATATCCTAGCCAACAAAGTCCAAATAACCGGTTTCTGTAATTCTTTAAATACTATAAGAAGACCAGGTTGTGGCAGGGTAAAATAAAATTCTTTCCACTCTGGTCTATATTTCCGCCAACAAATTAATACAGCAAAATTATGTGTGGTTTGTTATTCCTAGATAATATGCACTCACAGAAGATCATTTACATTTGATAAATGGAAGATTATTATTTAATCATTTTATAGATCTTGTATGCATGCATAAACAAATTATTGTCGAATGCCATCTACCATAATTGTCCTTCTTTTGGTCCATAATTATTGTTTCTATTTATGAAATGGGCCAGTTATGCCCAATAGAAAGGTCAATTATAAATGCTGCCAAGAAAGATATGAATTATTATAGATGAACAATACTTTCTAGGGTACTAATCATTATACCAAAAGAAAAATAATCAATAACTGTAGGAAGCAGCTATTCCTGTACATTTTACCTAATATTTTATATTAAATGCAGACACGTTATAATAACAAAACACTTGAAAAAGAGTGTTCACAAAATGTTTACAGTACACTTAGATATTACTTCAAAAGGAGAGGTGATAGCACTGAGATTTGTTTAGGATTTGGTTGACAGCTATGCATGAATCTTCAATATAATAATGGCTTTGTGGAAATAAATACGAAATTAATAAGTACTATATTTTCAAGCACTATTTCATGCAAACCTAAGTAGAGAGTGGGGTAATTCAGCCTGTGAAAGTAGCATGTGGGCAATTTAATCTTACCCTGCTCAGGTGCAACAAGCACCACATTTAGCAATTAATTTTTTTAACACTGTTGTTACCCATAACAGGAAGAGAGGGCAATTTAAGGATAGACGTCTGCCCTCCCCAACTCCCATGTAGTAGCAGGGTTTTTTTAAATGACTGCTAACAGACACAAGGGGAAAGGGGGAATGACTGAGAAGTGGACTACACCTCTTCTCTCTCTATGTTGTGGTCCCCATCCATGTCAGCCCTCCATGCCTACTTGTGAGACAAATAAGATGCAAAAAGACCTGCAGGCTCTCTGTTTCATGTAACGTATGGTTTGACCCCAACCAGCTCTGATTAAATACAAAAGTGTCACTCAGCTGAATAGGCTTTATGTACAAAGAGGTAAGCAGGAGTGCAGCTTATGAAACCTATCACCCAATCTTATGGATCTGTGTGTAGCTGCCAGAATTCACTAGATCCATTTTCAGAGTGTGTGTTGTGTGTTGTGTGTGTGTGTGTGTGTGTGTGAGAGAGAGAGACTGACTGACTGACTGACTGACTGACTTTGAGATGCAGTAAAGGCCAGGTAGCTTCTTTGTAATGTTTCTATCCTTGAATGAAAAAGGAAAGAGCTGGCGTGGTCCCAAAGATTATAGAAATGCAAGAATAGGTGATACATACTTTTTATTGAGCCAATAAAAATTTAAAACAAATAGCAAGCTTTCATGGATGAAATCCCCTTCATCAGGCTCAAAGCACATCCCCTTCATGGATGGTGCAGAAAAATTGTCCAGAACTTGATGTCACATATCTGGGAGAGATAATCAGTTCTTCTTATGAGACTGGGCCTCTTAATGTCTCTGTAGCAAAGTTTGGAACTGTACCCTAATATTACTTATACTGTACAGTGGCTATAAACTGGCTTTGATTTAACTTGATGGAAAAGTCTAATATAAAACAAAATAAATAAACAAATCCACTCATTTTCGAAATTACCTTGGAAATACATCTCTGTTATTCCAAGGGGAACAGAAGGGGTAGGTAAAAAATCCCACAGGATACATACAAGCTGACAGGCGATACCAAATGTAGTCCTGTGGACTGCAGACAATGGCAAGGACCCAAAAAGGGTTCTGAGGTGTGCCAAGTGCGATGCCTGTATTTTCAAATACATTTGGGGAGAGGAGGTCAAGCACAGCTGCAGCATACGGCAAAAAGGAAGCAGCTGCATGGAATGATGTTCCTAACATGCTCCTGTGGGAAACCAAGTGAATCTATTAATCTTCCTTCAGATTAAACCATGTCAGTACACTAAGCAGCTTTTTGTTGGAGGAGTCCTCATGAAGGAACAGTATAAATGATTCCCTCCTAAGAGTTCTGTCAGTGGGCTGCATAGCTCTACGGTTTGCTGGCTGTGGAGCCTGAGACTGGGAGTTCCAATTTTCCACCGTAGCTCCTGGGAGAAGAGCCAGCCTGTGAAGCCTTGGGGGCAAATTGCACAGTCCCAGGGCACCCCCAGAAGAAGAGAATGGGAAACCACTTCTTAGTATTCTCTAGTTAGAATATCCTGGAAAGGGTCGCTGTGATTCAGAATCAACTTGACAGTACACTATTATTATTATTATTATTATTATTATTATTATTATTATTATTATTATTGTTGTTGTTGTTGTTGTTGTTGTTGTTGTTGTTGTTGTTGTTGTTGTTGTTGTTGTTGTTGTTGTTGTTGTTGTTGTTGTTAAGAATTCTGCCAAAATGCATGGGGAACACCAATCCTTGTAGCCATTTTATCATGTGCAGACTCCTGTCTGTCCCCATTGAACAACACACCACCACATCATACCATAAACTACTTACAAAATCGTTCTCTGTTTCAACAGAGTTATCTTGCTTGGCACAAAACAATATAAGAAATTTGCTGTTGTTATGTGCCATCAAATCACCTCTATGAATAAGCAATTTCCAAAATGTCCTGTTCTCAAACTATCAAGCTCTGCTTTTGCAAACCCAAGTCTTGTACTTAGTCTTCCTTTTTTTCCCCCCTGCTGCCTTCAACCTTCCTCAGCATTATTGGCTTTTCCAGAGAATCCTGCCTTCTTCATAATGAGCCCAAGGCAAGACAACAGTTTCATCATTTTTTGCCTCCAGAGATTGTTCAGGCTCGATTTGATCTAGGACCCACTTGTAAATCCTTATAGCAGTCCAGGGTATCCACAAAGCTCTCCTCAAGCACTACATTTCAAACGAATCATTTTTTTTCTTTTCAGCTTTTTTAACTGTCCAGCTTTCACAGCCTATGCATGGTGATCTTGGTCTTAGTCTCTAGTGACACATCCTTATATTTGATGATTTTTTAAAATTCCTTTATTGCTGTCCTTTAAGAATATATGAATATTTTTTAAAAATTTGTAAACCACCCAGAGTAGACCCTTGGTCTAGATGGGCAGGATAAAAATCTAATAAATAAAATAAAATAAAATAAAAATAAATGAATAGCCAGGCTCAATAAGACAAAAGACCTATTTAGTCTGGAATCCTAAACCTGAGGCCTACTGGAAATTCACAAGCTGGGCCTGGAGTCAGTAGTCCTCTCCAATTACTGTTATCTAGCAACTGGTATTCAGAGAAACACTACCTCTGATGCTGGAGTCCGCACATGATCATGGTGACTAGTAGCCATCAACAACCTTAACACAAACTCAACCACCAGGGAGCGTGGATCCAAAGGCTTTCTGAGACCCAGAATTAGCCATGTTATGCTTTTGATTACACCAGAATAATACTGACACTCTTCCATGAAAGATAATTGAGGATACATAGCCAATTTTAGGGATATGCTATGCAAAAACATCTGTAGTGATTACCAACGGCAAATTTTTGTACGGAAAAACACTTTGCTTTTAATTTTCAGTTTGCCCATAAGGAGCTCTTGAAGATTAGTGTTTTACATGTAATTCTGAATAGCACAAGCCGTTGCTAAACGAACAATAACAAAACTGTTGGCTTAGAGCAGAAGTGGTCTGCAGCCAATTTACTTCCCCCAGGAACCTGCTGCGAACCACATCCAGGCCCGTGCCCCATTCCCACTGACAAATCTGCTGTGGTGGCAAAAATCAGGGTTTCACCCTCATTTTCATGACAAAGCCACATTCAAGCTTTCTTTCAGAGGCTAATAATCCTCCTGGAAGTCTCCCCAAAATGCTAATATATTTAGCACTAAATGTATTTCCACTAAAAAGTCAGCTAAATCTAATTGTTGATCTCAAATAGAGGAGACCCACTGAATCAACAAGACTTACACATATGTTGATTGAACAAGTGCCATCAGTTATGAGTATATCCTATGCTAAGGCAAACAACTGGATTCAGCCAGTGCTTTGTAACAAGTGAAAATTAGGGGAGATTGTTTTTTCCCATCCTCACAGTAAATTCAGTGGCAGGGAATGGAATGGACCCTCCAGGGGGGCTTGAGAGACCAAAAATGATTGGGTAGGGGGCCAGTTTCAAGTAGCCTACATGTTGCCCAACCCAGTCCAGAGTTATGTAACATTTTTCTTAAAACAATAAAGTGCTATAAATTGATATTTATACTTACTGTATTATGATATCCAAGTATTTGAATTGCTTTGCAAACTAAATTAAAGCTGCTGAACCTCAGAGGCTAAAGTGATAAGTGTTTTCATTACTTTTTTCCTATACAGTACTGATTAAATATGGAATATTAATAGGGAATGTATATTACTATGGAATATATATGATTTTTATATTTGTTGCTGTTGTTTAGTTATTAAGTTGTGTCCAAATCTTCGTGACCCCATGGACCAGAGCACGCCAGGCCCTCTTCTTTTATATATATATATAAGTAAGAGACCACCAGCCAATTAAGACTGATGTGAAAATACTGATTTATTATGGCGTAACATGATAGAATAACAGCGAAATCACAATTAGCATAAAAAAGAGTGTACCATTCAAAGACTGGTAATTCATTTACATGAGGTTTCCAAATTCAACATTAATGATTAGGATTAACAATATCAGTATTGTAAAGCAACTTAAAAACTTCAGATACTGTGTATGTATTTATATATATATGCATAACTTATTTATATATGCATAACTAAGGCTGGATAGCTAAGATTAAATACCTCTGAATATGAGGGGGGGGGTTTAGTGCTGAAACAACAGTAAGTTTTGTGGAACCTTAAAGACCTACAAGTTTTATCTGAGATAAGCTTCCATGGCCTACAGCCTACTTCTTCAGATGCACCCAAAGAAACACTAGTTACAAAACAGTGACAGAATATATACCGTAAATCCCTCTTCTAATAATGGACCATATCCCCATTTATGCGTTCAATTTTCCTGGCTGCTATGTGATGAATTTTCTAATTGAAGATTTATATTATGAAAACAATCTCTCAATGTTTGTAGCCATGGTTTCTGTCAATGGTTATATTTTAGGCATATAGTAGGACCCACAAATCAGTTAAGCTGCAGGTTTGGGCTTTAAACCCCATGGTAAATCCCAGCATTTTGGATTAACTGGGCTGCGGATCAAGTTGTGCCTTTGTGAGCAAAGGGTTCAGGGCTCTTATGCCACAAATGGAACACAATACTACCTTCGGGGATTTTAATAAATGTAGGGAACGCTGCTAGCAAAAGACTTGCTGTCCAAATAGACTGACATACACAGGCCAATGTAGCCTCTAATGACAGAGTAAGATAATGACAGGCCCCACTCAAAATCAGCAGGAAGAGGAAGATCAATCTTGGCAGAGTGAGGGAAAAATGCTGGCTTTCTTCATGTTAGCTCATCTCATACATATCTGTCTTCAGCTGCTGCCCAGTACTGTGGTGCTCTGCATTAACTACACAGTGGATCAATAACAATTACACCTTCTCAAAAACATGACACATAGCAGGATTGGGTTGACATTTCACTTAGGCCAACATTGATCTCAGTGCATCTGATTCCAGCCCTAAATTCAAGTCAGGCCTGGGTCTACTTGGAATAAACACAGAGTGGGGGGAAAATAATAATAAAAAAGAAATAAGAGGAAACCAGCTGCTGGTGTCTTCGCTTAGAAGTAAAACTGGCACATTCATCTGTGAATACTACATTGACCGTCTCCTGTTCTTCCTGCGGCTACTTAATTTTAAAAGTTGCTCAAAGCCTATTTTTGCACAATGTATACATACATATAATAATAATACAAATTACTCACTGTGACATCAATGTTGATAATATCCCCATCCTGGAGAGGGCGGCTTAAATATAATCAAAGGGGGAGGGGGGGAGAAAAGCACAACACATAATGGTGATAGGCAGTTTTCAATAAAGAAAAGTAAAAACACACACCTAATTATATATATATATGTGCACACCTAAACAAGAGTAAAAGGAGCAAATATCATTGTTCGAGCAGAGCAGGGAGGAGGCAAATGGAATAAACACATCTAATCTTCAAGCTCCAACCAGTTCAAGTGAACCCCAAACAATTAATTTAAATGAGACAAAGAGCCCACAATACAAAAGGAATAAGCCTTATAACCACAGTGATCCTGTCATAATTAAGAGACTGACAGTTAGCATCTTTGCCTTTATGATCAAGAAACATTCATTAATAATTAAAAACACATTAGTGCATAATTAAAAACAAACACATACCACCTTTATGTATCGCCAAGAATTAGGATCATTTTTCTGTGGACTTTTCTCCCTTGGATGAAACATCCTAGCCCGTGCACTATAGCACATGGGGAAAAGGATGTAATGTGTTCATCATTGTTTTTATTACTACACACTTTCCTCATGTGCCAGCATTGCTTTCTTTCAGCATGGCAGCCAGGTGTATGAAATGCTTTCTTGGAGCTTCTGATAAAATTACGTATGGTGCAATCTGCTAAGCACGATTGCTGTGTAATCTTTATTAATTACTGCAGAAGCTTCCATGCAACCCACTAAAATAAAGAGAGGTATGAAACAAGGGCTGGAGAGATTTAACACACCATTCTTTTAGCAGAAAAAAAGGGGGGGGGAATTTAGCACAATATTTTAATTTTTTAACATCCGCATGAGTGTGGGAAAAGTACCTGTCCGGAATCCCATGACACATCACGTTGTTTACCGAGGTGCAAACAGATTTCGGAAAACTTCCATAGCCCAGAGGTGATGGATACGCATTTTGCCTGATGATTTCATGATGAACCATGCAATCTATTTCTTCTGTAGTCATGCCAACCTAAAAGACGAAAATCTGCACTGAACTAAGTGCCTAGTGGATCCTACATACTGAATATGAAGAAGGACTGTTATTTAAACAACAACAACAACAACAACAACAACAACAACAACAACAACAACAACAACGAGCCTGGAAATACAAAACAACTTTTGTCAGTCCAAGATTATCCTCACTTGCACAGAATGGTCCAGTATGAATCAGCCATAAAGGAAAGCAAATGGCACACTTCTAGAAAAACACACCCAACTCAAACTAACAAGCAATGAGCACCCCTGGGCATGCACACACACACACACACACACACACACACACACATGCATGAATGTGGTGACAAGAGCCCTGAGATACCAAAACGGACTACACCACATTTATGAAGGCTTCTCTCAACCAACTATACCCTGCAGAGAGAAAGCTACTACAGCAGGGAGCAGGCTAACATCTTTTACTTTTTCACTGACTGGGAAGATCATGGAAAAGTCAGACTCCCCCTCCTAATAGTCTTTCAGTGACCCCCCTCCTTCCACTACATACTGCTGGACACATAAAACCAGCTGTTAACCTGATGGAGAAAGGATGTGCAAAGAGGAAATTCTCCCACCATTGCCTCTTTGCATCTTGGGAGCACTGTGAAGAGGGACAGCGCCCTCATGGCTAGTCATCCTCTGCTGATCATGTGGCCCTGGCGAGCACCTAGCCATACCACCTTCTGCAACTGGTGCTCCAAATGGTCAGACATTTTGTTCTGATCACAAATGTACCCTTTGCTTTCTCCATCTACTTCCGTGCAGGCAGTCTGGGTAGATTACCTAGGTCAGCGTTCTGCCTTTATATCACACCATAAAACACCACTTACACAGACAGTACTACACAAATAACAAACAAAGGGGTCCCCATTTCTTAGGAAAAGTGTATGGCATTTGCATTCTCCTAAGGAGACAAAAGAATCTCCTCATCCCAACTTCTCTCCCCTGTCAATGTTACTTCCCTCCACGTATCCTCTCACCACATTTAGATTTGCCAGCCCACTTCCACGTTTCAGTTAATGCCTGGGAACAGCTTGTACAGCAACACATGCCGTCATGAATAAATACAGTGCCGTTAAGCCTACTTTAGCTTTTTCAATCCAACACTTTTATTTCAGACACCTATCATTCCCAGAAACTTCCATTTTTCCCTCCAACTCAGATTTTCTAGATTCTATTTTCTACGAGAGCTGATTATTTCTAGCAAGATTTTTGCAAGAAAAGGTCTGGACCATTTTTGAATATAAGTAAAGTGGGGGAAAATATACACTTCAAATATTATCATTACAACTCCTTTTCCCCCAGAACAGAACCAAGCTGTGAAATGGCGAGGGTTGAAAGTTGAAATTTTGTAGCAAAACCTCCCTCATTGTCGAGAAGTGCCTTTGAGTGTTCCTGGCGAAATTGGTTGTGATTTGAATGAGATATAAGCCTATGAATATGACACTTTACCAGAGGCACTATGATGGGTTTACGTAACTTTCCCTAGAATGCCCTGCAACGTAGCAATAGATTTTTAAAAGTATGCTGAATTCTTAGTTTCAGCTGGAACAGGCATTCTAGTTGAGGTGTGTATGTGTGTAGGGGGGTAACGAGGATATCTGCAGGACAACTCAGGTGCACTGAAGGATCTCACACAGGGTTCAAGAAATTTAACTAGCCTACTGCCCTTCCTTCCTTTACCTTGTTAAGAATTCTACCACAGTGAACGATGGTCAGTGAGCCTGATGCCTTTCAAACATAGAGACACACTATAAATAAACAAGACAGATAAGACTTCGTTTATCACCGGTGTGCAGGGCTGCTAACAGGTGAGGGGGAAAACAGCAGCTTCGCTTTTAATCAACTGTTCACCAGGTTGCATTTCTAACCAAAACATTGGTATAGATCCAGTACGAACAGAATGTTTTCAGATTTTGGCCTGAGAACACTGGGTTCAACTGCGGCTTTCAGCACCAACTCACTGGTCATACTAAGAGAGAGAGAATTTCTCAGTCACAGATTGCCACGACACAAAGAGCAAAATAAAATTCTGACGCAGCTCACATGTGGAATAAATGAAACGTTCAAGTCTGAACAAAGCTGCTCAGGCCATAAGGCAATTAGGGGCCAAACTACATGCTACAACTGGAAGGTCTGCAGATTATAACTAACTGTGGCTCTGTCACGTTTAAGAGGCCTCATAATGGCATTTTAAGAAAATGTGTATTGGCCATTTTTAGGTCTGAAATCTTCAACTGCCTCTTACATAGTGTATGTTGTTGTTGTTTAGTCGTTAAGTCATGCCCAACTCATTGTGACCCCATGGACCAGAGCCAGGCCCTCCTGTCTTCTACTTAGTGTATAGCTAAATCTAATACTAAAGGCGCGAACTGTTGCTTTCTTGTCAAAGTTTGTACATCTGGCAGCCATGTACAATGGTCTTCAGGAGCTACAAAATCTGAGTACAAGTTGGAAAGTGGGGGAAGAGGAACAGCTAGGGGAAGGGAACGAAGGCCATGAACTGGCCTACTGATAACTCCCATCTGCCCCACACAACACTCCCAGTTCTCAGAGATGATATTAGACAGACAGACAGACCAACCAACCGATCGATCTTGTGAGTATCATGCTGCCAGGCCTGAGAATTATAACAGAAGCTGGTGACATAGCTGGCTTACTCACCCTCCCTTCTATATCATTTACAAGTTTATCTCCACAATAATCATTTTATCCATTCTTCTATCTATGGAATCCTTTTTTAAACTTTTTTTTTTTTTGCTTTGTTTGTATCTTCCCTTTCGTTTAATGGCAAATTCCTTTTTGCCTCTTTTTGCTTCTCTTTTAGTCAGAACACAACTTTCTTATTTCTACTTTACTTTCCCCCTTCATTTTCTTGAAATGTTGCTTTTCTGGAAAAAAGTTTGGTTTTCTCCATTCATTCTCAGTATCTTCCCTCCCCCCCCCCCGGCCCTTCAGGCATTTCCTCCCCAAAGTTTGACCTCAAACTCTTGCTTGTGTCCCTTTCTTTTCCACAACCTCTTCTATTTTCAATTGCTTCACGCCTCCCCCATCTCCCCCCCCCAGTCTCAGTGGCCCCACCTCATAGTTTTCTCTCTCTTTGGCTCCTCTTAATTTCTTCCCTTTCACTTTGGTTATAATGTTTACATTAGCTCCCTCTGCCTCTGTTTTTCTGCTCTATGACTCACATTATGTGCTCTACTAGTTATTCACGGATATTTATCACAGCATCTGAAGTTCATACTTTCTGAAACAGTTCTCCCTCAGCTACCCACACCCACCTCTGCTTTCCTCCTACTTTTCCTTCACCCTTAGTCAATGTTATTTTGTAACTTAACCATAACCTGTGTGGAATCTTCAATTCTCCACTTATTTTCTTTTCTGCCAGTTCAGACTACTATTCAAATGTGATGTTTTCATCTTTAAATTATTAGTAAAATTGGGCCTTGTTGACTTAACTAAATCCTTGTTCCATTCTTTCACTCAGTCTCATCTCTATTATTGCAATATTCTTCTCCATGGGCTTCCATGTGACATATCTTTCGCCTTTTGTTTCCACCCTTCCGCTAGCGGCTCCATAGACTCAACTGCTTGTCATTTCAACCATAGGACTCCTCTTTTTGTTCTCTACCCTGGCTCCCATTTCCCTTTCATCTTCACTCAAAAACTTCCTGAGCTTGCATTTACATCTCTGCATGCTCTTGCTTCTTCATCGTCTTTCCCTTGTTCTCTGCTCTCCATTCCTCATCTCTTCAAATCTGCTCCCCACCCCTTCTCTCTTCATGCATCTGAGATGTCAGTGGACTTTCTCTGAACCTGCTGGCAACATCTCCTGTGCCGTGGACAGCTTCCCAGAGTCTGCCCAAACACAGCCAACCATGTAGCCTTGGCTACTATTATTTGCCCTGTGGAGACTTTAAAACCAATTGATCAGACTCAGCAATGGCACTGTCTTTTATGTGTTCCCATATTTAAACGTGTGAATTATAATCTTAGCCAACAAATTAAACGGCCTTTTGGTCCCTTAAGTACTTTTTAGTTATGCAGCAGCTTTTTCCATTTTTAATGTCAAAAGAGTGTCCTCAGCTTACATTGTGACTTGCAGTACAATCCCATACATGTTTATTCACAAACAAGCAACCAAGGGTTCAGTGGATCTTACTCCCAATAGGCGTGCAGCCTCTATATGGCTGTGATCAATCCTATGCCCATCCATTCAGAAGCAAGTCCTACTGAGCCCAAGGGGATTTACTCTCAGGTAACGTGTGTGTTCCAGATTGCAGCCTAGATTGATTAGTGTCTTAGAATGACTAAATTTAGTTAAAAGCATTTGGAATAATAACTATCACTGTTCTCATTCAATGTAATATAGAAACTATTAGTCTGACTTCTAAAAAGAGAATCTACATCAAAAGGAGTGCCAGCATTACACAGACGTAGCTGAAGTAGTTATACAAATATTTACTATTATAAGTTAATAAAGATGACCAACGGGAGAAAATTGAATAGTACTTTTTTTAATGGACTAAATCAGACATAAAAATGTTGACCAGAGCTGGTTTGCAAATGCAATATGTGTTTTTGTTTCAGAAGTATATTCTGTGCTGTTGACCTGAAATCAAAGTGTTCCATGCAAAATGGAAGGTCCACCTACTCATGCATGGAGAAGGTCACCAGTTTCCTTTCAGCCTTTGCTGCAACATTTTGCTGGGAGTTTTCTGATCCTCAGACACTGTTTTTCCAAGAGGAGAGGGGGCTACAATGAGAGGAACAATAAGATCCTGGGACACACATGGAACATCTCATGCAGATCTTCAGACACTAACTATGGGAATGAAAATGTGCAAAAGGACAGAATTGAGACTAAACGGGTGTGTTGTTTCTTGGGGACCGAATGAGTTACAAGGAAACCTGAGTAGGGCAATATTACGTAAAACTATGCATAATCTTCTACAACTATCCTCTACAAAGTGTCAGTATCTTCTACAACCACCATCCTTCAGCCATACATAGCAGGTCCCCATTTAACCAAAAATTCTCACCACTATTTTTAGGGCAGACTTTTAAAAACCCTCTCTCTTATCCAAAATCTGACAAAATGTTCTTCATAATACTTTTCCTTTATTAAATTGTGATAATCAATCCCACACTCTGAGGAGACACTACAGAAGAACAATTATGCATGGCAAGCTTTCCAAATGGGTTTTAAGCCATTAATGAGCTTACTTCAGGAGAAAGGGAAGGCAAGTAGTACAACTGCTAGGAAAAGCCGATTCTAATTTACATAAATGCACAGCCAAAAATTAGCAAGTGTGAACAAAGAGATTTGCTTTCTAACTACACAACAGCTTCTCATGCGTTTTAGAATAAACATACACAACATGGCATGCTGGAATGTAGACCCAAATGATGGCAAATGCTGATTGAACTTCATTAGGGTATGTTTACAGCTACAAGTACTTTTTTAAAAGCACATAATGAGCTAGCTACACACAAACTTGAACTGATATGAAACCTGGAATCCAAACGGCTTAACCCCCCCCCTACTTTTCTCCCCCATTTTGGTTTATGAGACTACAGTCCTAGTCACCAATTCTTCTGGCTTTCAAGAGACTAGGGTATCTATGCTCTCCTTGTGCACAAAAGCCTTCATCCACGATTCTGGTGTTCTCCAACGTAAATGCCTGCCAAAGATGTCAAATGTTTTCCAGAGACAATTGGAATAAAACAGAACAAACTGACAGGCTCACATACAATGGCTTGCTTTATTTTGAAACCTGAATTTAGGGTTTTTTTTGGTGGAGATTTAGAGTGAAGAGAGGGGCAGAAATAGCACTACTCATGGTTTTGTTGACAGATGCATGTAAAGATAAGATGCTTGTGACAAACCCAGACCTACTGGGATCTATCACACAGTTACTAAGCTGCCACCAACCATTCCCTATAATAAGTCACACAGACCAGGGATGGATTTTTAAACAACAAAAAGAATAAAGTTTATTTTAAATACACACAGGGAAAAATAAGCAATCAGGTGAATAAAATAAAGTAACGTGGCTTATTTTCACACACACCAGCATACAGTTTGGTTCACCTAGAACCTTTAACTTAAAGCACAGACCCTGAACCCATCAGTTCTGGCTAACCCACAGACACCTGAACTTATCAGGTTGGTACTCTGACACACAGTAGTACCCTGTCAGACACCCAGACTCCCACAACAGCTTCTTCTTCCCCAGCTGCTGCTTCGTCCCAACCCAGTGTCTCACAGTCTGTCTCAGCATCTCCCTTCACCACACAGGCATCACATATTTATACAGTACAGCCCCTCCTCCTGATGTCCCGCCTTCCACTCCCCATAGGATGGAACTTTCCCTCCAAACCCATGACAGACAGGTAACATCAGTGCTGTTATGTAACACCTCCCCTCTTTAAAAGTTGTTTTGTAGGGGGAAAGCTAAAAGTGCTTTTCACCAAAAAACAACCTGTATAAAATACACAACAACAGTAATACATACCATATAATACTTACATATACTTACACTCCAAGTTAACCATAGCAAATATGCATTTAAACATTTTACCATATACAGTACATCAATTTACCTTTATTAATACCAACCAAATTCAAAACCAGGTACATTTTAACTTTTTGTTTTCATTATATACATATAGTCCATGTTCTTTCGCCGTCTTCAGTCTTCAGGTCTTCTTGATAAGGCGTCAGCAACACAGTTCACTGACCCTCTGACCACCTTCACTTCAAAGTCATAGTCCTGTAAGTTCAAAGCCCACCTCATAAGTTTGCTATTGTGGGTTTTCATTGTCTTTAACCATTGCAATGGTGAATGGTCAGTACACAGAATAAAATGTCTTCCCCAGATGTAAGGCTTGGCCTTCTGGATCGCGTAGACTATGGCCAAACACTCTTTCTCCACGGTTGCCAAATGTCTCTCACCTTTTTGAAGTTTCCTACTCAGGTAGGACACCGGATGTTGGTCACCATTCTCATCCTCCTGGCACAGAACTGCTCCTACCCCGCTGTTAGACGCATCGGTGTAGATGATGAACTCCCGGTCGAAGTCTGGAGCACGCAGGACAGGATAGTTGATTAACGCCTCCTTCAACCTCTGGAACGCCGCCTCACAGTCGCTGGTCCACGGGATGCGGTCATCAGCCTTCTTCCTCGTCAGATCGGTCAGCGGAGCCGCAATCTCGCTAAACCTCGGGATGAACTTTCTGTAGTAGCCCACCAACCCAAGAAATGATTTGACTTTTCTCTTGGTGGTGGGTCTAGGCCAATCTCGAACAGCTTCTATTTTGGCCTCCAGGGGTTTTATCATTCCTCCCCCTACCATGTGACCTAAGTATTTTATTTCTGGGCTACCCAGCTGACACTTGCTGGCCTTTACTGTTAGCCCTGCTGCACTTAACCTCTGCAGCACTAACTCCAGGTGTATCAGGTGATCTTCCCAGGTATTACTGAAGATCCCTATGTCATCAATGTAGGCCACTGTAAAGTCACTGAGCCCTGCCAAGGTCTGGTCCATCAGCCTTTGGAATGTGGCTGGTGCATTTCTGAGACCAAAGCTCAGGACTCGAAATTCATAGAGACCAAAAGGGCTGCAAAAGGCAGTCTTTTCTTGATCCCTGGGATCAATTCTTAATTGCCAATATCCCTTTACCAGGTCCAATGATGAGATGAACCGACAACCCCCTATGGTTTCAATCAGGTTGTCTAGCCTGGGCATTGGGTAGGCATCAGGAGTGGTTACACGGTTTAATTTCCTGTAATCAACACAAAACCTAATGCTCCCATCAGGCTTGTCCACAAGGACTATCGGAGAGGACCAAGGACTAGAAGAGGGGACGATTATGTTCTCCCTCAGCATTTCGTCCAGCTCCTTCCGCACCTTGTCCCTATAGGGTCCCGTTACTCGGTATGGGGATACTGCCTGCGGGGGTGCATCCCCTGTGTGGATCCGATGCATCACTCCCTTCACTATCCCCGGCTTGTTGGAAAACACCTGTTGATATTTATTAAGCAGCGTTTTTAGTTCTTGCTGCTGGTCTTGGGTGAGTGCAGGACTGATCTTGACCTCCTCTGGGTTGTATTTTACTTCCCCTCTACCCTCCCAGAAGGGTAATTCAGCTTCCTCACTCTCAGCTGCTTTTATCGCGAATAAAACCCTCTGTTCCCCTCTGTAGTAGGGTTTTAGGGCATTCACATGAACCACCCTCCTTGCTTGGTTCTCCTCCTGCTCTATTAGGTAGTTCAGGTCTGACATCTTGGAAATGACCCTATATGGTCCTGCCCATTTGAGCTGCAGTTTATTCTCTCTGCAGGGCCTAAGCCAAAGCACTTCCTCCCCTGGGTCAAAGTGCCTCTCTCTAGCTTTGTGGTCATACCATGTTTTCTGTCTGACCTTCTGAGCTTGCAGGTTTTCTGCTGCCAGCTCTAGATTTCTCCTTAGGTCATTCATCAAGGTGTCTATGTAAGTCACAACGTCTTGTGGGTCATCCTGGGTGATCTGCTCCCAATCTTGCTTGATCAAATCAAGGGGCCCTTTCACCCTTCTCTGCTGTGTTTTGTTCACTCCTAAGTGTGCAGCAAACATGTCAGAGTGACCCCTTTGTAAGATCATGGGGCGATACTTTTCAGGTACCACCAGCTGACTTCTGATCCCATCTCCCCCTTTTGAGATATTCCTCAGGGTTTCTCTATATAAAATCCCCTTTTTCTCCAGAAATCTCACTGGGGTTTCAGGTGTTAGCTGGGCGTCAGTCACCTGTTCAAAACACTTTTGGAGAGTGGCGTCTGCCTTTTGCTCCTGTCCAAATCTGCTGTCTGTGGTTAAGGTTTCCACCACAGCTTCTGAACTCCCCTCTGCTTCCGTCTCTGGCTCATCATTACCCCCCTGAACTGTCCCCGTGGTGGCTTGTGAGCGTGTAATCACTAGCACCCGTTTCACATGTTCAGCCAGGTCATTTCCCACGAGCACGGCTGCTGGCAGAGTCGATGAAATCGCTATCCGCCAATCTCCCCTCCAGCCTTGAAAGTTGACAGGTACCTCTGCTACTGGCAGAGAGATTATCTGCCCCTCAATCCCTGCCACCTTCATGCTCTCATTTGGGATTATAAACTCCCTAGGGATGATATCTGGATGGCATAGGGTTACTTGGGAACAAGTGTCCCGCAGCCCCCTATACTGACGGTCAAGTATTCCTACGTCCACCCCTGCTGTCTCAAACAACTGAGAATCTGTTTTTATCAGCAAGCAGCGCTTTACCTCCAGAAGAGGACCATTTTCCTCAGCCTGATCAGCAGAGGTAGCTGTTCCAGACTGAGTAGTCATGGCAACAGGCTCCCTCTGTGACAATGAGCTTTGCTCTTTCTGGACACAGAACACAGCTTTTGGCTTGGTCCCACTAGAATTCTGAGGCACCATTCCTTTTAGCTGCTTTAATTTCTCACACTCTGAGATTAGATGACCCTTTCCCTGACAGAAATAGCATTTTCTGGTATATTTTGATTCTCTCTCATCTTGTTTTGGTTTTCCCTCCAAAATCTGAGGTCTTGGTTTCATGTCTGAGGGCTTCCCTTCACCATGGGCCCCTCCCCCTTGCTGGCTTTTCCCTGGTCCCTGAGAGTACTTGCTGTAGGTTTCTTTGGGTTTACCTACAGATTTCCCCTCACCCAAGGGCTTTCTTATTTGGGAGATAAAATCTGCGATCTCTGCGGCTGCTGCCACAGATTTCGGTTTCCTTCCCCTCACCTGGAATTTCAATTCCCCCTGCAGGACTGAATAGAACTGTTCCAGGGCTATCAAGTCTTTAAGCTGCTCATAGGTCTCTATTCCCTCCTGCGATAGCCATTTCTCAAGCAGCCTCACCAATTGGGCCCCCACTTGGGTAAAAGTCTGTTCTGGTTTCTTGGTGAGGGACCTGAATCTTTGTCTCAGCTGCTCTGCATTTATCCCATGTCTGGCAAACACCAGTTTTTTAAACTCTGCAAAATCTTTCATCAATTCCTCAGGCATCTCGGCATAAACCTCAGCCAGGCTACCACTGATTAAAGACCGCATGATGGTCATCTTCTCAGTTTCCCTTACTGAGAAGTCCACAAACGCTCTTTCCACTAAGGAAAAGAACACCTCAGGACAATCTCCCTTGTGGTACACAGGGAATTTCTTCAGGTCAGCCTTAGACAATTGGCCTCCCTCAGAATCCCTATTATTATTATTGTTCTGGTTCATCAGTTCCAGTTTTCTTAATTCAAACGCCATTTTCTCTCTCTCCAATGCCAATTCAAATTGTCTCTGTTTCTCCCTTTCCTCTCTTCTTTCTCTCTCTAATCTTTCCTCCATTTCCCTCACCCTCAGTTCATGCTGTTGGGCTAGGAGTATTTTTCTGAGTTCTGGGTCCTGCTCTCCTGTGCTGTCACCTTGCACTGAGCCAAATTCATCCTCAGAACCTTGGTCAATCTGGGGGTCTTTCACCTCACTCATGTCTGCTACTTGGCTTCGAGTCAAGGGCATACCCCCCCTCAGAACAGGCTGCTTTAAAAAGTCAAGCCTCAAAATAAAACGACCACTTTTTTCCTTTTACCTCAGAACCAGCTCTCCCTAGAGATTGCTGCTGTTCTTCAGCACTAAAGTTGCAACAGTATCGAGTCAGAGCCTACCCCCCTCTGCTGGGCCTCTCAGCTGGCAAGCTAGCTCGCTGTTGCTACGCAGTTTTTCCTCAGCTTTTCCCGCCAAAACTAGGCTGCCTCAGAGCACCTTAATCTAAGTCTCCCCAGTTGGCACGTTCTTCTACTAGCGCACCTCCCCGTGAGGTACACCTAGAAGATTACCTACGCGCCTCAGACTGTCCCTGACTAGACCCCCCTTGCTCTGGGCACACCTGCCAAGGCTTTGCTGGACCGCTGGACAACTGGACCAGTCGTATCCCACCCGCTGGACACCAATCAATGTGACAAACCCAGACCTACTGGGATCTATCACACAGTTACTAAGCTGCCACCAACCATTCCCTATAATAAGTCACACAGACCAGGGATGGATTTTTAAACAACAAAAAGAATAAAGTTTATTTTAAATACACACAGGGAAAAATAAGCAATCAGGTGAATAAAATAAAGTAACGTGGCTTATTTTCACACACACCAGCATACAGTTTGGTTCACCTAGAACCTTTAACTTAAAGCACAGACCCTGAACCCATCAGTTCTGGCTAACCCACAGACACCTGAACTTATCAGGTTGGTACTCTGACACACAGTAGTACCCTGTCAGACACCCAGACTCCCACAACAGCTTCTTCTTCCCCAGCTGCTGCTTCGTCCCAACCCAGTGTCTCACAGTCTGTCTCAGCATCTCCCTTCACCACACAGGCATCACATATTTATACAGTACAGCCCCTCCTCCTGATGTCCCGCCTTCCACTCCCCATAGGATGGAACTTTCCCTCCAAACCCATGACAGACAGGTAACATCAGTGCTGTTATGTAACAATGCTATCTTTTAATTGTTTTTCAGACACTATTATTTTTTTTACATAAAATGTGAAAGCAAAATCCCCCTCAAAACTGTAAGTAAAACTCCCAATGCAAAAGGCCCGATCTCTTCCAGGCCTGTATGTGACTGTTTACCTTTAAACTCTTCCCTGCTAGAAGCAGGACGTGCCGGGCCAGCTGACAAGCCTGACGAAGCCCTTGAATCTGATCTTCGTTCTTAATTTCTATGTAGTCTCCCCAGTCTGGTACAATGCCTGTCGTCACATAGTCTGGCTTCTTTATGTGCTTGGAGAAAAAGGATTGAAAATAAAGATCAGAAAACGGAGCATGACAATGGGATCATTTTCTCAGATAGAGCCTCCTGCTTCATGGCAGCTTGCCCTTTCAGTCGTGGTAGCGACCTTCCTAAGCCATCAGGGCAAACCCTCAAGGCTGCCTCAGTATTTCTGCCGCTGCCCTTTTGAACTTAACATTGCCTGTTACTAGCAACTCTGACAGTCTGTTAACCTTACAGCACTGAAATTCAAGACATCACAGCAGCTTTTCACTCGGAGGCTCAAAACAGAGCAAACCCTCCTCAGAAACCACATTTATTTTTGTTTTGTCTCCTTGTTTTTACCACACACACATATATTCTACATTTTGGACAAAAGCCAGGTAAATCAGCTGGGCTCTCTGTATGTATACATGTCAAAAGGGAGAAATCCTGACCTCTTTAATCCCATCTTTAATGGGAATTTTGCTTGAGTGGTGAAAAGTTGTAGGTCTAAATTTAGTAGGTGACTTACTTTTTCTCTATCTCTGCAGTTTATTTCTCTCTCAGTGATTTGCTATCAGTCAAAAACCCTCAGCCTCACAGTTGTCTTTATGTTGCACCGTGGTGCTGAAATTACACCACAGGGCTTAGCCCCCTCGCCCTTCCTCGCATTGCTGTTTCTACAGAAAGAGTGCATGATTTGGCTATAACTCAAAGGAAGACATGGGCAAGGCTTGTAGACGTCATCTGGACGCTTTGTACCCTTTCTTCCATAGCCTGGACATTTTCAGCCCCTCTTCTTCTGGAAAGCCATTTCCACCTGAACTAAGGCTGGAAACATTTAAATACGTAGTGAGAACAGGTGCTCTCCTAAGAGGCAAGCACTCTCTCTTCTACCACTGAAAAGAAGATTTTTCCTTTATTTGTTTATTTTGGAGAGGGAATGCAGAACATCTGTGTGTGACACACAGCAACCATGTACCTCAGATTTCTTTTAACAGAGGCTAGGCCAGCCAGGGCCAGGCAAGGAACAGGCTTCCTCCCGGCCACACTTCTAGTCACGACACACTGCCTCACTTTCTTTCCCTAAACTGTTTTTCACATCTAGTTCATAAGATTTGGGAGCAGAGAGGTGGGTGCAAACCTCTTCACTCATTGGGATCACCTCGTTCCCCACCCCTGCTTTACTGCAATATGTGCGCGCGCGCGCGCGCACACACACGCACACACGCGCACACGCGCACACACACACACACACACACACACACACACACACACACACACACACACACAAGTCTGACTTACATTAAAAAATACTAGCACGTCAGAGAATGGGAAGTTAGGATTGTACTCCCTAGCATGTTAATAAGGGTTTGGGACGGGGTGAGATATCCTGAACTAACATGCATGATTCCTTGTTGGCAGTCTGGTGTGGTGCAACCCAAGACAGAGGTTTTTCATATACAGTGGTGCCTTGCTTAACGGGCGCCCCGTTTAACGATGAAATCGCATAGAGGCGATGTTTTAAATAGGGAAAAATCGCTTTGTGATGATCGGTACCCTGTTTTGCTTACCGATCATTGCAAAGCGACGATTTTTAACAGCTGATCGGCCGTTCCAAAATGGCCGCCAGGTAAAAAAATGGCCGCCCGCTGTTTTCTGGGACGGATTCCTCGCTTACCGGGCAGCGAAAATGGCCGCTGTATGGAGGATTTTCATTTAAAGGTGAGTCTGAAGCCCATAGGAACGCATTGAAGGGGTTTCAATGCATTTCTATGGGCTTTTTAATATCGCATAGCAACAAAATCGCTTTGCAGCGATTTTTGCTGCACCGATTATTGTCACTATGCCAAGCACCACTGTAATGCGTGGACATGACAACAGAACTCCCTAGATGCTGCTCCTATGGGAGGCACATGAATAACAACTAAAATGTGTACTGCACTCTCATGGAGATTGCTCTCCCTATTCCTCACCTGTCTTCTGATCTTATAAACAAAATCAAAAAGTGACTTTAGTCAGACACACATCTTAAGACTGTGCTGTGGAACAACACTCCAGCTATGTTCATACATTTTCACACCAGCCAGGGATAAACTGTATAGAAGAAGGCAAACCAGACTACTCACCACCTTTATTATACATATTTTTTCTTTAAAACAAGGAGAGCCAATGAGCATACATCACTGAAAATAATTCCAACACAAACGAATGAACAACTGGGTTACCACAAGCTCTGCACAGTTTTCAGTGTCACATCTTGCCACGTTTTTTCTAAATAAATACATACATACAACTGCCAATACTGTTGCTTCCACTTGTGATTTTTGAAGATCTATAGCTCTAGGATCTGTATTTTTTTAATTCCCAGAGTCCATAATGAAAGCCACTACCAGACATCATGTTAGGCTTGGAAAACCAAGATCAGTGCTTGGACTCAGGGTATTTATTTATTTATTTAAAATATTTGTACCCTTCCTTTCTCCTTAAAAGGACTCAAGGATACTAGTAGCAGCTTTCACCTAAGAGACTGGGATCAAAAGCCTGGACTTGCGTGCATTTCTCTCATCCATGCTTCCTACTAATAATGTTATCTTGACATTCACACAAGCTCAGTATCAATTTGACCACTCTATGACTAGAGGAAAATACCAATGAGAGACACACTCAGTACTTCAGAATCTTCACCAAAATGGGCTACATATGCACTCCTGTCAGCAATGGAACTGTGATAACCTGGAGCAAACAATAACCGGTTCCTACATGCAAATAGGAATCAGAGGCCAAAATTCTGTTGGGCAGATCACATTGACATATCACTGACAGATCGCAGCTGATTTAAGACTTGCTTTGGCAATCTCAGGGTACCCATGCCTTTATTGCACTTTGTGTGAACCAATCACAACCTGAAAAACGAACAAGGAAGTTTTCAGTTAGCAGCAATCTGTCCTTGATTGGTAACACCATTCCTGCTGGGCAGGTAGAGCTGTGCAATAGGATTTCAGTCAGAATTGTTTAAATCAAGGAACAGTTAGAAAGAGGCACAAGAATGTAGTTTTGAAACTGAAAAAGTGCTTTATAAGTGGCAAATGCCAGATTCTAAGCTTCCACCTCTTCTATTAAACATATTTTAAAAAATATATGATTTTGTTCAAAGTTGCTGGAAAGTCTGGTAAATGCTTTCCCTCTAATGAAAAACATTTTTATAGCACCCCTCCTGTTTTGAAGACGACTGTTGTACATACAATTTACTGTGGAGTTCACCATAATAATATTGAATTATGTTTAAGAGTTATAAATAGGCTTTTCCCCTTCTACTCAATGAAACTAGCTTCTAATTAAGTCATAGCTGCTGTTCTAAGCATACTGCAGTGAACGTGAGCCCTGCGGAAATCATGGGATCCACATCTCAAGAAATGAGCAAACAATTAGACAAGTAGAATCAAGGTTACAAAATAGTTTGAATAAATACTTCCAATAAATCTCAAGAATTACTACAACAAACCATATTTATAAATCAAAACATTCACTTTCCATGATATTTTCAAAAATTTGGACTAAAACAGTGAATTAAGCTGCTTATTCTTCCAGTAAGCTAGTTTTAACCAGTAACAGGAGAGTTTACTTGATAAAGCTCATAGCAGGGCAACTGGCTGACATTTTAATATACATTTCATTTTAGTTGTAAGCAAACCAACAAGGGTGAAGGTAGACAGAAATGTTTTCAGGCTTGCCATGTTAAAAAAAGTACAGTGAAAGAACCATGATTTCTCCCCTCCTCAAGTGTGGCCAATTACCTGATTTCACATATAACCAGTTTCACAATAACTTTCTTCTTCTCATTTTTTTTAAACAAGAGACAAACACACACCAAAATCACATTTGAGTCGCAGCAGTGGCACGAGCATCGGATTTAAACTGTCTGAGAAATTGATTTAGGGATCTCTTTAGCATAGCAGGGAGCCAAAAACTTTGCACGCCGGTGTTCCGATATCAAATCCCAGCCTTGGTAACAAAACGATGATTCAAACTCCCAGCTGTCAAGGATGAATGTGCTTGATCACTTGTGCAGTCAACCTTTCTATTGACTGGATAAAAGATCAGATAATAGAAATTACAGTACCTTAGGAACTGGATGTGCCGGGGAAACTATAGCCGGCCAGACGATGCTATAAGCAGCATTTCTTTGTCTATGGAAAGACAGAAATCTTCTCTGATGACTGCCTGACTGCTTGCGTAAGTAGATAGGATCAACTGATGAAGACAAGCGTCGCCGATGGCCGATCACACAACCTTTTGATTGAGAGGAGGGGGGAGAGGGGGGGAGAGACAGGCAAAATGTTCTTATAAGATACAATATATTCAGAATAGGAAAATAAAAAAAGTATGCCCTGTAGGAAGTTCTGCTTTGATCCATGGTTACATGTGCAGCACATGTACAGTCACAGAACAGCACTGCTGGAAGATACATTGAGATCTTCTAATCTCACCCTCGGCAGATTGTTCCCTGAATATTTTTAGCACACGGATTCATACAACAGATCAAGGGTGAACAAAATTACAGTCTGTGAGGTGCAAAGGATATTGAGGTGTTTTCCAACTCTCCTGGATGCTCCAATGTTTCCTAACTAAAACAAAAAGAGAAAATGACAGTGGCGCCTCGCAAGACAAATGCCTTGCAGGACAAAAAACTCGCAAGACAAATGGTTTTGGCAATGGGGGGGGCTGATGACTCGCAAGACAAATGTTCCTATGGCTGTGCTTCGCAAGACAAATGTTTTCCATTTTTTTGTTCCTGCCTCATGTTTGCTGATTTTGAAATGTTTTTCTATGATGTTTAAAAAGTTAAAGTTTTTTGATTGAATTTTTAAAAAACATCTGCACAATATGTATGGCTTTAAAGAGCACTTAATAAAGCCTTTGTAAACCAAATTTGCCTTTGTTGTGGCTTTTTTTGCCCATAGGAACGCATTAATTAGATTCCAATGCATTCCTATGGGAAAACGCGTTTCGCAAAATGAATTTTTCGCAAGACAACATTAACCACGGAACGAATTAAATTCGTCTTGCGAGGCACCACTGTATTCCCCACAGGCTTTCGGTGGCATAATTCACAGTTTAAAGTCTATTTTCAGGTTCTTGGGAGTTTTTCAGGCCCAAAGTAGATTGAAAAGAAAAAAAAAGCCTTTCCTGTTCTTAATAAAACCCCTTTTTGGCCTAAAACAGATCTGGGGGTGAAAAACATTTACATGGCAATTTTAACCTTCTCCTTCCTAAAGGTTCTGAGCAATTTTCCTCTAGAGTTCAGAGGGATCCAAAGGGGACTGCAGCCCTCCAGATTCTGGGAGAAGGCAAAAATGCCTCTGCCCCCCACCCTGAGGCTCTGAAAAGTTGCCCACCTTCATATTATGTTCCAGTGAAAGGTCAGGAGATGGCAACGGACTCTCACGCCACAGTTACGCAAGCCACTTTTAGCAGCCTCAAGGAAGCCAGCTTATGTTGCACTACTAGGGTATAAAGGATTAGCAATAGTTCTCCAGTTTTACCAATCTCTTCAGCCTGGGGCAAAAATATCCTCCTCACCTATAGAAAGGAACTAAATAGCTCCTAGTAATGGAGAACATCCAGCAGCAATTGTGTCTCCCTTAATTAACTTAACCAGGCCAGCCAACAGTGCAAAAATGCATGAAAGCAGTTTCCCTTATGATCATGCTAAATAAGGGTCCTTATCTCAGAATGTCACTCGTATGGTGAGTATAGATTTTCATTTTAATGCTATTCTGGACCCTTCTGAGTCATTTGCTGTTGGACATTTATATCCCTCTAACCTAAACAGTTCTCAGGATCTCAGCTTCATTCGTCCACCATTGCCAGTGCATTTAGATAGCATCCATATATAAGAGCATACAAAAGAATCGCCCTCCCCACAAAGTTACTTCTGAGGATCAAAGGAAGGGTTTTGGCAGTGGGCTATACAAGGCTACACGTGGACAGAGGAAGCAGGAGAATTCATCTGGGCTATCTTGCTCATATAGACAAGCTTTTCCTCCATGCGCCACAGTCATAGATCCAAGACAGGGTTTGCAACATCATATTACACTATTTTTTACTGTAACAACATTAGAAACTACCAGTGGAGGAACAGGGCAAAAGAGTGGGCACAATTTAGTAAGAAAGCACCATGGATGCTGTGAACGGAACAATGCCATGAAGGCAACAGATAGCTGGATATGCCAGAAGCAACAAAGATCAAATCTCCAAAACACATAAAGGAGAACAAAAAAGAGGGAGATAAAAAAATAACGAAATTGTTTTATTCATTGAATGCGCCCGGTTTCTTATTAACCACTAAACCAAAAAGCCGACAGAAATATTAATAAGGGCTGCACTCCTAAGCACTTTTATCATGGAGTAAGGACCACTGAGCTCCATGGGCAAACATGCCCAGCAATTCTGACTAAATGTATGTAGTCTGAAAATATTCATATTCAAATTTGCACTAGTTGTTGGAAATTTTAAATGTAAAAGCAGCTGTGCTTTCCAGCTTATAAGAGCATCAGATTTTCACAAAAGTAAAGAACTCAATGATACAAACAATTCTAAAACATGCTGCTACTGTCCTGTGAAGATGCCGGCCACAGAGACTGGCGAAATGTTAGGAAGAACAACCTTCAGAATACGGCCAAAGAGCCCGAAAAACCCACAACAACCATTAGATCCCAGCCGTGAAAGCCTTCGCGAATACAAATTTTAAAACACTTGATATAGAGCTATTTCCATGCTCATTCTTAAGAGTTTTTCTTATTTGTATCTTCTTCCCCAGTTCAAGAACATGCCCAAAATGTTTTTAAAATTCAGATTTGGAAAATGCTAAAGGAAAAAAAAAATCTCAGAAAACCTTGGTTTTCTTTAGTCCCTCCCCCCCACCCCACCCTATACAGTACCTGTTTCGCCCCTACAAAACAGGTCCTTTGTAACTACATTTATAAAATATTTGGCATCTTTTATGCTCCCTCTCCCCGCAACTTCCAGTTTTTCATAGAACATATGAAATGCAGACGCCTGTCCTTCACCCATTTATTTTAATTAGAACAGTGGGGCACTCCTTTCAGGAGTCCAAAAACTACAGAACAAAAGGTCTGGCTGAATAGGAGCTGCCATTTTAAGAATTTCTGCAGGGTTCATAATGTCCTTTTCCAGATTTTGACAAGTGGCAAGTAAGCGAAAATTGCTTAGATTTGTATAGCACCTCGAGGGACGGCAGAGGCCCAACATATTACCAGCAACTTTCCTCTCTCCATTATTCCACAAGTACTGTACATGGACTAATGGGGTAGGAATGGAGCATGGGAGGGTAAACGGAGCTCTTGCAAGCAAGACCGGAATAGACAGAGAACACTTTCTGGAAGCGAAAGAAAAAGAGGGGCTGTTTCTTACGTTATTTTGGGGGCAACTCCTATGTCTTGAAGGATGGCTTGTAGCAAGATGAGTAAAAGAAGTATATGACAGAGATTGTAACCTCTTGAGAATGGCCAACAGCTCACTAATTTGTCCGGGCACCAGTTGTATGAACGTAGTTTCTTACCAATCCACAACCTAGACACTCATGGAAGAGTCATGTTATCCACACAAGCCTGCAACAACCGATCAGAAGTGTAGTCCTCAATAAGCAACACCTGCTACATATATGATGGACCTAATAATCCATAGGGTCCCTTCCAGTTCTGAGGTCCTAAGATTATTATTCATACAGACACCAGGTGCTTCAGATGGCGGGCTCCAAAAGGCTACTAAACCAAAAGCACTGTGTGCCTATTCCATCTTCCCTCCTCTCCTTCATGAATTATTTTCTGTTATGAAAAAAGACACAAGAAGTGGTGATGAAAACATGGAAGACAATGTTGGATGGACACACAGCTCGTTAAATTGCATATTTGAGGCACAGTGATACTGGGAGAAAAGTCTCATCTGGAAGCCCCAGTAAGCCCTTCCAGTCTACAAAGCTATGTGAAAGGCTTTCAGGTCAAAGCTATAACTAGGGTAGGGTGAGCAAGGCTTTGACCTAGGGTGCCAAAATGTAGAGAGCACAAAAATTTGCTCCTAAAAGGTGTCAATTTGGTCACTGGCATTCAGTACTGGAAGGGGCACAAGCCTGCCTATCCTGAGCAGGTGCATATGTACAACCTATAGCTGCTCCTCTTTGGGCAGAAGGAAATACAGAGGCAGGCTCAGCAGAGAACCAACATGGTGGCTGTCTGACTAAATCCAAGTGTTCCTCTCCATTCCTTCATCCTTTCCCACGTATGACAACCGCATCTGACACAAGCTTAACCAACAGGAGAGTGAAGATCTCGGCACCAAAAGAGTTTCAGCTCTGCTTCAGGCCTTGAGTTGCACTCATAATTCGAGAGAGCAACAAGAGGTGCACATTCATCTCTGTTACAGTCAGATATCTCTGCAAAAGGAGCGGTGGACTTGGGGGGGGGGGAGTGCATCCAGTCTAGGAATTCCTTGGTGCCTCTTGCTTCCACTATTTATTCCACTGAACTCAACCTCTTCTTCCCTTTGCACAGACTGTCAGTACAGTATTTTGAATGCCACTTCTTCCCCACCTGGGAATATGGTCTTCATTGTGCCATATAGGGGAGCAGCTATTTTGTCCTGAGCCAGTGGGACCTCAAAAGGGAGACCTCCTCCACTTCTTTTGAGATTACTGGCTAATGAGTGTAACAGTTAATTATAAAGAATATATGAAAAATGGAATGCCGAAACAGGAAGCTGTCTCTTAAGAACAGAAATGTTGTTTTACTGCTTTTATAGCAGTGTGTCATTCTTGAGCTTCCTGCCACCTTCTCTCCATCTCCTTCCGAAATGCCTTCCTTTGCCTTCACCTTCTCCTTCCCTCTTCCACCCAACAAGAGGTGCCATGAAGCTGTCTCCTGACCTCTCTCCTCAAGAGAGCCTCACTCAGTGTACTAATCTGATTTCCTGGCTGCCTAAACCAACTTCTGAAAACCACCACTATGGACAGCAACCCCTTTCAGGGTGCAACACATGTTGCACATTTCGAATTCATTTCTCTTAGAAGTGGCCAGTGAATTTGGTAGGCGCTTTCGGAGGCTTGCCTAGTGAGCCTTTCAATCCTGTGCTTAGTTTTTACAATGCCTTCCAGCCTGCTACACGGTTTCCCTCCTCCACACGTACTATTGGTCTCTCAAACATCTTACTGAGTCCTGTATTTCTGCC
This sequence comes from Pogona vitticeps, assembly GCF_051106095.1. Lineage (NCBI taxonomy): Eukaryota > Metazoa > Chordata > Lepidosauria > Squamata > Agamidae > Pogona > Pogona vitticeps. The sequence goes on from NC_135783.1 coordinate 202,699,257, forward strand.
TGGTCAAGACTTCTTCTTGCCCGCATCCGTAGATGTGAATAAGGAAGTGGATTATTGTTGTTGTTTAGTCATTAAGTCATGCCCAACTCTTCGTGACGCCATGGACCAGAGCATGCCAGGCCCTCCTGTCTTCCACTGCCTCCCGGAGTTGGGTCAAATTCATGTTGGTAGCTTCAATGACCCTGTCCATCCATCTAGTCCTCTGCTATCCCCTTTCCCTCTTGCCTTCACTCTTTCTCAACACCAGGGTCTTTTCCAGGGAGACTTCTCTTCTCATGAGACGGCCAAAGTATTGGAGCCTCAGCTTCAGGATCTGTCCTTCCAGTGAGCACTCAGGGTTGATTTCCTTCAGAATGGATAGGTTTGATCTCTTTGCAGTCCAGGGGACTCTCAAGAGTCTCCTTCAGCACCACAATTCAAAAGCATCAATCCTTCGGCGGTCAGTCTTCCTTATGGTCCAGCTCTCACTTCCATACATCACAAGGAAGTGGATTGCAATACACAAATGAGCACTCTGAAATCAAGCTGTTAGTCTTTAGGGTGCCACAACTCTTTTGTTCTTATGTTATACATACCGACACGTACAGCATCTTAACAACTCTTTAACAGAGATATTTGTCATCATAGGAGATACTTGGATCTCCTCTGTTTCATCAGACATCTAGTATAAGACCCCTTGACTTAACACACCAGATATAAAAGTAATAGAACAAAGAAATGTCTGGATTATTGACACTACAATTCCAGGGGATGCCAGAGTTGAAAATAAACAATTGGGAAAACTAACGAAGTATAGAGACCTGGTAATTGAAACATCTCACCTCTGGATGAAACACGTTTCACTGGTCCCTATAGTCTTATTTATTTATTTATTTATTTGTTTGTTTGTTCGTTCATTCATTTAATACTTTGCCCATCTAGACTGACATCTACTCAAAGTCTAGTCATCAGGGCTTTCAGAACAATATCAAGAAATTTCACACAGTACAATAAGCAGTTGCAGATCTCAGAAATAACACTATGAGAGCTACAAAAATGGCAATATTAGGAACAGCATATACTGTATACTGCGTCGATATTTAACAGATACTTAAAAACTTATATCTGTTATATAATACCAGTCACTGTTTTTATAGTTTTGATTGGATGTGCCTTCTATTTTTAACAACAACAACAACAACAACAATAACAATAATGTGTGCCATCAAGTCAATTCCAACTGATGACAACCCTTTCCAAGGTACCTCTATCCTAGGTAGAGAATACTCAGACATAGTTTACCATTCCTTTTTCTGGGGGCATCTTGGGATTGTGCAGGTTGCCCAAGGCCACGCACGCTGGCTCTTCTCCCCAGAGGCACAAACTTCCAACCTATGGCTCTGCACCCAGATCCCTAAGCCTGCTGCACTAAAATAAAATTATTCTTCAAAGCAATCCAAATTCTGTGCCTACATGTGCTATGTATAAATAATGTAAACAAATTTGAATAAATTGCTTATTTTGAATAATTTATTCTGCTAAATATGGGTATGCCAAAGTAATGAAGTCCTGTTTAGACCCACTTCTTGTCCCTAAGATTCCCGCAAGCACTGCCAAATACATTTAGATCCCTCTTTTCCTTCCTTCCTTCTTAATCAAAGGCAATATAGTATAGGGGTGCTGAATTCTCAGTTTAGTACAGTATAAGCTTTCAAACTGACACAATCCAATCTCAGGTTAAGGAATAGGCATGCAACCTGCCTCACTTTACTCTTCATTTCTCTCTCTTCTTAGCTCCAGGATCTCTTCCTACTTCTGTTTCCCTACTACTGGGCATTTCTACAGCCTCTGTAAGCATCCAATCACTTCCCTCTACCCCTTTAAGTTCTCTCTTTGTACACAGCTTCCATGTACCCTTTCCTGAAACTCCGTCTCCACTTCATCATACCCACAGTTTTGCCCATGCACACATACATACCCCACCAGCACAGGCACCAAGCATGAGAACTGAATGCAAATTACAAAATGATCTTCTGGCAGTGGGCAGCAGGAAGGGCACAGAGGGCAGCCAAAGAGATAGCCACAGCAACATGGCGATGGTCAAGAGGGAAGCCAGTTATAATTCTGAGCAATCTGGACACTGTCTACCAACTATACAAAGCCCAACATGATTTTATGCAAATTGATTCAGGAGTAAGACCAAGTGGAACAGCTTTTCTGGCCTTAAAGGACAGCTTAGTTTTCAGCAACATATTAAATACCTTTGAATGCTCTCCAACAGTGGGTAGATCTTCCCTACATGTAACGTGCACCACCCCCTCAACATACTTGTCAACAGCTGGCCTATCCTGCAAGTACTTGCCCACCCGAAGGAGATATATACTGTATATATACATGGAAGGAGGAGCTATATGGGCAAAAGGGCAATGAATGAGAGATTCCCAGTGTTCGGTCTTGAGCTCCATCACTTTGGACTCTATACACTGGGTCCTGACCCCGACCGCTGAGATATGCATCCATAGTCCCAAACAGCCCACCTAGTCTGTTTTGAGTGTTCAGATCACCTGCTTGGGAAAAGCCAATCCTAGTTCCCTTCAACACATGGAAGAAGTTGAAGGAGGGAAGTCTTATCTCCGACCATCTGATCAGTGGGAGGAACACAGCTTTGTTGTGCCCAGCAACTATAAGGACTGTGGAGAGCATAGAAGGCAGCATTTGTGTTTGTTGCCCTCCTTTTCAGCATGCCACATGTCCAAGAAAGTGGACTGCAACCCACAAATGCTCACTGGAAATGAACACAGACAAAAAATGAACAAACACACACATCTGCTATTATTAAAGGTGCCACAATAATCCGGTTTCATTTTCCGCTTGGCTCCCATTATAAACTGCTGCAACAGACAGGCTACCAGTCTGAGAACAGTGCCTAGCAAGCTGCTTAAGAGTTAAAGCAGCACTGAGAGGCTGTAGGTTGGCTCCCTTCCCCTCTGATGTATTTCACCAGTTGGGAAGACGTTTGTGTTTACCAGTTCCATTCATCACTTCATCTGCTGTACCTGTCCGTTTTGGTGGTGGTTGTTTAACAAGACACTATTGTTCAGTAATTTTATTACATTTTGCTGGTTTTGTTGTAAGCTGCCCTGAGTGATGTGTAAGCACCAAAAGATGGAATGTATGCAATAAAATATGTAAAATAAATAAATGCAGACATTGCAAACATTTCCTATAAGCCTTATGCTGGCTGTCACTGAACAAAGAGATGCAGCCCAAATCTCTGCAGTGCCACCAATATATTTTGGATGGAAGTTGTTCAAGGTGCTCCACTGGATCTATTTGCACTTGACACAGTAAGGTAAGGCACAGAGGTAGTTAACAGAAGGCCTTCCTACGTGGTGGCCATTCAGATGCTGCAACTCTCCATCCACCCTAGCCTATCACTGACAAGGTGTGATAAGGCCACAAGTCGCCCTGCCTTGATTTCATTCGTTCGTCCGTTCGTCCGTTTGTCCATTCGTTTGTTCTTTCATTCATTCATTTATTCATTCATTCATTTATATCCCGTCTATCTGGTCGTTATGACCACTCTAGGCGGCTTACAAAGTCGTAATACTATAATAAAATAATAATAAACCACAAAGAAAAAAAAGAAGAGAAACAGATATTAACTGGAGGAGAAGGCCTGCCTGAACATCCAAGTTTTTAGTTGGTTTTTAAAAATACCCAGCGAGGGGGCTGCGCGAATCTCAGGAGGGAGATTGTTCCAGAGGCAAGGAGCCACCGCCGAGAAGGCCCGGTTTCTTGTTTTTTCCTTCCGGGCCTTCTTGGCAGATTTAAATAAATGCTACATAAAAATATGATCTGTTCAGGTCCACTGAGATCAAGGCCACAATCATGTGCACACATTTATCTCGGACTAAACCACAGGGGGTGTATTTCTGTGTGAACATGCATGATTGTGGACCAGGTTACACAGACACATTCCTCACAGGAGTGTACTTCAGATCTCCTGGCCTAAGAAATAACTTGCTGACAAGATACCCAACCCAACTGTACTCAGACTGTAAGAGATGGGCAGCAAAGGACACAAAAAGCCACAATATGACAAAAGCGGCTTCCCGAGCCAGCAAGACCTTGATCTAGAGAGTTTTACATCCCTGCTCCTATATGTACCTCCCTTTCATCTGTATTTACTAATGACTGAGTTGATGCATGAGAACACTGAACAAACCTCCGAATGATCTACACATATTTAATTACTAAATACCTAAGAGGCAAAGCAGAAACAAATCCATTTCTGCTAATCCATCAACTTATTATTATGAGGGCCACAAATTCAACAGACAAGCTTCTCTTCTCTTCTCTTGCTTCCCCTCAACAACGCATTCTAGAAGTGAACTAATTAAAATGGGCACACGGACATTTATTTTAAGCCTAGGTTCATAATGTGTTGTAATAATTATGGATAAAGTTGCATCGCATCTTTTATGCTTTGCGATGCAAGATGTAGTAGGAGAGCAGTGATGTGTTTGGGATTGGCACGGGGAAAGGTTAGGCAAAGTGAAAACCTGGCTCTCTCCCCCCCTCTCCCCCCCCCCCCGCCACAGGGCACTTCTAAGCACAAAGCAGGAGCCCTACACAAGGGGCTCTTGAGAAAGAGAGAGAGAGAGAGAGAGAGAGAGAGAGAGAGAGGAGGCAGCCTGTTTCTGCGCCATCCTAGGGCTTATGGATCAAGCCCTCAGCTCCCTCTTGTGACTGCTGCAAGTTGTAGCAAGAGGTGTTTCCCCCCTCCCCCCCCCCAAAATATTTCTGGCAAGAAAGCATAAAGCTTATAAACGAAGCTCATTTGAGACTTCACTTTTGCTCCGGGAGTTAACGGCTCCCAATGGGATTGGGCAGACCAGCCTTGTAACAAACGGATAAAATAAGCTTCAGTAAAATAAAATTGACAATCACGATTCTACCACACTAACCTAACCTAGAACTGAAAGAACAGACAAGGAAAACCCATTGGCAGTAGACTGAGAAGAAGCCTAATCCGCACAAAGTTGTTTTCTTTACATGTACTTTTCGTGTACTTTTAAAAAACCAGCACACCTTGTTGTTTCCAATCTTCTAACATTTGCCGCCAATCTGAGACCCTAACATAATCAATCACTAGAGACAAGGAACCACTGGTGGGCTGTGTTTCTCAATCCAGTTCCTACAAAGTGTAGAACCCACCCACCCTCACCGCTTCACACACATCTAAGCCAGTGTCAAATTCTGTTTACTCATGTTTATTCTACAATTGACAGCCCCTTGCACGCAGAACCGTTTAGTGCCCTAAATGTACATTTCAAGGAGGATGAAATATTGGTTTAGAAACTCAATGCAGTATTATATGTATTTCCCTTAAGTCCATGGATTTCTTAACAATACTGGATGCCTGCTACTGGGCACAGTTTAATTTTAAATTATTTCCACTGGGGAAACGGCTCATGCAAGCCTCAAGGGGGAAAATGGACAAAAACTGTGTATTCTCCATGACAGACACTGTCCTTTATAAGCGACCATTTTACGACCCTTCCCTGGAGACTGAAAATCCATGGCAGAAATTTTGATGAACAAATCACATCTTAACAATGTGGTGTAATAAGAATTATCAGTGTTTCAGATTTAAAAAAACAACCATCAGCAGGCTGTTGCCGTTTATCGTTCAAAGAGACTTATTCATAACAACAATGGAACAGAGCAGTGTGTGTGTGTGTGTGTGTGTGTGTGTGTGTGTGTGTGTGTGTGTTTTATAATGGCTTGGACTGCCTCAATATATCTTTGAGTGATATTTATTAATACTTCTTAAAGTGTTTTCCACACTCCCCCAGTCTTTTCCCCAAAACAACACTTGATTATCTTTTAACTGATTCAGCTAAGGGGACTGGATCCAAGACTGGACTGATGATGATAGGGGTGGGGAAAGTATTTTAATTTTACAGCGTGCAGTATGCCCCTCATTTATTAGCCTCCTTTCTACAGGTCTGTTTTAATTGTTATCTGTTCATGCACAGCATACCATATAATGGATTGCTCCCATTTCAGTCACCGAGTAATAAGGATTTTTGCATGTACTTCCTCAATGACCCTTAATTAAACTAATTTTAGTAATTCAACATGACTCTTCTTCCGGTCAACAAGATCTGCCTGGCTCCAATGTGAATGCTGGCACGGCTCTTCTTAAAGTGTTTCTTATTAAATGGTAGCAAGAATAATCACTTTACTACAGCTGCAACACTGTCCATCTATAACCCAAGTCCACATTATTGCCAACACACATTGTACAAGTGCTCTCATATTTTATCAGGGTATGAGAACCTATTTCATTAGTCTTTAAAACAAGCAGCTGAACATTTGCCACAGCAGAATTCTATCTTCAAATAAAAACAACAACTCTTTAAGTATGATGTATTTTATATACCTATAGAAACCAAAATAGAAATATTATAGAATACTTACTAAATTGTATTTATAATAAAGACTGGAAAAAATAATTGTGAACAAAATACCAATCTTTCTAATAAAAACTGAACGAATATTTAGTACAAAAGCCTATTCAGCTAGCATACATATGCAGCTGATTATTGGATGAACACAGTTTTACTTAATCACACATAAACACTTAGCTATTTTCAAGCCTTTTGGACAGAAATTGCCCAATAGTGTTTACTCTGAATTTCAAATACATATATATCTAGATTAATTATTAGTATGTGAATTGCTATTGTAATTTTGAAAATATCTTTAGCACATTAGATCACTGCACACAAGAAAAAAAAGAAATAGACAGCTCAGCCCTCCACCTTTTATTTTTAACTTTTGAAACTCTTGTTTTTTAAGGAATTTATATATATACATGAAACACAGAATTATTTTGCACCAGATTTCATATTTTGAGTTTGCAACAGGTTGAAAAAGAAACCTGGCTGGGAACTCCAGAAAATTCACACTAAAAAGTGCAAATTTTTATTCTTGCTTTTACATCTTGTTATTACATCATACCACTCAAACTGAGGTGCCAGATGTAACAGAATATAAGAAATAACACAGATTTTATGGAGGGAAAAGGCCTAAGTCATTCAACAATTCACGGGGTTAGTTGGATCGATGTTGTTTTCCATGATGGGGAGAGGGACCCGAACATGTGCTTGAAAACGACACCATGAAAGATTAAAGGTTCTTTTGCAAGTCTGTGTAACCTGTGGAAGAGAAGTGGGGGTCACATTTCACATGCAATAATAACCTGTGCACTGGCGGAAGAAAAGAACAACACAGGGAGTGCCTGGGGCAGAAGCTTAAACTGATTGGGCAAAGGAGGAAGACAAGAGCCCTTGAAATTAAACAAAAGCAAATTCACTCTGTAGACAGATGTGGAATACATCAAAGCATCGACACAACTTTTTTGCCCCTTAGCAGCTGGATAATACCACCTAATTGTGTGTGCACCCAGAAGCTACCATGTCTTAAATCAAATGTTGCAGGAACTAATAATAATAGTAATAGTAATATTAAGAAGAAGAACAACAACAACAATAACAACAACAACAAAAGAAGTATAAATATTATATAAGAAAGATTTGGGTAAGCACACATTCAAACAACAAGGCTTTCACATGGTTGCGTCTGCACACCCGTGCTGGTCACACCATCCGCAACTATTCACTTCCAGGGGTTAACTGCTGTGGCAGCCAAATAAAACACTGAGAGAGCCACGCAATTACAGATACAGTCAAAGGGCAGGCTCGATTTTGAAATCTATTTGCACAGACAAGGTCCTCCAATTTAACACACAGGAAACAAGCTGGCAAAGAGCATCTCCTCCTCTCCAGATGCTTTCCACTCCCCCCTCACCCCATAGCCGGAAATTATGGCTTGAGAAAGGCCCCTCAGAAGAAACATTTAGCCCCAAGGAAGACAATTCTTAAACATTTCTTCCTCTCTCCCCATCACTATCACCTCACCCTCAAGAGGTTTTCCTTAGAGCAGTGGTTCCCAACCTTGGATTCCCAGATGTGCTTGGACTAAAACTCCCAGAAGCCTTCGCTACTAGCTATCCTGGCCAGGATTTCTGGGAATTTTGGTCCAAGAACATCTGGGGACCCAAGGCTGGGAACCACTCTCTGAGAGGATCCCTGAGGTCGGATCCAACACATCGGAATGGCAACATCCAGTTTACTCTCTTTGTGAGTCTACACAGAGCTACCAAAAGAAGCACTCTCATGGGAATCTTCTTAAAGTTTCACAGATTCACAGGCTTTCAACTTTTTCAGATTATATATATTGTATATTTTAAAATTCTATATATAATTAACCACAAAGACTCCAAAAAGTGAAGGCTTTTGGGAGTAACACAGAGCCAGCTAAAGGATTTTTTTTTTTGGGTCGGTGATGGAAAGCTTCTTGAGCCACCTTCCCAAAGTGAAGTCATCACATTGTTGTCCATCATAGAGACTCACCTGTTTCTGATTGTGTTTCCATAAAGTTAAGTGAAAGGTGCTGCTCCAGCACCTCAGCGTTTTCACCATTCACCCACCTGAAGGGGACAAACTGGAATACTGGCAGCAGAAGGGGCAGCAGGCCTGGAAGTTCCAGGGATCTCCGCATGAGGCTTCCAGCAAAGGGATAGGCCTTGTTGCTCAATGCCCAGCACCAAGCCAACTCTTTGAACCAGCCCAGGGCAGGCACTCCATCACAGTCACATTTGTACTCTATTCACTTTGGCCATTTCCAATGATGGGCAAATGCTGAGAAGCCATGTGACCCAAAGAAGACAGTGGTCTGGATGTAGACCCTAGAATGAACTCTTACATTTAACCATCCAAGTCAGACCCACTCAATTTCTTGGGCAGCCCATGGGGCTTCCTTCCTAGTACAGTAAGTTCCCTTTGAAATGGAGCTTCAGCCTTGATTCCTCACCTGCAAGATAAGGAGCAGGGAGCCCTCACCTAACTGTCTTCCCCCTAATCCTGAAAATTCCCAATCTTAAATCCACTTCCTGATATAACAGTAATGTGTGTGACAGAAATGCATGCAAACTCACAAAGATACGCACACAGCTCAAAAAAAGGAAGCAACGTTCTCCCACCCAGAACTAAAGCTGGGGAATTTGCACAGTAAGGCTGATCAACCTTCAGCGGCTGCTAGCGAGTTCTAAATTCCCCAGCGCTCCTCCTCTATTCTGACCCTCACTCCCTAAACTGCTCAAATACATGACACGGGTTTAGTTTACGTTTCAATGGCCTCCTGAGAACATCCCTTCTCTTTCTCCTATATATAAGGGTGGTTACTGCTCACTCATATTTAGGGGATAAAATAAATCCTCTGGGGTCAGCTTACAATTAAGTGAAAAACACATCGCTGAAATCAGGGGAAGACAATTTCAAGACAAAACTTCATCATAATCCTTTCCACAGAGTAGGTGATACCAGATTGCTGGTGGATAATGCTTTTTCCCTTCTCTCTCCAACCTGACAAGAATACGAGACCTATCACTTACACACCCAAACACGCACACACACACACACGTCTCTATCATTTACAGGCCGCACGTCGTATCAAACCATTTCTAACTGCTTCCAGCATAACAATGAGAAGTTTGGATAGTCACAGTGAATTTGACTGAACTGAAATAAAAAGTGATGGCAGAAGAGATGGCAACAAAATTAGCAACTGGCATCACGTAAATGTGAAACTGATCCACTACACGGTGGCCTTGCCTATTTATCAGCTGTCAGTTCCCTGTTTTATGCCGTGGACAACTAATCACCTGAATGGGATTGTGTGATGTGTTTCAAGAGACTGCTTAATATGTAAATAGAACTGAAAGAAAGTGATTTGCCCAGGTTTGTTTTAATATACATCTCCTGTGGAGCTGAAACCGGCTTGGACTGAACCCAGTGCTGTTTGATGCACTTGCACTATCATAAACTTAGGCTACCTATTTTGCAGGCTAAATTTTATGGCCTATTAAAGCTATAACTTACAGGAATTATACTTTACAAAGTTAGTATCTATGGAGATATACTATATTAATGGCTGTGAGTGGATGTACTCTATTAATATACTGTTCCATATGTATCTGGATGTTCAAGATGAACATCTAGTGATCTATGCAGGCTGACTGGATAGCTCAGTGAGTCAGGTCTCTGGCTTCAGAGCCAGAACTTGGGAGCTCAATTCCTCCCCCGCTGTGCCTCCAGGAAGAAGAGCCAGCCTGTGTGGCTTTGGGTAAGCTGTGCAATCCCAGGACACCCCCAGAAGAAAGGAAGGGTAAATCACTTCTGAGTATTTTCTACCTAGAAAACTCCGCAAAAGATGTGTACATAGTTTTTATTCTCTGTCTGAATCGTTTGGTGAGATCTCCAGTCTACTGAGTCTTGTTGGCAGACAACTGGAAAAGGATGCTTGCCTGACATAACCACAGTCAGTCCCAGAGATAACTTGCAGTGTCTGTCCAGGTGTGTAACCATCCCAGTTCCCATACCACATGTGGCTGTCAGGTGGGAGGTTTTAAAAGGAACCCTGATCTCGCATAGCAGGCATTTTCTCATGACCACAAATGCTGACGAAATTACTGGAGGAGTTTTTAATAAAAAAGTGATCGGGTGCCCTGGAGAATCTGAAATCGAACAAGACTTGTCTGGACATACTTCTTGGAGAATGCTAAGTTTTGCTACTGTTTTCAGTAATATTTGAGCCAAGAATTTTTATTAGTATCATGCAAATAAATTTTTTTTGTGTCCATCATAAACACCTATATCACATCACAGCTGTCTTTTTCACAACTGCCGACACAGATTATTTTAATTTTTTTCTCTATCTTTTTTTCCGTATGAGGGCCAAGATCAGAACGACTCTGAGAATTAATGCTTGAGACTCATTGAGCAACATGAACCAAAACCAGTTAAATAAATAAGAGTGCTGCCCTAGAAGAAGGTACGGTAAGTTGGAAAACTCTGGAGAATCAGAACACCACTATGTACAGGAAGGATGACAGCCTAAGGGTCCTCCAGTCCAATAATAACAACATTCAAGTAACAGTGCCTGGGTCGTGACAAATCATGACCCTTCCCTAGAGCCCTTTCAGGAAGTTGGCTTGGAGCCACCTTTTATCAATAGCAATTGATGCTGTGCAACCTTAACAAGCCTAGAGAAAGACAGAAGACGTCTCATTTTACACCCTTAAAAATAAATCCCCAAATCTTCCACTGATGATCGCCTCAGCAGTTGTACATCCAACAACAACAACAAAAGCATTGGGGGGAGATAGACAGTAACATTGGTTAATTTAGTGCTTCACTGAGCAAAATGTAGACGCCGTTGGGGAATATATTTGGAACATAACAGCAAACTGTTATGAACCTATCTCATTCATTCATCCACCAAAGGGTTTCTACTGTCTATTAATAAAAGTATGACTAGATGTAAAGTGCTTTCTATTTTTAAAAACCAAGATTCCTAACATTTTTAACACCACAGGCACTTCTTGGGTGGAATACATCTATCTTTACACACAGCACAGCAAAAATGGATTACTAAGAAAGCAAAAATGCAGCATTTACATCTCAGTATTCTTTTTAGTAAATCTCCGCTGGCTAGCACAACATAAAGAGACAGCACAAGCCAAGCAAAGGGCAGGGCAGCCACACAGCAAAAAGAAACATCAGATCTAAATGCTGGACACAGCATTTAAAAAAAAGTTTCACACATGGTTAACACCAAGGGAATAAGAGGCCTCAGACTCGCCTGTGACATCTGGCAAATTTCAACTTTTAGTTAAAGCAACATTCCTATTAAATTGCATGCACTTCTGTTAAAAAGATGAAAACATGTAACTTTAAAATGTCTGCAACTATAGCCAGAATGTACAGATTTGCTCCCACTTTTATAGAGTAAATGAGTTTCAGTATATTTGAAAGGAAAGGGGGAGGGAGACCCCAACTTCTTGATTTTAACATGAAAGTGAGTGTTCAATAGATTTAGTATTTAGGTTTTTAAACACATATACAAGCCTACTAATGAACTGGCATTAAGGTAAGTAATTGTTAAAAGGCACAGATCTTAGATATAATCCACTGGGAACACATTAGAAGCATGCTTGCACAGTTATTTCAAGGCAGCCTGCTTAGGAAGTGAGAAAGGAATCATAACCTCCCAAGAAATACTAGTAAGACGAGGGGCATTTCTTGGATAACGGTAAAATACACCAGTAGTCCTAAGTAGTAAGTATATGTTCATAAATGTGTAATATATTTATACATCTTTTTCCCCAAAGAAAGACTCATCCTGTCAGTGTCCCTGTTCTGATGTCCGGCCTTAAAAGTACAGTACTGTACTTCCTTCAAGTGCTCAGAACCAGACGTTCCCTCCCTTGAGACCTTTCAGATATTTTGGACTCGAAATTCTCATTGTCCCAACTCCAGCCTGGCTAGGGTGGAGAAGAACCTTAGTCCAAAACACCCCCAGAGAGAAACGATACCCTTTAGAAGAAACCAACAACAATAACAACAAAGAGACAACTGCCCTTGAAATACAGTAAGATGGTTACGGAAGTTTGGTGAATATTTTTATATATAGCTTTGTGGGCAATGCCGTAGCAGTCTCGAATCCAAACAAAATAGATAACATGGCCTTAATTTCAGCTTTATAGGTCTACTGCCACACATCTAAGGAGCTAAGGTAATGGTTGCTTAATTATAAAAACCCAGCTCTACCTTAACAAGAAGAATCATACGCAGGAGGTTAACCATCTATTTAAAAATAAATCTTTTAATAAAATTCTGCTTGTTTGGAAATGACATCTAACGGGGAGTATTTCCTTCTCTGTGTTAGGTTTGGTTAATTACCTGCATTATCTTGTTCTATAAACTGCAGTTGCTAGCCCCTGAAAACACAATTTTACACATTATAGGGTTATAGCCTCCCATTGAGACAGAATTTACAAACGCATGTTACCAGCATAGATTCCTCAGCACGCCTACAGGAGAAAAAGGTACATTTCCAGTATATTGTATTCCATTACAAATTTAAATATTAATTTTCCCCAAATTTAAATAATGGCCTTGTCTCTCTCCCTCCCACCCCCCGCCCCATGTTTGCAGTTAAACCAACATAGGCAGGGAGGGGGTGGGACAGATGTTGGTTGCAGCCGTTAATATTTCTGAAAGGTACAGATACAGTCCAACAAAATGTTGCCTGTTCTTTATAAGACACAAAGGGAGCTTGAGAAAAACACATTTTTTTAATTACAAACCACATACTGTGTAATAAACGATGTACGAGAAAAGCGTCCAATTGCATCTGGAGTTTGGTAGCTTTATCATTGGTATTTGTTTGCACACCAGACAGCCGCTAAAATGTTGTTGTTCTTGCATACCTAGCATATTTATCGACAAGTACTATATGTGGAGTTTGATTTTGATGAATACATTACCTGAAGCAGTCCAAAAATAAAAGAATGGGCTTTCATTTTCAAAATATACAAATGTTTCCTCTTTAGCATGAGAGAGTCCCTATTTATCAAAATAGTGATGCTAGTAAAATTGTTTGCATTTTCAACACTATCAACATGCATCGTTTATGGTAAAAAAGAAAAAGAAAAAGAAAAAAAGAACGGCTCCCTAAGAATTGCTCAATCACTGTCAATCACACAAGCTAAAATATACATAAACCGAAGCATGTGGTGTGAACGGTATTAGATGCAAACTGAACACAAGGTTCCTAACATAACAAACATAAAAACCAAATAATTATAAATCACTCTTGGACCTATTTACACATCTCGGAAAACTGTTGGAAGGTGGGTAACCATAGAAACCCGACAGACTAAGTTCAGCATTTTAAAGTTTGCATTTATTTTAAAATGCTACAAATTACGTTCCTCTTCGACAACATTCTTGGTTTGTATTTTAAAGCTCCAGATTGTTTCCTTTGTTTCCTAACTACTGCTCCAAATGATTTTTTTTCTATCCCAGTTACTGGTAATTTGCCTTTTAAAAATTTTGTTCAAGCAGAAGATAAATGTGGGCTGTGGGGGGGGGGGAATCAATATGTTTTAGTCTTGCAAATTAATACTGCTAACATGAAATGAAACACAAACCAATACAATGATTTTAGGATTCTATTTCAAATGGATTTCAATACAAAAACCTTCTGTAAAATGAAGAGAAGAAGGGAAAAAAGTAAACGAGAACTGCAGTCCTATACCTATTTATAAGTAAATCAAGTTGAGATTAATGGAATTACTTCTGAGCAGATACACAAAGCACTGAACTGTTAATGATTTGTTATAGCTAAAGAGCTAAAAGTATTTTAAATACAAATATTTTCTGTAAGAATTATAATTCACATACTGGATTAATATTAAATATAATTATTGGCATTGAATATTCAATCATTCATTGCATAATTTCAGTTAGCAAAATAGCCATGGATCATACACTTAAGGCATAATGGTGAGAGTGTATTTATTTCATTATGCAGAAGAGCAATGGATGTTGTCCAACATGATTTAAATGAGTCAACAGTATTTTCCCATTCCCATTAATCATTCAGACAGCTAAAAGGAAGGAGAAAAAGTCCTGAAAACTAATCTGGAAGACATTTTTAAAACCACGGAGGCACTACTACTGAACTATTTATTGTCTACATCTCTTTAGGGCATGATGATTAGTGAACAAACACAAAAAAAAAATCGGGAAAGAGGCATTTGTGTTCACAACTCAGGGACCACATTTCTACTTAAATTACCAGGACAAATTGGTTGTTATCATGCATGTACCTGGACATTTACTGAGTTTCTGAAAGGCACTTGCATCAGTAGCAAACAAAATACAGGGGGAAAAGCAGATGGTGGACTTCATCTTGCAAGAATTCAACCTACAATCACAACCCCCCACTGGAGCCAATGGGATAGGTTTGGACGTATTGGTTACTGGTCGGTTCTTCACAGAATGCGTCAAGACTGTGGATTCCATTCTCAGATGAAGCGGCCATCCTGCATTAGACCAATTTACAGACACAAGAAAGTATCAGGAAGCTTTGTGACTTGTAAATCACAAAATACAGCTCAGCAAAAGTGAGGTTCTTTGGCTGAGTGTGAGGGGAGCACAAGGAACTATAGGACAAGCTAGAGAGCAAGGAAGAATTAGCCAAGAAGTGGTCGGCGCTGGAGCCCTTAGGGGTTGCTCCCTTTGTTTCAACCACGGCAAGATTCCTCCTAAGCCAAGCACGGGAAAACGTATCATGTCCCAAGGATGGCATCCATCTTATCTGGGTCAGCTGAACACATCAAGTACACAGGTTCTCCCTCTCTTTTTCTCTCCCCCTCCCAACTAAATAGTAATCTAGCTCCCATTATTATTTTTATTACATATAGCCTTTATTAATTCTGTAATGCCTTTCTCTCAAAACAACTCAGAGATACTTGAGTTAAACCTACAGTCCCAGAGTAAAGACATGCATGTACTCTAACCTGAAGTGTAGCCTACCAAACCGTAGGATACAGCCAAACTGCCTTCTGCCAGCACAGTCCAACTGATGCAGCAGGGCTTAATTTGAGTAGCAGCAACTCTTTAAGGCCTTCGGTAGAAGCTTTTCACATCCTCTGTTATTCTGATCCTTCTAATACCACACAAAGCATGTGTTCCACTTCTCAGCCACGGCCCTTTTTTTGGCATTAATTTGAGCCAGATCCTTCCCCGGCCCCACTTGGGCCACCTCTGCACGAGCATCAACACTCCTCTCTACTGGCGCAGTGCTGGAGTAGAGAAGTGTGCACTTGCGCACTTCCCTTGTGAAGTACAACATTTTAGCACAAGTATGTGGGTCACAGAAGATGAATTCACCTACGATATTTTTCCTACACTAAAGCAGTCCTGAAATTCCACACCAAGTCATAAGAAATAAATTGCATCAAATCACTGGGTGCAATGGTATGGAATGATCAGATTTGATCACAACCCCTGCTAGGTTAACTGGTGATGAAGCCGCTGTTGAAGGAGGCTTTGCCTGGGCATAAATGAGGTAGAAACTGAAGGTGATACCTTTACACGGACACCCGACAGATTCCAATGAGAGTTTTAACACAATAGCTAAATCTGCGAAGCTGGCATGGAGGAATGTTTCGGGGAGCAGAGTTCCTATCTCGCCATTTGGAATGTAAACTCATACAAAAGACCAATCAGACTAATGCAATTCTGGTCAAGAATGTTATCCCCTGGAAGTATGTTTGCCGTAATAATTCAGATGGCGAACTGGGCACTTTAACCCGTACAGAGCAGGAGTGGGAAAAATGGTATTTGTGAACAACAGGCTCCCAGAACCCTGCAACCCACAACAGCCATTGGCCACGTTGGGTGTAGGATTCTTGGGTATGCAATCAAAACAACAACAACAACAATTTGCCCTCCTTTGTCACAGTCTGCCCAGTCTTTGAGGCGCACTCTGAGCAGCAGGTAGGGAAGATGACAATGAACCAGATTTATTTGTCTGCTTGTTTATATTTTTATTTTTACTGTGGAGTTACATGTGTAAAATAAGAATCATAGACTCACAAAACTGTAAAACTGGGACCCCAGCGCTCCTACTTCCTGATGGGGCAAGAAACTCACTGATAAGGCATCCTTGGCAGATGACCATTCAAGTTTCATTTATAAACCTCCAGTGAAGAAGAAGAATCCACATCTGCCCCTAGTCCTCCTTCCAAACCCTTTACTATCCTGGACCTCTTCTCTGGAAACATTCCAGAATCTCAAAAATCCTTCTTAAATGGTGGGACACAGAATGAGACATCGTATTTCAGGTATGGTCCAACCCAAAGCAGAATAGAGTGGTACCGCAGTTAACGAGGATAAGTATTTACACGCTACTTTGTCAGGAGTGCATTTGAACAAAATGGGAATAGACACACAACGAGAACAGAAGGACAATTGTGCCCAAGCTAATAAACATGTGGCAATGAAACAGCGGCTATGCAATTAAGCAGCTGCCTGACTTACCCCTGTAAGTAAAACAAGAAAGAAAAAAAGTCTTCAGGAGACCAGATACTGCCCTGACTCCAGGGCAGCAAATAGGAGTAACCATTGTTCTCAAATGTTCACTCAGAACCTCTTTCCAAGTGCAGGATACTGGATCTGTGCTCCGTCACATGCCTATATTCACACTGATGTGCACGGAAGGCGGTCTAGTCAGAAAAGGACCACTCTTCCCAGGTTAGGAAGTGAGAGGTAAACCGCCTGTGGCCCTTCAGAACTCCTTGGATTACAAATCCTACCAGCCCCAACCAACGGTGAGAGATGAGAGCAGGTGAAGTATAGCAACATCTGGAGGACCACAAGTTACGTACTCGGGCCTTTTAACACCTGGCTATGGGTTGGAAGCGATGCAGCACCGAAGTGCTTGCCTGTCTTTGTGCCTTTGGGAGAAGAGCTCAGACAACCTGAGCAAGGCGGAGGGGAGGCAAACATCTGGTCCAGAAATCCCTACTTGCCCGTCTACTGTAATGAAAACACAAAGGCAGCCATGACTCTTTGGAGTAGGAAAACGATATTCACTTTCAAAGGCTGAACACCAAGTTTTGTGGATACACAGATCTATCAGGACGCAAGTGCTTGAAGGACCTTGGTGACTGAACAATCCAATGGTCAAAAGACAGGTGCTGGTGACACCTTATACTGTTTGGTTTTAAGCCATTACTATTTTTGCTGCAATGCATTTAGATGACTAGATAAAGTGGTTTGGAGAAATTCAGCAGCTTGGATCTTTCAAATCAGCAGGTAGGCCATTAATCATCACTTCCACGTGCTTCTCCTTGGGCCCTGTCCTGTGACCCTTTTCTGTTCAAACACGTGTATTAAAAATGGAAGGGAAATACCTGGGCTACAGCATCACCACACATTTGATATGCAGCACAACACTTTATTCTCTGCACTCCTTCCCCCCCCCCTTCACCCCACCGTCCTCCTTTCCCAGAATATGTCTGTGTTCTTTGTTGGAAGGAGACTGGGATTAGCACGAGGGAGAATCTATTACCGCTCAGTTCAAACAATGAGAAACTAATTTTGGTACACAGGAAGAAAGAAATGGGAAACAGTCATACAGGTAAGTCTGCGCCTTGCCAATGAGGCGAGCAATCAGCGTATGTTTCTGAATGTGTGCTGCTGCTCCTGGAGTCTCTCCATAGGTGTGACCTTGCTTGTTTTGCACATGATTTGCCACAAAAAGCAAAAACAGAGTGTTGGTCAAATTGCTCATTGGCCTGTCTTTTGTCTCACCTGAGGGGGCACTTCCAAATTGTGGGCCAGAATTAGTTCTGTATATATAAAACTCAAAACATTGTTTTTTTGGACAACTTAGGATTGGAAGTATTTTGTCCATGGAAGGTTTTCCACTCTGGAGCTGGTTACACTGGGCCTTCTCGGCAGTGGCTCCCAAGCTCTGGAACATGCTCCCCCCCCCGAGATTCATCTGGCCCCCTCGCTGGACATTTTCAAAACCCAACTCAAGACCTGGTATATAGACAGGCCTTCCCTCCGGGCACTATGTAATTCTCTTTCTTTATCTTTATCTATTCTGCTTTTGTGTTAATGTTGGAATCTGTTATTTCATATTAATTGTTTTTATTACGTGTTTTGTGAGCCGCCCAGAGTAGACTATGTCTAAATGGACAGCATATAAGCTCAATAAATAAATAAATAAATAAATAAATAAAATACAAACCAAATTACTAGTCAGTAGTTCAGTACAAACCAAGCCTCGATAAATTAGACAATCTAGCCGTGTGTAGAAATCTATCACCTGAAGAAATTAGGATGCTTCGAAGTATGCTGCATCGCCATAATGTAGAAAATCTCCATGCCACTGACATGCTGTCCTTTACTATAACCTCATTCGCACTCATGCAAAGCATGCCTGAAGGATTTGTGACAAGAAACTGAAGATGTAATATATCTTGACTTCATCAAAGCTTTTGGCAAAATGCCCCATGTTATTCTGATTAGCAAGCTAACTAGGTGTGGGCTGGACAGAACAACTGTCAGGTGGACACACAGTTGGCTATAGAATTATACTCAGAGGGTGCTTATCAATGGCTCCTTCTCAAATTGGGAGGAAGTAACAACTTTGGTATCTCAAGGCTCAGTTCTGGACACCACACTTCAAGAAGGATGCTGAAAAATTGGAACAAGTTTAGAGGAGGGCAACAAGGATGATCAGGGGGCTGGAAACCAAGCCCTATGAAGGAAAGACGGAAAAAATTGAGCATGTTTAGCCTTGCAAAAAGAAGAGAGAGGGAAGAGATGTCGGCACTTTTCAAATACTTGAAAGGCTGTCATTCAGAGGAGGGGCAGGATCTTATCTCCATCATCCCAGAGTGCAGGACATGCAACAATGGGCTCAAGTTACAGGACGTCAGGTTTCAGTTGAGTATCAGGAGAAACTTCCTAACTGTTAGACCAGTACAACAGAAGGTGGTGAGCGCTCCAGCTCTGGAGGCATTCAAGAGAACACTGGCCAATCCACCTAGCAGATATCTTTTGATTGATATTCCTGCTTTGAGCAGGGGGTTGGCCTTGACGGTCTTATAGGCTCCTTCCAACTCTATGATTCTGTGACATCTCCTAGAATCCCCCAGGCTGCATTGTAATGTTTCCATGCTCTGGCAAAATAAAACTAGCAGCTGTCGGTTGTGGTGGCTAAATGAAACCTCCCATGCATACTGATAGTTTCTCTGAATACCACACAGTGAAGGACAGACAAAAGGAAAACAGCCACCTCTTTTAACACCCACCTGTGACCTGGCCATACCTGGACCCATAACAGCAGACTATGTGGCCTTTAGCCAGTCCAGCAAGGGAACTTCCAGCCCTTTAAATATTATGGCACCACCTCTTCCATTACCTCATGGGTAGAGGAAGTAGTTAAAAAAATTGTTCTGATATATGTGACTTTCCATATATTTCTCCATCCCCACCAATTTATTGCTAATTCCCTGTATATTTATAAAAATGCTTTCTGACCATGATAATCACCCAGCAGATATTTCCTCGGTCTTACATCATTTAAAAAAATGTTCTCTGTATGCATTAACAGTATATTTGGCATACAGTGAATCCTTTTCCAAAACAAATTCATAAAAAACAGTACTAGTCCCAAAGGGCGTCTCATCGTGCTGAAAAGAGGATACAAGTACTGACAGAAAATACACAAAATAGCCACAGATACTTAAGAAAAACCAAATATAGAGGGAAACATGAGGTATTTGTGCTGCCCTCAATCATAACACTTTGCCATTTGAAATGCAAAGCAAATATTACTCAGGCTGCATCCAGTTAATTTCTCTCAGCACTTGCGGGTCGACATCATGAAAGAATCACAGGAAGTCCAACTCTTATGGGTTTCATCAAGAATACACAACACAACAGTTCTGTTTTACAGAGACGTAGGGCAATCCATAGTTTTTTTAATCCTAAAAAATCCATTTTTGTATTGTGCTGAACAAACAAGAAAAACAGAGGCAAGATGCTATATGTTTTCCGATGTGAATACAGAGCAGGAACCAATCCTCTCTTAAGACAGTGAACTATAGTTTCATTCTTATATACCGTACACACTCCTGCCATCTGCAAAGTGGTAATAGGGATATACAGTGGGGTCTTGACTTGAGAACTTAATCCGTATTGGAAGGCGGTTCTCAAGTCAAAAAGTTTTCAGGTCAAATCTGCATTTCCCATAGGAATGCATTGAAAACCATTTGATCCGTATCTGCTCTTTTCCGTCCATAGAAATTAATGGGAAGCTGCTATTCCTCCTTCAACCAGTAGAGGGGGATATTTTGTTTCTTTTTTCCTTAGGTCAAGAAAGGTTCAGGGAAGGCAGGGAAAATACAGTCCAGGCAGTACAGTGGGGTCTCGACTTACAAACTTAATCCATATTGGAAGGCAATTCTCAAGTCGAAAAGTTCTTAAGTCGAATCTGCATTTCCCATAGGAATGCATTGAAAACCATTTAATCTGTATCTGCTCTTTTCGACCATAGAAACTAATGGGGAGCTGCTATTCCCCCTTCTGCCACTAGAGGGGGATAATTTTTTTCTTTTTTCCTTTTAACCTAAGATGACTTAGCTTTAAAAAAGGGGGGAAAAACAGTTCGTAACTCGAATCCAAATTCGTAAGTCGAGTCCATATATTCCTATGAGAGCGGTTCGTAAGTCGAAACGTTCGTATGTCGAGCCGTTCGTAAGTCGAGACCCCACTGTACAGTGGACCCTTGACTTACAGAATTAATCCATATTGGAACGGTGGCTGCAGGTCAAAAAGTCTGTAGGTCAAGTCTCCATTGACCTACAGTGCATTGAAAACCGATTAATCCCGTAACAGGCCGTTTTTGTTCCATTTTGGTTTTTTTCTGGTCTGTAAGTCAATTGTCAGGCTGCAAGTCAAACCTAAATTTTGCGGCCAGAGAAGTCTGTAACTCAAAAAGTCTGTAAGTCAAGCTGTCTGTAAGTCAAGGGTCCACTGTAGACGAACCTTACCCCCTGGCTTTGTTTCTTGTTTCACAGCATGCTTTTTAAAAATCCAGTAACTGATACTATCTTCACCTAAAGGCCTGCTTAACTATCCATATATGAGGTAGGTGAGATGTAATGGTTTAGTTACAGATGTACGGTGGAGGCGGGAGAAGTCCAGGAGTCCAAGCATGGCCGGGATCGCCCGGCCTGGCGCGGCTCCCAGCCACGGCGGCGGGGGACCTTCGGATGCCTTCCCTTCCACCATCTGAGGCCTCTTGGAGGTCCCCTCCCCCACACCGATACTGCTTCAGAGGCACTCTTATTACCTCCGAGAAGCCTTCCATGGCGGCAGGGAAGGCCTCCAGAGGTCCCGTCCCCCCGTTGATGCAGGCTTTCCCAGGGTAGACCGGGCCTACCAGGGGAGGGCCTCCGCCGGTAGGACCGGTCTACCAGGCTTTCCTGGGCAGTAGACCGGGCCTACCGGGGGCAGCCCTCCCCTGGTAGGCCTGGTCCACCCTGGGAAAGCCTGTGGCGGGGGAGCTCTGAGAGGCCTCTGGCAGCAGCGCCGAAGCCCTCAGAGTCCTCCGGCAGTGGCAATGGCGGCAGTGGGGGACCCCTGGAAGGCTTCGAAAAGGTAAGGTTTGCAATTAAAAAAAAAATTTAATTTTGTCTGTGTGGGGGGAGTTTCTTGGGCCGGTTACGGATTGATGGGTTTTCAGTGCATTCCTATGGGAAATGCATTTTCGACCTACGGACTTTTCAACCTACGGACACTGCTCCAATATGGATTAATTCCATAGGTTGAGGGTCCACTGTATAAATTCCTTTGCCTTTACACTTAAACTCTGGCTGGATAGTTCAGTGGTTTAGGTATCTGGACGTGAAACCAGAAGTTGAGAGTTCGATTCCCCACTGATCCTCCTGTGAATACAGCCACCCTGTGTAGCCTTGGGGGCAAGCGGCACAGTCCTAGGGCACCCCTAGAAGAAAGGAATGGGAAACCACTTCTGAATATTCTCTACCTTGAAAAGGGTTGCCACAAAATCAGAATGACTTTGATGGCACATGACAAAGATTATTATTACACTTAAACATTTTATCTTTCATACACTTTGATTCCTTCTCTCTTTTTTTTATAACCCTAAACTTCTCTCCTCCGGCTAGTAATACAGTCAAAAGAGCTGGTCAGAGCACTAGTCTTAGATCTCTTATCTCACAAGCTTCCCATCTGCAGACATGTCCTCGACATCATGTGAAACACTGGACTCAACATAACTCTGTCCTCGGAGAACCTGGTGAGATGTGCCCCTCAAATATGTGGCCTGGATGGGACAGTAAAGGGGGCACAGTCACCTGAAGTGACCTCAGTCTCTCTCTCTCTTCACACATGTATGACAGAATAAAAATCATGTTGTGTTGATAACAATCCTAGTAAACAAAGGCAAAAGGAACAACTGTCCCACTTGCTTTGATCTCCAATTATTTGCTCAGTTAAGGCTGAAATTACAGTAATTGAAAGCAAAGAAAAAGGCTTAAGGCTAACTGAGGACACATATCTCTATACAGTATATCTGATCTATTCATAACAAGTATTCACTATAGTGAGTACAGTTGTGTAGAGAGAGCCTATAATGGGACTCCTTGCTTACGTAAGCAAAGTTGCTGATTTGTGCTAATAATTTCAAGTCAGCAGCTGCTGATACGTACAGTCATATTGTTAAAGTGTAAGTATACTGGTGTCCCGTCTGATCATTTCCATGCCTAACTGTATATGAGAGAGATGAGACTTAGATACATAAAACTAGTCAACAACTTGAATAAAAGCTGTTTTGCTTTTGCATTTCTCCCACTGATAAAATCACTGACTAAAATGTGACATTATTTGCAGAAATAACCAATACTAATGGAAACGATAAATAATTGTAAGCAACAATTAAAGCACAAACACACACAGAAACACACTCAGAAACACATACACAGCATTTTTGCTGGATTTCTGTTTCTTGTGACGCAACCAGCCATATTCTTCCTTCCTCAACAATTAACACTTTCAAAACTGAAGTATGAAACAGTTTGTAGTAATGTGCTTAAAGAAGGGGAGGGCTCTCCATTCTGGTCAAAGACTGCATTGTCTTTGGGGCAATCTGCCAGCGGCCATGTGGCAATGATCAGTTAAAACCAAAGAAGGATGTCTCTGAATGATAGGGCCACATCCTTCTCTCTCTCTCTCTCTGATACGGCCATATTTCTTTCTTCTTCTTCTGGAGACAGGGCATCATCGCGGTTATCTTGATTTTGGATGCGGCAGCTCTGAATAATAATGTCACACTGCTATGTTGTGCTGTTATTACTGTATCTCTCAAATGGGGTTCTCAATTAATGGCGAAAATGCCACAAAACATGCATATAAAAGCAGAGATTACAGGCCAACTACCTACCTAATTATTACCCCCATTTTTCCTACCATGACGGCACAGGTTAGTAATCCAGAAAGTTACAAGGTTATTCACAATCCAGTAACCATCTCTAGCTATACAGTATTTAAGTAAAAAGCGGCAAAGCTTTTGTGTGTTGTTTTCTTCTGCAGCAGGTTTGCATCTGCAAGATCCTGTGCTACCAAAACAAAACTTTGTCCAGCTTATCTGTGATGCTCACCTGGCAGTATTTGTGTTGGAGGGGTGCAAAGGCAGTTCAAATGGGATACCAGGGCTTTTGTTCTCCTTCAGACCCCATGTTTTGCAAGTGTGACAGAATCTGTTCACTACTAACAGATTTGTGTTGTGTGGTTGTGTATGTACTCCCAAGAATGCTGCCGCTATTTTCATGTCTATACGCTTTGTTGTTCTTGTAACATGCTGTCAAGCTGCCTCTAACTTATAGCGACCATATGGATGAGGGTCGCTATAAGTTAATGTCCTCCAAAATGTTCTCTCCTCAACAGCCCTGCTCAGCTCTTGTAAACTCCAAGCTCATGGATCCTTTAGGGCAGTGGTCCCCAACCTTGGGCCTCCAGATGTTCTTGGACTTCAACTCCCAGAAATCCTGGTTAGTAGAGGTGGTGGTGAAGGCTTCTGGGAGTTGTAGTCCAAGAACATCTGGAGGCCCAAGGTTGGGGACCACTGCTTTAGGGAGTCGAGCCATCTCACATTTGGTCTTCCTCTTTTCCTCTGGCCTTCCACCTTTCCCAGCATTATTGTCTTTTCCAGAGAATCTTGTCTTCTCATGATGTGCCCAAAGCCGAGCAGCTTCAGTTTCATCATTTTTGCCTCCAGAGATAGTTCAGGCCTGATTTGATCTACAACCTACTTGTTCATCTTTCTGGCAGCCCAGAGTCTCTGTAAAGCTTTCCATTAGCATCCTATTTCAAATTAATCAATTTTCCTCCCTGTTTTTTTTTTTCTGCTGTCCAGTTTTCACACCCATACCTAGTGATCAGGAATACAAGAGTGTAGATGTTCTTGATCTTGGTCTTTAGTGACACATCCTTATACTTGATGATCTTTTCTAATTCCTTTATTGTTGCCCTTCCAGGTCTCAGTCTCCTTGTGGACTGATGATTGAACCAAGATATACAAAACCTCTAATTATTTCAAGTTCTTAGTTGTCAGCATTAAAGTTGCGTAGTTCTTATGTAGCTATGTTTTTTTAAACCTTTTCAGTGTTCAACTACAGTCTGTATACCTACCTGACCTTAACAGGTAAGTATAATAACAGAATGGCTGTAAACATATACATCTGTTTTTTGAGAAAAAGTGTTCTTTCAGTGTTTATCAGGATAGGACCCCAAGTTCTTTGGCAGAATGATTGGCGAGATATAAGACTGGAAGAATTGAGGCGCACTAATTTAGACTGTGAGTGGTCACCATGGAGTTCAGCCTCTTTATTTATTTCAGTAGCCACCAAATCAATGAGATATGGACTATGTAGTATACGCACAGAGTGGTGGTGTTTATGGGGAACTATTGTTTAGATGGGCCAGCTATGAGGTCTGGCAGAAACCACCTGATTTCCTAGTCTGAAGTTACCTGAAAAGGTGTCAATAATCTATCAGCAAAATGATGGGTTCTTGCCTCCCTCTTTATGGCCAAAGTCAGACCTGGGAAACAGCCTGGGATTTTCTCATCATTGTCATCGTCATCATCATCATATGGATAAACATCTTGAATAGTTCAAATGTCTTTTATCTTCTTAACTGCATAAATAAATCCACCTAAAGGCTCACTTTTGAGTTAGACAGAATATTTGGAAAAATCTTCCAGGAGCTTGTATTTGAAGAAATGGAATATAATCCATGAAAAATTATATTAGAATAGTATGAGCTTTAAAGTTGCGATAAGAGGGTATGGTTTTTTTTTTTTTGTGGGTTTTTTCTGTACCTGCTGGAAAAGACTAACACAGCTACATCTTTTAAAACTGCCCTAATTATTTGAGTTATACAAGCACTTGAAGATGAGACTGGCCAATCCAACATGAGGGCAATGCAAACATAAGCTAATTTATTATACCAGAAAGGCTAGATGCCTTCCCTTCTCTAAGCCTTGTGGCACAGTGGCTAAACTGCAATACCATAGCTACAACTCTGCCCTGAACTTGGGTTCAATCCCGGCTTGTTCACTCAACCTTCCATCCTCCCAAAGTAGGTAAATTGAGTACCCAGCTTGCTGGGGGTGGGGACAATGTATAGCCTGCGTAATTAAAATGTAAACTGCCCACAGAGTGCTTTAAGTGCTATGGGGCAGTATATAAGCAGCATGCTTTGCTTTGCTTTTCAAGATTCCAGCACCTTCAGACGTAGAGAACTGAGACAGGGCCTCCTCTGTGGACACATCCAAGCTCTAGAAAACCTTACCAAGAGAGACTCTCTCCCCCGGCCCCGCCCCGCCCATCTCTTTCTAGCAGCAGGTGAAGACCTTTACATTTAAGCAGGCTTTTGGCAATTAAGAGTCTCCAGTTTCCCTGTAGATGAGCTGGTTCCTACTAGACTAAATTAAATTAATATTTTATTTGATTTTAAAGAGTTTTAATTTTAATTGTATTTTAACCATATTTAATTCTATTTAACTCTACTTCAATGTTTATTGTTTTATTGTATTTTAATTTTTGTAAATGGTATTAAATTGCCCTTAAGTTGCTTCAAGTCCTAATTCCAGGGGGGGGGGAGAGGAATAGCATATGAATGAAATTTAAAAACACATACACACACAAAGAGAGATAAATAGGAAGGGCGGATTCTTCCCCACCCCTGCTGCTTGCGCTGAATCCCAATGTGCTGTCAGTAGAAATCCACCACCGAAATCTGCTCACAGAAAGACTTGTAGCTTAAGGCATTAAATGGACACATTTTTAAAGAGACAACTCTTTCCTACCACATTGCAGATTTAGTGTGTTCAATGTGGTGGTCAGGATCGCAGTGCTCAGACATTCTCATCTCAGATCTGTAAGTATGAAAGTTATTCAAAATATTTGAATACCTATTTATCACATGAAGCACAAAAGAGAGAATAATACAATATTCCATGTCCAAGAATCTGAAACACATTACGCCATTAGTAGAGGTTTGTATTGAGCAATTACCATTGTCAAGTTGTTCCAAACCACAATGAATGCACAATACTGAAAGGGCGGGGGACCCATACCTGATAGTACTAGAGAACAGCATATAACATACTAGCATTTTAATAGCACTTTTCAT
Organism: Pogona vitticeps; assembly: GCF_051106095.1. Taxonomy (NCBI): domain Eukaryota; kingdom Metazoa; phylum Chordata; class Lepidosauria; order Squamata; family Agamidae; genus Pogona; species Pogona vitticeps. Next base: position 202,726,463 of record NC_135783.1, read on the forward strand.
CTTCAAAGAGTTTTACAAATGCGAACTAATTAACCTGCCACAGACATGGAAAATATTCCCTTTTTGTGACTGCATATCAAATGGTTTTATCTGCTACTATACAACATACATTTCAAAGCAGTAGCCACAAGACTCTAGATTTTTATCCCACACTGGTGGATATAAGTCCTTAGGAAGAATAACTCACAGATAAGGGTAAACAGAGAGGCACAAAAAAAAGAGGAAACTATACATTTGGTGAAATCAGTTTCTTCCTCCTCTTTCCTTCTGAAAACTGCAAATGGAAAATGGTTGTTTTCACATTTACTTTTGAAAATAAAACAGGCCTGCACTACGAGTTGGATCACCCAAATAAACACATCTGCTCAACAGAAGGGTTCATTTGGATCCAGCCCTATGTTTCTCTTTCATCAAACAAACTCTACATTTGCACCAGAACAAAGGCCAGAAACCAAACATCACAGCCATGTCAAAACAAATTTCAGAAAATACAACAATTTTTGACTGGAAGAAAAAAAAAAGAGAGGACACTTCTATTGTACCAAGGACTAAGATCCAGAGCAATTTCAAGCGAATGACCCCCAAAGCACTGCATCCTTCATCAACCCATCATTGTTTTATGAGCCTTGATGAAGATGCCATTTGGTGAGCCAGCAACATGCATCTCAGCCTTCTATGATTCATTTTTCTCCAGTGGATGTAGAGAGATCATACATCAATGTGTTAGGTTTTATGTGCGGAGGTTTTATGAATTAATGGTAAATCTAGCAACCATCGCTTCTGCATGTCACAGCTTTTCATTGGAACTGTACAAAGGTTCTTGGAAACTCGACTGAATGGAGCTTGAGCAGTGTTGCCAAGTAAACTTCATCCGTAACACAAGAGGACCCCAATGTATTGGGAGACATTCTATTATCTAAGGTAAATATCGTGCTGCTAATTCCATTTATGCTTTACTTGCGCTTTCCTGGCCAAAGAACTATGAAAATTATAATAAAACAGAATTAAAATGTTAAAATGTTTAAATTCACTGATTTAAAAAAATTAAAGCATTAAAACAGAATAACAAAGCAGGGATGGATGAAGCAACATACAGTATTTCATCCATGTAAACAGGGGATGATATATATTCTTGCAGCTGGGTAGTTTTACTCCTTGCCTGAACAGGACTGTGATTGTGATGAACTATGCTTTTGTTACTAGCATTTACTGGAAACCAAGCACAAGGGTTGGGCTGGTGGTATTTTTAGGCAGAGAAATGCGTGATGCCCTGAAAGGGCAGCACATTCTTAAAACAAGGAGAGGTGCTTGGGGGATTTTGTGTCTGCGCCAGCAGGTAACAGGAGTGGTCCAGAAAGCCTGCCAGACACTTGTAACTGAAGACTTAAAAAAAAAAATCAAATTAGTACACCGCTTTAAGCCAAAAGGCTTCTTTCTGCAGTATGCAATAACTGCAAAACGCAGACATGTAGACCAAAGGCATATTGCTCTGCACCTTTGTGTGCAGTAAAGAAACAGGTGGATTTCAAAAACAAAAAAAATAAAGCAACATACACTAAGTGTTTTTACAGGTTGTAAACTTCTACCAATGTCCACTACAAAAGGAGACCAAAACAGGGCGGATGAAAATCAATGGCTTTTCAAAAATAGAAACAAATAAATAAATTAATTAAAATTGGGCTTTAAAATTTTAAATCGGATTTACTGTACTTGAACAATATTGCTTTTGGAGGAAAAATCTATCTACAGAAACTTTTCTATTCCAGATATATTATAGCTCAAAAGTTATTCAGCATGAAATAGAGATTAGTTATGTAGCATGAGGCTGCATATTCATGCAATATTTACATTTTTGGCACAGTAATTCAATTAATTGGAGTTATCCAAGCTGAGACAACATGGATTTTTCACAGTAAAAATTGTATAAAATAAACAAAGTTCAGGAAAAGACCTCAACCCCACTGTTGTTCTTCAAATCTATGTACAAAAAACCGAACACATTACAGCAGGACCAGGGCATCGGGGGGGGGGGGGAATCGGTCCCAAGTCTCCCCATACAGTAGATGCCAAAACACACCGGTGTAGCGAACGCTATACACTGCATGGTCTCTGGACCCCTCTAGTGGCCAGTTCTAGTAAAACCATCCTGGAAATACATATAAACTTAGGTCTAGATGGCTGGGATATAAATTTAATAAATAAATAAATAAAATATGTATTTCAGGGGGTACTTATTGTTTTACAGGGAGCAGATAAGTGAATCAGCAGATTCTGGTTCCGCGGATAGGGGGATTCCTGCTGTACCATAAATGCTAGGTTTGAAGAAGACGGTTTGCTTTTTAAAAAGATATTTTGTTTTACCACTTCAGTTAATAAACATGGATATTTAAGCAAATACAAGAATATGTATGCCATACAGTGCTATTGTTTCAGTTTAATAAAACAATTAAAGTAGTTCTCAGCAGGGCTGACGGCCACTTTTCAGACTTGCCAGCACCCCAAGGATTGCATGCCCTAATTTGCATAAATATTTAATTAAAGAAATAATGTGCAACTTATACACCGTAGAAGCTTCTATTACAATAGACTGTTGTTGACTTAAAAACAGATTTAATGAAAACCTGGATTTTTTAGATTAATAAGTCCCCTTGCACTCTCTAGTGGTTATATATATATTTTAAAACAGTGAATTTGAATGGGAATGTGGGGCCAGTACCCTCAAACATGGCAAAATCACCCTACGTGCCGTAGAGGGCACAATGGCTATTTTTAAAGCATTTTCAAAGAGTGCAAAGATGTCCAAATTGAGGCATGAGGACACTAGGGAGAGCAGAGACTCTGGGAAATGCAAAATTAGTCCTGAGGGGGCCACACGGAGTCCATAAACCTCATTTTTTACCAACCCCTGCACTCTAGTGAGAAGAGCCGACAGAAACACAGCTCAAGGGAGCAGGGGAGACACGGGAACAGAAAATTCTTGAGGGAAAGGAGAGTATCGGAAAAAAGGAAGGGCAAGGATTTCAAAATGGAAAGTGCTGGAAATATGGCAGAAGGTTGGGCAAAGGTGAACCAGAGGCCAACCCCTATGGTTCCCTGACTGTGGCTCACGCAATAACGAAGGCAGGAAGACACATAAAAATAATAAGAACTGGCCACCAGTCAATCAGACTTATGGCAACCTGTTCCAGAGTTTTCTAGGTATAAAGTACTCAGAAGTGGATTACCAATCCCTTCTTCTAGGGTGCCCTGAGACTCTGCAGCTTATCTGAGGCCACACAGAGAAAATAGATTTTTCATTTTTCATCCCAGCTTTTCATGATACCAATGTTTGACACCAACACAATAGCAAAAATCTCTATCGAGAGAGAGAGAGAGAGAGAGAAAGAGGGAGAGAATAAAGATCAAAATACTAGCAGAAATCTGATTAATTAATTACCTGCTGCTATGATGCATAAATATGGGTCAGTTTTCCCTTACTCATTTAAGACAGAATAAAACAATGACCATGGGCCTGTGAGTTCATTTGCATCTTCATAGCTTTCAGCCTTGCTATTAAATCAGGGAGAGACAAAGTTCTCAGCTCATGAACATGAAGGTATCTCCAAGGCCAAACCAGCCATACTATTTCCCTGTCTTCCCATCCCACTATTGCCTGTTGTCACAATCTTCTTCTGATTTCTTGACTGTAGCCTCCATTTGGATTGATGATTGTACCAAGGTATACAACATCTTCCACTATTTCAAGTTCTTCATTATCAACATTTTAAAAAATTGTATGTAAAAGTTCAAAAATTCTTCCGTGGACATGATTTTTGTCTTTGGCACTTTCTTCTTTCATGAAAAGTCATTGCTGCTTTCTACCAATAAAATGCTGTCATCTGCGTATCTTAGATTACTGATGGCTCTTCTACCACTTCTCACTCCTCCTTCCTCCAAATCTAGCACAGTATGATCTGGTGAGGGGCGAAAATGCATCCTGGTCTGATTCCTTTGCCTATAGGAAACCATTCTGTCTCTCCATAGTCTTCTGAACCACCTTCTGGGACATAAACTGAGGAGAGATATGATGGTCCCTTTCAAATACAGTACTTGAATGATAGTCACACAGAAGAGGGGCAGTATCTGTTTTTGATCATCCCATATAATAATGGGCTCAAGTTACAGAAAATCAGATTTTGATTGAATATCTGGAAAAAATGTTTATTTTATTAGAGCAACAATGGAACCAGTTACTTCAGAAGGTGCTGAGTGCTCCAGTACTGGAGGCATTCAAGAGAAAACTGGACAAGCATTTGTCAGATAAAGTTTGATTTGGATTTCTACACTGATCAGAGGGTTAGACTTGATGGCCTTGAAGGCACCTTCCAACTCTGTTATTCTATGATTCTATAAACCTGAGTGTCACTTTGCTTGCATGGGAAATTAGGGGTCATCCTTAGTGACCCTTCCAGCAACTCAGGATTTGCTCTCCTTTCCTCCTCTCCCAAGCAAACCTCCTCCCCCTCCTCTTCCTTCTGTCTTTCTCTCCTTCCTCTCTCTCAATCCCAAAGGGACTGACCGTATCACAGAATAACCGATTGAAAAGAACCTCCACAACACTCTTTATTGATCAAATGTTTTTGAAAGGCTCTTCATCGTATTGAGTAACCGTGTGGAATATAAGAGGCATCAGATCTTGAATATGCCACAAATACCAGATGATACAATAAACCCACTTCAAAGAGAAGTACAATAGCCAGACTTCAGATGCTGTGTACCTGAGTCTGAACCCAGGCTATGGATTCCAGCAGGACTTCCTCTCTTTCAGGAAACCATGCTTTCACTGCTTTATGCATCTCTCACTCCTAAAAACATTTACTTAAATGAATACATGAATGATTATGGCCTTATTACTGATTGCAATCAATTTAGGATCACACAGTGTTTCTGCTTTCTCACTCTTCTTTTCCAAAGTATATGGCAGCAAGCAAAATTATGTCCCTTTGAAGAGGGCAAACTGTGTGAATGGAAATCCTGCAAATCAGACACTACCGTTTTATTCATATGCAAATATGTATGTGCTGAAACGGAAATCCTATATATACGTGCCGAGGTGTAAATCTCCTTTAGTTCAATAGGCCTTACTTCTCAATAGACCTGGACAGGACTTGTATTGTCGATTCTTAATAGTCTGGAAGTCATATGATTACAGCACAATCCACTCAACTGAATTACACTTGCTCAGGAATACTAGCACCGCACATAAATGCTCCTGCTCCTCTCACAAAGCTCAGCGTTATCCCACTCTACTAGTGCTGCATTTAGAGAGTACAGCAAATCCATACGCATGTAATCTTTCTCTTGCACTCACAGACACTAGAATAAAATGGGGAGGAAGAAGTGGATGAAATTAAGGAACAACAATAAACCAGGCTTGAGTCTCGCAATGCTTCCTTCCCTTCCTCCAAGCATCGGCCCAACATTATGTTAACCTAGGAGATGACTTAAGCCGAAATACTCCCAGTCAAAGACAGCGCAGGACCCCCGGTTGCTTTTCTACTTTGGCCTCCAGCTAAATCTGAAAACAATCACAGCACTCCCAAAAATGCAGAAGACACAGCAATGGAAAGGATGTGTCCCATTGGAACAGGATCATCTCTTCCCTCACAGGTTATCTTTCGAACTCTGAGCATGCAAGCAGAAACTTCGATGATGGAGACATCTGCACAAAGGAGCTGCTGGAGAAGCCAAAAATAAAATGGTACGAGATGCAACAGGGTGCCCATGTTTTAGGTAACAGAGTTCTGTGGTCTGAATATCATTGCTCCTTTTTGGGGGGGAGATCACAGGTCTTCTGGGCGCCCTGTGGATACCTGTCTCCTAAAGGCAAGACCATATAGTGGGTGGAATGAACACGAATGGAATAGGCATCCTTTGTTCTCTAGTAACTCTGACAAATTTTCTGGCAAAAGAATTGTTTATAGCAGAGATAAAGAACTATGGAAGGGCCTGGGGCCGGATCTCCCACTTGGGCTTCTCCCAAAGACCAGCTGGCATCCAGGAAGGGAAACCTGTTCCTGATGTCACTGTTGGTGTCGCTCAAGCTCCTTTACTGCCTGAGGAAGGAAAGGAAATACGATTGTGCCACAGTCATGCTGCCTTCCTGCCAGTCGCCAGAAGCCCCCCCCCCCAATTTCTGCGAAGAGCCAGGTATTTCCAAAAATGCTTGGCTCCAAAGGAATCCTCAACCACACATTGTGGAATCTCCTTCAAACACAGGATGAAGTGACTTTTTTTTTTAGACTCCTTGCCTACAATCCCCAGTTCTGAACCAACCACTTCTCAGCTAGCTGCCTCCCTCACAGGAAGGGCTAGGGAAGGATACACCTTGGATGGCCACAGAGGTCGGAAGATGGTAAAGTATTGTAGCCCTGCGTCTTCTGGGATACCCATTGTGTTGCAGTGGATAGAGTGATGGACCAGGATTCCGGTGGAATCGTTCAATTCTCCGGTCAGCCATGGAAGCTCATTGGGGGAGTGGAACTAGTAAAGCCATCCCTTCAATATCTCACTTACATTGAAAGTCCTATTAGGACTGCTATACATGAAGTGTTCTGCAGTCTAAGATGGTCGCCTTGCTCTATGGCATCAACTCTTTAGAAGTTCATTACCTCTTGTTATTTTACAGCCACAGATAATGAACTTTCAAAGACCCACTAGTTCATTTTATGCAGTCCCCACCCATACAAATAGGAATACAGTATACATGTAAACCTGTGGCCTGAATACTGTGTTGTTTGAGGAAGTGAACTGTAAGCCACAAATGTATACAGTGAAATAAATCTGTCCGTCCAAAAAGGTGCCAAAGCACATTTGCATTTGTTTTGTTTTTGTTAGACATGCTAAAACAGACTAACATGGCCATCTCTTTGAAATTTTCAGTTAATGAAAATTTTTGGTCCCATTCTCAAAGTTGGAGAGCCCCGGTTAGACTTCATCATTGCCTTTTTTCCAGTTGAACCAGCCTAAATTTAGTACCATCAGCGAACTTGTGAGTGATCTGTAAGAGAACATGCCTTTTGCTTTCCTTGGAAGAAACCCTAAACTCTAAGTTAACATGTAAAATATATATGAAGCACTAAACAGTGGTATAAAGAACTCTGATACTCTCATACTGCATAGTGTATACTCACCATATATCTGATACAAGTAGTAAATTGATACAGAGATTAAACCAGTTAAATAAACTGGGAATTCAGTTTTATTATTTGCAATAAACTCAATATACAGTGGACCCTTGACTTACAGACGGCTTGACTTACAGACTTTTTGAGTTACAGACTTCTCTGGCTGCAAAATTTAGGTTTGACTTGCAGACTGAGATTTGACTTACAGACCAGAAAAAAACCAAAATGGAACAAAAACGGCCTGTTACAGGATTAATCGGTTTTCAATGCACTGTAGGTCAATGGAGACTTGACTTACAGACTTTTTGACTTGAGAACCGCCTTCCAATACGGATTAAGTTCTCAAGTCAAGACCCCACTGTAAAGCATCTGGGGGGGGTATCTCAATGGGCAGTAGGAAAAAACATGCAACACTAGTGTAAGAAGAGAGCTAAGGAGTGATCTATTAAATAAGTGACTTCTTGTAAACATGATTATTTCCTTATAGTTTAACATTCTGGTCCTTTGTGTTCAAGAAGTTACAAATAAGACAAAAAATTATAGCTTTTCTATTTGTTTTTGGACTTCAAATATAAAATCAGGCATTTACTCAAGAACTGAATATTTCTGAAGATTGAGAGCCACTTACAAGAAGATGCAAAGAGTGTCTGCTCTTTAATGATTTAGCTTTTCAAAATCAGTAAATCAGCACACATAAGAATACTGCCATCTCCCATGCCCCTTTAAGATGGTTTTCAAAGGGCATTATCCTGATTTTTGTTATTAGCAATGGGAGTACAGTATCACTCTTGTGCAATTATTATTAATACTTGAAAACTCTTTCTGTGCATAATTAGAACATTTACAATCTACCACAATAGCATAATCAATCATGTCAATGTAGGAAGACTATATTGGAGCTTAGACAGAAAACATCTGTACTGATTTAAAGTTATGCTCAAGCTCCCGTCTTAAAAGAAATGGTGGCGGGGAGGAAACATATTAATTCTAGTAACCTGTCCCCTCCTTGCACATGGGGCCCCAATCCAGATGAAGTCAATGAAGTTAGTAACCCTCTTCTGTAATCAACGGGACAAGGAAGTTGCACCTTATGTTGCAACGTTATGCATATTTTCCAAGAAGCAAACTCCCCTTATGCACTGAGGTAAACATGGACAAAGCCGTTCAGAAATTAAGATCTGTTGATTACAACAGGGTATGGGACTAACCTTCCCTGGGTTGAAGATGTAGTACTTAAAACACAAGACAAAGTATGGCAGCAGAATATTTTTTCAAACCCCGAAACTGTCCCACTACAGTTATTGCCTTTTCTTTTCAGATTTTTAGGTGCCTTTAAATATTTCTGCCTCTACAAATAATCATCTCACTCCACGTCTTCTCATCTTTTGTTTAGTTTTCATTACTTTAGTAGTACAACACACACAATGGTTCAAGCACCTCTTTCCTTAGAGAAAATCCTGTTATTAAAGGAATATTTTGCCAGAGCTACATCATCCCCTTGGGTTGTCTAGGTGAAATTAGTACGGTACATAAGTGAATATAGTATTCGAATAGCATATTCTTACCAAGTTGATTTGCTTATATTAAGATGAAAAAAGTTCATTACAATTTATGTAGTTGTTTAGTCATTGTGTCCGACTCTTCGTGACCCCATGGACCAGAGCACGCCAGGCCCTCCTATCTTCCACTGCCTCCTGGAGTTTGGTCAAATTCATGTCGGTAGCTTCAATGACCCTGTCCAACCGTCTCGTCCTCTGTCATCCCCTTCTCCTCTTGCCTTCACACTTTCTCAACATCAGGGTCTTTTCCAGAGATATTTCTCTTCTCATGAGATGGCCAAAGTACTGAAGCTTCAGCTTCAGGATCTGTCCTTCCAGTGAACACTCAAGGTTGATTTCCTTCAAAATGGATAGCTTTGTTCTCTTTGCAGTACAGGGGACTCTCGAGAGTCTCCTCCAGCACCACAATTCAAAAGCATCAATTCTTCAGCGGTCAGTCTTTTTCATGGTCCAGCTCTCACTTCCATACATTGCTACTGCAAAAGCCATAGCTCCAACTATGCGGACCTTTGTCGGCAAGGTGATGTCTCTGTTTTTTAAGATGCTGTCTAGGTTTCTCATCGCTTTCTTCCCAGGAAGCAGGCGTCTTTTGAAGGTAAAATCTATCACTGCCTCCATATCTTCCCTTTCTATTTGCCAGGAGGTGGTGGGGCCGGTGGCCATGATCTTAGTTATTTTGATGTTGAGCTTCAGACCATTTTTGTGCTCTCCTCTTTCACCCTTATTAAGAGGTTCTTCAGTTCCTCCTCACTTTCTGCCATCAGAGTGGTATCATCTGAATATCTGAGGTTGTTGATATTTCTTCCAGCAATCTTAATTCTGGCTTGGGATTCATCCAGTCCAGCCTTTCGCATGATGTAGTCTGCATATAAGTAGGGAGACAATATACAGCCTTGTCGTACTCCTTTCCCAATTTTGAACTAACCAGTTGTTCCATATCCAGTTCTAACTGTTGCTTCCTGTCCCACATATATATTTCTCAGGAGAAAGATAAGGTGGTCAGGCACTTCTATTTCTTTAGGAACTTGCCATAGTTTGTTGTGGTCCACACAGTCAAAGGCTTTTGTGTAGTCAATGAAGCAGAAGTAGATGTTTTTCTGGAACTCTGTGGCTTTCTCCATAATCCAGAGCATGTTAGCAATTTGGTCTCTAGTTCCTCTGCCCCTTCGAAATCCAACTTGTACTTCTGGGAGTTCTCGGTCCACATACTGCTGAAGCCTACCTTGGAGGATTTTGAGCATAACCTTGCTAGCATGTGAAATGAGTGCAATTGTACAGTAGTTGGAGCATTCTTTGGCATTGCCTTTCTTTGGGATTGGGATGTAGACTGATCTTTTTCAATCCTCTGGCCACTGCTGAGTTTTCCAAACTTGCTGGCATATTGAGTGTAGCACCTTAACAGCATCATCTCTTTAGATTTTAAATAGTTCAACTGGAATGCCATCACCTCAACTGGCCTCGCTGTTAGCCAAACTTTCTAAGGCCCACACATTACAGCGGGAGCAATTCAATCCAAGGAATAATTTTATAGCAAGCTTAAAATAAAGTTGTTTTAGGTACAAGAGAAGACAGATTATAAATGGCATCACATAACTCTCCATCCATTTCCGTCACATCTAAATCAGTGCAATTCCCACCAGCAACAACAATTCCACCCAGAGTTACACAAGCACAGGGTGTGAAGTACAATCCTTGGCATCTCCATGATCACAGGTAGCAAAACTCTGGCCTATCCTGGAAAGTGAATGTGAGACTGAAAAACAGATGAGCCACCCCCTATGCTGGCACTCTCGCAATGTATTGAACTGCAACCCTAAGCATCTCTAGTAATATTGCCAGAGCTGGAGATAATGGCAGTGGCAAATCCTACACAGAGGTGCCATGTTAGAGAAGGCTGGAGCAAACAGTATTAGGCAACCTACTGAACCTACTCTCTGACTCAGAGCACGATGTATTCATGTATTCAGTTTATATAAAGTTTATAGAAATATGCTCAAACCACACCAAAAAAAATCCATTTCCTTAGATGAGTGCAATCAGCAACATAAGCACACTTAGAAGGATACAAATGCCAGTTCTAAAACAGACTGATGTTCTGGAGAAGAGGATCTTGCTTATTTTATTTTCTGTAGTTGCAATGGTGCAAAGAAGTTTTATTCCCAGTGCTTACTCTTTCACACTCTCCCCACTACGGGAATCTGAACAATTCATCTGAGATGCTCCAAATGTATAGCAAAGACATGATTCAAGTGTCTGTCTGCCGGTTATATATAAAACAGCACACACGTTCCGTCACCGTTCATCTAAGGTATAAAAATGTTTTACACATATAGCCCAATACCCTGTGCAATATTTACTTGCAGAAAGAGCTTCCACTGTGGAAACAGAAACAGTGACCTGAGGAGAAGCTGGTCATATTGTATGAGACCATGACCCCACAGCAGCTTTTGCAGTTGGGAATTCTGCAGATGTAAATATCAAACAGATACTATGCATTGGGTGTGCAGAGGCCTACCTGTATCTAACATGACATGCAGGGCAGAAAAAAAACTTATCTCGCTAAATATACATAAACCTTATATATTGGTTTCTTCCACACAGCTAAGCAACACCCAGCCCAAAGAACATTCCTGTTGGACTTGAAATCTTGCAGTTTTTATATTTAAGTGATCCAACAAAACTTATTAACTCCCCTTCCCACATGCCCGATTTTGTGAAAGGAGCACATTTGACTATGGAAATGACCAAGGATAGGAGCTCAAAGGACAATGTGCAGGAAGACCTACAATCATTAAAGAAAGACTGAACCCCATCAAGAACCCCATCATTTTCTAACCACGGTAATATTCTTCATTTGTCTCCAGCTGCATCCACTTAATTCCATCCCCCAATTCTTCTGATAGATCCAATTTCCAAACCTTCTATGTCCAACTTTTCTATTCCACTCTTCTAAGAGTGCAATTACACTGGAAAGCCAAATCAGAGCTTTCCACTACAGTAATTTGATTCACAGCCTGCATTAAACTTGAAATCTCAGTTAATGCTTGCACAGGGACTACAGATTGATTTGGGAGTTTACCATTCATACTGGAAGCAATGCGATTCACATTCCAGTCCACAGCCCTCCTTCTTTCCTTCCTTCCTCTGGTCCCACCTCTGATGGGGAAATGATGGGGGCATAAAGTAGGAAATAATGATTATGATGACGCAGCGAGAAAGTGATAGGGTGATCCAGAACTAATCTCATACATGTAAGAAATTTTAAAACATTTTAAAAATTGAAGGGCGATTTGGGGAAGAAGAAACAAAGGGGCATGTTCCCCTGATCCTGAACTTCAGGCATGGATTACTTACATCACCGAAACACCATATATAGGCACCATCCATAGACAAGAACATATCACAGCTCTCTGCACAGGGGAAAGCCTGTTTGAATCATTCTGGCTTGACAAAATATAAATTCTGCAGCAGAGAAAAAAGGCCACTTTGGGAGCAAAAAGGGCTGGACCAATTTGAATCAGTTTTTGCATCCTGGAGTCTGTAAAAAGCCTCTTTAATTTTACCCATTAAAAAGCCAAGCAAAATGCATGACATTTGATCGTGTAATAAATAATCTTAGAAATGCAGAACTGAAAGGGGCCCAATGGATCACTGAGTGCAGCCCTATCAAAAAAACATGGTGGGGAATCTCACTCCCAACCTTTGGCTCTGCAGCCAGAGACTTAAGCCACTTCCTTCATTGCTCCCTCGTGGTTTTTCCAGCCAAAGAGGAAATAAAATAAATCCTTTATTAGGCAATAGAGTATGTACTACTGGCGGCCCTCAGATGAGGAGAAATGATTCATTCCGGGTTGCCTTAACTTGTCAAGCTGATTTTACAAGTTTTCAAACTCCATCTTGAGACTTTAGTTTAGAGATCCCGATGCCATAACGTTAAGTGAGAAAGAGTTTTGGATTTTTCGGTTCCTCTCCCTCCACCGACTAAAGTTCCGTCCGCATTGTTTAGCCTACAGAGGAGATCCGCTGAACTCAAAAGTTCTCCTTTTTGATTTTGTAGTGGTGCGATAAATTAAAGGTACTATGCGCGTGCGTGTTCTGTGCCCTCAAGTCGGAACCGATTTATAGCGACCCTAATAGGGCTTTCAAGGCAAGCGAGATATTTAAGGAGTGGTTTTACCAGTTCCATTCCACTCGTGAAAACTGGTACAGTAAAGGTACTGTACTACCCAGCACTATTTTTCTATTGCTCTATAACGTTTCACTTTAAGGAAATAAGTGAGAGCCGACGCAATCCCTTACCCCTCAAGAGCACCAGCGTGCCAATGACGCTCCTGGGCGCCGCCATTTTGGACAAGCACGTTGGGTCACGTGGCTGCCCGCCTTCCCTTCGCCCTCCCCGCGCTGGCGGAGGCTGGAAGGTGGGTGGGAGCGCGAAAAGGTGGAGAAGGTGGATCGGGGCCCGGGAGAAGGGCGACGGGATTTGCAGGAGGGCTTGCACGTTGCCAGCCCCCGCCTTTGGGCGGAAAGGCAGGTGTGAAGGTCCCTCTGTTGTCCAGCGAGCGGGACAGGTTCCAAGGGCCGGGCGAGGGAAGGCAACTCGGCGCCAAGACGCTCTCTGCTGACCGTCCTTTGTCGGGGCAAACCGGGGGGGGGGGGGGTTCCAGAGAAGCCCTGCAAAATCTCTTTCCCTCCCTCCCCCCCCAACACACACACACCCCTTGGCCGCCCTGTCCCCTCCGTCCTGCTGCCGGGATTTTTTATTCGACGAAAATTATCAGGTCCCGGTTTGAATGCGCGCGAAGCAGGGAGCGCTGAAGGCGCCCCAAGTTGTCGGATACCAGCAAGAAAAGAAAGAGGCGGAGGGTCAGGCAATATCAGAGAAAGCCAAGGCTTCTGAGGGCGAGGGAAGCATCGGGGCTGGGCTGGGTTGGCGCGGCCCGCATCATTTCTTGGGTCCAGTGTGTCTGGCTTCGCAGAGCGGAGGGATGTGTAATACTCGTATAAAGACGGATCGAGTGTGTGTGTGTGTATTTAAAGGAGTACAAAGTCTGGCCCTCTTGTTTCCGAGCCAAGATGCGCGTACCAAAAACGGGGAGAAGCAGCTACAGCGGGTGTGGGGTGTGGAAATGGCCCAGAAGGGCTGCTCCTTGCTGTTCCGTGACATGGGTCGTGAGCTGCTTTTCGTGTCCGCCGCCTCCGCGGGAACGCCATAGAGCCCTCCACAACTTCCCCAGGAGTTCGCCACGTTTATCTTACTTTAGGGATTTGTACATGCTTTTCTAGGTAGAAATGCCCCTCATAGAAGCAGTTATTAAAATTTGTCAACTACAAACCAGGATTGCTTTTTCATTTGAAAGAAGTTTCAGTTAAAAACAGATTCAAATGATCAGGCCAGAAGACCCGTTTTAAAAGCAGTGCAAAAGCTAAACAGCCTTTGGGAGGGTGGGTGTACCAGTTGCCAACCAATCTGTCTGCCTTGTCCACCGCTGATCACCCTTTACTGTTGGTTATGTTCGCTGGTCATCTGTGATAACAATCCGGTAAGCTGTTCTCTTTGGAGACTAAATATGAAAGGAGGATTCGTTCTCAAAGATCTTCAAAGGCACAATGCAAGCTAGCTGAATAGTCCTCTGAGAGTAACACAGTGGAGCACCTTGTTTTCACCAAGGGATACTATCCTCCCATCTGCCCCACAGATCCTGCCCCCAATATGTTAAGTATAATTACATGCTGTTAAATTGATTCCAGATTATGATGACCCTTTTGTGTTTTTTAATAACAGAAAAAGCAGACACTTCCTAAAATTAATCTGAGCCCAAACTACCAAAATGTATTGTCGACTCTGTTTTAAACTTAATCTTTTGTGCCAATGTATCTGGAAGCTGTGTTATGGCAACTGGACTTCTCTCTTATTACGTTGAAACATTTCAGCCTAAAAAGGTTAAAAGAAACAAGTCCAGTTGTCATGACTCAACTTCCAGATAACCTCACCTGGATGACCAAGAATCTTCACAGATACATTTTTTTTGCGCCAGTGATTCCTCTCAGCATGTTCAGAGTATCTCTGCTTTACCGTTTTGTAAACTTAGTCAGTTGTCACACATTGATTTAAGAGGAAATGTGGCTAGTCTAGGTTGTATTGCTTTCAAAGAGGTCACGGCCCACTTAAAAGAGATGTGTGAAGAAATTGTAGGACAAGACATAGTAAATAGCTGGAATCCTATTGTATACATTGGTTTAAGTCAGATGGCATAAATTGCAGCAGTGAATTGCTGCTAGTTACAGAACTGATAATTACATTCCTTATGTGCCCTGCCTAGAGTGCAGTGGGGAATACAACTCTTTAACTAGAGGCAGTTTGCACTGTTTAACTTACACTGACTTACATAAGTACCAGTAATATGATTCGAGTCAAAGCTAGGAAGTTTTCCCTGATATTCAGCATGTAGTGGAACATACTTAAGATAGTATGTTGCCTCAGGAAAATAATTAGGATTTTTTTTTAATTTTAAAGCAGTCATATTACAAAAATTAGACATCTAATTCATTATAAAATATTTAGGAACACAGGTGGCAAATGTATCTTACTTTTTCCACTGTACCAGGCCTTGTTTGCCCTGATCTGCTCCCACTGCAGAGCAACCTTAGATTGTGTTCTTGTCTGAGGCACATAAATGACATTATCATTTCCCCTTGTCCCTATAAGAAGAAAATATACAGCAGCTATAGCAGTTCATAGCCCTACTTGTGTTCAGCTGTCCTACAGATTCCCTCCCTGTTTTTTGTAAAAAAAAAAAAAAAATACTGGATGATCTAAGAAGTAAATACAGCTTCAAAGTTATCAATTTCTATGTTCATATATTGGTAAAAACTAGTTTTCACAAGAAACAGCCAAGATTGTGCTCAGGCACAGTACCCTATGCATACTGAATGGGACTGTAAAGATCTAGGGTTCCAGCTCTGCAAGATTATATTTGAAATTTTATTTTCTATGTACAATGACATCTGTGTAATTGTGCTTTAGCATTCTGGTGCATAATCTTAGCGGACAACCTAAACATTTCAAGCACTGTTGAAGCAGGACATCCCTTTTCATAAGATGCCCCCCTTCAATGCAGAATAGGTGACCCTCAGTCTGATTTAAAGAACTTAGGTAAAGGTAAAGGTTTCCCTTGACATTTAGTCCAGTCATGTCCGACTCTAGGATGTGGTGCTCATCCCCGTCTCCAAGCCATAGAGCCAGCGTTTGTCGAGTTTCCATGGTCACGTGGCCAGCGCGACTAGACATGGAACGCCATTACCTTCCCACCGAGGTGGTACCTATTTATCTACTCGCATTTACATGCTTTCAAACTGCTAGGTTGGCAGGAGCTGGGACAAGTGACGGGAGCCCACACCGTTGTATGGATTCGATCTTCTGACTGCTGGTCTTCCAACCTTGCAGTACAGAGGCTTCTGCGGTTTAACCCACAGTGCCACCACGTCCCTATGATTTAAATAACTGCTTTTACTGAATTCTGATGCAACATTCAATATTATTTTCCAAGTTAAATTATGTTTATGATTTGGGCACCAGGGATGTGCCATTCTGGTTTTTATATTTCACTCACCTGGATCAAGGCCTTATCTTGGAGGATGCATGGCCTAGGTCCAGTCTACTTTCTATTGTAAATGTACAAGAAAGGAAGCTCCCATGGTGCTTCAGGAGGCATCCTGTATAGAGTCTAAAAGGCAGTGGGACTACAACTCCCAGAAGCTTCCATTTTTATACATTCACAACAGGAAGTACAGATCTAAGACAGGCATGGAGCTTCCATGACAGCCCCTTCTACAGGTGAGCAAAGGTATCTATAGGTGTGTGTCTGTAGGCTGGAACCCCTAGAATTATCTCTGGGGAACTCTTGGAAAATTTGAGGCATTCAAAAGAATGGCACATCCCTATTAGGAGAGTACAGCAAGGGCTGACAGTGTTAGGCTCCTCCCCTTGGACAACTCTTTTGACAGTCTCCTCTTTGTATTTTTGTGGTGGGAAAACCTATTCTCCAGTAGAATTCTTGGTCTTTGAACCATGTCACTGTGGGCGAGGGAAGAAGTGAATTCTGTTCTATTTGCCTTGCTTCACCTTGTATGAAGATTAAAAAATCACTTAAAGATGGCCAAGATGCCCTTTTTCCATAGACTAACCCAGGACCCCACTTTTGTATCCTCTTCTTTAAGAACCCTTGCTTATAAGCATCCTCATGAACTTCTCACCTTTGGGTAATCTTACTGGGTAATCGTTTCCCCAAAACTATCCTTTGAGATGCTCTTTCCCCATTTCCATCGCCTCCTTTATATTTGTCTCTTCCTGCTAGGAACTGTACACACAGGGATTGACATCAATGCTGAGTGTCACCACTTCCAGTTGACCATGCCAGGTCTCACTAGCAACGAGAGAGGTGAGGGATGGGGGCAGTGATCCCAAACAGTTTTCCAAAAACTATAAAAAATCCAGACATATTACTATTAATGCATGTCAATCTACTTTATTTCAGCAAAGTGCTTCAAAATCTAAGCAGAGTTTTTTTCTTAAAATCTACAACACAAAAATAGAAAATATTCAAAATGCACAAAAAACCACAGTCATCTTGAAAGTGATTAAAGTATTGCATGAGATTCTGAAGTGAAGCAGTGATCGTGGATTTCTTTCACAACACAATGTACAGTAATCTGCACGTTCCCTAGTGAGAATCATCAGGCTTGAGCAAGCCGCTCTAAGACCCTTCGATAATCTGAAACAAGCTGCTGGAAGGTCTCTTCTAATTGTTTGTGTTGTAAATTTAGGTCTATTTGGTTCAACTGGTTGGTCAGCTCTTCTGGTCTCAAACATCTCCTCATCTTAGCGATCTCTCTCTGCTTTTTCTGAAAAGGAACAAAAAAGGAAGTTCATTAACATTATAGCATTATTAGAACTCACTACTATTCTTTAAAAGCAAACAAACAGCAGCATAACTCCCAAATCTGTTAAGTCTCATGAACAGATACTTCATTAAAATCTTGCTGTATTTCCTTATTCATTGGAATGTAGACTTTCCGAAAATGTTACACAATTGCTGATTATTTCCATTCCACATTCCCTGTGGTACATTTAATCAAGTCCACAGTATTTATGAGGGGTGGACAACGTGTGTTCAACCAGCTCCCTCCCCCAATTTTAGGGGAAAATATGTTGGCTCTGAAAGTCCCCTTGCCTTATGGAGTGTGGGGACAATTTTGCCATGTCCTGAGGGTGACCTTCCATCCCAGCATTTTCTGGCCATTAGAAGGCATTTGGGAGCTTTTTCAGTACCCACTATCCCCCATTTTTGTAAGAATGTAGGGTTGTGGGAACAGGTGCAGCCTTCCACAGTTCAAGGCCTAGCATATACAGCTTCCAGATGTCTGAAGATTATATACCCCAGCATAGATCTTGATTTTCTTTCTTTCACTGTGGAATTGTTTTTACACACATATTAACACAATCCAACATAAAACAGGAATGACTAAAATCCCATGTCTCTTCCAGGAGACTTTTACATAATTGTTCGTTTATTTAAAATATTTTACTTCACCTTTCTCCTTTAAAAAGGAGTCCTTAAAAAGTACTCAAGGCTGCTTACGTCATTAAAATACAATATTCAATGCCAAAAACAGTAAGTATACAAATATTTAAAAGGAACAGATATCACTCTGAGAATGGTAAACAAAAGCAATACTAAAAACACATTCAAAGCAGTAATGCCTAACAATAAATTTAAAAACCCCAGTCAGGTAGCCAGTCACTGCGGGAAATACTGCATGAAGAGAAAAGTCTTTGCCTGCTTGCTGAAGGACAGCAAAGAAGAGGGCAGTCCGGCCTCCTGTGGGAGGGAGTTCGACAGGGAAGGTCCTCTCCTGGCTCCCCAGCAGACACGCCTGTGCAGGCGGTGGATCCAAGAGAAAGGCTTCTCCTGCTGATCTTAGCACCTGAGCAGGGTCATAATGGGAGACACGGTCTTTGAAATAGCTTGGACCCAAGCTAGTAGAGCTGCTGTAATGGGGGTGGGAGGGTGGGATGTGATCTTTGTAACCAGCTGTAGTCAGCAATCTGGCTGCTACATTTTGGACCCACTGACATTTCCTGACACTTTCCATAGGCAGACCCACATAGAGCACATTACAGTCGTCCACCTGGGATATAACTAAGACACCATAGCCAGATCAGACCTCTCCAGGAACGGGTGCAGTTGGTGCACTAGTTTTAGCTGCACAAACACACTCTGGACCACATCCCAAACCTAGACATCCAGACTCGGAGACGAATTCAGTCTGTCTACCCACAGACTGCACACCTGGGTTTTCAGAGGGAGAGTAACCACGTCTAACACAGGCTGCATCCCTGTTCCTTGCTCTGCCTTTTGACTGACCAGGAGCACTTCTGTCTTGTCTAGAGTTAAGGTTCAATTTATTCACTCTCATCCAGTCCGTTACTGATATCAGACACTGAAACAACTTCTTCAGATTTAGATGGCAAGGAGAGGTAGAGTTGGGCGTCATCTGCATACTGGTGAAACTGAACCCCAAAACTCTGGACAATATTTTATTTCCATGTTCAGTAAAACATAACAGTATTCTCAAGCCTACTAATTTAGTTACAAAAAGCATTATTATTATTATTATTATTATTATTATTATTATTATTATTATTATTATTATTATTATTAGTAGTAGTAGTAGTAGTAGTAGTAGTAGTAGTAGTAGTAGTAGTAGTAGTTGTTGTTGTTGTTGTTGTTGTTGTTGTTGTCGTCGTCGTCGTCGTCGTCCAAATTTACCTCCAAAACAAGTCCTATTCAAAGCAGTTTACAAATTATAAAATAAAATACAAAGAGCCAACCTAGCAAGTAAATAAGCAAACTTACAACATTATAATGTAAGGAGATCCTTCATTCTCTATACCAAATATTCCTTATAATATTTTTCTGGAATACAGATTTGCACACTTTGTAGCCAAAGTCCAAAAGCATTGCAGCTTTCCAACCAACAACTTGCAATTAGGAATGTGGGATTGTTTTCCTTGCTTTTTTTTTGGGGGGGGAGAGATCCCAAAATCCTGCATTCTGGGCATTCCAGCTGCTAGACATACAGTATACCTCCATTGGAGAAAGACTGGCCCAGAAGATTTTGTGGCTTCAAACAGGCCAAGTTCTGGCCTAGTTGCCTGTTAGAAGAAGTTGCCCCAGCATTTCCAGAAAGCACCAGTGGCAGTTTCATTTTCCAACAGGAAACTAGGCCCAAGCTCAGCCTGTTCTGCGCTATAAGATCTTCCAGCCCAGCCTTCCTCCAGATGAGCATAATTTAGCAATCTGTCCAGGAGATGGAAACACCAGAATGGAGAATTCTCGGGTTTGAAGTAAAAAAACACAACTCACCAATCCACATGCCTACTCTTTATGCCTGGAACTCTACTGAAAGTAGCATACCATGAAGCCTGGAAGGAACTGCTGCCAGCAAAAGGCAGCTGCAAAGATCTTTGGGCAACAGCGTAAGTGGTTTGCATATTCACTCCTGACTCTCTAAACAGTAACTGGATTTCCTCTAAAGCACAACATAGAATATCCTTTTCTCCTCTGTCCAACTTATTCATTTTAGTAATCATGTTTACAGCCATACTTTTTACAGACCTGGTGTCTACATAAGCTCTGGGGGGAGAAAAGAAGATAAAGAAATGTATTCTCGAAGGCTTTCACAGCCGGGATCCAATGGCTGTTGTGGGTTTTTTTGGGCTGTTTGATTGTGTTCTTAAGGTTTTTCTTCCTAATGTTTCGCCAGTCTCTGTGGCCGGCATCTTCCTGTCCTCTGAAGATGCCGGCCACAGAGACTGGTGAAACATTAGGAAGAAAAACCTTAAGAACACCGCCAAACAGCCCGGAAAACCCACAACAACCACAAGATAAAGAAACACCATGTATTTGTTTAACAGATGGATAGCAAGCGTTTCACACTCTTGATGTTATGGACTCCAACTCCCAGAACCCTCAGCTTGTATTGCCAATGATGAATGACTGTGAGAGTTGGAGTCCAAAACATCTAGAGTGCCCTGGACTAAGAAATCAGGTCCTAGTTCTTAGAATTTTCACACTATTAGAATTATGAAGTCTCAAAGTAGTCTCCTTGAATTCTTGTTCATTAGCTCTTGTAATATCACCCGCCTGTCATTTTAACAGACCTGCTAAAGTAAATGCATAAACAAAACAATGGAGGAAATATAATTATTCATTTATGACACATAAATGAAACAGCTTTATTACTGTATTTTTCCATTTATAACATGGCCCCATTTATAAGAACCCCTCCCACTTTTCTAACTCCTAAATTAAGAAAACTTAGCGTTGAGTTTTCAGCCTCTGAGCTCAGAACACTCTGACATTTTGAGTCCCTGTTGAATCTGAGCACTGCCTACAAGCTCCACCTCTGAGGTGCGTTCCAATTGGTTTGTTCAGCATCAGCTGAGGTCAGTTCCATAAGGCTCGTGATTGGAGGAAGCTAAGTCTCCTGACTGTAGGAAGCTAAGCCTCGTGACTGAAGGAAGCCTGTTTACAGAAGCAAAGTATGGGCCGTTTTGGTTCTTTCCTCAGCTATCTCAGCTTACTTCCGTGTAAAAGATGTCCCTCAATTTTTAGTGTAATGATTTTAGGAAAAAGTAGCATCTTATACTCAGAAAAATATGGAATATACATGAGAGTAAAAAGATACCTTATATGGGCCCATCAGTCTTCTTTTTACATCCAATCTGTAATTTCTGGATTGTTCTGGGTTACCCATGTCGGTTGCGCGCAGCCGGAGAATTTCATAAACCCGTCTTGTATGTTGCTATGAAACAAAGGTGAGCTTATAAATTAAGCTATCGGCCATCAAGTCACACACATCTTAAGTGATCTCCAGCCCATCCCGTACAAGGGATGCTTCACTCTTCCAAATCTTTGGTGGCAAACCTGTACTTGCTTATAGACAACCCTCGACCCAATCTCAAGCAACTACTAACACACAATGGACCACACAACACTAACACAGACATGGCGACTAAACCCTGCCACAGACTCAGATGCCAAATTTGCCTCCACATCTATTCTAGCAACACAATTGCAGGGCCTCATAATGTTACAATATCAAGGGCACCTTTACTTGTTCCTCAGCTAATGTGATCTATGTCATCTTTTGCCAACAGTGCCCCTCTGCACTCTACAAAGGACAAACTGGACAAGAATCAATGGACATGAATCAGACATCAAAAACCATAATGCATCAAAACCTGTCTCCAACCATTTCAATCTACAAGGACACTCTTCACAGGATATGAAAGTTGCCATTCTCAAAAAGAAACGCTACAGAACAAGAATACAAAGGGAAACACTGAGATAAAATTTATATGCGTGATGGACACCCATATAAGAAGACTGAATACAAGGCAGGGTTTCTTAACTCGTTACCAAATATAATACTTCTACTGTTATTTTCCTTCACAACTACCAAACCCATCTGGTACAAGACTCAAAGGTAAAAACTGTTAATGTTCTCTATATTAACACACACTCTTCCTCTGCTGTCCCCTTTAATCATGTTACTGCTTACAGTTGGTTTTTATAGCATCACAAACTCCCCTCCTCCTTTTTTTGCTCTTGCCTTGTGTTCTGTTTTCTTTCTCTTGTGGGAATGTTTACAAACCAGACTTCAAAAGAACTGGACACCAAATACAGGTAAAAAATGATTGCATGTGTGAGATACAACATACATTACTGACTAAAACCCAGCATGAATGTTTTAGTTGTGAATTCTATATTTTACTGTATTCCACTCAATACATCTGAAGAAGTGGACTGGTCGATGAAAGCTCACATTAAAATACAACAGTCTTTAAGGTGCCATGGGTTTTTGTCTCTCTTCATTCATTCATTCATTCATTCATTCATTCATTCATTCATTCATTCATTCATTCATTCATTCATTCTTACTATTATTTTCCTTTGGCTTTTGCCTGATATTCCAACTTATGGTGACCCAATGAATGAGTGACCTCTAGAACAGGCAATCATTAACAGGCCAGCTCACAGAGACTCTCTAATTTAATAATGAAGGAAATATATAGTTACTCCAATGTAACATCAGCTGATTGTGTAAGAAATCATCTTTTCAAATGCTGATCTGCTGTGGAGTAAAATCCACTACTGTGAAGGGAAGAAAGGTCTTTGCCTGTTGTTGAACAGGGCTAGCCTGGCTTTCCATGGGAGAGAGTTCCATAGTTTGGAAGTAGCAATAGAAAATAATCTGGTTAAATCATTCTTGCTATGTGCCATCAAGTCATTTAGGACTCAGCAGTATCCAAAACAATGAAAGCACTTGCTTCATTTTTGCACAGACTTCTAGTTGTCTTGCAATTATTATTTGCAGCCACCCTGATCCTGTTTTAGCAAATGGTTTTTGTCCTCTAAGTAGATGTGAGAGTAAATCAACCTTAAACATTCTCCAGAAGCAAAAATTACTTAACTTCAGATTGTTGTCCTTTGGATATATCATGAGAAGACTCACTGAAAAAGATAGTAATGCTGGGAAAAGCTGAAGGCAGCAGGAAAACAGGAAGACTGAATATGAAATGGATTGACTTAATAAAGGGACCAGAGTCTTGAGTTTGTAAAATCTAAGCAGGTCTGTTAATAACTGCCTCTTATGGAAGTCACTAATTCATGAGGGTAAGGTGGAAATGACTTGATGGCACATGGCAATAACGCTTTTACCAGATTAGTTCCAAGATGGCCTTATTTTCCTTTTGAGGCATATAATGAGATGTTCAGAAGGTGAAATATAAATACTCAGAGCATGAACTATCCTTCCTTTTCCTATCTAAGGCATTTTGCAACTTTAGCAATATATACTATTGAAATATTTATGTCTTCTGGAGCTTTTCACCAAGAAAATGAGTGCCCTAAATTCATCAAAGGCATTACTGAACCCTCCACCACTTTATGGACTTGTAAAAAAGTTACTTTGAGCCCAATGGTCTCTGGGAAGCCAGGAAGTTTGTTATATTTAACAATAATTTTGAACCCTAGACAAAGCTTTGTAAACAGAAGGACCTTTTGATCTGGTAGAGAACTACACTATGGAAAGAATACAGAGGAGAGGAGACAGCTAATTTCATTTGGTACGTTCTCCCCCACCCCTGCAATCTCCCATCTCTCACTTGTGGAATTTCAGGAGGTTGCAGAAGGACCGTTCAATAAAAAATGACCACTTTCCACTGGCAAATCCCTCCATTAGATCAAACACTCTCCAAAAAACTGAATTAAGTTCTCATACTTGTGAAGGGACAGTGTTGGCACAACCTTTGTGGTGTTCACATCAATGTGACAGTTTATTATCATGTACCTTATTTACTTTCAGCTTTTGTTGAGCTTCTGTTACCATATCTTGATTGAAACCCTGTCTGAGCTTCTCTGGAGAAAAGCAAGGTAAATCTTGACATAATTTCACTAATACAAAATCTCGTAGCTTCACATAGTTTTCAGATGGATCTTCAGCTAAAAGAAGAAAATACAAGATTTTAGATTTTTTTTCTTTTTGAGCAACTGGATTTCATATTCTTGTCAATTTTCTTTTTTTTAAAGCCCCAGTATTTACTTGTAGCTAATACACTGTCTATATCAAAAATTAAAATGTATACACTAGCAAAAGTATACATACTTTGAAACCTGAAGTGTAAAAACTAGAGGTTGGAGTTTTGTGCTTTGTACGAAGCACAAACATGGCAACACAGGTGCTGCCAAGTTTAATTGCCTCTGCCCAGGCCTCCTGGTCCACTTACAAGCTCCGCATGTGCTGGGATCCTTTTTTGACAGTGGCGCTCCAATCCATTCAGGAGCCCAGCCAGCTCTTCCCCACTTCCTCAGGCAGCCAACCACTTTGGTAAGGAGGTGGGACATGGAGTCTCCTTGCACAACCAATAAGTGGCTGGCTGGCTGGGTTCCTGCTTGGACTGGAGCGCCACTGCCAAAGAAGGACCCCAGCAGCATGAGGAGCCTGTAAGTGGACCAGACGGCTTTGGGGTGTGTGTGTGAGAGAGATGGAACACAGCAACACCTCTGGTGCTATGCTTCATATGAAGCACAAAGCTCTCATCTTCAGTTTACACCGAACGTATTTGAAGTAGTCATATAATCACTCTGTTAGTAATCTCCCATTTTCTAGATCTAACAAATTAACACAACCCCTGGTCTACAAAATCTTGTTAATCAGACAAAGCAAACACAAACTTGAAAATAATTCTCAATCTGACTTCTTATCCTTTAATTTCTCTCTGTCTGAGAGCTTCCAATTTTAAACATTTTATTTAATATATTTGTATTTTAATATTTGCATTTTAATGTTATTTAATGGTTAACCTTTTATTCAGTGTACAAGACACTGTTAGATATGGGTAGAAAATGGGATAAATGGTGATAATAATATGAATCCTAGTTTAAAGCATACTGAAATCAAAAGAGAGAGCCATTCCCAGGTCAAAATAGAAGATTCTCTGTAGATTCGATGGCCTTTGAGCACTGAAAACCTATAGCTACAATTCCGTTTAAAACATGGGAGTGTTCTGCAAGTTGTTCATTAATGAACAGCCCTTGACCTGTGTTCATAACCTGTAGGATTCACTTCTCTTACAGATTTGGACAAACGTTTCTGAGATTTTTAGAGATTACCATTAATAAATAGTAGAAACTCATTTTAGAAACCTACTGAATAAGTGTTTAAGAAAATTTATAAGGACAAATTCAATTTGGCTTTAAGTTATTCAACAGCTGAATAACAAGTCAAGTGGAGAGGTAACTGTAATAGAATGACTATGAAACAATCATATGTTGTAATTCTATTTGCTTATGATTGTATCAACTTAGAAAATCTAGCTAATGGACGATTATATGTCTGACCATTCATTTAAATATTATCATTGCAAAGGAAGTGTGTATCGGTGAGATTATTTAAACACAATTTGTGAAATGTCAAAACCTCAACATATTGGTAATAGGCAAACATTAACACATGAATTTTGGTCACATTAAATTATCATGAGCATTAAATGTTAACGGAAATACAGGAGCTGTCTTAATCCTGAAGCCTTCAGGAATAAGTACCACACATGTAGTATTCATTTGTAAATTCTAGTTATGAATTTATAGAACCTTGGCTCTTGTCAAGCTAACTTCCTTTATGAAGCATGTAACAAACAAGGATGAGAGAAACAAGAAACACATGAAGTATAGAGAAACCACCCAGGCCAGGGAGGTATATCTGTAGAATGTCTTCAAAGAAAAATTGCATATCCTGCATATTCACCTTTGTTTTATTCCTTACAAACAGAACTGGTATAGTGGCTTGGATCAATGGAACTGTAAATGAGTGGTCCTTTCTATAAAGTTATCTGAGCCACAAACTTTTTCCCCTTCTCTCTTGAGTCAATCAAGAACAGCAAGCATCCCCTACAAATCCCACCCTTGAAATTAATCAGAACAATTTCTAAATTACAGGAAGTGAGGGTTGCTAAGTAAGGGCTAAATTGTGCACTAGAAACTGGAGGCCATGTGCTCATTCCGAATGTAAGCTGCTCTAAATCTGACAGAGGGAGTCAGTACTCAGTAATTAACATATCCAAAGAGAGAGTTAGCAGCTGATGCTTTGTCCTGAAAAGGCGGGGTGGGGGTTGGGGTTGGGTGGGGTGTCATCACTGGTCAAACTCCCCAGCATTTGCCTATCCCTAGATGAAGTCTGCCTTTCACTTCTCAGATAATACTCTGGCTTTAAGAAAATTATGCCTTTCCATGTTTCATATTAAGAGCTCAGCTTAAATTTTCGATTGAGGCCATAGTTTTCAACACTGTCTGTTTTTTTTTTTTTTCACGACAACAAAGGCAACTGTGGGAATCACACATTGCTTACCAAAAAGAAAATAAAGGATTGACTGGAATGGAGAATTTAAGGGTTTTAAAAAGGTAAGAGTCCCCAGTTCCAAACTTCATGCTAGTTAGAACCATAAATTAGCAGAAGTTCAGCATTTTATATTATTGATTAAAATTATAACCCACATTTCCATAGAAAATAGTGCTTAAGGTAAGCAACATCAAGATACTGTACAAATAAAATAAAGTTACAATTAAAATATGAAAATAAAGTGATAAAGACAGGGTCTAATTCACAAGTAGAAAATTCAGGAAAAACACACCATAGGTTAACCAGCTCAATCTCGCACTAAACCAACCACCATTTTATAAATCCAATTACCCTGTACATCTCCCTCACTCTGATGCACCCTTTATATAGACACCTTGTAACTTTCAATGCTATCTCACTTTCATAATTTCTCGTTCCCCCTCCTATCTCTCCAACCCAATTTTCCCTTAACAGCAGCAATGAAAAATGGATGAAAAAGAGAAATTCATCTCTCCATACCTTTCAAGTTCCCAGTTAAAAACAGCATGCTCCCTAGCAGATTATTCTACAGGGCAATTTCAAATCTGTTTTAGAGCAGTTTTACTTTAAAAAAAACCCACTATGCTCCAACACTATACAGCCCACCTGAATTTCTATGCACTGGCAAGGATGACAACCTTGAAGATTCACATAGACTGTTCTATTTATAAACATGCAGATTTAATTAGAAATCTGTCCTTAGCCATCTAATTTTCTAGTTTATTTTACAGGTGACAAAGATGAAAACTTTAATAAAGTCTTTTATAAGTAGGACTCAAATTCCTATCAACAACTGATAGAGAGATGTGTCAAGCATTCAAGTAATACCTTTAATCAGGGACTGGCAAAAGGTCCAGGGTTCAGGGACCAATTCTGCCCAATTCTAACACGGAATACCCACTCTCAGTTTTTTTACCTTTTTTTTTTTTTTTCCTCCAGAAAGGTCTATATGGAGGTGGAGGTTACAGATTTTTAAGAGAAGCAGATTTTTAATTACCAGGAATGGTAATTTTCTCTCTCAATAAAATCAGAAAAGGAGGCAGCACAAAAGAAACTGAGAGTCTGTATGCAGCCCATGAGCTGACCACTCTTGATCTAAACCAGTGGTTCCCAGCCTTTGGTCCCCAAATGTTCTTGGACTAAAACTCCTAGAAGCCTTCACCACCAGCTGAGCTGGCCAGGATTTCTGGGAACTGTAGTCCAAGAACATCTCAGGACCCAAGGTTGGAAACCACTGATCTAGACAAATCCCGTAGCTTAACTACAAGTTCTTCCCAATGTGACACAATCCTTGTTTGTAGGTTTGCATAGTGTCCAATATATCTGGAAAAGTACGAGGTTGGAAAATGCTTTTATATATGAACTGGCTTCTACTTCTGTGCAACATAACACTAAAAGCGGTTTTTGACATTCCAGTGTGACCCAACATAAGAATGTTGTGGTTGAGGTAGTGGATCTTGTCTTATTGGGTGCACAAGGGGTATAGGCAAATATTTAATTCTTACCTTTTTATTTCCAGAATGCCACATTTCAAAATTACATATGCTGATAGCTATAATATGAACTTATCACGGTACTGAACTTTCTCTGCCATTTCATAAATCTAGTCCCCCCCACATTATCTTATTAAAAACTAGGTTGTAGATGAATTCATTAAGATATTTAATATGGCTCAACAGAACTATACAGTATATAGTATTTGCATGACAAAGAACTGCACAACTTGTTCTGTAAGTGCAAAGGGCTACTTGGGTACAGAACAAATTTTCTGTGACTGTGGAGAAATTCAATACATGTAGCACTTACATACATGCAATTTATGCCCCACCACCTGTAAAAAAGATCTACAAATGGGCGAGATAACACTACTGAAGTAGCCCACTTCTGGTCAAAAATAAACTAATTATCTTAACATTTTAATTTGTTTTTATTTTAACATACATCCTTATTTTTAAATTGTTCAACACTCGAAAGGAAGGAGCAAGAGCACACTAAGGCTTTCAAAATGCAGAAATGAACTCAGAATTAAACTCACAAACCAGAATTCTACTGGTGATCAAATGAGATCTGCATAATTGATGAGGTTGTACAGTTGGATACATAACAAGGCATGAAACAGAGACACACTCAGTTAAATCATAGCACGTTACACAAATCCCATGCAAACAGGATTCTGGTCATTATCTTTAAGAAGCCAAAAATCAATCAGTCTTTCTGTGGCATCTTATAAACTAGTTACAATCTACAAAACTTTATGCTTCAACAAATCTTCATCTCTGTGCACTTGAACCATCTCAAAAGTTCACTTCAATGTCATTTTTTAAGAATTCCTCATGTAGCAAGCTCAAGCTCACCAGGCATTCGTACATTTCTGGGATCATAACAATGGGGCAAATCTCACAAAGGTTTTTTTTCCTTCCTGATTTGTTGTTTTGCCTGAAGGAAGCATGCTCTGCAAGGAGTTTCAAAAATCTAAATCTCTTGTTAAGTCAGCTGTGTAGTTCATAATAAAAACTGCTAATTAACTGATAATCCGTTCATGCCAGGGATGGGATTTCCATAGTGCACTGTTCTCACCAAGGAAAGGATTTGAAGAATTACATTATACCTAGTTCTTATATAAGGAAGGGTAGTATTAACCTTGACCTCTGCTTAAGTTAATTTTTCAAAGATCATTTAATTTTGACAGATGAATCCATGAAATTACAGCACAGCTAGCCAGGAAAGTTATGTTCAAAGTTTCAATTTCCAAAGACAAACAGCTTTCACATACCTGTAATATCAAGTACGGTAGGGGATGACACGTAGTATCTGTGAACTGTTTCTAAAAGTTGAGCCCCATGTCCCTCGCCTTGGAATGGAGGTAATATCAGCATTTGGCTACAGAAATAAACATATGAAAATCTTACCAAAAATAAATGTACCCCATCCTGAAAAAGCAGCCTATTTTCCCTTTGTGATTTATTTAGATTGACTTGCAAATTCATCATACAGAAGGCTTTAAATACCAAAAAAGAGAAAGAAAAAAAAGCCCATAATAAGTCCCAATATATTGCATTACGGTTTGAAGACTGCAACCCATTTAAAATATAAACAATGAGATAAATAAATGCAAAGCCAGCTAAGTTTATTTTTTATTTTTTGAAAAACAAAATTAAGATCATTATAAACATTATTAGGAACTTCATCAGGACACTCTTCTAAAATAAAAGGCAAGGCACGTGTTTTGCTGCCAATTACCTTACACGTGGCCGGGTTTTGTCTGGGTACACATAGTAATTATAGACTGTCATATAGCCGACGGTCGCAAAGAGCGTAGCTCCATCCTTATTATACTTCTCAAATCTGCAGATAAAACAGAAAGCCAAGCAGGTCAATTACAGTCGCGCTCCCATGCAGTGTCCATTTTCTTTTCCATTCTCTGACTGAATTTTCAGTGTCAGCAAGCTACTCTGTGAGGACCCAATGGGTACACCTGCTATGTTCTGAATGTACAATTCACTTAATTGGTGTGCAGCAACTTGGATAAATCAGACCTCTTTACAGCACTTCAGCGCACTTGCCTATTATAAGGAAGAATAGGTGGCAAGTAAAAGAAAACACAGGCAAAGCTCATTTTACTGTTTAAGCCCTACATTCAGGGCTCCAGTGGACAACAGTATTTAATTTGGCGCTATTCTCAAGGTCTTGCATAACATAATAGATGCAAACTCTAGACTGATAAACAATAGTTTTTCCTTTCCTGGGAAAAATATCATTATACTGTCCCAATAATTGGCTAGCCACAATTAAAATGCAGCTTTTGTGGAGGTAATAAGGTCCACTGTTTCTTTAGAACTGTACTTACACTAGAAAGTAGTTCCATCTTTCATCATCCACGTCAATAAAGCTCGCTGTTTCAATAAACCACATCAAGAAGGTCTGAAGCCTTTCATGATACTCTCGAAAGCCTGGGCATGTCATGTCAGCCTAGGGAAAAAAGCCAGAAGAAGTCAGGTGAAGCTCACAGGAGGGAATAGAGCACCTTGCAGGGCATAATAATTTGCATTAGTCGGAAACTCTTTGTAAGTATACTGAGAAGGGCAGTCTTGCAATTATAGATTTACATATACCGCAAATAATTGCATGATGACCATTTATAACAACACTGCAGCACTTTGGTTGAGTCAAAGTTTTGAAACTTCCTTTTACCTTGTATATCTGGTATGTTATGTCTGCACCCGCTTCCTCGTTATGCACAGAATATGTATGTAATAGTATACCAAACGGCTTGAAGTTAACCTCTTTTTCCAACAAAGATACAAAGTCATCTGTATTTCTGCTAAAGCCAGGTGGAATTATTTCTCTAATTTTACTTTCCACATCGTCTGCCTGAAAACCAAGAGAGATATAGTGAGAAAACAAAAAGTCAAATTTCTACAGAAGATTTAGGCAATGTAATTCTTCTACATAAAGGATATTTTTAGAACTTGGGCTATAGTGAAACATATATTGCCTGCATTTGTCAAAGTATCAGGTTATAGCAGGCAGTTTCCTACAATTTTGCTGACACCTTTGACCCAGGAAAAGCGTAACATTATGTATGGGACCATGACACTCAATAGGTGCCCCCTTGTGGTTCCTATTATACAAAGATCAGAGCATTCATACACATACTCCCCCCCCCCAAAAAAAACCAGTCTGGGAAGACAGACATGTGATACTGTAAATTCATTAAAAAAAAAAAAAAAAACATCATCCCAAGAAATCCACCAGAAATTTGTTACAAACATATTGTACCCTTCCCAATTCAAAATTCTCTGAGTAAAATGGCTTGTCACACTCTAACTGGAGGTGAAAGATATTTTTAAAGATGCAACGGGGGTGGCCTTTCACCACTCATTTCATCAATGTTGTTCATGGAATAACAACTTATTCCATGGCCTGCTCTTCAGTAAGGCAGGACAGTGGGCTAACACCTATAGGGTTAAGTGAGCTCTTGAAAATGTCACCACTAGAAGAGATAATGTTAGTGTAGAAAGCACATTAAGTAAAATGAAATAGCAACTTCAGTACAACATTCTTGATTTGTCTCTCTGTCCTAGATTATACACTTAGATGGTTAGATCTAACATATATAGTTTGATATTGTCAATCAGCAACAGGAATGCTTTCCCTTTAACTCAAGCTTCCAGCTCAGTTTTTTATTATTATTAAGGGGAAATAATAGTAACAGAACAGCACAACTACAGAACAAAATTATTAGAAGACATTATTATGCTTTCCTAGTGATAATACCTTGCAACATTAAATCACTGAATTTCAGAAATAAGCTTTTAAAAAGGGAAGAGATAGAAAATGGAAAATCTTACTCATATTCTTAGCCTTTGAGACTACCTTGTGAAACTTTTTGTCTGCCTGTGTAATGCTGTGTCCTGCAGAAACTTCACTACTCTGTACTTACTAAATGCAGACAATGAGTATATTTCAGCTACCTCTCATGTAAACCTTTCATTCAATATGGAATTCTTTGAGCTGTCAGTGGTCAAAATCCTATTCAATACATTACTCCTGTGTAAGGAAGATGACATCACTACCAGGGGGAGATTTCCAATAATTAAAGAATTCCTGCTTCAATCACCCAATTCGCCCGCCCTCTCATTGCAGGTAAGTCCTGGGTTGAAGAAAGAACTGTCAGAGCAGATATCATCTGTGAAGGACAATTACTGGAAACTGAAGTTCCTGTTTGAATTCCAGAGTTCACTCAACTCATCTTCAACAAGACTGATAGCAGATGAGTTGGGTAAGCCCTAGAATTGAAACAGCCCAGGGATTTTTAATTACTAGGCATCTCTCCCTGTATCACTCTTACACTGGCAGAAATTACAGAACAGGATTTGGCCACTGATCTCTGTTTCTACATAACACCATATTATCTCATATCCTCAAGTCAAGCAAAGAGAATCCAAATAAATAACAGCATTTAGCTAACTGCTCAACATCAGAATGAAGGCCAACTCATAAGAACAGCCTGTATGTTTAACCTGGAATACGAGAACAATCCAAACATAGATCACTTGGGAACATAATTCCAAGTGAAAAATATAGTAGCAACTAAATAAAAAACATGAAAAATTACCACAAATAAATGCCCATAGGAATAATTTCAAATTTAGTTTAATCTAATTTAACTGAAATATGAGATTAAGATAACTGTTACAAGCAAAGCTGCCTTAAAGATTAGACTTGTTAAATAGCCAACATGAATGTCACAGACTATCAGCTGAGCAGACATCATAATCCTTTTCAGGACCCCAAAAGACCACTTGATTGAATACATTTACTACTTCTCTTTCACCATGAATATTTGATGAAGTTTCACAATAACGTATTGCTGCTTCTCACCAGGCAATAAAACTTAATGAATTGGTCTCAACTTAACAAAACCCTACCCCCTCAATACAACCCCTAAAAGCCTGACATTACATTCAACAAAATGAGCTTACATTCTATTCAAACCCTGCTTTGAACAATGAGCCCAGGTTTTTACTTAATGGAGTTTGCCGTGAGTTCAGCTGTAATGTTTGTATTGTATCTATTTCCATAAGGACTGACACAAGAACACTTTGTGTTAACTTACTAAGCAGCTCTTTCACACCGTTTACATGCATGATGAGTATTAATTCTAAACCAAGACGCTTGCTACTTAGCATTCAAAACAGGGAATTAAGACGCTTAGGACAAAATACACTACAAAAGGCTAATACAACATACTACTAATTCCTGTCCTTTCAACTAACTCCCCTTAAGTAGAAGCAATGCACCTGCAAATGAATAATACTTTACTATCAGCTATATTTGGGAGGGGGGGTGTAGAATATGGATGCACGGCCCAAGCACACTTCATTCTTTATGCTCTGGTGCCACCAACATTCATATTTAATCAGCTTTACATGCCTGAAGAACCATTATGTAGTTAACCATCATATAGCTCTACAACTACTGTACCCGATTCTGGCTCATACTACTGATCAGACTTATCTGAAGAAGAATTAAGAACATTTTCCCAAGTTAAACATGTTTAATTATAAAAGTTTAATAGAAGCAGCTTTTTAGAATTGCCAAACTGCTTCTTGGAAAAGAGTAATAACTTATAAATTGAAAAAACAACACAAAAGGAGAAGAGTTAAAATCAGTGAGTTCTAGTGGGGCAGATGAAAGACAGACTGATTTGTTAAAGTTTATTACCCTTTCCAAGCCCAATCCAACATTAATAACTCCAGGCTTAATGAAACTGATTAAATGATATTCACAATATGAGAGGCAGTACCCTTTTGAAGGACTAGACCTCATCTACTCCAATTTCATGTTGAAGAAAGACTCTTATCACGTTTTACAGTTACTGGCTCCTCAAGTCCATACAGACACACAAATATTTTGCATAAGTTAGGCTCTACTTTCAGGAAAGGTTATCAGAGAATAAAGGCACAAACAGAACAAGGAAGGGGGAGCTGAAAAGGTGAAAACCAAGTAAAGAAATACTGAGTGGGAAAAAAGAATGGAAAGAAATAGAAGGCTGTTGTATATGACAAATGCATTAAAAATAATGACATGCTGTAGGGAAAACACCAGTCTACTCATCATTTTTTTGTACAGTGGTGACTGGTTTAGTGACGTTAATCCGTGCTAAATGATTTACGTCGCTACATGATTTAATCGCTAAGCAATTTTTAAAAGCCCATAGGAACACATTAAAACGCGTTTAATGCGTTCCTATGGGCTAAAAACTTACCTGTAAGTGAAAATCCTCCATAGCGGTGACCATTTTGGGTGCCTCTAAAGTGAGGCAAAACAGCGGTCGCCATTTTGTTTTTCCGGCAGCCATTTTGGAACCGTCAATCAACTGTTAAAAAATGGGTGCTTTGCCATGATCGCGTCCTCATGATCATCACAAAGCGATTTTTACCCATAGGGGCCATCGCTAAGCAATCACTCTGGCGATGGCAAAAAGTCCATCGCTAAGCGATTTCACCATAAAACGGAGCTATCGCTAAGCAAGGCACCACTGTATTTGGTTTGCCCCTCAAATATGTACAAGCATCTGAATTTTAGTTTAGCTCAAATTTAAAAAAAATTACTACACTGAACACATATGAAAACAAGGACAGTGATATGGCCTAGCAGGCTGTTAAAAACCCAGCTTGTATTTAAAAAGAAGGTCAAAGGCCAAGGTCCCAAGATAAGGTTTATTCTGTAATGCCTTCCTGGACTGCAGGAAGAACTATGCTTTATATTTCAAGATCTAAATCAGCAATGAGCAATGTTACTGAATCAGTTATTTGAAATACATTCTAACTACAACTTACTCATACTTAACTGGTAGGCGGTCTTTTTGAGCTCAATGAGATTTACTTCTGAGCAGACACATGTAAGATTGTGCTTTCAGGCATATCAGAAAACCAGCTGAGAGAAATCTCTCTCTAGAAAGGTGCAAGGAGACATAAACCTCAGAAACAAATGCAGCTAAAATTTTTACACACGGAACGAATTCAACAATATTACATGGAATCATTAGTTCTAAAATATGATGGGCAATAATGGGGAGACTGTTCTGCTAAGTTTGATTATTACACAATGGTTTTGTTGTCCCTCTCCTCCTTATAAGCACATTTCTTCATTGCTTGTTTCCTGCTAGCTCATAACTGTGTCCAAAAATGGAGAAGAACAATCTGTATCAGATATATAATAAAATGCAAGAATGCATCTTTCCCCACATGAAGCCTCACATTGGGCAGGCACTTGAAAGGTTTTAAAATCTCTAAGTTTTAATTTAGACTGAGACATTCAGTGGAGCTAGAATGAGTACTGCAGGCCAGAATTTAAACACAAGAGTGATGTAGTCACTTGTACACCTTCTTGATGTAATCTAGCATGGCAGATGTTAATTCCCCTTACACTTTTCTGTAAGGAACGTTTTAAGGCAGAATAGAAAATAAATATTGAGAAAATACGGAACTGTATATTAGGAATGGATGAAACTGCCCGTCTCTTATCCATGGCACTTTTGACCATAATTCTATTCCACTTCTGCAATTAATATATCATTTTTAAAAATCCTCTTAAAATACAAATGCAAATACGTTTCAGCTAATGACAGCTGCATTTTCAGAGAAATGTGAATCTGGTGAATAGCTACGGTCCACAAATCCCAGAGATGCCAGTCAAATCATTTCATGTAGAAATTTGCAGCAACTCCTAAAGCATCCCTTCTAAATATCCATTCACGACAGAGAGCAACTCTGAGTAACCAGTCTTGTGCCATCAATTGACATAGCACTTGCAGAATTCTCAGGATGTCTGGGTCCTTTCCTTTCCCTACAGCCCTCTCTGGCAATTAATTAATTAATTAACTAACTAGATTTTTACCCCACCCCTCAAGACAATGTCTACTCAGGGCAGTTTACAAATAAAACATAGCAATAGAACATATGTAAAATAAAGAAATTTACAATTATAATTACAATTATAGCAATTGATTACAACCAAGATATTACCAAGATAGCATATCATAAGAAAAAAGAAAAAGAAAGAGCTAGGGATGGAAATCACTTAATTGACTGGAGGGAAGGCCTGCTTAAATAGCCAAGTTTTTAGCTGGCTTTTGAAAACACCCAGCGAGGGTGCCAGCCGAATTTCGGTTGGAAGAGTGTTCCACAGCCGAGGGGCCATCCCGAGAAGGCCCAGTTTCTTGTTTTTTCCTTCCAGGCCTCCCTCAGTGTCAGGCCCCTCAGTTGTCCCTGCTGGCTATGACGGGTGATTCAGGTAGACCTAGGTGGAAGAAGATGATCTGCCAAATATTGAGGTCCCAAACCGTTTAGGACTTTATAAGTAATCATAAGCACTTTAAAGTCAATGCAGAAACGGATGGGCAACCAGTGCAAGCAGCCAGAATGGGGGAGATATGCTGATATTTTCTCACCCCACTTAGAAGCCTGGCTGCCGCATTCTGGACCCCCTGAAGTTTCACATCAACCTTAAAGGCAGCCCCACGTAGAGTGCATTACAATGGTCTAATCTCGAGATTACGAGTGCATGGACTAGAGTAGGGAGGTGCTCCGAAAGGGTTCTCACCCTAAGAGCAGGGCTTGGGGTTGCACCACACGTCCCAGTACATTGCTAAAGTCTCAGAATTACTGCCTTATAATAGTACTTATGGTGCAATGGTGGTGGATATATACTGTAGTTTAAAGTAAACCACATATCTGATTTTTAAAACTGCATTCAGCAACAACAACACAGCCTTATTATTGAAGTATGACATTAGGGAAAAAACCACATTCCTGAGAGGTCGCGTACCCCAGCCTTCCTCAGCTTGGCACCTTCCACATGTACTGGGTACAACTGGGAGCATTGTACCCAGTACATGTGTACAACGCTCCTATGTAAAATGGTGTCAGAGAGCATAATGGCTGAGAGACTGGGACAAAAATAAGGAAGTCCTTGATTTGAATTTTGCTCTTGTTATGAACTCATTATTTAACATTAGGGAAACTGCTCTTGCTTAGCCTCAGGCCAGCCCTAGTCTACAATATGGGGAAACATAACTCTGACTTACAAGGCTGTAAGGACTACAACTAAATAATGCAGTGAGGCATGCTGAATACTACGCAAAGTGTTATTGTTACCTTCACTCACAGAAGATAGGATTCCACCTATCTGAACAACATAATGATACCTGGTGTCAGAGCCAATCAATCATAACTTCTATGATCTGTCTATGGGGCAGATTCCAGAGCTGCAACCACCAGCTAACACCATAGTCAAAACTCATGAATGATCCATTCACTTGGGAAAGCTACAATTTATAAGCCACCAACTCAGGTGAATAATAACCTTGAAAACAAGCACCACAGTATAACGTGCATGCAATAGTGTAAGCCAATACACATCACTAAGAAGAAAGCTCAACCAAAACTTACTACTAGGCAAATGAGTACTTGATTGCATCCTAAAAGTCCTACCAGCAGCCACATGGTGCTTTTGATCGTTACTCCCAATCAAGGCACTACATGTATTCTGCAATCCTCATAACAGTCCTATAGTGTTAAGACACTGGTGTCAAATAAACCTAGTTTTGTGTAAGCTTGTTCTTTTCGCTCATTATGTACCTTCAGCTCTTTGTAGGATAATTGTGGCAATACATAGTAGAATTGCATTTATCTTTAGATTTTTTTAATATCACATCACAGTTTTAATAAAACACTATTAATTCCAAATACTTATTTCTAGCAAGTAAGTGAATTATGAACTGGTATGATGAGGCTAAACTAATCCAGAAAAGGCTTTATCGAAAAAGTAAACTGAAAGTATCCAGAAGGCAGCTTGATTATCTCTAAGAAGAGTATCAGAAGGCAGCGGGACCAAGAAAGTGGTTTTGCAACACAGTGAATATAAATCTACTTTACTAGACATTCC
The DNA here is from genome assembly GCF_051106095.1 of Pogona vitticeps. Taxonomy (NCBI): domain Eukaryota; kingdom Metazoa; phylum Chordata; class Lepidosauria; order Squamata; family Agamidae; genus Pogona; species Pogona vitticeps. The sequence continues at coordinate 202,764,645 of NC_135783.1, forward strand.
AAATAACTTTAGAAGTCCTGTTTCTGACAGCTAAGCTATAGCTTGGAGATTATAAACATATCAAGAGATTGTGCCCCCCCACTCTTTCTACTCCATTGTTTTTAAGCAGAATAAAACCACTGTCATCACAAATCAGGAAGAAAAAAGAGTTGACAGAGACATGAGAGAACCTGCAAGTTTATAGCAGATTTCTTAACTCTTAACAAGTGAAGCCTGAACTGAGTTCCTATGATTAAGATTATATAACACTTTGTGTGCATAAATTAGATTCTCATGCATATATGAGCTCTACCTCATGTGCAGTTTTACTGGTATAGGATACAGCAGTCTTTCCCAACACTGGTTGATAATTCTAAAAATTACCATCTTTGGATAACCACTGGTGCAACTGTACAACAGTTTCATATATTCATGAAAAACTGAGTGACATTTGTGCAGACATATTGCATATTACAGGTACTGAAAAAGCCCAAGAAGGGAACTGGACTGCATTAATCTAACATAAGATATCCAAGAATAACACATTGGAAGAAGCTGAACTTTTCTACTAATCTAACATTGCTTTAAGGTACAGTATACGACACATAACTCAGTAACCCTTATCTAAGAAAGGTAGGATGAAGGTTGGAGGTACAATGGTAACCTTAGCTAGCAAAGGTAGCATCTTAATGTTTAACTTTACCTCTACACAGTCAAAGTTCTCAGTAACTTTGGATGTATATTCAACGCGAAACAGTGTTGACAAGTTACCAGCAATGTAGTACAAAAGAATCTTCAACCCCTTGTAACCAAAGGCGACCTCACTGTAGGAGACAGAAAAAATAGATGAAAGAATTGTCCTTTTGAAGATGATTTCCAATCAATTCCACCAAAACAGCATCTTTTCTTACACAGAGGACTGCTGGATAGCTCAATGGCTTAAGTCTCAGGCTGCAGCACCAGAGACTGGAAGTTTCCCCACTGTGTCTCCTTGGTAGCAGCTGAACTCAATGATCCATAGGGTCCCTTACAGCACTGCAATTATCGGATTATTATTATTAATATTATATAATCTCTCTTCAGACATTTCTGCAAATATCTATTTATTTATTTATTTATTTTATATCCCGCCTATCTGGTCGGGTCAGGACCACTCTAAGGAGTGATCACATTCCTCAATTTAGCCAAGCATAATATGAATGTTCATCATTTCACTAATTCTGTCTCGTGTGAAAAACTGAAATAATTTGCATTTACCAAAGGTGTATATAGCAAGTGTTCCACTTTAATTTTATATGACTGCATTTATATGTTTCTTTTTTTATCAAGAGGAAAAACTGGGTGTGGAAGTTGTGTTAATTGTAGCTAAGCTCTACATCAGGTTCTAAAGGACTGCATGCCCTAGGCTGCTGAGGATGTGTTAAACAACCACCTATTGTGCCACTTTGGGACTTGGGAGGGACTTCCAAAAGCAGGTTGTGGTAGATGTGGGAGCCTGCTCTTCAAAGGTTGGAAAAAGGTCCCACTAGTATACCCAAGTCTAAAAGCAGTGTTTTAGTGCTGCCAACTTTTGCCTGCTCATCAACACAAACAGATGCACGAGAAACAATTACACTTACTTATAAAAATGGTCCTACAGTAATATTCTATAGTAGAGATGGGCACAAACTGCTGGTTCACCAATTTGTGCCCGTTTGTACTTCTCCCAGACAGGTCTTTGGCACTTCCAAGCTCCACCTCCTCTGACGGGCATCCACTCAGAGGCAGGACCAAAAAAGGCAGGGCAGGAAAGCACCCATCTCTATTCTAGTCTTTTTCAGAAACTATCTCAAAATATATTGTTGTATCCATCTACAGTACGAAGGCAATACAGTTTACAGAATCTTAGAAAGAATTTACACAGTCATTTTAAAATCTTCCTCCCCATGGGCACAACTGTGCAGAGAAACAAGCCACAGCAACAAACCCAATAGTAATTTTTTTGGAATTTTCTGAATTTTAGAAATTGCAGCACTTATCACTTAACATACAGTATGATACCATCGCTCCTATCATAAAGGATATTTACTTTGTAAAAATCAACATCATCATTTTTACCCTTTGAGATCAACTGATTGTGGTGCAAACTACACAAGGCTGAAAGAGCCATATATATCTAGATACATATGAGCTGAAGGATATTAAAAAATAAGACATATGAACAAGAAGTGCCAATATACAGACTGATTCCTGTTTGTTACACAGCCAGGATAATTACACATTACGAATCAGAATACAGATAATTAAAGCAAGAACCAGCAAATCCTTGTTTAAGATCTATGAAATTAAATGAGATGTATTGAGGAATTTGCATTCTCCAGCAGTGTTCCATCTAAACATAGCAACTCTAAATCAGAGTGCCCAGGAAATTGAATCTGCTCTTTGTTTAGTACCCAGATTGTTTCTTCCTTACTAGCAGCATCAAGGCACTGAAAAGTAACAGTAACAAGCTACATAGACAAAATATTAATGAATATTCAAGTATATTAACTCTTGATAGCACAGCTTATGTGATTAAGTCCAGTAACAATGCTATCAAAGGAGCTAAAGTAAATGAGCGAGACAGGTGGACTTGTTTCGTTTTCATAGGCAATCTCCCACAGTGTACAAGTGGACATCTGCTAATGCAATGGACTTTCCAGTCACTGCCTCTCTTGCAAACCAACAAAATATGATTCATCTAGTCTCTGGACATGGGGGACATTCAGGCAAAAGAGAATCTTCCAACAGAGCCTGTGCCATCAGGACATTATTCAACTGGATTTTACTCTTAGTCTTGGCATATAAATTTAGACAAATAATAATTACAAACTGTCAGGTTGATGCAACTTATGGCAACCCTTTCCAGGGTTTTCGAGGTATAAAGTGCTCAGAAGAGGTTTACCATCCCCTTCTTCTGCTGGAATTCTGGGACCATGTAGCTTGGCGAAGCCGACACACTGTGAGGAATCAAATACTTGACTTCTGGAGCTTAAGCTCACTGAGCGATTCAACCAGCTAAATTGAGACAGATGCTGACATAAAGTACTGATAAAATCTCAATAAAAGCCAAATGTGTGACTGCAATGATAAATAAATATGTTTATTTTCATATTCAACTTGAAAAAAATACAGCTTTAAAGAATAAACTCAAAGTTACAGCTAGGGAACATAAACAAAATTAAAATCACAAAAATCAGAAGGTTTTTAAAAAGTACTTTTATTAGAAGACCATATTTGGTTTAATAGGTGTCTATTATTACTGGTTTTCCAGTGCTCTCTGGAAGGCCAGATCCTGAAACTGAGGTTCCATTACTTTGGCCATCTCATGAGAAGAGAAGACTCCCTGGAAAAGACCCTGATGTTGGGAAAGTGTGAAGGCAAGAGGAGAAGGGGATGACAGAGGATGAGATGGTTGGACAGTGTCACCGAAGCGACCAACATGAATTTGTCCAAACTCCAGGAGGCAGTGGAAGACAGGAGGGCCTGGCGTGCTCTGGTCCATGGGATCACGAAGAGTCAGACATGACTTAACGACTAAACAACAACAACAACATTGCTGGTTTTGAATACATTCAGTCTTTTAAAAATATTTTCTAGCATTACTTACTCATCCCCAAAGACTTGATGGCTGAACTCTGGATGAAATGTCGTGCTGTCATCTTCCAAATCCTCTGGGAAACGGACTGAGGGGGGATAGAATTATATAGAGGGTACTAAGTACAACTGGTCTTCCAAAATACCTCATTAATTTCACATGAAGTCCAGAAAAGTGAGTAGAATCATCCAATGTAAGTCAGACTGGGTGGGGGATCTACAGAGGTTGCTTTATCACATCCAAAGTCCCACCAGCTTGCTACAGGGGATGCTTTACATCCCAACTTCCAGATTTCTCTCTTTGCTGACTCTCAAGGGAGGAAACTTCTTATAGAAAAAAAATTCTCCAGGATTGACATTATTCTCAAACAATTTGTGGGGGAAAGAGAGAACTCAGGATCCAGCCACTGCCTCCCAGAGGTGATTACATCTCCAACAATTACTGTATTTCTCTCCATAGTGTCCCATGGCCCTTCAACTGTCCTTCCTTAGAGCAAAAGATTGCTTCCCAACACATTCCTTGTGTCTTTAGTTTTAAAGATTAGCCATAGGATGATTCTCTTCTGTTGTAAACTATCACATATTTGCAGGTATCTTGCCATTCAGAAAACTGGTGACAGTTCAGTTTCCCAAACTGTGGGTTCTTTGCTTCTGAATTCAGGGGGCAAGAAAGAGAGAAGACTGCTTTCTAGAATTCCCTACACAAGATTTTTATGTTTGCTTAATGCATTTACTTACTATCTTTCATTTCATCAATGAAGGATAGAGTCATTCACGGCAAAGATGCAAACAGAGCTCAAGGGAATGTTTAGTTAGAAAGAATGTGCTTTAAATCTAGAGCTATGAAAGAAATTGCAACATCAGGGAGACAGGTGTTAGCAAACTGCAGCACAAAAGATGTTATTGTACAAGTATAAGCAATGTAACCTGCAGGTGGCAACTTGGTGATAATTACTTTTTATGGTTTATTTTGGCCTTCATTCAGTAAGAGCCACATTCTTTAACATTTTACTAGGCAGGAACGGAAGAATAAGTTTCCCCTACATTAGCAAAAACTTGAACCCAGGTGTGGTGTTCGCCCTCGAGCCCCTTGCCTGACCATCCAGACACAGAGCACACAAAGGCAAACTACTACTCCTTTTTACCCCGCTGCCACTAAATCAACTTTAATTATGGAAGGATGAAGATGCAGGTCCAGACTTCACTGTCATTTAAATAAAACGTTTTTATTGATTACAGATGTTATTATTATTAATCATAGGTAACTTCTATTATCATCAATCTCTACCTTCTATTTGTCATAACAGTTCTTATTCACTTTTCACTCTAATCACCTCAGATCTCCCAAATACCAGTCTATCTCCTTCTCCCCTCTCTCACTCTCTCTGACTCTCCTACTCTGACTGACCACTCTCTGACTCCGCCTCTTTATTACCTTTCGCCCAGCTCCACTTCTCAGCAACATTAGCCTGAAACAGGAATATTCATAACTACTTAACGTAATAAGGGTGAACGCTACACCAGGTCTAATGGAATATTCTTCAAAATGCACCAGCTTCTCTGCTTTATTAATCCAGTTCAGACAGCTGCCATGATAATGATTATCAAGACAGACAGTAACATGTTCACAGCATACAAGGAGGCTGGAGGGTATGCAAGAAGTTGTCAACGTGTTTTTCGGTTCTCTCACTTTATTGTTCCCTTGTGAAAGTAATGATATAAGAATGCAAGACATACGATAGCCAAGATTACTTGTACTTTGTAAGTGTTAACGCTCATACAGCAGTGGTTAAACTGCAGTACTGCAGTCAAGATTCTGCTCACGACCAGAGTTCAATCCCAATAGGCTCAAGTAGCTGGCTCAAAGTTGACTCAGCTTTCCATCCTTCCAAGGTTGATACATTGAGTACCCAGCTGGGGGGAGGGTGTTAATGTGTGGCCTGCACAATTACATTGTAAGTTGACCAGAGAGTGATTTAAGAACTATGGGGTGGTATATAAACAGCACACTTTACTTCAACACTTGAAAATCGAGAGCCAAGTAATTGTTATATCATGGCTAAGTTAAGTATTAAATCTATATTTTAAAAACTTACCTAATTTCAGCTGAATTGCTTCATTCGTATTACACTTGTACTCGGCCAATTTCTTCTCCATAGCAGAGAGCCCTGAGGAAGAGATCTTTAAGTAAGTTCTCCCCACATATAAAAAAGCATTTAACCAGAAAATTCAATTTATCCAGCATACCTTAATGCATCCCTCTGCAGGATAACAAGTCGTTATACAACTATAAAATTATGAAATTGCAACATTAACAGATGCTGTAAGCACAGTAAGCTACAAGCTACACTTACACATCAGGCTTGTAAATAGCTAAGAACTATTCTGGGTAACCAAGAAATATGTGTTATACAAGTTGGTTATTTTCATTTTGTAGGAAACATGTGAGAAGGTACACTATTTGTAGCTGAAAATTTGCTTGAATCTAGATTAACCAAACCAACATCTGTAGTTGTCAGGAGCCTAATGCTCTACTTCAGCATTATCTTATGTCTGCTTCCTCAAATACAAGCCTTTCTAACTTCAGGGTGGCTTATTCCTAGTTGTATACACAAGCTACACTCATTTCCATGCTTATCCAGGACTAATTTGAATCAAAACTATACAGTGGTGCCCCTCATAGCGACGATAATACCTTCCGAAAAAATCGTCGCTATCCGAATTCATCGCTCTGCGGAATAAAAAAGCCCATAGGAATGCATTAAAACACGTTTAATGCATTCCTATGGGCAAAAAACTCACTGTTATGCGGAAATCCTCCATACGGCCGCCATTTTCACTGCCCAGTAAGTGAGGAAAGGGCGCGAAAACACAGCGGGTGCCCTTTTTTTTATCCGGTGGCCATTTTGGAACCGCTGATCAGCTGTTAGAAAAAACATCGCTATGCGAAAATTGGTAAGCGAAACAGCTTACTGATCGTCGCAAAGCGATGTTTTACCATTTAAAACATCGCAATGTAATCGCTTTTGCGTTCGCAAAAAACACATCGCTATGCGGATTCATCATTAAACGAATCGCTCGTTAAGCGAGGCACCACTGTACTTTTGTCTTTCATTAGAAATCTCATGCCTCCCTCCCACTGTATACTGGGGGTGGGCAGAAATCTATCTTATAGGAAATCTATAGTCAATGAGACTCCCAGACGCCAATCTTTATGTTGTTACAATTATACTTGCTCCTATTCTTCCTGTCAAGTACAATATATAGCTAGTAGAGCCAGAAGATAGCTGTAAAACAACATATGCAGACTCCACAAATATGACGCCCCATGTACCAAAGGAGAACCATAAAGTGTACACTGAAAAATCAGTTCATTGCCTAGTAATATTACAGTGGTGCCTCGCAAGACATTTTAATTCGTAATCAGTTCCACGGAAATCGCTGTCTTCCGAAACCCAGTTCCCTATTGAAATGCAGTGAAATCTATTTAATGCGTTTCAATGGGGGGGGGGTCACTATCTTGCAAAAATTATCCATTGTCCATAGAAGACATCATCTTGCAAAACACAGTTCCCCATACAATGGGGTCTTGACTTAAGAACGGCCCGACTTACGAACATTTTGACTTACGAACCACTTTCATAGGAAAATATTGACTTGACTTACGTACTTAGATTTGAGTTACGAACTGAAAAAAAAAACACGTGGGAGGCAGGGAAAGTGCAAAATTTGAACTTTCAGTTAACTGTTGGCCAGTGAAAAGGGTGCCTGTCTGCTTCCTCACTCCTCCCAGCGTTTAGAGAGTGGATTGGGAGACAGTCTTCAGACCGCCTGGTACTGTACTGCCTGGACTGTATTTTCCCTGCCTTCCCTGAACCTTTCTTGACCTAAGAAAAAAAGAAACAAAATATCCCCCTCTAGTGGTCGAAGGCGGAATAGCAGCTTCCCATTAGTTTCTATGGACAGAAAAGAGCAGATACGGATCAAATGGTTTTCAATGCATTCCTATGGGAAATGCAGATTTGACCTGAGAACTTTTTGACTTGAGAACCGCCTTCCAATACGGATTAAGTTCTCAAGTCAAGACCCCACTGTACCATATTGGGGAAAAGCAATCCCCTCACCTGCACTGCCTTTGGAAATACAGTGGGTCTCAGATGGCCATCCCCCTCTTTCTCTCTCTAGCAAAGAAAGAGGGTGAAAGGAGTCAAAGCAGCCCCCTGGTTCCTGATTATGGTGACTCCTTTTGCCCTGATCCTTTACCACGGGTGAAAATAACAGGGAGAAAGCAATATAAGACACCACCAAAACTTGCTGCCTTTGCAATAGGTCCTGATGAAAAGAAAAAGAGATGAAAAGTAGTCTAGAAAAACCAGGGAAATCACAAGGGCAATCCCCCATTAACACAAATTATGCAGTTGAATTCCTCACATTTGGGAAAATCATAAGGATCAGCAGCACACCTGAAGTGCAATGGATGAGCCTTCCCATGGGAAAACCACTTTTATGACCATGGTATTTCCCTTGCAATATATGAGTTGGAATGGCCCTTTCACCTCCTACCCCCTTCTCTGTCCCTTGACCCCCCCCCAGGCATGGTGACCCTGGCTGCACCTCCTACTCAGTACAGGGCTGCACAGCCCCAGTCCTGCCAGAGGCCAAGTGAGCTCCTCAGTGTTTTGGGGTGCCCTGCGGGACCCCCATCAGGGGCTAGGTGTTCCTCCCACAATCCTCTAGTGCACAGGTATTAGCATAAGATATTAGCATCAATTTGCCACTGTAATTTACACCACTGCACTCACACTAGCGTAAATAACTAATAGGATCCTGGCCAACATATGTGATACATGCCACAGTCACAGTTTATATTCAGACCAAGGTTTTAAGTCACATACACCACACCGCCCAAGAGACAGGGCTAGAAAGCTGTCAAATTCTTTTCTATCAGCATTATCACAGAATAATAACAGAGTTGGCAGTGGCCTAAAAGGCCATTAAGTCCAACAACCCCCTGCTCAGTGCAGGAATCCAAACTGAAGCGCAGTGGTGCCTCGACTTATGAAATTAATTCGTATTGGAACGGTGGCCGTAACTCGAAATTTTTGAAAGTCAAAGCACCATTTCCCATTGAAATGCATGGGAACGGGATTAATCCGTCCCAGCATTTCAAAAAAAAATATAGTGGACCCTCGACTTACAGACGGCTCGACTTACAGACTTTTCGAGTTATAGACTTCTCTGGCTGCAAAATTTAGGTTCGACTTGCAGTCAGAGAATCGACTTACAGACCAGAAAAAAACAAAATGGAACAAAAATGGAACAAAAACGGCCAGTTACGGGATTAATCGGTTTTCAATGCATTGTAGGTCAATGGTGACTCAACCTACAGACTTTTCGACCTGCAGACACCATTCCACTACGGATTAATTCCGTAAGTAGAGGGTCCACTTACCAGAAAATAAATAAATTAAAGCACACAGAAAGCCCCATCGGAAGGCACTGCAGCTTTTTAAAAAACAACCAAAAATAAACAGAGCAAGCCCCGAAGGCTGCAAAAAAACCCCACACACACATGCCAAAAACAAACAACACAGCACAGAAACATAACCCCCCTCAGCCGAAACCCACCTTGCAAAACCCACCCAAAAGTTTCTAAAAAGCAAAAAGCAGCACCTTACCAGGCAGACTGAAGCCTCCTCCAATGGCAGTCACTCCCTGGTGGATGGCGGCCGGCGACAGGCCTCGGCCGGCACGTAGTGCAGCCGAGGCTGCAGGGGCCCATACTCATTAGTAGACCAGTGACGTTGGGGGGCCTGACTCATGAATAGACCCAGACCAGGGATGAGCAGGGAGCTTCCCATGCCCGGCAGCAAACTGGAGCCGCCCCACTTCTCCTTCCTCCTCCTGCCATGCCGCTGCACGCCCCGTCCATGGAGAAGCCCCTCCAAAACGAGCACCCCAACCCAGGGCCTTCGGGGGCCCTTATGCATGACTAGACCCGCACCTTTATTGGGCCTTACTCATGGGTAGACCCACGCCAGGGAAGGGCAGAGAGAGCACCGGCGGCGATCTGGAGCTGCCCCCACCTCTCCTTCCTCCTCCTGCCCTGCAGGAGTAAAAAAGTTCCCTGATCCCCTGCTCTAACCGTTGGGGCAAAAGAGCTACAAAGAAGCAGCCTCTTCGCCACCAACGGTTTGCATTTCCGACCCTTTTCCCCTGCCCTTTTCTGTTCTTAAGTCGAAGCTCTGGCTGCAAGTCGAAGCAAAATTTTACGGCCGGAGCTTTTTGTAACTCTAAATTTTCGTAAGTAGGGACATTCGTAAGTCGAGTCACCACTGTATAGCCAACAAATTACTGTCTGGTGTCTAGCTTTTTCTCAAATGCTTCCACTGTTGGGAGAGCTCACTGCCTTCCATGGCAATTGGTCCCATTGTTATATTGCTCTAACAGTTAGGAAGTTTTTTTCCTCTGATGTGTACCAAAATCTGGCTTCCTGTAACTTGAGATCATTCTTACATGTCCTGCACTCTGGAATTATCTGAGAACAGATCCTCTTCCTCCTCTATATGACAGCTTTTCAAGTATTTGAAGAATGAAATCATATCCCCTCAGACTTCTTTTCTCAGTGTAGAGTTTCATATCATTAGAAATCCTAGCTATGTTGGGGGGCAGGGTGTAGTGCATCTGGAAGCATATCTAGAAATACGTATTGACATGAAGCTTTAACAATGCAGATGCTCAACACATGCTGAGGAGCAAGGCCCACACTGTGCAATTGCTATTTACATGGACATCCCCCTTCACACTAGTAAATATTTGAAGAGTAATTTTGTGCTTCCAAAATCTAGACGAGAGGCACATAACTCACAACCTGAAAGCAGACCCCATGCCTCCACGGAAACCCCCCACCCCCGATTTCCAAAGGTGTACTTGTTATGATTTTGATTCTAACCAAAAGAACTGAGGAGGAGGCAGAATTCTAGCCTGTCGCCAGACAATATTGCAGTCAGACCTCTGGGCCCTTCCACATATTGCCCAGGTTTGTCAACAGTCACATTTGCCTTCGTGCTGAAGAACTGTGACTGGTAGCAATTTGGGACAGGAGGAGGACTTCATTAAGATGTGGAAATGTGGACTGTACTGCTATTAGAACAATTCTCTTCAAGTTCTTTGAATCTGAAATTCACCTTCAGCCCATATATGTATTTCAAAACTCCCTTAATTTATTTATCTTTTATCATCTATTTGCATGGTGGCAGTGCTACTGTTGGAAATGATTTTTAGTCTATGACCTAGCAGTTCAAACCAAAAAAAAAAAAAAAGGTGTTGAGGTGTAGTAGCCAGAGAAGAGGACTGGGACGCGGGATATCCGGATTCTAGTTCCCAAAGAACCGTAACACTCATTCGTGGCTCTGAGGCAGCCTCTTTCCGTTCTTCAGCCAGCCTGACCGACTTCACAGGATTGTTGTGAGGACAAAGTGGGAGCAATTAATTATTTGCCAGATAGCTCAGGGGCTTAGGTCTCTGGCTGGGAAGCTAGACGTTGGGAGTTCATAATGTCATGGGGAGCTCACCGGAGGACTAATAAAGAGGTAATGAAGATCAGCATGCTGGTGCAAGGGGGGGGGGGGCAAGACAGTTTTGGGTCAGCTCCCAGGGGGCCCTGGCCACTACCGCCAGTAATAAGGGATTAAGGGATCTGTACTCTCGGAAAACCAGGCGCTTCCCACCTCTGCCTCCGAGGCCTGGATTGTGCTGTTGTCTTCTAGCCGAGCTCTCTAAGGAGGGATCAGGGCCACTGACCTCCCCAGCCCTATGAGCGCCACGCAGATACACCCTGCCGGGCGGGCAAACCTGAGGGGAATCTGTTTAGCCGCCGCCCCGGCCAAGAACGGCGCACTTCTCTTAAGCCTGTCAGCTTCCCAAAACACCTCCCCCCCCAAAAAAACCCCCATCAATAACGGAAACCGAATCAAAGGAAGCCTTGGCTCGGAGGGCAACCGGAGCCCTCAGGCCTTCTCGCCCAGGCAGAGCCGACCCTCCCCTCCCCTTCAGCCGTCGGTGGGCCCGGCCGAGGCTTGCTCCCGCGCGGCTCTCCTCCTTGCCGCTTCTGAGAGAAGGCGAAGAGACACACACCCCTCCCCCGGACCCCGGCGCTGCCTCTCCGTCAGGGAACCTCTCCCAGCCCGCTCGCTCCGAGAGCCCCGGAAGGAGAGAGACGGAGGCCGATGTCCAAGGGGGTGGGGGTGGGAAATCCGCTTCCCCACCATTCCCAATCCCACCCACCCGTCCACCCCTCGGCGGCCTGGCTTCTCCTCCCGCCAGAGACCCCGCTTACCCGCCATTTCCCCGGCGGCGGCGGCAGCCTCGGCGCCAGCAAAGCCCACCGAGCCTTCCAAACAGAGCGAATCAAGCCGCGCGCCCACACGCCGGATATGACGCCACGGTTCCGAAACTGACAGGACGCACTTCCGCTCGCTCTAGGACGCGGGGAGAGAAGACACACTCTCCCGAGCGACGAACGCTCCTCGCCGTCGTGGAGTCCCGCCGCGCCCTTTGAGGGGCTACCTCGAATCGCGGGGTGTTCGTGGGAGGGCTTTGCTATTGCCGCTTCCCCACCCCGTTACTTTTCCATGGCTGGGAAGAGACTGGAACTCGGAGGTTTCCTCAGTCCGAGCGGCACCCGCCTTTCCGCTGGCCCGCGGCGGGACTCTGAGCTCCCCTCCTGAGGGCAGAGTTTCCAAACTCCCAACTACAGTAGTTTTTCCCTCACTCCATTGCGCTCTTCATTTTCAAAATCCATCTTTACATCGGCCGATGGATAGAAAAGGATGCACGTTGTATTACATTCAGTGGATTTGTCTTGCACGGCTGTCATGGAGATACTGTACTCGGATCTCTTGGAAAACACTCCCACGGCTATTCGTGGGACTTGCGTCAGAACACACATGTATAGGATTGGACTGCTAGAGGTTCCATTTCTCTGTAACCCCGCGTGCTCCCTAGAGAAAGGGCAGCCTCTGCTGCTTAACCATCTTATGGGAGCCCGTTGGGGGAGGAAGAACTCATCATAGACTTTTACAGTTGAGACCTGCTGTTCAGTGGTCTCACTGATTTCAGTATTTTGGAAATAAGGCTGCAACGTGCACTTCCAAGATTTAGAAGAGGGTAGTTACGTTAGTCTGTGCTAGCGGAGCAGGCAAAACAAAATAACAGCAACAAAAACACAAAAACATTGTGGAACCTTCAAGATCAGCTGATAGGTTATGAGAAATTGCATAAGCAATCACAGCTCTGCTGCTGCCCAGTATAAGAAAGCAAACAAACAAAAGCAAGGTGCAGGCACAAGAGAGCAAAATCCATAGATAGCGCTGAAGAAAGAGCTAAATCTGAAGAAGTAAAAAATATTTAATTTTTCTTCTTCCTATTACCAGTAATACAAAGGAAAAGAGGAAGATATGGTATGACTGCAAAATGCCTTTGTTTAGGCTAGGGCCTATGGCTAGGGCAGATGAAAAACATTCCAAATAATTTTCTATTGGCAAAAATGGCAGACAAGGGTGTATTTTATCTCCCTATCAGTTTTTTTAAACTTCCTGTCAGTGGCAGATAAGAGTATATTTTATCTCCCTATCAGTTTTATCTATATGCAGAACACAAACAAAAAATGGATGAGATACAGATAAAGTAGGAGGGAGAACCGATGGCAATTTACATTTCTGACTAACCATGACTAGTGAACTTGGAGGATACAATGTGGTGGTTTTCCATTGCTTTCCATATCTCAGAGCCAAATACAATAGCTAACATCTTCCTCCTTCAGTTTTCCAGACCGAAGCCCAACCAGAATCCTTTGCCTTTCACCTCTGGTTGGTACTGAGATTTCGGTTAGGTGGGGTGTAGAAGTAATTTAAACTCTGCATAGTTGGAATATAAACCAAAAGAAATTAAGGAAGTGATACTTGCTTTTTAATTATTGTAAGCTGCCCAGAGACCTCTGGGTAGAGTGGGCGGCATATAAATTAAATTAAATTAAATTAAATTAAATTAAATTAAATTAAATACATACATACATACATACATACATACATACATACATACATACATACATACATACATACATACATACATACATACATACATACATACATACATACATACATACATACATACATACATACATACATACATACATAGTGAAGTTTGCCAGAGATCTCTGTAGGCATTGCTAACTTGTAGCTCCTGATAAATTATTAACTTACTGAAATGTGCTGGGCTGGCATAATGAATAAAATCCATTTTCACATCTGGAGACTTTCTCTTACAATTAAATTAGACAATCAGACAATAGAATTTATCTCTAAAATTTGTGTTGCCTCATGGTGCAGTGGTTAAACCGCTGTACTGCAGCTAAAACTGTGCTCACGACCTGGGGTTCAAATCCCAGGTAGCCAGCTCAAGGTTGACTCAGCCTTCTATCCTTCCGAGGTCGGTAAAATGAGTACCCAGCTTGCTGGGGGGGGGGCAATGTGTAGCCTGCATAATTAAATTGTAAACCGCCCAGAGAGTGCTTGAAGCGCTATGGGGCGGTATATAAGCAGCACATTTTCCTTTTTTTTATTTATTTATTTAACCTTTCTTAAAAGCCTGCCCCCTTTATTTATTTTATTTATTTATTTGATTTATATCCCGCCCATCTGGTCGACCACTCTGGGCAGCTTCTAATAAGGTGTATACGATAAAACACAAGGATTTTACAAACAGTCCATACAATAATAAAACAAATAATAAATGAAAGAAAAAATAAAGAAAGAATTAAATATTGACAGGAGGGAAGGCCTGAGCATACAACCATGTTTTTAGTTGACACTTAAAAGTGCCCAGCGTAGGGGCCGTACGAATCACCGGAGGAAGGTTATTCCAGAGGCGAGGAGCCACCGCCGAGAAGGCCTGGTTTCGTGTCCTTTCCTTCCAGGCCTCCCTCGGCGTTAGGCTCCTCAGCCTCACCTCCTGGCTCATGCAGGTGATCTGAGTAGATCTAGGTGGGAGCAGGCATTCCGCCAAGTATTGGGGTCCTAAACCGTTTAGGGCCTTATATGTAAGCATTAACACTTTGAAGTCAATGCGGAAATGGATGGGCAGCCAGTGCAGCATGGCCAGAGTACGAGAGATATGTTGATATTTTCTCACTCCAGTAAGGAGTCTGGCCACCGCATTCTGCACCACCTGAAGTTTCTGCATCAGCTTCAAAGGGAGCCCCACGTAGAGCGTGTTACAGTAGTCTAATCTAGAGATTACGAGTGCATGTACTAAGGTAGTGAGCGCCACCGTGTCTAGGTAAGGTCGCAGCCAGGCAATCCGTCAAAGGTGGAAAAAGGCGGTGCGGACTACTGATGCCACCTGCGTTTCCATGGTGAGCGTCGGGTCCAGGTGTACCCCCAGGCTGCGGACCCCACTCTTCGCAGCCAGGGCCACCCCCCCCAAACATGAGGGAGTTTCCCAAGCCACCATCCACAGGGCCACCCACCCTCAGAATTTCCGTCTTGTCTGGGTTCAGCCTCAGCCTGTTCTCCTGCATCAATTGCAGTACGGCCCCCAGGCAGCGCTGGAGGGACAGGACGGCATCACCTGCAGTTGGTACAAAGGAGATGTAGAGCTGGGTGTCATCAGCATATTGATGAAACGATGCTCCACACCCCCTGATGACCCCACCCAGTGGCCTCATATACATGTTAAACAACATTGGGGAAATAGTCAACCCCTGTGGAACCCCACATTTGAGACTCCACGGGGCCGAAATACTCTCCCCAAGCTGCACTCTCTGGGGGCGGTCCTCCAAGAAGGAACATAACCAGGCCAGAGCCAAGCCACCGATACCCAACTCAGAGAGCCTCCCCAGGAGGATACCGTGGTCAACGGTATCAAAGGCCGCCAAGATGTCGAGGAGAACCAACAAAGAAATTGTACCGCTGTCGGCCTCCCTCAACAAGTCATCGTACAGGGCAACCAATGCCGTCTCTGTGCCATGGCACGGCCTGAAGCCTGACTGAAATGGATCCAGGGCATCTGTTTCATCCAGATGTGCCTGAAGCTGGTCAGCCACCAGCCTCTCCACCACTTTGCTCATGAAAGAAACATTGGTGACGGGCCTATAATTGCCAATTTCGTCCACCGCCAAATTAGGTTTCTTTCTTATGGGCCTAATGAGTGTCCTTGAGGGAAAGGGAAACCTGCCCTCAAGGAAAGACCCATTTATTATTGCAGTGACCCATTCTGTTGTTATTGGCCTGGCTGCTTTGATTAGCCAGGCCGTGCAAGGGTCCAAGGAGGAGGTGGTGGCTCAACAGCAGTCAAGCACCTTGGCCACAGAATCGGGCGTGACAGGCTGAAAGGAGTCAAGGGTTACCGGGCAAGACGGAGCACTGGACATCTCTGCTCGACTTACTGTGTTCAAAAAAGGAGAGAGGTCCCGTCGGATGGCCTCCACTTTAGATTTTAAAAAGGCTGCAAACTGGTCAGGTGAAAAACTAAGGGGAGGCCTATCATCCAGACCAGTTCTGGATAGGTCGCGCACTATACAGAACTCCGCCTGTTGGTTGGACGCTTCACTTATCCGGTTAGCGAAGTAAGTTCGACAAGCAGCCTTTACCTTAGACAGGTAAAGGTTAGTTGCGACCCTGACAGCTATCCTATTATAATCCATTGGGTTCTTCCTCCACCTACGCTCTAGCCTTCTCCTATGTCGCTTCAGTGCTCGAAGCTCCTGGTTAAACCAGGGCGCTGGCCGAGCTCTACGATGGCGAGGGCGTTTAGGTGCAATCGTGTCTATAGCCCTGGTTGCGAAGGTGGACCAGCTATCAACCAGAGTGTCGACAGGAGCGCTAGCCAGGTCCGCCGTGATCCCTCTCATGACATCCTGGAATCCAGCAGGATCCAGTAGCCTTTGAGGGCGGACCATAGAAATAGGTCCCCGCTCCCTGCAAGGGGGGAGAGCCACTGTGAGGTTACATTTTATCAGGTGGGGGCACTTTATTTAATAACGTCATTTTATTTCTGTATAATATCCATTGAATGATAGTTCTAAGATATACATTATTACTATAATTGAATCCTATATAAACCTTTTAGGAAATAAGTCCCACTGAACACAGGAGGATTTCATTCTGAGTAAACTTGCAGAAAGTCAGGCTGTCAATCTTCTCTGTACACAAATTCATTATTCTTCACCCACTTAAAATGTGAGCTTGCAAAATAGGGAGTCAGAATTCACTTACTGTTCAGTCACTTAACTGGTGAGTACTTTGTAATGTTGGTGACTAATGTAATGCAGATACCCGTCCCACAGAAGGACTTGAATCCTTGTCTCAGGAATTTTCATGTTTAGTATACACATCTGTGGTCTTTGCCCTTGTGGCCCCTGCTTGTCTTTCCCTCACAAAAGCTCACATCATGTTTTCCTCTCACTGCCACCAGTGGATTACCTCAATCCACAATATAAATGATGTTTGTCTGAACACTTGACTTGTGAACAGAAACAGAACTTATTTATTGAAGTGAAGCAGATTAAATAACAGAGGTTTCTCAGATAAACATTTTACACAAGCAAATCATCAACAGTTCTCTCAGTACATACTTATTTTCTCTTGATATAACATTACCACCTTCTCTACCTATTTTTCTAACGAGCTCTATATCTCAGTATCTGTTCCTCTCTCTCTGACTAACCTGCCCTATCTGACTACTCCTTTTCCCGCCAAACCTCATGTAGCTGCTGACTCTGCCTCTCCAGTCCTCTCATAGGCTCATGCAAATCAGCTCATGAATATAAATGGCATGAGTGACGTGGGCGATCATCATAACATCGTCTCCAAATTATTATATATGTGTTTATTTCCATGTATTGGCAGGTGCCGTGGAGGCCTGTTGTCTGGCAGAAAGATATATGAATACACTTCTCCCTTTAATTGCACATGTCTGAGCAGTATGGCTTTGGTTATACAAAGATTTTCTTTCAATAAATAAATTAATATTTCAATCAATAAATATTCAATAAATACAGTAAAGGTAAAGGGTAAAGGTTCCCCTTGACATTTTTAATCCAATCGTGTCCGACTCTAGGGGGCGGTGCTCATCCCATTTTTTAAGCTGTAGACTAGAGCCAGCGCTTGTCTGAAGACAAGTTTCCGTTGTCACGTGGCCAGCGTGACTAGGGAACGCCGTTTTACCTTCCCACTGAGTTGGTACCTATTTATCTACTCGCATTTACATGCTTTTGAACTGCTAGGTTGGCAGGAGCTGGGACAAAGTGACGGGAGCTCACTCCGTCGTGTGGATTCGATCTAACAATTGCTGGTGTTCTGACCCTGCAGCACAAGCTTCTGCGGTTTAGCCCGCAGCGCCACCACGTAAATACTGTGCTGCTATTCATTTATTGGAATTAGCCTGAGAAAGGTGGGTATCGGACTTACTGAGGCCCCTATTGGTGGTGGTGCAGTGGTCCCCAGTCCAATGGCAGTGGCCTGGCCAGCCCCCTCTCCTGGTAGGGCAGCTCTCCTGGTAGGGCAGCTGAGGGTGATGAGGCATGCCAGGAGGCTAGTATAAATCAGAAGAGGTCTGTATGCATACATGTTAACTGTTTATTCTTTGTAGTTACCGTACATTTTCAGGGACATAAGAGTCATACACAGATTTTGAACTACATGGGGGTCATTATTGAAGTCGTCGTCGAGAGATAAGTATATTTTAAATAAATAATTGTATGGAATTACTGGCAGCACTGGAACAAAAATCACAGTTCTGCTGCATTCTGCTAATATCCATTTGAAGGAAGGACTGTTTTGCCAGAAAGGGAGATACAAACTGAGACAAACCACAAAGTGTGTGTGTGTGTGTGTGTGTGTGTGGGGAAACACATGCAATCCCACTCTTGCAGGAGCAAATGTTGATAATTTACTGGCACTGTGTATTGATACAGCCCCACACTCTAATTTCTTTTTCTGAGAATACTGTCCATTCATAGTTGCTATATTGGCTGGAGATAGTGAGGCTTGTGTCATAGCTGGTGGGTAACAAGTAGGAGGTGGCTGTATGAAACATTAATTATGCCAGACAAACGTTAGTTATGCCATACAGGCTAGGAGTCCCACAACTTCAGTCAAAAGGAAAGCAGGTGTATTCTTGCTTATGATCCATATTAGACTGGAAGAGGAACAAGTGGCTACTTCTGTATCTTTTGGAATGTTGTCTATAGAGAGACAACAAACAAAGCATTAGGAGTTTGTAGCAGTCATCAGACATATGGTAGGTGCTTATTAGCAAGTAACAGGGAGAGCAAATTAGTACCAGTAGTGGTCACCATTCTAGTGCACCAGCATTCTGGAAGAGACTGTAGTAATGTACATAGTTGAGGATAGAAGCAGTGTCTGGACAATACATAGTTTAAACAATACACAGATTTATTTTTATATAGCACAGCCCAGGGTCATAAGAGGGACTTTTCCACGGAATGAAGTAAAGCATACTGTATGTTCTGTCACAGTCCTACTACAACCATTCAATAAAGATTATTTTCTTCCCTTGTTGAGTCTTGAACCTTTATCCTAAGAGGCCTGAACTTGGCAAATAAATTTTTAAAATAATTATTACATTCTCTACAGATTTAGACAAAATTTGTGTATATTTAATATTTCTCCTACAATTTCTAATCCATTTTAGCAACGTCTTTTCATGCAACAAGAAAATAAATGCAGTTTAAATTATTTGCTGATTTTTAAATTGTGAGAATTTCTCTATTCAAATCCCTAGTTAGGCCATCACAAACTGAAGACCTGGAAGTGGTAACGGATGGTTGATCTTTTCTCTTTTTTAACAGTTCAGAAGTTTCCATTCATTGCCTGCTTAGCCTATCCAGTGATCTAGCAGAATTAATGAGCCGTGATAATGATGAAGACAGCCTTGCAAGGCAGTGATTTTGAGTTTTGCCAAACTCATGAAAAAAAATTAGTAGCTGAAGCATTTGTAATAGGAGGAATTAAAATGTTTTAATGAAATATATACTGTGATTCTTAAACCATTTAATAAAGATTAGGTAAACTGGAATCTTTCCCAGGTGCATGAATATCAGACTTGACATATGAATCAGAGCCTTGAAAAGCCTTGAAAAGTTATTTCTGGGACTACTATTCCTATACTTGCCAAAACATTATAGCATTTGTAATCTGTAAAGTTAGTCTTCTAAGCCTTGAGCCTAATTCAGTATGGTCTGAGTCTTGGGAAGGGGATAGGCACTCATACCTGTCAGCTGCTAAATATTCTTTGCCCTAAAATTTGGTCCTTGTGTATACTGTATATTCTGCTACTACATTATCCCCCCCTCCACTTGCATCTTGGACACCAAGATAGAAATTAGTTCTATTTAAATAAATGAAACATGCAGTGAGATCTTATGCATGTTTGTGTGTTATGTATTGTCAAGGTGCTTCCAACTTACAGTATGAGGTGTTCAAGGAGTGGTTAATATGGCCACCCAGTGAGTTCCCATAGTCAAGCTGGGATTTAAAGTTCTAGTCTGGTGATTCCCAACTTTGGGGCCTCAGATGTTCTTCAACTATAACTTCCAGAAATCCTGGCTAATGGTGAAGCCTTCTGAAAGTTTTAGTCCAACAACGCCTGTGGATGCAAGGTTGGGAACCACTGTGCTAGTTCGGCCCTCTATCCCCTACCACTCCACACTGGCTCTCTATAGATATTTACTAGAAGCTTTGTGAATGCAATGGGACTTATTTCTGTGCCAAGAACTGTGTTTAGGGTTGCAGTCTACTGTACAATTTATTGTTGGAAACCACACTGAACTCACTTCTAAGCCCTGCTTGGAAGTATTTTTGAAGGAACAGGTGTGCACAGTTAGAAATAAAATTCTGGGCAATACAGCCCTTGGCCTGATCCAGCCAACCTATTGTTGCCTTACAGTGGCAGCCCCAAGAAATACCAGATACCCCAGATTTTCTTTATTGCAAGTGGTTTGTAGATCTCACCTGCAGCACTTCTGTTGAATCAGCCTATCTCCTTCCCTGCATGGCGCTGCCAGTTCTTCCTGCAGTGGCTGCCTGCTTCTGCTTGGAGAACAGTGGTGCTGGACCTTCTTTTAGAAGCTGGGGACACTGTTTCAGAAATTAGTCTGAGTCTAGACAGAAAACATTCATCCCATTCCTATATAGAAATAAGAGGCTAGATCAGGACACAGAACTAGAGCTATATCTTTTCAGCATATTGTATTAATAATGGTATATGTAGCACCCTGAGCATATGATGTGCCCCTGTCATTGCAACACAAGCTTCCAGTACATTTGTCAGTTTCAGAATAATTCAAGTCCCTGAACCATTAATTGTGCCTAAGAAGACAGAGGATCCTTAGGATATTATTTTGCTTTTGCCCAGGCCTGGGTCATCTGTATTTACACATAAATAGGGAGAAACAATCAAAATTACAGAAAAACATTCAAGAACAAACAGGAGGACATCTGCACAATGGATAAGACTCCCCTGTCTTTGAGAATAACAACTGATACCTCTTTCTTTAGTTCACAACTGGACACAATTTTTCAAATGTATTTATTTGCTTACAGGAGAGTCTACTTTAACCAGCAATACTCTAGTAACCCCCAAATTTCAATTTTTATGACATAAAGAGCCTTCAGTACTTCGAGCTATTCCATAAATTGGAATACTCTTTCTGGATTTAGTTATTCAGCTTGCAATGCTGTGTTCACTTACCTGGTAGTTAATGGGGCTTACCTCTGTGTAAGCATGCATCAGATTTGGCTATTCAGGCTACAGATCAATGTGCAGTGAACCCACTTAACTGTGAATAAATCCGATGGAATTCAGTGGGACTTCTTTTTCAGAGCCATAATCCTGTGCCATCAAGTCAGCTCTAACTTATGGCTAACCTTTTTTCAGGGGTTTCCAGGTAGAGAATACTCAGAAGTGGTTTACCATTCCTTTCTTTTCAGGGGCACCCTGGACTGTGCAGCTTGCCCAGGGCCATATAGGCTGGCTCTTATCTCCAGGAGGCACAGTGGGAAATCTAACTCCCAACCTCTGGCTCTGTAGCCAGAGACCTAAACTACTATCCAACTAGCTAATTTTTTTAGAAAGCATGCATAAAATTGTGCAATTAAGCATTCGTGCTGGGTGTGAGTTTCTCATTTAAAGTTTACTTTTTGGAGACTAGGAGGATCTAAGTTCCATAAGTGACTATTGTTATACAGTACCACAATGTCACATGGCAGGTGGGGTCAGTTGGATATAGCACATCATACAAGTAAGAGGGCATAGGGATTTAGCCAAAGTTAATTTTTAGTGATAGTTATGAAAACCTTATATCCCAGACTCCCATATAGAATAATATGGTGTCCCACCAGTGGCATGTGTACTGTACAGGGGTTTGAGAACCACAATCCAAAGGACACATCAGTTTGTGGCATTGAGCCAGAAAGCTTTGCATTTCTGTCTAGGCTCTACCACAAGGCAGAGCGAGGCAGCTGCCTCAGATGGCACATGCTAGGAGTAAAAATAAGTGGTAGGTGGAAGGAGAGCTGTGTGCCATACTAGACTGTCTCTCTGTCATCAACCTGGGCTGTTTAATTTTCACCAAAGCTGGAGTAAGATTAAATTGCTATTGCAGTTGGTTTCTAAAGGGGAAAGGAGGGCACCATCTTGTTGTCTCGAGCAAAATATCTTGTGTTGACCTTCCTGCTTTAGCATTATGTTTCCATTGCAGATGTTTTCTGTGAACCTACAAGTAATTCAATACAATATTACTCCCATTATGTGAAAACAGAATTCAATTTTGCTGTCATGATATAAAACTTTTCCACAAGTAAAGGGCTTGGGATATGAAAAGCCGAAAGGATGAACGGTAAGAGTGCCTGGGTGGAAATGTCCTCATGTTGTCATCCCCCAAAGAAGAACATGAGGAATTACTTTTCCAAGTATTGTGAGGAGCCTTCATGATTATGAACTAAAACTGTCCCTCAATGATAGATGTTTCAAACATCCATGAAATATCTAAGTCGCATAACACCTTTGGCTAGAATAGAGCCAGATAAACAAAAATCTGACACGGCTGCTATTTGGCCAGGCCTTCCATTCTCAGGTAACTTCAGAGGTTCTTTGTATTTGTTAGCTACTGTAGATTTGTGCTAATGTCCTGTTACAGCCACAAAAGCACAACTAGCAAGCTACCAGAAGTGTAATCTACTTTCCGGAAACCAAATCTCAGGAATTATATCAGTTGCCATGACTCAACTCCACAAAGTTAGTCCTAGAGAGGATATTGTTAAGGTCCTAAAAGAAGATACAGGCTATACCTTCAGGGGTTTGTCCTTCTATGGACACTTTTGCGCACATGCAGGGCATCCAGTAGATAAATCATGGCGATAAGGGCATGGTTCTTGCACCAAGGGAATAAAAGGTCTGTTCTCATCAATCTCTCCCTTTCTAAACGGCCGTTTTACAACCTACTCCCTTCCTCAGGAATCCCCTCTCGCTGAGCGGAACCCAAATAACTTAGGAATTAACACGGGCAGAAAAACCTGCGGTCCCAATTCAGTTGTGTCACCCAGCTCCCTTTCAGAGTTACAGTACTGTACTTGCAAGTAACGGATAACTGAAGAAGCAACGCTTTTGACCGTGGTGACAATTCAATGACAGCGGGGACTTCACTTGAATTGTTTGCATTGCAAAAGCGGGACTGTTTGCATTGCAGTCCCGTTTAGCCTCAGGGTAGTCCTGCCACACCCAAGTATGGGAGGAAAGGAAAGGAACGCTAGCCCAACGATTTTTGTTTTATTTTATTTTACGCCCGAATAAAGATCAGCGTGCTCCTTTTCCACGGACCGACGACTCTCGCTGGGGAAGGAGAAGAGGATCTTTTTTGGGGGAAAAGAACGCCTCAGGATGTGAGCACCGAACCGCCCGCGGAGCTCCTCTGAACGCAGGGAGGCCGTTTGTGCGCCAACGCCGGCCTTCCAGAAGCCCGCCCCGGCTCCGGCCTTAGCAACGGCGCGGCGGCGAGCGGGGTCGCGGCGGGACAAGCTCCGAGCTTGGCAGGGGAGCCTCATGAACACGGGGCCGGGCTGAGGCGGGCGGGTCGGCCAGCGAGGGAGTGTGTGTGGGGGGGGGGGGAGCGGAGAGGGGGGGGGCGAATTGGGAACGCTGTTTTCCGCCGCGGCCGCTGACAGGGCCCGCCGAGAGGCTCCTCCTCCTCCTCCTCCTCTCGTCGTCGTCGTCGTCGTCGTCCTGTTCCACCCGCTTCCCCGAAGTCAGCATGGCGGTCAAGGTGACTCTCCCTCCTTCTGTTCTCCTTCCGTTATTTTAACCCAGGAGCCCGCTTGGGGCGGGCGGCGCTTCTTCCCCGCCGCGGAGCAAAGCTGGCATTTGGAGGGCGGTGGGGGGGAGAGATGCGGCTGTGCCCCCCTCCCGGCCGCTGTCGTATGGGGTGGGGTGGACAGGCTTTGACCTCCCCCCGGCTCGGAGGGGCAGGAGGTGGACCTGTGGGTGTCCTGACGGCCCAAGTGGCCTTAGGGGCGCCCCGCGCGAAGAGGAGGAAGGACTCCGGGCTAGAAGACGAAAGGGGGGAAGCCGGCAGAGGCGAGAGCGGCCGGTGGTGGTGGGGGTGTCCCCCCCGGTGGAGGGTGGGCTTCCGCGGGATCCCTTGGCCGGGATGAGAGGCTCCCCCCTTAGCCCCCCGCTGTTCTGCTCTCCTCCGAGTAGATCCTCCCACCTCCTCCGGACCGTGCAAAGGAAATGTGGGTTGTAATCTGCTCTAGTAACTACTGTATATATAAATATATCGATGGCACGCCAGTGGTTCTCGGTTGACTTAAGGTGAAGCACCTGGTTAGCAGGGAATGAGGGAAAATTTAAGACTCCAGCGCAGCCCAAACCCAGCAGGCAGTGGTGGGAGAAAGGTATGCCGCTGATGCCTCTTAACCGGGGAGCCTTCCCAAGTGAAACAAGCCCTTCATCCTTCCAGTCTCTTGTCTCATACGTATTTGGGAGTGGATCCCTTGGGATCCCTCGATCCCATACTCATGCTCTTCCAGTTGCTGGCACAGTGGTAGGAAGGTTCTAGCTCCTGGTGTGCCTGGACAGGTCAGGCGTTGTAATGCTGGAACGGTGCCGGGGTGGTGATTAATCTGGAAAATTGGACGACAGCAGAAGTGCCTGTCTGGCCCTGGGAAAGCCTCAAGATACAACTTTTGTCCCCATTAAGCAGCTTAGTTCCAGGTGCAGAAGGAAAGTGGTGGATCAGATCCTTGGAGGTGGCTTGTTGTGTGGCCTTTGAGTAGTAATAATTATGATGATGATCGTTTCAATAATAATAATAACTTTTGAACTGCAGAGCTGGAAAGGACCCTATGAACCGTTGAGGCCAGACCCTCTCAAGGAGGCACGGTGGGGGAATCAAACTCCTAACCGCTGGCTCCACAGCCAAAGACCTTGTTGGGAACTGAATGGTTTTCCACTGCCCCTGTAATAGCCTGTTGTCTTTCAGTTTAGGGGACGTGGGATGAGAATGTTATATGTCAATTTAACATAAGGAGGGAAAGGTCAAAATGGAGTCCATTTTGCTTGGAGGAGTCTGGCCAGGCCAGCTGGAACATTCTAGGAGGTGTAATCCAAAGAAGTAACCTTTTCAAGTTCTGATTAAGTCTTGCCATGTAAGCAGTTTTAAAGAAAAGGGATACATGTGGAGAAGTACTTTTTATACAAAGATCCATTTTGCACACACCCCTTATCAGTGATATATCTTATGTGAGATTTCATACGTATGGGATAACATCACTCACATATCAATGAGTGTGACTGATGTTAATGTTAAGAGATGTTCTCATGCAAGGTTTGCTAGAGGTTAGTGCAGCTGCCAGTCTTTAGATGAGATGCCCTTTTCTTCATTTGTAGGACAGCGTTGGTTTCCTCCAGGAGGAAAATTACACCATGTCCAAAGCAACACATGATATTCCTTTGAACATGATAGATTGCAGCAGCTACCTGATCTTATTATGGAAGCATGGGAGTAGTTTATTTGCAGTTACCCTCTTGTACTTGTACATGCTCTGTAGCCAACATGCATCTCTCTCTCTCTCTCTCTCTCTCTCTCTCTCTCTCTCTCTCTCTCTCTCTCTCACTCACACACACACACACACACACACACACACACACACACACACACACACACACACACACACACACACACACACACACACACACACACACACACACACTTTCAACTGCTTTTTTCTTCTGTACATTTGCATTCAGTGTATGACTTTAGTCTTCCTCCCAATAATTTAGACTGACTTTTTGCTTTTTGGGCTAAGAACTGAGCTGTCTTCTGGTCAGAAGTTTCTTGTTTTTGACACTTGGCTTTATTATATCCCTCTTTCCTGGCAAATCATTCCTCATGTTCATAGTTATCAAAAGCATCTCAGTTGTTTTAAAGTTAAGCAATAAAAGGATGGTGTCTGGATGTTTGGAACTCACTTTATCATTTAGATAAGACAGTTGATTTATATTACTCTTATCAGCAGAGATTGCAGTACTAGCCTTCCGTATCTGGTAGTTGAATAACTTGGTGAGTGAAGCATTAACTTTCTCCTCTTGGCTTTGCAGGTTCAAACAATCAAAAGAGCAGATCCAAATGAACTACGCAATATATTTTTGCAGGTAAGTAATTGTGTTGAATGTCTTCTGAAGCAGTGTTAATTTATTCCACCAAAAATAAAGTCTGGAAGAACCTTAAAAATTAACACATTATTATAATTTTCAGGGCTTGTTGCATTAGTCATTTACAGCAAAAACAACAAAGAACTTTGAGACATATTAAAGAATCACACTTTTTATTTGGCATAGGATTTTGTAGACTGCAGCATCATTGCATCTGATAAAGTTGGCTGCAGTCCTCCAAAGCTTATGCCAGATAAAACTTACTAGTCATTAAGGTGCCACAAGACCCTGTCTTTTTATATTTATTGTAAGCTTTCATGGGGCAGAATTTCTTGCAGCAGGTACAGGGAGTAAGAGATTATGTTTGATCCTTGTCATTTCCTGGCATGTGATACTTACATTTCTACAAAAGCTCATACAGAAAGCCTTTCAGTATGTATTGGGCTCAGTTTAATACTGGTTGTGCAAACTAGACCCTAGATTGGGGTTAGGATCTCTCGGGAGCAACTAAAAGGGACATGTGTTGATCTTTTGGGTCTAGAAAGTATGGTAATGGAATGATCAACAGGACACATTTGTAGCAATAAGATGTTACAGCAAGAAACAGCATTCCACAAGCTATGTGGGTAAAAATAAATTTGTATTAATTTATTTAATAAATAAATTTATTAAATGCGCTAACATAGGACAATAATTTCTGCTATATTGTAAAGCTAGTATTGTCTTCTGAATCTCCCTGACTTTAATTTGAATCTCAAGCTTGGTATAAGTTATCTGCGATGCTTTTCTGCACTGTCCTCTTTATTTTTCCTTCTGTATCTCAACCACATTTACTGCATTTCTGTTTGTCATTCTGTGTACTCAATATATATCATGTGTGGAATCACCTATAACATTTCAACTTTTTTTCTTTTTGATTCAGTTCCTTCTATGGTATTCGTTTCTGTACTTCAGTAAACATTTTCTTGATGTTTCAGCCTTGCAGCCATCCATTCACACATCGGCTGCTCAAATTTTAGATGTAATAGCATTACTGGCTGGTCTCAGCAGACTAGAAAACAAGACAGTAGTTCCAACCTATACACGACTATGTATCTGGCATGTGTCAGCCCCCCCTCCTGACCTGGGTCGACAGGTGGCCCCACCTCCCTTCCGATTCATGGACTCAACACTAGGTGGTTTAAACAAAGAAGGGTTTATTAAAACGTGGACACCTTGTTCAGCAGACGGATTTACTGTAGGACTAGTTGTCTTCACTGGCTTAGCCTTGTTTTGCTTTGGACATATGACAAATGATGCTGAAGATGGAGACCCAGCAAAACAAGGGCCAGTACGCCCACTGTGAGAGCAGGGAAGGAGTTGCACAAAAGTCTAGACCTGGATGGCTGCTGTTGTTCCTGGTGTCATTGCTGGTGCTCCTTTTGTTGCCTTTTCCTCCAGCGTTGGAGCTGCATTGGAGTCACTTCCCCAACCTGCTGGGGTTGTGTCTACCTATGTAACCCTCCCCCCCCCCATAGCTAGGCTGTTGAGACAATAATGGGTGTTGGTGCTTTTTGCTATGTTCCTTTGGCACCTGCAACTGAACTAAAACCTCAACCCAGTGATCTTCTTTTAGAGTGTAGTGCCATTCATCCTCTAGCTCAAGGTCTTCCTCCACGTCCTCTTCCTCATTGTAGACTTCTATGTCTTCCAGGGTCTCCCTCCCCCTCCTCTGCCCCCCTTTCAGTCTGAGGGATCCTCCTTCAGACTCTCCTCCTTTTCTGACTTCTCCTCCACCTTCTCCAGGGTTTCTTTCATGTCAGCCACATCTAGGCTGGTCTCCTTCTCCTCTAGGGGGGTACCTGTGACAACCCCAGACCTACTGGGATATGCCACAGTTTCACTAAGCTGCCACCAACCATTCCCTATAAGAAGTCACACAGACCAGGGATGGATTTTTAACAAATAAAAGAACAAGGTTTATTTAAATAACACACAGGGAAAAATAAAATGATCAAGTGAATAAGATACAGTAATGTGGCTTAGTCTCAATCATACATACACCAGTTTGGTTCACACAGAACACCTTTAAATAAAGCACAGACCCTGAACCTATCAGTTCTGGCTAACCAGACACCTGAACCTATCAGGTTGGTACTGACTGACACACAGTAGTACCCTGTCTGACACACAGACTCCCACTCCAGCTTCTTCTCTCAGCTCTCCTCCAGCTTCTCCTCAGCTCTTCACACAAACTCCACATATATATACAGTACAGCCCCTCCTCCTGATGTCCCGCCTTCCACTCCCCATAGGATGGAACTTTCCCTCCAACCCATGACAGACAGGTAACATCAGTGCTGTATGTAACAGTACCTTTTTATTTTTCCCACCTTCTATTCCAGCTTATTGTTCCTCCTTGCCTTCTTTTGGCAGCCCTTCAGTTTGTGTCTGCATGTCCCTGCCCTGCTTTCCCCAGCCTCTATTTCTGGTGGGGTTTCCTGCCACACCTCTTTCCCAGGAACTGGGTGGCGGGCTAGGTGGCCCGCTAGAGGCACCCATGCCAGTGACCCACTGACAGTATGTTTAGATAAGTTTGTGGACTTGCTTTTGAATATAATATAACTAGTACAAAATACAGCAGCCAGCATGCTTTCTAGTAAATATAATATAAACCATGTAACACTGGTCTTATACCCAATTTACAATAGTTCTCAGTTTGTTTCTCAGCCCAGTTATAGTACTCTTTCATATCCATAAATCCAAAGCAGCTGGCAGGTCAAAACAGATTTTAAAAATCACCGTCCTCAGAGAAACCTGCCTTTCCTTTGTGCTCAGCTCTAGGGGTGTAGCTATGTGTCTTTCGTACTTTGAGAGAAGTAAGGTTGGTAAGAACCCAAACCAAGGCTTTTTCTGAGTTGCAGTCATGGGACTTTGTTTCCAAAAGCATTGGAATCTATTTAATGCATTCAAATGGGGGAAAAATCATCCATAGAAAACATCATCTTGCAAAACACAGTTCCCCATAGGAATGCATTGAAATCTACCATATGGGGAAAAGCAATCCCCCCACCTGCACTGCCTTTGGAAATGCAATGGGTCTCAGATAGCATTCCCCCTCTTTCTCTCTAGCAGCCAAGAAAGAGAGTAAAAAGAGTCAAAGCAGCCCCCTAGCTCCTAATAATGGTGACTCCTATTGCCTTGATCCTTTATCACTGGAAAAAATGCAATGCAAGACATCACCAGCACTTGTTGCCTTTGTAATAGGTCCTAATGAGAAAAAAAAAGATAAAAAGGGCTCTAGAAAAACCAAGGAAATCACAAATGCAATCCTTCATTACCATGCAGCTGAGTTTCCCACATTTGGGGAAATCATAGGGATCAGCATACTTAAAATACAACAGATGAGCCTAACCCTAGGAAAACCACTTTTATAACATGGCATTTCCCCTGCAAGGTATGAGTTGGAATGGCTCTTTCACCTCATACCCCCTTCTGTCCCCTGTCCCCCCAAGGCATGGTGACCCCCTGGCTGCACCTCCCACTCAGTACAGGGCTGCACAGCCCCAGTCCTGCCAGAGGCCAAGAGAGCTCCTCAGTGTTTTGGGGTGCCCTGTGGGACCCCCATCAGGGGCTAGGTGTTCCTCCCACAATCCTCTAGTGCACAAGTATTAGCATAAGGTATTAGCATATGCTAATACCTCTGCACTAGAGGATTGTGGGAGGAACACCCATCGTCTTGTGGAGGCACCACTGTATGTTTCTTTTAATACCAGTCTGGTTTTCTGTGTTTGAAGGTTGAGAGTATACATAGCCTGCCTGCTGAAACCAAGTAGTGTATTTTAACATAGGCTGGACATTGCTCTTTGTAACATATTTGTGTATTGAATTGTCCATAACTTCATGGGATGCACAGGTGTGAATTTTCTGACCATGTTGTGGTTTGTAACTTCTTTCAACATGGGCAACATTGTGCCCGCATCTAAAACATTTTGCACTGAAATATTCTGGGTATTGCAGCAGTTCTCATGGTTCACTTCCCTTGTACTCTTTGGATTAAGCAGTGCCTAAAGGGTGTGCGTTCTTGCCTAAATTTGGCTGCCCTTGAAAAAGGAGACAAGTGAAGGTGAAGCTCATTAAAGCAAAGGAGTGTTCTGGTGCTCATGTTTTTTGTGCAAAGCATGACATTTGTGTCCTTTCCCTTGTTCTCATAATGTATTTTACCAGCTGTTACTCTTTGTGCTTAATATGGAATGAACACCATTCTGTCCTCTAGGAAAAAACAATTGGTTGGGGGGCTCAGGAGAAACAGCTGGGGGGCTGGGACTTTTGCTTTTCCTGCTGTCTTTCTTCTGAGACATCTGAGTCATCCTGTTTGATGGTCAGTTAAGTTAGCTCTGAAGTTTGGTACGCAACAACCAAAGAGCTTCCCACTTGATGCTTGTAAGATTTGTGATTCCATTGCAACACACGGTTGCATTTTGGAATGAGTCTCCCCCTTTCCCCACAGCTATCAAGTTTCCTAGTTTTATAGCTAGACCATTTAGGTTAGTTGTCTACATTCACATCCATGTGGGAACCTTAATTCACTTATGTAGTGCATATTTCTGCCAGTTATCTCAGTAATTTCCACTCACTTGAGTAAAAACCGCACCATAGAGGAATGGCTACATTAAAGAGAACTCTGGATCAAAGATATTAAAAGTTCTGAAATACAGCATAATTTTAGGGAGAGGACATGGAGGGATGTGTGTGTAAAATATTGAAAGCTGACTTTTTGAAATCATGAAGAACAGGAAAAAAGTACAAATTAACAGATTTGAAATGGTCGCAGTTGGTCTTCTTATTTAGTCAGCATTCCTATGTTGATTTTAATAAGCCCCCCTGAGTTATTTTAGTTAGAATCTAGTCTCACTGATATATTTCAGAAAAGTAGCTTATCCTGTTTGTAGAAGGAACACATGCTTCAAAAAAGTGTATTCTACTACTGGAAGGCAGCTCCTCGAATGCCTCTCTTCAGGACCATAGTAGTGTGCTTCTGGTTGACTGGAGTGATGGTTACAACAGAATTAATCCAGCAGGTATGCATGTTGACTGTCCCTTGTTGACATGGCAGTCATTGTGTGTACTTGAAGTGAAACGGTTCAAGATCTTTTTAAAAAATCAACTTTATGCTGGGGGTTGGCTAGCACAGTATTTATATTTTTGAAGCTGCAAATCTGAATAATTTAAATACCTTCCTACTTCAACTTTCCAGATAGGCCACCATTATTAAAGACTCAATTGACTGGTACCATGAACAGAGCCATTTTCGTACAACTTAATTGTTGTGGGACTCTCTTTCTGGGTCGATCCAATAAGCTCCTCCTTTCTTTCCTTTTTGATGGACTCTTAAAACATTTTTGTTACAGAAGCATTTTAATGGCTTAAAGTACTGTTTAAAGTTGATGTTTTGGAATTTATGCTCGTGAGCTTTTCGTTAGATTTGTTATTGTCTGACTTGTGAGTTGCTCTTGGGGAAGTTATTAAGAAAAGTGATATATAGGCAGCTAAAGTAATTTTTAAAAACTTGACCGATGTGTTTTGTGGCAACACAGGACAGGGCACCGAGACTCCAGAACTCCCTCTCATGGGAAGCCAGGCTCACCCCAACTTTGATGTCCTCCTGCAAGCAGACAAAGACTTTTCTTTTCAGGCAGGTTTTCCCTTAGTGATTGGCTGCCTGAGAAGGTTTTTTAGATGGAGTGTTGTCTGTTATTGCTTTGAATGTGTTTTTGGTGTTGATTTTGTTTACCATTTTTTGGTATTTGTGGTATTTGTTTCTTTTTAAATATTTGTATACATACTGTTTTTAGCTTATTGATGTAAGTCACCTTGGGTCCCTTTTAAAGGAGAAAGATGGTAAAAATATTTTAAATAAAATTAAAATTGAGGAAGGGAGGGAGGGATGGATGGAGGGAGGGAGGGAGGGAGGGATGGATGGATTATATTAGTAGAGCAAACCAAGGGAGGGCTGCTGGGAACCCAGGCAAGGCAAAGTTATGGCATGTGTAAGGTGGGAGGAGGAGCAATGTTGAAACAATTACTACTTCTTAAGCCTTATTAGGCTCATGTCAGCCAGAGTGGAAGGTAGGTAGCTTTTGCTTACCGTAGCTTTGCTTTGTAATTCTGCTGGGCTTTTCCTCCTTATTTCAGTTTTGCTCTTTCATTCATCTTTTTAGGAAACCTGACAAGCCATATCTTTTTAGTTTTTCTGGGTCTGAGTAACAAGAGGACTTTGGATCTAAGGCTTTTCCAGATCCACCCATGATGTACTGGTAGAATGTCTCTTTCCTACTAGGTCTGCCCATCCTGTACGTCCTGTACGATCCTCCCAGGCAGGGCGGTTGAAAGTTCTGACCCTGAGAGAGGCCTGGGAAGCAACTACTAGAAACCAGGCCTTTTTGGCGGTCGCCCCACAACTTTGGAATAGTCTCCCACCCAAAATCTGTCTGCTTCCTTCACTGGGAACTTTTACTAACAGTATGATTGTTCAGATAGGCCTTTCTGGACTTTAGAACATCCTAATACACTGGTGCTTTTAACAATTACATCTCGCTGGAGCTGCGAGGGGAGAGAGAGCCAGCGCCGAAGCACAGCTGATCAGTGGGGGCTTTGGGATGATCACGGGGAAGCGCTCCCCCGGGATCATCCCAAAGGCCCCATTTTCACACAGCTGATTGGCGGTTCCAAAATGGCCGCCCACTGTGTTGCCTCGCTTACCGGGCACCGAAAATAGCGGCCGGATGGAGGATTTTCACTTAAATGTGAGTTTTTTCCCCATAGGGACGTATTAAACGTGTTTTAATGTGTTCCTATGGGTTCTTTTGCCCCGCATAGCGAGGAATCCGGATAGCAACGTTTTTTCCGGAACGGATTAACGTCGCTATGTGGGGCACCACTGTATACTCAAGTATAAGCCTAGTTTTTCAGCACAGTTTTTTTTTGCTGAAAAAGCGCCCCCCTCGGCTTATACTCGAGTCAGTGTCAAAATTACATGTTCTCCCCTGCAGTGTTTGTGTTCTCCGGACTCCCCCGCTCATCTACGGGTGCCTGCAGCCTCTGTGGGTGGTCCAATGACCCGGGTTAAGTACACTGCATTTCTGCTTCCAGGACACTCCCATCCTCTTCTTCCTGCATATTCTATGTACCCACCTTCCTCCTCCATCCTCCATCTCCCTCCATCTTGTTACACAGCAGTAGAGCAGTAGATAAGTGCAGCATCGGGTATGAGTCTCCCTCTCCAGGCAGTGAAGTATGTCTAGCAGCTCAGAAGGGCAGTATCTTCAAAAACATTTAACCTACTGATATCGCAATTAATGTAATTTTATTGGTATCTATTTTTATTTTTAAAATTTACCAGTCGCTGCTGCATTTTCCACCTTGTGCTTATACTTGAGTCAATAAGTTTTCCTATTTTTTGTGGTAAAATTGGGTGCCTCAGCTTATATTTGGGCCGGCTTATACTTGAGTATATACGGTAGCTTCTCTTCCCAGGAGCTCATGATTGCTCCTAAATCTTATTTGTTAAGAACCATTTGAGGTTTTGGTTATGTGTGGATAAGGTGATTAAAAGCTGCCTGACACAAATCAGTACAAAACAGGCTGTGTATGAATTCCTTCCTTTTGTTTATTTTGTTTTGTTTTTGTTTGATCATACTCTAGTTTTTTGTCCTTTTGCCAAAACCATTCTAGATTCCATGAGAGGCTTTCATTAGCTAAGAGTTTTCTTGCAGAAAGATAAAAAATGTCTCTGTGGAATTAAATAAATAAAATAAATAGATACTTTAAATAAATAAATATTTCTCCGAAGGTAAGTCAGCCATGGACAGCCAGATCTGTATTATTTTAAATGTCTCCGTTGTTACAGTTGCTTTTAGATGAATTTATAAATTACTTTGAACAATTTTAAAGAATAGCTTAATCAATTTTATTCTACAGTACTTTTGGAGCTCTGCTTGGCAGAAAAGTGACAAGCGAGCATTATTAATCCATTAGTCTTCATATGTTACCAGTAGTCAGATTAGTGTGATCCTCTTTAATAGAAAGATGGCCAGTCGATCTGCACAAGCAAAGCTATGTTCAGAAGTCTTGGTAAAGAGACAGTCTAGTTTTAGTAATTCTTCAAAAGCGGGTATGTTAAGCATATATTTAGAAAAGGGGCTCTCTGAAGATGTGGAAGACATCTTTTGTGAGGAAACCTATGGTCTTAGGGGCTACACTTAAAATTTTGAGCCTAAGCCTGGTGGGTAGGGAGGAGGAAGGCTATCTTGACCCATTTCCCTTGTTTCATTTTTTCCTTGTGTCGTTTTTCATTTATCTTGTGCTGTTTTCTCTCCCACAGCTGTTTATATTTCCTTAGGAGAAAGGATACAAGCACCATATTAATTTTATAAAAATTGGAACAAGTTCTTAAGCTGTTTGAATGTGTGTGTGTGTGTGGTGTGAATTAAAAGAAAAAATATTGTACAAATAATTTGGTGCTGAGAATCTTTTCTTTCTGTTATATAATGTAACATAGTAAGAGTAATTAGGAGTAGAAGAGTGAGGGTGTGAGTGACTTACACAGCAGGAAAAAGGTAAATTGATCTGCTATGAAGCCACATCTGGGAAATCGGGTTCTCTGGTGAATTTGCTTTAGTGGATCACACAGAAGTCAGTAGAGAGAACAGAGAAAATTGCCAATCTGAACTTGTTAGTATCTTGTTAAGGTGGCTTTACTGTAGCTGTCCAGATTTGCAGTAGGTATGAGAATTGTAGAGTTACTTTAATGAACTGCATAAAAAAAGGTGACTGCTAATTTCTTTCTCTTTGCTGATTTCCTCCTCCCTCACTTCTTTCCTCCCCCCCCCCCCCTTTGGTGTTCAGCTGGTCTCGTGTCCCAGTGCTGGCACCAAGCCTTTTGGGGAAGAATGATTTGGGGACAATGCAATGTTTGGTTGAGAGGAACTGACACCTCTCAAGAGTGCCCCTTTGCTTCTTCTCTCCCCAACTTAAATGAGGAAACTGGGAGAACCAGCTTCTGGTAGTCCATTGCATTGGCTCAAGTGATAATACCACCCGTACCAATGAAAATTCATTTGATTCTTCAAAATCCATACAGGATCTATTATGTGATATAGTCAGCAGATAATACAGATTAGACCGTCGTAATCCCAGAGCAGCTCTTGCATTATTTGTTAATGTAATTGTACCTTCAGCTGGGTGATCAGTAGTCATGATATGAAGCTTTTGTTCAGGACATTTTGTGATTTTTTTCAGCGAAATCCTGTCTTTTGTACACCGTATACCTTCTGGCTTCACTGGCCTAAATCCTCTTAACATACTGTAATTTCATTGGCATAGCATAAATGGTGTAACTTTTGAAAGAAATTGACCCAGGTCAAGAAATCACTGTAGATGTTATCAGTTGCATACTGGGTTGTATGACTTGTCATACAATTGATAATATCTATGGCATTTTTTTAAAATATTGGGGTAGTTTGCTTCCCGGAGTTGTGCTGTTTGTTTAACAAGAAGAATCTGGCCACTGACACATTATTGTATATTTTTCTCTTTCAGCTTCATTCTTCACCTTCTTTACAAGTACATCACCATGACAGGATGGCTCATGGGCTTTACGGACATTCAGTCTTTAACCTGTTTGGCCACTGCCATGCCTTGAATGGGATCTCAGCTATATATGTGTACCCAGTTCAAATAAGACTCAAATTAATGTTGTTCATTATTAAAGATTTGTGTCTCACCCTTGAAAAACACTATTGAATGGTTTCAAGCCAACAAGCAAAAACTTCCTTCCTTGGCTTCTCTGAGGATCCATACAGCTTCTGTACAGAATCATAGCATATTTATTTGTTATACAGTATTAGCAAACCAGGAGGTCTGTGTTCTGGGGGCATTCTAGACTGACATGCTAATATAGTGCCACACAAAGAGGCATGTAGACATAGAGTTTAGGATGTAGAGGATGCTTCCAGATGAAAGGCATTGCGTTGTCTTCCATCTTTTTCTCCTGAATGGGTTTTAAATGATAACAAAAAATTATTGAAGAAACAATGGGGAGACTCAGAACACCTGCATAATGAATTATTATCATCTAGTTCATTTGTAAACTTCTATGAATGAAGTGTGCAGTTGCACAAGCAACATCTGTGTCAGGCGGTACTCATGGAAGATGTTCTCAGGGGCTGCCATCAATCCATGGGCATTTCTTGGAGATTTCCCAGATTATTATATTATATAAATCAATGTGTTTGTAGAGAGTTGGTTTTGGTTGGTTAGTTGGTTTGGACTACCTGTGTGGTCATACCAGCTGTTGATAGCCTGTGAGTAGCATGGAGGTGGTATGTATATATTTAAGTCAAATGGAATGTATTGTTCAACTTCTTGTTAGCACCCCAAAGCCTATGGTATATGTTTTATTTGCCCAGTTAATATGCCTTATATCAAATGTACAATTTGGCCCTTCTGATACATTGTTCAGGCTGTTTTTGAGTATAAGTACCCATGGTATAGCTTCTTGATGTTTTCTTAAGGTTTATATTATTTGTCTGCTAGCAAGGAATCTTCCCTTTGGGTGTAATTGAACATTCAGAATCTGCTTTGACAGAGTCTTCAGCAAAATAATTTATTTGGTCTGGAACATTCAGCTGGCATAGGTGCGTATGTTCTTTAGTCATTGTCCATGCCTTTGAGCAAGTAGTTCAAATAATTCTCAGTCTGTTGTCTCTGTAGGGAAGGCCCATCACTGAATGTTAAGCCATATTAGTGGAGGCATTCAGCACCAGCTAGATCTGAAACACCAGATACAGCTGAAAGCAGCAGATTAAAATGTGTATGTGGATGGAATATTGTGCCTATTCTAGGAGGCACTTTCTTGCATATCCCAAAGCAGGTTGGACTTAGAGATCAGTGGGAATATTTATGGATAAACTTACAAATTATTTC
This sequence comes from Pogona vitticeps, assembly GCF_051106095.1. NCBI lineage: Eukaryota > Metazoa > Chordata > Lepidosauria > Squamata > Agamidae > Pogona > Pogona vitticeps. Next base: position 202,801,935 of record NC_135783.1, read on the forward strand.
TTGTGGTGAAAGATGTATAAAACCTAAGTGTTCAGTGGTACATCACAAGTTTTTTGTTCTGAAGGTTCTAGCTCAGAAAACCCCTGTCTTTTCAAGGAAAAACTTCTAAACTGGTAGGACCAGTGGCCTCACTCTGTATGAAATAGCCTCAAATAGTGCTGCATACTTGTCATTTTATAAACATTTATAACTCAGGATCCAGTGGCTTCCTTTTTGTTGATAGACAGACAAACAGACAGACTGGCCCAGGCTCTGAGCACCAAGCAGTGGGGACCAACCCAGCACCGGGAGCCAGAGCCCGGCTGGGATGGGTTTTCGCCTCCTAGCCGAGCTCTGCCTCCCGGCACTGGCTCAGTCCCTGCTGCTCGGCTCCCAGCCGGGCTCTGAGTGCCGAGCAGCAGGGACTGACCCAGCACTGGGAGGCAGAACCCAGCCAGGATGGGTTCACCGGTGCTGGATCCCCGCTGCTGTCACCACCGCCATTGCATCCCTTTTCCTAACCGTTTGGGGAAAGACCTGTACAAAGAAGCAGACTCTTCGCCACCAACGGTTAGCAAATTTAAATTTCCCGCTCTTCTCCCCTGCCTTTTTCTGTTCACAAGACAATGCAAAAGTTTGTGAGCGGATCTGCTCATAAGTTGAAATGTTTGTAGGTAGGGGCGTTCGTAAGTTGAGGCACCACTGTATCTGTGAGGCAGGAGTGGCTGAAAGGCATATTTCATCTGTGTTTCTCAGAGGTAGGCTATCACCATCTTTGTATTTCATATTCTTATTTGATATTAGCATTTAATAATTAGCAATAGCTGATGATAGTGATTCAACTGTAGGTATTCTTGAATGAAATGGATTATTTTGCTCATGTGGATTCAGATCTGGTTTAGTCACATAATCAGCCTTGTTTACCTAGAATGAATGACCTTATTTGGGAAAGAGTACAGCCCTTTTACTACTGAGTCTCTTGGCAATTTTTCAGTGAATCGGGGGCACAGTTTGTGTTGCTTTGTTCTTCTTTAAATTTTTTTTATTTATTATCCCACCTTTCTCCTTAAAAAGAACCCAAGGTGGCTTACATCATTAAAAAGACAAGATGCAGAAGCTAAAAACAGTAAGTATACAAATTTTAAAAAAGGAATTAAACAAGTATTACATTAAATTACATTAAAAACAGTAATAAAATCAATACTAAAAGACATTTAAAACAACAGAACACAACTGTTCATTTAAAACCCCTCTCAGTCATTAAGGGAAATCCTGCCTGAAGAGATAGATATTTGTCTACTTGGAGAAGGACTGCAAAGATGGGACCAGCCAAGCTTCCCGTGGGAGGGAGTTCCAGAGTCTGGGAGCAGCCACCAAGAAGCCTGTCTCTTGTGTGCCCACCAAGCGCACCTGTGAGGGTGGTGGGACTGAGAGAAAGGCCTCCCCTGATGATCTTAAAGCCCGGGCAGGCTCATAGAGGGAGATGCAGTCTTTTAGATAGCTTGGACCCAAGCTGTTTAGGGCTTTATCGATTAAGACCAGTATTTTGAATTGTGCTCGGAAACAGATTGGCAGCCAGTGAAGCTGTTGTAAGGGGCGGGTTGTCACATGATCTCTGTAACCAGCCCCAGTCAGCAGTCTGTGTTACAGTAATCTAGTTGAGATGTAAAAGTTCTGTATCAGTGATTAAGATTAAGATTAAGATTAAGATTGGATGGCTGTCCCCTAGCAACTGTGAGGTGTCACAGTGTGCTGTCTTGTCCTCAGTGTGTTGCTTCACATCTGTATAAAGTCCTTGCTGTGGGTTGATGTTTCATCTCTGTTCTGGAGTGTGTATGCAGTTACGGTTTGGATGAGGGCTAATAAATGGAAGCACATGAGACTCCTAAGTCTGAGAATTTGGTCTGTTGTTTTATACAAGGATGTACTCCTTTTGAATGTAACTTTCCATAGCTGGGATTGGCTTTGTGTGCCCTAGATCTGTTTTCATTGCTGTAAGCCCAAGTGACATCAGTGGCTTGGTACACTCACTACGAGAGATAGTTGATTCAGTGGCTATGCCAATTCTTGGTACAGGTATAGCCTAGCTGTTATGTTTTATGCATTCATAATTTATGGATTAGACATCTGTAACCTGCTTGCTGTTTGTGGGGCTTCCCTAATGGCTGATTCAGAAGCTGCAGCAGATGTAGAAGACAGTACCTAGGGTGCACAGTGGGGCAGCCAGTGATAAGCATATTACACTTGTGTTGATGGAACTTCAAGCTTTTCTTGGAGTATAAAACTGATTGTTGTTGTATCTGTGCTGTCAAGTCAGAACCAACTGATACTGGACCTAATAGGGCTTTCAAAGTACTGTAAGTGAGATACTTAAGGAATGTTTTTACCAGTTCCACTCCCCCAGTGAATTTTCATGGCTGATTGGGGATTCAAACCCCGGTCTCCAGAGTCCTAGTCCATCACTCTTATCTCCTACACCACATTCAGTACTTTATTGTTTTAGTTTCCATTAATACTTAAAACTGTAGTTTTTTCATTATGTGAAAGTGAAATATCAGTGCTATCTTTCACACCCTATCATAAAATCTAATTGCATAAATCCAAGACTACTAATCCCCTGAGTACAAAAATAAAACAAAATTCTTAAAAAATGGGAAAATGACTTGGCTATAATTTTGTGTGTCATACTATATAGAGACATGTCCTGTATTTGGAGAGATGCGTGAATATGTAGTGAACGAGAGTTATTTGTGTGTTTCTAAGCTGACCAGAACTGGAACAAACAATGCAGGGATAATTCCCCCCCCCCCCCCCGCAAACCTCATATTACATTCAGGATTTCTAGAGTTTAAAATGTTAAAGCAAAAAAGATGCCATGGGATTAAAAGTGGGGAAAGTGGAATCGAGAGTATCAGTACCTTATAAAGAGGATGCTGAGCATGTGCCAATGGAGGAGACCACAACCTTTATTTTTTTATTGAGGCCCAAGATGACTTCTGCGCAGCCCACTGGCTGAGGTTCTCTGGGTGAGGTCATCAGGTTGAAACAGCTTCTCCAAGCCTTTTGCTTAGCTCAGGTATAAAGTGAAGGACTTCCATTACTGCAACATCATTCTTTGGCTTTGCATTGTTGAAATTTAACCTCACCAACTTCTGTTAAAAAACATACGTAGTTGCTTACACTACTATCTCTGTGTGTATACAAGTGTGTGTATGCAGATGAATTCTTGCATTCCTGTATGGATTTTGAATGGTTCACTTTAGGACACTTGGCTCTGTCTGTCTCTTTTTCACTTTGCTTTCTATTTCTTTGTTAGTACAGTGGTGACAGTACTGTATCAAAATAAATAATCTCTGCCTCCTGTTTCTCATTTTCATATGCTCACTTGGCTAGAAGTGAGTAAATTATTCTGCCAGAAATAATTCTGGGAGAGCACACACACGTACCTGAAGCCACTGCAGTTTGCTTTTCTCCATTCACGGGATTCTCCCTCCCCCACACACAAATGCACACGCATAGTGATATGGAAACACACAGATTCTGGCATGGACCCAGACAAAGATGAGGTTGAGGTATGTCTATAATGGCCCAGGGCATCTTGAGCACCAAACTATATGCCGCTCTTTGGGCATGGACAGGGTTGGGGTGTCAAGAGTACAAGTCTGCTATTGGAGGTGATCAGAGTCTGTAGATTCAAGAGCATAGGAACTGCATATAAACAAACAAGCTTGATGCAAAGGTATTTCACGTCAAAAGCTGTATCAGTCAAATGGGCTGAATCATATTGTTCCATCTTTTCAGGTAAAAAATGAATCCTTTCCAACCAGAAGTGATTTTGAGTCCTACCTACAAAGAGTAATAAACTCGAAATATCACTGTATCTGCTTTCCAGACATATACTGCAGGCCTGCCCCTTACAAATCCTAACAGATTAAAAGCCAATGTTAGACTGATGAAAGTGCAGTTACTTCTGGTCCTGGGCACCCTATACTAATCATTTAACATGCTTGATTGATCTCTTAGGGTCACAATCACTTCCAGCTTAGAGCTCAGGAAAAAATGACTTAATGGCCTACCAGGCCCCAGAATCCCCCAGCCAACTTGACCATGCCAACTGTAAGAGTATGGGAGTTGTTATCCAAAACCTAAATTGTCGAGGCTTATTTCTGGCTGGATCAACCAGACTTAACAATGCAGTGACTTGTGAGCCATAATACCAATGAAGCGACAGCAGTACCACTTGTCAATGGCTTTGTGTTGTTTTGAAATAGCCCATGATTTGATCCACAGCAAAGGGGTACAGCTCTAAGGATTCCCTTGGTATTCATGCCATGTTTCATGCATCTGTGTCTCATGGTCTTGAAGTGGTGACTCAAACAGACAGCCTCCTTTTTTATTTTACCGCAAATGTATGTTCTGTCTTCCTGGCAAAAAAAAAAAAAAAAAAAAAAAGCCAGAATGGTTCCAAATTGCTATGACTGATTCCAGGGGATTCCCTTTTCCTGCTGCATCATACATTGCATGCCAGTTTCTGCACAGGGGATCAAATAAACCTTCCAAGGGGTACAGAGTACTGCAGAGGAAAGGAAGGAAAAGGAAAGATCGGTTGTGTGAACTTGTGTTTGTTGGGTATCATTCAGTCTACACTCTTTCAAATAAACTACGTAGCAACATTCTGCACTTCTTGTTTAGATGCCAGCGATACAGTAAAGGCCATGTGGTCCTGGTTAGAGAAAGATAAAATTGAATGACTATTCAGGTATGCTAATATTAATTACATTTTATCTTATCCTACAATAGGGATTTTGCCCTTTTTTCTTTGATGCTTAGATGCTGTGTTTTCCTGCTTGTTTGGGTGACAGCCATATTCAGTTAACTGGACAGTTGGCTACTCTGAAGCAAATGCAGATAATTTGTATACAAATATGAGAATAATTGGAGTTTTCTCTCTCTTTCCTTTAGTATGCCACTGTTGAAAAAGATGGAGAACGTTACATGACACCAGGAGACTTTGTGCAGAGATACCTAGGACTATATACAGACTCTCAGTACAATCCTAAAACAGTGCAGCTGTTGGCTGGAGTGGCCGATCAGACAAAGGATGGGTGAGAGCTCTGCTAGTTTGTTGTAAAACTGTATTGCGCATTATGTTGCTTAAGGTACAATCCAGTCCAAAGATGAGAAGTATACACAGACAACAGTTTCCATTCTGTGTTTATTCCCTAGCAGGCCTCATTAATAAAGAGGTTAATTGCTGTTTGGTTTTAAAACCTGCTTGCCTCTTCGCCTTCTCAGAATCATTGTAGCAAAAAATCGTAAAGAGGCTCCAGTTTTGATCCATGAACTAAATGTACATGAACAATGTCATTTGACTATTTCCTCTGGTTACATGGAAGTGGTCTTAACATTTTAAAAAAGAGCCTGAGTTTATTATGAGAAAATAAGGAAAATAAATACAGGATAGTGAAACGCTCTTTGTGGTGGTCCAGGGTACAGGATGCAAAATATTTCAGCTGGAGGCGGAATAAAAATGAGTACAGAATACATTTTATTAGTTGTAACAACATTGCCCATTCACATACAATCCCTATGGAAGAGTTTTGCTGCTAGTGTATAGCAGCTGAAGACTCTTTGGGCTTGAGGAGTGGGATAAATCATGTGACCTTTGCCATGCATGGTCTTTATGACACATGAACATCAAATGGGGGCCCTCAGAGATGTGATCTGTTCGGGGAGAGAGACGTTAATTGCTATACAAGGCAAGAAAACAGTTTGCCTAATCAGGATAAATACTGCACAGAGCTTTTAAAATATTACTTATTGACAGTGTTATTTGTTCTTAAAATTGCTTTTTAAAACTAATTGATAGAATGTCTACTCTTCTCCAGCATAGCCTTTTAACCCACATGGTTTAAGAGCAGCCCTGCCTGCCTCCTCTTCCCTTTATGTGGGTCTCCAAAAATTTTTAGAGGGGAATTTTGAGCAATAATCAGGGAGTAAGTATAGATGGGGTCAGAAGCCACTGGTGCCATAAGAGAGCAGAGATAAAGAACAAATGAAAGGTTACTGTCAAAATAAAACATAGTCTTTTGGAGGGTTGAGATGGTAAATGTCTGAACGTTGCTTATATGAAATATAAAAGCTATTCTCTCTTTTATGATGTTTTGTGTGCAAATATGACTTTGGTGTTGTTCTTTCGTTTTCCTTGCCACCTCACTTCAGTATTTAGTAATCTTGTGCAGCCTTAGGTTTGACACTTGTGAGTGCAGCTCTAATTGTGTGGAGTACCACATTACACAAGGTGGAGTACAACAAAAATTATAAGTAGATGAGTTAAAATTATAATAAATCTTTCAGTCAGGGAGGCCACAGGGGAAGAGAATACTGATAGAGGCAAAGGAGTAATGGTGGAGGCATGAATAAACCTGTATTCTCTTATTTACATGTGGGTATGGCTGCAGTGGGAGTTCAGGTCCAAAATAAGGGTATTATATTTGGAGAATGTGGGAATACATTATTTTGGATGATGAAATAATATTGGACTGTGTGACACAGTATTCTCCGTTGAGGGAATATACATTTGCACCCAAAAGAAACCCCCTTGCATTTTTAGTGCCACCTTTTAGGCTTAAGAGCTTGAAGGAGAAACATAACAAAATAATGACCAAGGTCCTGTTTGTTATCCCCAAAGGGATAATGCAATTGGCATAAATCTTGGTGGCGAAGCACAAGTAGGTGCTCAAAAACAAATGGCTACATTAACTTCTTAAGTTGTAGCAAATCACTGCCAAGCCTGTTCTATTAATCAAACATCAACAATATAACAACTACATTAATAACTCAAATACCACTGTTTTACATTACATTTTTGTCCTGTTGGGAAGTGGGGGGGAATCAAGTATATTGAGAATGTTTGTGCCTGAAAAATGATTCTGTTGAGCTGAACTCCTGTTGGGCATCCATAACAGAGAACTGTCAGAGAACGCCTGAACATGGTGGTATGTATCTGAGCCTACTTCAGCATTTACGGAGTCATGGAAGACATTCTCTTTCCACCTTCTTCCCATTTTGGCCACTGGTATATGGAAAAGGGGCGTCCATGGCCACTTTCCCTCTGCCATTGGAGGGACAAGAGTCAGCTGCCATATTTCAACACCCCCAAATACTCCCAGAGCAATGGCAGTTCTGGTCAGTATCAAAGCCGCAGGTGCTTGACTTTCTGGGCAGTTGCTTCTTTGTGATCTCACGATGCTTGCTATGATTTGTTTATCTGTTTGTTTCCTTGTTTGCTAATTTATATCTGTGAGAAAGAGGACAAGGGGACAAGTCTCCCGGTTGGCTTGCCGTCCCTTCTTCCCATAGAGACAGAGTTCACCATGAGACCTCTAGTTCACCAATAGAGGTTGGAGTGGAGCTAACAGGCTTGGATTCTCCCTCCAGACTTGACAGAATTCTGGGGAAAGACGTTCTCATTAGAATACAAGTTATGGACAGTTCCCGATAATGGTTTAGAATAGACCTCAAATGTTGAACCTGAAGTTGAACCAATGGAAGTTGTTGTAGAAAAGGAGCCAGTTGTGTTAAATAAAGACCTTATGTTTAAAACAGAACCACTTTCAGTCACAAGTTTAAAGTTGGGATTTGCCCCAACCAGAGGAAGGGAACCCAGTCATAATATCCCACCTGTCTTCCAACAAGTTCGGCAGCATATATGGTACTCCTACTCCCCACTGTATCCTCACAACAAGCCTGGGAGGTAGGTCATGCTGAGAGACAAGCCCAAGGTCATGCTGTGAGTGTTGTGACCAAGTGGAGATTTGAACCCAAATTTTCTGAGTCCCAGTACAATATTGTAACCTTGATCCTACTTTGGCTTCCAGAAGTGCTGGGCAGTACACACTGGGTACTAAAGTGTAGTGTTACCCTTCCTCTCCCCCCTCTCAAAAAGCAAGAGACACAGTGGTCCTACTTGTTCTTCTCTTTACCACAGTCAGTTCTGTGGATTGTGCGTATTTCTGCAAGGAGGTCCACCTCTCTCTGGCCAGAACAGGCAGGGTAGGGATGGGAATATCTCTTAATTCCACTTTGTCCTGAGTGCAATTTACAAAATCTCGCATTTTCTACCCTGAATGTGTAGTTGAAGAATATTTGTGAATTTGAGGGTGTGTGGGGGGGGGGAGAAATGAAATTCTCCCTCCTTAATACTGGACAAATTCAACAGGTACAGTTGTTCCCAGTATAAAGAGGACAGTGCTACATTGCCATGGAAGTGCTAAAGATGTAAAATTGCTTGGGGAAAAATTGCTTAGCCTCTTAATTTCTGTGGAAGCAGTAAGAGGTACTTAATTTTTCACTCACGACTTCTCCATTTTAGCTTTATTTTTGTAAAATAAATCATGAAACAGTGTAATATGCACTGTGTTGTTGTTCATCTGAGGTTGTATTTACCTGATTTTCAGATCTGCTAAGGACCAGTCGATTTTTATTATGTCCTGATACGTAAAACCGTAAAATTAAAAAAAAAACATATTGCCAGGTCTTTTCAAGAACCAGATTTAACTGTCTTTGCTGGATTTTATTTACTTGTTTCCTTTACAGACAAACAGACATAGTCACACATACAAATATCCCCTTACAGAACACATCCCCATTTCTACTTCTGATATGTAATACGTGATTATTTATTTTTTTAGGTTGATCTCCTTTCAAGAGTTTTTGGCGTTTGAATCAGTTTTGTGTACACCGGATGCCATGTTCATTGTTGCTTTTCAGTTGTTTGACAAGAGTGGCAGTGGCGAAGTGACCTTTGGTAAAAACACTGCTCTACATTTTGCTAAAGATTTTTCTTGTTACATGGTGGGGAAGGATGGGGGAAGATGGCTCTCATTTATGTCTAAGAAATATATCTCACAGTAAATATTGCAGAACAGTGCATTCCTTCATAGATCCTTTGCCTGTTGTTTCCTTTTTCTTCAAAGATTTGGCTGTTCCCCTTGCCTCCAACAACTATTGCCAAATTGCAAAGCATGATTCCTTGACTCATTGCACAGTCACTGTCTATTCATTCCTTAAATGACTACTTCAAATGTTATTTGTTCAAGGCAGCCCAGCTGAAATACTCTGCGAGACAGATATAATTGAGCAGAATGTTAACGTGAAGGCAGTTTTGAGGTGAAACGTGTATTGTTCAGAGGCTTGAAGTTGTCCCTTTCTGTTTTAGTCTGTGGCTAATTGGGAATTAGATCCAAACTGGATTGTTTCCTGCTCTATTTTTGGGAGGCATTGTTTCAGATCCTGTGTCTTGTGGCAGCAGCAACTGCTCCTAGCAAGTGCGGTGATTCTTTTGAGAGTGAGTTTAGAATCGTTAGAGGGAGAACAGGGTTTTTGGACTCCGGTTATCTTAATCAATAATGTATTCTTTGCATCTCCATCAAGTGAATGAAGCACTTGCAAGCCAATTAGAAAAGGTAAAAGAGAGCTTGTGCTGCATATCTTCATGGTATGGATTGAGTCCTTTAAAGGGTTGATATGCAGACACTTTGCTGGTTTAATCTGCAGTGTGAGCCTTATCTCAATCAATTTACAAATATTTGTCAAAAGAGTGTAGTGAATGGCTATATCATTAAAACTTAAAAACTGAAAATTTCGAAAGAGGCACAGAGTGTGCCTACACTGAAAGCATCTTCAATTTACCAGCAACATTTCTTTGTTTACAAAGCATGCTTAGCCATGGCTGACAGCCAAAACCCAGACATGGTGTCATCCAGAGACATCACTGGGTCATCCGAAAGGGGAAATGAGGCCAGCGAGTCTAAGCACTGGGAAGTCCCAAGTGACTGAGTGGGACACGATGGCATCCAAAAGGATCAGTTGATGCAATGAGACACAGAAGGCATCCTTCCAGCATTGAGGGACCCTGGATCAATGAAGGTTGGTTAGTCTCCTAGCAGACAATATAGAGACCTGAGTGGATACAGAAGGAGCTTCCTCGAAGAATTGAAAAGCATTTGCAGGTACACTCGGGCATCCCTTGGGCACCAACATGCAGCCGGCCAGTCCATTACTTCCAGAAAAGTTGCATGGTAAACTTCCTGGTTTGGGCAACACTCTGATACAAAGAAAGAAAGTGGAACTTCCTTGTATGAGAAGATTTGTGGGGAAACCTAACCACTGTACATGTTCTGGCCTCATGGAGGACTGAAGGTAGGGCCAACTGAGCATCACCCAACATGTTTGGCCAGTATGACATGCTTGGATCACCTTCCTTTGGATCACCTGTTCAACCATGAACTCTCTCCAACCTTATCATGAAACCACCTAGAAGGCCGGCCCACTCTCTGCCTCTTGGCAAAAGTGTTGCCTAATTGACTAGACAAGAGATGGAACTGTGCTGGGAACATTTTCACACAAAAATCAGTTGATGTTCGATCACCTGTTTTTCATGTCTGATGAAGTGTTTCTGAAAATGTACTCTTTCTTCTCAGGCTCACAGAATGTTTTGTTCAAAAATTGACAATAACCATGATTATTCAGTTAAATGTTAGAAGTTGAAAAAAATAATTCACATTATTGAAATCTTAATCAAAATGTTACTGAGTATGTATTCTGCAATGAGCATATATCAATCCATTCTCCCTCTCTTGAAAAAGGGAAACGGCCAATGTGTCTTTTTCCAAATTTAGTTTTTCTCAAATGACCAAATTCTTTATTGAGCAATGCACTACTATAGCATTTCCAAAAGTTGTTCTTCATGGTCTCTGTGAAATCATGCACATGAGTCTGTTCTGCAGCTATGCAAACATCCTCGGAATCTTCTAGAGCCTAGAAAAAGGGTATTAAGACATGCCCTCTCCACCTTGCATGCTCCTTACCCTGAAGGCATTCCTCAGTTTTTTTCCTACTGCCACTGAGGGACCACCTCGAGAGCTTTTTTAGAGTCTATTCCTACCGTATTGTCACCTCTGTACCGTTTGGATACATTTTTCTTCTTATCTCTCTCACGCGCGTTCTTCTCCTTTGATTTTTATTTAAAAATGTATTAGTTGATTTACTTGTGAATTCTGCATTTCATACATCTAAAGAAGTGGACATGATCCACAGAAGCTCATATTAAAATATAATAGTCAGTTTTTAAGGTGCCACAATGTTTTGTCTTGTCTTGTTCTGTTTTGTTTCTTTGGATTGTGCCAAAGAAACAAAATATATATCACCTCAGGCCCATTTAAAAGGTGTATGAGTTGCATACATATATATGGGATTTCCCTATATAGAAAGAGGAAAATCCCATATATATGTATGCAACTCATACACCTTATATATATATATATAGTACATACATGGCCCATTCAAAAGGGTGTATGAGTTGTACCCAGGTTGGTGCAGCTAAATTGTCCAAAAATGAAGGAAACCACCGCTTCAGTCTGTTATGGCTTACTTTGCAAACTCATGAGGGGTTTTGTGGGAGAAAAACCACAGCCTTGCAGCCTCTCTGCCCAACCAGCCTCAGTCGAGTTGGATGCACACACTGCTGCCCTCCGTACTGGACAAGGAAGCCCAGCCTAGGCCTCCTTGGGCCATCCTGGATGTCTGATTGAAATACAACACAAAGCACATAAGAATGGAATGATCAAGGAACATAAGAAAAATTAGGGGGAGGGGGAGCCCCCATCAATATTTAACACTTAATGCACAATTAAATGTTTAATTTAATTAAACAAAGAAAACTAATCAAGGCCAGCTGCCTGACCGAAATGTAAAATGAATATGGGCTAGCACAGTTAAGGGTTAAACAGTGCTAGCCCATATTCGTTTTATATTCCGATCAGGCAGCTGGCCTTGATTAGTCTTCCTTGTCCAGTGCGGTGGCTAGTGGTGTGTCAGTACAAAACAATGCAGTTTCATTTTGCACAGGGGCTGTGTCGTGTGGTGGTGCTCCAGAAAAGCAGGATTTTGCAACATGAAAAGTTGGCTGGAACAACAGCGATTTTAAGGAGTAAAGGACCTTTTCCTTTTAGGGAAGTGAATTGTGAATCAGATTTCCCCCTGAATAAGATGTACCCAAGGCAATTTTCAGGATATCATGGTAAAATAATCGGTTATGTATGTGATCTTCAGTTGTGCCAAGTTTGCTAGCCTAAGTGTCAGGCTATCACTGTGACTTAATGAAGTCTGGGATTTGTATGTTTTCCCCACCTCTACTCCAGAAAAAGGTTATTTTGTAAAGCAGTCTGTAGTAGTCAGTTTGAGCTACGTACTGTTTGTGTAAGGGAGCCAAGCCAAATGCAAAAGATTCTGGAAAATGAATAACAGGAGCACTAGAAGCATTCACCAGAAAATGATAAAAATAGTTATATCCTTTGTTCAGTTGAATGCTTTTGTCTTGAGCTTTTGTCCCAATGTATGACTGTAATTGTGGTGTATCTCAAGTTCCACTTTTTTCCCCATTTCTTTCTTACTTAGGAAAATACTAGTCACATCAAGTTCTGATGCATTGTTTATAACCATAGTGTGTTACAACAGAAATCATAACATTACAAAGTACAAAGAAAATGTTCTAATACAAATGGACTCCGCTGGATCTAAAGGTGGAAAGAAGTAATAGGATCCATGGGCTGAATGACACTAACAGACAATCATGCCAAATGTTATAAGCTACAGCAACTAATTTTGCAGCTGAATGTGTAAATCTATTGGGTGCTGTTATCTGTTTTTAATCTTCAAAAGAATCTTAAAGTAGTGAGTTTATTTTACAGTTAACATTATCAAAAAAACCCTCAAGACACAGTCCAGTCTTAATTTTTTTTGTTATCAGTTGTGTTATGCTGACTCAGACAGTAGTGTGTTAAATATGCGTTCTAGAGTCATGTGATCTTTTTCCTTGAGTTGCCCTTCCTGACTTGTCTTCCAAGCAGTCTTTAGAAATGATGCTTTGGAACTTGAGAAGTGGTCCCTGGGGGTATCTACCATCTTTTAAAACTGACTTGAGAAGCATCTGTCTCTTAAGCCAAAGGGGAACCTAAAAATTGCAGCCTCTCTTTTACTGTTTCTGTCCTCAACAGGCAAAATTAATTTTTACAGTTTCATAAACAGGGTTGAAAAAGCTTAGGATGATTACCAAGGCACAAGAGGGGTGTGTGTATGGGGCGGAGAGAATAAACGAATAAATGTGTTCATTAAATACAGCATCCTAGTCCCACTGTTACCACTGGGCTTCACATGTGGTCATTTTCTCAACGGGAGAGTCTCTTTCATCTCTGAAAGTAGTCAATGTGGTTTCAAACCTCAGAAAACCTTCTAAATTGTTTGGAGAGTTTTCATATACAGAGGAGATTCCTTGTTCAGAAAGTTTTCTGCCATGTCTAGAAGACAATAGAAATATAGAGGATGAGGGCCAGGTTAGCATGCCCTCTTTTCTCATGTTTATTTATTTATTTATTTATTTATTTATTTGATTTATATCCCGCCCACCTGGTATATTTATACCACTCTGTGCGGCTTTAATTCACTAATTTTAAAAGAATTTATTGGAGTGAGGGGAGGTGTTGGAACCTTATTTTATTTAAATTTTAGTTCTCACAGGAAGCACATAGTGAGAAAAAGCATTTTGTCATTCCTGCAAATAGGAAGTGCTCCATGTTGGAAGCTGCATGGGTGGGTGGGTTGACCTGGAAGTGGATGTCCGTATCAGTAAGAAGTGTAGAACATCCTTATACAGTATTTGAATCATTGAAAAGAAAATATATAAATCTAAAAGAAAGCATTGAATTGGTTGGTAGCCCAAAAAGATTTCACTACACTCTTTCGATGGCAAATGTTATATGGCAAATTGCAGTGTGGCTTTATCTTACCAGTGGAATTTGTTGAGTGGATTTTACGTGACTAAACTCCGTCAGAATCTCAGGTTGTTTTGCATCCTTTCTCTCTGACCCTTCAACAGAAGAGAGCGAGAACATCTTATTCAGACTGTACTGCATTTATGTGAATGAAAAAATCTTATTAACCCCTAGCTCCATCACCAGTGATGTGCTTTGGTGTGCAGCGTTAGGAAAATCAATGAGATGATACCTTGGGTCACATGCAATCTGATCCATTTAGGGAGGGAAAGAGGGCCATGTGTCCGACCGACACTAAGGTTTCTTGCTGGCAGGTAAATACCTGAGTAGGCCTAATGGTGCACACTTCGCAATATTTTAAACAATATGATAATTTGATGCTTTCTGTAACTTATCAGGTTCCTGGATTTGGCAATGAACTGAAATAGTTAACATTTTCTATAATGATAATGACACAATTTGGTTGCCATTACTTATACCTGCCTTTAATAGTTGCATTCACACAAGTGTGAATGTGATAATCAAGTCTCAATCACAGGATGCGTAGTCTGGGAAATATTACAGTATACAGCAATACAGGTATTCATTGCTTTTCAATCAGGTCTTAATTTGACATACTGTAGAATCAAGGAGCACAGCATTGATTTTATATCCGCATGCAAAGTGCTAAGTATTTCTAATGAACAAAATAAATTGCTTCTTAATTAAAAGTGAATAAGACAAAATCATAGATGTTGAAGCTCTACATAGTGTTAGAAGAAAAAGTAGTTTTCAAATCTGCTCTATACAAAGTATTTTGGCTCTGGAGAAATAAACAGCCAACTTAAAATTTTAAAAGTATTTTTTATTTTGAATGACTCTTGAAGTATCATTTTGTTTTCTATTAGGAGAATTTTAAACAGAGCTGAGTGATATTTTGGTTAAAAAACTTTTCCCCTCTTTTCTTTCAAAGAAAATGTGAAGGAAATATTTGGACAGACTATTATTCACCATCACATCCCTTTTAACTGGGACTGCGAATTCATTCGATTGCACTTTGGACATAATAGAAAGAAACACCTGACATACTCAGAATTCACTCAGTTTTTACAGGTCAGTTATTTCTATTTTATTGTGCCATAATTAGTGTGCATTCAGCAGATATTCTGCAAAATAATGATGCAGCATGACCATCTTGTTCTATACTTGCAATGTCCATTATTTTAAACCTTTATGTAAAGAGAAAGCTTTTCTCTTCATCACTGTGTTTCTGCACGGATCCATACGGATCCGTTTTTGCAAAGAAGTGTGGGCAAATACTGCCAAGTCAAGATGTGCCATACTGATAGACTCATACCCAAAAAGGCTGAGTGCTGTAATAAAATCCAAAGGTGCTTTGACAAAGTATTAGTTTAAGGGTGTGCATACAGATGCAACCATATTATTTCAGTTTTTATTTTTACTTCCCTCCACCTAAAATATTTCAGTTTGTTGTTCAACTGAGTTGTATAGTTCATAGGTCTCATTAAAGGTGGAAAAAGTTTTGAAATGATTTATCTTTGTCTCATTATTTTACATTACAGACACTTGAAATTTTAACAGGGATGTGTAAACTTTTTATATCCACTGTAATTGTCCTCTTTGGGAGCAGATCAGTGGGTGTGTAGTGGATTGAAACCCTGCTGGAAATGCTTTTGCCCTCCTGCATTGGCTTCTGTGGCTTCTTTAAGTCCTGTTCACAGCCAGTTTTCGCTACTGTAAGGGCCAAAAGCTGGTGTGGAAATAAAACAAAACAAAACCCGAGTACCTTTCTGTGTCAGCGCAGTTTCTGAATCGATAGATATTGATCAGCAGCAGCCTTGTGCGTCACTCACAGAGATGGGTGTACAGTATGTGGAAAAACACCACATACAGAACTGAACAGACAATGGTTTTTCTCCAAGCTCATTGCTGGAGTAGCTTTTCAGGGGTGCAAGGCAAAATGCCGAGCACACTGGTTACTTCTTTTTATTTCTGTGCATATCTGGGGAGGAAACAAGTGGAATCGCTGACAATTGTGTTGGTCATTTGTGGCTCATGATTCACAATGAGGCTCTCAGGATGTCATTTCTTGCAATACCATTTCAGGAGCTGCAATCTGAACATGCAAGGCAAGCATTTGCTCTGAAAGACAAAAACAAAACAGGGACGATCACTGGTTTGGATTTTGGTGACATTATGTCCACTATTCGTTCGCACATGCTCACTCCTTTTGTGGAAGAAAATTTAGTCTCGGTAAGTATCAACAAATATCAGGTTCAGGCTGCTTATGAGTGCCACAAACGCAAGAGAGATTTTGTCCTCAGATTGTCAAATACAGTGGTGCCTCGACTTGCGACCGTCCCTACTTAACGACCAATTCAACTTGCAAACAGCTCAGGTCACAAAATGTTCCTTCTACTTGCAACCGGAGCTTCCACTTACGAACAGAAAAAGGCAGGAAATTCAAATTGCTAACTGTAGGTGGCGAAAGAGGCTACTTCTTTGTAGCTCTTTCGCCCTGGCAGTTAGAGAGTGTGTGATTCAAGGAGTGTGCCTGCTAAGATATGACGCTGCTTTATGCTTTTTAAAAATTCTTCTTGGTATTTTTGCAGCGTAGTTTTCAGCTGGGGGGGGGGTTTATCTTTCTGTTCTGTGATGGGTCTTGGGGGAGATTTGTTTTTTCGTTTCCCCCCATTTCCGATGGGGGGGTTGGTTGCTTTTTGGAGTGTTTTTCCCATTTCTGATGGGTCTTGGGGAATTTGTTTTTTGTTTCCCCCCCCCCCAATTTCTGATGAGTCTTGGGGGATTTGGTTGCTTTTTTTGGGTTTTTTCTCCATTTTCGATATGGCTTGCATGCTTCTGTTGCTTTTTGCTTTGTTCTCTTTGCATTTCTGATCTGCTCCCTTTGATTTCTGTGCATTTCCGACCTGGTCCCTTTGTTCTTCGTGCATTTCCAATCTGCTCTGTTTGTTTTCTGTGCTTTTGCAATGGGTCCTGCATGCGTCCCTTTCTTTTTCCTTTGCTTTCTGTGCATTTCCAACCTTGTCCCTTTGTTCTCTGTGCATCTCCAACCTGCTCCGTTTGTTTTCTGTGTTTTTGCAATGGGTCCTGTATGCTTCCTTTGCTTTTCTCTCCCCCCACCTTTCGGCCAGAAGGGATTAATCACGTTTCCAATGAGTCTTGCAGTGGTTTTTGGGGTGTGTGTGTGAGTTTTTTTCTTTGGCTGGAACGGATTCACTGCATTTCAGTGCATTCCTATGGGAAATGGTACTTTGACTTACGACCATTTCGAGTTACGACCATCATTCCAGAACGGATTATGGGCATAAATCAAGGCACCACTGTATTGAGAATGGGGGGCCATTGGTTGCTGAGACAAGAGTAGGGTTTTACTAGTGCAGCTACAGTTAAAATATCAATAATGATAAACATGTTGGTAGAAGTAATCACAATATTAGGCAGAGACCAAGAAGAAATTCAGAATGTCTGTTGCAGTTTGAAATAATCACCCATAAATCTGAATGCTAACACATGAGGCAGGTGTGGAAAAGTAAGGCCTATTTCTTGTTTTACTCATAGGCTCAGTTTAGCAGAATACAGTGGTGTCCCGCATGACTACGATAATCCGTTCCAGGAAAATTGCTGTTACGTGACATCTTCGTCATGCGAAAAAGAATTCCCCATTGGAATGCATTGAAACCCATTTAATGTATTCCAATGGGGAAATTACCTCGTCGTCCAGCGAAGATCGCCCATAGGGGAAGCCATTTTCTGAGCGCCGATCAGCTGTTAAAATGGCTGCCCTGCGAAGCATGGGTCCGGAAAACACAGGGCAGCCGGAAAAATCGTCGTTTTGCGAACAAACGGTTCGCGAAGCAAGGACCTAATTGATGTCCAGCGAAAAAACCCATAGGAAACATCGTTTTGCGATCGCTATAGTTATTGCAAAAAAGTCAACGTCATGCGATTTCATTGTTCTGCAGGGTCGTCGTAATGTTGGGCACCACTGTATATGAGAAAGCTCTGAGAAAAATGAGGAATCCCAAACTTATTCTTGTTTTGTAAATATAGCTTAGTTTTTGTGTTTGTGTGTGTTTTGTTTTTACTACTTCTATTAGGTTGCGGGTGGATCTATTTCACACCAAGTCAGCTTTTCTTATTTCAATGCATTCAATGCCTTGCTGAACAACATGGAGCTTGTTCGAAAGATATACAGCCTCATAGCAGGTGCTAGAAAAGATATTGAAGTTACAAAAGGTAAAGCATTGTTTGTTTTTTACTTTTGATATTACTGCACCTCGGTGGCAGAAGTTGGACAGAAGTCCCCACATTGGTACCAGAATTTTCTGTATCTTATGTTCCATCAGCCGCTCTGTCAAGGAACCCGTGTGCTACTGTGAGAGTAGCAAGAAGCCCCCTTTCTCCAGAATGGCACTTACATGTTGTTTGTGAGCATTCTGTTGCTATATTTATTACTTATGGCAAATTTTAGTTGCATTAACAGATCAATAGTATTTTGGGGAGTGAACACAAACAAGCAAAAATAATTCCATTAGCGGTTGAAAATTATAATAATAACTCTAATATAAACTTTACTGCTACAATAAGTGTAAAACACAAAAATGATACAATCATGTTATTTCAAATAAATGTTATTGTAAGCAAATTTTTAGCAAGTATTACGAAAGCCGTGCACCCTATCTAACCTGCTTCTGTGTTACACAGTGACTGTTGACTCAGAGTAGATCCATCCAATGTCCATCAGGTAAACATTGTACCATGCTTTTCTGCTGCTAGAACCCCTGCCCCTTTTAACTTCTAACATCATTCAAACAAATACTGATTATATTGTAATATTAAGCAAAAACATGCAGAAGTCAAGACCTAAAAGTTAGAAGAACACTGAAATCATTGATAGCAACAAATCGAATATTAAAACAAACCAAAATGGCTGAAGAAATTTTTTAAAAGGCTTAGTGATTCATCTCTACAAGAGAGGAAGTAAACAAGCACTCCTAGGAATCCATTATCTTAGGGTATAGAGTGAAACCTCTGATAGTGGTTGTAAAGGGTAGGGACACCTTTCCACACTTGGGAATCTTAAAGATGAAAAGGCAGTTTAATACCAAAGCAGAGACAAGAAGTGATGACCTCTACGTAAGTGTACAACATAAACTTTAGCATGTTTAATATTTTTCTGCGAGGCAGAGTGTCGTGTCATCCCTAAATACTTTTTATGGGAGTGCTGTTATAGTT
The DNA here is from genome assembly GCF_051106095.1 of Pogona vitticeps. Taxonomy (NCBI): domain Eukaryota; kingdom Metazoa; phylum Chordata; class Lepidosauria; order Squamata; family Agamidae; genus Pogona; species Pogona vitticeps. The sequence goes on from NC_135783.1 coordinate 202,821,002, forward strand.
TTTAGGTCTCATTTTCTCCGTATTTGTATATAATTAGACTTCGCACGAAATTCTCAAATTCTCTGATTCTATCTCTGGCCCTAATATGGTAAATAGGAAAGCCAATTAGATTTGCATACACCTGGGAGGCAGGAAAGTTTTAAGGGTCGGATCATACTTCTGCACTAATAAAGAGCAGGCTGGGTAGGTGGGGCTCGTCAGCCATGGAAGGCAGCCCATCTAGGAGAAGGTAAACTCTGATTTCAAACCTCCACTGCCTTGTGGCTATATCCACTGATGGAAAAGGCTTCAGGAGTTAACCTAGAGGCAAAATCCGGAGCTGGAGTCCCGAAGGCGGTTCGTGTCGTTCTGCCAACTCCTGCGACGTTGCTGGAACCAGATGTATTGGCTCTTGCCTTTCCATTGGACCATTTCAGCAACGTGGAGAGGGGGGATCTGCTGCTTGGGTAACAACCTATCCCCCATATTTCTTTACCCAGGCTTCATGCTCTGGAGAGGACACTTCTCGATTCAGAGCATTTTACCATTGTCTCTTGAGACTGAAGGATGCCTATGGATTTGAAATGCACTGGACCTTAGAAAATAATATTTTATGCCTCTTGAGATTTATTCCCTTTTTTGTTCTTGCAGGCATTGTCAACCAATTTTCTCCCATTTGAAGGAAATGAGGTGTTGTAAGACCCTGCATGCTAACAATTGGCTTTTAAAATTATGCTATCAGTGTGATGATGAAAAATCACAATGGGCTTCTTTGTTTTCCCAAGAAGTCCTTATGAAAGCAAGGATGGATGAGACTTTTATTAAACCACTGGAGAATCACAAACACAAGCTAGCTTTCTGTTCCTTATAGGTCTTCATCAGGGTGGGCACTGCAGAGCTGTGAATGGTGCAGAAGAAACTGAAAATCTTCCCAAATTGTGGTGAGATACGTTTGCCAGGTTCCTTTGTTAAAAGGCAGTTTCAAAAATGTGGGCTGTAGATTAAAGTCAGAGGCATAGGCTTCAGATTCCACCACGGGAATGTCCTCCCAATCTTGTTAGTCAAAGAGTCGCCTATCATTCAGCACCCCTCGTTTGCCCTGTCTTGAAACACAAAGTTCTTTTTGGGCTGAGACAACATTAAACATTCATGTTTGATTGCAGACAGTGATCTGGTTGGCTATTTAGACTATCTTCTGCTATCCAACAGAAAAGCAAGAAAAAGTTGTGTGGTGCTTATACACAATCCAATGTGAAACCTACGTCTCTGACTTGATGCTACAAGTCCCCATTTTTGAAACTTAGATTTAACAAAGGAAGGTGGCAAGCACATCCAGTCATGCTTTTGGGAATACCTATGTTTTTTCTGCACCATCCACAGATCTACAGTGTGTAGCCTAATGAAGAGCTGCAAGAAGCTGAAAGCTGACTTGTGTTTGAGGGTTTTTTAAAAGTGGTTAAACAAAGGTATCACCCACCCTTGCATGAAGATCATACCACTTTTCTTCTTCCTTTTTGTGTGACTAAAGAAGTCCTTCTGGTTTCTTATGTTAGTATACTGTATAAGGCTTTAGTCAAGGTTCAATTCTTAATCAGTGCTAAGGATTGGTCCTGGAATTAGTGGTGTAGCATTAGAAAAAATGTCTTTGACCCTGCGCAGAAGGCCTTTGTTTCACTATTGAAGAGCCACTATCCACCTATAATTACAAGATGGATGTCCACTGCTGATAAATGTGATTGAGCCTCAGAAATCTTCATTTTAGAGCCATAGTGGAGAGCACAATTCCCTTCAAATGTTTTGGATTACAACACCCATAATCCCTTGCCATTCTTTCTGTTGGCTGCCACTCTGGGAGTTGAAGTCCCAAACATCAGGAGAACTGAAGGCCTCCCCCCCCCCCATTTTAGGTGTTTCTCTTCTGAATAAATCGGTCATCCACACTAGGTTGGATTCTTGCTGGTGTTTATTTCCCTTTGGTCCTCTGATTGTATTCTCTTGACCTTGTGCCATTTGATCCAGTGCAGCCAACTTTGGATAGACTTGGGACATTCCTGGCTTCCTGCTGCAGCCCTTTGTTGTGCTGAAAATCCTGCTCCAGAAAGCTTCCCAGCCCTCCGGAGCAGTTGTTGAGGGGGCATAGGCTGTGGAAGAGAAGGGGTTGCCAGTTCTGGGGAAAGCAGTGTCATCCAGCAGTAGGCAATCACTGGATTTGGGCTTGTGTATTTAAATGATAAATGCATTTTTAAAAATTCTCTTCTTTCAAACCCATTTCTTCAAAACAGAGGAATTCTCTCAGTCTGCAATCAAATTTGGACAAGTTACACCTTTGGAAATTGATATTCTTTATCAGCTGTCTGACTTGTATAATGCTACAGGGTAATCCCAAATGTCCTTTCCAAACTTTTTGTGGTGCTATTTTCTGATAACCTGCCTTTCAATTTTATTTTTCAAAACTGTCAACTGTGGGATGGAACTATATCAAAGGCTTATTGTCACAGCAGGTGATGCTCAGTGTTCCTGCAGTGTAGCATGGGACACCGGGGGCTTATGTGGCCGTATCTGTATGTACTCCTATGCCTTTCCCACATGTGAAGGGAAAGAGCTTGCATTTGTCGAAGAAGGGATGTTGCAGCCCCCATGTACTTGGTCATGTGGTTATTGCATTTCAGCACCAGTTGTAAGAATAAGCTCTGAGATGAGTCAGTGCTGAAATAAAGAGTTCTGCTTTGGCCACTGTCCATTGTACTGGGAAGCAAGGTTTATATCCTCTTATGTTACAGCCGCGGTTACAGTAGGGTCTGTGTATCTGCAGGAAATTGGTCCCCCCCCCCCGGGCAGATGCTGAAAAACATGGAGCACTATTTTAATAGCAAATACTATACATAGCAAGGTCTCTGCCCCTCTCTAGTGGCCACTTCTGGTATCTTCATTATTAAAATATATATTTTGGAGATTTAAAAAATATTTTTAATATTTTCAGGCTGTGGATAAGTGAATCAGTGCATACTGATCCCATGGATAAGGGGGTCCTAACGTACAGGACTGCCAAAATGTTCCTCACTAGGAGCCTTATTTTGTCCATGGTGAGCCCCCGCCTCCTCCATCAAATCCACAAAATATCTAATAAATAAAACAGTATATTTTTAATAATAGTTTTGGTGCTAGCACATCATAGAGAAGTTTAGATAAGAGTCCTTATTTCGCCTGAGATACTTTTCCCCCAGAGGGCCAGGAAGGGGGGTGTCTAGTGTGGATTTGCTTGCTCTTCTGCCTAACGGTGACTTTCCTGCTCTCTCTGCAGACGCTTAACATTAGCAGACATTGACAGAATAGCCCCCTTGGCTGAAGGGGCATTGCCCTACAACTTGGCAGAACTGCAGAGGCAGGTAGGTACCTCGAAGAAACAGTAAAACCAGCTAACCCCAGCAAATGTCTTGGACGGAAGTAAGCAGAGTGGGGCCCTGGGCTGCATGTAGTCCTCCAAGGCAGACCCCCCTCTTTTCAGCCACTAAAAGGTTAGTTGCCATTCCTGGACTCTTCCATGGGTGGCCATCCATCTTCAGAAGAAGTTCCAGGGGTCCTTGTGGCATATATAACATCAAGGAAGCCTGTTTTTCCATACAGACTTCCAGACATGTCTTCTGCTTTCCCATCTCCTTCTCCTTCGCCCCATTTTTGGTGAACCATCAGGCCTTCTCAGGGTGTGGGGGACAGAAACCATATGTGTGGGGTTGTGCAAAGTGGAACTGCCTCTGGTCTATACATGTTCTCCCTACCCTTTCCAGCAACTGTTGTAACGACTCCTTCACCAGTTGTGTAACTGATAAGGTCCAGTTTGGGGTGTGGTTGCTGCTTACAGGGCACCATGTACAACCCTCTGGGGATGCAGATGTCTCTATGGATGGAAACCAAGGGTTTCCAGAAAGTTTGTTATCCTTTAGGAGTTGTCTGTCTGACAGGAGAGAGGGTGGTTCTTGCAGACACCTGTATGTGTAATTATTATTTTTTGCAATAAAAAACCAATCTGAAATTAATCCTTTTAAAAGTATGAATCTGAACACTTTAAGCATATAACCAAGTTACCAGATATTGACTTGTTCTGGAAAAAAACCACATGGTCTCATCCAATTACTTTACTGGTGTGTGTGCATAGATTCCACTGTTTGCAAATGACTATATTATCTGGATTGCTTTGTGTTAAAGCTAATTTTCAAAATTAACTTATCTGTAATACTTCAGCATCTTGCTTCTGTTGCTCCAATGATGCCACTCTGTCTTTGTTTACACTTTTACAATCAGGACATTGAAGATTTGTTAGGCTAATGATCTTTCATGGAGATTGACCTGGATAATGTGGATAAGATTATTTTACTGAATTTTGTTTACATTATTTGTTTTCACGTCTTGTTTCCATAGCAATGAGATTTTTAAAAAAGCAGTGAGTTTTACTGCTCTTCTACCAGTGATTCATTTATTTTGGGATGGATGAATCGGTTCACTGGAATTGATTCCGCCTATGTGGATGCCGTATCGACTGTTTATTTTAATTCTTGCTATCTGATACAGCACTATAGCAGGATTCAGAGCATGTTACCATAGTCTCTTGAGACTGAAGGATGCCTATGGAGCAGGGATTTTTTTTTTCAAAAAGAAAAGCACCGCATTTGCTGAAAAAGCAGATGCCTGCCCAATTTCGTGTGATGAACAATGTGTCAGACGTGTATCTCCCTTAGATGAAAACTGGTGGTTCCCCACCTGAGCAGAAAAACTGTTAAGACAGCAGGTTCCCTGGCATCATAAGGGATTAGAGTTATGGTGTCCCAATAGTAAGAGTGTGAAAACTGAATCTTAAAAAATACTGAAAGATGTATAACCTAACCTTGTGGTGAGAAGGTTGGCCTGTGATCTGTCCCCAAATGCTTTTTCCTAAGTAGTCTTTGAAGGTCCAGAAACAGTGTGCTGACTTACTCTGCTGCTGGCCAAGAGGGGAGTTATGCCTGCCTATATGAATGTTTAAATTTATTTTTAGAAAGAAAACTCTGAAATATGTAAGCAATAACACAATCTATTATTTAAATGGTCCATACAAGTTAAAATGAATTATAGTAAAGGACAGTTGAACAGTGCTAGGATAGCATGCTGGCAAAGAGACTTAGCTGTGAACTAGGACGTTCCCACCTCTTTTGTGCTTTACTACGAGCATGTAACCTTACTCAGCCTTCCAAAGCCAGCCTGGGCCTGGGCCAGCTTCCGAGATTGGCCTTGATGTACATCTGTTGGGTCCCATGCTCTCGTTCTCCCAATCCGTGATGATGATGTTGGTTGTTCATCCGTGGTCTTGGAGGAAACCAGAATAGAAGCGCAGAGATAAACCAGTAGCCCGTAATGCTCTCTACCTTAGAGCAATTCTGATGTTTGGGTCCAGAGAAAGAGCCTCAATCTGTGATGAGGAACGAGGGTGGTCTC